>NC_090445.1:337993818-339460099 GCF_031143425.1 Pleurodeles waltl
GATGCTTGGTGATGACACAGGAGTCGATGGTGCTGGAGTCAGTGGACCGGGGCTGCAGTGTGGGATAGGACGGTGCTTCGTGTACCTCACAGGTGGTGTCCACAGGCCACGGTGCAGGCAGCGGCGCCGGTGTCAGCAGGAATGGCGGCGGCGGGGATGCCCAGGCAGCTGTGTGAGCAGGCGATGCTGGAGTGCGGGCCCACAGGTCGCGGTGTGAGCAGTGGCTTGGTGAAGTCGTCCGATGACGGCGTCGGTGAGACCACGGTCACGGTGCGAAGCAGGGCAATGCGACTCCGTGTGGTGTCGGCAGGTCACGCTACAGGCCAGCGGCGTAGCTGGCGGCGTCACGGTGGTTTCTCCTCTTGAACAGCACAAAACACACAGTTCCCAGTGCTGCAGGTCGAGGAAACTGAAGTCTTTGGTGTCCCTGAGACTTCCAACAGGAGGCAAGCTCTACTCCAAGCCCTTGGAGAATTTTCTTAAACAGGACATACAGCAAAGTTCACCCTTTGCACTCTTTTCAGGCAGGAGCAGCAACTGCAGGCCAGTCCAGCAAAGCAGCACAGCAAAGGGACAGTACTCCTCCTTCAGCTCTTCAGCTCTTCTCCTGGGCAGAGATTCCTCTTGGTTCCAGAAAGATTTAAAAGTCTGGGGTTTTGGATCTTCTTCTTATACCCAGTTCTGCCTTTGAAGTTGGCAAACTTCAAAGCAAAGTCTCAAGTGTTTGCAAGATCCTTCCTTGGTGCCACGGGGTCCTTTCCTCGGGATCTGCACGTTGCTGAACAAAAGGTCCACCTCCCGGCGTCACCAACTCAGAAAGCTATTATAGCACAGAGCTATGGTGCAGCCAGTCGGGGGAAGGGAACAGCAGGGAGAGAGATCTGAAAAGGAAAGGTTAGAACAATATGCATTTGCTCATTCATAGAAAATGTAAATCGTTTATAGACTCTTGAGTAAATGTGTCTCCGAGATATCAGGCGGAGACCTCTTCTAAAAAGCGGGCGAAGCCCCTTGTGAAAACAGGACTTCAGATTCAAGAGATGGCAAGAACGTTGAACTATGATTTTACACAGAATATCAATCCTGTAACATTTCTGTATTCACATCATAAACCTTTAATCATGACTTAGAAAATCTCAAAGACTTAAATGTTTTTTATCACTTAAGTTATATTAAGAACAATGAAAACTTTGATTACTTTTATCTCCAAAATACTTTCACGTTCATAATAATAAATGTCAAAAAGGTTTTAACCTAAAGCGCCTTACTTAATAACACCAGGAAGCACTTTTACTTAAGTAATCTAAATCACTTAGATCATTGTGCCAAGAACCTTTTCCTTCTGTGAATTGAAGCGCTTTATATCTGGAAACTGAAACACCTCGAATTACTTGTGCACATAGCTCGTTTTCTCTGTGAACTGAAACGCTTTGAATTACTAAACCAAAAGAGCGTTTTACATCTGTGAACAGAAAGCACCATGAATTACATGTGCACAAAGTGCGTTATCTCTGTGAACTGAAACGCTTTGAATCACTGAGCCAAAAGAGCGCTTTACACCTGTGAACGGAAACACCATGAAATACATGTGCACTAAGCTTGTTATCTCTGGGAACTGAAACACTTTGAATCACTGAGCCAAAAGAGCGCTTTACATCTGTGAATGGAAACACCATGAATTACAAGTGCGCTAAGCGCGTTACCTCTTGGAAGTATTAACTTCCTCCAAACTTGGATTCAGAAAGGCCTTACCGCTACGAGTACGACCTACTCGTTTTTGGATGCACCATTGACTTTGGCTAGACGATACTCTGTCATTCAGAAACTCTGGACTTTTCCAGAGAAACCTCCACGAGGTCTGGCTGCCGAATTTGGCAGTATTTCACTGTTAGGACATATAAAACACACTAGTATATGTCCTACCTTAAACATACACTATACCCTGCCCATGGGGCTACCTAGGACCTAACTTAGTGGTGCCTTACATGTAGTAAAAGGGAAGGTTGAGGCCTGGCAAGTGGGTGCACTTGCCAAGTCGAGTTGGCAGTTTAAAACTGCACACACAGACACTGCAATGGCAAGTCTGAGTCATGTTTACAGGGCTACTAATGTGGGGGGCACAACCAGTGCTGCAGGCCCACTAGTAGCATTTGATTCACAGCCCCTGGGCACCTCTAGTGCACTTTACTAGTAAATAAAATATGCCAATCATGGATAAACCAATCAACAGTACAATTTCTTTAGGGAGCACTTGCACTTTAGCACTGATTAACAGTGGTAAAGTGCACAAAGATAATAAACCGGCACAAAAAGACCTAAAAGAATAGAAGGAAGAAGGCAAAAAGTTTGGGGATAACCCTGCAAAAAGGGCCATTTCCAACACGTGCTAAGCCCATTTCTGATCTCTCCCTTTCGATAGCTAGGAGTTGTTGCTCCAAAGCTAACCATGGGGGAAGGGGATGAACCATGCCAACATTGTCACTTTCCTACAGTGGGTTTTCCTGAAGAGGTGGTATCAGACAGGGGTGCAAACTTCATGTCTGCTTGCCTTAAAGCCATGTGGAAGGAATATGGTGTCACATACAAATTCACCACCCCTCACCATCCTCAAACCAATTGATTAGTTGAGAGGTTCAACAAAACCCTCAAAGGCATGATAATGGGACCCTCATAGAAACTCAGAAGGAGGTGGAATGTCCTGTTACCTTACCTCCTCCACCTCTAGGGAGGTTCTTCAAAAGGGAGTGGGCTACAGCCCCTTTCAACTTTTGTTTGGACACCCTTTTTGGGGTCCCCTTGCTCTTGTGGAAGAAGGCTGGGTGCAACCTCTCAAGCCTCCAAAGGAGGCCATTGTGGACTATGTATTAGGCCTCAGATCTACGATGGCCGAATACATGAAGAGGGCTTCCAAAAATCTCCAGGTCAGCCAAGAATTGCAAAAGCAATGGCATGACCAGAAAGCTGTACTGACTGTTTACCAGCCAGGACAGAAGATGTGGGTCCTGGAGTCTATGGCTCCTAGGGCACTCGTAGACAAATGAAGTGGTCTACACACTATTGTGGAGAAAAAGGGTGAGGCCATCTATCTGGTTGAACTAGGCACTCCTAAAAGCCCCCACAGGGTGCTTCATGTGAACCACCTTAAGCCCTAGTATGATAGAGCTGACATGACATTGCTCAAGGCAACTGATGTGGGACCAGAAGAAGAGAGTGACCCTCTCCCTGACCTCTTCTCCCACAATACAGTGGATGGCTCAGTAGATGGGGTTGTACTTGCAGACTGCCTTTCCGAGTCACAAAAAGATGATTGCAGAAATCTCCTAGCACAGTTCTCAGAACTGTTCTCTCTGACCCCTGGTCAAACTACATGGTGTGAACACACCATTACCACAGGTGACAGCATGCCTGTCAAAAGTAAAAATGTACAGGCAGTCTGATCATGTTAGAGGGTGTATTAAAACTGAGGTGCAAAAGATGTTAGACCTAGGACTTACTGAACCTTCAGACAGCCCCTGCGCTAGTCCTGTAGTGCTTGTCCCAAAGCCCCACTGTAAAGAAATGGCTCCCTGTTGCAGTTACCCCCCACTTTTTGCCTGATACTGATGCTGACTTGACTGAGAAGTGTGCTGGGACCCTGCTAACC
Organism: Pleurodeles waltl; assembly: GCF_031143425.1. Lineage (NCBI taxonomy): Eukaryota > Metazoa > Chordata > Amphibia > Caudata > Salamandridae > Pleurodeles > Pleurodeles waltl. The sequence continues at coordinate 337,997,462 of NC_090445.1, forward strand.
AGGCCCCAGCACCAGTGTTCTTTCACCTAAAATGTACCATTGTTTCCACAATTGGCACACCCTGGCATCCAGATAAGTCCCTTGTAACTGGTACCTCTGGTACCAAGGGCCCTGATGCCAGGGAAGGTCTCTAAGGGCTGTAGCATGTATTATGCCACCCTAGAGACCCCTCACTCAGCACAGACACACTGCTTACAAGCCTGTGTGTGCCGGTGAGAACAAAATGAGTAAGTCGACATGGCACTCCCCTCAGGGTGCCATGCCAGCCTCTCACTGCCTATGCAGTATAGGTAAGACACCCCTCTAGCAGGCCTTACAGCCCTAAGGCAGGGTGCACTATACCATAGGTGAGGGTACCAGTGCATGAGCACTGTGCCCCTACAGTGTCTAAGCAAAACCTTAGACATTGTAAGTGCAGGGTAGCCATAAGAGTATATGGTCTGGGAGTCTGTTTTACACGAACTCCACAGCACCATAATGGCTACACTGAAAACTGGGAAGTTTGGTATCAAACTTCTCAGCACAATAAATGCACACTGATGCCAGTGTACATTTTATTGTAAAATACACCACAGAGGGCACCTTAGAGGTGCCCCCTGAAACTTAACCGACTGTCTGTGTAGGCTGACTAGTTCCAGCAGCCTGCCACACCAGAGACATGTTGCTGGCCCCATGGGGAGAGTGCCTTTGTCACTCTGAGGCCAGTAACAAAGCCTGCACTGGGTGGAGATGCTAACACCTCCCCCAGGCAGGAGCTGTGACACCTGGCGGTGAGCCTCAAAGGCTCACCCCTTTGTCACAGCCCAGCAGGGCACTCCAGCTTAGTGGAGTTGCCCGCCCCCTCCGGCCACGGCCCCCACTTTTGGCGGCAAGGCTGGAGGGAACAAAGAAAGCAACAAGGAGGAGTCACTGGCCAGTCAGGACAGCCCCTAAGGTGTCCTGAGCTGAGGTGACTCTGACTTTTAGAAATCCTCCATCTTGCAGATGGAGGATTCCCCCAATAGGGTTAGGATTGTGACCCCCTCCCCTTGGGAGGAGGCACAAAGAGGGTGTACCCACCCTCAGGGCTAGTAGCCATTGGCTACTAACCCCCCCAGACCTAAACACGCCCTTAAATTTAGTATTTAAGGGCTACCCTGAACCCTAGAAAATTAGATTCCTGCAACAAGAAGAAGGACTGCCCAGCTGAAAACCCCTGCAGCGGAAGACCAGAAGACGACAACTGCCTTGGCTCCAGAAACTCACCGGCCTGTCTCCTGCCTTCCAAAGATCCTGCTCCAGCGACGCCTTCCGAAGGGACCAGCGACCTCGACATCCTCTGAGGACTGCCCCTGCTTCGAAAAGACAAGAAACTCCCGAGGACAGCGGACCTGCTCCAAGAAAAGCTGCAACTTTGTTTCCAGCAGCTTTAAAGAACCCTGCAAGCTCCCCGCAAGAAGCGTGAGACTTGCAACACTGCACCCGGCGACCCCGACGCGGCTGGTGGCGATCCAACACCTCAGGAGGGACCCCAGGACTACTCTAAGACTGTGAGTACAAAAACCTGTCCCCCCTGAGCCCCCACAGCGCCGCCTGCAGAGGGAATCCCGAGGCTTCCCCTGACCGCGACTCTTTGAACCTAAAGTCCCGACGCCTGGGAGAGACCCTGCACCCGCAGCCCCCAGGACTTGAAGGACCGGACTTTCACTGGAGAAGTGACCCCCAGGAGTCCCTCTCCCTTGCCCAAGTGGAGGTTTCCCCGAGGAACCCCCCCCTTTCCTGCCTGCAGCGCTGAAGAGATCCCGAGATCTCTCATAGACTAACATTGCGAACCCGACGCTTGTTTCTACACTGCACCCGGCCGCCCCCGCGCCGCTGAGGGTGAAATTTCTGTGTGGACCTGTGTCCCCCCCGGTGCCCTACAAAACCCCCCTGGTCTGCCCTCCGAAGACGCGGGTACTTACCTGCAAGCAGACCGGAACCGGGGCACCCCCTTCTCTCCATTCTAGCCTATGTGTTTTGGGCACCACTTTGAACTCTGCACCTGACCGGCCCTGAGCTGCTGGTGTGGTGACTTTGGGGTTGCTCTGAACCCCCAACGGTGGGCTACCTTGGACCAAGAACTGAACCCTGTAAGTGTCTTACTTACCTGGTAAAACTAATCAAAACTTACCTCCCCCAGGAACTGTGAAAATTGCACTGTGTCCACTTTTAAAACAGCTATTTGTCAATAACTTGAAAAGTATACATGCAATTTTTATGATTTGAAGTTCCTAAAGTACTTACCTGCAATACCTTTCGAAGGAGCTATTACATGTAGAATTTGAACCTGTGGTTCTTAAAATAAACTAAGAAAAGATATTTTTCTATATAAAAACCTATTGGCTGGATTTGTCTCTGAGTGTGTGTACCTCATTTATTGTCTATGTGTATGTACAACAAATGCTTAACACTACTCCTTGGATAAGCCTACTGCTCGACCACACTACCACAAAATAGAGCATTAGTATTATCTATTTTTACCACTATTTTACCTCTAAGGGGAACCCTTGGACTCTGTGCATGCTATTCCTTACTTTGAAATAGCACATACAGAGCCAACTTCCTACATTGGTGGATCAGCGGTGGGGTACAAGACTTTGCATTTGCTGGACTACTCAGCCAATACCTGATCACACGACAAATTCCAAAATTGTCATTAGAAATTGATTTTTGCAATTTGAAAAGTTTTCTAAATTCTTAAAAGACCTGCTAGGGCCTTGTGTTAGATCCTGTTTAGCATTTCTTTTAGAGTTTAAAAGTTTGTAAAAGTTTGAATTAGATTCTAGAACCAGTTGTAGATTCTTAAAAAGTATTCCAACTTTTAGAAGCAAAATGTCTAGCACAGATGTGACTGTGGTGGAACTCGACACCACACCTTACCTCCATCTTAAGATGAGGGAGCTAAGGTCACTCTGTAAAATAAAGAAAATAACAATGGGCCCCAAACCTACCAAAATACAGCTCCAGGAGCTTTTGGCAGAGTTTGAAAAGGCCAACCCCTCTGAGGGTGGCAACTCAGAGGAAGAGGATAGTGACCAGGAGGAAAATTCCCCCCTACCAGTCCTATCTAGGGAGAACAGGGTCCCTCAAACCCTGACTCCAAAAATAATAGTCAGAGATGCTGGTTCCCTCACAGGAGAGACCAACACCTCTGAAATCACTGAGGATAACTCCAGTGAAGATGACCCCCTGTTAGCCAGGATGGTCAAAAGATTGGCTTTGGAAAAGCAGCTCCTAGCCATAGAAAGGGAAAGAAAAGAGATGGGCCTAGGTCCCATCGATGGTGGCAGCAACTTAAATAGGGTCAGAGATTCTCCTGACATCCTAAAAATCCCCAAAGGGATTGTAACAAAATATGAAGATGGTGATGACATCACCAAATGGTTCACAGCTTTTGAGAGGGCTTGTGTAACCAGAAAAGTAAACAGATCTCACTGGGGTGCTCTCCTTTGGGAAATGTTCACTGGAAAGTGTAGGGATAGACTCCTCACACTCTCTGGAAAAGATGCAGAATCTTATGACCTCATGAAGGGTACCCTGATTGAGGGCTTTGGATTCTCCACTGAGGAGTATAGAATTAGATTCAGGGGGGCTCAAAAATCCTCGAGCCAGACCTGGGTTGATTTTGTAGACTACTCAGTGAAAACACTAGATGGTTGGTTAACTGGAAATGAAGTGTGTGACTATGTTGGGCTTTATAATTTGTTTATGAAAGAACACATCTTAAGTAACTGCTTCAATGAAAAGTTGCATCAGTATCTGGTAGACCTAGGTCCAATTTCTCCCCAAGAATTGGGAAAGAAGGCAGACCACTGGGTCAAGACTAGGGTAACCAAAACTTCCACTGGGGGTGACCAAAAGAAAGGGGTTACAAAAACTCCCCAGGAGAAAGTGGGTAACACTAGAAACCAAGAAACAGAGTCCTCTGTAGGCCCCCAAAAACCAGAACAGGTGGGTGGGCCCCAAGACACAACCCAAAACAAAGGTGGGTACCAGGGTAAGAACTGGGATGCCACTAAGGCATGGTGCCACAACTGTAAACAGTCTGGGCACCACACCAAGGACACTTCTTGTCCCAAAAACCAACCTCAGAACAAAATTCCAGGGGTAACCAGTGTAGCCATGGGAGATGACTCCTCAGATGAGGAGGTCTTCCTAGCCTTCAACTGGAAACAGGGCCCAACAGGTGAGTTGGAGATTCCAGAGGGAAGTAGACACTTCCACCACCTACTGGTGAATGGAATCCCAACCACTGCCCTGAGAGACACTTGTGCCAGTCACACTATTGTGCATGACAGGCTGGTGCTCTCAAACCAGTACATCCCAGGTGAGACTGCCAGGGTAAGAGTTAGCCTAGACAGGGTCACTAAGAGGCCTGTGGCTTTAGTGCCCATAGAAGTGGGTGGCACTCTTAGCTGGAGAAGGGTAGTAGTCAGTACAGACCTCCCCCTTGATTGTCTCCTTGGAAATGACTACCCAGAGATTAGTCAGAGCTCAAGAGAGGAACTGGTCCAGTGCCAGTCCTCTCCCAAGGATTCTGGAAGTCCTGCCTCTGCAGTAAATGCAAGCAGGCCCCAGAAGAAGAAGAAAAGAAAACAGAGTAGGAAAGGTGGACAACCTTTAGCCAAGGTTCCAGCAAGCCAAGGAGATTCTGCTCCAGTAGGGGAGAACTCCAAAAATGGCTCTGATAAAGTCCAACCTGACCCACAAGAAGTCCTGGCTAGTCAGGCAACTGTTAAGCCTGAGTGGGTGGCTCCTCAGCTAACAGAAGAAAGAGTGGAAGAAGGGTGTTTACTACAAGATGTGGTAACCCCCCACTCTAATACAGCAGACAGGCACCCTGAACCCAAAGAAGCCTGTAACTTAGCCCCTTCCCTTGTAGGTGAAGAGCTAAAGGTGTGGTTCTGGGCACTGACAGCTGTCAGTGGCCTCTGCTGGGTGTTAGCCTTTATGGCTGCACTATCCTTGGCATGGTGGTCTGACCCCATGCCAACTAACAAGTTAGGCCCCCTGACCCTGTTGGTCATGGTGGGGTTACTCCAGCTCTGGGTAACCTCTTTGGGTAAGCTAGGGGTGACCCTGGCTAAGATAAGATTAGCAGAGGTGGATACCTCTGACCTCAAAATAGAGAGAATGGGTGAAGACATAAAAAGCACAGACAAGAGGCAGTTCAGACTAGGTCCTATCACTGTGGAAGTGGGTCAGTTCCCCAGAGGGAATGACCTGAACAGGAGGATGTAAGGCAGAGTAGGCCCTGCAACAAACCAGCCATTTCCTCTACTCTTCCTCGCCTGACAGACTAGGAAGACTCTTCCAGCGTTGGCTGAGTCTCCTGGCCTGTGGGCTGGGGGGGGCTTGTGTAAAGAAATGGCTCCCTGTTGCAGTTACCCCCCACTTTTTGCCTGATACTGATGCTGACTTGACTGAGAAGTGTGCTGGGACCCTGCTAACCAGGCCCCAGCACCAGTGTTCTTTCACCTAAAATGTACCATTGTTTCCACAATTGGCACACCCTGGCATCCAGATAAGTCCCTTGTAACTGGTACCTCTGGTACCAAGGGCCCTGATGCCAGGGAAGGTCTCTAAGGGCTGTAGCATGTATTATGCCACCCTAGAGACCCCTCACTCAGCACAGACACACTGCTTACAAGCCTGTGTGTGCCGGTGAGAACAAAATGAGTAAGTCGACATGGCACTCCCCTCAGGGTGCCATGCCAGCCTCTCACTGCCTATGCAGTATAGGTAAGACACCCCTCTAGCAGGCCTTACAGCCCTAAGGCAGGGTGCACTATACCATAGGTGAGGGTACCAGTGCATGAGCACTGTGCCCCTACAGTGTCTAAGCAAAACCTTAGACATTGTAAGTGCAGGGTAGCCATAAGAGTATATGGTCTGGGAGTCTGTTTTACACGAACTCCACAGCACCATAATGGCTACACTGAAAACTGGGAAGTTTGGTATCAAACTTCTCAGCACAATAAATGCACACTGATGCCAGTGTACATTTTATTGTAAAATACACCACAGAGGGCACCTTAGAGGTGCCCCCTGAAACTTAACCGACTGTCTGTGTAGGCTGACTAGTTCCAGCAGCCTGCCACACCAGAGACATGTTGCTGGCCCCATGGGGAGAGTGCCTTTGTCACTCTGAGGCCAGTAACAAAGCCTGCACTGGGTGGAGATGCTAACACCTCCCCCAGGCAGGAGCTGTGACACCTGGCGGTGAGCCTCAAAGGCTCACCCCTTTGTCACAGCCCAGCAGGGCACTCCAGCTTAGTGGAGTTGCCCGCCCCCTCCGGCCACGGCCCCCACTTTTGGCGGCAAGGCTGGAGGGAACAAAGAAAGCAACAAGGAGGAGTCACTGGCCAGTCAGGACAGCCCCTAAGGTGTCCTGAGCTGAGGTGACTCTGACTTTTAGAAATCCTCCATCTTGCAGATGGAGGATTCCCCCAATAGGGTTAGGATTGTGACCCCCTCCCCTTGGGAGGAGGCACAAAGAGGGTGTACCCACCCTCAGGGCTAGTAGCCATTGGCTACTAACCCCCCCAGACCTAAACACGCCCTTAAATTTAGTATTTAAGGGCTACCCTGAACCCTAGAAAATTAGATTCCTGCAACAAGAAGAAGGACTGCCCAGCTGAAAACCCCTGCAGCGGAAGACCAGAAGACGACAACTGCCTTGGCTCCAGAAACTCACCGGCCTGTCTCCTGCCTTCCAAAGATCCTGCTCCAGCGACGCCTTCCGAAGGGACCAGCGACCTCGACATCCTCTGAGGACTGCCCCTGCTTCGAAAAGACAAGAAACTCCCGAGGACAGCGGACCTGCTCCAAGAAAAGCTGCAACTTTGTTTCCAGCAGCTTTAAAGAACCCTGCAAGCTCCCCGCAAGAAGCGTGAGACTTGCAACACTGCACCCGGCGACCCCGACGCGGCTGGTGGCGATCCAACACCTCAGGAGGGACCCCAGGACTACTCTAAGACTGTGAGTACAAAAACCTGTCCCCCCTGAGCCCCCACAGCGCCGCCTGCAGAGGGAATCCCGAGGCTTCCCCTGACCGCGACTCTTTGAACCTAAAGTCCCGACGCCTGGGAGAGACCCTGCACCCGCAGCCCCCAGGACTTGAAGGACCGGACTTTCACTGGAGAAGTGACCCCCAGGAGTCCCTCTCCCTTGCCCAAGTGGAGGTTTCCCCGAGGAACCCCCCCCTTTCCTGCCTGCAGCGCTGAAGAGATCCCGAGATCTCTCATAGACTAACATTGCGAACCCGACGCTTGTTTCTACACTGCACCCGGCCGCCCCCGCGCCGCTGAGGGTGAAATTTCTGTGTGGACCTGTGTCCCCCCCGGTGCCCTACAAAACCCCCCTGGTCTGCCCTCCGAAGACGCGGGTACTTACCTGCAAGCAGACCGGAACCGGGGCACCCCCTTCTCTCCATTCTAGCCTATGTGTTTTGGGCACCACTTTGAACTCTGCACCTGACCGGCCCTGAGCTGCTGGTGTGGTGACTTTGGGGTTGCTCTGAACCCCCAACGGTGGGCTACCTTGGACCAAGAACTGAACCCTGTAAGTGTCTTACTTACCTGGTAAAACTAATCAAAACTTACCTCCCCCAGGAACTGTGAAAATTGCACTAAGTGTCCACTTTTAAAACAGCTATTTGTCAATAACTTGAAAAGTATACATGCAATTTTTATGATTTGAAGTTCCTAAAGTACTTACCTGCAATACCTTTCGAAGGAGCTATTACATGTAGAATTTGAACCTGTGGTTCTTAAAATAAACTAAGAAAAGATATTTTTCTATATAAAAACCTATTGGCTGGATTTGTCTCTGAGTGTGTGTACCTCATTTATTGTCTATGTGTATGTACAACAAATGCTTAACACTACTCCTTGGATAAGCCTACTGCTCGACCACACTACCACAAAATAGAGCATTAGTATTATCTATTTTTACCACTATTTTACCTCTAAGGGGAACCCTTGGACTCTGTGCATGCTATTCCTTACTTTGAAATAGCACATACAGAGCCAACTTCCTACACCCACTTTCAAAATAGTAAAAGATAGATGGGGTTTTGTGTAGACTACAGAGTCTTCAATACTGTAACTGAAACAGATGCTCATCCTATCCCTATGGTGGATGAGCTAGTAGATACCATGGCTCCTTCCAAGTATCTGCGCACCTTTGTCCTGACTGCTGGCTACTGGCAGATCAGGCTGTCGGAGGATGCCAAACCAAAAACTGCGTTATCCACTCTTAATGGGCACTATCACTTTACAGGGACACCCTTTGGACTGAAGAATGCCCCTCCTGGAACATTCCAAAGGCTGATTAATAAAGTTCTCCAAGGCCTGGGAAACTTCAGTACAGCTTATCTTGAGGATAGAGCGGTCTTTAGCTCCACCTGGGAGGATCACTTGGTTCACCTTTGATGCCTTGATAGTGAGGACTGCCTTCTGTGGAGCCTCCAATACACTCCAAAGTGTCAGATAGGACAGGGAAAGGTGGTTTATCTGGGCCACCTGGTAGGTAGAGGCCAGAGTCAACCCCTTCAGGGCAAAATCCAAACCATTTTGGGCTTGAGTTGTAGGGGCAGTCCAGTCCATGTCAGAGCCTTCCTAGACCTGACAGGGTACTCTAGGAAGTCCATTAAGAACTGTGGTTCTATTGTAGCCCCCTTAAATGACCTCACATCCAAAAGGATGCCCAAGAAAGTTGTGTGGACAGCTAGCTGCCAAAAAGATTTTGATGACCTAAAACAGGCCATGTGCTCTCCTCTTATACTGAGAGGCCCTCATTACTCCAACCAATTTATTTTGCAGACAGATGCTTCTGAGGTAGGGATAGGGGCTGTTCTGTCTCAACTGAATGAAGAGTGCCAGGACCAACCTGTAGCTTTCATAAGCAGAAGGTTGACCCCAGGGAAAAGCGTTGGTCAGCCATAGAGAGGGAGGCCTTTGCTGTGGTTTGAGCTTTGAAGAGGCTGAGCCCATACTTGTTTGGCACTCACCTCTTTGTTCAAACAGACTACAAGCCCCTCCTATGGCTAAAGCAAATGAAAGGTGAAAATCCCAAACTTCTGAGGTGGTCCATATCCCTACAGAGAATGGACTATACAGTGGAACATAGACCTGGAGTAACCACTCCAATGCAGATGGCCTCTCCGGATGTTTCCATTTAGACAATGAAGACTCAACTGGCCAGGGTTAGTCTTATTGTCCTTCATCTGGGGGGAGGGGGGCATGAGGGTTATGTAGGAAACTTACTCTCTTTTTTGGCATGGTTACCCCCACTTTTTCCCTGCTGTGAGTATGCTTTGTCTGTTTTAACTGGGATCCTGCTAACCAGTACCCCAGTGATTGTGCTTTCTCCCTCCAAATATGGTTGCCCAGGACTTTGCACATCTCACAATTTGCATACTGGTGCCCCCATATAAGGCCCTAATATATGGTACTTAGGTACCCTGGGCATTGGGGCACCAGGGGTTCCCCATGGGCTGCAGCATGTATTATGCAACCCATGGGAGCCATTGCAGCCTGTGTGAAATGGTGCATGCTCCCTTCCACCACAGATATAAGGCTTGCCTTATACCTTGGTCACTGCACTTAGACACTGTAAGTCACCCCTCTGGTAAGCCCTTCAGCTCAAGGGCAGGGTGCATGTCTGTAAGTGTGAGGGTGCCTTTGCATGAGCAAACCCCAGCCTCCATTCCCTGGGCTTTGTAAGTGTGGGGAAGCCAACTTAAGGTATGTAGTGGACACTGGTAAACACGAGTGGTCCTACTACATAATGACTTCTCCAAACCTAGGCATGTTTGGTATCATGTTAGAATCGTGCAACTACACCGATTCCAGTCCGAGTTGCAGAATACCATGTACTCTGGGGATTCCTTAGAGGGTCTTCCAGTTCTACCTTTGCAGCCTTACTGGGTCTAGCTGCCAGCCCACGCTACTGCTGACCCCGGACACTGTTTTCCCCTCCTGCTGGTGAGCCTAGCTCAGGCTGCAGAGGCAGAACAAAGGATTTCCTACAATACAGAGGGGAGACTACCTCTCCCTGTGTATAAGGTGTCTAAAGACTGGGGTGGGGAGGACTCTGAGCACCACCAGACTGCTTTGAAGGGGACATTTAGTGCCCTCCTTGCTTAATTTAGGTTGCACCAGTTCAGGAACCCCCGGTTCATGCACTGGTGTGAAACTACACGAGGGCACCAGTCCCTTGTCCAGCTCCTCCCCGATAGAGGTGCACAGAGCTCTGCCAGGTGGCCACTTGATTCTGCCGTCTCGGAAATAAGATGGGCAGAGGCTCATGGGAGCATCTGACTGGTTAGGTGAGGTAGATGATGGCTCTGACCCCCTCTGATAGGTGTGTCTAACAATGTTGACCAGCTGATGGGGCCTGCTGTTCCATGAACATTGAAAGGCTCTGCTTCACAGATGGTGAGTCTGTGCCTTCCTCTGGGTCCTGCTTGTCTTCTGACTAACTTGGGAGACTGTGGGCCCCTGCTCCTGGACTGCAACCCCTGTTCACAGTGACTGTTGCACTTGCCGAGGCATGTTGACTCTTCCACCAGAAGATCGTCAGGTGCCAAGAAGCCCCAGCCTCCAGCACTCTGCACCTCGAAGATCTGCCCCTGTCCTCCAACTCCTGCACCGTGGGACTTGTTTGTTGTGCAGCTAAGGCCTCCTTGTGACTCCCTGTGTCCATCGCCTGTGGGTCACTCGTGGGGGCTCCATCGATTTCTGCTAGCCTTCCTGAGTGCTGAGGGCCAGCCCGGACTCCCCCTCCTGGGTAGAGTCTCCTGGACCTTGCTGGTCCCCTAAACATTGCAAATATGTCTTCAGCTCCTACTTGCATTTGCCAGTGCTTGTTGGTGACCTGGCTGGTCACAGCAGCTGGTCAATCCGAGGCTTCCACTGACTTCAGAGAGAGTCCCTTCTCCCCTCTGCATCCAGGTCCCTGGTGTAGGTACTCCTGTCTTCTGGGTATCCTGGGGTTGGGCCTCACCAACCTTCCTCTTGTCTACTGCTTTCCTCGGGGTCCACTGGGAAGGGTCCTGAATCCCACAAATTCCAACCACTACTCCCTGTGTTCGAATATGGGACGACTGGGTGGGTAATTACATTGCACCTGGTCGCTTCGGACACTTACTGTACTTACCTCTGGTGTTTGTCTCTACCCCTAGCTAACTACCACACTTACCTTGGTTGGGTTCACTATTTCATAATCCACTTTCTTAGTATATGGTTTGACCCGCCCATAGGGCCCTGTATATTTTATGCTATTTCTGTTGGTTATTTTGTGTATATATTTTGTGTAGATATCTCCAAAGGGAGATATACCATTGCTAGTCTAGTAGTAGTGGTGTACTAGTCATTTATTTTTGCAACACTTGTGTGGTTCTTTCTTGTGAGTGAGTTACTGTATGACTACTGTGGTATTGCAAGAGCTTTACATTCCTCCTGGATAAGCTTCAGCTGCTCGTCTCAGCTGCCCTCAGAGAGCTTTTGCTACAGGACACCTAATCACTATCACTAAGGGTTGCCTGGGCTCAGTATACAGTGCCACACCATAGGTATACACCACAAAGTGAGCCAGCCTCCTACATTGGTGGTGCAGCAGTGGGATAAGCCACTTGCATTACTTTACCACTTGATCAACAGTGACTGTCCATAAGAAAGATCACTACTGTTGGTTACACTGTGCACTAGTAACTTCAGGGACTTCTAAACTTTTGCCTGGGTAGTCAGGGGTCTAGCATAGTCCTTTCTCCAAGCCTTGTAAAAGGTTAGAAACTTAGAGTAGGTAGGTGCATCACATACACTATTCTAACACTGTGTCTTTAGTTGAGGGAGCTGACCAGACTCAGGAGTCTAGGTATGGAAGTCTTAGGTTCAAGGAGCTTAGGGCCCTGTGTACAGCTAGGAAACCCAAGACAGGTAGTAAGCATAACAAATCTGTTCCCTTAGATTTACTTATATGGGATGACATACAAAATCCTGATAGGGAGAGAGAATTAGATGAGGAGGGTGAACCCCCACTGTTGGAAAAGGAGGCACCACGTACTTCCCATGACCTCACTGGGCAGAACCATGAGGATTCTGGGGAGAACCTTGAGCCTGCAGGGAGCTGCGTTGGTAGCACAAGAGGGTCGTGGTAGTAGGCTCCCTTTTCTCCCCTGGGCTAGTCAAAAGGGTACCCAGGAAGAGTGTATCCTCCTCATCCTCAGCTTCCCTTGCATCAGCATCAGCTATTGGCATCATCCACTCAAACTCAGATGAGGGATCCCCAGTTAGGGGGTTCAGCTTGCTGAAACTTGAGGACGCAAACTCAAGTTGAAAAAGCAGCTGGCTCTACAGAGAGAAGCCCTAGAGAAGGAAAGAGAAAGAAAGACTTTGGGGAAAGAACCCCATAGTAGCAGCATAAGAGAGTCCAGGGTCAGGGAAAGCGCCTTTGATTCCAGGAATCTCAGCAGGATAGTGCTTCCTTACAAGTCTGGGGATGACTGCTTTAGAGAGGGTCTGTAACATCCAGAAGGGCCCTCAGAACAGTGGGCAGCTCTCCTTTGCAGACAAAGGAAGAGACACACTCTTAGCAGTTAGAGAAGAAAATGCAGACAACTACCAAGTCTTGAAAGAGGCTCTGATTGATGGGTTTGGGCTTACTACTGAGCTATTAAGTTCAGGGACACTCAGAAAGAGTCCTCATAAGACTGAGTAGAGTTTGTTGACCGTTCCATTAAGGCTTTGGAAGGCTGGCTTCATGGTAGCAATGTATATGACTATAAAGGGCTGTATAATTTGATCATGAGAGAGCACATCCTTAACAACTGTGTGTCTGAAAATCTGCACCAATACATGGTGGACTTTGATATGACCTCTGCCCAAGAATTGGGAAAGAAGGCAGACTAATGGGTTCGTACTAGGGTGAGCAAGAAGGCTCATAGTGGGGGTGACCAGAAGAAGAAGAATTCTTCTAAGTCACAGGAGAAGGATGGGGAAAAGTCTAAGGATAAAAATAAATATCCTTCAGAACCCCAACCATCTGTCCAAGAGGGTGGAACTCAGGTCACTTCTAACAACAAAAGTGGGTACCAGGGTAAGAACTGGGATGCCACAAAGGCATGGTGCCATGACCGTAGACAGACCGGGCACAAAACAAAAGACACTGCCTGTTCTAAAAACAAACCCACTAACAAACCCTCAGGGGTTCCAGTGTAGCCATAGGGGATGCTTCCTTAGATGAGGAGGTCCTCTTAACTTTTAACTGGGAAGTGGGGCAAAAGGTGAGTTGGGTATTCCAGAGGGAACTAAACATTTCTACCACCTCCTGGTGAATGGAATCCCAACCACTGCCCCGAGAGACACCTGTGCCAGTCACACTGTCGTGCATGACAGGCTGGTGTTCTCAGACCAGTATATTCCAGGAGAGACTACCATGGTAAGGGTCATACCAGGGGAGGTCACTGTTAGGCCTTTAGCTTTAGTAGGTGGGTTTCTTAGATGGAGAAGGGTGGTAGTCAGTACAGACCTCCACCCTTGATTGTCTCTTTGTAAATGACCACCCAGAGGTTGGTCAGGGCCCAAAAGAGGAGTCTCTCTGTGCCACCCCTCTTCCATGGATTCTGGAGGTACTACTCCTGTACTAAATGTAGGTAGGCAACAGAAAGAGAAGGAGAAAGTGTAAAACGGCTAGGCAACTTTTAACCAAAGTTACAGTGGGTCAAGAGGATTCTACTCCAGTAGGGAGTTACTCCAAGTCTGGCCCTATGGTAGCCCAGTTTGACCCACAGGAAGTCCTGACTAGTCAGGCAACTGGTCAGTCTGAGTTGGCGGCTCCTCAGCTGACAGAAGAGAGAGTGGAAGAAGGATGTTTGCTACAGGATGTAGTGACCGCCCCCCACTCTAAAACAGCAGAAAGGCACCCTGAACCCAAAGAAGCTTATCACTTACCCCCTTCACCTGTGAGTGAAGAGCTAAAAGTGTCGTTCTGGACACTGACAGCTGTCAGTGGCATCTGCTGGGTGTTAGCCTTTATGGCTGCACTGCTCTTGGCATGGTGGTCCAGCCCCAGGCCAAATAGCAAAGAAGGCCCCCTGACTCTGTTGGTCATGGTGGGGTTACTCCACTTGTAGATAGCGTATTGCGGTAAGCTAGGGGTGACCCTAGCTAAAATAGGAGTAGAAGAGGTGAACACCTCTCATCCTCAGGAAGGTGAAACAAACTAGAGTAGAGACTACTGACAGGCATCCTGAGCTGTTGCAGGGGGATCAGGTTCCCAAAGGAAATGACCTACACTGAAGGATGTAAGGCAGAGTAGTCTCTACAAACAGGTTGCCTGCTTCCCTACTTGTCCTTGCCTTAAAGACTAGGAAGATTTCCCCCAGATGTGGATTAGTCCCCTGGCCTTTTGGCTGGAGGGGGGGCTATGTAGTAAGCTGGGTTCTGGTTGTAATACCCCCTCTTTTTTAGGTCGAGCTAGGCAGTGTGCAAGCACTGTCTTCGTGTTGTAATCTACACACCCCTGGGCTTTAATCACACCCACCTCACGCCCATCACTGTCATTCGTTCCTTGAGCTGCCTTTCAAAATTCCCTTGTTTCGTAAGAAAATGCTTTGCGTTTATCCTGCCTTGAGGCTGCTTTGTTACTGCCTTGTAGACTGACCTTGTTACACGGCTCATTGCACGATCAGAATTAAACTTTGGTGTGGCGTGCTATTTGTTTCTTTTGCCTTGCCTCTTTGTGCTCCCTCCCCGTAAGTTGTTTCTTCCTCTTCCTTGTTTTCCTTTCTGTTTATTGTAGTTTTTCCTTTCCTTTCACAGTCCGGGAGAAAGCGATAGCTCTGAATTTCTGCATTGCCTACAGCCCCTAGCAGAAGCCTCCTGGTAGGCATCGCGGCACATCGCTTTCTGTGCTCATTTCCTGCAGCTGAAGTGTACGCTTAATTGATAGAAAGAAAGAGTGATGCTGCCTATCTCTGCACAACTTCTTAAAGCTCACCGGATGGCCGTGTTGCGACAGTCCTAAGGAGTCTACTGGTGCAACGTGCCTGGAGCCTGCAGTTTAGGCGTTATAACTGCACCTATGTACAAAGGCACAGCCCCTGCAGAGTATCCCGCTGGGAGATCAGTAGAAACCAATGCCTCTCTATACCTCATACATTGCCAACGGACTCCTAAGGAGTTTTGAGGGACATGTGAGACATTGAAATGGAACTCGCATGATTAAGGTTACAAGAAACTCCATGTCGTCAGGGATATTATCTTCAGTCCAGGGTACACATTTTCAGATGATGGAGTTTGCGTGTTAGTTCATTTAGTTTAACTGGAGTGGAAACAAGTAATACAAAGCCCAGAGTGCAGTATGTCAAAGGAAAGCTCAGGACAGGAAATTAGTAGCCGTGAGGACATGGTGTCATCTAGTAACCGTAAGGTTGATATATTGAGAGAGAAGTTGCTATATAGGCATTCAAAAATACTGTTTGCAAGGTCAGAAATTCGCCTCTTCGAGATTGTGGTATTCGGTGTGCTACTGTAGCAAGTATGTAGCCAGCATAATGCTTCACTTTTTATCAAGTTGAACATTTTGAAAAATGGCACAAGATCCAAGCAAATAAACTTAACAGTCTGTTTTTATGGTTTCCGTGGCAGACAGGATGGTTGCATTTCCCCATTTAAGCCCTATCCCACCCACGCTTTCATCAACTTGAAATGCACATGCAGGCGGCCCCCTTCACTTTAGTAAAGCAGGCGTAGCAACTTCCCCATAGCTCAGATTCCGCCATTCTTAAATGCATTGTCTGGGTTCCATGTGCATCAAAAGCTCCGCGGGAAGCAAACTTAAAGCAGGGAAGCATAGGAAAAAAAGAACAATCTGGATCTGATGAAGATGAACTGCTAAAGCACCAAAGTTCTTCTCTATCTGCCTTACCCCTCGCGTTGTGCCAGCGCTCCAAGAACGTTCCCTCAAATAAGCATCATAGGCATGCTTGCAAAACTGTCTAGGTGGAATTTTATTTAAAAAAAAAGAAAAAACTGAAATTTTGAATTCAGTCAATAAATGCTACGAAGATGAATGGATAACATGAGATGTTTGGTGGGCTACTTGCTAACTATGAAGGAATCATTTTATGCCCCGCGGCTGGGCCACGTGTGTGAGAAAAGGCCTCTTTTGTCATGGTTAGCCCCCCACTTTTGTCTGGTATTTGATGTAGTCTCAAAGTTGTTAGTGCTTAGGGCCCCTACTAACCAGGTTCCCTGGGCCAGATCTCTTTCCCTAAAACTGTTGTGATGCATTGGCACAATGGGTAATACCTTTTGCTACCACTATAAGTCCCTAATAAATATTACTTAGGTACCCAGGGCATAGGGTACTAAGGGTAGGCCCCTGAGGGCAGCAGCACATATTGTGCCACCCTCAAGGGCCATGCATCCAGATGCACCCAGCACTGCCATTGCAGGCTGAGTGTCCTGGTGCAATCCTAAAAAGCAAACTTGACATGGCACACAGCCTGTTTGCACTGTCCACTACACACTACATGCACTATAGCTAAGCCACCCCTCTGGCAGGCCTTCCAGCCCTAAGGCAGGGTGTACTATACTGTATGTGTGGGCATAGCTGTATGAGCAATATATCCCTACTGTGTCCTTGCCAAGCGGACACCCAGAAGTGCAGGCCACTCCGGACTGAAAAAGGACCAGGAGAAAGCCCCATTAAAGGGACTTCAAAAAACACCAGCACATCCCACCAGAATGCCACTGCTGACCTGCAAGTGACCCTCAATGCGACCTATCTCCTGCTTCCAAGGGTACCTTTGCGCACAGCTCATGGCTCACTGATTCGCACTGCACTCGGCTGCCCTTTACCCTGCACTGATGACCCGGCTGTGCCCTAAGGGTCCCCTACACCTTGCGACCCCGACACCCCAAGGGGACACACAGGACTCACCTTGAAGTACACCTGTGCAGTGCTTTTCCAAGTGGTCTATATAATATAAATATGGCAAGAACGACACTCAAGATGGCCGCATCTTCCTATAATTAATCATAAGTATGCTAAAGGTGCTCATACACAAATAAACATATCTGTTGCCAAATATGTGCACTGGAATGGGACCAAGCCTATACCAGAGAGTACAAATGTATAGAAAACATTTTGTGGAGCACACAATATACAAGTAATTCATTGTCTAAGTCAATGGATTCAAAAGACCTATAGTAAATTCAATATGGCAAAAATCCATTTATACACAAAACAATAAACAAATCATACAACTAGTATGTGGCAAATATTCAATAAAAAAAAGAAAACTTTAATATACAAATAACAAATATAATACAAATTACCTCCCTTGCTAAAATGATCGTTCCCAACGTTAAAAAAAGCAACCTATTTAGACTGTAAACGTCATATTTGACTCCTAAACCACATATACCAAATTTGAAGAACCAAAGTAAACAGTTGAGTCCAAAATAAGTTCATCCAAGAGCATTCATGCTTGTAACTGTAAAACTCAGTCAAATAGACAATTGAGTCCAAGGTAAGTTCATCCAAGAGCATTCATGCTTGTAACTGTGAAATTCAGCCGACACGTGTTGCATCCTGATGCGGACTTCCTCAAGGCTGATTAGACAAACACAAAGTAATAAAATGTTCTTATATATAACATAGTTGTAAATTATCAATCACCATAAACATACAGTTTTCTCAATAAATTAGTACTCAACTGTGCCAATACAAAATTAATCTTAGTGACCAACAAAAAGTGTCCAAAAAAACATGCCACACACTAGAACCATCACCAAGAAATGTGTATTCCACATGCCAACCAAAAATAACCCAACCACGAAATGACAAGTGAAGTAAAGAGAAAGACAGGAAGAAAAAGTTAACCCAACATTAAAGGGAAGAATATTCAGATTTTAAACAAAGAGACAGTGTCATAAATGATAAAGACCCATAACACCATGAATCTTTAGAAAGATATATTACTACATATTTAATGATGATTTAGATCCAACAAGTATCACAGGGTTGCTGCAAATATACAAACATATATACCACTACGTCATAATAACTAATAGTACGTGATACTCCGAAATATTCAACTCAATAGTACCAACAACCTACATGAATGGACTTAGCTATATAACAAATGTTATCCATGTCCATGCCCACAATTTTTCAATCATGAAGAAGGATCAGCTCTTCCAATAGTCCTCCAGTCTCTCAAATGAGACCCCCCTACAATGAATCAAAAAAGAACCACATAAATACACAATGTTGTGCATCAAGTACCCCTCCTAAATGGTCTTATGCAGCCATATATTAGCCTCTCAGATATTTCAATTAACATTTATTGTTACATGCCATATTGTAACAGTAATGGCAAAAACCTCATTTTATAAAAATCTGACAAATGTTTGTAAATTGGTCTTGTGTTATTCTTTTGAGTGTGTGGTCTCATTTATTGATACTGTAAGTGCAACAAATGCTTTGCATTTCTCTAAGATTAGCCTAAGTGCTCGACCAAGCTATCATAAAAATTAGAGCATTAGGTAGTCTAGTTTTTACCTCTGTAAACCAACGTATGGTTGATAAGACCCTTTACACAGTGTGCCTGGTTTTGCAAACTACATAGAGGGCCAGCCTCCTACAGCACAGAGCTGGTATGTGTAGACTTGTTTTCCATGAGCCACTGTAGCCTTGTGTTTACAGATCTTAATATGTATCAGCACTGGGTGCATATGGTACTGGTAGGTTAGGTTGTCTCAGTTCCTGTAAGTATTTGGAGGCCACGGTTTTTATGCATCTTTGTGGGTTTTGATATTTTTATTCAAGGTATTTGCAGACCTAGTTTTTCTTGAGCCCCTGGCATGATTAGATCAGCCTTGGAGATATGTAAAGGGTCTCTTTAAGACATCCTGCTCTCTTATTGGGAGGTTTGGGCATCAGACACACTGTATATTCCAAGAAAGGAAGTGCAATTGCATTGAGTGTGGCAGTCGCCGGCTCAGAGGGACTACTACGTTATTTAACACCATTTGTGTATTCTTTACTGTCCCTTGTCTCCGTATGTATTCTTATGAGAGTGAGTGAGGGCAGGGTCTTGCTACCTTCCACCAAACTGTGCAATAAGTGGAGCTTTTGTTTTGGTTACTGTGTGCATGTCAGGGGCTTCCTGTCTCAGTAAGAGTGATGCGCTCCCTTTCCCAGGTCACTGTGTAGTAAGCTCCCATGAGGCCGTAGGTGCAGACAGGCCCTTCATGTTAAACTCTCTAATTAATACGCACGACTGCAGAGCTTGAAGTAAAGGTAATTGAAGAGGAAAACGTAAGGCTGCCTCATTTCCAAAAATGCTTTCTGCTTACGGAAGGGCGTAACATTGCAAACTCAACCACTATTTCCTACTATATACTACTGTATAAAGTGTAGGAGTGGGATGGGGCTGCCTGTATGAAAGGATGAGTGAATTGCTGTTCCTTGCATATCGCATAGTCCGTTTCAGTGGCATCAGTGTTTTTTTAGAGTTTCTTCTCTTCAGTTGCATCCTCAGGGCAGCAGAGTGTTTTGCGGGCACTGGAATAACGACTTTCAGTATTCTAACGGCAGTCATAGAATATTTGCGGAACGTGTAACATTCCCCAAATAGTTCAGGAGGAGTATTTACTGATATACCTGCAGCCACAGAATTTTTTAATGAAAGTAAAAAATGTGGAAGTATTTTAAAAAAAACAAAAAGTTGAAAAAAGGTAATTTTTCATTGGCTGGAAGCTCTGCCTTGAAAACGCTGGTCAAGGTAGAAGATTAGGAATACTAGCTTCAGTTCTAGTGACGTAATTACTAGACACGTGCACGTTTCATTGGGTCTGTAATGGCACATATAAGCAAAATATAGCAGAATGCAATGCAGCACAGCGTGATTAGTGACTGAAATTAATTCAAACATACCACCCTAGATTTTGTGCTGCTGGATGGAGAATTTGTGCCTCACTCAGATCCCAGAAAGGCCGGGCTTAAGGTGTTCATCTTGATCAAAAATATGCGGTTTCTTGTAAAGACATAGGGTGTTTGTCTGATTGTCATGATACAATGATACATCCCATAACTATGTTAGAAATCAGCAAAAACAATACCCTAATATTCTGCAGATTTGTTGTGAAGAAGTGTGAATCCTCTGAGAGAAGCTTTGAGAGTTGACTAAAATATAAAACCCAACATAGGTTAACCCTGAGACTTTCCAGGAATCGGTGAACCGAGACTCCCTCCATCTGCTGCTACGTGTTTTCCTGATTGGGTTTTGAACATCTCTGTAGGAAAGTGCCCTCTTTGGTATGGTTACCCCCCCACACTTTTTGCCTTATATTTTTGCTGACTTGACTGAGTGTGCTGGGATCCTGCTAACCGTATTCTTTCCCAAGAGCACCAGTGTTCTTTCCCAAAAAACTGTACCATTGTTCCCACAATTGGCACACTCCTGGCACACAGTTAAGTCCCTTGTAAAAGGTACCCATGATACCAAGGGCCCTGTGGCCAGGGAAGGTCCCCAAATACTTCAGCATGTATTATGCCATCCTGGGAGGCCGCTCACCAAGCCCATGCACACTGCCATTGTAGACCGTGTGTGTTGGTGGGGAGAAAAATACAAAGTCGACATGGCACCCCTCTCAGGGTACCATGCCTACAAACTACTGCCTGTGGCATAGGTAAGTCACCCCTCTACCAGGCGTTACAGCCCTAAGACATGGTGCACTATACCACAGGTGAGGGCATAGCTGCATGAGCAATAAGCCCCTACAGTGTCTAAGTCCATTCTTAGACATTGTAAGTGCACTGTGGCCATATAAAGTACGTGGGCTGGGGGTTTGTCATTACAAACTCCACAATACCATGATGGCTCCACTGAAGTCTGGAAAGTTTGGTGTCAAACTTTTCAGCACAATAAACCCACACTGCCAGTGTTGGATTTATTGAAAAATGCACCCAAAGGGCATCTTAGAGATGCCCCCTGTATTTTAGCCAAACTTCTAGTGCAGGACTGACCGGTCTGCACCGGGCCTGCCACTTTGAGAGGAGTTTCTGACCACATTGGGTGACAGCCTTTGTGCTCTCTCTGGCCAGAAACAAAGCCTGCACTGGGTGGAGGTGCTTCACACCTCCCCCCTGCAGGAACTGTTACACCTGGTGGTGAGCCTCAAAGGCTCATGCCTCTTGTTACAGTGCCTCAGGGCACTCCAGTTAGTGGAGATGCCTGCCCCAATGGACAAAGCCCCTCTTTTGGCTGCAAGTCTATAGGGAAAGTTAGGAGGGGTTACCACTTCAGCTGGGACCACCCGTAAGGTGTCCATAGCTAAAGTGACCCCCTCCTTGCAAAATCCTCCATCTTGGTTTGGAGGACATGGACCAATAGGGTTAGGTCTGTGTCACCCTCCCCAAAGGAAGTGGGTACCAGAAGGGTGTAGTCACCCTCAAGGACAGTAGCCATTAGTTTCTGCCTTCTGACCCCTGTAACACCCCTAAATCCAGGATATAAGGGTTCCCTGAATCAGTGAGTCAGATTCCTGGTGACCTCAAGAAGAAAGAAGGAGTGCTAAGCTGATCCCCAGCAGAGAAGACACCAACGGACTTGGCCCCAGCCCTACAGGCCTGTCTCCAGCTTCTGAAGCCCTGGTTCAAAAAGGCATTGCATGCTGCAGGACCAGAGACCTCTGAAAAGCCTCAACAGAACTGCCTGCACCCCAGAGGACGAAGAACTCCCGTGGACAGCAGCCCTGTCCAGAAATAAACTCCAGCAAAGGATTGCAGAACCGCCCCGGACCCGAGCGTCCTGCGCACTCTGCACTTGACTCCCTTGGCCCGTGTCCATGTGGCCCAACCGACTAGAGCTGGCCCCCAGGCGATTCTGACCTAGTGTCAAACTTGGGTTGACCCTTCTTGTCCAGCACAACGACGCCTGAAGCATAAATCCTAAGGACCCCCTGACCGCGAGAGAACCGGAAAAAAAGTCCTGACGCCAAAATGTACCCCTGCACCTGCAGCCCCCTGGCCTTGGGGAATCTGATCTCTAGTGCAGCAACGCTCAGCAGGTGGCCCTCCTCCTCATCCAACCTGTGGTTTTCCTGAACCCACCTCCTGGGCCCAGCCTGCAGCCTAATTGTGACCCCTCCAGGGTCCCCCTATTCAAAAGCATTGAGAGCCCGACGCTGTGTTTGCACCCTGCTCCTGGCTGCCCCTGCGCTGCTGAGGCTGTGTGTCTGGTGCTAACCTTTGCTCCCCCACCCCTGGTTCTCACCTAAACCCCCCAGGTCTCCGAAGACGGGGGTACTTACCTGAAAGCAGGTCTGATTCTGAGTACCCCCCAGTCTTCATAGGACTCCATTTTAAATACTGCATCATCTTTGACCTCTGCACCCGGCCAGCCCCGTGTTGCTGGTGGTGGGTTTTTGGTGTTGACTTGAACCCCAACCTGTGGAAATCCTAACTCCAGGAGTTTGGAACTCTAAGTCTTGTACTTACCTCAAAACTGTACTAACTCCCTCCTGCCCCCCACAACTGTTTCTGAGAGTTGCAGTCAACTTTGAAAACAGATTATTGCTATTTATTAGAAAACTGTATAACTTGCCAAATTGAAACAAAGTGGTATTGATATGTAAGTTTGATTGTAAGTTTGATACTTATTTGCAAATGTACTTGCCTGCAAGCTGAATTTTCTGGTTCTAGAAATACATTTTTGCTATATAAAAATCATTGGCCTGGAGTTAGTCATTGAGTGTATGCTTCTTTTATTGCCTGTGTGTGTACAACAAATACTTTGCACTACCCTCTGATAAGCCTAACTGCTCGACCACACTACCACAGCCACACTACCACAAAAGAGAGCATTAGTATTATCTACTTTAGCCTCTGTTAAGCCTCTGGGGAACCCCTGGACTCTGTGCACACTATGGCTCTCATTACGACCCTGGAGGTCCAAAGACTGCCATGGCCTCTGTGGCGGTCTCACCGCCGGCGTTGACGACCACCACATCACGAGTGTGGTGGTTTGGCCTCTACCAAACCGCCACATCTTCGCTCGTACTGCCAGGGCGGTAGGACAGCCGGGCCAGAGGACAGCACGTCCGGGCCGGCTGCCCACTGCAGACCGCCGCCGGCATAATGAGTCTGCTTTCCGCAGCAGTAGCACCTCCACGAAAACCCTGGTGGAAAGGCTGCCTGCGACAGGAAATTCCTTTCCTCTCGCCGGCAGATGACTCCCCCAGCCCCCCTGCAAATACAATACTCCCCCACCCCCGTTCCATGACAGCACCCCCTCCACCCTCTTCCATGACAGAACCCCCTCCCTCATCCCCCCTTCTGTGATAGCATCCCCTCCCCGCATACACACATGCACCCCGCATTCACCAACACTTACATACAGGCATACATACATGCATTCGCCAACACGCATACATACACTTATTCACTTGCACCAACAGACATGCATTCACACAAACATTCCAAAACGCACTCACTTCAGCAATCACACATGCATTCACACTTACATTCACATACACGCACTCACACTTACATTCACACATGCATACACACATGCAGACATACACCTACTCACACTCGCACACACAACACCCCCCACCCTCCCACCCCCCTGCCCTGCCCTGTTGGACGATCAACTTAACTTGTCCGGTGAGGAGGTCATCTGCCAGGGAACGGGACTCGGCACTTCCACCGCCAGCAACGCCCCACCATCAGGACACCGCCACACCGTATTACTGCTCGTAATATGGCGGGCTAAGTCCTTTTTGCTTGGCGGTTATGGCAGTGGAAGCGCCTCTGCGTCGCCAATCCCCAGCACGACTGCTGAAGGATTTCCACCCATATTTTGGCAGAAATCCTTCAGTACTCGTAATATGGCAGTCGGAAGACATCCAGCACTGGCGGTCTTCTGGCGCCCACTGCTTCAGTGGTCTGTGTAAAAGACCTCCTAAGTCGTAATGAGGGCATATATCTCATTTTGATATAGTATATACAAAGCCAGCCTCCTACATCGGTGGATCATACGACTAAATTCCAAAATTGCCTTTGCAATTTTTTAAAAATGTTTAAAAGTCCTGCTAGGGGCTTGGTTAAGTACCCTTTGGCATTTCTTTTTCAGACTTAAAAGTTACTCTAGTTAGGGGTAAGTAGTAGAAGCAGCTTTTAGTTCCTGAAAGTAATCCCCAACTTTAGTAACGTAATGAGCAGCTCAGAAGATATGGTTGTGGAGCTCAATCTCACCCCTTACCTCCATCTAGGGATGGAAGAGTTAAGGTCCCTCTGCAGACTTAAAAAGATTAAAACAGGGTCCAACAGCTCCAGGAGCTCTTGGCAGAGTATATAAGGGACCACCCTGCTGCGGAGGAAAACCTTCCGTCAGGAAGGGAAAATGTTAGAGATGAGGAGGACAAACTCCCTTCTCCTCATCTAATTAGGGAGATCAGGGCCCCAAGGCCCCTATTGCCAAGGATAGTGCTCACAGGACCTGGATCTTCCTCTGCATCGGGTAACATTGCGGACAACCTCGAAGAAGAGGACCTCCTTTTAGCAAGGATGACCAAAAGATTATCTTTGAAGCAACAGCTCCTAGCTATAGAGAGGGAGAGGGCAGAATGGGCTTAGCACCCATTAATGGTGGCAGCAATTTAAATAGGGTCAGAGAGCATTCTGATTTCCTAAACATCCCCAAAGGGATTGTCTCTAAATATGAAGAAGGTGATGACATCACCAAGCTTTTGAGAGAGCATGTGCAACCAGAAAACTAAACAAATCTCATTGGGGAGCTCTCATTTGGGAACTGTTTACTGGTAAGTGTAGGGATAGGCTCCTCACACTCACCGGTGCAGATGCTGAATCCTATGACCACATGAAGGCTATCCTCATTAAGGGCTCTGGATTCACCACTGAGGAGTATAAAACTAGGTTCGGTGGGGGGAGGGGAAGGGGCACAAAACCTTGAGCCAGTCCTGGGTTGATTTTGTAGGCTACTCAGTGAAAACACTAGATAGTTGGATAACTGGCAGTGGAGGTCATGACTATGATGGGCTTTATAATTTGTTTATGAAATAACATCTTTTAAGTAACTGATTCAATGACAAGTTGCATAAATATCTGAAAGACCTAGGTCCAATTTCTCCCCAAGAATTGGGAAAGAAGGCAGACCATTGGGTCAACACTAGGGTGACCAAGTCTTTCACTGAGGGTGGCCAAAAGAAAGGGGTTACAAAGCTTCCCCAGGGGAAGGGTGGTGAGACACCTAAGGATAAAAGTAAAGAGTCTTTTCAAGGGTCCCAAAAACCTGCACAGGAAGGTGGGCCCTGAGCCTCTTCACATGGGTACAAGGGTAAAAACTTTGATCCCAAAAAGGCCTGGTGTTTCAACTGTAAACAACATGGACGCCAAAAACCAAACGGGAGACTTGGCACATCCCAAAAAGAATCCCCCTAGCACTGCTCCAGTTAGTACTGGCATAGCCAGTCTCCAGGTGGGATCAACAGTGTGCCCAGAGGGAATCAGGGTTCACACTGAAGCTACTTT
This sequence comes from Pleurodeles waltl, assembly GCF_031143425.1. Taxonomy (NCBI): domain Eukaryota; kingdom Metazoa; phylum Chordata; class Amphibia; order Caudata; family Salamandridae; genus Pleurodeles; species Pleurodeles waltl. Next base: position 338,023,055 of record NC_090445.1, read on the forward strand.
AGTCTCTGAGGGTGGGGCAGATGTTGCCACTCTTGCTGTCTGGCCCTCTAATATGCAAAAATACAGACAGCACCTCCTAATCGATGGAACAAAAGTAGAAGCCCTGAGGGATACAGGTGCCAATGTCACCATGATGACAGAAAAAAACTGGTTTCCCCAGGACAGTTTTTGGCTGTACAAACCTATCCAGTTCCCAATGCTGACAATGTAATTAAGGTCCATCCCACGGCTATGGTGACCTAAGAATGAATGAGGAGAGGTTACTGGCCTCAAACAGGTAGTGGTCTCTTCTGCAATCCCAGTTGAATGCTTGCTAGGGAATGACTTGGAGTCCTCGGCTTGTGCTGAGGGAGAACTCAAAACCCATACAGCCATGTTGGTAATCTCTGAACTGGTGTATGCAAAACCTAGTGCACAAAGTCAAGCACAGGGTAAAAAAAGAAGTGTTGGAGCCTGGAATAATGGCCCAACCTTCCAAAAGAAAGGGCAATAAGACTGGGGGACCAGATTCTGAGCAGCAAAAGAAACAAGACCTCTCTTAGGAAGAAATCTTATCCTCTGAAGGACCCGAGTCCTTAGAGCTGGATCCTTATCAGGTAGAGCTCGTGGGCCCAGGGGGACCCTCAAGGGAACAGCCGTGCCAGGGACAAAAGGCCTGTCCCACTCTTGAAGGCCTGAGGCAGCAAGCAGCTACACAGGAGAAGGGAGATGTCAGTGGCTCCCACAGGGTCTATTGGGAAGATGGACCCATACACAGTGAGGCCAGGGACACCAAACCTGGTGCAGTCAGGAGGGTGGTAGTGCCTCAGCAGTTTAGGGAGTTTATCCTAACTTTGACCCATGGCATCCCCCTAGCTGAGCATCTAGGATAGACAAAAACCTGGAATAGGCTTTTCAGCCAGTTCTACTGGCCCAATATGTCTCAGAAGGTGAAGGAGTTTTTTGTAACTCCTGTGTCACCTGCCAAGCCAGTGGTAAGGCAGGTGGCCACCCAAAGGCCCCCCTCATTCCACTACCTGTGGTGGGGATTCCCTTTAAAAAGTTTGGCATGGACATTGTGGGTCCACTTGAACCACCCAAAGCCCCAGGAAATCAATGCATACTGGTGATAGTGGATCATGCTATCAGATATGCTGAAGCAATTCCCCTTAGGTCTACTACAGCTCATGCAGTAGCTAATGCCCTGATTGGTATCTTTACCAGAGTAGGTTTTCCCTAAGGCTGTGGTTTCAGACAGAGGTACAAACTAACCTAAAACACATGTGGAATCAGTGTGGGGTGCCTTATAAGTTCACCACACCATACCATCCACAAACCAATGGACCTGTTGAGAGATTCAACAAGATATTGAAGGGCATGATCATGGGGCTCTCTGAAAACCTCAGTAGGAGATGGGATGTCCTCCTGCTATGCTTGCTTTTCACCTATAGAGAGGTGCCTCAGATTGGAGTAGGGTTTCCCCCTTTGAACATTTGTTTGGCCACCCTGTAAAGGGACCACTTGCACTTGTAAAAGAAAGGCTGGGAGAGACCGCTCCATGAGCCTAAACAATATGTGGTAGACTATGTGCTTGGCCTCCACTCAAGGATGGCTGAGTACATGGAAAAGGCATCTGTAAGGAAATGCTACTTGGCATGGTTACCCCCTGACTTTTTGCCTTTGCTGACGCCAAGTTATGATTTGAAAGTGTGCTGAGGCCTGCTAACCAGGCCCAAGCACCAGTGTTCTTTCCCTAACCTGTACCTTTGTCTCCACAATTGGCACACCCTGGCATCCAGGTAAGTCCCTTGTAACTGGTACCCCTGGTACCAAGGGCCCTGATGCCAGGGAAGGTCTCTAAGGGCTGCAGCATGTCGTATGCCACCCTGGAGACCCCTCACTCAGCACAGACTCACTGTTTGCCAGCTTGTGTGTGCTGGTGGGCAGAAAATGACTAAGTTGACATGGCACTCCCCTCAGGGTGCCATGCCAACCTCACACTGCCTATGGCATAGATAAGTCACCCCTCTAGCAGGCCTTACAGCCCTAAGGCACGGTGCACTATACCACAGGTGAGGGCATAGGTGCATGAGCACTATGCCCCTACAGCGTCTAAGCAAAACCTTAGACATTGTAAGTGCAGGGTAGCCATAAGAGTGTATGGTCTGGGAGTCTGTCAAACACGAACTCCACAGCACCATAATGGCTACACTGAAAACTGGGAAGTTTGGTATCAAACGTCTCAGCACAATAAATGCCAGTATACATTTTATTGTGAAATACACCCAGAGGGCATCTTAGAGATGCCCCCTGAAAACATACCCGACTTCCAGTGTGGGCTGACTAGTTTTACCAGCCTGCCACACACCAGACATGTTGCTGGCCACATGGGGAGAGTGCCTTTGTCAATCTGTGGCCAGGAACAAAGCCTGTGCTGGGTGGAGGTGCTTCTCACCTCCCCCTGCAGGAACTGTAACACCTGGCGGTGAGTCTCAAAGGCTCACCCCCTTTGTTACAGCGCCTCCCAGCTAGTGGAGATGCCCGCCCCTCTGGCCACAGCCCCAACTTTTGGCAGCAAGGCCGGAGGAGATAATGAGAAAAACAAGGAGGAGTCACTGGCCAGTCAGGACAACCCCTAAGGTGTACTGAGCTGAGGTGACTCTGACTTTTAGAAATCCTCCATCTTGCAGTTAGAGGATTCCCCCAATAGGATTAGGGATGTGACCCCCTCCGCACCAGGAGGAGGCACAAAGAGGGTGTAGCCACCCTCAGGGCTAGTAGCCATTGGCTACTAACCTCCCAGACCTGAACACACCCCTAAATTGAGTATTTAGGGGCCCCCAGAACCTACGAATATAGATTCCTGCAACCTGAAGACGAAGAAGGACTGCTGACCTGAAGCCCTGCAGAGAAGACGGAGACACCAACTGCTTTGGCCCCAGCCCTACCGGCCTGTCTCCCCACTTCAAGAAAAACTGCAACAGCGACACGTCCCCCAGGGTCCAGCGACCTCTGAAGCCTCAGAGGACTACCCTGCATCTAAAAGGACCAAGAAACTCCTGAGGACAGCGGCCCTGTTCCACAAAGACTGCAACTTTGCAACAAAGAAGCAACTTTTAAAGACCATACGTTTCCCGCCGGAAGCGTGAGACTTTCCACTCTGCACCCGATGCCCCCGTCTCGACCTGTGGAAAACCAACACTACAGGGAGGACTCCCCGGTGACTGCGAGCCCATGAGTAGCCAGAGTTGACCCCCCTGACCCCCCACAGCGACACCTGCAGAGGGAATCCAGAGACTCCCCCTGACCTCGACTGCCTGCTTCAAAGAACCCGAAGCCTGTGAAACCTGCAGCCCTCAGGACCTGAAGGATCTGACCTCCAGTGCAGGAGCGACCCCCAGGCGGCCCTCTTCCTAGCCCTGGTGGTGGCTTCCCCGAGGAGCCCCCCCCTTGCCTGTCTGCATCGCTGAAGAGACCCCCGGGTCTCCCATTGAAACCTATTGCGAACCGACACCTGTTTGCACTCTGCACCCGGCCGCCCCTGTGCCGCTGAGGGTGAACGTTAGGTGCCTGCTTGTGTCCCCCCGGTGCCCTACAAAACACCCATGGTCTGCTCTCCGAAGTCGCGGGTACTTACCTGCTGGCAGACTGGAACCGGGGCACCCCTATTTCCATTGAAGCCTATGCGTTTTGGGCACCACTTTGACCTCTGCACCTGACCGGCCCTGAGCTGCTGGTGTGGTAACTTTGGGGTTGCCCTGAACCCCCAACGGTGGGCTACCTTGGACCCAACTTTGAACCTTGTAAGTGCTTTACTTACCTGGGAAACTAACAAATACTTACCTTCCCCAGGAACTGTAGATTTTTACAGTGTCCAATTTTAAAATAGCTTATTGCCATTTTTGCCAAAACTATACATGCTTTTGTGATGATTCAAAGTTCCTAAGATACCTGAGTGAAATACCTTTCATTTAAAGTATTGTTTATAAATCTTGAACCTGTGGTTCTTAAAATAAACTAAGAAAATATATTTTTCTATATGAAAACCTATTGGCCTGGAATTGTCTTTGAGTGTGTGTTCCTCATTTATTGCCTGTGTGTGTACAACAAACGCTTAACACTACCCTCTGATAAGCCTACTGCTCGACCACACTACCACAAATAGAGCATTAGAATTATCTCTTTTTGCCACTATCTTACCTCTAAGGGGAACCCTTGGACTCTGTGCATGCTATTTCTTACTTTAAAATAGTACATACAGAGCCAACTTCCTACATTGGTGGATCAGCGGTGGGGTACAAGACTTTGCATTTGCTGGACTACTCAGCCAATACCTGATCACATGACTAAATTCCAGAAATTGTCATTAGAAACTGATTTTTTAAATTTGAGCTATTTTTCTAAATTTTTAAAAGTCCTGCTAGGGCCTTGTGTTAGTCCCTGTTAGCATTTCTTTTAGAGTGTAAGAGTTTTGTAAAAGTTTGAATTAAGTTCTAGAGATAGTTTTAGATTCCTAAAAAGTATTCCAACTTTTAGAAACAAAATGTCTGCTGCAGAAGAGATAGTGATGGTACTCATACTCACCCCTTACCTGCATCTTAGGATGTCAGAGCTAAGGTCTCTCTGCAAAATCAAAAAGATAAAAACTGTTTCAAACCCTACCAAAGTACAGCTACAGGAACATTTGGCAGAGTTTGCTAAAAACAACCCCTCTGATGATGGCCTCACAGAGGGGGACACTAGTGATGTGGAGGATTTCCCACCTCCAGTCCTAGATAGGGAGCCCAGGGTTTCTTCAACCCTGACTCCAGAAGTGATAGTCAGAGATGTTGCTTCTCTCACAGGAGAGTCCAACAGCTCTAGAAGCATTGAGAGCAGTCTCAATGAAGATGACCTCCTGCTAGCCAGGATGGTCAAAAGATTGGCTTTGGAGAGACAGCTCCTAGCCATAGAAAGGGAAAGACAAGAGATGGACTTAGCTCCCATCAATGGTGGCAGCAACTTAAATAGGGTCAGAGATACTCCTGACATGCTAAAAATCCCCAAAGGGATTGTAACTAAATATGAAGATGGTGATGACATCACCAAATAGTTCACAGCTTTTGAGAGGGCTTGTGCAACCAGAAAAGTAAACAGATCTCACTGGGGTGCTCTCCTTTGGGAAATGTTCACTGGAAAGTGTAGGGATAGACTCCTCACACTCTCTGGAAAAGATGCAGAGTCCTATGACCTCATGAAGGCTACCCTGATTGAGGGCTTTGGATTCTCAACTGAGGAGTACAGGATTAGGTTCAGGGGGGCTCAAAAATCCTCGAGCCAGACCTGGGTTGATTTTGTGGACTACTCAGTGAAAACCTGGATGGTTGGATTCAAGGCAGTGGTGTAAATGATTATGATGGGCTGTACAATTTATTTGTGAAAGAACACCTATTAAGTAATTGTTCAAATGATAAACTGCATCAGCAACTGGTAGACCTAGGACCAATTTCTCCCCAAGAATTGGGAAAGAAGGCGGACCATTGGGTCAAGACTAGGGTGACCAAGACTTCCACAGGGGTGACCAAAAGAAAGGGGTCACAAAGACTCCCCAGGGGAAGAGTGTTGAGACATCCAAGGGTAAAAGTAAAGAGTCTTCTACAGGGCCCCAAAAACCTGCTCAGGAGGGAGGGTCCAAAGCCTCTTCACAATCCAATTTTGGGTACAAGGGTAAAAACTTTGATCCCAAAAAGGCCTGGTGTCGTAGCTGTAATCAGCAGGGACACCAAACTGGAGACAAGGCCTGTCCCAAGAAAGGTTCCACTTCAAACTCTACTCCAGTTAGCATTGGAATAGCCAGTCTCCAGGTGGGATCAACAGTGTGCCCAGAGCAAATCAGGGTTCACACTGAAGCTACATTAGTTTCTGAGGGTGGGGTGGACTTAGCCACACTGGCTGCCTGGCCCCGTAGTATGCAAAAATACAGGCAGCAACTCTTAATTAATGGGACTAGTGTAGAAGGCCTGAGGGATACAGGTGACAGAGAAACTTGTTTCCCCAGGACAATACCTAACTGGACAAACTTATCCAGTCACCAACGCTGACAATCAGACTAAAGTACATCCCATGGCTATGGTAACTTTAGAATGGGGAGGGGTCAATGGCCTGAAACAGGTGGTAGTCTCCTCAAATATCCAAGTAGACGGTTTGCTTGGAAATGACCTGGAGTCCTCACCATGGTCTGAGGTAGAACTCAAAACCCATGCAGCCATGTTGGGTATCCCTGAACTGGTGTGTGTCAAGACAAGGGCACAATGCAAGGCTCAGGGTGAAAAAGTGGTGTTGGAGCCTGGAATAATGACCCAACCATCCAAGAGAAAAGGAAAGAAGACTGGGGAACCAGCTTCAACACAACAAAAGAAAAAGAACCTCTCTTCCCAGGAAGAAGTTCTTCCCTCTGAGGGAACTGAGCCCATGGAGTTGGAACCTTATCGGGTCGAACTCTTAGGCCCAGGGGGACCCACAAGGGAACAGTTGTGTAAGGGGCAAGAAACCTGTCCCTCACTTGAAGGCCTTAGGCAGCAAGCTGCTGAAGAGACCAAAGGAAAAATCACTGGAACACATAGAGTCTATTGGGAAGATGGACTCCTCTACACTGAGGCAAGAGATCCCAAACCTGGTGCCACTAGGAGAGTGGTAGTGCCTCAGGAGATTATGAAGTTCATTCTGACCTTCGCTCATGATATTCCACTTGCTGGGCATTTGGGACAAACCAAGACTTGGGAGAGGTTAGTCAACCATTTCTATTGGCCCAACATGTCCCAGAAAGTAAAGGAGTTTTGTGTTTCCTGTGCCACCTGTCAAGCCAGTGGCAAGACAGGTGGCCATCCAAAGGCCCCCCTCATTCCACTTCCAGTGGTGGGGGTCCCCTTTGAAAGAGTGGGTGTGGACATAGTGGGTCCACTTGAACTTCCCACAGCCTCAGGGAACCAATACATACTAGTAATAGTGGATCATGCTACTAGATACCCTGAAGCAATTCCCCTTAGGTCCACTACTGCCCCTGTAGTAGCTAAAGCACTCATTGGTATCTTTACCAGAGTGGGATTTCCTAAGGAGGTGGTGTCTGACAGGGGTACCAACTTCATGCCAGCATACCTGAAGCACATGTGGAATGAGTGTGGGGTGACTTATAAATTCACCACACCATACCATCCACAAACCAATGGTCTTGTGGAAAGATTCAACAAGACATTGAAAGGCATGATCATGGGGCTCCCTGAAAAACTCAAAAGGAGATGGGATGTCCTCTTGCCATATCTGCTTTTCGCCTACAGAGAGGTGCCTCAGAAGGGAGTAGGGTTTTTCCCCTTTGAACTTCGGTTTGGCCATCCTATAAGGGCACCACTAGCTCTTGTAAAAGAAGGCTGGGAGAGACCTCTTCATGAGCCCAAACAAGATATAGTGGACTATGTACTAGGCCTATGTTCCAGGATGGCAGAGTACATGGAAAAGGCAAGTAAAAACCTTGAGGCCAGCCAACAACTCCAGAAGATGTGGTATGACCAAAAGGCTGCTATGGTTGAGTTTCAGCCAGGACAGAAAGTCTGGGTTCTGGAGCCTGTGGCTTCCAGGGCACTTCAGGACAGATGGAGTGGCCCTTTTCCAGTGCTAGAGAGAAAGAGTCAGGTCACCTACCTGGTAGACCTAGGCACTAGCAGGACCCCCAAAAGGGTGATCCATGTGAACCGCCTCAAACTCTTTCATGACAGGGCAGATGTGAACCTGTTGATGGTTACAGATGAGGACCAGGAAGCTGAGAGTGAACCTCTCCCTGATCTCCTCTCCATTGACCCTAAAGATGGCTCAGTAGATGGAGTGATCTATTCAGACACCCTCTCTGGCCAACAGCAAGCTGACTGTAGGAAAGTCTTACAACAGTTTGCTGAGCTCTTTTTCCTAACCCCTGGTCAGACGCACCTGTGTACCCATGATGTGGACACAGGAGACAGCATGCCTTTCAAAAACAACATTTTCAGACAGTCTGACCAAGTTAAGGAAAGCATCAAAGTGGAAGTCCACAAGATGCTGGAATTGGGAGTCATTGAGCACTCTGACAGCCCCTGGGCTAGCCCAGTGGTCTTAGTCCCCAACCCTCACACAAAAGATGGTTAGAGAGAGATTTGGTTTTGTGTGGACTACAGAGGACTTAATTCTGTCACCAAGACAGATGCCCATCCCATTCCAAGGACAGATGAGTTAATTGACAAAGTAGGTGTTGCCAGATACTTAAGTACCTTTGACTTGACAGCAGGGTACTGGCAAATCAAAATGGCACCAGGAGCAAAAGAAAAGACAGCATTCTCCACACCTGATGGGCATTATCAGTTTACTGTAATGCCCTTTGGCTTAAAGAATGCCCCTGCCACCTTCCAAAGGTTGGTGAATCAAGTCCTTGCTGGCTTGGAGTCCTTTAGTGCAGCTTATCTTGACGAAATTGCTGTCTTTAGCTCCAGCTGGCAGGATCACCTGGTCCACCTGAAGAAGGTTTTGAAGGCCCTGCAAGCAGCAGGCCTCTCTATCAAGGCATCCAAATGTCAGATAGGGCAGGGAACTTTGGTTTACTTGGGACACCTTGTAGGTAGAGGCCAAGTTCAGCCACTCCAACCCAAGATCCAGACTATTCTGGACTGGGTAGCTCCAAAACCCCAGACTCAAGTCAGGGCATTCCTTGGCTTGACTGGCTACTACAGGAGGTTTGTGAAGGGATATGGATCAATAGTGACACCCCTCACAGAACTTAACTCCAAGAAAATGCCTAAGAAGGTAAAATGGACTATAGAATGCCAACAGGCCTTTGACACCCTGAAACAAGCTATGCCTCTGAACATGGGATAGGGGCAGTTTTGTCCCAAACAAATGGTGATGGCCTTGACCAGCCTGTTGCTTTCATTAGCAGGAGGTTACTCCCCAGGGAGCAACATTGGAGAACCATTGAGAGGGAGGCCTTTGCTGTGGTTTGGTCCCTGAAGAAGCTGAGACCATACCTCTTTGGTACCCACTTTGTAGTTCAAACTGACCACAGACCTCTCAGATGGCTAATGCAAATGAAAGGTGAAAATCCAAAACTGTTGAGGTGGTCCATCTCCCTACAGGGAATGGACTTTATAGTGGAACACAGACCTGGGACTGCCCATGCCAATGCAGATGGCCTTTCCAGGTTCTTCCACTTAGAAAATGAAGACTCTCTTGGGAAAGGTTAGTCTCATCCTCTTTCGTTTGGGGGGGAGGGGTTGTGTAAGGAAATGCCTCCTTGGCATGGTTACCCCCTGACTTTTTGCCTTTGCTGATGCCAAGTTATGATTTGAAAGTGTGCTGAGGCCTGCTAACCAGGCCCCAGCACCAGTGTTCTTTCCCTAACCTGTACCTTTGTCTCCACAATTGGCACACCCTGGCATCCAGGTAAGTCCCTTGTAACTGGTCTCTAAGGGCTGCAGCATGTCTTATGCCACCCTGGGGACCCCTCATTCAGCACAGACACACTGCTTGCCAGCTTGTGTGTGCTGGTGGGAAGAAAATGACTAAGTCGACATGGCACTCCCCTCAGGGTGCCATGCCAACCTCACACTGCCTATGGCATAGATAAGTCACCCCTCTAGCAGGCCTTACAGCCCTAAGGCAAGGTGCACTATAGTACAGGTGAGGGCATAGGTGCATGAGCACTATGCCCCTACAGTGTCTAAGCAAAACCTTAGACATTGTAAGTGCAGGGTAGCCATAAGAGTATATGGTCTGGGAGTCTGTCAAACACGAACTCCACAGCACCATAATGGCTACACTGAAGACTGGGAAGTTTGGTATCAAACTTCTCAGCACAATAAATGCACACTGATGCCAGTGTACATTTTATTGTGAAATACACCCAGAGGGCATCTTAGAGATGCCCCCTGAAAACATACCCGACTTCCAGTGTGGGCTGACTAGTTTTACCAGCCGGCTACACACCAGACATGTTGCTGGCCACATGGGGGGAGTGCCTTTGTCACCCTGTGGCCAGGAACAAAGCCTGTACTGGGTGGAGGTGCTTCTCACCTCCCCCTGCAGGAACTGTAACACCTGGCGGTGAGCCTCAAAGGCTCACCCCCTTTGTTACAGCGCCACAGGTCCTCCCAGGTAGTGGAGATGCCCGCCCCTCCAGGGTGAACCTTGTAAGTGCTTTACTTACCTGTGAAACTAACAAATACTTATCTCCCCCAGGAACTATTGATTTTTACAGTGTCCAATTTTAAAATAGCTTATTGCCATTTTTGCCAAAATTGTACATGCTATTGTGATGATTCAAAGTTCCTAAGATACCTGAGTGAAATACCTTTCATTTAAAGTATTGTTTGTAAATCGTGAACCTTTGGTTCTTAAAATAAACTAAGAAAAGATAATTTTCTATATAAAAACCTAGTGGCCTGGAATTGTCTTTGAGTGTGTGTTCCTCATTTATTGCCTGTGTGTGTACAACAAATGCTTAACACTACCCTCTGATAAGCCTACTGTTCGACCACACTACCACAAAATAGAGCATTAGAATTATCTATTTTTGCCACTATCTTACCTCTAAGGGGAACCCTTGGACTCTGTGCATGCTATTTCTTACTTTGAAATAGTACATACAGAGCCAACTTCCTACAGCATCCAAAAACCTTGAGGCCAGCCAACAGCTCCAGAAGCAGTGGTATGAACAAAAGGCTGCACTGGTAGAATTCAGACCAGGGCAGAAAGTATGGGTTCTGGAGCATATGGCTCCCAGGGCACTTCAGGACTAATGGAGCGGCCCTTACCCTATCCTAGAAAAGAAGAGTGAGGTCACCCAGTTGGTAGACATGGACACCAACAGGACACCCAAGAGGATGATCCATGTAAACCGCCTAAAACTCTATTGAGACAGGGCAGCTGTAACCATGCTGATGGTTACTGATGAGGAGCAGGAAGCAGAGAGTGAACCTCTCCCTGACCTCCTCTCACATGACCCCAAAGATTGGTCAATTGATGGCGTTGTCTACTCAGACACCCTCATTGCCCAACAGCAAGCTGACTGCAGGCAAGTCCTACAGCAGTTTGCAGGGCTCTTCTCTTTGGCCCCTGGACAGACCTACCTGTGTACCCATGATCTAGACACAGGAGACAGTTTACCTGTCAAAACAACATTTTTTAGACAGTCTTACTATGTCAAAGAGAACATCAAAGTGGAAGGCCAAAAGATGTTGGATTTAGAGGTTATTGATCCCTCTGACAGTACCTGGGCTAGCCCAGTAGTCTTGGTCCCCAAACCTCATTCCAAGGATGGCAAGAGAGAAATGAGGTTTTGTGTGGACTACAGGGTTCTCAACTCTGTCACCAAGACAGATGCTCACCCTACACCAAGAGGAGATGAACTTATAGACAAACTGGGTGCAGCTAAATTCCTCAGTACCTTTGACTTAACTGCAGGGTACTGGCAAATCAGAATGGCACCTGGAGGAAAAGCAAAGACACATTCTCTACACCAAATGGGCATTACCAGTCTACTGTTATGCCCTTTGGCTCAAAGAATGCCCCTGCCACCTTCCAAATGTTGAAGAATCAATTCCTTGCTGGTTAAGAGTCATTTAGTGTAGCATATCTAGATGATATTTCTGTCTATAGCTCCAGCTAGCAGGATAACCTGGTCCACCTGGGGAAGACTTTGCAGGCCTTGCAAGCTGCAGGCCTCTCTATCAAAGATAGGGCAGGGCACAGTTGTATACTTGGGCCATCTAGTACGTGGAGGCCAAGTGCAACCATTACAGCCCAAGATCCAGACAATTCTGGGCTGGGAAGCTCCAACAACCCAAACTCAAGTAAGGGCATTCCTTGGCTTGACTGGTTACTATATGAGATTTGTGAAGGGGTATGGATCCATTGTGACCCTCCTCACAAGATGGACCTCAGAGAAAATGGACAGAAAGATAAACTGGACTCTTGACTGTCAAAAGGCCTTTGACACCCTGACAGAGGCAATGTGCTCAGCACCAGTTCTCAAAGCTCCAGATTATTCTCAGCAGTTGGTTGTGCAAACAGACACCTCTGAACATGGGATAGGAGCAGTACGGTCCCAAACCAATGATGATGGTCATGCCCAGCCTGTTGTTTTTATTAGCACGAGGTTACTCCCCAGGGAGCAGCATTTAAGTGCCATTGAGAGGGAGGCCTTTGCCGTGAGTTGGTCACTGAAAAAGCTGAGACCATACTTGTTTGGTACTCACTTTATTGTTCAAACTGACCACAGACCTCTCAGATGGCTGATGTAAATGAGAGGTGAGAACCCTAAACCTTTGAGGTGGTTCATCTTCCTACAGGGAAAGGACTTTTCAGTGGAACACAGACCTGGGGCTGCCCATGCCAATCCAGATGGCCTTTCCAGGTTCTTCCACCTAGATAATGAAGACTCTCTTGGTAAAGGTTAGTCTCATCCTCTTTAATTTGGGAGGGGATTGTGTAGGAAAGTGCCCTCTTTGGCATGGTTCCCTCACCTCCCCACATGTTTGCCTGATATTGATGATGACTTGACTGAGTGTGTGCTAGGCCCCAGGCCCTAGCACCAGTGTTGTTTCCCAAAAACTGTACCATTTTTCCCACAATTGGCACACTCCTGGCACACATTTAAGTCCCTTGTAAAAGGTACCCATGGCACCAAAGTCCCCATAGACTGCAGCGTGTATTATGCCACCCTGGGGGACCCCTCACCAAGCCCATGCACTCTGCCATTGCAGATTGTGTGTGCTGGTGGGGAAAAAAAGACAAAGTCGACATGGCACCCCTCTCAGGGTGCCCATGCCCACAAACCACTGCCTTTGGCATAGGTAAGTCACCCCTCTAGCAGGCCTTACAGCCCTAAGGCAGGGTGCACTATACCACAGATGAGGGCATAGCTGCATGAACAATATGCCCCTACAGTGTCTAAGTCCATTCTTAGACATTGTAAGTGCTGTGTTTCCTTTTGAAGTACATGGGCTGGGAGTTTGTCCACTGAAGTCTGGGAGTTTGATATCAAACTTCTCAGCACAATAAACCCACACTGATGCCAGTGTTGGATTTATTGAAAAATGCACCCAGAGGGCATCTTAGAGATGCCCCTTGTATTTTAGCCAAACTTCTAGTGCAGGACTGACCGGTCTGTGCCAACCTGTCACTTTCAGATGAGGTTCTGACCACATGGGGTGAGAGCCTTTGTGCTCTCTGTGGCCAGAAACAAAGCCTGCACTGGGTGGAGGTCCTTCACACCTCCCCTTTGCCCAAACTGTCACACCTGGTGGTGAGCCTCAAAGGCTCATGCCTCTTGTTACAGTGCCCCAGGGCACTCCAGCTAGTGGAGATGCCTGCCCCACGGACAAAGCCCCACTTTTGGCAGCAACTCTGGTGGGAAAGTTAGGAAAAACAAGGAGGAGTGATAATTTCAGCTGGGACCACCCGTAAGGTGTTGAGAGCTGAAGTGAGCCCCCTACTTGCAAAATCCTCACTCATAGTTTGGAGGACAAGGACCGGTAGGGTTAGGTCTGTGTCACCCTCCCCAAAGGGACTGGACATCAGAAGGGTGTAGTCACCCTCAGGGACAGCAGCTATTGGCTACTGCCATCTGACCCCTGTCGCACGCCCACATCCAGGATTTAAGTGCTTCCCTGAGCTTGTCAGATTCGTGGCAAACTCAAGAAGATGACAAGGATAAAGAAGGACTGCTAAGCTGACCCCCAGCAGAGAAGACTGAAGACATCAACTGACTTTGCCCCCAGCCCTACAGGCCTGCCTCCAGCTTCTGAAGCCCTGGTGCACAAAGGTGACGCATCCTGCAGGACTAGAAACCTCTTAAAAGCCCCAAGAGCACTGCCTGCACCCCAGAGGACCATCATCTCCCATGGACAGCGGCCCTGTCCAGAAAGAAACTCCAGCAAAGTACTCCAGAACCGCCCCAGATCCGCAAGTCCTGCTCACTTTGCACTCGACGCCCACAGCCCGTGTCTAGGTGACCTAGTGTTCACCCTGGGTTGACCCCTCCTGTCCAGCACGACGACGCATGCAGCCTAAATCCGGAGGACCCCCCTGAACGCAATAGAACCGGATGAAGATTCCCGGCGCCAAAAGATATCCTTGCACCAGCAGCCCTCTGGCCGTGGGGAATCCGACCTCCGGTGCAGCAACACTCAGCAGGCGGCCCTCCTCGTCATCCAGTCTGTGTTTTTTTCTAAACCGACCACCTGGACCCAGCCTGAAGCCTACTTGTGACCCTCAGTGTCCCCTACTCAAAAGCATTGGGAGCCCGATGCTGTGTTTGCACCCGGCCGCCCCTACGCCGCTGAGGGTGTGTGTTTGGTGCTGACCTGTGGCGCCCTCTGTCAGTGCTTACTTAAACCCCTAAGGTCTGCCCTCCAAAGATGTGGGTACTTACCTGCAAGCAGGCCTGATTCCGAGTGCCCCTAGTCTCCATAGGACTCCATTTTCAATCCTGCATCATCTTTGACCTCTGCACCCACTGCCCCATGGTGCTGGTGGTGGGCGTTTGTAACTTGAACCCCAAGTGTGGACATCCTAACCCTCGGAGACTGGAACTGTAAGTCTTCTACTTACCTCAAAACTGTAGTAATTTTTCTACCCCCATAAATGTTTCTGAATATTGCAGTCAAATTTTAAAACAGATTATTGCTATTTATTTGAAAACCATATAACTTGCCAAATTGAAACAGTGATGTTGATACATGTTTGATACTTATTTCCAAATGTACTTACCTGCAAACTGAATCTTGTGGTTCTAGAAATGAAATAACAAAAAAATATTTTTGATATATAAAAACCATTGACCTCGAGTTAGTCATTGAGTGTGTGCTTCCTTTATTGCCTGTGTGCACAACAAATGCTTTGCACTACCCTCTGATAAGCCTAACTGCTTGAGCACATTGCAATAAAAGAGAGCATTAGTATTATCTACTATATCCTCTGTTAAGCCTCTGGAGAACCCCTGGACTCTGTGCACACTATATCTAATTTTGATATAGAATATTCAGAGCCAGCTTTCTACAATCTCCCTTACAGTGGAAGGCCTTAAGGGAGAGGCGCAATACTGCATTAAGGCCTTTTGTAACTCGAGGCAGGGTGGTGCCATGGGTTTGCCTCTTATCCCGCCCTCCTGCGTACAGCTCTGAGTGCCTCTTGTGAAAAATGGATTTCTTAACTTGGCGTGTGGGCTCCATTTTGTCCATTTGTTCTGTGCTACGAACAAAATTGTATGCCTTCATCACCTGTTTAATTTAAGGTGTTGCAGATGTGGTACTTTGTAGATGTATTAAACCGCCCTATGTTCAAGAAATGTTATCTCTGTGTTTGCACATCCTGTTCTTGTTGTTTAAAGGTGCTACAGGAAATGTTTGCTTGAAGGCGTCTCAAAATTGTGACGCACGTATAGTGTGGTAAAGTGTTTTTTTTTGTTGTTGCAACAAAAGACATCAAAGGCTGAGGGAAAGATCAGTTGCTTTGGCCAAAGAGTTTCATTTTGATACTCTTTGGAGGTGACCGCTGCAGCACATAAAATGCTATCTAGGAGCATAATCCGAATCCTTGTATTCTATCTTGTACAAATTCAGCCTCTTACAAGAAGAGACTTGTAAATGTATTTCACACCCTCTCTCCTGTCCTTTGGAAAGCCCAGAAATCTTGCTCTGAGGCTGAGAGAATTCCACCTAGTTTAAACATGTATTTTATCAATGTTTTTGCAGACATGAACCAATAATTCAGTAGTTACTCCTCCCTGATGTTCCATCTAAGAAATTGGAGTTCACTGGGCTGACTATAGCAGCCTATTGGCGTTGCTGCATTCACACCCCTGCTTAATGTCTTTATCTTCCTGCTGGACTCCTAATCCTGTTTCGGGGCGCTCAGTGGGCGGTGGTAAGAGCCTAATGCAGTTAAGTCCAAGCACCCCCAAAGCATAAATTATGTTGTGAACAAAGATGCTTAATTTCAAACTAAAGTATTTTCACAGACTGTATACTGGTGCGACATATTTGGCACAAACTGCAAATTTAAAAAAAATCAAGCCCTTTTATCTCCCAATCCTCGCACATGCCAGGCACTTTGGCTTGTGTATAGGAAGTGGTGTTTGTAAGTAAAATACACAGCTGCCGGAGTTTCAGATTGCTTGTGTGTGACATTTTCATAATTTCAGTGTGATTATGAGTAACATTTCAATGACTGTGAGTGATGCTTTCTTGAGAGCAAAATCAAGCTAAGAAGATAAGGATGAGCATGGCTGCACTGGGAAAGGCTGACAGTAGGAGGCACTCATTTAGGTTACAGTTGGGCAGGCAGCTTATTTAAAAAATAAAAAAAACTTGCTGGTGCTCGGGAGATCATTGTCAGTCCGGCACGCTGAACAATGATCTCCCCAGCACGAGCCACCTTATTTATTTTCTACCGCGCTATAACCATGTGATAACGCAAAATGACTTAATTAAAAATTATTGAGTGTTTATGTGTTCTAATAATGAGTTTGTTAGAAAATGGTTGACGTAGAAAAATGAATGTGCACGTTTGAAATTGTGACCTCGGAGACTGTCCACCACAATTCACAAATGTACTAATAAATGACTAGCATACATGAAATATAGAGAAACTTATAAAATTATTGTAGTAATGTGTCATATTCAGAGATATAACCTATGTTTTGCAATGATGGTAGGCCTTAACTTAGCTAATGTCTTGGCCTAGTTTTTCAAGGCCTCATGCAGAAGCTGTATTTCTGTGTGTTTAATGGAAAATGCTGACAAGCTGAACTAACCGTGAACTGCTCATTGTTTAATAAAATTTGCTTAGCTGAAACCGCTATGTGAACCGACGGACAGGAGATGATGGAAATAGAAATGTAAAGATTAGTGTGTAAAGCGCACTGAGTGTACTTTCCCATGACTTGAACAATGAAGGCACTGACTGGAGAAAAAGATGCAACATTTTCGATACTTGACGAGCCGGATGATGAGGACATCGTAAAGCGGACCAATCGACGACATGAGGACTGTGAAATATTAGAATACATAGATTTGGAATAAAACAACTACTGGGTAGAGTCATAACTTGTGATTAATTGATCAATTGGAAATTGGGGGATAGTCTAGGTAACTTTGATATAACAACGTGACAGAGGGGAGAAGACTTCATAATAGACGTATGGATAGAGATGTCAGATGCTAGACGCAGATGCTAGATGTTGGGGAGCAAAATTGCGAGATTACTGAGGTGATTTGAGATTCTGTCATTGGGCTCATACTCTTGTGAGCCTGATGTGATGCTGACCGACTGATGACCTGAAGACGAAGACTGACTCTGTTGCTAATCCATACCGAGGATAGGTAAATATGATAATGTGACTGAATATAACTTTATGCCTTTTCTTTCTAGGTACCAACTTGTAAGGAAATGCCTCCTTGGCATGGTTGCCCCCTGACTTTTTGCCTTTGCTGATGCTATGTTTACAATTGAAAGTGTGCTGAGGCCTGCTAACCAGGCCCCAGCACCAGTGTTCTTTCCCTAACCTGTACTTTTGTATCCACAATTGGCAGACCCTGGCATCCAGATAAGTCCCTTGTAACTGGTACTTCTAGTACCAAGGGCCCTGATGCCAAGGAAGGTCTCTAAGGGCTGCAGCATGTCTTATGCCACCCTGGAGACCTCTCACTCAGCACAGACACACTGCTTACCAGCTTGTGTGTGCTAGTGAGGACAAAACGAGTAAGTCGACATGGCACTCCCCTCAGGGTGCCATGCCAGCCTCTCACTGCCTATGCAGTATAGGTAAGACACCCCTCTAGCAGGCCTTACAGCCCTAAGGCAGGGTGCACTATACCATAGGTGAGGGTACCAGTGCATGAGCATGGTACCCCTACAGTGTCTAAACAAAACCTTAGACATTGTAAGTGCAGGGTAGCCATAAGAGTATATGGTCTGGGAGTCTGTCAAACACGAACTCCACAGCACCATAATGGCTACACTGAAAACTGGGAAGTTTGGTATCAAACTTCTCAGCACAATAAATGCACACTGATGCCAGTGTACATTTTATTGTACAATACACCACAGAGGGCACCTTAGAGGTGCCCCCTGAAACTTAACCGACTATCTGTGTAGGCTGACTAGTTTTAGCAGCCTGCCACAAACCGAGACATGTTGCTGGCCCCATGGGGAGAGTGCCTTTGTCACTCTGAGGCCAGTAACAAAGCCTGCACTGGGTGGAGATGCTAACACCTCTCCCAGGCAGGAATTGTCACACCTGGCGGTGAGCCTCAAAGGCTCACCTCCTTTGTGCCAACCCAGCAGGACACTCCAGCTAGTGGAGTTGCCCGCCCCCTCCGGCCAGGCCCCACTTTTGGCGGCAAGGCCGGAGAAAATAATGAGAAAAACAAGGAGGAGTCACTGGCCAGTCAGGACAGCCCCTAAGGTGTCCTGAGCTGAGGTGACTCTAACTTTTAGAAATCCTCCATCTTGCAGATGGAGGATTCCCCCAATAGGGTTAGGATTGTGACCCCCTCCCCTTGGGAGGAGGCACAAAGAGGGTGTACCCACCCTCAGGGCTAGTAGCCATTGGCTACTAACCCCCCAGACCTAAACACGCCCTTAAATTTAGTATTTAAGGGCTACCCTGAACCCTAGAAAATTAGATTCCTGCAACTACAAGAAGAAGGACTGCCCAGCTGAAAACCCCTGCAGCGGAAGACCAGAAGACGACAACTGCCTTGGCTCCAGAAACTCACCGGCCTGTCTCCTGCCTTCCAAAGATCCTGCTCCAGCGACGCCTTCCAAAGGGACCAGCGACCTCGACATCCTCTGAGGACTGCCCCTGCTTCGAAAAGACAAGAAACTCCCGAGGACAGCGGACCTGCTCCAAGAAAAGCTGCAACTTTGTTTCCAGCAGCTTTAAAGAACCCTGCAAGCTCCCCGCAAGAAGCGTGAGACTTGCAACACTGCACCCGGCGACCCCGACTCGGCTGGTGGCGATCCAACACCTCAGGAGGGACCCCAGGACTACTCTGATACTGCGAGTACCAAAACCTGTCCCCCCTGAGCCCCCACAGCGCCGCCTGCAGAGGGAATCCCGAGGCTTCCCCTGACCGCGACTCTTTGAACCTAAAGTCCCGACGCCTGGGAGAGACCCTGCACCCGCAGCCCCCAGGACCTGAAGGACCGGACTTTCACTGGAGAAGTGACCCCCAGGAGTCCCTCTCCCTTGCCCAAGTGGAGGTTTCCCCGAGGAATCCCCCCCTTGCCTGCCTGCAGCGCTGAAGAGATCCCGAGATCTCTCATAGACTAACATTGAAAACCCGACGCTTGTTTCTACACTGCACCCGGCCGCCCCCGCGCTGCTGAGGGTGAAATTTCTGTGTGGACTTGTGTCCCCCCCGGTGCCCTACAAAACCCCCCTGGTCTGCCCTCCGAAGACGCGGGTACTTACCTGCAAGCAGACCGGAACCGGGGCACCCCCTTCTCTCCATTCTAGCCTATGTGTTTTGGGCACCACTTTGAACTCTGCACCTGACCGGCCCTGAGCTGCTGGTGTGGTGACTTTGGGGTTGCTCTGAACCCCCAACGGTGGGCTACCTTGGACCCAGAACTGAACCCTGTAAGTGTCCTACTTACCTGGTAAAACTAACAAAAACTTACCTCCCCCAGGAACTGTGAAAATTGCACTAAGTGTCCACTTTTAAAACAGCTATTTGTCAATAACTTGAAAAGTATACATGCAATTTTGATGATTTGAAGTTCCTAAAGTACTTACCTGCAACACCTTTCGAATGAGATATTACATGTAGAATTTGAACCTGTGGTTCTTAAAATAAACTAAGAAAAGATATTTTTCTATATAAAAACCTATTGGCTGGATTTGTCTCTGAGTGTGTGTACCTCATTTATTGTCTTGTGTATGTACAACAAATGCTTAACACTACTCCTTGGATAAGCCTACTGCTCGACCACACTACCACAAAATAGAGCATTAGTATTATCTATTTTTACCACTATTTTACCTCTAAGGGGAACCCTTGGACTCTGTGCATGCTATTCCTTACTTTGAAATAGCACATACAGAGCCAACTTCCTACATTGGTGGATCAGCGGTGGGGTACAAGACTTTGCATTTGCTGGACTACTCAGCCAATACCTGATCACACGACAAATTCCAAAATTGTCATTAGAAATTGATTTTTGCAATTTGAAAAGTTTTCTAAATTCTTAAAAGTCCTGCTAGGGCCTTGTGTGTTAAGTCCCTGTTTAGCATTTCTTTTAGAGTTTAAAAGTTTGTAAAAGTTTGAATTAGATTCTAGAACCAGTTGTAGATTCTTAAAAAGTATTCCAACTTTTAGAAGCAAAATGTCTAGCACAGATGTGACTGTGGTGGAACTCGACACCACACCTTACCTCCATCTTAAGATGAGGGAGCTAAGGTCACTCTGTAAAATAAAGAAAATAACAATGGGCCCCAAACCTACCAAAATACAGCTCCAGGAGCTTTTGGCAGAGTTTGAAAAGGCCAACCCCTCTGAGGGTGGCAACTCAGAGGAAGAGGATAGTGACTTGGAGGACAATTCCCCCCTACCAGTCCTATCTAGGGAGAACAGGGTCCCTCAAACCCTGACTCCAAAAATAATAGTCAGAGATGCTGGTTCCCTCACAGGAGAGACCAACACCTCTGAAATCACTGAGGATAGCCCCAGTGAAGAGGACATCCAGTTAGCCAGGATGGCCAAAAGATTGGCTTTGGAAAGACAGATCCTAGCCATAGAGAGGGAAAGACAAGAGATGGGCCTAGGACCCATCAATGGTGGCAGCAATATAAATAGGGTCAGAGATTCTCCTGACATGTTGAAAATCCCTAAAGGGATTGTAACTAAATATGAAGATGGTGATGACATCACCAAATGGTTCACAGCTTTTGAGAGGGCTTGTGTAACCAGAAAAGTGAACAGATCTCACTGGGGTGCTCTCCTTTGGGAAATGTTCACAGGAAAGTGTAGGGATAGACTCCTCACACTCTCTGGACAAGATGCAGAATCTTATGACCTCATGAAGGGTACCCTGATTGAGGGCTTTGGATTCTCCACTGAGGAGTATAGGATTAGATTCAGGGGGGCTCAAAAATCCTCGAGCCAGACCTGGGTTGACTTTGTAGACTACTCAGTGAAAACACTAGATGGTTGGATTCAAGGCAGTGGTGTAAGTAATTATGATGGGCTGTACAATTTATTTGTGAAAGAACACCTGTTAAGTAATTGTTTCAATGATAAACTGCATCAGCATCTGGTAGACCTAGGACCAATTTCTCCCCAAGAATTGGGAAAGAAGGCGGACCATTGGGTCAAGACAAGGGTGTCCAAGACTTCAACAGGGGGTGACCAAAAGAAAGGGGTCACAAAGACTCCCCAGGGGAAGGGTGATGAGACAACCAAAACTAAAAATAGTCAAGAGTCTTCTACAGGCCCCCAAAAACCTGCACAGGAGGGTGGGCCCAGAGCCTCTTCACAAAACAATGGGTACAAGGGTAAAAACTTTGATCCCAAAAAGGCCTGGTGTCATAGCTGTAAACAGCATGGACACCAAACTGGAGACAAGGCCTGTCCCAAGAAAGGTTCCACTCCAAACTCCCATCCAGGTAACACTGGTATGGCTAGTCTCCAAGTGGGATCAACAGTGTGCCCAGAGCAAATCAGGGTCCACACTGAAGCTACTCTAGTTTCTGAGGGTGGGGTGGATTTAGCCACACTAGCTGTCTGGCCGCCTAACATGCAAAAATACAGACAGCAACTCTTAATTAATGGGACTAGAATAGAGGGCCTGAGGGATACAGGTGCCAGTGTCACCATGGTGACAGAGAAACTGGTTTCCCCTGGCCAATACCTGACTGGAAAAACTTACACAGTCACCAACGCTGACAATCAGAGAAAAGTACATCCCATGGCAATGGTTACTTTAGAATGGGGAGGGGTCAATGGCCTGAAACAGGTGGTGGTCTCCTCAAATATCCCAGTGGACTGTCTGCTTGGAAATGACCTGGAGTCCTCAGCATGGGCTGAGGTAGAGCTAAAAACCCATGCAGCAATGCTGGGTATCCCTGAACTGGTGTGTGTGAAAACAAGAGCACAGTGCAAGGCACAGGGTGAAAAAGTAGAGCTGGAGTCTGGAAAAATGGCCCAGCCTACCAAGAGAACAGGAAAGTCAGTTGGGAAACCAACTGCAACACAGCAAAAGAAAGGGAACCTCTCTTCTCAGGAAGAAGTTCTGCCCTCTGAGGGAACTGAGCCTTTGGAGCTTGAACCTTATCAGGTTGAGCTCTTAGGCCCAGGGGGACCCTCAAGGGAAGAGCTGTGTAAGGGACAAGAAACCTGTCCCTCTCTTGAAGGCCTTAGGCAGCAAGCTGCTGAAGAGTCCAAAGGCAAGAAAAATGGAACACATAGGGTCTATTGGGAAGATGGGCTCCTGTACACTGAGGCCAGAGACCCCAAACCTGGTGCCACTAGGAGAGTGGTAGTGCCTCAGCTGTTCAGAGAGTTCATCCTAACATTGGCCCATGACATCCCCCTTGCTGGACATTTGGGACAAACCAAGACGTGGGAGAGGTTAGTCAACCACTTCTACTGGCCCAATATGTCCAACATGGTTAAGGAGTTTTGCCTCTCCTGCCCCACCTGTCAAGCCAGTGGTAAGACAGGTGGGCATCCAAAGGCCCCCCTCATTCCACTTCCAGTGGTGGGGGTGCCCTTTGAAAGAGTGGGTGTGGACATAGTTGGTCCACTGGAACCTCCCACAGCCTCAGGAAATATGTATATCCTGGTAGTAGTGGATCATGCTACCAGGTATCCTGAAGCTATTCCCCTTAGGTCGACTACTGCCCCTGCAGTAGCCAAGGCCCTCATTGGTATCTTTACCAGAGTGGGTTTCCCTAAGGAGGTGGTGTCTGACAGAGGTACCAACTTCATGTCAGCATACCTAAAGCACATGTGGAATGAGTGTGGAGTGACTTATAAATTCACTACACCTTACCATCCACAAACTAATGGCTTAGTTGAGAGATTCAACAAGACATTAAAAGGCATGATCATGGGGCTCCCAGAAAAACTCAAAAGGAGATGGGATGTCCTCCTGCCATGTCTGCTTTTCGCTTACAGGGAGGTACCACAGAAGGGAGTAGGGTTCTCACCCTTTGAACTTCTGTTTGGTCATCCTGTAAGGGGACCACTTGCCCTTGTTAAAGAAGGCTGGGAGAGACCTCTCCATGAGCCTAAACAGGACATAGTGGACTATGTACTTGGCCTTCGCTCTAGAATGGCAGAGTACATGGAAAAGGCAACCAAAAACCTTGAGGCCAGCCAACAACTCCAGAAGTTTTGGTATGACCAAAAGGCTGCACTGGTTGAGTTCCAACCAGGGCAGAAAGTCTGGGTTCTGGAGCCTGTGGCTCCCAGGGCACTCCAGGACAAATGGAGTGGCCCTTACCCAGTACTAGAGAGGAAGAGTCAGGTCACCTACCTGGTGGACCTGGGCACAAGCAGGAGCCCCAAGAGGGTGATCCATGTGAACCGCCTTAAGCTCTTCCATGACAGGGCTGATGTGAATCTGTTGATGGTAACAGATGAGGATCAGGAGGCAGAGAGTGAACCTCTCCCTGATCTTCTGTCATCAGACCCAAGAGATGGCACAGTAGATGGAGTGATCTACTCAGACACCCTCTCTGGCCAACAGCAAGCTGATTGTAGGAGAGTCCTACAACAGTTTCCTGAACTCTTCTCCTTAACCCCTGGTCAGACACACCTGTGTACCCATGATGTGGACACAGGAGACAGCATGCCTGTCAAGAACAAAATCTTTAGACAGTCTGACCATGTTAAGGCAAGCATCAAGGTGGAAGTCCACAAGATGCTGGAATTGGGAGTCATTGAGCGCTCTGACAGCCCCTGGGCTAGCCCAGTGGTCTTAGTCCCCAAACCTCACACCACAGATGGAAAGAAAGAGATGAGGTTTTGTGTGGACTACAGAGGGCTCAATTCTGTCACCAAGACAGATGCTCATCCAATTCCAAGAGCTGATGAGCTCATTGATAAATTAGGTGCTGCCAAATTTCTAAGTACCTTTGACTTGACAGCAGGGTACTGGCAAATAAAAATGGCACCTGGAGCAAAAGAAAAGACAGCATTCTCCACACCTGATGGGCATTATCAGTTTACTGTTATGCCCTTTGGTTTAAAGAATGCCCCTGCCACCTTCCAAAGGTTGGTGAATCAAGTCCTTGCTGGCTTGGAGTCCTTTAGCACAGCTTATCTTGATGATATTGCTGTCTTTAGCTCCACCTGGCAGGATCACCTGGTCCACCTGAAGAAGGTTTTGAAGGCTCTGCAATCTGCAGGCCTCTCTATCAAGGCATCCAAATGCCAGATAGGGCAGGGAACTGTGGTTTACTTGGGCCACCTTGTAGGTGGAGGCCAAGTTCAGCCACTCCAACCCAAGATCCAGACCATTCTGGACTGGGTAGCTCCAAAAACCCAGACTCAAGTCAGGGCATTCCTTGGCTTGACTGGGTACTACAGGAGGTTTGTGAAGGGATATGGATCCATTGTGACAGCCCTCACTGAGCTCACCTCCAAGAAAATGCCCAAGAAAGTGAACTGGACTGTGGACTGCCAACAGGCCTTTGACACCCTGAAACAGGCAATGTGCTCAGCACCAGTTCTCAAAGCTCCAGATTATTCTAAGCAGTTCATTGTGCAGACTGATGCCTCTGAACATGGGATAGGGGCAGTTTTGTCCCAAACAAATGATGATGGCCTTGACCAGCCTGTTGCTTTCATTAGCAGGAGGTTACTCCCCAGGGAGCAGCGTTGGAGTGCCATTGAGAGGGAGGCCTTTGCTGTGGTTTGGTCCCTGAAGAAGCTGAGACCATACCTCTTTGGGACTCACTTCCTAGTTCAAACTGACCACAGACCTCTCAAATGGCTAATGCAAATGAAAGGTGAAAATCCTAAACTGTTGAGGTGGTCCATCTCCCTACAGGGAATGGACTTTATAGTGGAACACAGACCTGGGACTGCCCATGCCAATGCAGATGGCCTTTCCAGGTTCTTCCACTTAGAAAATGAAGACTCTCTTGGGAAAGGTTAGTCTCATCCTCTTTCGTTTGGGGGGGGGTTGTGTAAGGAAATGCCTCCTTGGCATGGTTGCCCCCTGACTTTTTGCCTTTGCTGATGCTATGTTTACAATTGAAAGTGTGCTGAGGCCTGCTAACCAGGCCCCAGCACCAGTGTTCTTTCCCTAACCTGTACTTTTGTATCCACAATTGGCAGACCCTGGCATCCAGATAAGTCCCTTGTAACTGGTACTTCTAGTACCAAGGGCCCTGATGCCAAGGAAGGTCTCTAAGGGCTGCAGCATGTCTTATGCCACCCTGGAGACCTCTCACTCAGCACAGACACACTGCTTACCAGCTTGTGTGTGCTAGTGAGGACAAAACGAGTAAGTCGACATGGCACTCCCCTCAGGGTGCCATGCCAGCCTCTCACTGCCTATGCAGTATAGGTAAGACACCCCTCTAGCAGGCCTTACAGCCCTAAGGCAGGGTGCACTATACCATAGGTGAGGGTACCAGTGCATGAGCATGGTACCCCTACAGTGTCTAAACAAAACCTTAGACATTGTAAGTGCAGGGTAGCCATAAGAGTATATGGTCTGGGAGTCTGTCAAACACGAACTCCACAGCACCATAATGGCTACACTGAAAACTGGGAAGTTTGGTATCAAACTTCTCAGCACAATAAATGCACACTGATGCCAGTGTACATTTTATTGTACAATACACCACAGAGGGCACCTTAGAGGTGCCCCCTGAAACTTAACCGACTATCTGTGTAGGCTGACTAGTTTTAGCAGCCTGCCACAAACCGAGACATGTTGCTGGCCCCATGGGGAGAGTGCCTTTGTCACTCTGAGGCCAGTAACAAAGCCTGCACTGGGTGGAGATGCTAACACCTCTCCCAGGCAGGAATTGTCACACCTGGCGGTGAGCCTCAAAGGCTCACCTCCTTTGTGCCAACCCAGCAGGACACTCCAGCTAGTGGAGTTGCCCGCCCCCTCCGGCCAGGCCCCACTTTTGGCGGCAAGGCCGGAGAAAATAATGAGAAAAACAAGGAGGAGTCACTGGCCAGTCAGGACAGCCCCTAAGGTGTCCTGAGCTGAGGTGACTCTAACTTTTAGAAATCCTCCATCTTGCAGATGGAGGATTCCCCCAATAGGGTTAGGATTGTGACCCCCTCCCCTTGGGAGGAGGCACAAAGAGGGTGTACCCACCCTCAGGGCTAGTAGCCATTGGCTACTAACCCCCCAGACCTAAACACGCCCTTAAATTTAGTATTTAAGGGCTACCCTGAACCCTAGAAAATTAGATTCCTGCAACTACAAGAAGAAGGACTGCCCAGCTGAAAACCCCTGCAGCGGAAGACCAGAAGACGACAACTGCCTTGGCTCCAGAAACTCACCGGCCTGTCTCCTGCCTTCCAAAGATCCTGCTCCAGCGACGCCTTCCAAAGGGACCAGCGACCTCGACATCCTCTGAGGACTGCCCCTGCTTCGAAAAGACAAGAAACTCCCGAGGACAGCGGACCTGCTCCAAGAAAAGCTGCAACTTTGTTTCCAGCAGCTTTAAAGAACCCTGCAAGCTCCCCGCAAGAAGCGTGAGACTTGCAACACTGCACCCGGCGACCCCGACTCGGCTGGTGGCGATCCAACACCTCAGGAGGGACCCCAGGACTACTCTGATACTGTGAGTACCAAAACCTGTCCCCCCTGAGCCCCCACAGCGCCGCCTGCAGAGGGAATCCCGAGGCTTCCCCTGACCGCGACTCTTTGAACCTAAAGTCCCGACGCCTGGGAGAGACCCTGCACCCGCAGCCCCCAGGACCTGAAGGACCGGACTTTCACTGGAGAAGTGACCCCCAGGAGTCCCTCTCCCTTGCCCAAGTGGAGGTTTCCCCGAGGAATCCCCCCCTTGCCTGCCTGCAGCGCTGAAGAGATCCCGAGATCTCTCATAGACTAACATTGAAAACCCGACGCTTGTTTCTACACTGCACCCGGCCGCCCCCGCGCTGCTGAGGGTGAAATTTCTGTGTGGACTTGTGTCCCCCCCGGTGCCCTACAAAACCCCCCTGGTCTGCCCTCCGAAGACGCGGGTACTTACCTGCAAGCAGACCGGAACCGGGGCACCCCCTTCTCTCCATTCTAGCCTATGTGTTTTGGGCACCACTTTGAACTCTGCACCTGACCGGCCCTGAGCTGCTGGTGTGGTGACTTTGGGGTTGCTCTGAACCCCCAACGGTGGGCTACCTTGGACCCAGAACTGAACCCTGTAAGTGTCCTACTTACCTGGTAAAACTAACAAAAACTTACCTCCCCCAGGAACTGTGAAAATTGCACTGTGTCCACTTTTAAAACAGCTATTTGTCAATAACTTGAAAAGTATACATGCAATTTTGATGATTTGAAGTTCCTAAAGTACTTACCTGCAACACCTTTCGAATGAGATATTACATGTAGAATTTGAACCTGTGGTTCTTAAAATAAACTAAGAAAAGATATTTTTCTATATAAAAACCTATTGGCTGGATTTGTCTCTGAGTGTGTGTACCTCATTTATTGTCTTGTGTATGTACAACAAATGCTTAACACTACTCCTTGGATAAGCCTACTGCTCGACCACACTACCACAAAATAGAGCATTAGTATTATCTATTTTTACCACTATTTTACCTCTAAGGGGAACCCTTGGACTCTGTGCATGCTATTCCTTACTTTGAAATAGCACATACAGAGCCAACTTCCTACACAACTGCACTGTCTAATAGTTTTCTTAGCTAGATGATTTTCCAGAAATTCTTGTTCTAAATTGTTTTTGCATGAAGTCCCACATGCTGATGCTAATCTGGACTAGATGAGGTTTTCCTTATATGACGACTGACAGATTTAGAGACAAATGATTGACGGACCGTTTTGCTGACCTCTATGAATAAGGAAAACTTATTACCTTTGTTCTTTCCGTTGATTTTTTACTAATGCATTAGAATATGTTTTGATGCAAGTTTTGGTTAGATTATGTTTTTGGCGCCTCATAATAAACTAATACGGAATTTTTGATTTGATTTGAATTGCGTTGAATTAATCTTATGACTTAGTATCGTAACAAATAGGGAAATAAAATCACTAAAACGTATAACAAGTTGTGGTTATTCATGACTGAAAGGTCATGGGGTGTTGTGTTCTTTGATTCATTGCTGCTGATGACTAATGTTTATTAAGTTGTGTATTGATCATTAGAGTACTAACCATACCTTAGCTATGATACTCCATGCAAATTAAAAGGTTAATCGACCTATGCGCATCCCCTTGTAATTTTACTTATTAAGGACCAGGTGCACTAACAGTTTTTGGTAGCAGCATAATGGTTAGTTTCCTTTGAGAACTAGTTAGGTGGTTATGGTGGTAGTTTAAGGTTGGTTAGTTATTCATTATTGGGATTTGGATTTTGTTTTCTGAAATGGCAATTGTAGCAAAGATGATGCCCCCTTAAGCCCCAAAATGACTTTCCCAGATCCTGGATCCTGCTAGTAGAGTTGGGTATGTTCTTGGCGTTCTAGTGATAGTGTGAAAGAGATAGGTTGCACTTGCACAGCTTATGCAAATTGCAGGTGAATTGTGACGTATGTGAGAGAAAATAGGGAGTCTGTGTACTCCAGTTGAAGTTTAGTAGGAGTGTGCCTACTCCGCAATATGAGAGTAGGGAAGTCATCAAACTTTATATGTGTGTGGTGCTTTGTGCTAAAAAATTGTCCATGTGGTTGTTGATGTACAGACACTGCGTGGTCTAAGACTCCGGAGTATATCGACAAGTGTAGGAGACACTTGATTATATGTTGTAATTTGTCTGGTTTAGTAGGTTGATCGGGCGTGGTCAACAAGTCGATGTGAGAGTTAAAGTGAACGGGAGAAATTTTCAACTGAGATTTGGTGAGTCCTTTGTGCACCAGGACAGACCCACTGATCGGTTGAGAGTAAAATTTTCTGGTCAAATTTTGCTTGCGAATGTGGGATACTGAGAAAGAGGAATAGCTGTATGAGCGAAAGGGCCATCAGTGAAAATCCATAAGGTCTCTGAAGCGATTGTGTTACCTTCCTGTAGTAAACCAGCAGATTTGTTTTGGTTATTGGTTTGGTTAGTTCTCGTAGTAATTTGCATTAGTCTTGTTTGAATTGAATTTTAGGAGGACGAGCGCAAGACTTTGTCAGCCGCAGTGTGTGTGAGTGTGACGTCATTGGTGCTGCGCTGGGATAGGTTAGTTAGTGAGAAGAGTCGTGCATGGATTGGCAGCCATTCGTGAGAGGCAATTGGTTGAAAACCTGGGTGAAGGGAATCTTGGGAGTAAAAGTAATTTCCTGATTTGATTTGAATATCCAAACAGTAAAGAAGATGACGTTTTTCAAAGCGTTCAAGAGTGCCCTGAAGGGAGATACATACATTAAGGCAACTGTGGGGGAGCCTACCCCACTGGAAAATTCTCCGGCTTATATTGTAATGAAGGAGTGAGGTGTTGCACCGTGTCTTTGGTTAAAGCAATGGTGTAAATTGACAGAGAAACAAGGAGCTTTAGCGTTCCTGAGCATGGGACGTTTAATTTGAGAATATTAGATCAGTTACGGATGGCGTTGTATGAAACAAGGTCCCTTCCGAGACTGGCACGGTTTGAGGCATTAGTAGTTTGGGAGCTGATAGCGAGACAGCAGCAGGAAATACAAATTCAGAGGAGAATAAGAAAAGTAGAAAAGTCTCTAGCGGAAGCAAGATGGGATTGGGAACAGAAGAAGTGGAGAACAGTGACCTTGCAGGATGTTAAGTTGTTTCCTGCTATCACAGAGGAAGATGAGATGGACGGGAAAAATGAGGATAGCAAAAGGGATAAGAGTTTGTCTGAGAATAAAAAGGCAAAAAAGGCTCCCATAATAGAGGAAGACTCAAATGTCGAAGATCCTATTTCTCAGATGCTGAGGGATCAACCTCCACCATATGCGGTGCATGAGCGGGGTCCGAGTACTAGCTCAGCTCGAACTACCCCAGCACAGGCAACAGGGACTGTGAGTCCAGTGCAGGTTGATAATGGACAAGTACAAGGTGTGGTGCAGAGTACTCCTAATGCATTGACTGCTTCGGTAGTCCAGGCACAGATGCATCCGCCACCAATACAGAAAATGTATCCTGAAGTACCGATTCTTGAGCCAACTTCAAACTTAGTGGTGCAAACGGAACAAGTGGTTCGAAGACCATTGTTGGTTCAGACTGAGCTAACTGTGATACTGATGCCCTAGGCACAGCTACAGGGTATGCCGAGATTTACACCATTAACAGGGACACAGTCAGATTTGACTCCGGTAATGAATC
Organism: Pleurodeles waltl; assembly: GCF_031143425.1. Taxonomy (NCBI): domain Eukaryota; kingdom Metazoa; phylum Chordata; class Amphibia; order Caudata; family Salamandridae; genus Pleurodeles; species Pleurodeles waltl. The sequence goes on from NC_090445.1 coordinate 338,053,518, forward strand.
AGAGTATTGGAGTAACTCTTCCACAGAATGCAGGAGCTAGAGCAGCTCCAGATGCAATATCACTGCCAATTACTGTTGGTCCAGCGGTACCATTGTTTGCGCAGATGAAATCAATCACAGGAGAACAAGGTGAAATGTCACAGAGCCTCGTGAGGAGGGGCGAGAGAACATGTGCAGGTGGTTTCTTCCATGGGTCAGACTTTTGATGGATCCAGGCCACTGATGGATCTTGTCCACAAGTCACACTTCCTGATGCAGTAAATGGTCCGAGTGTAAGTCAGAGCTTGAAGCTCCTGACACTGCAACCTCCTGGAACAGTGGTGCAGCAGGTGCCATCACCAAATGCGAGCAACATTACGTTACAAGGATTGACAGCACAGCAGTTGAAAGAGTGGTTAGATAGTCTGAACACCTCACAGTATATGTCCAAGAATGAAGAACAGATTTGATTGTGTTAGGTTGAGTACAGAAATAACCGAACTAAACAAAGGGACAATGGGAGTGAATAGGTTGGAATCCTATACAGAAGAAGAGCTGAGATAATTATGTCCAAGGATCACGAGGGAGGTGGGCAAGATACATCAGAGACTGGCAGACTTAGTAGAAAAACATGATATTGAAATTGGAAGAACAAAACATTTGAAAAGGAGTTAAAGGTTAGATTCTGAAGCAAAGGATTTTGAACACATGAGGTCAGCCAGAATGGAAGGGCACCTTAAGGAATTATTGCAAAATGCTCAGATATGGGGAGCATTCGAAAAGTGGGAAGGCAGAGGGGCGAAGAAGAAGGATAAACGGAAACGAGATTCACAAGAAGGGTCCGAAAGTATACAGAAAGATAAGGATCCAGTGAAAAGTTTACAGATGAGGGAGATTCCAGGAGGGCAGTTTGTTCATGTTCCTTGGCACATGAATGATATTCTGTCATTCACAAATGATTATCCAAAATTGAGGGAGAAACCGGTCGAATGGTACCAGCAGACAGATAGGTTTGTGAAGCTTTCGAAATGTCTGTTGGAAGACCTGAATACTTTACTGGAAATAGTAGTTCCAGCTGATTTGTGGGTTGAATGCAAAAGATCTGTAGATTGGCCAACAAGTGAACCAGAAAGGGATAGGACTACAGGTGCGCCATCTCCTGAAGTAATGAAGCATTATTGTAAGGTGATTGAATTCCTGAAGACAAGAATTTTGCCTAAAAATATTGATTGGCAAAGGATTGACAGGACAGTGCAGGAGGTAATGGAGACGATACATGCATACTATGAGAGATTGTTAAAGGCATTCAAGGAGTACAGTGGCAAGGAAGCGATCGAGCCAAAAGACATGTTGCATTTTGTGTTCAGGTTTGTGGAGGGATTGAGACCGGAAATAGGTCAGATGATTAAGAGTCATTTGATTTGTTGGCAAGCGAAGCCAATTGATGAGGTGTTGCAGTATGCAAAATACTGTAGTGATGAGACTGAGTTGAAGCAGAAAAAGCTGAAGGAGAAGGCTATGGTAATGCAGATTAAGGCAGCTCAAACAGGAGTGCGAGGGACCTTTGTTCAGCAGATACCACAGCAACAGAGAACTGTCATGTTCCAGCCTCAAATGAGAGGTAAGGGTCATGGAGTCAATATAAAGAGTGCTCCATATTTGAGAACTTTAGTGGTTCAAAATGATGTGCAAGGGATGAAGAAGATGTTACTGTGTCACATTTGCGGAGCCGTGGGACACTGGAAGCGGGAGTGTCCGACAATGGTGAAGGAAGGTGTTGTTCAGCAAGGTGGTGATGTCAATACATTTCAAAATGTACAAATACCAAAAATGAGGGGTCATAATCCAAATTTTTGGAATAATGTGAACCAGATGCAGAATTTTCAACCCATGCAGCAGATGCAAATGCCTCGTGCACAGTGTCACAGTTACAACCAGTGCAGCAGCAGGATCCTATGGTACCTAGACAGCAAATACAAATACCTCAAGCCCCGATGGAGCAGCAGCAGGTGATGCTTACTCAACAGGTCACAGGTCAGAGACAAGAAAGAAGTAATAACACCGTGCACCAATTTCCACTACACAGTGAGAATGAAATAAACAGTGATTGGATGAGTGATAGTTCGGATGAGGAGCCATGTATGCTTGCAGCAACCCTAGAGATAGATCAGAGGGGACCTTTTGTGAAGGGAAGAGTGATGGGTCACAAGGTATCATTTCTGGTGGACACGGGAGCTACACGCTCCACAGTGAGGAGTGTAGAAGTTCCAAATTTACCTCTTTCAGGAAGAACAGTTCAGGTTGTAGGGGTAGCGAATAAGCATTTGACAAATCTGATCACAGATCCAGTACAAGTTGAGATTGGCAACTTCCAGGGACTGCATAAGTTTGTAGTCTGCAATTCCAGTCCAGTATCCCTTCTGGGAAGAGACTTTTTGTGCAAGACTAAGGGGGTGATTCTGATTCTGGCGGGCGGCGGAGGCCGCCCGCCAGAATTCCGCCCTCCAAAATACTGCGCCGCGGTCAAAAGACCGCAGTGGGTATTTCAAGTTTTCCCCTGAGCTGGCGGGCGGCCGCCAAAAGGCCGCCCGCCAGCCCAGGGGAAAACGACCTTCCCACGAGGATGCTGGCTCGTAATCGAGCCGGCGGAGTGGGAAGGTGCGACGGGTGCATTTGCACCCGTCGCGTATTTCACTGTCTGCCAAGCAGACAGTGAAATACTTGTAGGGGCCCTCTTACGGGGGCCCCTGCAGTGCCCATGCCAGTGGCATGGGCACTGCAGGGGCCCCCAGGGGCCCCGCGACCCCCCTACCGCCATCCGGTTCCCGGCGGGCGGACCGCCGGGAACTGGATGGCGGTAGGGGGGGGTCGGAATCCCCTCGGCGGCGCAGCTAGCTGCGCCGCCTTGGAGGATTCAACAGGGCAGCGGTACACTGGCGGGAGCCCGCCAGTGTTGCCGGTCTGACCGCGGCTTTACCGTCGCGGTCAGAATGCCCTGCGGGGCACCGCCGGCCTGTCGGCGGTGCTCCCGCCGACCCTGGCCCCGGCGGTCTAAGACCGCCGGGGTCAGAATCACCCCCTAAATGTCCGATCTCTTGCTCAACTGCTGGAATAGTGATGATGAAGAAGAACTAACTCCAAAAAATGAAAATGACAATACCACTGAAGATCACCCATGGATTGAGCTTTTCCCAATGTTTACAGTAAAAGATCTTCATTCAGATTTGCAGGGAACAGTACAGGAAAATGTGGGGATCTAACAGGCAAAGATGTGGGTTTGATGAAGGGAGTGGAGCCGATTAAGGTTTTTTTGAAGCTGAGTGTAGTGTTTCCGCAGCTTCCACAGTACAATATGCCACAAGATGTCTTGATGAAAGTAGCACAGATAATTGGAGACTTTGGGGGTCATTCTGACCTCGGCGGTAACAGCCGCTTACCGCCGGTCACAAGACCGCCACAATACCGCCGCGGCCGCGGTCAGCCGCCACGGTCATTCTGACCCACAACTGCCAAACCTCCAAAAATCCGACCTCCATTGCAGTCCACCACATCAGCGGCAAGCGATAAACTGGAGATGACTAAACCTCCACCGCCACGCCAACAGAAATACGCCCATGCCATTACGATCCACAAATCCACGCGGCGGTCTTTCAAACGCGGTAGTCTATTGGCGGTACACACCGCCACGGTCAAAATACACACACCTTTACAAAACACTACCACATTGGACAATTTGAAATACACACACCTGATACACATACAAACAACACTCCCACACATCCAATCAACTATAAAACACACACCCACATCACCCACAAACCTCTACAACCAAAAATCAGAGACGAAGGAGAGAGAGAGACACATCAGAGAATAGAGAGCCAGACACACAGAGGCACACTACAACATCACACACACCACATAGTAGCACAAAGCACCACACACCAACACACTCATCATCACATACACCACCCCACACCTCATCCACACCACCCCATGGCACCACAAAGACACCCACGCTTTACGGACCAAGAACTCAGGGTGATGGTGGAGGAAATCATCAGAGTGGAACCCCAGCTCTTCGGCTCACAGGTTCAGCACACCACCATAGCAAGGAAGGCGGAGCTATGGCAGCGGATCGTGGACAGGGTCAACGCGGTGGGACAGCACCCCAGAAATAGGGACGACATCCGCAAACGATGGAACGACCTACGGGGGAAGGTGCGCTCGATGGTGTCGCGACACAACATCGCGGTGCAGAAGACTGGCGGAGGACCCCCACCCACCCCACCAGAATTCACAGCATGGGAGCAAGAAGTATTAAACATCCTGCATCCTGAGGGCCTCGCTGGAGTACCCAGAGGAATGGACTCAGGTAAGTCCTATCTTATATACTTCATCCCCCCCACCCCACCAGCATGCCAACCCACACCCCCACCCTCACCCCCAACCCACCATCACACATCATCCCTGAGAATGTTTCCCTAGCATAACCCACCCAAACCCTCACCAACCCTTGCATGCCACCACAAACATTGGACACCCATTACCTAAGCATGACCACTGCACATACCCATCCCCCCCCACAAACCACCCTCACAACACCACCCACAAGGGAATGCCTGCACTGGGGGACAAGGGCACCCATAAATCGCACGCTATTTCACACACAGAAACAATAACCATACTCTCTCACCCCATGCAGGACCCGAACGCCAACACACCGGTCAGGAGGGTCCTCAAATGTCCATCCCACCCCCGGAATAGGCCCCCAGTGAGGACAGCAGCTCGGTCGACCTGGAACCTGATGACCAGCCCGGACCATCGGGGACCTCTGGGCAGTGGGTTCCCCAAACACAGACACAGGCCACAGCAGACCCGAACCCCCCTGGGAACAACAGCACAGCTCCCACCCAGCGGGCCCATGCCTCTGTCTCTAGGACAGGTCAAGCAGCGGTGTGTCTGCCACTACAGGGCACCCAGGCCAACCCAACACCCCAACAACAACAGGGACCTGGGGGCAGTGGGAGTGGGCACACCGTCCAGGGGACAGAGGCCCAGGCAAACAGGGCAACTCGGAGGGCTGCCGTGCGACAGGGGGGGGAGGAGAGGCCCAGGGAACCCACTCTCCAAGAGGCCCTCACTACCATCATGGGAGCATACCACCACTCCCAAGAGACGATGGCGACGGTACTGGCCAGGTTCACCGAGATACAGGCACAGCAGGAAGAACGCTACATGGGGTTCAGCAACCAACTCACCACCATCGCTACCGCCATGGGGAGCATGGTCCAGGCCCTCAACAGGATAGAAGACACGTTGCGGGACCATGTGGCACCACACAGGGCCCCAGTCACTAGCCAGGAACAGCCTACCACCTCCGCCGGCGCTAGTGGACAGGAGGCCCACACACAACGACAGGCCACAAGAACCCCACCTCCTGCTGAAGAACAACCACCCCGCAAGAGGAGCCTAAGACCCAAAAGAAAACCAGAGTAGCATGCCAAGACCACCGCCAGCATGAGATACCCCCAGAAGAAATGAGGAATGCAACGCACGACTGATGAGAGTATGGGCCACATGGCAAGGGTGGGGAGGGGGGGCATGTACTCCAAACATGCAGAAATTTGATGTTTTCTCTTTCCCACCCTGTACATGTCAAACAGGTGAGCGCCCATCAGAAAATCGATATTTGGCGTGCCATCGCCAAGGAAGTCCGGGCACTGGGGGTCTACACCAGACGGGGCACCCACTGTCGGAAGAGGTGGGAGGACATCCGCCGCGGAACCCGAAAGACCGCTGAGTCACTGCTGGGGATGGCCTCCCGACCTAGGAGGGGTGCCAGTCGTACCCTGACCCCCCTGATGTCCCGGATCCTGGCGGTGGCCTACCCTGATTTGGATGGGCGCTTGAGGACATCACAGCAGACACAAGGGGGTGAGTATCAGCACATTCTCCTATCTATACGCGCAGTGGAGGCGTCTGGGTGGGGGAGGAGGGCTGTGGGTAACAGTAGGCCAGGGCGCCTTCTGTAGTGTAGTCCCCTCCCTTAGACATGGCCCTGTGCCCCCGCCCACCACCTCTGTAGGGTGCCAAGTGCAGCTATCCATGGTCCAACATCACCCATGAGCGCGTCTGTTGTCCCTAGACCTGTTGGCCTAGTCAGAAGTACAGAGTAGTGTACCCCAAGTTCGCGGCTTAGTGCATGAGGCACCTGTGTCTGTCCTCTTCGCCAAGGCTATTGACAAGGCATGCACTCAACTTTGTTTTATTTCTCCCCCCACCCTTATTCTTTGTTTCTTGTGCATTAGCATCATCAGGCGGAGGAGAATTTGCGTCGGAGCACGAGGGAGCTGCAGGTCACCAGGCCCCGGTGGGCACTGACACAGACACCGAGGGCACCAGTGATCCGGAGGGCGAGGGGAGCACCACAACGGGGGCCGGTGGAGACACCAGCGACACGGACACGTCCTCGTTTGGGAGCTCCCTAGCGGGGGCAGCAACATCTGTGCCCCCCGCAACAACAGGTACAGCCGCCACCCAGCGCACCAGCACCGCCCTCCCAGCAGCCCCTCAGTCTTCGCTCCGTGCCCGTTCGCCCAGGAAGGCGCGCGTCTCCTTCGCCCCAGGCACCTCAGCCCCTGCCTCTGTTACCCCTGCTGCCCTCAGTGCGGAGCTCATTGACCTCGTGAGGACGCTCATTGTTGGGCAGACTACCCTTTTGAATGCCATCCAGGGGGTGCAAAGGGAGGTGCAACAGAGCAATGCCTACCTGGAGGGCATTCATTCGGGTCAGGCTGCCCATCAACGAGCGTTCACTTCTCTGGCCTCAGCACTGACGGCAGCCATTGTCCCTGTCTCCAGTCTCCCTCTTCTAACTGCCTCCAGCCTTTCTCTGTCTCCTGTTCCTCAGCCTATCCCATCCACACCATCTGACCAGCCTGCACACACCTCAACACCCAAGGCCAGCTCATCCAAACATAAGCACCACAGAACACACAAGCATGCACCCAAGCAACACCCAGTTGCAGACATACCAACAGTCACTACCACCTCTGTGTCCCCCTCCTCCTCGTCTCCCTCCTCCCTCCCTGTGACATCTACACTCACACCTGCATGCACACCAACATCAGCCAGTTCTTCCATCACCAGCACACCCTCCACTACAGTCCTCACACGTGCAGTCACCACACCCACTGCCATGTACACGTCCCCTGTGTCCTCTCCCACTGTGTCTGTCACCCCCTCTTCCAAGACACATAAACGCAGGCAGACACCCAAACAACAGCCAACCACCTCACGACAGCCTACGTCTCAGTCACCTGCACCCAAGGACAGCACACCTGACTCTCCTACAACCACATCCTCTTCCTCCACTTCTATCTCCACTACTCCTACCCTTTACCCTGGTCCAAACAAATATTACCTCTCAAATGTTGACCTCTTTCCCTCCCCTGACCCACCCCCTCCATCTGGGAAAAGTCCCAAAGGCACCTCAGCCACCACCAGCCCAGCTTCCAAGGTACAAGTGCTGCATGGAATATGGAGTCCACCCTTTGGCGGCAGTGACACTTCGCTAAGCAGCAAGGGGACTGGCAGCCCCCCCCCAGGCAAGAGGACCCGGAAAGTGAAGGGCCGCCGTGAGCGGACTGAGACGGATGCCCCCAAGGAGGTGACTCCGGCCACTTCACCTGCCACAACAGCCAGGGGAGGCAAGGGCCCGAGAGCCCCATCTAAGGAGCGGAAGGGCAGCAGGGCGGAGAGGCCAGCCAGCAGGAGCGCGGAGCAGGAGGGCCCCACACGCCCCATCCCAGCTGCAAGGGACGACACCAAAGGGCCCAGGACTCCGTCTCCGAAGGGGCCTGACACTGCACGTTCGGAGGGCGAGTGAGCAGGTTGTCCAGGCCAGGTCTGACTCCCTACACTGACTGGAAGAGCACCGCTGAACAGGGCCCCGCCGTGAAGACAAACACCGCTGAAGGGGGCCCCGCCGTGCAGAAGTGCACCGCTGAACAGGGCCCCGCCGTGAAGACAAGCACCGCTGAAGGGGGCCCCGCCGTGCAGAAGTGCACCGCTGAACAGGGCCCCGCCGTGCAGAAGAGCACCGCTGAACAGGGCCCCGCCGTGCAGAAGAGCACCGCTGAACAGGGCCCCGCCGTGAAGACAAGCACCGCTGAAGGGGGCCCTGCCATGCAGAAGTGCACCGCTGAACAGGGCCCCGCCGTGCAGAAGAGCACCACTGAACAGGGCCCTGCCGTCTCAAGCACCGCTCCGCTGGGCCCCGCCGTCTCAAGCACAGCTCCGCTGGGCCCTTCCTGTCAAGCACCGCTCCGCTGGGCACCGTCTCAAGCACCTTCCTGTCAAGCACCGCTCCGCTGGGCCCCGCCGTCTCAAGCACCGCTCCGCTGGGCCCTTCCTGTCAAGCACCGCTCCGCTGGGCCCTGCCGTCTCAAGCACTGCTCCGCTGGGCCCTTCCTGTCAAGCACTGCTCCGCTGGGCACCGTCTCAAGCACCTTCCTGTCAAGCACCGCTCCGCTGGGCCCTTCCTGTCAAGCACCGCTCCGCTGGGCCCCGCCGTCTCGAGCACCGCTCCGCTGACCACCGCCGTCTCAAGCACCGCTCCGCTGGGCCCTTCCTGTCAAGCACCGCTCCGCTGGGCCCCGCCGTCTCAAGCACCGCTCCGCTGGGCCCTTCCTGTCAAGCACCGCTCCGCTGGGCACCGCCGTCTCAAGCACCGCTCCTCTGGGCCCTTCCTGTCACGCACCGCTCCGCTGGGCACCGCCGTCTCAAGCACCGCTCCGCTGGGCCCTTCCTGTCACGCACCGCTCCGCTGGGCACCGCCGTCTCAAGCACCGCTCCGCTGGGCCCTTCCTGTCAGGCACTGTTCAGGGTTCACTGTGCCCACCATGCATCCTCCTTGTCCAGTGGGGACATTTATCCTCCTGATGGACTGTGGCTTTGCACACCCCAGGATGGCACAGTGGGCAATCCACCCACTGTAGAGACTTTGCGAGACTGTGGCTTTGCACTCCCCAGGATGGCACAGTGGGCAATCCACCCACTGTAGAGACTTGAGAGACTGTGGCTTTGCACTCCCCAGGATGGCACAGTGGGCAATCCACCCACGGTAGAGACTTGTGAGACTGTGGCTTTGCACTCCCCAGGATGGCACAGTGGGCAACCCACCCACTGGAGAGACTTGAGAGACTGTGGCTTTGCACTCCCCAGGATGGCACAGTGGGCATGGTGGGCCCTTCGTGGATCTGGCGTCGTGGACTCATGTGGCTGTGGTGCCCCCCCCTTCCCTTCCCCCTGAGGTGCCTGTGGTTTTGTCACCAGATGCCCCTGCAGTGTTCACTCCAAAGGACTCAGGTCTCCTGTGTGGGCTTTGCCCTTGTTTCGCTACACTTTGGCCCACGGACATGATGGATTCGTAAGATGTGCAGGACTACTTGCTTCAGTTATCCACTGCTGTGTAAATAATTTGTTTATCAGAAGAAAGTTTTGATGGTTGATAAATACTTTTCTGAGACTATTTTGTTCATAAATATTTATTCTCAATTTGGTTATGTGATTGTATTTTTTACGGGTGTTTGGGTGGTGTCACTGTGACTTGTTGCTCTGCATTGGTGTGTACATCTTGGGGGGGTGGTGGGGGTTGCATATGTGTGTGCCCGTAACCTTTCCTCCTCCCCCCTCCCGTGTGTCGTAGGTGCAGTACTCACCGTTGACGTCTGCGGCGGAGTTCGTACTCGTGGTAGATGAGCAGGTAGACGAGTGCAGGTATGATGTTCAATTCGGGTTCCATGCTGTCCTCCGTCCTCGTGGAGTGCGTAGAGGTGAGCGTTTTCCCGTTCGTAGTCTGTTTCCGCCGTGTTTTTATCGGCGGTGCTCCCGCCCCGGAAAAGGTGGCGGATTGGTGAGTTGTGATAGGGTGGGCGGTACATTGTCTGCCGCCTGCCTGTTGGCGGTGACCGCCGCGCTGTTTGTTTGTCCCGCTGTGGCGGTCGGAGTGTTAAAGTGGCGGTCTCTGTTGGCGGTTCCCGCCAGGGTCAGAATTCCATTTTTCGGACCGCCAGCCTGTTGGCGGGTTGGCCGCCGCTTTATCACCGACCGCCAGGGTCAGAATCACCCCCTATGTCTTTTTGTTTTGATAGGGAAGTTCCAAGTCCATATTCTGATGTAACCTGAAGATGAGCAAAGGAAATGAGCTGTTGAAAATTATCTAAGACAAAAAGAGAGACTGTTGAAAGCCAACTGGAAAAGACATTGAAAACCTGATTTGACATTTGAATACTGGATGTGACAAGCTGCTAATCAATATTGACAAGGATAAGGGTTCCTGGATGTGAAACTGAACTGTTGAAAGAAAAATTGTTTATTTTTTGATTTTTTGCTGCACTTTTCTAAGTTACTTCTGCTTTCTGATTCTTTACACATCATGGCTGAGTTCAATAATCAGATTAGGGATGCCAAGCGCTGTAAGTATATGAGCATTGGATTGGCAATTATGTGTGGGATTTTGTTTATCGTAGTGATTGTGGGTATGTCTGTTCTTGATGCGAAAGGAGCCATCCATACCACTGATCCTGAGACTACTACATTAACAGGTTTGGAGAATTTTAAGTCAGATGAGAAATATTTGCATGATTATACTACTGCTCAAGGAGAACTTTATTCTAACATCTTTTATCGTTTGTTGAGTGAGTATGTTGAGACAATGGATGCAAGGGATTGTCTAGTGTGTACGCAAATTCCTTCGTCAGTAGAGGAAGGAGCTATGTACCATAGTCTTCCATTAACCTACAGGATAAGTTGTAGTCTGCTACTAACAAGGTTCTATAGTCAGGAGTATATTCAGTATTTTTATTCCAATTATGATGTAATATTTTCATTTGTCCCTATCATTAGGTATTTGAGTAGAGTGGCTAAGGACCATGACATACTGTTAGTTAGAGGATTCTTTGAACCTATACTAACGTTTGGGGTGGCTTATGCGCACAAAAATAACCTGACATGCTTGCTTAAACCTTTAGAGAAAAGCTTCATAGGGCATACTGACGATAGGAGAAAAGCATTAAAAGAGAAATTAGAAAAAGGCTTAGAGAAAAGAACTTACAAGAATGATTATTCTTACACTGCAATTAACCCCTTCGCTGCCAGGCCTTTTCCCTCTCAGGTGCCAAGCCTTTTTTTGTCTGTTTGGGGCAGTTCGCGCTTAGGCCCTCATAAATTTTTGTCCATATAAGCTACCCACGCCAAATTTGCGTCCTTTTTTCTAACATCCTAGGGATTCTAGAGGTACCCAGACTTTGTGGGTTCCCCTGAAGGAGACCAAGAAATTAGCCAAAATACAGCAAAAAGTTTTTTTGTTTTTTTTAAATGGGAAAAAAGGGCTGCAGAAGAAGGCTTGTGTTTTTTTTCCCCCTGAAAATGGCATCAACAAAGGGTTTGCGGTGCTAAAATCACCATCTTCCCAGCTTTCAGGAACAGACAGACTTGAATCAAAAAACTCAATTTTTCAACACAATTTTGGCATTTTACTGGGACATACCCCATTTTTACATTTGTTTATACTTCCAGCCTCCTTCAGCTTAGTGACAGAAATGGGTGTGAAACCAATGCTGGATCCCAGAAAGCTAAACATTCCTGACAAATAGACAAAATTCTGAATTCACAAGGGGTCATTTGTGTAGATCCTGCAAGTGCTTCTTACAGAAAATAACAGCTGAAATAAAAAAAGATTGAAATTGAGGTGAAAAAAACAGCCATTTTTCTCCACGTTTTACTCTGTAAGTTTTTCCTGCGATGTCAGATTTTTGAAAGCAGTATACCATTACGTCTGCTGGACTCTTTGGGTTCCGGGGATATATAGGCCTTGTAGGGTCATCAAGAACCCTAGGAACCCAGAGCCAATAAATGAGCTGCACCTTGCAATGGGTTTTCATTCTATACCGGGTATATTTGCTGAAATATAAAAAGTGAAAAATAGGTATCAAGAAAACCTTTGTATTTCCAAAATGGGCACACGATAAAGTGATGAGAAGCAGTTTTTTTTTGCACATCTCTGAATTCCAGGGTGCCCATACTAGCATGTGAATTATAGGGCATTACTCAAATAGACGTCTTTTTTACTCACTGAATCACAGTTAGAAGGAAAAAATGTAGAGAAAGACAAGGGACAATAACACTTGTTTTGCTATTCTGTGTTCCCCCAAGTCTCCGATAAAAATGGTACTACTTCACCTGCGTGGGTAGTTCTAATGCTTGCGACAGGAAACGTAACATGGACACATCACATTTTTACATTGAAATCTGACATGTTTTTTGCAAAGTGCCTAGCTGTAGATTTTGGCCTCTAGCTCAGCTGGCACCAAGGGAAACCTACCAAACCTGCACATTTTTGAAAACTAGACACCTAGGGGAAATCCAAGATGGGGTGACTTGTGGGGCTCTCACCAGGTTCTGTTACCCAGAATCCTTTGCAAACCTCAAAATGTGGCTAAAAAAACACTTTTTCCTCTCATTTCGGTGACAGAAAGTTCTGGAATCTGAGAGGAGCCACAAATTTCCTTCCACCCAGCATTCCCCCAAATCTCTTGATAAAAATGGTACCTCGCTTGTGTGGGTAGGCCATGCGCCTGCGACAGGAAGTGCCCCAAAACACAACGTGGACATATCACATTTTCACAAAGAAAACAGAGCTGTTTTTTGCAAAGTGTCTAGCTGTGGATTTTGGCAGTTAGCTCAGCCGGCACCTAGGGAAACCTAGCAAACCTGCGCATTTTTGAAAACTAGACACCTAGGGGAATCCAAGATGGGGTGACTTGTGGGGCTCTGACCAGGTTCTGTCACCCAGAATCCTTTGCAAACCTCAAAATTTGGCCAAAAAAACACTTTTTCCTCTCATTACGGTGACAGAAAGTTCTGGAATCTGAGAGGAGCCACAAATTTCTTTCCACCCACCATTCCCCCAAGTCTCCCAATAAAAATGGTACCTCACTTGTGTGGGTAGGCCTTGCGCTCGCGATAGGAAATGCCCCAAAACACAACGTGGACATATCACATTTTCACAAAGAAAACAGAGCTGTTTTTTGCAAAGTGCCTAGCTGTGGAATTTGGCCGATAGCTCAGCCGGCACCTACGGAAACCTAGCAAACCTGTGCATTCTTGAAAACTAGACACCTAGGGGAATTCAAGATGGGGTGACTTGTGGGGCTCTCACCAGGTTCTCTGTTACCCAGAATCCTTTGCAAACCTCCAAATTTTGCCAAAACACACTTTTTCCTCTCATTTCGGTGGCAGAAAGTTCTGGAATCTGAGAGGAGCCACAAATGTCCTTCCACCCAGTGTTCCCCCCAAGTCTCCCGATAAAAATGGTACCTCACTTGTGTGGTTAGGCCTAGTGCTCGCGAAACGAAATGGCCCAAAACACTATCTGGACACATCAAAATGATCAAATACAAATCTACCTGTTTTTGGGGGGGGGGGGCACCTGCGTTTTTGGTCCTGGCCTCAGCAGCCATCTAGGGAAAGCTACGAAACCCAGACATTTCTGATAACTAGACAACCGAGGGAGTCAAGGGAGGTGTGACTTGTGTGGATCCCCCAATTATTTCTTACCCAGAATCCTCAGCAAAGCTCAAATTTAGCTAAAAATCACCTTTTTCCCACATTTCTGTGTGGAATCATGGCACAGGACAAATTTCCTACCATCCAACGTTCCCCTCAGTCTCCCTGTAAAAATTATACGTCACTTGTGTAGGTGGGCTAAGTGCCTGTGACAGGGAAGAGCCAAAAACATGTTGAAATTGAAGGGGAACCAAAGCGGGTCCAAATGGGCAGTTTGAAAAAAATATTTTTTAGGCTGACAAGTGCAGCAGAACTTTTATCGGTATAGATGAGACAATGTTGGGTGGTAGGAATTTTGTGGATTCCTTCAGATTCCGGAAGGTTCCATCACAAAAATGTGGGAAAAATGTGTGATTTGCAGAAAAGTTGGAGGTTTGCATTGTAGGTAAGACACTAGTGCAGAGTGCATGTGAAGCACACCACCCTGGAATCAACCAGATGTCTGTTTTTCAGATGTGTCTGGGTCTTGTGGATTTTTCTACATGGCAGCATCCCAAAGTCAAATAAGTGCAGCCCTCACCATTCCAAGTGGGGCGATTTTGAGAGTTACCAAGCTCTTATGGCCCAAATGTAAAACCAAAACCCAAAATAATCAAATGTCTTCTTGCTTGCCATGGGATAAGATGTTTTAGTGTGCGGGGGGAGAGCTGAAAGACTGTTACCCCCGTCAATTGAGGTGGGGGCATAACCAGGCCCATACTGGTTGGTAGCCACCACCCCACTTTTGTTTTTTTATTCCATGCCATCTATTAGACTTTCTGCCCCCCCGGGCGTGGATCGGGGGTAATTGCCCCATCTGCCCACTGGTGGGCAAAACAACTTTGGGCCCATTTTTTTTGCGTGGAGGTATGGAAATACCCCCACCCTCTTATTTTGAAAAAATAATCTTCCCTAGTATCTGATGGACTTTATGCCCCCTTGGGGGCACATGGGCCTTCCAAAAATAAGCCGATCTGACCCCAAGGAGGGCAGATATGGCCAACAGTAATGTGCCCCCATTGGGAGCAACCCTTGCCCAAGGGGCAGCCCCCACACACAAAACACACACATACACACACACCAATTCCTGGTGTCTAGTGGTTTCTGCCCCCCGTGGGGGCAGATTGGCCTAATATAAATAGGCTGATCTGCAGAAATGTCCTAAGTACAATTTGCCCCCCAAGGGGACCGACCCTTGCCTAGGGGGTCGCTCCCCATACATAAAAACATAAAGTAAATAAAAAAATATATATATCCCTGGTGTCTAGAGGTTTCTGCCCCCCCTGGAGGCAGATCGGCCTAATTATATTAGGCTGATCTGCCTCCAGGGGGGGCAGAAAAGGCCTAAAAATATTTTGTCCCCCCTGGGGAGTCGCCCTTGCCCAGAGGTCCGCTCCCCTTATGCGTTAGTATATATAAAAAAAATAATCCCTGGTGTCTAGTGGCTTCTGCCCCCGGAAGGGGGGGGGGGAGAAATGGCCTAAAAATAATTTGGCCCCTCGGGGAGCGACCCTTGCCTCAGGGGTCGCTCCCCACATTTATATAAAAAAAAATGTTTTATCCCTGGTGCCTAGGGGTTTTCTGCCCCACTTTAGGACTTCTGTCCCCTGGGCATGGTCATTGGGCATAGTGGCATGTAGGGGGGCACAAATCAGGCCCCCCTATGCCACAAAAAAATAAAATAATTACTTACCTGGACTTACCTTAATGTCCCTGGGGTGGGTCCCTCCATCCTTGGGTGTCCTCCTGGGGTGGGCAAGGGTGGCAGGGGGTGTCCCTGGGGGCAGGGGAGGGCACCTCTGGGCTCATTCTGAGCCCACAGGTCCCTTAACGCCTGCCCTGACCCAGGTGCTAAAATCCGGCGCAAATGCGGGTTTTTTAGTCCCGCCCACTCCCGGGCGTCATTTTTGCCCGGGAGTATAAATCCGACGCAATAGCATCGCAGTCATTTTTTAAGACGGGAACGCCTACCTTGCATATCATTAACGCAAGGAAGGTGTTCACGCAAAAAAATGACGCTAACTCCATGAACTTTGGCGCTAGACGCGTCTAACGCCAAAGTATAAATATGGAGTTAGTTTTGCGTCGAATTTGCGTCGAAAAAAACGACGCAAATTCGGCGCAAACGGAGTATAAATATGCCCCTTACTTACTAACCTGACTTGAAGGAATTGAAAGAACCAGGTGTGTGGGAAAAGGTAGGAAAAGGATTTGCTTCAGTGGGGAACTGGCTTATTAACATTTGGAATGGGGTACTAATAAAAATCATACAGGCATTATTGATTATAATTGCTTGCATATTAGGAATATGGGGATTATGTAAATTGTGCCAAAAGATTAAATTGAAAAGGTCTAAAAATAATCAGAGGAGGGAAGAACGAAACAGGGCACGAATCTATAGGGAAGATTTGAGGAAAAGACAAAATGCTGAAGAAATAGAATTATGAATGGTAAAAGGGAAAAGTAGTGTGATGACATATTTAGTTATCAGAGGAGGGATTGTTATCGCAAAATGACTTAATTAAAAATTATTAATGAGTGTTTATGTGTTCTAATAATGAGTTTGTTAGAAAATGGTTAATGTAGACAAATTAATGAGCACGTTTGAAATTGGGACCTTGGGATTGTCCACCAGAATTCACAAATGTACTAATAAATGACTAGCATTCATGAAATATATAGAAAAAAATAAAATTAATGTAGTAATGTGCCATATTTAGAGATATAACCTATGTTTTGCAATGATGGTAGGCCTTAACTTAGCTAATGTCTTGGCCTAGTCTTTCAAGGCCTCATGCAGAAGCTGTATTTCTTTGTGTTTAATGGAAAATGCTGACAAGCTGAACTAACCGTGAACTGCTCATTGTTTAATACAATTTGCTTAGCTGAAACCTCTATGTGAACCGACGGACAGGAGATGATGGAAATAGAAATGTAACGATTAGTGTGTAAAGCACACTGAGTGTACTTTCCCAGGGCTTGAACAATGAGGCATTGAATGGAGATGAAGATGCAACATTTTTGATACCTGACGAGCCGGATGATGAGGACATCATCAAGCGGACCAATCAACGACATAAGAACTGTGAAATATTAGAATACATAGATTTGGAATAAAACAACTATTGGGTAGAGTAATAATTTGTGCTTAATTGATCAATTGGAAATTGGGAGATAGTCTAGGTAACTTTGATATAACAACGTGACAGAGGGGAGAAGACTTCAGATAAGACAGATGGATAGAGATGTCAGATGCTAGACGCAGATGCTAGATGTTGGGGAGCGAGATTGCTAGATTACTGAGGCGATTCGATATTCTGTCATTGGGCTCACACTGTTGTGAGACTGATGTGATGCTGACCTCTGATGACCTGAAGACGAGGACTGACTCTGTTGCGGATACACACTGAAGATATGTAGATATGATGATGTGACTGAATATAACTTTGTGCCTTTTCTTTCTAGGTACCAACTGCTCTGTCTAATAGTTTTCTTAGCTAGATGATTTTCCAAAACTTCTCGCTCTAAATTGTTTTTGCATGAAGTCCCACATACTGATGCTAATCTGAACTAGATAAGTTTTTCCTTATATGACGACTGACAGATTTAGAGACAAATGATTGACGGACCGTTTTGATGAACTCTATGAATGGGGAAAACTTATTACCTTTGATCTTTCTGTGGATTTTTTACTAATGCATTAGAATATGTTTTGATGCAAGTTTTGGTTAGATTATGTTTTTGGCGTCTTATAATAAACTAATACGGAATTTTTGATTTGATTTGAATTGCGTTAATTAATGTTATGACTTAGTATTGTAACAAATAGGGAAATAAAATCACTAAAACGTATAACAAGTTGTGGTTATTCATGACTGAAAGGTCATGGGGTGTTGTGTTCTTTGATTCATTGCTGATGATGACTAATGTTTGTTAAGTTGTGTATTGATCATTAGAGTACCAACCATACCTTAGCTAGGATACTCCATGCGAATCAAAAGGTTCAGTGACCTATGCGTGTCCCCTTGTGAGTTTACTTATTAAGGACCAGGCGTGCTGGCGCGCTAACACACGCGAGCAGCGGTACAGTCAGAGTCAGTGGCTAGTGGTAAGTCGCACCTCCAACTCTAAATGACTCAAGTTAGTGCGCTAGTAGCAGCTGAAAAACTGAGCAGAGGCTGAGCAGACAGACTGCGCGACTGTACCAGGGTGCAGGCGGCTCAGTCTGGTAGGAGCCTATTAGCAAGTTAGCACTACATATTGTGTCTCACTGATACTTGCCACACTTAGAAGTAACACTGTGTCCCCACAGTCCCCAGGCAGCCTGGAAGTATTGACAAATTGCAGTGGATAGCCTTTTATTAGTTGTTTTGGGAACCTCAAATATGACCCCCCCCCCCCCAAAGAGCGGGTCTGATTGTTTTTATTTGTGTTGCTATTTTTAGGTATTTTCGAAGTTGTAATTGCTCTCTCAGCCAGCTGAGTTTTCAGAGTGTGTGTCATTTCCACTTTTCATGCTCGGGTGACGTCACTAGGGCTGGAACAGGGCTTTTCTTTTATTGCTGCACATGTTCTAGAACTTTACAGGTCTTTGTTTTTGATAAAGCCACGTTCGTCACAGCGATTTATTCAAGAGAAAATCTAAATGCAGAAACCCAAACGCTATCCCATTTATGAAGGAGTGGATTGACTTCCTCAAAGCTTTACATGTTGTCATGCCACTGGTAATTTAGGTGTAATATACATTCTCAGACCAATTTAACAACAAATATTGGTAAAACCAATAATTCTCACCTTTGAATAACGTTACCAGCCCTTTAGGCAAACATACTACAATAATATAGAATGTAGAAAACCACTCCACGCTACTTACTCACAGAGGCATTGTTTTTCCCTATGATTTCTGCATGCTGCTGGTCACTTGAGCTATACACACCTTCAGATCTATAAAAGTACAGGGTTAGGTCCATGTTAACCAGGACTAAAGGCTGGACCCCATAGAGAGTACATACAAGGAAAAATACATTTCCATCTGTTTACTTGTTTTTGGTTATTTCCAGAGAAATAGCAGGCTGGAAACCTTCGCACTCTGCCTCATTTATTTTATTTCCACCATAACCGAAACCTGGGAAATAAATATTAATGCCATTTGGTTCAAGGCACCGTGGCTTCTGTTTCTAAAACAGCCACTTAAGATAGGCTTGTTAATCAAGCAGTACACAAAGTACAAAAAAAGAGAGTCCAGCTTGCTCACTAAAACCAGAGAACTAATTGTAATGTGAGATTTTCGCGGCTGTTTCAATGGCTCGCTTTCTTCTGTTTACTGCCAGTTGTCTGTTCATTCTGAATATGAACAGCTTCAGTTATCATTAGTCGCAGCTCGCACGTATTTAAAAGCACAGGGTCATCGTGCAGGAAAGGAGGGGGGGAGCGGGACATTTAATAATAATAAAAAAGAAAAAAGTACCTCCTCCGTTGCCGCCGCTCCCGGGCTCCCAGCCTGCCCTGTGCCAATCCTGATGCTGCATCAGGATTGTCTAGAAGCGCCCAGCCAGGGCGCTCCCAGGCAGACTGGGAGCCTGTGTAGACTCTCTCCAGCCCGGCAACAGCGCATGTGTGTTTGACCCTCCCACATGGGGGAGCCGCCCCTGGTTATCATAATCCTTTATTAGACTGGAGGAATTTGTGACGATTAAATGCCTCGCACTTTTCTCACTTGTTCCACATGATGCAGCCATGTTATCAACTTTGAAGAAGCAGGAAACAAGCCACGGTTGTTTTAGATTTTTCACAGTTCGTGGGACAGACTCACTTCATTTAGCAGCGAGAGCTCTGATTCCATTCATGGAAACAGGACATTACCGCAGACATTGTCCGTGGCACCACCATTTGCTGTGGGATAGCCGCCTTTTCATCCAGGGTTTGATGGTTAGGCCTAAACCCCAGAAAGATACAATTCTGCTGGATAGAGATAAAGCTAGAGGAAGAAGGTAAATGGAAGTACTTTAGTTATATGCAGGGCTACTAGAATTATGTGGTAGAGCATCAATTATATGTCAGGGTTGACCAATTTATGTGGCATGAAAAGACCAGTTATGCATTTTCAACACTAATAGCTCTAACCAAAGCAAATTCAAGACCTATTGCATTGCACATGCTTGTTCTGCCTGGTGTCAGTATGTTTTGGACTGTAGTGCACTGAAATGCTAACCTGGGACCCAGTGTCAGTGCTCTCTCCCCTAAATTTGGTTGCTTGGTAACTTTTTACAGCCACAAATGGCATGCTGGTGCACTCATGTAAGTCCCTAGTATATGGTACTTGGGAACCCAGGGCATTGGTACGCCAGGGGTCCCCCAGGGGCTGCAGCATGTATTGTGCCACCCATGGGAGCCCATGGAAACTGTATCTGCAGGCCTGCCATTGCAGCCTGCGTAAAATGGTGCATGCACCCTTTCACCACAGAGATAAGGCTTGCATTATACTCTGGTCACTGCACTATAGGTCAGCCCCCTGGTAGGCCCTTCAGCTCAAGGGCATGGTGCATGTCCCTAAGTGTGAGGGTGCCCTTGCATGAGCAGGGTACCCCTGCAAACCCCAGACTCCATTCTCTGGGCTTTGTAGGTGCGGGGAAGCCATCTTAAGGTATGTAGTGGACACTGGTCAACAAGAGTGGTCCAACTACATAATGGTTTTGATTCAAACATGTTGGAGTCGTGCAACTACACCGATTCCAGTGCTAGTTTCATGATATCATGTACTCTGTGGGTTACTTAGAGGATTCCCTATTTCTGCCTGCATAGCCTTGTGGGGTCTAACTGTCAGCCCACGCTGCTGCTAACCCAGACACTGTTTGCCCTCCTGCTGGTGGGCCTAGCTCAGGCTGGAAAGGCACAACAAAGGATTTCCTACAAGACAGAGGTGAGACCACCTCCCCCTGTGTATTAGGTGTCTCAGGGGTGGGGTGGCCTCTGGGAGCCACCAGACTGCTTTGAAGGGCACATTTGGTGCACTCCTTGCATTATCCGGTTTGCACCAGTTCAGGAACCCCCAGTTTCCGCTCTGGCACAAAACTACATAAAAGACAGGGGAGTGACCACCCCCTGTCCAGCTCCTCCCCTATGGAGGTGCACAGAGCTCTGCTAGATGGCCACTTGATTCTGCCATCTTGGAAACAAGATGGACAGAGGCCTCTGGGAGCATCTGACTGGTTAGGCCAGGTTGATGACTTCTGACCCCCTTTGATAGGTGATTCACCTCAGAGAGTGACCAACCCCCTTGTTGGGTTACTTAAGGACTCTCTGTACTGGGGGTGAATGTTTCACATTGTTCATCATTCCATGTAACACTTATTTTTGCAATTATTGCCCTTAGTGGGATGGGTAAGCCCAGATGTGGGTCCTGTGTGCCCCATGCCGCTGGAGTCAAGCTAGCCTGGCTGAGGCGGGGTGATACCCGGAAACCGGTCCCAGGATGCTTGTTTCCAGTCTAGGGAGCACTTGGGCTGGCAGTTCGGGCAGGACTGTTCCCATGGGGAACAGAGTCAAGACTGATTTGCATATGGCTGGGTCCAAACTGGAATAGCATGGGTAGCAAAGAACAATGGATTTAGGCCCAGATCTGGGGGTGAATGTTTGACATTGTTCATCATTCCATCCATCACTTGTTCTTTTTGCAACTCTTGATTACTAAGGCTGGCTGTAGGGGTGGATTATAGATGTTAAAATGCATGGCAGAGAGGTTCTTCATATAATAGGGAACTAGTACATGGTACCTCTGGTTTGGAATGTGCATTGGCACTGGCTCCATTGTTAGATTGTTTTTCTCTGCCGCCCAGTTCTGATGTGTTGATGTTGATACCGGTCTTGACTTGTTTGACGCTGAGTGTTGCAGAACTTGTTGCTTTTTCCTCCCATTGCAGAGAAGACAGACACAGTTATGTCTCCTTCAACCTTCTCCACTCGTACAGGCCAGAACGTAGCCGACGAACAGCTAGACCTCCTGGTGGGGTAGGGGATTGGAGGGGGCGTCCTTTGGGGTAACTCATCCTCCTTACCAATGCTGGAAATTGTGGATGCACAAAAGGTAGTGCAGCAGATGTGTATCAAAAAGTTCCGTCTGTGCCATTCAAAGTACCCTGGGCTGACCTCCACTCAGTCTAACGTGCCTATCTCCAGAGCACAATGAGACTCACTACAGCTCTAGCTCAGCTTTGGAGAGCGAAAAGGAAAAAGTTGTTTAAGAGAAGGAAGAGGCGCCCCAGGATATCCCATCTACCTCTTGTCGACCCTGGACCTCCTCTGAGATACGAGAGTATGGTCGACATCCAAACCTCTTCTAAGATGCATAAGCAGTGGCATGTCGAAGCTGCGCATTGCCCTATGCATAAGCCACCAAAGCTAGGAATTGGAGCCAAAAAGGTATCCAGCCAAGAGCCTCAATTCCCAGCAGCCTACTAGTCTGAGGCCACTAGTAGGTGCCGACGTCTTACAGCTGATGCCATCATCTGCACCGAAAACACCATCGGCTCAGAGGCTGTCAACAACCGACTCAGCAGAAAGCTATCCTCGAAAAGCTCCAACAGGAGCTGGATGACCTGCAGCAGCACATTATGATCCGCCCACGCACCAGGAAAATCTCCACTTCAGAAAAGACTTTACCTAAAAAGCTCAGACCTGCCTAGGGGAAGTGCCATCTTCAGACATTCCTCTGCTGCCACTGCCCCCAAAGGGCCCGAGGACAATGCTGTTGGCCCTGCTCCTACTCCACATCCATTACCACCACCTCCCTTACTTCACGTGACTTCCTAGCGGGGGTTACCAGAGTTATACTCAGACACATGCAGCACTAGCCTTTACTCTGCAGCAAAGGACTTGGGGGCATATTTATACTCCGTTTGCGCCGGAATTGCGTCTTTTTTTTGACGCAATTCCGACGCAAAACTAACTCCATATTTATACTTTGGCATTAGACGCGTCTAGCGCCAAAGTCCATGGAGTTTGCGTCATTTTTTAGCGTGGACACCTACTTTGCGTTAATGAGATGCAAGGTAGGCGTTCACGTCTAAAAAATCGACTCCGAGGCATGTGCGTCGTATTTATACTCCCGGGCAAAATTCACGCCCGGGAGTGGGTGGGTCGAAAAAAATGACGTACGGCCGCTTTTGTGCCATTTTTTAGCGCCTGCAAAAGGCAGGCGTTAAGGGACCTGTGGGCTCTGAAGGAGCCCAGAGGTGCCCTCCCATGCCCCCAGGGACACCCCCTGTCACCCTTGCCCACCCCAGGAGGACACCCAAGGCTGGAGGGACCCATCCCAGGGACATTAAGGTAAGTTCAGGTAAGTGTTTTTTTTGTTTTTTTGTTGTGGCATAGGGGGGCCTGATTTGTGCCCCCCTACATGCCACTGTGCCCAATGACCATGCCCAGGGGACATAAGTCCCCTGGGCATGGCCATTGGGCAAGTTGGCATGACTCCTGTCTTTGCTAAGACAGGAGTAATTTCTATGGGGGTTGGGAGTCGAAAAAAATGGCGCAAATCGGGTTGAGGCGAAAAAATTGCCTCAACCTGACTTGCCCCATTTTTTGACGCCCAAGCCCCATATCCCCCTACGCTGGCGCGGCCTGGTGTACGTCGTTTTTTTCCACGCACACCAGGCAGCGCCGGCGGCTAACGCCGGCTAACGTCATTGATTAAATACGGCGCCCACATGGCGCTTCAGAATGGCGTTAGCCTGCGCTAATTTTTTTGACGCAAAACTGCGTTAGCGCAGTTTTGCGTCAAAAAGTAAAAAATATGGCCCTTGGTGCCCCAGCCTACATGCACCACAGCGTTAATTTTGGGAGGACTAGGACGTGGATCCTCTGGACAACACTGATCAGGTCTCTGTTAGGGTGACAGATGACAATGACCCTTCAGATGACAACACAGCATTCCATAGCATTATCCAACGTGCAGCCGTCTACCATAAAGTGGATATGTACATCACCTCAGAGGAGGATGACTTTCTAGTGGAGACGCTCTAGAGAACCAAACGCTCCCTCTAGTATTGGCCCATGCTTTAAGGGATGGTAAAATCTTGCTCTGGGATCTTTAAGGAGTTTGTAAAATCCCAGGTGGTAACACACAGAATTGAAAAGAAGTTCCATCTAGCACCCTCCAATCTACTCCGTATGAGGGGTCATCCCACTAGACTCCCTGGTCATTTCCACCACACAGAAGAGAGCAGCAGTCCATGCCACAGGCAACATTCCTCCTCTTGACAAAGAGAGAAAGCATATCTGATAGAGACTTCTAAATGCAAATTCCTTACTTTTGCATTTCTCCCAGGCATCAGGCTGCTTCTGAAGAATTTTGTGAGCAGTAACCCTGTGTGCCATCAGGTGGCATTGATCGGTTCCTTGTCCATCTTCTGCACAGGATATGATGTCACGATACCTATATAAGCGTCACCTTGGCACTCTGACATCAGTTTTTTTTCTTTTTGCGCCACCAAGCGCTGATCCGAAGAAAGGTACCCCTCAGTCACTTTTTGACTGGCTTTAAAAAAAAAAATTGTGGAAGATTTCTTTCGAGTTTTCTACTCCTGTGTTTCAAGGATGTCATTGAGGAAGACCAGCTTCAAGCCCTGAAGTCGTAATCAGAGTGTCTGGCCATGCATCCGAAGGATAAGAGGGAGCAGTCCCTAAAGCTGATGGCGGGCCATCGCTCAACTCCATTCAAGTAAAGATCTCGGGCAAGAGGAAGGTCCTGGGATCGGTTGCACAGGCCTCCATCATGGTCATCCCACTCCAAGTTCTCGGGCGACTGGGTAAGTTGAGGCACTAGACAAAATCTAAGAAGTTGAAGTGTTCTTTGACTTTTCCTCGTCCGTTGGCCGATGACACAAGGAAGCACCGGCATCCAAGTCTCACTTTGCGTAGCCTGCGCCTGGGCCGCATCTCCACCTCTCTGAGTTTCTGGGAGCTGGAGCGACACCTACCCAACTCAGTCTTATGAGGCCAAGCACCTAATTTTTGGGCAGTCCAACAGCCCTGGAGCCCCTTTGAGATACGCGGAGTCAGAAGAGGCCCCTTCGAGTTCTGTGCCCATGGCTTTGACGTCGAGAGGGGCACCCAAGGATCCGGACTGACGTGGGTCATACCACTCTGAACTTCCCCGACGCTCCCAGCATCATCCTCTCCCACAGGCAGCGCCATCCCCATTGCAATCCCCGACTCCGACACAGAACCGGATGGCGTCATTCAATGTCGATTCTGATGCTTGCAGGAGCCTTGCCTCCTAGATTGTATCCTGATCCCCTTTCCTATGGGCTAGGTTATGGGGATGAATGGGAGGGGTTGCTGGACACTTCAGAGTACCAGCTGTAGGAAAGTGCTTCTTTTGACATGGTCACCCCCCACATTTTACCTGGTGTCTGGTGTGATTTTGACTATTAGTGCACTGGGTCCCTGTTAGCAAGGTCCCCGGTGCCAGATCTCTTCCCCCAAAACTGCACAGTCGTTTTGCACAATTGGCAAAATGTTTGGATGCCACTAAGTCCCTAGTAAATGGTACCCCTTGTATCTAGGGCTTGGGGTATTAAAGGAAGGCCCCTGAGGGCTGCAGCACGAATTGTGGCACCCTCAGGGACCCTCTCACTAAGTGCACACAGTGCTGCTTTCGCAGGCTGCGTGTCTTTGTGCAGAACTAAACTGAAAACATGAAATGCCACACAGCCTGGAATATATGTAAGTCACCCCTCTATTAGGTCTTACAGGCCTAAGGCAGGGTGCATTATATTACATGAGGGCATATCTGCATGAGTGGATATGCCCCTGCCATTTTTGGCAATTCGCAGACATAGTAAGTGTCCAGGGAAGCCATTTTAAATGCATGTGCTGGACACTGGACATTACGAGCACCCCAGCTACACAATGGCTTCTCTGAATCCTGGGTTGTTTGGTATCACACATATCTGAATAATAAACCCTCACTGACCCCAGTCATGGATTTATTAAAAACTGCACAGCTTAGAGGTGCCCCGTGAAAACCTACTAACTCTTAGTGTGGACACGGACTGGTCAAAACCAGTGCAGCCACCTTACACAGAGTTCTGGCCCTCTGAGGTGAGAGCCAATGCTCATGAGGGCTCAGAAAAAAGGCCTGCTCTAGGTGTCCAGGCAAGATGGACATGGGGAGTTTCAAAGGCCTTGCTGCCTTTGTAATACGACACAGGCCTCTCCAAATAATACGGAAGGCCGACCCATAGTTCCTGACTCCATTTTTGGCACCAGGACTTGTAGGCCAATTAGGCAGATTGGCAGTCCCACCCCTAAGGTGGACGAGCTAAAGTGGACACTACCTTTTAAATTCCTTCATCTTCTTTGGAAGGAATTCAGGCCACTAGGGTTAGGGCTATGCCCACTTCCGAGCGGAAGTGGTCATAAAAAGGTTGTAGTCACCCAATAGGCGAGTCACCCATTCGCTACCACCTGGCAGTCCCTCTGTAATGTCCCTAAATTCAGTATTTAGGTGGCACCCTTGAACCCTAGAACTCAATTGATCAATCAATGTATTTGTAGAGTGTGGCTATGCCCCGTTGGGGACTCAAGGCACTGGAGAAGGTAGGGAAGGGGGTAGTAAGTGAAAGTCAGAGGGGATCAGATGAAGAGCCAAGTTTTGAGGTCCTTTCTGAATTGTGGTAGAGTGGGAGGTCTTCTGAGGTGGATGGGAAGGGAGTTCCAGGTCTTGGCGGCGTGGTGGGAGAAGGACCTTCCTCTGGCTGTGGTCTTCTGGGTGCGTGCGACGGTGGCGAGGGCGAGGTCGGCGGAGCAGAGTTGCCTGGTGGGTGTATAGAAGTGGAGTCTTTGGTTAAGGTATTCTGGTCTGGTGTTGTATAGGGCTTTGTATGCGTCCGTGAGAAGTTTGAATGTGATTCTCTTGTCTATTGGGAGCCAGTGCAGGTCTCTCAGTAGGGCAGAGGTGTGGCTGTGTTTGGGGGCGTTCTTGATGAGACGGACTGAGGCGTTCTGGATTCGTTGTAGTCTTTTGTGTACCTTGCTGGTGGTTCCGGCGTAGAGTGTGTTGCCGTAGTCCAAGCGGCTGCTGAGGGCCTTGGATTCGGTTGGGTTGGAACTCAGTTTCCTGACGACCTAAGAAGAACCGGACACTACAGAGTCACACCAGCAGAGAAGGCTGCAGACACCAACTGACTTGGCCCCAAACCTACCAATCTGTCTGCAGCCTAGACGATCCTGCGCCAAAAGATGACCTGCCCTGCAGCCCAGCGACCTCAAAAGCTTTGGGAGGTCTGTCTGCCTTTGACAAAGACCAAGATCTCCTGAGAATAGAAGACCTATTAAAAAAGAAACCAACTTTAAAAGAAGAAGCACTCTGCCCTTAGGAACTGCGAAACTACCACCAGACTAACCTCTGCACCCGACGCCCAAGTTCAAGTAGCCCACCGGTCCTGTGAAGGTTCTCCAGAGATTCTGAGTCTGAGTCCACTGTGGGCTGACCCCTACAGGATTCTGCCTCAATGTCTTGAGCCTCAAACCAGAGACTGCCCCTGAACGCAACCAGCCCGGTAAGCCTTTCCCACTGCTGAAGGACACCCCTGCACCCAGAGCCACTGGCTTTGGGGAGCTGGATCATCAGTGTCCCTACCTCCCCTAGCTTCAGGACATACCTGGGCCGCTGTGGGCCTTCTTCATTCATGAGCTGGCAGCCTTTTTCAAAAAACGATCTCAGCCATTGGTTTGCGTTTAATGCCCCATGCTGTGTTGGCACTTTGCACCGGCCAGCCCCTGTGCGGCTGAGGGGTTAAGTTTGGGGCTACCCTGTGGCCCCCCCATGACTGCCTCAACTCCAGGAGATTGATCCCTGACCCTGCTTTATTCACCTGTGAGCAGCGCATCTTCGATTACCACCGTCTCAATTGGTTAACACTGTGCACCGACTCCAAATTTGTCCTCTGCTCCCAGCCACCCCTTTGTGTGCAGTCTTGGTACTAATTTGAAACCTTGCGTTGTGTTGACCTAAAACCCGGAGACTGGATTTGTAAGTCATGCACTTCCCTGCAAAACTGCACTTTTGTTTTCTTCCCATAGGTTAAAATTGCACTGTTGATTTTTGACACTGCAAAGTATTTATGCTTGTAAATCTACTTAACTGATTACGAAGTTCTTGGGCTTGAAACAGATATAAAAAGGAATGTTATTTTTCTAAATTGGTCTCAGATTTATTCTTTGAGTATGTGTCTCATTTTTGCCACTGTGAGTACAAGTGCTTAGCACTACCCTGTGATAAGTGTAACTGCTCGCCCACACTACCACAAAATAGAGCATCAGTCCTGTCTACTTTTACCAATTGGGGAACCACTGTACTCTGTATAGTGTACATCACTTTAGTGCACTGCATGGAGAGCCAGCATCCTACACAAGCTCCATGAAGAACAACCTATGGACTGGCGGACAGACTTGGGTGAAGCCTGCGGACTGGATACTTCTCCAGATTCTGGCATGCTTTCTCCCCATACCGAAGGGAGCTTCTTACTCTACGGTTGTGAGGAGGGCAGATGAGGTCCTGGACCTTAAGTTGCCCTCAGCGGCCGTCAGGACTCATCTCTTGCCAGAGGCGCTAAAGCCAGGAGCTTCCACCTCAGGACCCATGCTCCCATTTAATGAGGCCCTCACGGATGTCCTACTGAGTACCTGGTCCGAACCCATTAGGGAGGCTCTTCTGAACAGGACCATTGCTTTCCGCCATCACCCCGCTCCAGGGAACCCAAGCTTTCCAAAGCAACACCCCACCCCACCCCACCCCTGTGAGCTTGGTTGTCCAAGCTTCTACCTCCCAGGGCATGTTTCCTTCCACACCCCCGGATAGGGAATCCAAGGAGTTCCACACACTTGGGAGGATGTTTTCTTCCACCAGCCTAGCATTGCGGTCGGTGAACACCACATGCCTTTTGGGCCATTATTTCCACACGTTGTGGAATACGGTCCTGTAAGCACTGCCACAGGTTCCCCAGGAGGCCGTGCCATCCTTTCCCAAGCGGTAAAGGAAGGGAGAGATGCAGCGAAGTTCCCTATTAGGTGTAGATTGGACACAACAGTCTCGCTGGGTAGATTGGTTTCATCGACAGTGGCTCTTAGACGTCATGCATGGCTGAGAACATCGGGCTTTTCGGGGGATGGTTAGGCCAACCTCATGGATAGGCCCTTCACCGGTCTTCCGTCTTGTCGCTTTGGAGAGAAGGCAGGCTCTGTGTTGGAACACTTTAAGGACTCGTGGGCTGCGGCCAAGTGCTTGGGCCTCTTAGTGATCCCACATCCCCAGTCTGCCTTATGCCCCTTTCATGGCTATGGAAGGGGCCTGCCACTTTGCCAAGCCTATGTCAGCCACCGTCCTATGCAAGCTCCCCAAGCTTTGTGTGGATACGGTGCATTCCAACCCAGTGGGTCAGGTAGCCATAAGTTGCCCACTACCAACCCCCTCAGCTGTAGCCTCTAATCCATCCCAGTCTTCTAATAAGGGTTCACGGCTGTTGAGTTGGTGGGGGAATACCATCTTCCCCAATGGCAGTCCATCACAACGGACAGGTGGGTCCTGCAAATTATTTGGAGGGGCTACTCTCTCCCCTTCGAATCCTCCCCTACCCCTATAATGACAACACAAGAACAGATGGTTGAGGATCATCTTTCTTTACTCCGCAAGGAAGACACGTCTCTCTTGGTCAAGGGAGCTATAAAGAAGTGTCAGTTATCAGAAGTAGGCAGCGATTGTTATTCCCACTATTTTCTGATCTCCAAAAAGAACAAAGGTCTTCGACCTATTCTAGGCCTCCAAACCATCAATTGAATGCCCAAGAAGGAGAAATTCAAGATGCTCAGTTTAGCCCAGGTCTTGTCTGCCCTAAATCAAGGAGACTAGTTGGTAGTGTTGGACTTGCAGGATGCATATTTTCACATCCCCATCCTGCCTGCCTACAGGTGTTACCTGCTGTTCAAAGTATGCCACAAGCACTTTCAGTTCAAAGTGCTCCACTCTGGCCTTACCAGCACCCCTTGGTGTTCACCAAGATGATGGCAGTGGTTGCAGCTCATCTGTGTAGATCAGTGTTTTCAGTCTTCCCGTTTTGATGACTGGCTGTTGAAGGTGAGCTTGCTCCAGGCTGTCTCCCACCTCCAGACTACGGTAGACCTCCTGCATTCACTGGGATTCTCTATAAATGTCCCAAAGTCACACCTGACTCCCTCTCAGAATATCCCTGTCACCATAGCTGTTCTGGACGCAGTGCAGTTTTCGGTTTATCCTCCAGTGGCAAGTCCAGGATATTCAGGCTATGATACTGATGTTTCAGCCTTTATCCTGGATTTTGGTGAGAATGACTAAGGCTGCTAGGCCTCATGCCCTCCTGCATCTTGCTGGTGGCACATGCCAGATGGCATATGCACTCTCTGCAGTGGGACCTGAAGTTCCAGTGGGTGCAGCATCAGGGGAATCTCTCCGACAGGGTACAGATCTCTGACGGAACTGTGCAAAATTTGCAATGGTGGTTAATGAACTGCGATTGGGTCAGAGACAAATTCCTCTCTTTTCCCCAACCAGATCTGACAGAAATGACAGATGCGTCACTCCTGGGATGGGGTGGCCATCTAGGAGAGGTGGAGATCTCGTCTGGTGGAATCCAGACTCCACATCAACCTGTTGGAGGTCCGTGTGATCTGGGTGGCATTAAAAGTATTTCTTCCCACTGTCTAGAAAAATATTTTGCCTGTGTTCATGGACAAACGCACTGCCATGAGGTACAGCAACGGGAGGGGTGGGGTCATGGACCCTTTGTCA
The DNA here is from genome assembly GCF_031143425.1 of Pleurodeles waltl. Taxonomy (NCBI): domain Eukaryota; kingdom Metazoa; phylum Chordata; class Amphibia; order Caudata; family Salamandridae; genus Pleurodeles; species Pleurodeles waltl. The sequence continues at coordinate 338,083,930 of NC_090445.1, forward strand.
AGAGACTCAGGCCCTCATTCTGACCTTGGCGGTCGGCGGAGAGGCGGCGGTCGGACCACGAACAGACCGGCGGTCAGAAAAATGGCATTCTGACCGCGGCGGTCACCGCCGCGATCGACCGCCACTTCCCCACTCCGACCGCCACGGCGGTCATGACCGTCGGGCTGGAGTTTGCACACTCCGGCCCGGCGGTCGTCCCAAGACCGCCAACGGTATCATGACCCTGCCTACCGCCGCGGTTTCTGGCGGTCGGGAACCGCCATGCGAACCATGGCGGTAAGCACTATCGGGGCCAGGGAATTCCTTCCCTGGCACTGATAGGGGTCTCCCCCACCCCCCACTACCCAGCCGAGTCCTCCCCCCACACCCTCCACCCCCCTGCCACCCCCCAGAGGAGGTACGAACCCCCTCCCCACCCCCACCCCAACATGCACATACATGCACCCCGACATGCACACACCCCCAACATGCACATATACACACCCCCTACACACACATACACAACGGGGACACATACCCGCACACATACATGCAGACATGCGCACCTGCCGAACAGCACACATTACCCATAGACACAGCAGCACCCCCCGCCCGCATACACGCACTCACACACCCCCTCTACACACTCACACGCACACCCCCATGCACGCCCACATCACACAACACCCCACCTCCCCCTCCCCTCACGGACGGTCAACTTACCTTGTGCGTTGGTCCTCCGGGAGGCGACGGGAGCCATGGGGAGGTGACCGCCAACAGAACACCGCCAACAGAAGACCGCCACACAGATATGTGGGTCGTAATTCTGTGGGCGGTGTTCTGCTGGCGTGGCGGTGGAGGTTGACCAGTCTCCACTTTTCCGCCGACCGCCAGTGTGGCTGCTGGCGGTTTCCCGGCGGAACGCTCCCAGCGGTCGGAATGCGCACAGCGGCATACCGCCGCGGTCGGCGGTCTTCACCGCGGCGGTAACTCAGCGGTCTCGCGAAAAGACCGCCAAGGTCAGAATGAGGGCCTCAGTGCCTCTGGACGTGGCTGTAACATTAGGACATATCCCTGGAGGTTCAGCATCTTGCAGGTTTTCTGAACACCAGAGCAGACAAACTCAGCCGAAAATGCCTAGCAGATCACGAATGGTGTCTCCATCCGGAGGCGGCGAAAGGTCTCTTTCAGCAGTGGAGAGAGCCTTAGATCTATTCACCTCTGCAGAGAATGTGCAATGTCAGCAGTTTTGTGCGTTGGAGTTTCCAAGGCGGCAATTGGTTGGAGACCCTTTTCATCTTGAGTGGAAGTCTGGCCTCCATATGGCTTTCTGCCCATACCACTTTTGTCCAGAGTTCTTAAGAAGATCAAGAACGATCAGGCCCAAGTAATTCTTATGGCTCTGGGCTGGGCACAGAGATTCTGGTTTCCCAAGCTGCTGAGCATGTCCATCGATCCTCCGATCAGACTGGCCCTTCGGGAGGATCTTCTGTTGCGGCAGTAGGGGAGGGTTCTGCACCTGAACCTGTCCGCTCTATGCCTTATTGCGTGGAGATTGAGTGGCAACAGTTGACAGCTTTTGACCTTTCTTCTGAAATCTGTAACTTAATCTTGGTATCCAGGTGTCTCTCCACCAAAACGGTATACGCCTGTCATTGGAAGATATTTGTGGCATGGTGCACAGCAAGTCTGTTGACCCCATTTCTGTCCCTCTCTCTTAGATCCTGGTTATCCTTCCCCTGGCCCAGTAGGGCTCTGCTATGGGCACTCTTAAAGGGCATTTGTCTGATATTTCTGCTTTTTTGAGGTTGCCTGATGAACTTGGTTTGTTTAAATCCCCTTTTGTACATAGGTTCCTTAAAGGTCTTGCATATCATTTACCTCCATCCTTATTCATTATGCCCCAATTGGATCTGAATTTGGTTTAAACATTTCTTATGTGCGTCCTTTTCGACCCTCTCCACAATTACCCTCTCAGGCTCTCACTTAGAAAACAGCCTTCCTTGTGGCCATTACATCTGCCCGCAGGCATTGTCATCTAAGCCGTCCTACCATTCCATCTATCCTGACAAAGTGGTATTTTGCAGTAGGGCCTCCTTTCTGCCCAAAGAGGTTATGCCCTTTCATGTAGGCCAGTCCATCACATTGCCTACTTTTTACACCCCCCCTCACAAACTTCTAAGGAAGCGGAGAGGCTCCACTGCCTGAACCCAAAAAGAGCGTTGGTGTTCTATCTTGATCGTACAAAAGAGTTCCGGGTGGATGATCAACTCCCTTGGCTATTTGGGTGTGATGAAAGGTCAGGCAGTGCAGAAGTGGACCATCTCTGGGTTGTTCTATGTATTAAGATCTGCTACGTGCTGTCCAGGAAGCCGCCCCCAAGGGTTTGCATGTTATTATACCTGAGCTAAAGCTGCAACCACTGCGTTAGCACGCCGAGTTCTAGTCCTTGACATCTGTCAGGGGGCAACGTGGGCATCTCTCCACACGTTTACCAAACATTACTTCCTGGACAGTCAGGTCCTTAGGGACAGCCACTTTGTCTGTTTGATTCTGCAGGACTTTCTAGTATGAACTTGGTTTGCAGACCCACCTCTGAGGTTGGTACTACTTGGTTAAGTCTTTAACGGTAAGGAATCTGCAACTTGAAGTCTCTATCAGATGAACAAGTTACTTACCTTCGGTAACGCCTTATCTATTAAAGACAATGGCCCTCATTACAACCCTGGCGATCGGTGTTAAAGCGGCGGTAACTCCACCAACATGCGGGCGGTAAAAAAAATGGGATCACGACCATGTCGGAAACCGACAACATAGACAGCCACTTTAACACTCCGATGCCAGGGCGGTAGCAACAAACATGCGGCGGTCACCGCTAACAGACAGACAGAAGACAATGTACCGCCCACTGTATTATGAGAGGCCAATCCACCACCTTTTTCGGGGCGGTACGAACAACATCAAAAGCACGGCGGAAACAGTACACTGAAGGGGAACCACTCACCTTTCGACACTCAATGAAGAACCAGGATACCATGGAGCCCGAACTGCAGGTCCTCCCCATGTTGGTGTATCTACTAATACACCAGACACTAGAAAGAAGGCGGCGGCGACAACGGTGAGTACTGCACCAAGCACACAGGGAAGGGGGGGAGGAAAAAGAGAGTGACACACGCACGTAACACGTAACACCCTCATCCCCCACCCTCACCCACAACACCATACACACTAACACATCCAACAACATTACAGATACACCCCGTTACCCCCTTGAAGAACGCAAGGACAAAAGGAATTGAGTTCAATCAGTGATATTTTGGAACATGCAGATATAGCAAACAAGTTAAAAAAAATCAGTATATACAAATATTTACATTATGTACAGAAGGCCGTACACTGTCCCTTGTAAATGTCTGTGGACCAGTGGGCCAAAACATCATGGGCCAAGCCCACACTTGACTGCTGCCTCAAAACGGAGAGAACACTGCAGGGGCATCAGGTTGAAAAACACAGGGACCTGAGGGAGAAGGGAAGGGGGGGACCTCAGCCGGAAGATGGTACTATGCCACTGCTCCTCGAGGGGTCAACATGCCCACAGTGATGTCCTGGGGAGTGCAAAGCCACAGTCTCTCAAGTCTCTCAAGTGGGTGGGTTGCCCACTGCTTGGTCCTGGGGAGTGCAAAGCCACAGTCTCACAAGTCTCTCAAGTTGGTGGTTTGCCCACTGCTTGGTCCTGGGGAGTGCAAAGCCACAGTCTCACAAGTCTCTCAAGTGGGTGGTTTGCCCACTGATTGGTCCTGGGGAGTGCAAAGCCACAGTCTCACAATTCTCTAAAGTGGGTGGTTTGCCCACTCCTAGTTCCTGGGGAGTGCAAAGCCACAGTCTTACAAGTCTCTCAAGTGGGTGGTTTGCCCACTGCTTGGTGTTGGGGAGTGCAAAGCCACAGCCTCACAAGTCTCTCAAGTGGGTGGTTTGCCCACTGCTTGCTCCTGGGGAGTGTAAGGCTACAGTCTCTCAAGTAGATGGCTTCTCCACTGGTTCTGGAGGGGGCCTTGTGCCCAGTGTGCTTCATCCTGCCAAGGATTGGGTTAGTGGATGCATCTCTCCACTGGTTCTGGAGGGGGCTTTGTGCCCAGTGTGCTTCATCCTGGCAATGATAGGGTGAGTGGATGCCTTTCTCCACTGGTTCTGGAGGGGGCTCTGTGCCCAGTGTGCTTCATCTTACCAAGGATTGGGTGAGCGGATGCATCTCACCACTGGTTCTGGAGGGGGCTCTGTGCCTAGTGTGCTTCATCCTGCCAAGGATTGGGTTAGTGGATGCATCTCTCCATTGGTTCTTGAGGGGGCTTTGTGCCCAGTGTGCTTCATCCTGCCAAGGATAGGGTGAGCGGATGCCTTTCTCCACTGGTTCTGGAGGGGGCTCTGTGCCCAGTGTGCTTCATCCTGCCAAGGATTGGGTTAGTGGATGCGTTTCTCCACTGGTTCTGGAGGGGGCTTTGTGCGCAGTGTGCTTCATCCTGCCAAGGATTGGGTTAGTGGATGCATATCTCCACTGGTTCTGGAGGGGGCTCTGTGCCCAGTGTGCTTCATCCTGCCAAGAACTGGGTGAGTGGATGCCTTTCTCCACTGGTTCTTGAGGGGGCTCTGTGCCCAGTGTGCTTCCTCCTGCCAAGGATTGGGTGAGTGGATGCATCTCTTCACTGGTTCTGGAGGGGGCTCTGTGCCCAGTGATGCTGCACCTGGGGTGGGGCAATTCACATTCCCTCACCTTGGTGTCTGAGGCACGAGATGTGCAGGGAACAGGTAGCATGATACTCCATGGAGGCAGAGACACACTCCGTCCTGCGGCGACTTAGGCTGCAAACTGCTGGTAGTGCCAGTGCTTGTGGTGGTGGTGCCTCATGTGGTCTGTGCAGGGTCCAGGACGTCTCCTGAAGCCTCGGACGGCTGCCCACTGGGGATCCTGCTGATGTCGGATGTAGTGGCACCGGCTGGGCACGTGGCGGTGCATATGGCGGTGCAGGTGGCGGTGGCTGCGGCAGAGATGCTGCCCGTAGTGCAGGTGTCTGTACTACTGGAGGGAGACACCAGGCCATCCCCAGCAGCTTCGGATGGCTGACCACTGGGGAGGATGCTGGTGACTGCCGTTGTGGCAGCGGCGGTGCAGGGGGGTGGTGCAGGTGGCAGGGCAGGTGGCGGTGCAGGTGGCGGTCGTTGCTGCGGTGCTTACCATGGTACAGGTTGCTGGCCTGTTAGGAGAAATGGTGGTCACCAGTCCCTCACCAGGAGGCTGCGTGCCCTGAGGTGACTTTCCCTTGCTTTTGTGTCCCTTCCCCACCTTGGTAGTTGCTGCTGGGACCTTGGCACCTTTCTCTTTGGTTTTGGATGAGGCCTTGCTAGGTGGGTGGTGCGTCTTTTCCCTGCTGCATGCCGGGACCTTCTTAATCTTGGCAGGTGGCGGAATCGGGTGGTCCTTAACATCGGCAGGTGGCACACTGGCAGCCCTGACCGGTGCTCCCCTCTCTGACTTGCAGGGACCACAGCGGACGCCGATTTTGTGGCTGAGGTGCTGGCCTGGGATCTAGACATCCTGGCCCTAGGGGAAGGATGGGGGAGGCGTAGGGAAGAGGTCAACGTTAGCCAGGAAAAGTTTTTTGGGCACACTGGGACGGGAAGATGGAGGGAGTGTGGGAGTGGAGGAAGAGGAGGTAATGGTTGTAGGGTGTGTACGTCTGCTGAGTTTGGGTGAAGGTGCATGGGCTGGAGGCTGTTGTGAGGTGGATGGCTGTTGAGTGGGTGTGTGCTTACATTTGTGTACTTTGGGAAGAGGGCCCACAGACACACTGGGAGAGGACACAGGGGACGTGTGCATGGTTGTGGGGGTAGTTACTGCTCGTGAGGGGGGTGTTGTGATGGGCGTGCTGGTGATGGAGGCAGTGGCTGATGATGTAATGCATGCAGGTGTGAGTGGAGACGCTGGGAGGGAGGTGGACGAAGAGGAGGGGGACACAGTGGAGGAAGTGGATGTTGGTATGTGTGCATGGGTATGGTGCTTGTGTGAGTGCCTGTATGATGATGTGTGGTGCTTATGTTTTCCTGAGCCACTTTTGTGTGTTGATGTGTGTACATGCTGGTCTGAAGGTGTGCTTGGGATAGGCTGAGGTAGAGTGGATTCACCCTCATGGGCCATGTGGGATGCAGCTCCCTCCTGGGTAGTGGAAGTTGGAGGGGGGGAGTCTGGACACAGGGACAATGGCTGCCATCAGTGCTAAGGCCAGAGCCTGAAATGCTCTCTGTTGGGCCGCCACGCCAGAATGAATGCCCTCGAGGTATGCATTTGTTTGTTGCAAATGCCTCTCGATGGTATTCAGAATGGTTGACTGCCCAACAGTGAGGGATCTCAGGAGGTCAATAGCCTCCTCACTGAGGGCAGCAGGGCTCACTGGGGCAGGGCCTGAGGTGCCTGGGGCGAAGGAGATGCCCACCCTCCTGGGCGAGCAGGCACGGGAAACACGCTGAGGGGCTGCTGGGAGGACGGTGCTGGTAGGGGGGTGGCGGCTGTACCTGTTGTTGGGGTGGGCACAGAGGTGTGCGTCACCGCCAGGGAGCTTTCATCAGAGGAGGGGTCGCTGTCACTGGTATCCCCTGCTGTCCCCGTCGTGGAGCTCCCCTCGCCCTCCGTCCCACTGGTGCTTTCACCCTTAGTGGATTCACCCTCATGGGCCATGTGGGATGCAGCTCACTCCGTCGCCGGTGCCTCTGCTTCTCCGCCAGATGATGCTAATGCACACAAGGACAGGGTGACAAAACAAGAAGGGGGGGATAGACAGAGGATACACATGGTCAATGCCAGCAATACCACTACCGTTAGCGTACACAACACACACTGAGCTGCCCTATGCACTAGGCCATGCCCAACCATTTACAAAGACAGTCACTAGTCCATGGGGACAATGCCTAACGCCTGCTCCTGCACACCTGACACCCACAGGACCCTGCCCAGTAGTAGTTGGCCACTTGTACCATTGGGGTAGGGGTGCTTCAGAGCCTGCAAACAAGGGACCTACCCTGGCATGATCGCCCTGTCCTAGGGCCACCCACAGCCCACATCCCCCACCCAGCTACCTCTTAAAGCGTGCAGTCAGGATTCAGAATCTGTACTCACCCCCTTGTGGCTGCCCATCCAACTCCAGATAGGCCACCGCCAGGATGCGGAACATCAGGGGGGTCATGGTGGGATGGGCACCCCTTTTCCACGTTGGGAGTCCAGCTGGGCCTCCGCCGTCTTCTTCTTGGTCCAGCAGCACTGGTCCTCCCATCTCTTGTGGCAGTGGGGGCTCCACCTGTGTTAGACCCCCAGGGTCCACATCTCCTTGGCGATGGCACGCCAAATATCCTTTTTCTGGTGGGCGCTGACCTAGAGGGATAAGACAGTGGAAAAAGTAATTACTCACCCGTCTGGACCGTCATACTCATTGCTCACCAGTTCCCTCCCGTACCCTGATGCACATAAACTGACCACCTCTCATGCAGCATTCAGGCCAGGATGCCTTAGCACCCCCAAACATGTGGCTTACATCCACACCACTCCAAACAGGCATTGCCCACACATCATGCTCACTGTGTACTCACCTGTTTGTCTGAAGGACCGTAGAGTAACGTGTACTGAAGGAGGACCAGATCCACCAGTTTCTCCAACTCCTCCGCAGTGAAGGCAGGGGCCTTTTCCCCAGACACTCTAGCCATTGTCGCTTCCAGACTCAGGTCACAGCAGCACTTTCAGTGTAGGTCCTCTCCTGTTGATGGTCAGGTAGCAAGTGAGTGAATAGATAGAAAATGGCAGTGGCGTACATCGCCATTGTCTCCTGGAACCCATAAGGCCCAATGATAACTAATGCAGAGTTGAGCAGCGGTCTTCGACTGCCTACCGCGATGCTGCACAACGCCAGCGCAGTTACCTCATTTTCCCTTGTCCCTTCTCACAGGTCAGGCAGACGCCATTTCAGGGGGGCAAATGGCATGGCACCTAACTGAGTCACAGCACATATTGGCACATATACTGACTCTAGATTACACACACTACTTCTGTGACATTAACGCAAACACAGTTGTGCTATCTATGTGGTAAATGACCTTCTGCTCACCGTTCTACTCCATAGGCTATGACCGCTGAGGCAGCATATAAGATGGCGGCATCCTTTGGTGTACAGACCCCTGGTGGACCTGTCGACAATGGAGGACAGACACATAATAATCACATACAGACTTGATTGTGCCACAATCCAAGAACTGTGTGCCCAATTGGAGCCAGACCTGATGTCAACTATCCACCACCCCACCGGAATCCCCCCTCTAGTGCAGGTCCTGTCAGTGCTCCATTTCCTGGCAAGTGGCTCCTTTTAAACTACAGTGGCCATGGCATCAGGGATGTATATGTAGGTGTCTGGGTATGGGGTTGTCCCTAAGGGTTAGTGTGTGTCTCACAATTGTCCCTCAATGTTTACAGGTGACTCTGGTTATCCCAACCTGTCATGGCTACTGACCCCAGTGAGGAATCCCAGGACAAGAGCAGAGGAACGTTACAATGAGGCACATGGGCAACAAGGAGGATTATTGAAAGGGCCTTTGGCCTCCTGAAGGCCAGGTTCCGGTGCCTCCATCTGAAAGGTGGATCCTCTACTACTCACCCAAGAAAGTGTGCCAGATCATTGTGGCATGCTGTATGTTGCACAACCTGGCATTGAGATGCCAGGTGCCTTTCCTGCTGGAGGATGAGCCTGGTGATGGTCTTGTGGCAGCGGTGGAGCCTGTGGACAGTGAGGAGGAGGAGGCAGATGAAGAAGATGTGGACAACAGAACAAACATTATCCAGCAGTACTTCCAGTGACACACTGGTAGGAGACTGTAACTGCTCATGACATTTCAGTATACTTTAGGACGTTGTACATGGCAGCCTCTTACCCTCTGATTATGGCCACTGACTGTTCCCTTTGGGTTTACTTTTTTCAGATCTGTGTACCCCATTCTGGCTTCTGCTATGTGTACTGCTGCCCACCAACTGTCATACATTGCTATAATTCGATGAACATGGATGTTGCAAAGCTTTGAGACTGTTGTAAGAATACACATTTCGAATCATTACACAGACTCCAGTATGGTTTATATTTCAATGGTGTTTATTTTTGGTGCTAAATAGTATGGGGGTACGTGCAAGGGGCTGGGTGATGGTGGAGGAAGGTCCATAGTAGAGTCCAGTCTCTTGGTATCACAAGTGCATTGTCCAATGGGGCATAGGAAGGGGAATAATGGCAGGTGGACAGGGTGACAGTGGGACAGAAGGGTGAAAATCAAGAGAGTCCTATTTCCTGGTGGGGGTCTTGGCAATGTTCTCTGTCTTCTGCCTGGATCGCAGGGATCGTTTGCGGGATGGTTCTCCTTCTGCAGGGGGTGGGGTGCTGGTGGCCTGTTGGTCCTGTGGCGGGGCCTCCTGTCCACTAGCGCCGAGTGAGGTGGAAGGCTGTTCATCGGTTTGGCTAGTGTCAGGGGCCCTTTGTTGTGCCACTGCCTCCCTCATGGTCTTGCCCATGTCTGCCAGCACCCCCGCTATGGTGACCAGGATGGTGTAGATTTTTGTGAGGTCCTCCCCGATTCCCAGGTACTGTCCCTCCTGCAGCCGCTGGGTCTCCTGCAACTTGGCCAGTACCGTGCCCATGGACTTCTGGGAATGGTGGTATGCTCCCATGATGTTTGAGAGTGCCTCCTGGAGGGTCGGTTCCCTTGGCCTGTCCTCCCCCTGTCGCACAGCAGTCCTCCCAGCTTCCCTGTTGTCATGTGCCTCTGTCCCCTGAACCGTGTGCCCACTGTCACTGACTCCAGGTCCCTGATCGTCCTGTGTTTGTGGGGTTGCCTGTGGTACCTGTAGTGGTGGACACACTGCTGATTGACGTGTCCTGGGGACAGTAGCATGGGCCCACTGTGTAGGTGCTGTGGTGGTGTTTCCTGAGGGGGGGAGGCTCTGTGGTTGGTTGGGACTGTGGCAGGGTAACCGACTGTCCAGAGGTCCCTGATGGGACAGGTTGGTCATCATGATCCAGGCGTGCAGAGCTGCGGTCATCACTGTGGGCCTCTTCTGTGGGGGGACTGTATATAGCTGGCACCTCCAATCCGGTGACGTTGGGTAGGGGTCCTGTTGGGATGCAAATGCATTATTATTGTATCTGTGTGTGCCATCTTGTGCAATGGATGTGTTTCCCTTATATAATAGTGGTTTCCCTGTCGCATTGGCCTTGTGTGATTGCTGATTGTGTGGGCTGGGTGAGTCTCTCTACTGGGCATGCTGGTCCATGCATTGGTATTGCATGCACGGCTTGGTATTGGGATGTGTGGGTTGTGATGGTGGGGTAGATGTGAGGTGATGGAGTGATGGGAGTGAGGGTATGGGTGGGGATATGTGATGGCATGCAGGTATTGGAGGGATATAGTAGTAAAGATTTGCCTTACCAGAGTCCAGTCCTCCGGCTACTCCTGCGAGGCCCTCAGGATGCATGATCGCCAAGACTTGCTCCTCCCATGTTGTTAGTTATGGGGGAGGAGGTGGGGGTCCACCGCCAGTCCTCTGTACAGCAATCTGGTGTCTTGAAACCACGGAACGCACCTTCCCCCGTAGGTCGTTCCACCTCTTCCTGATGTCATCCCTGGTTCTTGGATGCTGTCCCACGGCGTTGACCCTGTCGAAGATTCTCCACCATAGCTCCATCTTCCTTGCAATGGACGTCTGCTGCAACTGTGATCCGAATAACTGCGGCTCTACCCGGATGATTTCCTCCACCATGACCCTTAGCTCCTCCTCAGAAAACCTGGGATGTCTTTGAGGTGCCATGGATGTGCTGTGAGTGATATGTTTGAGGTGATGTGTGTGGTGATGTGTTGGGATGTATACTGTAATGTGCGTGGATGGTGTATGAGTGATGGTGTTCTGTGCCTCTGTTGGGTGTGTGCTCTTTGCTTGTCTCTCTGTGCTTGGTCTCTTTTTTCGTTGAAAGGGTTGTGGGTAATGTGGGTGTGTGTTTTATAGTGTTGTGAGTGTGTGGGTGTGGTGTGTGTATGTGTGTCAGGTGTGTGTATTTTGAATTGTCCAATGTGGTGTAGTTTTGGTGTAGTGTGTGTATTTTGAGCGTAGCGGTGTGTACCGCGAATGGTTTACTGCGGTTGAAAGACCGCCGCGTTGATTCGTGGGTGGTGATACTGTGGGCGTATTCCTGTTGCCGTAACAGTGTGGGTTTTGCTATCACCAGTTTATCACTGACCTTTGGTGTGGCAGACTTGTGTGGGTGTCTGTATTGTGGCGGTACTCTCTGTGTGGGTCATAATACCTGTGGTGGATTACCGCCGGGGCCACGGTATCTTGGCGGCCGTCTGTACAGCGGTAAGCAGGATTTACCACCAGGGTTGTAATGAGGGCAATATCTAGTTGCAGGATCCTTACCGACCCATCCATCCTCCCTGCTCTGTGTACTGATTTCTAAGTACAGGCACATCCCCTTCCAGGGCCTTTGTTTTGACGGACCAGTAGTCAGCTCTTTATGGCTCTGCACTTCTGGTGTGGAAGTTGTAAAAAGAAAATGGTGTCAGCGTGCCAGCATGTTGCCTATGTAGGAACCGCAATATCTGATCTGGCGCAGACGATGGCAACGATGGATGCAGAGCAGATCCATGCCACCTGATGCTGTGCAGGGGTACTGCTCACAAAATGTTCCCGATCCGGGAGAAATTCAAACATAAGGAATCTTACCAACTAGATATTGTCTTTACCAGATAAGGCATTACTGAAAGTAACTTGTTCATTTACACCACTGGCAAGAGAGTAGCAGTTGGTGCCACTAAACTCTGTCGCATCACCACTTCAGTATGCTTCCTGTTTTGTTACAACAGGGCACAGTTGAAAGAGATGGAGGCCCTACTCCAACATCCCCCTGACCAATACCTCAAAAAGGGGGAGGAACTGGTAGAGGAAGAGATGGCCATTTCCTACACCACCACCAAGTTTGGCTTGGATTTAGCGGATACATCTGCCAGAGGAGTGAATAGGTCTGTCATCCTCCACCCCTTGGCGTGTGTGTCTGTCTGTGTATCTGTCTTCAACCCAGAGGTTCAACGACTTCTTATCAACTTGCTCTTCAATAGGGAACTACCTGTTAGCTCACAGGTTGATAAGATGGTGGAAACAAAAAAATGACTAGACTGACACTGCTAAGGACAAGGGTGCCCTTGCAGTTTCTTCCTCCAGGGCCTCCATTCAAGGGCAACACACAAAAAGTGGGTCCAAGGTTACTTCCCTAAAACCAACCCAGTCCTTTCAATGACAACAACTGGGCTAACATCAACAGGGCGGTAGAGGTTACACGCTTCGCGTCATCAGAGGGATCTGCCCAAGGTCTAGGCAGAGGCAGTCCTGCCAAGGGAGCATCTACTTATGAAAACTGACTTGCCTGCATGCACCCTCTGTTTACCCCCTACCCTTGATCACCCTACACCTGTAGGGGGAGACTTGGGGGATTTCTTCACCACTGGGAGATCACCACAGACCCTTAGGTTATATCCATCGAGTACAGCTACTGCCTCAAGCTCATTTCAACCCTTACCACCAGCACAAAACAGCTGGCCGTATTGAAAGATGAGGTTCAGGCGCTCCTTCTCATAGAGGCCATAGAGCCAGTACACACACAACACCAAGGCAAAGGCATATACTCTCTGTACTTACTCATCCCTAGGAAGGGCAGCTCCCTCAGGCCAGTCCTTGATTTCAAGTCTCAACAGATACATCCTCTCTGAACATTTCAACCTGGTCACCCTACAGGATGTCCTCCCCTGCCGCAGCAAGTTGGCTTCATGTCCACAGTAGAAATAAGAAAGGTTATTTTCATATCCCTATCCATGCAGATCATAGGGCCTAAATTTGCTTCATGGTAAATGGTCAGCACTACCAATTCAAAGTGTTACCCTTCGAAGTTATCATGGCCCCAAGGGTTTTCACCAAATGTCTAGCAGTGGTAGCCACTTATCTCAGAAGGGGAGGAGCTAATGTCTTCCTCTACCTAGATGACTGGCTGATCAAGAGTACAAGCAGACAAGACTGCCCACCCCACACCTGAGCCACAATCCCTCTTCTACACATCTTTGGTTTTACAGTCAATGCCACCAAGTCACACCTTGAGCCACTTCAGGTCTAACCATTCCTGTGGTCAGTCCTAAAAGGAGACTTGGGTAAAGTAGACCTGAGCCATGAAAGAGTGGTGGAATTTGGACAGCTTCTGCCTCGTTTTTCCAGACATTCTGTCCTCTCACAGTCTGAACAATAATGTGACTCTTGGTTATATTGGCTTCATGCATAATTCCTCAAACAAAGCTCCATAAGCACCTGCTCCAAGAGTGTCTTTCAGATCAATGGTAACAAGCGAAATGCCACTGGTTCTAGTGTTGATAAGAGCCAGAACCTATCGCACTCTGCAGTGGTGGAACAACAGCAACAATTTGTTTTGGGGCAGCCTTTTTAATGCCAACTTGGGTTGGGAGGAGCAGCTCAACAGTATGAAAGCCCAGGGTCTGTGGCCACCTCATCAACTGGGTTTCCACATCAGCCATCTGCACCATTTTGTCATTCACCTAGCACTCAAAGCTTTTCTTCAAGACATTCATAGCATGGTGGTTCTGGTATGGACTGGCTTCATGATTGTCATGTTTTACTTACAAAAGCAAGGCTGCAAACACTCCCTCAGTTGTCAGCTTAGTGAATTAGGCCTTGAGAAATCCACCATCACGTAACCTTCTGGCAGAGTATTTTCTGGGAGTGGACAACGACTTGGCAAAACTGCTCAGAAGGACACAGCAACATGTCCATGAGTGAGGACATCCGCAAGTCCTCTTGTGCTTTTGTCAGTGGGTCACTCTAGACATTGACCTTTTTACCATGAGTGAAAACACAAAATGCCTGAACTTTCCTTCCAGTTTGCCCAGTCTGTGGGCAATGTTCTGTAGATAAACTGGCCAGGATGGAGTGAGTGGATGTCTTCTCCACTGGTTCTGGAGGGGGCATCATGCCCAGTGAGCTTCATCCTGGGGAGGATGGGGTGAGTGGATGTCTTCTCCGCTGGTTCTGGAGGGGGCATCGTGCCCAGTGAGCTTCATCCTGGGGAGGATGGGGTGAGTGGGTTGCTTCTCCACTTGTTCTGGAGGGAGCATCGTGCCCAGTGAGCTTCATCCTGGGGAGGATGGGGTGAGTGGATGGCTTCTCCACTGGTTCTGGAGCGGGCATTGTGCCCTGTGATGCAGATCTTGGGGAGTGCAAGGTCACAGTCTCTCAGCTGGGTGTCAGGCCCACTGTATTTTCAGGGGCCAGGGCGCACAACAGCCCATGGATGCAGGACTACACACTGTCCGCCGGGGGTGATGGCTGCTCAGTGGTGGCAGTGGTGGTGCTGCTTGTGGAGCTGCAATTGGTGGGGGGAGGCTCCAGCCCATCCCTTGCAGCCTCGGATGGCTGCCCACTGGGGCTGCTGCTGCTGGTGGTGGTGCTGCTTGTGGATCTGGCAGTGGTGGGGGGAGGCTCCAGCCCTTCCCCTGCAGCCTTGGATGGCTGAACCACCATGGCTGGTGGTGGGGGCTCCGACTGAGTCCCAGCACCAGGCCCCTTGTCTCTTCTGCCTGCTGTTGCAGGCCCCTTGCCCTTCCTTCCTGCAGCTAGGGCTGGCTTCTTGCCATTCCTTCCTGCAGTTGGGGCTGTCTCCTTGCCCTCCCTTGAAGCACTTGAGGCAGGTACCCTTTCCGTCTGACTGGCTGGTGGCTGGGATCCTTTCCCACTTGGAGTTGCTAGGGACACTACTGTGCCCGTGGACTGGGTGGCTGAGGTGCTTGCCTGGGTTTTGACCACCCTGGCCTGACGTGAGGGATGGGGGAGGGCTAGGGAAGAGGTCAATGGTGGCGAGGAAAAGTTTCTTAGGGACATTGGGATGGGAAGAGGCAGATGGTTTGGGAGTGGAGGAAGAGGGAGTGGTGGTAGGAGGTGTCAGTCTGCTGTGTTTGGGTGCAGGTGCATGGGCTGGATGCTGTTGTGAGGTGGATGGCTGTTGGGTGTCTGAGTGCTTGCGTTTGTGTAGTTTGGGAGGAAGGGGCACAGACACAGTGGGAGAGGACAAAGGGGACGTGTGCATGGATGTGGGGTTGTTGACTGCCAGTGAGGGGTGTACTGATAGGTGTGTTGGTGATGGTGGTAGGGGATGAGGATGTAGTGCATGCAGGTGTGAGTGAAGACGCTACTGGGAGGGAGGTGGATGACGAGGAAGAGGGGGCCACAGTGGAGGCAGTGGATGTTGGTATGTCTGCTTCTGGATGGTATTTGTGTGAGTGCCTGTGTGGTGCTTGTGTTTGCCATGTCCACTCTTGTGTGTTGTCCTGGGTGCCTGCTCGTCTGACTGTGTGCTTGGGATAGGTTGGGGTTGAGGGGAATGGGAATGGGAAGAGGAAGTTGGAGGGGGAGGGTGGAAATAGGGACAATGGCTGCCATCAGAGAGGAGGCCAGAGCCTGGATTGATCGCTGTTGGGCCGCCAAACCAGTATGAATGCCCTTCAGAAATGCATTGGACTGTTGCATTTGGGCTGCCAGCCACTGGATGGCATTCACAATGGTTGACTGCCCAACAGAGATGGATCTCAGGAGGTCAACAGCCTCCTCACTCAGGGCAGCAGGGCTCACTGGGGCAGGGCCTGAGGTGCCTGGGGCAAAGGAGCTGTCCACCCTCCTGGGTGGGTGGGCACGGGCAACTTGCTGAGGGGCTCCTGGGAGGGCAGTGCTGTTATGGGGGTGGCGGTTGTACCTGTAGCTGGGGTAGGCACAGAGGTGTCCGCCACCACCAGGGAGCTTCCATCGGAGGAGGTATCCGTGTCCGAACTGTCCCCTCCAGTCTCTGCATGGTGCTCCCCTCGCCCTCCGTCCCACTGGTGCCCTCACCGTCGGTGGATTCGGCCTCCTGGGTCCTGTGGGATGCAGCTCCCTCTGTCGCTGCTGCCTCTGCTCCTCCGCCAGATGATGCAAATACACATAAGGACAGGGTGACAAAACAAAAAGGGGGGAGACGAAGGATACACTTGGTCAATGGCGGCAACAACACCACCGTTGGCGTACACTACACACTCACACACAGGGAACACGCATTAGGCAATGCACTACCAGTCACAATGCTAGTCACCAGCCCCTGGATAGTGACACCTAATGCAAATTGCAGCATACCTGAGACCCACAGACCCCTGCCCAGTAGTGGATGCTTACCAGCTTGGTTGGAGGACTTTCACATCAGAACCCTGCCCAACATGGGACCTACCCCGCAATGCCAGGCCTGGCCTAGGGGCAACCACTGAGCCCCCACACGGATACCACCCCACCAGGAGTAAGTTGTAAATTAGGGCACTGTACTCACCCCCTTGTTGCTGCTGTGATGCCCCCAAGCGCCCATCTAGCTCCGGATAGCCCACCGCCAGTATGCGGGCCATCAGGGGGTCAGGGTTCGACGGGCACCCCTTCCTCATTGGGAGGCCATCCCCAGCTGGGCCTCCGTCGTCTTCCGTGCGCAGCGTCTCAGGTCCTCCAACCGTTTCCAATAGTGGGTGCTCTGCCTGCCGTAGACCCCCAGGGCCGCACATCCTTGGTGATGGCACGCAATATACCCTAATTTTGATGGGCGCTGACCTGCAGGGAAATAGACACAGTGAAAGGTATTAGTCCGACCGTCCTGCCTGTTACAGTTATGACCCACCATGCCCCTTCCCATCCCCATATCACAGACTTGGTCCAGCATACATGCTGCACGCTGCCCAGGGCCCATCCACCAACACCCCCCCCACATGAGGCCTTCACACACAGCACTCCATGAATTCACGCCCCATGCATTGTACTCACAGTGTACTAACCTGTTGGTCTGGAGGCCCATACAGCAGTCGGTACTGGGGTAGGACCCCATCCACCAGTCGCTCCAACTCCGCTGAGGTGAAGGCAGGGGCCCTTTCTCCAGTAACACGAGCCATGGTCGGTTCCAGACACAGGTCACAGCAGCACTTGCAGTGTAGGTCCTCTCCTGTGAAGGTCAGGTAGTAAGTGAGTGAACAGATAGAAAATGGCAGTCACGTCCACTGCGGTGCGTACCATCACTGCCGGCGTACATCACCATTGGCCACTGTACCCCATAGGGCCCATTGTTAACCAATGAGGAGTTGCACAGCGGTTCTCGACCGCCTCACGCAACAGCGCACAACGTCAGGGGAATTACCTCATTTCCACTTGTCCCTCCATACAGGACAGGCGGACGCCATTTCAGAAGGGGTGCAGGCCATGGATCCTAACTGCGTCACAGTACACAAATTCACTATTTGGACATATACACCAAAATAATGTTACAATCACAATATGCATTGAACTGTTGTGGTTGGAATGTACAGATAATGATCAGCTGGTCACTCTTTTGCCCCATAGATTGCAACCGCTGCAGATGAATAGGAGATGGAGACATACCCCTGTGTACAGAACCCTGGTGGACTTGGCAACAATGGAGGACAGGCACTCACCCACGTCCTCGTCAACAGCAGACTGGACTACGGCAACACGCTCTATGCATGAACCACAGCCAAACTCCAGAAGAAACTACAACGAACACAGAACGCCTCCGCATGACTCATCCTCAACATCCCACGCTGCGACCACATCTCAGCCCACCTCAGAGACCTACACTGGCTTCCCGTCACCAAGAGGATCACCTTCAAACTCCTCATCCAGGCCCACAAAGCTCTTCACAACACGGGCCCTGCCTACCTCAACGAGCGACTCTCCTTCCACGCCCCCCCGCCAACTCCGCTTCGCCAACCTTGCCCTCGCCGCCGTTCCTCGCATCTATCGAACTACAGCTGGCGGCAGATCCTTTTCCCACCTCGCCGCCAAGACCTGGAACACCCTCCCCACCCACTTACAACAGACCCAGGACCTCCTGACCTTCAGGGAACGCCTCAAGACTTGGTTATTCGAGCAGTATCAGTTCCCTCCCACCCCAAAGTATCCTGGGTCTGTGCATGATGCCTTTATCATGAGGAATAGCAGCATCCCAAATGAGATGGCCCAACTCCAGAGGCATAGGGTGTGGCTAATGGGTGAGCTCTGGTTCCCACCCAGTGGATGTTGGTTTATGGGTATGGTATGGGTCATAAGGGTGAGTGTGTGGCTAACAGTTGTCCCTCGATATTTGCAGGTGACTCTGGTTACCCCAACCTCTCATGGCTACTGATCCCTGATAGGAATGCCAGGACAAGGGCAGAGGAACGTTACAATGAGGCACATGGGCGAACAAGAAGGATTATAGAAAGGACCTTCGGACTCCTGAAGGACAGGTTTCGTTGCCTCCATTTAACAGGTGGATCCCTGTGCTACTCACCCAAGAAGGTCTGCCAGATCATCGTGGCATGCTGTTTGTTGCACAATTTTGCCTTGCGATGCCATGTGCCTTTTCTGCAGGAGGAGGAGGCTGGAGATGGCCATGTGGCAGCAGTGGATCCTGTGGACAGTGAAGATGAGGAGGCAGAGGATGAGGACAACAGAAGTGCAATTATTCGTCAATACTTCCAATGAGACACAGGTAAGGCAGTGTTATTTCACATATAATTGACAGTTTGATGTGTGACATTGTCACTGGCAGGCTGTGAATTCCTACTTCTATGCCCACTCGCTATACCCTTTGGCATCTCTTTTTGCAGATGTTGGTGCCCCACTATTGCTCCTGGTGTGTTCAGTGCAGCCAACTACAGGTCTTTCCTATGTAAACATTACAGTACAGTTGAATTGCAATGTTTGAACCTGGTTAAACGAATACATTTTGAAAACATTTGACATACACCATACTTGTATTTTATCAAAGTGTGTTTATTGCAGTGCTCTGAAGAAGAGGGGGTAGTGCAATGGGCTGGGGTGTTGATGGAGGAAAGTCCAGGTTAGAGTCCAGTCTATTTGTATCACAGGTGCGTTGTCCAAGGGGACTTAGGAGGGGGAGCAATGGCAGTTCAAGATGGACAGGGTGACAGAGTGGGACACAAGGGTGACAATCAGGAGAGTCTTATTTCCTTGCTAGGGTCTTAGCAATAGTCTCTGGCTTCTGCCTGGATCGCAGGGAACGTTTGCGGGGTGGTTCTCCTTCTGCAGGGGGAGGGGTGCTGGTGGCCTGTTGTTCCTGTGGTGTGGCCTCCTGTCCACTAGCGGCAGCAGAGGTGGACGGCTGTTTAGTGGTCTGGCTAGTGTCAGGGGCCCAGTAGTGTACCACTGGCTCCCTCATACTGTTGGCCATGTCTGCCAGCACCCCTGCAATGGAGACCAGGGTGGTGTTGATGGCCTTCAAGTCCTCACTGATCCCCAGGTACTGTCCATCCTGCAGCCGCATGTTCTCCTGCAACTTGGCCGGGATCTGTCCCAGCGTATCCTGGGGATGTTGGTATGCTCCCAGGATCGCAGTGAGTGCCTCCTGGAGGGTTGGTTCCCTGGGCCTGTCCTCCCTCTGTCACCCAGCAGTCCTCCCAGCTTCCCTGTTGTCCTGTGCCTCTGTCCCCTGAACCGTGTGCCCACTGCCACTGACCCCAGGTCCCTGACTGTCCTGTGTTTGTGGGGTGGCCTGGGTTCCCTGTACTAGTGGACACACTGCTGATTGACATGTCCTGTGGACAGAGGTATGGGCCCGCTGGATGGGTGCAGTGGTGGTGTTTCCTGAGGGGGGAGGCTCTGTTGTGGTGTGAAAGCTTGCCTGGGTAACCGACTGTCCGGAGGTCTCTGATGGGCCAGGTTGGTCATCCAGATCAAGGCGACCAGAGCTGCTGTCATTACTGTGGGCCTCTTCGGGTGGGTGAGGGGGTGGGAGGACTGGATGTTACTGGCACCTCTTCGCCGGTGACACTGGGTGGGTTACCTATGGGGATGTAAATGCAGTGTTATTGTTTCTGCGTGTGACATATTGTGCATGGGTGTGTTGCCCTCTATGGTTGTTATTGCCCTGG
This sequence comes from Pleurodeles waltl, assembly GCF_031143425.1. NCBI lineage: Eukaryota > Metazoa > Chordata > Amphibia > Caudata > Salamandridae > Pleurodeles > Pleurodeles waltl. The sequence continues at coordinate 338,103,979 of NC_090445.1, forward strand.
CTGCTTTGCCTTGTGTGAGTTGTTACTTGGTGGGCTAGGTGATTCTCTCTAGTGTGCATGCTGTGGTGAAAGGTGTCCATGCAGGTCTGTGAGGGGTGTCCATGCATTGGTGTTGCATGCAGCGCTTTGCATTGGGATGAGTAGGTTGTGATGGTGGGCTGTGTTGGAGGTGGTGTAGTGATGGGTGTGGGGATGAGGGTGGGGGTATGTGATGGCATGCAGGTAGGGGGGTGATAGTAATAGGGAATTGACTTACCAGAGTCCAGTCCTCCTCCTATTCCTGCCAGACCCTCAGGATGCATGATTGCTAAGACTTGCTCCTCCCATGTTGTTAGTTGTGGGGGTCCACCGCCAGTCCTCTGTACAGCAAGTTGGTGTCTTGCTGCTATGGAATGCACCTTCTCCTGTAGGTCGTTCCACCTCTTCCTGATGTCATCCCTTGTTCTTGGGTGCTGTCCCACGGCGTTGACCCTGTCCAAGATTCTCCGCCATAGCTCCATCTTTTTAGCAATGGATATCTGCTGCACCTGTGATCCAAATAGCTGTGGCTCTACCTGGATGATTTCCTTCACCATGACTCTTAGCTCCTCCTCTGGGAGGAGAATCATGTTGCATGACTTTGAGCCTGCACCTGTGTGTCTTAAACGCTACCTGGAATAGGGTCTTGTGTTGTTTGGCTACACTCATCTTGAGTATATGTGGCCGAAACATGGACATCATCGTCTGTACCTGAAATGGGGTATGTAAAGAAGGCAGCAGTGTTGATTTTGACACTTAACTACCTCGATGATGTGAGTCAACTGAGGTGGACATTGGTTTTCTCTCAATGTCACCTTCTCTGCCTTGTTTTCACAGGGACCCTCTGGGTTTTGTAATTTTTGGGACCTTCCTCTCAGCCTCTTCTGGGCTTGTGCATGTACTATTTGTATCTGTGAGTGGCTTTTCTTTGTATTCTGTATGTCTGCCCCTGCGTTTCTTTTGAGTAGGAGAGCTGGCAGGTTCGTGAGGCCCACAGGTGTGTGTGGTGTTTAGTGGCTTTGTGCCATTCTGTACAATGTTCTCCTATTTGGTCTCTGTGTCTAGGGAAGGCTTCGACCAGTAATTCTTTGCAGGTTTTTTTTTATCTGGTGTTCATTTCCAGAGAAGACTTCAGCCTGGTATTCTACAGGGGACCACATGGCACTTTGGTGGACCTTGTCTTCATATTTTTGATCTTCCATTTATTTCTAACTTTGTTTTAATGTAAATAAATCAATCTCCATAGTTTAACTTTTTATATGGTACTTTGTTACACTGTCTTTTGAAACTTTTACAATATAAGTGAAACCTTATTTACTTTCTGGGCCATAACCTTAAAGCTGAACATCAAACATATTTATCTCTAATATCTGAAAAATTTCAGCCAAACATAAGTCTGAGGCAGGTGCATTTATGGGTGGCCTGAGTGGATTATTACCTGACTCGACGGATACTATAACGTTGTCATGAATGTACACAATACATTTTGGTCTTTATGGGTTATTCATGTCCTAAAATCCCACAATTATAAACATCCATGAGAAATGCATTAAAAAAGTTCTAATAGTAGGGTTAGGAAGAAGCTAGCTTGGTGTGTGGTGAGCACCTATGGTGTTATCACCCTATACCAGGTCCAGGTATCTCCTATTAGTGAAGTGCCGTCAGTGTCTAGGAAGCCAGGCTCTCTATTGAAAGCTGTGGATGAGCAGCCAAGGCTTATCTAGGAGACATCTAAAAGCTCATGCAGTACCACTTGTAGTCACACAGCACTTACACACATGAAAGAACCACAGTGTTCCAAAAATAAAGGTACTTTATTTTAGTGACACAAATACTAAAATACTATATAGGCAATACTCTACAAGCAGGTGAGTAAACACACTATTATATACACCTTAGTTGTCAGGAAAGAACATAAAAAGTAATAAAATCAGTGCAATGACAATAGACAATGGTAACCCTAGGGGGAAGCCAAACCACATCTTAAAGAAAATGGAATGAAAATGATGGATCCCCACCCCGGTAAGTGGAATCTGTAGAGGGGAGCTGGAGGTACTAGGAACCCCTAAAGGTAAGTACCAGAGTGCACCCAGCGACCAGGAGAGAAGAGGTAAGTACCAGGTTTTCCCAAACCCACAGAGAAACTTTGTGAAACGACTGTGCAAGTCCCAAGCAAGACTGCAACAAACAGAAGATGTACCCAGACAGAAGAGGAACTGCAAATGAAAGGGACCGAGTCCAGTTACAGCTGGAGTGTCCGGTTGGGGCAGGAGCCACTACCCACCCTTCTGGAGATGCAGGACCAGGTAGTCGGTGAAAACCAGGAGTCGGCTATGCTGCACAGGAGCAGGAAACAGTTCCAGAAGTGATGCAGTTGATGTCCCACATCGGAAGAAGATTTGCAGTCTGTCAGTGGTGTGGAAAAACCATCAACCAGCTTTGAAAAGGGCAAGTGTTGCAGAAGAGAAGTTGCAGAGCTGCTGGGGACCAGTAAGGTCTGAGAGAACTCAACCCAAGGAGGGGAGTCCCAGACAACCCTCAGCAGTCAGGAGAGCAAAAAGTCGTGGATGAAGCCCCCACAGGCAACTCACAGGCAACAGGCACAGGAGTCGCAGTGAGGCCCACTCAGCACACCTAGAGAGGAGTCCCACGTCGCTGGAGCAGCAGGCAGGAGACTGTGCTTTGCAGGGAAGAGTGCTGGAGTCCGGGGCTACACGGAGCCTGAAGATCCCTTGGCAGAGCAGTTTCTTTTTCAGTGGCCTTGAGGCACCACGCCTGGCTGAGAACATCTGGCTTTGCTGGTGATGTCCAGGCCAGCCTCATGGACATGACCTTCGATGGGATGCGTCACTTCGGAGAAAAGGTGGACTTGGCGCTGTAGCGCTTCAAGGACTCGTGGGCTACAGCTAAGTCCTTGGGCCTCTAAGTGACACCTCGCCCCAGTCTGCTTTTCACCCCTTTCGTGGCTATGGAAGGGACGTTCCACCATGCCAGCCCTTTGCCAGCCTCCTTCCTGCACAAGTTTCCCAAGTTGTGAGAGGACGTGGACGTGGTGCATACCGACCCTCTGGGTCTGGTACCCAGAAGTCATCCACCACCAACGCCCCTGCAGCTGCAGCCTCTAAGCCCTCCTAGTTTGGTTCTGCAAACCTATGGGTGCCCAGTTGGAGGGAGAATCCAACATCCTCTCCTCCAATGGCAGTCCATTACATCAGACAAATGGGTCTTGCAGATCATTCAGAGGGGCTACTCCCTCCCTTTCTAATCTTTCCCTCCCCCAATACCGCCAACACAAGAATGGCTGACAGAGGATCATCTGTCTTTGACCCGAGAAGACGTTACAGCTCTTTTGGCCAAGGACGCTATAGAGAGGGTTCCAATATCAGAAAAAGGCAGTGGTTGTAATTCCTGCTACTTTCGGATTCTCAAGAAGAACAAGGGTGTTCGCCCTATTCTAGACCTCCAAACTGTAAGTGTCTTCCTCAAAAAGGAGAAGTTCAAGATGCTCACTTTGGCTCAGATCTTGTCTGCTTTAGACCAAGGAGACTGGTGCATAGCACTGGACTTGCAGGATGCGTATTTTCACATCCCTATCCTGCCTGCCCACAGACGTTATCTGTGATTCAAAGTAGGCCAAGAGCACTTTCAGTTTACTGTGCTCCCCTTTTGCCTTACCAGTGTCCCTTGGGTGTTCATAAAGGTGATGGTAGTGGTCACGGCTCATCTGCGCAGGCCAGGTGTTGGAGTCTTCCCCTACCTCAACGACTGGCTGTTGAGGGCGGGCTCACCCCAGACTATCATCTCCCACCTTCAGACTATGGCGGACCTCCTGCATTCACTGTGGTTCACGATAAACATGCCGAAGTCACACCTAACTCCTTCTAAGATGTTCCCTTTCATCGGAGCTGTTCAGGACACAGTGCAGTTTCAGCCTCTGTCCTGGATTTCGGTGAGAATGACTCTGAGGCTACTGGGCCTCATGGCTTCCTGCATCCTGTTGGTGAATCATGCCAGATGGCATGTGTGGGCACTGCAGTGGGACCTGAAGTTCCAGTGGGCCCAGCATCAGGGGAATCTCTCTGACATGGTCCAGCTCTCAGAGGGAACTGCAAAAGACCTGCAGTGTTGGGTGTCAAACTGAAATTGAGTCAAAGGCAGACTATTCTCCCTTGCCCAACCAGATCTGACAGTGGTGACAGATGCGTCACTACTGGAATCGGATGGCCATCAGGGAGAGGTGGAGATCAGATTACTTTGTTCTCCAGCGGAATCCAGACTCCACATCAATTTGCTGGAGCTCTGTGTGATCCGGCTAGCATAGAAAGCATTTCTGTCAAGGACAAGTTAGTGCAGGTGTTCAAAGACAACACCACCGCCATGTAGTACTCCAACAATTAGGGCGGGGTGGGGTAGTGGACACTTTGTCAATGGGCCCTGCGCCTCTGGACATGGCTGAAACAGCATAACCCTGGTGGTTCAACACCTGGCAGTTTCTCTGAGCGCCAGGGCAGAGTAACTCAGTCGTCGATGCCCAGTGGATCACAAGTGACATCTCCATTCGGAGGTAGCACAAGGACTCTTTCAGCAGTGGGGAGAACCTTGGTTGGATCTGTTTGTCTCTGAAGAGAACACACAACTTCAGCAGTTTTGAGCATTGGAGTTTCCAAGGCGGCTATCGCTTGGATACGCTTTTCGTCTCGAGTGGGGTTTAGGCCTCCTGTACACCTTTCTGTCTATACCACTTCTACCCAGAATTCTCAAGAAGATCAGGAACAACCGGCTCCAAATCATTCTTGTGGCACCGGACTGGACGCAGAGAGGCTGGTATCCCAAGCTACTGAAAATGAGCATTGATCCTCCGATCAGGCAGCCCCTTCTGGAGGATCGTCTGTCACAGCAGCAGGGGAGTTTTCTCCACCTGTTAACTCTGACCACCTGAAGTCTGTAATTTTATCTTGGCAGCCAGATGTTCCTCCACTAAAATGGTATATCTGCTGATGGCAAAAGTTTGTAAAATATTGTACAGCAAAGTCTATCGACCCTCTTTGGGCTTCTCTTTTTGATATTCTTCTCTTTGTTCTTACCCATGACCAGCAGGGCTCTGCTCTGGGACTCTTAATGGTTACCTTTCTGTTCTGTCTGCATTCCTGCAGCTGCCTGAACAACCTTCTTTATTTGAGTCCCCTACTGTAAATAGGTTACCTCAAAGGGCTTGTACATATGCTTCCCCTTCACCGTTCACCATGCTTCAGTGGGACCTGAATCTGGTTCTCACTTTCCTCATGTGTGCTCCCTTCGAGCTGCTACAGTATTGTCCCCTCCGACTGCTTACCATCAAGACAGCCTTCCTAGTGGCAATGACATCTGCCCAGAGGGTGAGTGAACTGCAGGTTTTATCATCCAAGCCTCCCTATCAACCTGCTTTCCCTGACAAAGTGGTGATTTGCACCCGGGCCTCTTTCCTCTGAGAAGTGGTGACCCCATTCCATTTGGGACAATCTGTCAACCTGCTCACCTTTTACACCCCACATCCAAAGAAGAGAAGCGACTCCACCGTCTGGACCCAAAAAGATTGTTGTCATTCTACCCTGACCATACAAAAAAGTTCCAGGTGCACAACCAAATCTTTGTGGGCTACGTAGAAGCTAAAAAAGGTCGGGCAGTAAATAAACAAACTATTTTGCGCTGGGTCACTCTCTGTTTTAAGATCTGCTACGGCCTGGCTAAAAAGCAGCCTCCTGAGGGCTTAAAGGCCCATTCCACCAGAGGAAACGCTGCAACCACAGTGTTCGCTCATTGTGTTCCAGTCCTGGACATATGGCAGGCAGCAATGTGGGTGTCCCTGCAGGGATGGGCATTTTGCCTGCTCCATTCTGTAGGACTTTCTAGTTTAGAAAATTTGTGTGCAGCTTACTGCCTGGAGGATATGGCTTGGGTATCTATTCAAAGGTAAGGAATCTGCAACTAGAAGTCTCTATCAGATGAACAAGTTACTTACCTTTGGTAATACATTATCTGGTAGAGAACATATTTAACTGCAGATTTATTACACCCTCCCATGCTGCTGCAGCACCATTATCAGCGAGTCTCTACGGGTCCTACATGACCAATTCTAATCTTGCCCACTCCAGCGGTATGGAAACGTTTAGGGTGCAGTGAGTGCCCCCTCCCAGGTACTCACAAGTCTGGATCCTGTTCAGCAAAGATGGTCTGTCTGTAGTACATGCGGCAGCACCTGGCAGGCTCTCTCCCTGAAGCTGCACTTCTAGCTTGTCCCAGAGATCTCCCGCTACTCTGAGATGAGGTAAATCACTCTTCCCCTCACAGAGGGGGCTCTGTGGCACTTAATCCACCGGCTCCAGACTGGAGCCCTGCAAGGGTGCAACATCTCAGCGGCATCCTTCACAATCCTCGAGGAAGCAGTCAGGTGCAGGCCTTGGTGGGCGGACTTGACTCGCCAGTCACAGCTGTATTCCCGGCAGCCCCTCTGGCATACGGGGTTGCCACGATACTCTCCACTGAGGCTCAGACTTCTCTGCTACACTCGCCCTCACTACGGTGGCTCCTCCTGTCATACGGGGTCACTGATTAAGTCTTGATGATCTGGTAACAAATAGTTCAACTGTGGCCCTCTCTGGCATATGGGGTCACCGCAACGAGGTGGTGCAGGCCTGGCAATTCCTGCACAGCATGTGTGACACTGCTGAGGTCACAGTGTCCCTCTCCTGGAATATGGGGATTGCCAAAAACAATCCTGCACATGGGCTACTGCCCGATCGGTGCATAGCAATTTCCTCACACCTCGCTCACGAAGTCCTCCTTGTCGGGCTTCCCACCATACCTCACTCTCTCCAATGCTCTTCTTCCTCATAGGACAGACAGGTCTTGGCAAGCAGGCAGACACTGGTGTTCCAGGCACCAGGGCAGGAGATCTTGGTTTGTCTGGTTGACATCTCCTCACCCAGCTTGGAGACTAGCAGGCCTTTGACCCCAGTACGGATCTCAGTCAGTCAATTTTACTGTACAGTTATTTAAAACCTTTACGAACAACAAAACAATTCTGAATGTACAGCGTACAGGATTAAAGACACAACATTATAAAAACGTAAATTCTAAACTCAGGCAGAGAATGATTCAAGTGAGCCATTAATAAAAGATAAAAAGTGCATTTTTTGGTCAATACCACCTAAAACAAAACAGACCTTTGCCTCAATTGGATAGCACAATGTACAAAATACACCAGACCAGGCCCCATTTTGCGGCTGGTCGATTTGTAGTCAGCACATGAAAAGACATGTTACATGAATATCTACCTCCCGGACTAACCCACTGCAGGACGAATCAGTGAAATTTAAAAAGCAGCAGTGCAAAAAAGTAATTTTAAACAGAAACATGTTGTAAAAACACTAAACAGCGCGCAGTGCCAAATATGGAACTGAGGAATTTGAGCATTTAAAATTAGTGTGCAATGCGCAATTATGACCAATCAATAGGCAACATCTTTTAGTCACTAAGGTGCTACATGCAAAATGTGCTAGAGGGATGATTAGACCCAGGCCATTTACAGCATACTTATACATACTGGTGATTTAAGAGCGGCAAGCAATGTGCAATTGTAACTGTACGATGCCAGAAAATAAGCAACATCTGTGGTCACTGAGGTGCAATTGCAAAATGAGCCAGAGATGAGATAGTCCACTCCTGTTTGCAACATACTGTGCAAACTGGTCATTTAAATACAATAAGCAACGCATAGTTTTGACCACAGGGTGCCAAAAAGAAGTCAACCAAGATGCTCACTAAAGTGTAATGTGCTAAGTATGGCAAAGGCATTTATAGACCGAGCCCATTTGCAGCATCCTGGGCATGCAGTGATGGAACAAAGGGTATAAGACATGGTCTAAAAATAAAAAGTGTGCGGTGCACAACATGTGCAGTAAAGATAGGGTTGAACATTTTAGTAGCGTGTTGTTGTGGCACTGGAAGAATCGACTTTGTATAATTCAATTGTAACCATCCGAAGAAACTTAACAGTTTTAACATTTAGAAAAGTGTTAATAGGATTCAGGCTAGCAATTACTGTCTGCCGGTAGGTGCGAACTCCAACACAGATATATTCAGGATGGAGAAGGATTCTCCTTTACTGCGGCACTGAAGGGCAAATACATAACATGTGGATTAGAGTTTCTTTTTCTTGGCCACAAAGACGGCAGCACATGTCGTGGATTTCTGAACACTGCCGTGCCGGAAGATGGGCATGCAGATTCCACTCACCAAGCCTTAAAGCCACAAGCCTAGCCTTAATCCACACAGGGTAAGTGCAGGTGATATAGTTCTGCTGCTTTCTGGAGCTATAGGAGTTAATGACTGACCATGCATGAGAGCAATTGCTTAATACTGCCAAATCCTCCAATTTTAACATTTTTTTGCTGTTGAAGTTGTTAGTTTCTTACACACCTGGTGAGAAAGACGTTTGCTTCAAGCCTCAGGCAACAAAAATTCAAACAGTTTGTCATCTAGACAACAGGATTAAAGACACATCATTATACGAGGCCTGTATGACGATGTTAAACTAGCACCCGCTAAATAGCACCAAATTAGGCCGTGCATGGACTATTACGGGGCAGATCTGAGCCTCTGGCAGAAATTGAGGAAACAGCTGCCTCTTGCCCCGTACAGTTTTGTAATGCTGTATTCAAGTCTCACTTGTGCTGGTGATGCTCTCCTTGGTACCTGGAGAGCAGCTTTGTAAATTCTGATGATCCGTTTGTCTGCTGTCCTTGCCTCCCTGCCCAAGGTAATCATGCTTCCATAAGTTAGTTTGGAATGACCCTTGCTTTCATTACCTGGAGAAGGGGGGACGAGGCTTGGACCTTGTAGTTTCGTGGTGGCAGCTGAAAGAGCAACCTTTAAGCTAGAGCCTTTTTTGTTCATAGACACAAGTGGGATACAAATGATCTTTTACTATCTAAGAGAATGCACAGACATTTACAGTCATTACTGTGGCAGAGCTATGTGCCATTGAGCTGCCACCTGCTCTAACCGGTTGTTTTTAGACCGCATGTAACTCAGTTTTTCCTTGGTTGATTTCCAACCCGTTCCTGGTAGTATAGGTATATAGAGTGGAGCACTGCCACTGCAGGCTGATCTTTGACTGACTTAGGAGCTGTTTTGTTTTCACTAATGACAAAGCTGACAAAAATCTCTGGAATGCACTTCTCAGTTCAAAGAAGACATTCATTATTATTTCATCACTAGGTTCCTAAAAAAGGAGTTCACTAGATTGAAAGCACACGTTTAAAAATAGTCATAGCAATGAAAGGAAAATATACCAAAATGATTCTCAACTGCAATGTACAAAGCAAATATGGAAAATGACACTTACCCAGTGTACATCTGTTCGTGGAATTAGTCGCTGCAGATTCACATGCTGTACACATCCCGCCATCTGGTGTTGGGCTCGGAGTGTTACAAGTTGTTTTTCTTCGAAGAAGTCTTTTCGAGTCACGAGACCGAGGGACTCCTCCCATTTCGACTCCATTGCGCATGGGCGTCGACTCCATCTTAGATTGTTTTCCCCGCAGAGGGTGAGGTAGGAGTTGTGTATGCTAGTAATAGTGCCCATGCAATGGAGTGAATGCGTATGTACATAATGAAGTTTCAAGTAATATATTTACAAATGTACAAATGTTTAAGATCTACTTCTAAACGGCTACAGGCTCCCGGGGAGGCAGGTGGGCGCATGTGAATCTGCAGCGACTAATGCCACGAACAGATGTACACTGGGTAAGTGACATTTTCCGTTCGATGGCATGTGTAGCTGCAGATACACATGCTGTGCATAGACTAATAAGCAGTTATCTCCCCAAAAAGCGGTGGTTCAGCCTGTAGGAGTTGAAGTAGTTTGAAATAATGTTCTTAGTACAGCTTGACCTACTGTTGCCTGTTGTGCAGTTAACACATCTACACAGTAGTGCTTGGTAAATGTATGAGGCGTAGACCATGTTGCTGCCTTACATATTTCGTTCATTAGAATATTTCCCAGAAAGGCCATGGTAGCACCTTTCTTTCTGGTGGAGTGTGCCTTTGGTGTAATAGGCAGTTCTCTTTTAGCTTTAAGATAGCAGGTTTGAATGGACTTAACTATCCATCTAGCAATGCCTTGTTTTGAAATAGGATTTCCTGTATGAGGTTTTTGAAAGGCGATAAATAGTTGTTTTGTCTTTCGAATTAGTTTTGTTCTGTCAATGTAGTACATTAGTGCTCTTTTGATGTCTAATGTATGTAGTGCTCTTTCAGCTACAGAATCTGGCTGTGGGAAGAACACTGGTAATTCTACCGTTTGATTCAAGTGGAACGGTGAGATTACTTTTGGTAAAAATTTAGGATTGGTCCGTAGAACAACTTTATTTTTGTGTATTTGAATAAATGGTTCTTGAATGGTAAATGCTTGAATCTCACTCACTCTTCTTAGAGATGTGATGGCAATTAAAAATGCAACTTTCCACGTTAAGTATTGCATTTCACAAGAGTGCATGGGCTCAAAAGGTGGACCCATGAGTCGTGTTAAGACAATGTTGAGGTTCCATGAAGGAACTGGTGGTGTTCTTGGTGGTATAATTCTCTTTAGGCCTTCCATAAACGCTTTTATGACTGGTATCCTAAATAATGAAGTTGAGTGCGTAATTTGCAGGTAAGCTGAAATTGCCGTAAGATGTATTTTAATGGAAGAGAAAGCTAGTTTAGATTTCTGCAAATGTAGTAAGTATCCTACTATCTCTTTTGCAGATGCGTGTAAAGGTTGAATTTGATTATTATGGCAGTAATAAACAAATCTTTTCCACTTATTTGCATAACAGTGTCTAGTGGTAGGTTTTCTAGCCTGTTTTATGACCTCCATACATTCCTGTGTGAGGTCTAAGTGCCCGAATTCTAGGATTTCAGGAGCCAAATTGCTAGATTCAGCGATGCTGGATTTGGATGTCTGATCTGTTGTTTGTGTTGTGTTAACAGATCTGGTCTGTTTGGCAGTTTGATATGAGGTACTACTGAAAGGTCTAGTAGTGTTGTGTACCAAGGTTGCCTTGCCCATGTTGGTGCTATTAGTATGAGTTTGAGTTTGTTTTGACTCAACTTGTTTACTAGATATGGAAGAAGTGGGAGAGGGGGAAAAGCGTACGCAAATATCCCTGACCAGTTCATCCATAGTGCATTGCCCTGAGACTGATGTTGTGGGTACCTGGATGCGAAGTTTTGGCATTTTGAGTTTTCTTTTGTTGCAAATAGATCTATTTGTGGCGTTCCCCACATTCTGAAGTAAGTGTTCAGTATTTGGGGGTGAATTTCCCATTCGTGGATCTGTTGGTGATCCCGAGAGAGATTGTCTGCTAACTGATTCTGAATCCCTGGAATAAATTGTGCTATTAGGCGAATGTGGTTGTGAATCGCCCAATGCCATATTTTTTGTGTTAGGAGACACAACTGTGTCGAGTGTGTTCCTCCCTGTTTGTTTAGGTAATACATTGTTGTCATGTTGTCTGTTTTGACAAGAGTGTATTTGTGGGTTATTATGGGTTGAAATGCTTTCAGAGCTAGAAACACCGCTAACAGTTCTAAGTGGTTTATATGAAACTGTTTTTGCTGAATGTCCCATTGTCCTTGGATGCTGTGCTGATTGAGGTGTGCTCCCCACCCTGTCATGGATGCATCTGTCGTTATTATGCATTGTGGCACTGGGTCTTGAAAAGGCCGCCCTTGGTTTAAATTTATACTGTTCCACCATTGAAGCGAGATGTATGTTTGGCGGTCTATCAACACCAGATCTAGAAGTTGACCCTGTGCTTGTGACCACTGTGATGCTAGGCACTGTTGTAAGGGCCGCATGTGCAACCTTGCGTTTGGGACAATGGCTATGCATGAGGACATCATGCCTAGGAGTTTCATTACTAATTTGACCTGTTTCTTTTGGTTTGGATACATGGCTTGTATTACATTTTGGAATGTTTGGACTCTTTGTGGACTTGGAGTGGCAATTCTTTTTACTGTGTTGATTGTTGCTCCTAGGTATTGCTGTGTTTGACACGGCAGAAGGTGTGATTTTGAGTAATTGATTGAGAAACCTAGTTTGTGTAGGGTTTCTATGACGTAATTTGTGTGTTGTGAACACTGTTTTTGCGTGTTGGTTTTGATTAACCAATCGTCTAGGTACGGGAACACATGTATTTGCTGCCTTCTGATATGTGCAGCTACTACTGCTAGACATTTTGTAGAAACTCTTGGCGCAGTTGTTATTCCGAATGGCAACACTTTGAATTGGTAATGTATCCCTTGGAATACAAACCTTAGGTACTTTCTGTGTGAAGGATGTATTGGTATATGGAAATATGCATCCTTTAGATCCAGTGTTATCATGTAGTCTTGTTGTTTGAGCAGTGGGATTACTTCTTGTAATGTAACCATGTGAAAGTGGTCTGATTTGATGTATGTATTTAATATTCTGAGATCTAGTATAGGTCTTAGAGTTTTGTCTTTTTTGGGTATTAGAAAGTACAGTGAGTAAACTCCTGTGTTTAGTTCTTGTTTTGGTACTAATTCTATTGCCTCTTTTTGGAGCAATGCTTGAACTTCTAATCCTAGAAGATTTATATGTTGTTTCGACATACTGTGTGTTTTCGGTGGGACTGTTGGAGGGAATTCTCGAAATTCTATGCAATAACCATACTGGATAATTGCTAGTACCCAAGTATCTGTTGTTATCTCCTCCCAATGTTTGTAAAATTGGCTTAATCTTCCCCCCACAGGTGTTATGTGATGGGGATGGATGACTTGTGTGTCACTGCTTATTTTGAGGACTTTTGGGGCTTTGGAATTTTCCTCTACCTCTTTGGAATTGTCCCCCTCTATATTGCCCCCGAAAACTTCCCCGCTGATATTGGCTTTGGTAAGTGGGCCTTGTTTGTGATGTTGTGGTTTCTGTAGGTTGTCCTCGAAACCCTCCCCTAAAAGGTGTTTTGCGAAAGGTGCCTCTGCTCTGCGGGGAGTAGAGTGCGCCCATGGCTTTTGCCGTATCAGTGTCCTTCTTGAGTTTCTCAATAGCAGTGTCGACTTCCGGCCCAAACAACTGCTGTTCATTAAATGGCATATTTAGCACAGCTTGTTGAATTTCCGGCTTGAAACCTGACGTGCGGAGCCATGCGTGCCTTCTTATTGTTATTGCAGTATTTACTGTCCTTGCAGCCGTATCTGCTGCATCCATTGAAGACTGTATCTGATTATTAGAGATACTTTGTCCTTCTTCCACCACTTGTTGTGCTCTTTTTTGGAACTCCTTGGGTAAGTGTTCTATCAAATGTTGCATCTCATCCCAGTGAGCTCTGTCATATCTTGCCAAAAGCGCTTGTGAATTGGCAATGCACCATTGGTTCGCTGCTTGTGCTGCAACCCTTTTGCCCGCAGCATCAAATTTGCGACTCTCTTTGTCTGGAGGTGGTGCGTCTCCCGAGGTATGAGAGTTTGCTCTCTTACGAGCTGCCCCGACAACTACTGAGTCTGGAGTTAACTGCGTTGTAATATAAACAGGATCTGTTGGCGGTGGCTTGTACTTTTTCTCCACCCTTGGAGTTATGGCTCGGCCTTTAACAGGATCCTGAAAGATTTGTTTTGAATGTTTTAGCATTCCTGGGAGCATAGGTAGTCTTTGGTACTGGCTATGAGTGGAGGTTAGCGTGTTAAACAAGAAGTCATCCTCAATTGGTTCTGAATGCAAGGTGATGTTATGGAAAGCAGCTGCCCTTGCGATCACCTGTGTGTAAGATGTACTGTCCTCAGGAGGGGACGGCCTGGTAGGGTACGAGTCTGGGCTGTTGTCCGATACTGGAGCATCCTAAAGGTCCCATGCATCTGGATCATCTTGACTCATGGCAGTATGAGTCGGGGAGTGCATCAGTGGAGGAGTTGCTACTGGTGATGTGTGCACTGATGGTGGTGCAGAAGGTGGTGGAGTTGTTTTCTTTGCCACCTTTGCCTGTGGCTCCTTGTCCTTTTCGTGAAAGGCAAGTTTTCTTTTTATTTTAATTGGAGGAAGAGTGGTTATCTTCCCTGTGTCTTGATGAATGTGGAGCCTCCTTTGAGTATAGTCTGGCTCTACAGCTTGAAGTTCCTCTCCAAATCTATGTTTTTCCATTTGGGAGGTCAATCCTTGTTCCTCTGTATAGGAACCTGTTTTCGGCTCCGAGGCTGGATGTTTCGGAACCGAAACTTTTTCGGAGGTCTTTTTAGGCTCCGAAGAAACCTTTGTAATTTTCGGCGTGGTGGTGTCTCGGTGCCGAATTTGTTCGGTGCCGCTGTGACAGTGCCGAAATTTCTCAGAGCCGATGTCTCGGGTCCGAGATTGCTGTGTGGCGCTATCGACCGGAGTCGGATGACTTCGACACCAGCGTGCCCTTTTTCGGTGCCTTGGCTCGGTCACCGCTTGTTTGGGTTAAGCCATAGCCTGTTGGCGGTGGCGTCCCCTGGGCTTTTGTTGACTTCTCGTGAGTCTTATGTTTCGACGTCTTACTCACGGTTTTCGCCGTTTCTTCGGCCTCGAGCTCTTCCGAGTCCGATTCGTGGATAGAGAAAGCTTCCTCTTCTTCCTCGAAACGCTCTTGTTCTGTCGGCGTCATCTGCAGTCTTCTGGCTCTTCGGTCTCTTAACGTCTTTCTGGACCGAAACGCTCGACAGGCCTCACAAGTATCTTACTTGTGCTTTGGGGACAAGCACAAGTTACAGACCAGATGCTGATCCGTATACGGATACTTGTTATGGCATTTTGGACAGAAGCGGAATGGGGTCCGTTCCATCAGCCTTGAATTCACACGTGGCCGGGCTGACCAGGCCCCGACGGGGGATCGAAAAAACCCTGAAGGGCCACCGGAACTCTTCTAAATTCGGTGTTGATCTGTTGTAACTAACCCGATACCGAACGCAAACAATACTGACGTTTTTTCCGAGATTCTAACTAACTTTCCAACCCGAAACACGGAGCGAAAAGGAACACGTCCGAACCCGATGGCGGAAAAAAAACAATCTAAGATGGAGTCGACGCCCATGCGCAATGGAGTCGAAATGGGAGGATTCCCTCGGTCTCGTGACTCGAAAAGACTTCTTCGAAGAAAAACAACTTGTAACACTCCGAGCCCAACACCAGATGGCGGGATGTGCACAGCATGTGTATCTGCAGCTATACATGCCATCGAACAGATATGTATATATTTGTCTCATGCGTCAGTCGGGTGATTATTTTGGCAATCTTTCAAACATATTTCAACACAAGGCAGCATTGCATTTATTTAATGCATAAAACAACAGCGTAACCATCAACGTGCTGCAAATGCAGTTTCATGTGCTTTACCACACCTATTTTTGGCACATGTCAGTTTGGGTGACCAAAGGTAACCACTGAGATACGTGGGGTGGGCTCTAGATAACGCACCACCCTTAGTCTGACACAGGTACACTTGCACTCAGTGTACTTTCACACATACGCTGTAGTAGTGTTACCTCCATGCATTGTGCCATAACAACCACATGCATTCAGCACACACATTTAGTCTGCATGCACTTTTCAGTGCTGCAGCTTTTCTGTATTGTACTAGGGTGTGTTATTAGCAAACACACATTGCAGGCACACACATGCACCATGTACATGCTCCACAACACTTCGCCCTTCATGTATTGTGCTTCACACGAGCTCACATACCCCATCCACATGCTTCCATTGTGCACGCCTGCACAGCACTACATCGCTCATGTAATGTATTCCATGCAGGCATACGTAGCACTCCACGCATGCACTAATCCCACATGTTCTACACAGTACTGCTCTATCGTTGTACTGTACCCTTCCCAGGCACACATACATGCAGCGCAGTCACTACTCCTGTGCTGCGCAGTATTCCACATCTGCTTGATGTACGCTAAGGGTGAGTTAGGCACACAGCAGCAGAACTTAAAAAGGTGAGTGAGCCTCTGGGCCTCACTCCAATCACACAGAGTAAAAATGACCTCTTCACTTCTACTGTTCACAACATGATAAGCTGCCGCCACTGCACGTGTACTGCTTAACTCCTGGTGAAGGCGGTAGCCATCCAACAATATGAGGGTTGTTCTTTGGGCTCCCCTCCCAGAAACAACAAGACTGAAGTTGTGATACAGGCATGTGTCATTGCACGCATGTATGATCAATGTTTACCTGTGCCACAAAAATCATCATTAGGGATCCAGATAACAGTACACTTCAGCAATCAGGGCAGGGGTACACGTCTTTTACCATGCAGAGGTTTTTTCCTTCCCAACAATGCAAATACTTAAAGTTACTTTAGGCGACCAACTCCGGCAGAGAGCCAGTCGGGGGACAAACAAGGTCCACAGAAATAATTACCTCTCCAAGAAAAGCAGACTTCACTTCCGTTCCCTGGTCAGTGGTTCCTTGCCATTGATTTCTATGGCGTTGCCCTGATGCAAGGGATACAGGATGCTGAAAATGTTCAGGGGTTCTGAAGATGTTGTGAGGTCAATGGGGGTCTCAAAGTCTTCTCGACATTGGTGGAAATCTAGTCGCCCTGTAAAGTGGTTTCAACGGTTTTCTTCTTTTGACTGTAATTTGCCTTCTGGATGACCTAGCTGCACTCCGACAGCTATCCCAGGTCCAGGAGACTGGGGGGTGGGGGTGGGGGGGGGCAACTTTTGAGCAGCTGGTCTTGGTCCCTTAGGCTGCACGGCAGCAATGAGCGATGATCCAGGAATCTGGGCTACCAACTCGCCCCAGCAGGCTTCCTCAACTGTTGAAGCCCTGTGCTTCTAACAGGAGGTCAGTCAGCTGACCATTGGAGCCTCTTGCTTTAACTGGGCTCACAAGTTGACTTCTCCACAAGCAGGACACAGTAGGCACAGTTTGTTTTCCTTTGCTAGCCACTAGGTACAGCAGATGCAGTGCACATTTGTGCAGCCTCTCTTCGCCTTGTCCTTGGTGGAGCACAGCAGTGCTTCTTTGGTCCTCTTGTCTAGTCCCAACGAGATCTGAGTTCTTGGTGCCAGAGGTGCCCTTTTTATGCCCAGAAAATGCCATCAGGAGAGATTGTTGTCACTAGCCAATGGGCTGTCAAGTTCCCTTAAACTGATGATAACTTCCAGTGAAGTGTGTCATCTAGCCATCCCTGAGTGCTCTTTTCTGCCCACTCTCAAGATGGCAGAGCCCCTCTCTCAGCGTGTAGAGCTAACTAGCCCAACCGAAAGGTGTGGCTTCCAAGCGGCCTACATGGCCCTAAAAAAAAGATTTGCAACTGGTTACCAGACTGTCACCCCATACCATAGAGCAGCCCATCTCCCAAATGTTTGCGATTTGCCCTTCAAAGGCATCTTCCCCTTTGAGGCTTGCCTTTTGGACCAACACCTGTGTGACTTCCTGCCAGGGAGAGGTAACACTTCTCCCTCACACAGGAGTCTAATGTGTCCTTTCCTGGGTGTCATTTGCACGTCTTCCCAGAAGGGAAGGGTGTCTGTCTTGGGGATGGACCCTTTGCAACCATAAACAGGCACAGCAGACTTTGGGCAACAAAGTAGTAACTTTGCAAAAGTTACATTAATTCTGACTTGGACATCGTCAGGCTTAAAGAAATGATTTGTTTGATACCTTATACTTTCAACTTTAGTGGTTCCAGTCAGAAGTTAGCAATGCTGAGGTGTCAGCTTGTAATTCTGCACTCACCAATGGGGCAATGGTCTGTTTCACAGTAAGAACGACAATCGTGGGTTTTTACGGTTGGATCATGTAAAAGTACATGTTCCACTTTTCATTATACAGCGTAAGTCTACCTTAGAGGTGACTTACATGTATTAAAAATGGAGGATTGGGCTTTGCCATAGTTACAAATGGCAAAGTCGAGTTAGCAGTTTAAAATTAGCATTCCAGTCTGCTGTGGAAGACTGGGAGCCAAGTTTTATCTTTGTCACACCCTGTGTAGCACAAACAGTGCTGCCTTCCAAGGGGTGACCCTCTAACTTACAGGCCCTGGGGACCACATACTAGGAACTTACAAGTACAAGTAAGTTAGCTTATGCTAATTGGCTATAAACCAATAAAACATGCAAATTTTATGGTCAGGGCACTAGCAATAAGGCCTTGTTAGCAGGCCTCAGTGCACTCTCAGCAGCAGAAGTCCAAAACTTTAGGGGTGACCATACCAAAACATGCATTTCCTTATGTAATTGATTCATATAGGCTTAGTTTAGGGAAACTGACTGACGCAGGAGATAAAAAGCCATCAGAGAATGAACGTGCGTTGGAGTTAATCCTTAAACAAACAAGGTCGGGGAAAACAGCCTCCCGCAGAAGGGTGAAGGAAGAAACTCATAAACGAGTAAATTACAGTAAAAAATACGCGCTTGGGAGAAACTTCCCACTCGAGTTTCGAAGAGTTAGTCCTAACCAAACAAACAAGCCACTTGTTGATATTAACCAAATCAAACAGACGAGGCCTCAACCGCGATTGTTTGACAGTACACTCTCAACAGAGCACGTGAGTGTGCTAAGGGTTGAGAAAGAACCAAGTAAAGTTTGAAGTCCACTTGGTTATTAAAGGAGAATATATACAACGTTTAAGGCAAACAATGGCACCTGAAACAACAGCTTGGCATGAAACATTCAGTGGTACTAATCTTTGCAAGCAACAAGGAAAGAGACAGAATCTAAAGTAAAAAGCTCTTTTATACTTTCTTTTTTCTCTCATGTTATGATGTCATTTCATGTTTCAAATAAAATACATCAGGTGTATTGAAGTTCTTTTAAAATGTGTAGTCGCAATACCTTATAGAATTATTTATGTATCCACTTAGCCAACTTACTCACAACTAAGTACCACTTGACTGAAAGCACTGTATTTTCTAGGCACTATGATGTTGGAAGAAACTAATTCTATGCTGTAAGAACTCGTAAAGCAGACCAGGACAGTTTGCTTATCCAATTCACTGAGCAAAGATTATGAAAACACTGCTTTTTTGGAAAATAAAAACACCCCTCCTCTTCCAACACATGGTTTTTGCTTTCACTTCACATCTTAAGATGTTGGTGACTCTAACCCTGAAAGGACTGTATCACCATCCGATACTACCTGGTTGGTTGACACTCAAAGCCTTGCATAACTTACTGCTCCCACCTATTGCCAAGGTGCTTAAGATTTAACATTCTTACAGACATTAGCCTGTTTTAGAATTACATGTTGTGCATTGCTCAGCCGACAGTGGTTGGTCTTAGAAAAGTATCTGAAACTTTTAGTGTCCACCCAACTTGAGTCTGATTATATCTCTCACCATAATTGCAATTTTCAGATCCTGTTTGCCTAACATCTGGTTTGGAAGCAATCTGCTGTTTGGGTTGGAATCTTTCTACAGCATGAAAATGCAGTAGGGAGAAAAAACATGAATATACCAGATGCCAAGGACAAAAGCAATGTTTCAGCTTTTGTCACCTAACTCGCAACACTCCATTAACTATAACTCGCCACTGCACCATGCACAAGTCACGTAATGTTAAATGACATAAGAGTACTTATGGAAGCCATGATTGCAAATGGTAAAAGTGTAGAACGAGTGCATGGAGGAAGGGCGAGGTGTAGTTGATGTAGTGTCGCGAGTTAGGTGACAATAGTGTGTAAAGAGGTGCGCTATTTATATCAATTAGTAGTTGTATTAGTTGTATACCTACAATTTCAGATCAGATTAAAGTTATTATTTTGCTATATGGGCTGCAGTAACCTCGCCTTGTTTAAAAGACCTAGTTTGGATTAAAAGTCATTCGTCTTCACGCTACCCAGAAGATATGCAAACTGTTGGAGTATTTATCAAAAGTTCAATTTAGTGGTGATTCGATTTTCGATAAATGTACTGCCTTGATGTGTTCTCATCACATTATTGAGGTCACGTGCCCTAATTTCCTAAGCACCAAAGGGAAGCTATGCCCTGTTTGGAGAAAAGGAAAATTGGCAGGTGTTCCTCACTCCTTCTCGAGCTCAGATAGGTGGGAGTCTTAGGAGTCGGACACAGACCCGTCAGAATCTCACATCTGCAGAAGGTATATAAAGTCATGCACAGTGTTTGACATCATGCACTTTATTATTGATTTTACACTAACAATCTGCAAATGATATGTATATAAACAGCTTAATAATGATTAAACATATTGTGGCAAAAGTTAGTTAAGCCAAAATCATTTTTAATCACAAATCATGAATCAATTAATCTAAAATCCTACCTACGTTATGAGCGTCTAACTGCTTAGTTGAATTCGTTTTTTATAACATGCCAAGTCGTGTAATGCACCCCGTAAATCTTGTGCCACCGGGCCAGAAGTTGGAATAGCATGTTTCACCACCCTCCAGCAACCAGTCTATGTCTCACCCAGTCCCTGCAACACCATCGTGTTCCTTTCTGTTTGTAGCGCTGCATGGAGCAAGGACGGGTCAGCTCATTCTCTGATCCTGTTTTGTTGCACAGGATGGTGAACAATGCTTCTTGTTGTAAGTACAGAAGCACACGGAGGCTTACTGTGGCTTTTCTTTCTACAAGACCAAACCACGTGACACTTTTGCCTCAAAGCGAAAATTCAGCTACTGTGTTTGTGAAAGAGAATCAGAGAATGGATCTTGTCCTTCTCCGGCTTGTTTTCATGAATGTCAGAAATACATGGCAATCAAGCATACAATGCCTATTTTATTTAAAAAAGTAAGCCTACTTTTTAGGCTCTGCACTTTCACCATGCGCTCCAATAAATTTTAATGCACATGAAGTAAAAATGTTAACCTACACCATGCTTGAAATATATGTAACCTTTAAATATAAAGGGCATATGTGCAAGGGGAGTTGCATCACTCAAGCATGACGCCAGCCTACAATGAGATTTATGAAGCCACGCCAGGGCGCCTTGCGTGGCTGCAGCAGCTTCATAAATCTGAAGTAAAGTAATGCAACAAAAATGGCTGCACTGTATTACACTTCCCCAAGGAGGCACTCCCTGTGTATTCCCATACATCATCCATGGAGTTTGCCGCATTTCCAGCTTTGCCAAAAGTGGTAAACCTGGGAATGAGCCAAAATGCTACGCCTTCCCAGGTGAGGTGTAACGAGGAGAAATATGTTTATTTCCCCTTGCTTTTTCCTCTATGTGTACTGCCTTGTACAGTACACATAGAAAGTAGAAAATACCTCAGGGGATTGATTTTGTGGAAGAAGGTGCCCCTTCCTGCACAGAAACAATCCTCTTTACACCCATGGTGCAAAGGTGCCTGCATTGTCGCTAGGCCGCCAAAAGGGCACCAGCGCAGGGATAAAGACAAGAATGTGCTGTATTCTTTTAAATAAGGTGCATTCCTGCCCTTTCCCTGGGACGCAGCCCAGTGCAGGAAAGTGACATGCTGCGCTGCATTATTGTGCCATAAATATGGCCCCAAGTACAGATCCTTGCCAAGTGTCAACATAGTGATTTTATAAGAAGGTTATCTCTGCTTGAGAGCATGGACAGCAATGCATTCAATTTGGCAAGACTCTTCCTTTTAGAGGCATCAAATACCTTCCTTCTTTTGCATTTGACGCCATAAGTGTTGATGGGTATTCCCAGACATGGGTTCCAAGTTCTCTGTGCCATTGGAACCAAGCTTTACATGTCTGAAGAGCCCTAACTAGAGTGAAATCAGTCCTAGGTTGCTTGAGTTTCAGTTTAGGGAGGACCTGGCCTAGCATTTTGGGCTTGGCTGTTCCCATGAGAAGCAGGTTCAAGGCTGATTTGGATTTCGCTGGGTCCAAACTGAGATCGTATAGTGGGCAAAAAACAATGGAATGGGATGTGGCCCACAGCGAGTGCCAGTGGCTGAGACTGATTTAAGCATTCCATCCATCATATTGTTGTTTTTGCATTTTGACACCTGAAGTGTGGCAGGTAAGCCCAGATGTGTGTCGCAGGCTTAATGCTCCACTGAAACTAAGCTTTACCTGGCTGAAAAGCCCTATTTAGGGTGAAACCGGTCCTACGTTGCCTGTGTTCCGTTTCAAGGAGGACCTGGCCTGGCAGTTCAGGCTGGACTGTTCCCATTAGGAGCAGGGTCAAGACCGATTTGCATATGGCTACGTCTGAACTGAGGTGGCATGGTGGGCAGAAAATGTAGGAACGGGATGCAGCTTGAGCGATTGCCAGTGGCTGAGGTTAATTCAAGCATTCCATCCATCACTTTGTTGTTTCTGATCTAGAGTTTGGCAGACAGTTTACTCCATCATGTGACGGGTACCCTGTCCACCTTATTCAAAATGCCATCTGAAATAATGAACTTCTAAAAAGGAGGAAAGGATCTCCGTCAAATCTGTAATGGAATAACCCGTTCGCCAAACTCTAAATTAGGGTCTAAGACAGAATGGAAAATCTTTGATCAGGACGAATCTGGTTGGTGTATCTGAACCTAGGTCCAGGTCTACAGAGACCATAGGCTATCATTGGCAATTTGATATTATAGTCAACGCATGTTTAATGGACATTTGCTATGTGGTGTGTTCTGTTTTCTAAGTATATGTCCAATCTATGTTCTAAAATGTACCCATAATTGAACTGATCTTTGGCTGATTGTTATTTCACTTTAATCACAGTCAAATTGCTAATGCTTTTTTGGTATAGAACCATAGCTAACAGAGTATTTCGTGCTGCTGATATAAAATATAAAAATCCAAAAACACAAAGGTGCTATTGCATTTGCTTAGCCCAAAGGTCCAGAATTTGAGTTATATTTCTTTGCTCTCCTTCCTTGCCTACTGAAACAGTGGTGATATCGTGCCCAGTGCTCTTAGACAAAATGGCTTCCTATGAGGCCCGTGATGGGAGACAAGGCCCCATTGACATTTAGGGCTTGAAAAGTAATTATGAGTTTGTAGGAGGCTGGACTGGCTTGTAGTGAGTACCAAGGGGTACTTGCACCTTGCACCAGGCCCAGTTATCCCTTATTAGTGTATAGGGTGTCTAGCAGCTTAGGCTGATAGATAATGGTAGCTTAGCAAAGCAGCTCAGGCTGAACTAGGAGACGTGTGAAGCTACTACAGTACCACTTAGTGTCATATGCACAATATCATAAGAAAACACAATACACAGTTATACTAAAAATAAAGGTACTTTATTTTTATGACAATATGCCAAAGTATCTTAGAGTGTACCCTCAGTGAGAGGATAGGAAATATACACAAGATATATATACACAATAGCAAAAATATGCAGTATAGTCTTAGAAAACAGTGCAAACAATGTATAGTTACAATAGGATGCAATGGGGAAACATAGGGATAGGGGCAACACAAACCATATACTCCAAAAGTGGAATGCGAACCACGAATGGACCCCAAACCTATGTGACCTTGTAGAGGGTCGCTGGGACTATTAGAAAATAGTGAGAGTTAGCAAAATAACCCTCCCCAAGACCCTGAAAAGTGAGTGCAAAGTGCACCAAAGTTCCCCTAAGGACAAAATAGTCGTGTTAGAGGGAGAATGCAAGGAAAACACAAATCAGCAATGCAACAACGATGGATTCCTGTCTGAGGGTACCTGTGGAACAAGGGGACCAAGTCCAAAAGTCACAAGCAGCTCGGAGATGGGCAGATGCCCAAGAAATGCCAGCGGTTGGTGCAAAGAAGCTCTTACTAGGCTGAAGAACTGTGAATACTGCAGGAACGACAAGGGCTAGAGACTTCCCCTTTGGAGGATGGATCCCCCACGCCTTGGAGAGTCGTGCAGAAGTGTTTTCCCGCCGGATGAACGCCAACAAGCCTTGCTACACGCAAATCGTGCGTTTGGCGTTTTTGGACGCTGCTGGGGCCCAGGAGGGACCAGGAGGTCGCAAATTGGACCTGCAGAGAGAGGGGACGTCGAGCAAGACAAAGAGCCCTCACTGAAGCAGGTAGCACCCGGAGAAGTGCCAGAAACAGGCACTACGAGGATGCGTGAAACGGTGCTCGCCGAAGTTGCACAAAGGAGTCCCACGTCGCCGGAGACCAACTTAGAAAGTCGTGCAATGCAGGTTAGAGTGCCGTGGACCCAGGCTTGGCTGTGCACGAAGGATTTCCGCCGGAAGTGCACAGGGGCCGGAGTAGCTTGCAAAGTCGCGGTTCCCAGCAATGCAGCCCAGCGAGGTGAGGCAAGGACTTACCTCCACCAAACTTGGGCTGAAGAGTCACTGGACTGTGGGAGTCACTTGGACGGTGTCGCTGGATTCGAGGGACCTCGCTCGTCGTGCTGAGAGGAGGCCCAAGGGACCGGTAATGCAGCTTTTTGGTGCCTGCGGTTGCAGGGGGAAGATTCCGTCGACCCACGGGAGATTTCTTCGGAGCTTCTGGTGCAGAGAGGAGGCAGACTACCCCCACAGCATGCACAAGCAGGAAAACAGTCGAGAAGGCGGCAGGATCAGCGTTACAGAGTTGCAGTAGTCGTCTTTGCTACTATGTTGCAGGTTTGCAGGCTTCCAGCGCGGTCAGCGGTCGATTCCTTATCAGAAGGTGAAGAGGGAGATGCAGAGGAACTCGGCTGAGCTCATGCATTCGTTATCTAAAGTTTCCCCAGAGACAGAGACCCTAAATAGCCAGAAAAGAGGGTTTGGCTACCTAGGAGAGAGGAAAGGCTACTAACACCTGAAGGAGCCTATCACAAGGAGTCTCTGACGTCACCTGGTGGCACTGGCCACTCAGAGCAGTCCAGTGTGCCAGCAGCACCTCTGTTTCCAAGATGGCAGAGGTCTGGAGCACACTGGAGGAGCTCTGGACACCTCCCAGGGGAGGTGCAGGTCAGGGGAGTGGTCACTCCCCTTTCCTTTGTCCAGTTTCGCGCCAGAGCAGGGGCTAAGGGGTCCCTGAACCGGTGTAGACTGGCTTATGCAGAATTGGGCACATCTGTGCCCAACAAAGCATTTCCAGAGGCTGGGGGAGGCTACTCCTCCCCTGCCTTCACACCATTTTCCAAAGGGAGAGGGTGTCACACCCTCTCTCAGAGGAAGTTCTTTGTTCTGCCATCCTGGGCCAGGCCTGGCTGGACCCCAGGAGGGCAGCTGCCTGTCTGAGGGGTTGGCAGCAGCAGCAGCTGCAGAGAAACCCCAGGAAGGGCAGTCTGGCAGTACCAGGGTCTGTGCTACAGACCACTGGGATCATGGAATTGTACCAACAATGCCAGGATGGCATAGAGGGGGCAATTCCATGATCATAGACATGTTACATGGCCATATTCGGAGTTACCATGGTGAAGCTACATATAGGTAGTGACCTATATGTAGTGCACGCGTGTAATGGTGTCCCCGCACTCACAAAGTTCAGTGAATTGGCTCTGAACAATGTGGGGGCACCTTGGCTAGTGCCAGGGTGCCCTCACACTAAGTAACTTTGCACCTAACCTTTACCAGGTAAAGGTTAGACATATAGGTGACTTATAAGTTACTTAAGTGCAGTGTAAAATGGCTGTGAAATAACGTGGACGTTATTTCACTCAGGCTGCTGTGGCAGGCCTGTGTAAGAATTGTCAGAGCTCCCTATGGGTGGCAAAAGAAATGCTGCAGCCCATAGGGATCTCCTGGAACCCCAATACCCTGGGTACCTCAGTACCATATACTAGGGAATTATAAGGGTGTTCCAGTAAGCCAATGTAAATTGGTAAAAATGGTCACTAGCCTGTCAGTGACAATTTGGAAAGAAATGAGAGAGCATAACCACTGAGGTTCTGATTAGCAGAGCCTCAGTGAGACAGTTAGTCACTACACAGGTAACACATTCAGGCACACTTATGAGCACTGGGGCCCTGGGTTACCAGGGTCCCAGTGACACATACAACTAAAACAACATATATACCGTGAAAAATGGGGGTAACATGCCAGGCAAGATGGTACTTTCCTACAGAGTTCCACTGCCTCAGGCTTACCTGTGCAATTTTCCACCTTCTATTGTTTTAAAACGTTGCCAACATTCTACCTTCTTCAAGATTGCAAGGCTAAAAAAGAACCTTTTCAAGGTGGATGTAGACGAAGTTTGTTTTCTTTGCCCATCC
Organism: Pleurodeles waltl; assembly: GCF_031143425.1. NCBI lineage: Eukaryota > Metazoa > Chordata > Amphibia > Caudata > Salamandridae > Pleurodeles > Pleurodeles waltl. The sequence continues at coordinate 338,130,083 of NC_090445.1, forward strand.
CTCCTCTTTTAATGCACTCATTCCATTTAATAGTTAATTTTAGAATATTTTAAAGAGGTTTGCAAAAAAAACCTGTGTTCATTGACTTGAAAATGCGTGCCTGCATTCACAGACGTCGGTGATGTCGACAGCCATTCTATGGTTGTGGTCAGTATCACAAGCCGTCTTATTGCCAGCATCCCACTTTGACGTGCACGCAAGATTTTTTTAGAACCTTTGAAATCATCCTGCAAATGTAAAAGTTGTGTTGTGGTGTGATCAGTGCTTTAAATGGAAAAATAGAAGTGCAGGTACTCTGTAGCAGAGTACCTGCTTTTTTCTGAGAAGTGCCGGTACTCTCCAATTAAAAGTATTGCGGTTTTCTTGAGATGTGCCGGTACTCTCCCTCTCAAAATAAAAAAGTGCCGGTACTCAGTACCGGAGAGTACCGGCCCATTTAAAGCACCGGAGAGTACCGGCCCATTTAAAGCACTGGGTGTGATGACGTGTTCTCTTCACCCTTCCTTGCAGTTCTGTACCCCACTTGCACAGTACTTAATTTGTAAATAAAAACGTGCCGGTGCTCAAAGCCCTCCTCTTAAACACGCGTCTGCTGCAATTAAATGTGGGAGCACCGAATACTGAGGCAGCGTAATCCTGAAGCCATCTCGGGCCTCTTCAATCCATTTACACTCTTTCCCTGCTCCTTCAGATCACTCTTGCAGCTGTCTTCTTTCTCCCATTGTGACGCTTTTTCGTTTTTCTCTTCCTCCGTCTTTCCCATATGTGTCTTTTGCTCGCAGCAAATGCTTGAGGCAGAAGAATAAGCACCGGCCCTCAAAAATAAGTGCCGGTGCTCAGCACCGGAAACAACACGCACAAATTAAGCACTGCACTTGCATCTCCTCTCTCCTCAGATACCTCTTAGAAGCTTAGAATGTTAAGGTCCGAAAATGTCATCTCCTGACGGTTGGAGCTAAAACACAATTGGTCTCAGAGCGGCCAGTACCTCGAATACCTCTTGTGAGCAGTGCATCTGCGTGGTAAATTGAATAAGGACCACATTACGTAAGAGTTGTGCTAATCCGATTCTTTATTTTGATGTGTCAATGATTATTTGCAGCAGCAATCATTGAACGTATTGTCAATTGTAGTTGAAATGTGAACATTAATTTTTGCTGACAGGTTGCGATAAGTAGCACTCGACGCAAAGTAACACAGAATAAACACTGCAGGAAGTTCATGTGAAGTATCCCAGTAGGCTAACATACACAGTAATCTCACAAATTAAGTAATAAGGTATGTTTATTAAATGTACACGTCATAAACATACAGTTACTGAAGGCCGCGGTAGAACATACACTATAATAAGTAAGCAGCCTCTTGAGTCACAGTCCAGAACCCCTACTGAAGATGCTGAAACAAACCAGGCGGATACAAAGTAGAATTAAATGAGTAAGGTTGCATCGTGACGCTGTTCTGGAGTGTCCTGTACTTTGTTCAATCCTGGTGCAAGTAGGCATCCTGAAAGTCTCCGGCCTAGATGAGTGCCTCGTGTGGTTGGTTAAGAAAGCCGTAGCAGTTATTTATACGCGTGGGCAGTATTGGAACTTGAATTGAATGGTACTCTCAGAGCGGCCCTAGATGTTGATAGTTTAGGTTGTGAAGTAAGGACGTTGTTGTGCGTGTATGATAGCAGAAACAGTGGTCTGGAGAGGTCGCGGGTCATAGTGCACACAATAATGTATTGAATCGTAGAAGGGGGGAGGGTTTTCTCCGGGTTGTCAGTCGGTTGTACTGCATCTGAAGTTCTTGGGAGGGTCAGAGGGACCAGCCTTTTAGGTTTGATTTGTTTAATTGATAGTGGCACAAATGCACCCAGAGTGAAGCGTCATTTGCCGTTCGTGCCATCAACTTACTCTCCTACAGTCATGGGGAGATACATATATCTGCATTTCAGCAAGAGTGATACAAGTGTAAGAGGTTTTTATTGCACGGCATCTTGGTAGGTGTGAATTGGGTGAATGTTTTGCCTTCATTTTACTGTAAACCCCAGTGAAGCCTGTTAAGATTCGGACATTGTGGATGTAGGGTGTTGTTGGAGAAGATCTGGTGTCGGAGGGTGATTCGGATGGTGAAGTGATGTACAAGTTCCAGGTCTGTGAAGGAAGTGGTTATGGCCCAAACTGCTGTACTGGAGTGGAATAGCTCAAGAAGATAGTCAATGAATGTGATTAGAGGGGTTCAGCAGCAAGAGGAAGCTAGAGTCTGGAAATGATTTGGTGAAGCTGAAGATGTGGCCGTGGCTGTGGCGTGGGGTCACTACAACAGGGTGTGAAGATATTCGGATCTCAGAGAACGGGATCCAAGAATGTGCCCAGATACTTGGGATGGGTAGGTGCTAAAATAGACAACTTTTTCACCAACTATTGTGTTGGTTTCATACAGACAATAGTTTCTCCTGGGACAACAGCCTGTATGAAACCAGGATTTAGCAAGGTGTGATAAGGAAGGGTGTGAACATCAAGAAGGTCTTCGATTTTCACCAAAGGTGCGGGCAGTGTAGTACTAAGACTATTAAAACCAGAGTGAAATAGGGGCAGTGTCTTGCAACAGAGGGACAAAGGTACTAAGGTTCAAGGTATTTATGGGCTTAGTGTACATAGCTTTGCTAACAGCGAGAGGCTACAATTCCCAGGGATTGGATACACTTTGTTTCAGGAGTGAGTGGTTTATCTTGTCAGTTTTATCACTATGTATCTTTAGAAAGTATAAGCCTTGCTAGGTCACCCCTGAAGTCAACTGGACTGTATGTTAGACTGAAAGGAGGAGACCTTCATTCTTAGTGAAGCAGCGTGATAAACAAGTTACTTACTTTTGGTAATGCTCTTTCTGATGGATAGTCTATCTAGCTGTGGTTTCCTCAGTTTGTGAATATTTCCTTAGGCGCCTGACTGGATTTGGAAACTCAAAAGCAGTACTCTTGATTGCAGGTGGGTAGTGTGCATCTGCACCCCAACATCATCTTGCTCTGAAAGTGACAAGTGGGGCTGTTTATAAGCACCACCCAGGCACACTGACATCTTTTGCTTTTGAAGGCTTGTCCACATCCTTAGACGCAGAGCACATCAACAAATTGGCTTGCCTAGTGTTCAGATCTCTAATTTGGAATATTTTTAGATGTCCATTCCACAGATTGGGGCTGTCAGAAGGTTGTTGAGGAATCTGCGGTTAGATACAGCATCCACCAGAAACAGCGCTGCGGAAACTAAGTTAGTTGTTCTTCTGAAGGATACTTCTAACAGCAGATTCCTCTGCTTGTGAATAGATACCAAAGCAGTACTTTACCAGGTGCTGAGTCTATGGAATGGCTCAGCCCAAAAATTCCTGAAGGGTTGAACATGCAAAATGCCCATCTTGACGGCAATAGTGGTTTGTGAATGGGTGCACTGGTACCACATAGCAGCTTGGCAGATATCCAGGATAGTCAATTCTGCATACACAGTAGTAGCAGCCATGGCTAAAATGGAATGAACTGTTTATCCTTCAGGTTGCTGCTTCTTAGCTAGTGTGAAGCAAATTTTAAGCAGAGGACTATTCATGTAGAGATGGGTCATTTCTGCCCAGAGGAAAAAGCCATTAATTTCATGTCTATTAATAATGCCTTTAGTGTTTCAAACAGACAAAGGAATCCAAGGATACCTAAGGTAGTCATAAAGCTATAAGGAACAAAGGTCCCTAAGCATACGCATAACGGAGTAATGCCCTAAGGGCACATTAATAATGCACAGGGAATATTCAAAACAATCAGTAATTTTTTTGTATGAAAAAGCTGAAATCAGTTCTTTTAGGGGTATGTACCCCTACGGGGTGCACCAAAGCAGGTATTACACAAACAAACAGGCAAAAGAACAAGGTTGTGACATTAAGAATAAAACAGAATCAAAAGGTCACATTTCTTATTAAAAGAGAACACTACTGCACCCAAAAGATCAATTTTATAAATTCATGCGGGTCAGAGTGATTTGGTTGACAAAGTTTCGATCCCCTAAGCACAGATGATCATTATTAGAACAATAAAATATTTGCCTGGCTATGTAATTTATATACAATACATCAGTGAATACACATTGCAACCTGCAAAATTAAGAGAAGAAAAGTAAAGAGAGGAAGAAGAAAAATAAATTAATTTTGATTATATCTGTACCATAGATCACAATAATGGCCCCGGCTGTTAAGTGCAATGCTTGTGCCTGTGATGCAGATTACTTTGGCTGATTGAAGAATTAGTGTGTTCTGGTGGTGGAAGATTACAGGCGTCTTCCTTCATAAAAGGAGCATTAATAAATGCTTAGTGGCTGACTGACCATATATTGTTACAGCTTTACAGGGTCATTTTAACACCCTCTAACAACCATCCATATGAATCTACAGGCTTAACACACTCCTGCTTCTTGCAATTAAAGGTTTTTTTTCAAGGCTTGATCCTTTCCAACATGTAGGAAGGAGACCTGGCCTCTAAGTCTCCAGGAAGTGTGCTTCCATAACACCTGGGAAGGTTGTGGGAGGCTGGAGCCAGTATTATCCTTACAAATCAATCCCATGCAGCATGAAAGCAGCACAAGGATTTCAGCCAGGGCATTTGTAGCACTTACAGGATTCCTGCATGCTCACTTTGCCACCTGCATCATAACATCTCCCTGGTTGTTGTCCATTTGGTTAGCATGAAGAACATAAATCCCAAGGATGTCTGAGTAAGTCTGTCGCTAACAAGGACACCCACTTATCGACTTCACTTTGATCACTACATGCTCCATGCATGTATTCTATCTGTGTGGGACTCAGAGCTCCTTAAGATAAATCTTTCTTCTTTCTGAGGGTTAAGGAATCTCCTGTAGGCCGCATACCAGTCAGCACTACTAAAGCATTCCTTGTGTCATAGTTTAGGTTGACCCTAGTTAGGCCAAAAATATAATGTTGCCTATAGTTTACAAAGACCCACCTGAATGAAGGGCATGTTCTCTGTTGCTTTTAGGCTAAGGCTTGATTCTGTCTAAGCTTGGTCATGTTCTGTTCTATTCACCGAAATTTATATAGAGCATGGCTACCTGTTGGACCTGGCCCTTTTACAGGGTCATTCCCCAGACTTTTTGCTTTTTGCCTCCTTATTTTTCTGACCTTTGTTGGCTGACGTTTTGACTCCGAGCACTTTTTCACTGCTAACCAGTGCTAAAGTGCATGTGCTCTCTCTTACAAATTTGGTATGATTGGATTCTACCTGATTGGCATATTTAATTTACTTATAAGTCCCTTGTAAAGTGGTATCCCTATACCCAGGGCCTGTAAATTAAATGCTACTAGTGGGCCTGCAGCGCTGCTTGCGCCACCCACTGAAGTAGCCTGTCAAACCTATCTAAGGCCTGCTTGCGCAGAGCCTGTGTGCGCAGTTTCCTGCCACAGGGACCTGGCATCTAAATTTACTTGCCAGGCCCAGAACTCCCCTTTTACTACATGTAAGTCACCCCTAAGGTACGCCCTAGCTAGCCCTTTGGACAGGGTGCCATGTAGTGCCATGTATGTAGAAGGCAGGACATGTGCCATGTTGCGTGGCCTGTCCTGGTAGTGACAAACAGCCTAACTAGGTGTCTCACTGCTGTGAGTGCTGCCCTCTCATAGGATTGCATTGGAGATGCCCTGCCTTATGTGTAAGGGGTATTGTCTGATTTATGAGGGGTAGCGTAGGCATGTTTGGTATGGTTGTGACAGTGGTAAGAAATGCTGCTTACTGGTGTAGGTGTATTTTATATTACTATCACAGAAATGCCACTTCTAGAAAGTGTGCATTTACCTGTGCTTATGACTGTGGTGTTTTGCAGCTTGTCTCCAATCAATGTCTGGGCAGACTGACAGTTAGGGCTTTGTGCATACTTCTCAGACAGCCTGAACACAGGGAGGGTGGAGGTGAAACAGAGGTGCATCTACATATTGTAAAGCCTTCCTGGGCTGAGAGAAGGGAGAGGTGGGGCACACCTACATTTGTAAAGACTGTGCCCTGGCCTCACACAATAGGGTCGTTAACCCCCAACTGATGTTTGGAGCCTGTGCTGAAAGGAGAGAGGGGGCACTCCCAGAACCAGTTGTAACTGTCTGGAACCTCCTCTCCCTACCATTGTAAAACACTGTAAGAACTGACTATAAGTACAGGGGAATTTTCCCCACAAATCGAACATTCTTGGAACTTGAAACTGGACACAGATCGCTGATGAATGGACTCACCAGGAAACCACCTTGGACTGCTGCTGTAGTGCTGACCGGTGACCTGCCTGGTCACTAGGAGGAACTGCTACCATCTGCACCCCTTGTGCTGGTCTGTAGTTGGGCCCACCAGCCCTGTGCTCCTTTGGCTCCTTATTGCTCCCAGGGGCAGGGTGCTGTGCCCCTGACCCCTGCACCGAGCCCTGTTGGCTTTAAGCGTTATAAAAAGCGCTTTGTTTTGATTTCCCAAAATCACCGCCGCAGCCCAGGCTGCAAGATTGGCTAGTTAGGGATGCCTTACCTAATGTCTAAATTTGACTGTTTATTAATTGATGCTGATGTTGTTTGTTTCAACTGCACAAAATAAATGTATGTTGTTTCTATTTTTCATTTGATTCTGTTGCTATTCTGTATTGTTCTTTTGGAGTGTCTAATGTTAAATTTCTTAATTAGATTGAGATTCTTCAGGTGTTTTGGACAGCCTGTGATGTTTCTGTATTTCCATAATTTGGTTTTGTGCATGATTTATGTGATCTTAACTTTGTTAATCTAAAGGGCAATAAATATTTACTAAACTCGTGTAGTGATTCATGGCCACCTAGGCGATGGTGTGTTTAAATTACTGACTCTAATTAATTATGTTGATTATTTTATGTCATATTTGATGATTATTGGTTCATACAGTCTGGCTGGATAATTTCACACTGTCTGAGTCAAAAGGTCTGAGTCGACCCCTGAGGGTAATAGATGACTTACCCTATACATGTCACCTTATCATAATTCTATAAAAACAAATTAGGTCTGACACGCCCACTGAACTTGGTAGCAGAGGATGGTTTCATCTCAATAGAAGGGAAACATCTTAGTTTTGATGGTTCTATCTCAATAGGAGAGAATTTAGAGATTTGGGCCCGTATTTATACTTTTTTTAGCGCCGCATTTGCGCCGCTTTTTGACGCAAACCGGCGCACACCTACAAAATACAATGGTATTTTGCAAGTTTGCGCTGTTTTTGCGTAAAAAAACGACGCAAATGCGGCGCAAAAAAAGTATAAATACGGGCCTTGGTTTTGCCAAGGATTGTTAAAATTTTGATTTCTGGAAATTTGGGTTTGCCAATGCTTGTTAAGATGAAATTTGGTTTTGCTAATGATTGTTGAGATAAAATTTGATATGTTACCAGTGATTGTTTGAGTTTTGAGTCGGGTTTGCGCTTGCAATGCTTTGGAAAATCGCAGGTTAATTGTGAGGTGTGAGAGAAATAAGGAGTTTGCGTATTCCAATGTAGTTGATTAGGGAGTGTGCGTGAAAGTCTCCAAAGGGTGAGTATAGCGAAGTCGTAGTACTTCAAGTGATTGTGGCACTTTGTGCTAAAAAATTGCCCACGTGGTTGTTAATGTACGGACCCTGAGTGGTCTAAGACTCCAGAGTATTGTACAAGTGTATGAGGCACTTGGTTGTTGTTGTAACTTGTTTGCTGTGTGCGGTCAATCGGGCATGGTTGACAAACAGTATTTCTAGTATGCGTGTTAAAGGAATGTTAGTTTGACAGATATTGCTGATTCCTGAGAGCTCAAGAAGGATCTGGTATTAGTCAAGGGTGAAATTTGCAGGTCGAATTTTATTTGTGCATGAGAGAAAGCTGAAGTTGAACGAGTAGCTGTCAGAGTTGAAAGCCCCAGTTGAAAATTACATAAGGCTTCCGAATTGATTGAGCCCCTGTAGAAAGCAGACAGGTTGGTTTGTTGATTTTTTTCTTCAGTGCTCGCAATATATCCCATTTAGTCGTGTGAATCAAGTTTGGAGGACGAGCTGCAAGGCTTTTCCAGCCGCTGTGTGACGTCATTGGGTAAGCACTGGGATTGGTTTGTTGGTGAAAAGGAGCCGCAAACGGATTGGTGGACAACAGTGGTCAGGTACTGGTCAAGAATAGAAAGCAAAAAGGATCCTGGGATTGAATTACTTCCTGTTTTGAATTTAATTCTCTGTTTTAAGGCAATTAAAGGTGAAAATGACATTTTTAAGAGGAGATGCTTTCATTCCAGTCAGACTAGGAGAAATAGCCCTGCCAGAATTTACACCCGCATACATTGTTATTGAGGAGAAAGGTCCTTCAGCATGTATTCGGTTAAAACAATGGTGCAAAATTACAGAGAAGGAAGGGAGCTTAGCGTTTCCTGCTCATGGAAGTATTAATATGAGAATTTTAGAGAATTTGAGATAAGCACTTTCTGAATTAATATCCTCTCTCAGACCAGCACAATGTGAAGCATTAGCTATTTAGGAGTTAGTGGCCAGACAACAAGAGAAATTAAAATGTGAGAGACGAATGAGAAAGGCTGAGAAAACATTGCTAGAAGCAAGATGGGGTACTGAATAGAAATTTTGAAGAACAGAATCTTTCCAGGGTATTCGAATGTATCCTGCAATTACACAAGACAAAGAGGACACTGTCTGACTAAAGACAAAGAAAAAGAATAAAGATCTTGAAGAAACTGAGTCGAGGTTAGATGAAGCTAAGAAATTACTGACAATTGATAGTGACTCATATGATGATGAATTTATAACACAATTATTGAGAAATCATCCCCCACCATATGCAGCACAAGAAGCAAGTTCAGGTACTAATGTTAGTCCAAGTGTACCACCTCCATTTGAGGTAACATAGAGCCAGGTACAGGTTGCAACTAATATTCCTACTATTGCTGTAACTCAGACACCTCTGGCTCAGGCTGGGCTACCTACAGTTTATTCTACAGTCCCTGTTGTAAGTTCTGCACTGGGCATGGCAATACCAGTGGTGCCACCATCACAGACACCACAGATTTACCAGAAACCAATGATGGTTCAGGTGGAGTCTACACCCAAGTCAATGACTCCTATGCAAGTTTTTAGTCAAACTCAGACAATGCCAAGGTATACTCCAGTAACAGTAACGCAATCAAGTTCTTCGGTACTTACAGGCCAGACTTCTGGAGTAATTTACTTGAGAAATCAGAATGTTTCATCAAGCCCAGAAGCATTAACAGTTCCTCTTACAACTGGTCCACTTGTTCCATTGTATGCTTAGGGAAATAATGAGAATAATTTACAGAATCTTTTGAATTCCAATGAAGAAATGGAGAGACTCAATGCTACTGCGAAAGTATGACCCCAATGAATCAGACTTTTGACAAAACAGGTCTGCTTATAAGATTTAACTTATTCCAGGATTTCTCAAAGTTTGGAGAAGCCAAATCCAAGTTTGAATTCAATTCTGATGACACCTGAGAGAGTAATGGGTCCACCGAATACCCTACAATACATCCCGAATGTGAATAATAATGTTTCTTTAGAAGGCTTGACAGCTCAACACTTAACAGATTGGTTGGAGAAAGTGAGTGTGGCATTAGCAATGAAAATAGTTGCTGAAGGGGAAAGAACACTGAACCTACCAAGATTAAAATTAGAATTCAAGGAAATGATTGAGGGGACACTTGAATTAAATAGAATTGACTCATATAATGAAGATGAATTAAGCTTCTTGTGTAAATATGTCACAAACAGAGCAGGATTAGCACATCAGAAATTATCAGAACTTGCTGAAAAATATGGAGTGGATATTGAGAAATCCAAACATTTGAAGTTGAATTACAAATTAGAATTCGATTAAAAACATATTGAGAACATGAGATCATCTAGAATGAAAATTCTCATTACAGAATTAATTCAAAGTATTCAAACATGGGGAACATTACATAGAAGTCAAAAGGGTAAAGGAAAGAAGTCAGAAGGAAAGAGAGTCTGCAAATTTGAATTCTCCTGATACACAGCAGACTGAGGTGGTCATTCTGACTTCGGGAGTCTTTTCCTTAGACCGCCGAAGGCGCGGGCACCAGAAGACTGCCATATTACGAGTACTGAAGGATTTCCGCCACAATTTGGGCAGAAATCCTCCAGTGGTCGTGCTGGGGGTTGGAGACGCAGAGGCCACGCCACACCAAAAGGACTTCACCAACCTTATTACGACCTGTAATTCAGCCTGGTGGTGTCCTGATGGAGGGGTGCTGCCGACGGTGGGAGCACCGGGTCCTGTCCCCTCAGGGAGGAGCACCTTGTCAGACGAGGTAAGTGTCCACTGCAAGGGGTGTGTGAATGGGTGTGTGTGAGTGTGTGTATGCCTGTTATGAACGGGGGCTGGGAGGGGAGTGTTTTTGCGTGTGTGTATGTCTGTGTGTAAATGTGGTGATGGTGATGCGTGTGTGGGTGAATGTGAATGCTGGGTTGGGGTGCGTGTGTGCATGCTTGTAGACAGGGGTGGGGCTTGTGCGTGTGTATGTTGAGAAAAGGAGGGGGTGGGGGATGGAGTGTATGCGTGCCAATGGCGGTGAATGTAGTGAGTGCATGTGTGAGTGGGGGTGTTGTGCATGTATGCATGCATGTATCTGTGTTTGGATGTGGTGGGGTGTTGCGTGTGTGTGTCTGTGTGCGTGCGCATGAGTGTAAGGGTGTTGTGAGTGCGAGAGTGTGTGACAGGGTGTGCGTGTGGGTGCGTGCATATATGCGTGGGGTAAGTACAGGGATCGGGGTGGTCATCACTGGGAGCGGGGAGGTTACTGGGGAGTTTGGGGAAGTGGGGGGTGGGAATGTTGTAAGGGAAGGGGGGCCTCTTGGGTAGATGGGGGTGTCGTCTGCCGGAGACAGGAATGCAAATTCCTGTTTCTGGTAGCCTTTCCACCAGGGATTTTGTGGCGTTTTTCGTGGCGGTGTTACCACCACGAAATCCCTGGCGGAAAGGGGACTCATGATACCACCAACGGTATTGGATGGACTGCCGGGTCAGAGATGCTCATCTCCAGCCCAGTGGGTCCAACTGCCCTGGCGGTAGGAACGGGTAAGTGGACAAACCGCCACACTCATTATCTGGCGGTCCGGCACCTCGTCCCTGGCGGTCAAAGACTGCCAGGTTTGGAATGACCACCTGATAGTCCAGTAAAGATATTCGCAATGAGAGAAATTCCTGGAGGGAATTATGTTCATGCCTCTTGGAGCAGAAGTGATATTTTATTGTTTACAAATGAGTACCCGAGATTGAGAAAGAAACCAGTGGAATGGTACCAGCAGACAGATAGGTTTGTCAAACTTGCAAAATGCCTAGCTGATTTATAGATAGAATAAAAAGAAGTGTTGATTGGCCAACAAGAGAAACTCCACGAGATCCAGTTACAGGTGCACCATTGCATGATGTAATGAAAAGCTATTACAAAGTGATTGACTTTTTGAAAACAAGAATTTCCCCTAAGAATACTGACTGGCAAAGAATTGATAGGACAGCTCAGGAAGCAAAGGAGTCAATACATGCATACTATGAAAGGTTGTTGCAGGCATTCAGTACTAATATGATATGGTACACTGTTCCGAAATCGAAAGGAGAGGAGAAAGAGAAAGAGTCCTGTTAATCAGGAGCAATGGTCCTCACACACCAAATCTGGTGTCATGCTTCATCATAGGACAGCTCCTCGTCAGACCGGCGCTGCAATGTCTGACGGGCACCCCCCTAGGGGGGGCTCTTTGCCGGAGATCTTTTTGAATATACTCGATGATGCCACAGAGCCAAAATATGGGTCCGAGAGAGGAGAAAATGTATGAAAAAAGAGAATAATAAAATTGGCTCAGATCCCTCACCTAATAGTTTATTATTTGCTGTTGGGAAATGGTCAAGATTAAAAAGAAATCAAGGGAGTGAGACTAAAGACAATGCTTGAACACCCACACAAGATCAATCAAAGAAATTGAGGAGGACGGAAAAGGTCCGACACTCCTCAATATGCGGTCGACATGTTTCGCGTCGTTGCTGGTCCAACAGGATCCCGTGACGCTTCTTCAGGACCTAATTTAATTATAGATTTTCTCCACAAGAAAAAAACAAAAACAGAATACTTATACTTCTGTTGACTAACGTTCACAGTCAAGACGTCATCAGTCACTTAACAGGACTAAAGCAGACTGGGTTTCCTTTCCTATCAGTCGCCCTAAGTATGGGAAACAAAAAAGAGGGCTAAAATTAGCTCAGTATATCATCGCTTCACCAGTATTCAAGGGCGACGAGTACAGGTTAATGCAGAAAAAGGGGAGTGACAAAATAGTGCAACACTCAGTGATCAAGTGGTTGTAGGCATACCATGCTGGTAACATATAAAGTTGCTTACCATCTCAATTTAGAGAATAGGCTTCATGGGATATCGCTGGCCCATCACCCGGTACACAGTAGATCTGATGGTAAGAGAACATGTGCCAAAAAAGGAGAAAAGGGGGGGCATCATATTATAGTTATATACTCGTCATAAAAGTCCGAGGTACAAATGGTTAGAGATAAGCCAACCAAGTTGGGAAAATGTAGGACTGACAATAAGGTGGAATTCAAAAGTCGTATTTACATATGACTCACTTTAAGTCTAATACACATACATCATAGAAGCAGCAAGAAACAGGAAAAAAAAACAGTCATCAATTCTGTGTGAATGTTCATAAATCTCCCCAAAATCACGTATATTGTAGGGCATGTAGCCAGTTTCGTTGAGTAAAGAGATACTTCATCCTAAAAACACACTAAGAGATGTGTCAAAGGTCAAAAGTAAAGTGGCACATTAGAGGGATAAAGATATGGGGGTATGTCGTGACCCAGGAATGATCATACCTTTATATAACACACCGTAGTAAATTTGAAGAAAAACAAAGACTAGGACCGAAGGAGTGCAATCTGTAAGACTGCGGCCGTATCGTTAGGTATAGAGCATGGGGTCCCTGGCCTGGAAACATCATAGCGTTCGAAAAAGATGCCGTGGTAAAGTTTCTGCAAGAAAAGTAGAGTGGTGCACTTACTTGCGCGGTTACCGGTTTTGTCTGCAGCACCAACTGCCCTGGCGGTAGGAACGGGTAAGTGGCCAAACCGCCACACTCATTATCTGGCGGTCCGGCACCTCGTCCCTGGCGGTCAAAGACTGCCAGGTTTGGAATGACCACCTGATAGTCCAGTAAAGATATTCGCAATGAGAGAAATTCCTGGAGGGAATTATGTTCATGCCTCTTGGAGCAGAAGTGATATTTTATTGTTTACAAATGAGTACCCGAGATTGAGAAAGAAACCAGTGGAATGGTACCAGCAGACAGATAGGTTTGTCAAACTTGCAAAATGCCTAGCTGATTTATAGATAGAATAAAAAGAAGTGTTGATTGGCCAACAAGAGAAACTCCACGAGATCCAGTTACAGGTGCACCATTGCATGATGTAATGAAAAGCTATTACAAAGTGATTGACTTTTTGAAAACAAGAATTTCCCCTAAGAATACTGACTGGCAAAGAATTGATAGGACAGCTCAGGAAGCAAAGGAGTCAATACATGCATACTATGAAAGGTTGTTGCAGGCATTCAAACATTACAGTGGTATAGAAACGAGTGAGCCCAAAGACAAGATTCATTTTGTGTTCAGATTTGTTGAAGGGTTAAGACCTGAAGTTGGTAGCATGCTTAAGAGTCATTTGATTTGATGCAGATTAGACCAGCATACTCAGGGATGCAGGGAATTCCACAACAGGGAAACATGCAAATGGTTCAGAGTCAGGGACTGATGAGAAGCAGAGGACATGGTGGATTTGGAAATGGAAATGGAAATTGTGCAAGTGTTGATCTGAATAATAATGTTAATTCAGGTGATATGCAGACAATGAAGATGATGTTACCTTGTCACGCTTGCTATGGTCATGGACATTAGAAACAGGAATGTCCAATGATGGTACAGGAAGGTCTTGTGCAGATGAATCAACAAAATCATTTTCAAATTTGAGAGGACCGAGAATTTGGAATACTAATGTAAATGTTCAGAATATGAATATTCAAATGCAGATTCCTCAGCAAGTGCAAATTTCCCAACAGCAGATGCAGGTGCCACGTTTTCAGGTACCACAGCAAAAGCAAATGCAACCACAGATAAAAATGATGCCACAGCAGCAAATGCAAATACCTCAAACTCCAATGGCACAGCAGCAGATAGTGGTTCCTCAGCAGAACATGGGTCAAAAGTTAAGTCAAAATAGTCAGTCATGCATTACACAGTAGCCCCTACACAGTGACGATGAATCGAGTTATGAAATTGTGAGGGAGAGTTTGGATCAAGAAGAATGTGTGCTAGGAGCTTCATTATAGGTGGATCATGTAAACGGAACAGTAATGGGTCATGATGTTTCATTCCTGGTTGAAACAGGAGCTATGCGCTCTACTGTCAGAACTGTAGAAGTCCTTAATGTGCCACTTTCCTGGAAAACAGTACTGGTTGTAAAAGTAGCAAATCAGCACCTGACAAATGGAATTACTGAACCAGCTGCTGTTATAACAGGTAATTTCGAAGACATGCACAGATTTGTAGTCTGTGACTCAAGTCCAATGAGCTTATTGGGAAGAGATATGGTGTGCAAAACAAGATGTTCAAATACTTGCACAAATGATGGAATTGCAATCCAAACAAATAGTGATGATGAGGCATTTTGTTTACCAATTGGAAATTGTAATTTGATTAATGAAGAGTTTCCATTGATTACTCCTTTTATTGCATTTACAGTATTGGACCTGCCAATTGACTTACAAGATACAGTTATTTCAAAAGTTTGGGATCTTTCTGGAAAAGATGCTGGTCCAATTATAGGAGTTGAACCAGTTAAATTAACAGTGAAACCTAATCCAATTTCTCCTCAACATCACATGACACCAGAAGTAATTGAAGGAGTTACTCCTGTAATTGTAGATTTTGTTGAACAATGAGTTTTGAAAGAAGTGCTGAGCAGCCCATGTCATTCACCTGTTATGGGTTTGCGAAAACTAAGTGGGAAATTTCACATTGTTCAGGATTTGGGAAAAGTTAAAATATATTGTGGTCAAATGTTGTACAGTGGCACTCAATCCAGCAGTGAGTCTGTTCCAAATTCCATGTGGCACAGAATGGTTCACAGAAGAGGACTTTTCACAAGCATTTTCCTCAGTGCCTATACATGCACAGCCAGTTTCTCTTTAGTTTTAAATTCTGCAACTGTGTGTGTTGTTGGTGCAGGATCCGATAAGGCTTTTCAGAATCCACATCTATATTTAATCAAGTGTTGAAAAAGAATTTGGAATAATTGGAAATGCCTTTCCAATCAACATTGGTTCAGTACATTGATGACCTATTGGTTGCTTCAAAGACACAGGAAGTAAACTGAAGGATGCTATTGCCGTGTTAAATCATTTGGGTGTAAATGGACATAAAGTGTCCCCAGCAAAATTACAGTACTGTCAGAAAGAAGTGAAATACTTGGGACGTCAAATAGAGAAAGGTGCAAGGAAGGTGTCCAGAGAACGGGTTACAGCTATTTTGCAAATGAACCCTCCTGTTATTCAAAGAGATGTCAGTATGTTTTTGGGAATGTTGAGTTACTGCTGCCAATGGACTCCCACTATTTCTGTTATTTTCAAGCCATTACAGAGATTGAACCACAAAGACATAACTAATACAGTGCCCTTTGCTGAAGCTTGTATGAAAGTTTTTACTGAGCTGAGAGTCTGTGCAGAGCACCAGCTCTAGGAATGACTGACTACACAAAGCCATTTTTACTGTTTTGTCATGAACGTGATTGTTGTGCACTTTCTGTCTTGACACAGGTACATGGTGGCGTAAATCGTCCTGTAGCATATTTTTCAGCTACATTGGATCCGGTAGCTCCTGCTTTACCAGGCTGCCTTAAGCAGGTAGCTGCGGTTGGTTTGAACCTCACTCAGTGTGAGAGCATTGTGATGGGACATCCTTTAACTGTTCTGGTCCTTCACCCAGTTGAGGTCTTGCTTACCAGGACCAAGACTCAATATTTAACAAATACCAAGTTGATCAGATATGAGTTGTCAATTTGAGGTTCATCGAACGTCACCCTTAAGTGTTGTACTGTGCTTAATCAAGCAACCTTGCTCTCAGTAGACAATTTTGAAAATGAAAATGTTTATGAAGTTGAACATGACTGTCTAGAAGTTACTGAACTGTGTACCAAACCCAGACCTGATATTCAGAATTCTCTGTTAGAGGAAAATTATCAAATATTATCCGTTGATGGTTCCTGTTGAAGAGACAGTGCGGGAACTTTCAGATCTGGTTATGCTGTGTCCACTATTTCTGGCATACCTGAAGCTTCATGGCTTCAAGGAGTATTTTCTGCACAAGTGGCTGACTTGGTTGCTCTTACTAGAGCATGCAGTATTTCTGCACAGCTTAAAATTACGATTTTTACAGACAGCCAGAATGGATTTGGTGTAGCACATAATTTCGGGCAGTTTTGGTCCCAGAGAGGTTTCTTGACCTCTTCTGGCTCACCAGTTAGAAATGGTGATAGGATTCATGATTTGTTACAAATCCTGCCATTGCCTGAAAGGATTGCAGTGGTCAAGTGTACCGCACATCAGAGATCAGCGTTTTCAACTCCATGGGAAATTCCTATGTGGATCAGGTTGCTCGCTTCACTGCATTGAATAGTGTAACATTTAATGAAGAATGGAAAAATGTTGGTGCAATGAATACTGATGAGACAAGTCAAAGTTACATGTTGACAGAAATTGACACTTAGGAAGAAATAAAAAGGCTCCAAAATGAGGATCCAGACAATGAAAAGAAAAGCTGGGTAAAACTGGGATGCACACAAAGAGAAAATTATGAAAAATGGGTTTCATATGAAGGGCAGGTGGTTTTGCCAAACTGTCTACTGGCGCAAATGGCAAGATATTATCATGGTAAAACACAAATTGGCAGAGATGATTTGAACATTTTAGCAATCCTGGTACAATCCAAAGTTTAGACAGGTTGCTGAAGCAATTTGTCAAAAAGAACTGTTGTCAGTTTGAGTCACATTGGAAAAGCAGGTGGTCCATTTAACAGAATGCAGATGGATTTCACGATATACCTATGAGTGGAGGTTTCAGATATGTATTGGTGATTCTCTGTATATTTAGTCACGAGACTGAAAGCCTACCCCACACGTAGAAATGATAGCCTCACAGTAGCAAAGCTGTTACTTAAGAGAGTTGAGCCCTCGTTTCGGGTTTCCAGCCTTTTTAGAATTAGAGAGAGGAAGTCACTTCAACAATGAGGTGATAAAATTATTATGTTAAGCCTTAAGCACTGAGCAAAAGCTGCATTGTAGCTATCGACCTGAAGGTTCTGGTTTGGTAGAACAAATTAATGGAACTTTGATAGCTCAATTAGCAAAAATGTGTGCATCCACAAATCTGAAATGGCCAGATGCTTTACCATTGGCTCTAATGAGCATGAGAAGTACACCTGACAGAAAGACTGGTCTCTCTCCCCATGAGATCCTAATGGGCAAAGCAATGAGATTGCCAGCTGTTCCTGCAAATGCATTCATGACTCCATTACTTGGTGCTGGATTACTGCAAGGGTCTAGCTGATGTGGTTCTCTCTTTGTCTCACCAGATGGAAGCAACAGCCATGCCACCATCCCAAAACCAGTGTCATAGTCTCCGAGCTGGTGACTGGGTGGTGATAAAAAAGCATGTGCGGAAGACTTGCTTGAAGCCTAGGTGGAAAGGTACTTACCAGATCATTCTGGTGAAGTTTGCTGTGAAGTGTGCTGGAATTCTGAACTGGGTCCATGGGAGCCATATTCACAAAATGACTTATCATCCAGTGTTGCTGAGAGCACCAGTTGAAGTAATACAGTCTCAAGAAGAGCAAGTGACAAAGACAGAGCAAGAGACTGCAAGAGGAAAGATAGTACAAACTGGTGAAGATCCAGGTACTCTTCTAAGAGGTGAAATATAGGTCAATCCTGATACTCCTCTCTCAGCAGAATCAGAAACGGACGTAGGAGGAGAGTCAAGTCTAAAGAGGACTCTCTCATGTTTTCTTGAGATAAAAACTGTTCAACAAAGAGCCTCAGGGTTCAATGTTGTGTTTTTCATGTAGCTTATTTGTTCTGTTTGAGTTTCACTTTTGGCAGGAAACTCACGTAATGTTTTCACATAGTTTTAAATGTAATTTTTGTATGGAACCTGATGGAGAAGAGAGAGGAATGACTGTGTAATTCAATTATGGCTGCAAAAAACGTGGAGAGATACATTTGATGCACAGATGATGTTCATTGGCTGCAAACTAAACCACCCCATAGTCATGTCCAATAGAGGCTTAGTTAGTAACTTTTGGGACATTAATACAGCAATGTTTTAGGTGATGTAAGTCAGATTCCATTTAGCTTCAATTCTGTTCAGTTCTCAATTCTAAGCCACGAGATGCTACTTAGTTCTTCCCTATGATTCTAATGGTTCAGTTATATTAGGCCCAACTTTACTGAACTGTTTCCCTTTAATGTCCTGATGCTGATTAATGAAGACCTCCCTGCATTCTGCTGATAAAGATTCTACTGATTGCTGATCCATTTAGGAGAGGTATAACCAATGTGCATTTGTGTTTTCTCTTTAGAAACTCCAACCACTTATTTTGGTTAGCGCCATAGTTAGATGTTTTCCAAGTTAATTTTTGTCTTATTTTTCTTTTTGCATGAAGCCCACACAGTGCTAGTTAGGGATGCCTGACCTAATGTCTAAATTTGACTGTTTTGTTAATTGATGTTGTTTGTTTCAACTGCACAAACAATTTTTCACTAAATTCTGTTGCTATTCTGTGTTGTTCTTTTGTAGTGTCCAATGTTAAATTTCTTAATTAGATTAAGATTCTTATTCTAAATAAATAACGTCTGACAAGCCCAAACCGGTTACTGCAGGTTCCCTCGGGCTGTCTCCTCCGGTTGTTGGAACTTTTTAGTTGAGCTAATTTAAAGCCTGTCTCCAAACTATACCTCTGCATGTGAGATTGTAAAACTGTTGACAAGTTGTTCCATAGGGGGATCCAGGCCAGGGCCATTTTATCGGGTGCCGACCTGCGGCCAATGAGAGGAATCCTTCAGTTCTCTGATGTAAAATTGTGCCTTGGAGTCCATGAGTGTGTGGTCCTGAGAAAGCCTCAGGAACTTCTGACAGGCTTCGAAAAAGGTGTAGCTTGGTAAGTAAGATTGGGGTGATGGGAGCTTCAGATTTTCCAACAATCACACTGCTATATAATGTTAAAATAAATTTACAAACAGAGCAGTGAACAGGGAGAGGAATGCAGAATGGTAGGAGTGGGTAGTAAGTAAGAGAAAACACAATATTTGGTAAACTAAACAACATTTTTGAAGACTTTTAAAGCAGAGAAAGAGGGAGTGTGTATGCCTTTTTGTCTTTGTTTATGTAAACATTCCTTTTGAAATCTGACTGATGATATCTAACTGAAAGCACCTGTATCCAGCTATTCACATGAAAATAAATTTATTGGGGGAGGGGGTGTAACACCCCAAACAACCCCTGAAGCTATGCCCCTGAGCTTCGCTGGACCTTCCTGGCCAAGAGCTGCTGTTTAACTGTCGAGAAACGTCCTGATTTGTGTTACTGTTGGTAAGCTGGTTATCTGTGTCAGCACCGGTTGGGTGCCTAACAACTGACGTGTGCGACACACTGTCTAATGACTGCTACAGCAGTCATTGTTTGAGCAACATAATATAGTCTGAGCGTGTCATAGAAGCTAAATTTATGTGATCTCCCCAGCGATACACACACCGAAGAAAACAAATTTTGGCAGCCACTGCTCAGACAATACTGCTGAGGGCAGCAAGTCACTACTCACGGACATTCCAATACTTGTCATCCTTATTCTAGCTATGATCCTGGAACTATAATTGTCATACATTGACACTGCATTAAGTATTTGTCTTAAATGTTACATCAATGGCACCAACAACAGAATGCATCTTTATGGTGGTGCCTAACCGTGATGCACACGCTTTCAATTTAGTGTGTGCATATTGTTATAGTTTGGTTTAAATGAAAATATGAAAATGTTTGATTATAATGTAGTTTAGTCCATTGCCACCCCGTCTGTATTTTACCTGTAACAGTTCCTTGCATTACCTATTAGTGTCCCTGGGTTGTTTCTTGTGCCCGTCTGTTTCCCATGTGGTCCTCGTGTCCACCTTTCCCTCGTGCCCATTTCCTGGCATCTTTTTGGGTCAGGCTCCGCTGTGGAACCCCTTGAACTGACCATAGTTTTTTTGGTTGTATAGAATGGTAGAAAGGGAGGTTACTAGCAAGGGTGTGCAAGAAAGAAGTATCTCTTCACTTATTTTTATGACAGCTTCATAATTCCAACACATATTATCTGCAATGAACTCACAGTAAATATACATTGAGTCAACACAATTATGAAAACTATGGAAGGAGAACCAGCTCTCTTTCTGCAGTGTCCTGGTGAACCTAACTTGGATAGGTCTCAAAGGTTGGACAATATTGAGGCTTAGCTGAGGCTGCAGGAGGGTGTATGTAAACAGATACATGGAAATTAGCTATGTTAGAACGTTGTTTGGGAGCATCGTAGGAGAAGTTTAAAACATACACTGACATTCCTATTAGAGGGTGAAACTGCGCTTAAACAGTTGGAACTAAATTTTGAAAAAAACAATAAGGTAGTTGGTAGGCGTATTTATGTAAGGCAATTGCCTCATAGGCAGTAGATTGTATGCAAACGAACTAAGAGTTTTAGCTGCAAAGTGTAATAATCAGTGTTTTCAGGATCAAATGATACATTAGCAGTTGGTTGATGAAACAACCCCAACCTTCAAGAGAAGTTACTGTTGGTCCATGGTTTAAAGTTAGATAAGGCTATATGCATTGCTCATCAATCTGAGGAAATGATGTTGGGCAAGAGAGAGATATCATACAGAATCACACGATCAGGAGCATCCAAGTTTTCAGAACCCATGAAACTGATCCGAGTGGGTAGTCAGGTGATAAAAGTGACTAACGGAAACATGTGGAATATTGAGTAAGTGGTGAAGGCCCCAGGGTGTATCTTGTAGTTCTCAACTGTGTCACGGTTTCACAAGTGTGCATCCTTCAGCATGCCCAAGGGAGAGACTCTGCAGATGTTCATTCACAAACCCGCAGTCCACGAAGGTAACAGCAACTGTGTTATATAAAATACTATACAACTTGTACTTCTGCAGATGTACATTTTTTCAGAAATTAATTTGCACTAATATAATAATTTTCTACATTTCAATAGTTTGCGCTTTGCAATTTTTATCTTAGATTCTGGCCAATTCTTTCCAGTTCCATGTTATTAATGCTGTTGGTGCCATTATTTTCTACACTTATTGTTTACCACAAATTGTGTTCATTTTGACATCCACTTTGTTTCATGTTTACATTGTTGTTGAGGGAGAATGTGTAGAGTCCTCTAAGTACACAAACAAAAAACTCCCTTTATAGATGTTCACAGTATGGAACCTTATTTATATTGCTGGCGCACAACTAGTATTTGCAAGTAATGAAGTGGTTACCTTATAGCTGTATGTAAACCTCGCTCATGATAAAAACCCTTTTCCATCCTCATTTTGTATATAACTTTCCTTTCCTTTATTTTTATACATTTATTTTAATTAATAAATACTTGCTCATATAATACATTCACCAGATTAGAATAATATTTCATCCCACATTGATTTAAAATTTCTTATTTTTCTTTCTAAAAAAACATAATCAACACTTGCATACAATAAAAGCTTTATCATTCATGTAATATCTAAAATGTTGATATGGCGTTTCGGTGGTGTAATGATATGTGAGTTTTGACCGCTGACTCCACCTAGCACTACACCATCACATTAGTGACCACCAACTTCATTTTGCCTATTGACTTTATTTTAGCATTCGCCACTGCCACGTTAAAAGCCGCAATTAATTTTCCATGTTGTACTGTGCTCATGTTTCTATTCTTCGTATTTTTTTCCCACCAAGGGCTTAGGTTAATAAGAATGTACTCAGACGGCAGGGACGGTGTTGTTTTGAATTGGCACCTTGGGATTGTGGCTAAGTCCCAAAGTGTTATTTTCAAAGCAGGCCAAAAGCAATCAGCATTTATTTTTAATAAATAAACTTCTGTAGGGAGAGGGAGGTTCTAGACTTTTCCCCTCTTGTTTGTTCAAAGTATAAGAGGCTGAGACCAGATGGACCGGGGACAGAGAGTGTTTGGAGATCTCTGGCACATCCAGGACGCTGGAGTGTGCCATCCTTCCCGTGAGGATAATTGATATCTCTCTCCTCAACTGATTCAGGGACCTGGCGATCTGATGATGAATAGGAGGGAGATGAAGCAGTGATGTCCTTTTCTCATGGTGATGCACATTTTTTAATTCATTATTTGCTTTGCATTATAATATAGATACATATATTTGCTGTATATATATATATATATATATATATTGAAGTGGAGAATCATTTGTACAATCTTTCATTTCACTGCTGTGACCATTTTTGAACGTGTGCTTTCAGCATGCTAATCTCCTTTTAGGAACCTTGCGTAGTGAAATAATAAATGTCTTCTTTTAAGTAATTAGGTAAATTGGTGAACATGGACCTTATGAATAATGTTTTCAAAGGTGGAGTAAATTGAGAGATTTTGGTTGGCAACAAGAATTTTTTTGGAAGAAACAGGAATTAAATACTGTTTTAGACCTCTACTGGGAGATAATTGAATGTATAATTTAAAGGAATCGGTATGGGTATAAAGATCTGTTTATAATAGGCTCTGAAGGGAGCAATGTGAATTCAGTAGCATGCTGGCACACCATAGTTATTGTAGGAAAGCATTATGGTTTAAAAAAATGAAACAGGCTTTAAATAGCAATTTTAAAGAGAATTTTGAAAACTGTGACATTGATGTTACCTATATTCACGAAATAAATTGTAGAGATGGTGGTTAGTGGTGAATGGTGAGTAAATATACCCATTGTTAAACCTTAGATTCATATTGTATGAGATTGTAAACATTGTTTTGTATTTTTTCAGTTATATCCTGTATACAAAAAACTGTTTATGGATTTATAAATTCGGCCTGAAAAAGTGAAGTAAACCATCTAAAAGACCACCGAAATGCCGCGTTGACATTTTAGATATTACACGAAGGATACAGCTTTTATTGTATACAAGTGATGATTATATGGTTTTTAAGAAAAGAACATTTAAGAAATTTTAAGTCAATGTGAGATGAAATATTAATCTAATCTGGTGAATGTATTATACCAGCAAGTATTTTTTTTATTAGAATAAATTTATAAAAATAAAAGAAAGAACAATGATATACAAAATAAGAATGGAGAAGGGTGTTTATTGTGAGTATACACACGGGTATAAGGTAACCACTACATTACCTCTTGCAAATACTAGTTGTGTGCCAGCAAAATAAAGAAGGTTCCATATTGTGAATATCCATTAAGGGAGTTTTTTGTTTCTATACTTATATTAACCATGTCCTTTTATTGGTGTGAGGGGTACCTCTCCTACTTTTTGGAGTCCTTTAAGCTCAGCATTCTACTAGTGCCTGTTGGTACGAGTCCTATCTGTTGGGAGTTTTTCCTTGGATCCACATATAACTTTTATTGTAAAAGGCTGTCTCGAACATGCGAGGTAGCAATAACACTACAATCCTCAAGATGGCAAAGTCGCACCAACAAAACCGTCTAAGAGGCGCGATCTGACCATTAATCTGCCAGTCGTGTGAATTGTGAACAAGTTGTTGAAACAGAGACGAGTAAACATCTTGACAGCAGCCACGACCCTTTCTGTCCCTGCAACGTGCTGTTGGTGACTAAACACTGACAAACTTCTAAATCCTATGGGGGCTTAGTTCACTTCTACCTGTAAAATAGATACCGGACTAAATCGGGAAACGGGGTGAGGTATAGGGAGAGGAGCCGAGGTTGTCGTCTTCGAAGACCCATGGTTTGTGGGTGGGATAAGACTTGCCCACCATCGCACAGCAGGCTTGTGGGTCGGTCTGAGGAGGTGCCGACGATTTTCTAATGTGTTATGAAGGCCTCCGGTCTGTCTTTGGCGGGTTGATAAAGGAGGGCTTAGGTGACATCTTCAGTTCTTCCTGTGACGTGTGCCTTTTCCGGTGGCCAGGGGCCGGGTTCTCTAGGACTTCCTTGGTGGCGACTGGCGCTCAGTATCCGCTCCTGATGTGTTGAGGTATTGAAAGGCCCAGCGGCTCATGGCACGTGGGCACCTGTAAAACATAGAGAAGGAAATTGTGACCCCTTGGGAAAGGTCTGAGGAATGCCAAACACGCTCTCTTTTTCAGATGACAGCTGAGAAGACAGTGTTTGTGTCCTTTGAGTGTTAAGTATTGGGTTGTCACTTTCTCAGATGCTAATGCTACTAGCTACATTTTTCTCTAGGTAAGGACAACCCATTGCTTGTAAAACAGCAGGAAATGTTTCCTTTGATCTGAAGTCCGGCCTTAACTGTGAATCTCAGTCCCAAGCAGATGGCAACCCTACTGGCTCCTGTTATTAGCTGCTGTACTAAAAGGCACCCAGCACTGCAAGGACCATGCTCCTCAATTGAAGTATGAAAGGACTCACCCTTTTCTGGGTGTGTGAGCGTGCACACACACACACGCTGCATGTGCCCACAGGAATGAAACCTGTTCACATTGCATAATCCGTATTCTGTAAGTGCATACCTGATTCCGAGCGCCGTGTCCTGCAGGACCCTGCTGGGTGTGGGGTACGTGTATCTGAAGGGAGTCTGGTCGTGGTGCACCTACAGTGGATGAAGAGGGGAGACACAAGAAAAACTCATTGTTAGGGGGTTCATTCGTATACTGCATAGAAGTACTTCCAAACTGTTCAAAATAAACATGAGTGAGTGTGTCTGAAAACCTGCAAATGAGTACTTTGCTAGTAGAATGTAAGTCCTAAAAGTGACTCATGCTTTTCCACCCCTCTCCCTGCCCCTCTGAAGATGGTATCAAAACCTGCTGCCAACCCCCTTCTTTCCTCAAAGGATACTGCTTCTGCCCCACTGTATGTTGCCTCCACATATAGCTTCACGCAGGTCCCTCCGTAATCCTGCTGCTGCTCAACTCTCAAAAATATTGTCCACGCATAATGCAAAACTTGCCCTCTCCTGGGTCCTTCTGGCAACCCTTTAAGGTGGTCTCCACGTCTGACTCTACCTCACATTCTGGTACTTCCCAGGGGAGTCTCCTAACATAGTGCTAGGCTTCCCCAGCCACAGGCTCTTCCATTCCTCTGATGCTGGTATAGTGACTGATGTAGAACAATCCTGTAATTGTGTGGTTTATTCAGCCTGAGTTTGTTTCACCAGCAAATTAGTGTCCCCACAGACATTGATGGGTGTAGCCTGGTGTGACCAGAGACCGAGGTCAAAAAGACTATTGCAACATGTCAATCTTCACAACAAAATATGCAGTTTCTATGATGTTATTTATATAATACCCACAAGTAACACAGGATCCTGCTATACATTGCAAAGAAAGATCTAAAGCAAAAAAGTCAATTACATTCATATTTATCCAACTGAAGCTGGGTGTTAATGAGAAATCGTCCTGACCCTTAGTTTGCACCAAAATCCCTGAACCCCCAAAAGTGTGTCTCGTCTCAGTTTTGGTACTGAACCTTCATTCCATGGACAGTCTACTGTTTTCCAAGTCCTCCTTGTCCCAACGAAGGTGGTCTCCACACCCGTCCCCAAGCTTTTCCTCCTTGTGTCATTCTTGCCCATCGGAAGGTGGCCTCCTCTTAGTACTGCGCCAACACCCAACACCTCCTTCTTCTGTTCCTCTGAATGTCACTTCAAAGCCTGTCTCCAAGGCTTCCCTCCCCTCACTCCAGACATGGACAATCTACTCTTGCATGCATCTCCTTAATTGATCTTGCAGTATTATCATAACTTACTGAATATACAGAATCAAAGGTGCATGTTTAGTAAAGTTTTGCATGGGTGCTCATGTGGCACAACACAATGTAAAATATAGTACATATTCACCATTCACTGTCAAATCCAGAAAGTGCCGATAGTGCTGAATTGAGCTGCACAAACCTTAATACTTAAGGGCCTAATTCATTTATATATTCTGTTGCAATAAAATCTTCGATTAGCAAAAATAGGTGGATTTGCAACAGCGAAATAGGTTTTTACTGTATACCAATCCTATTTTAGGAGCTGCTAAACTTTTACCAATACCTACAATGGGACAGAGAATGGATACATTTTTAACATTTGGAAGGAGCATGTCATAGGCGTTCCTTCCAAACTGCGAACTGGTATGAGATGTATCAGTGATTTGTGACTATACTATCAGCCAGAAAACATTGAAAAGTTCATGACTCCCAAGTTTGAGTGGGAATATATTCGCCATTGTGAAGGCGTCCAGTTAGGACTCCTTTTCCTCTTGTTAATCTTAAAAATATGTTTAGGAGTAGGCAGTGGTGAAGAGGCAGGCATCCTTTAAAAAATAAAAATAATTTTAACTTATGAAACTGGACCGCATTTAAAAAACATCTGTAATGAAAGTTAGGGCCAGATGTAGCAAGGTTTTTGCGCCTCGCAAATAGCGAAAATCGCTGTTTGCGAGGCGCAAAAGCCACATTGCGATGGCCATTCCCATTTTACGAGTCGGTAACCTGGTTACCGACTCGCAAAATGGGAATGCGAGTCGCAAATAGGAAGGGGTGTTCCCCTTCCTATTTGCGAGTCGCATCGCGATGCAGAATTGCATTGTGACCGCGAACGCGGTCGCAAAGCAATTCGCAATTACCACCAGTGTCACACTGGTGGTAACCCATTCGCAATGGGACCCCTTCCCCTTTGTGAATGGCCCTGAAAACATTTTTTCAGAACAGGCAGTGGTCCTATGGACCACTGCCTGCTCTGAAAAAAACGAAACTGACACGTTTCATTTTTTCGTTTGTAAAGCATCTCGTTTTTCTTTAAGAAAAACGGGCTGCATTTAAAAAAAAAACTGCTTTATTTAAAAGCAGTCACAGACATGGTGGTCTGCTGTCTCCAGCAGGCCACCATCCCTGTGAGTGCTGCGACTCGCAAGGGGGTCGCAAATTGCGACCCACCTCATTAATATTAATTAGGTCGGCCTTTGCGACCCCCTTGCGACTCGCAGATGGTGTCAGGGACACCATCCTGCATCCGGCTTTGCGACTCGCATTTTGCGAGTCGCAAAGCCGGAATTTCCTACATCTGGCCCTAAATCACAGACATAGTGGTCTGCTGACGATAGCATTAACTCTGATTGGAGGCCATACCTGTGGTGCCCTACAATTGATGGAGGGTTTGACAGTTTGCAACTTACCTCATGAATACTAATGTAGTGGGTTGGATTGTGAACCATCACGATTTGGAATTTGGTGATCCAACCTATTTTTTTTGCAAAATTCTATTCCATTTAGAAAAAGTCAGTAGCTAATTTACAAACACTTTTCGCGAACTGCAATTTCGTACACCAGCCCATAGATCCCTAAATTTGCGTTCTCCATGTAGAAACACAAGTGCAAGAACACCCCGACTGGCCGTAAATTCATCACAAATGCTTCAGCTCTCCAACACATGGACCATATTCAAGCGTGATAAATGGCAATGTACTCGTGTACACAATGTTTGCAGACACCAGCTTAACACAAAACCTACATACAACATACATTAACACACACAATAGATATTTATATACCAATTATTGACAAACCAGCCAATTAATGTCCTGAATGTTTTTGCAACAGGTGTTCCTATACACAATGTTTTGTAAAGAGACTTAAAAGTTTTTTTTCTAGGGGTAAAGCTTCAAGCAGTCCACTAGTGACATTTCTGGCAATTTTACTGTGCATTTAAAACGACAAGACAATGCTCCTCATGAATAACGTGCCAAAGGGTTTCGACCTCTGATGATAGGGGCAGTGTTCAAAGAGGTCTCCTCAGGGTCAATGAGATGTCACTCATTCAGGGCACTAAATACAAGATCACACAGTGAAGAACTGTTTGTAATAGTACTTGTAAGGATTTTTTAAGACAAATAAAGTTTATACCGATGACCATCCTAAAAGAGTCTAGTGTGTATGGCTCAAGTACCGTGGTATCACGGGGATGTAGTTTGAACTAGACATAAATCCTGTTGACTATCTATGATGGGGATTTTTGTTTATATTTGAAGTACAGATCTAGGGCTCCACCCTTACCTGTTGGTTTAAGTATGATGTCCTCCGCATCATTTAGTCTCCTTAGGGCCTTACATTTCTCTTTAGATGAATTAGGTCTTATATATCTATCCTTGCCTTCGATCGTATCCAGCTTCAATTATTATGTTTTTTCCAAAACGCAATATCTCCATGTGTTTGGTGACAGTAGGCAAAATTTGGATAGCCTCCTTAAACAAGTGTATTCCTGAACACGCGTTCCATCTGAATCGGAGAAATAAGCTCTTTATCGTATTTTATGAAAAAACTACCTACTTAAATCCTTACATGAATGAACCCTGTTCATGTGGTTGGAACAAATAATAATTCTTTCCTAAGTACACCTGTCTCATGGAGATCTAGTACTCTTTCAGACACGGTATGAATTGAAGATTCATCTAGATTTCCCAGCGGTATGTTTGTCTCGAGGTTCATGTTTTTTTTGGTACCCTGATTCTGCCATCCTTTTCGCCCTGCCTCCACTTTGTGCTTTCCCTAAAAATGGCCTCCTTCTCGTTGATTAAACAGGAAGTCGAAACACGTTGGCACGTTATTCATGAGGAGTACTGTGAAACTGAATACACATTGAAATTGCCACAAATACCACTAGAGAACTGTTTGTTGCTTTACCCCTACAAAAATGTTTTTGGCCTCATCAGGGACAATATTAATTGTCTCTCTAAAACATCGTGTATGAGTACTAAATGCACAAACATTTTTTCAGGACATTTTTGGGATGGATTGTCGAAAACTGCTATGTAAATGCCTATTAGATGTGTGTGTTAATGTATTTTATGTATGGCATTTTTTTTTGTTATGCTAGTGTGTGCAAACATTGTGTAAACCAGTACACAACCATAGCACAGAATGAGTTAGACTAGTAAGCAACATGACCACACACTGAATCAACAGCACCAAAGAGGGGGGTCCTCTTGTGGAGATTTTACGTCAGGTGATAAGGAAAGGAGCTATCACCACCATGAAGGTTCTCTCTTGTGCGCAGATGTTTCTGGTGGGCCATTTCTTTGGACCCTCAAAAGAGGCGGCTTACATGGTTCTCAGAGAGGACCCTCCTTTCGCTGCATGATCGGCAATCCCAGAACAGAACACTGCTTCCAAGCGCTGCACGCTCTCTGCTTCCTGTGCTGTGCCAATCTGGTCCTAGCTCAGATTTTTGGGGAGATATTGATAGGGAGCAAGGTACTTGAGGGGGCAGTGCAATGTAAAGCAAGGGGGGGCAAAAGTATAATTCTATACTAATAGTTGAACTCATTTTGTTTAACAGTTTGTTTGAGTCAGTCGTCTGAAAGCAGTTAGTTTCAATGCTTTCATTACATTAAAAGTGTATTAGGCTTGAATCATTTAGTTTATATTTGTATATTGTTTGCATTCCTGTTCTTGGTGCAACACGGCTATTCATCGCACCTTTCACAACGCACCACTCTTCCCTTACCCCTGTCCTATCCTTCTATCAAGGCTTCCTGCCCCCCTCCCTTCTTTACTACAATGTGACTTGCTTAAGGAAAAGGCATCACATTTTATATGTATTTTCAAACGCCTTGCCAATTGCCAATTTGGTTTTCAGGTAAATTGCTTTTGTAACTAATTGATTTGAGATAACTGTATTTCTCACTATCTGGTTCAAAGTTCAAAATAAATACTTATTACGTTATGCCCACACTGCAGTCATCCGTTTTCACAAAAGTCCTGTGTATATAAAATACAAGAATACTCTTCCCATGATACTGACACCACCAACCAGTTCGTTGTCCTATGTGAGGGTGCTGCAGAATCATCCTGTAAAACATACTCCCAACCACTAATTCCCACTGCCTTACCTGCATGTCTCCTTTGGAGAACTTCAGCAGCAAGAGCTCCAGGTTTCGGGGTGCGCTCCTCTGAGGCGGTGCTTCTACAAGAGCTGGATGACCTGGTGCCAGAGGACAGAGATGCACCTCTCTACAGCCTGCCACACCAGATGCTGCGCACGATG
The DNA here is from genome assembly GCF_031143425.1 of Pleurodeles waltl. Classification (NCBI taxonomy): domain Eukaryota; kingdom Metazoa; phylum Chordata; class Amphibia; order Caudata; family Salamandridae; genus Pleurodeles; species Pleurodeles waltl. Next base: position 338,160,454 of record NC_090445.1, read on the forward strand.
GCCGGGGGCTGTTCAGGGGAAGGGCACTCCATTGTCCAGTTCTGTGTGAAGATGTGTAGTGCCGCTTCTCCTGCACTGCCTCCCCCTGAAGTGAAGGGAGAGTGACCATGGTCTTCTTGGAGATGTGGGATTTCCGGGCATCTCCCTGGTCTTTTGCTTGCTCCAAGTGGCGTTTGTGAGCCCTGTGAATTTGAAAAGAGGCCAGCAGGCTTTCTGAGCAAACACTTGTGGATGGAGACAGGTGACCATCAAAACGACCACTGCCAGTCTGAAAGGAGGGCCAGCTGGTCAAAGAAAATTGCTTTTCACTTATTTCGTTCCTCCAAACCTCACTTTGGCTGGGGTTTAAGAACGTCAAGTCATTTGGGATGCTAGGGCTTCTACTGAAGCTCACAGCTTCAATACGATTTGGACTGCAAGTTAGAGCTCCTGTCCCCTCACTTATCTCCGTCCTCAATGCCTCTCTCTGTCCTGGGGGTAGGGACGTGCAGTCACTGCTGATGCTAGGGCCTCTACCTATGCAGGAAGCTTCAAAAGAACCAATGGACTCCAGGGCGGCCCTGCTAGTCGAAGCCTCTCTCCCTTCACCAGCCTCATGTTTGCTGGGGGCAAGGGACCTTGAGTCAGGGGAGCTGCTTATGGTTCTATCAATACAAAAATACCTGGAAGTACTAATGGCATCCTGAACTGTCCTGCTAGTCTGAGTCTCTTTCCCTTCAGCAATCTCTGTTCTGCACCCCTCGTGCTGTCCAGGTGTTAGGGATTTTAACTCACATGGGCTGCTAAGGCCTCCCCCAGTGCTGGAAGCCTCAGTAGAATCTTTGGTCTTTTGCAAGTTTTTGATAGACAAATTCCACCTCCCTCCCCAGTTTTCAGTCATGCACACCTCTCGACTGGGGATGCTAGTGTCTCTAACAACGTAGGAAGCTTCCATGGAGTTCAGGCTCTTCACTGAGTTCTTGCTGGTACATGCACTTCTCTCTTCTCTCATCACTATCTTCCCTCCCTCCAGTTGTTCAGGAATAAGGGACTTGCAATCTTGGGAACTGCTAGTAGTTTCGTCAGCACAAGATGCTCCAGTAAAGCCGGTGACAGCCGGTGAGATTATCATTGCTGGGTCTGAACGACAAATGGCCTTTTTACATTCACAAACTAGACACGGATGCAGGGATGCAAGCCTGTTGAAGGTTCTAGTACTTGATGCTTCTTGGGCGCCAATATCGTCCAGGGATGTGGTCTCAGTTGAATCCACTTTAATGTTAGTCTCCCTACATTTCTGGCCCTGATCCGGTGGTAGGCAAGCAAAGGCGCTTCTCGCCCCTGAAAAGCACAGAAAGGCAACATCCTTGGACGGAGACTCTGTCTCTCTTCTTATTTTTCTTCCTAAAAAGTTCTCTTCATCAAGAGGTAGTGATTGTGGGTCAGATTTGCAGTCTGCTCTATCCTCTCTAAGGGAACCCCTATGGGCGCTGACGTTTTCTAGGGTGGTCCTGGAATTCAGTGCCATGCTGCCTATGGCTTCTTTTATTTCCTTCTCTTGTTCAGGAGTGTCAAGACTAGAGTAATGGCAATACATAGTCACTGGGCCAAGAAAAGAAGTCCGGCTGCAGCTTAAGTCTTCCAGGGAGTGTTTGTGATTCTCAGTTTGTGTCTGTACGTTACATGTTAATTTTCTCAGTTCCTTGCCTTGCCCACCTACTGCATCGTGAAAGGCCCCAGCTCCTTGAATACTGTTGTCTGTCAGGTGTGAGGCCGAAGGCAATCTACAGTTCACCAGTCTAGCCCTTGTGTTAGGGGATCCACTTTCCTTGTTAGTTTCCATCATCCCTTCCTTGTCTGAGTAGGCCTGGGACATGAGCTCATCAAGGCAAAACTCTTCAGTAAAGCTCAGACAATGCAGTGGGTGCCTGGTGGTAAGGACACACATCTCTATGTTGTTCTCTAGCAGGCATGCATTGGCTTCATTGAGGGATGGGGTATTATGGTTTTGAGCACTCACATTATGAATATGTATTCTACTTGAGTCACCATCCCCCAGCTTAATCATATCTGTGAAGCCCCCAGTTGGGTTTGCTCTTGCCAAGTCCTTGCATTCACCATATGATAGCGAACTGCCTACTTCCATACAGGAGAAGCCTTTAGAGATAAGGGCCCCACGGGTGGTAGAGTTACTGCTACAGTGTGCTTTACTTGAGGCACAATCCCGGCTTGCTTCATTTTGTCTTGAGCAGGCCTCCTTCTTCAGCTCACTTTTCTGTACCTTCCACATGTCATGTGTTAATGAACTGTTCTCATTTATGCAGGGGCTCCAAAGAGAGCCAAGAGTTTCTAGTGTTTTGTCAGTAATCTCATCATGCCCACGCTCTGTGCATTCCTTTTCCTGGCTATTGAAGGCTCTCTTTTCTACCGCTCTGATCCATTCCTTTTCACCAGATGGTAGGCACCTGACCTGGTCCATACAAGGGACGCCATCAAAGCAACCGGTTACTGGAGTGGTGTCGGTGTTACTGACGGTTTTGACTAGGGTATGCTCCCAGCCTTTCTCACCTTGGCTCGGGGTTGGGGGTTTGGAGTTCTGGATGGATGGCTCACTGCTCTCCTTGTCTGAGAAGAGGTTTGGAGAGTGATAGACGCTACTGCCACAGTCCTTCTGGAAGAAAGCCTTGCCCGCTGAGGTGTTTCTGAGTAGAGGCACGGAGCTCGACTCATCAGCTGGGTCTCCATCCCAAAGATCTTCTGGCTGTCGACACTCCAGGCTCTCTGTAGCTAGGCAAGGCCCAGGGAATGGGGCACAAACAAAGAGAAGAAATGAGGACCATCTAGGTCAGAAGTAGGCTGAGGTTAAGTATAACAAAGTGGTATTCAACTTACAGCTGGATAAGCTGCTGATACTTAGCAAGAGGTCCTCACACATAGGGGTGATATCCAGGACATCAGTGCCCTCCGACTCTTCTTCCCAGTTGGTCAGTGTTGGGGCTGCTGTGTGGTCACCAGGTAGTGGCTGGGAGGGAGCTGCACCCTGGAAAGAGCTGCTCTTATCTGATGGGAAAATATAATAAACAAAATTCTAAGAGGTTAATGAGGTGTAAGAGAGCCCTGGTTATGTGGAATGTGAGGAATGCAGGCAACAAGTGTGGAACCTGAAGGCGGCAGGGCACGGGGAGTGGGAAACATCCTGAACAACTAGGTCTAAACCCCTACTTGCCTGAACCACTACTGCTAAACAACTAAAAAGTCTCAACAACTAAGGCCCATATTTATACTTTTTGACGCAAAACTGCGCCAACGCAGTTTTGCGTCAAAAAAATTAGCGCCGGCTAATGCCATTCTGAAGCGCCATGCGGGCGCCGTATTTATTGAATGACGTTAGCCGGCGTTAGCCGCCGGCGCCGTCTGGTGTGCGTTAAAAAAAACGACGTACACCAGGCAGCGCCGGCGTAGGGGGATATGGAGCTTGGGCGTCAAGAAATGGGGCAAGTCAGGTTGAGGCAATTTTTTCGCCTCAACCCGATTTGCGCCATTTTTTTTCACTCCCAACCCCCATAGAAATGACTCCTGTCTTAGCAAAGACAGGAGTCATGCCCCCTTGCCCAATGGCCATGCCCAGGGGACTTCGGTCCCCTGGGCATGGTCATTGGGCATAAGTGGCATGTAGGGGGGCACAAATCAGGCCCCCCTATGCCACAAAAAAAAAAAAAAAAACACTTACCTGAACTTACCTTAATGTCCCTGGGATGGGTCCCTCCAGCCTTGGGTGTCCTCCTGGGGTGGGCATGGGTGACAGGGGGTGTCCCTGGGGGCATGGGGGGCACCTCTGGGCTCCTTCAGAGCCCACAGGTCCCTTAACGCCTGCCTTTTGCAGGTGCTAAAAAACGGCGCAAAACTGGCCGTACTTCATTTTTTTTGACCCGCCCACTCCCGGGCGTGATTTTTGCCCGGGAGTATAAATCCCACGCACATGCCTCGGAGTCGATTTTTTAGACGGGAACGCCTACCTTGCATATAATTAACGCAAAGTAGGTGTCCACGCTAAAAAATGACGCTAACTCCATGGACTTTGGCGCTAGACGCGTCTAACGGCAAAGTATAAATATGGAGTTAGTTTTGCGTCGAAATTGCGTCAAAAAAACCGACGCAATTTCGGCGCAAACGGAGTATAAATATGCCCCTAAGTACCGAACAACTACTGTCTAAACAACAATTGTGCCTGAATATCAATTGCCTGAACAACTAATTTTAAGGTAAGGTTTTCTTTCTGGTTTTTATGGTTTATTAGTTGTTTAGAATATATATGAAAATTAGTTGTTCAGGCAATTGTTATTTAGGCACAATTGTTGTTTAGACAGTAGTTGTTCAGTACTTAGTTGTAGAGACTTTTTAGTTGTTTAGGAGTAGTGGTTTAGGCTATAGTTGTTTAGGACCTAGTTGTTCTGTCACATATTCACGGGGAGTATGACAGGCACATGTAGGAAATGTTAGAGGTGCAGACAAGGTGTTTGGAATGTGAGGGCACAAATGATTGCTCTTACAGGATGTGGGAGTGTGAGTCGCGAGGGCAGGATGGGGGAGAATGAGAGAGATTCAGACAGGGTCTGAGGAATGTGAACTACAGCCAGGAGTTGGAGAATCTGAGTTGTACAGATAAGGTGTAGCACATGTGAGACGGTGGTGGGAATGAAAGTGTACAAGAACATGTTCTGTTACACTGGCAAAAGTCCATACGCCCAAGCACAACATTTTTACCACATTCAACAGACAAAAACCACTGGAAATGAAGACACAGAGGGCCTGATTCTAATGTTGGCGGGTGGCGGGAGCCGCCAGCCAAGCGGGAACCCCCAGAAGACCGTACCGCGGTCGAAAGACTGCGGCGGTCATTCTGGGTTTCCCACTGGGCTGGCGGGCGACTGCCAAAAGGCCGCCCGCCAGCCCAGTGGGAAACAGCCTTCCCATGAGGACGCCGGTTCCGAATGGAGCCGGCGGAGTGGGAAGGTGCGACGGGTGCAGTGGCACCCGTCGCGTATTTCAGTGTCTGCATAGCAGACACTGAAATACATAGTGGGGCTCCAGGGGCCCCGCGGCACCCCCTACCGCCATCCTGTTCCTGGCGGGAGACCCGCCAGGAACAGGATGGCGGTAGGGGGTGTCAGAATCCCCATGGCGGCGGAGCGCGCTCCGCCGCCATGGAGGATTCTCAGGGGCAGCGGAAAGTCGGCGGTACACCGCCGACTTTCCGTTTCTGGCCGCGGCTGAATCGCCGCGGTCAGAATGCCCAGCGGTGCACCGCCAGCCTGTTGGCGGTGCTACCGCGGTCATTCGCCCTGGCGGTTTTTACCGCCAGGGTTAGAATGACCACCAGAGTCTCTCTGCAACTGTTCAAAGGTCGCTCACTATGCATGCCCTGCAGCTAAGAGGATTCCTTCACTGCTGCACACACCAAACAACACAAAGGGGGTCATTATGACCCTGGAGGCCGGTGACCGCCAGGGTCACCGACCACGGGAGCACCGCCAACAGGCTGGCGGTGCTCCCTCGAGCATTCTGACCGCGGCGGTTCAGCCGCGGTCAGAAACGGAAAGTCGGCGGTCTCCCGCCGACTTTCCGCTGCTTTGGGGAATCCTCCATGGCGGCGGAGCGCGCTCCGCCGCCATGGGGATTCTGACACCCCCTACCGCCATCCTGTTCCTGGCGGGTCTCCCGCCAGGAACAGGATGGCGGTAGGGGGTGCCGCGGGGCCCCTGGGGGCCCCTGCAGAGCCCATGCCAATGGCATGGGCACTGCAGGGGCCCCCGTAAGAGGGCCCCACTTAGTATTTCAGTGTCTGCTTTGCAGACACTGAAATACGCGACGGGTGCAACTGCACCCGTCGCACCTTCCCACTCCGCCGGCTCAATTCTGAGCCGGCGTCCTAGTGGGAAGGTTGATTTGCCCTGGGCTGGCGGGCGGCCTTTTGGCGGCCGCCCGCCAGCCCAGGGCAAATCCCAAAATACCCTCAGCGGTCTTGCGACCACGGAGCGGTATTTTGGAAGGGGAACATTGGCGGGCGGCCTCCGCCGCCCGCCAATGTTAGAATGACCCCCAAAGTAGTCATGACTTTCTGACTTCACACAAGGCCACTCCAGCTCACCTTCCATCTCCCTGCAACACAGGGCCCGCTTAATTCTACCATGCATTTTCACACAACAGCACAGCACAGTGTACTTGGGGGGTAAATCCCTATAACTTACCAGTCAATTCCAAGAAGGCACTAACTTACTACCCAAATAAATTATGTTTCACCTGCACAACCCAAAACTGGTTTGTAAGAGGCTGGCTCAGTTTACGGTGTACACCTATGGTGTGGTACCCTATACTGAGTCTAGGCAACCGTTAGTGATATTGAATAGGTGTCCAGATAGCAGAAGCTCTCTAGGGGTAGGTGAGGCGAGCAGCTAAAGCTTATCCAGGAGGAATGTAAAGCACTTGCAACACCACAGTAGTCAGACAATAACTTAGTCACAAGAAAGAACCGCACAAGTGTTGCAAAAATAAAGAATACTTAATTACAGTAATACTACCAAACTACGGAGGAGAACATGGCGGGCTGCAGTGCCGCTGCTGGGCGCTAAGCAATGCATTTCCCGGGCGAGGGCGGAGTGGTGATTTCCTGCTCGCGCCAATGTGTTGGCGCGGTTTGCAGGAGTCCTGGAGGTCAGGGGAGCGTTGGAGCGGCTCAGACGACGGACGCAGCACTTTGGGAGCCCTGTGCTGGAGTAGAGCCGTCCTAGAGCTCCAACGCTCACAGAGGGCAGTGGTGCAGGCCCCTCTTCGTGGAGGCAGAGCCAGCCAAAGCAAAGGCTGGATGAGTATAGAGCCGGTCAAGGCAATGGTAAGGAGGGGGAAGTCGGTGTGGAGAGGGATTGAAGCATCAGAGAGACCCAGAAACTCTTCAAGAAGTCAAGAGGGGGGAACCCTGGCTCAGCGCACTTGGAGTGGAGATCAAATTCAAGGTAGGCGGGTCAGTGACCCTTTTTGTTTGGAAGAAGCTTGTGATATCATCCCCCCACTGCTTTAAGGCAGTCTGAGGGTTCTCTGGGCCCCAGAGGTGAAGCTATCTCTTCTAATTTACTGAAACACGGGCCTAAAAAACACATTCAGAGTTGAGTAGTAAAACAAATAGCAAAAATATCCCTAAAATCACTCCCTCATTGAGAACTTATCTTAAAGTTGAGCCTGGGATTGTAGATTCTCCATATAAGGAACTGGAAATACAACAGGAAAAGTGTACTCAAGGAACTGCAGGAGCAAAGGGATATAGGGGACCATGGGTCAAGAGGTCCCCTCCAGGTAACTCAGCTTACTTCAAGGGTTGACAAGGAGTCACCCCAGGTTTATGAAGGGGTCCCTCCCATACAGTTATCTAGAGATGTGGTTCTCCCTGCCGGCAGTTTAGGACAAAGGATCTCAGAAGATAGCACCACTGCTCAAGATCTGGTTTGTCATACGGGACCCCCCCCCGAGTTGATCCTGGCGGTGACCCTTCAGTAGAAATTCTGAGGATATTGGGAAGGGCTTCTTAATTTCAGGAAAAAAACAGGGGTAAATAAGAGAGGCCTGTGAGGCTTTGGAGATGAAGCTTGATCTCTTGACATTAAGAACTCAGGCTCTGGAAGATACGGTGGTAGCCTTAAAATTTGAATTAGGGGCATATAAAGTAGATATTCAGGTGTTGGAGGATTCTGAACAGGCTTTATAGAGTAAACTGGAACAGTTGGAGAATAGCTCAAGAAGGAACAACTTGAGAGTGTTGCATATTCCGGAAGGAGTGGAAGGAGAAAATCTGAAAGCATTTCTAGTTTCACTTATAAAGACTGCGCTCTTGTTAGAGGAGAGTGAAGAAGAAATTATACGTGATATTCAAAGGGTACATAGAGATCCTTTTAGGAAAAACCCAAATAATAGTAAGCCCCAGAAAATCCTGATCAACTTTTTAACTTATGGGCTGCAAGAAAAAATTCTCTCTAAGGCACTTAAGTTGAAAACTATTAAAGCTCAGGATTTCTCGTTCAAGATCAGATCAGACTTGTCTAGGATTACCATTAACAAGCAATGGGAGTTGGGGCAGCAGCTCGAGGAATTTAAAAGGTTAGGGGTATCTGCACAGCTTAAGTTCCCTGCTACCCTTAGAGTTATGTACAACAATAAGATGTATAATGTTAGAGCTTGTAAGGCAGCGGATGAGTTGCTGGCAGATATCAAGTCAGGGGATTGCACCAATGGAAAGTAATAAGTTTGGCCCTCGCCCGGGATCCACCTGCGCTCAAATTATGGGCCTACACCGGTCTATTATTCGTAGAGGGTTCTACAAGGGTGGGGAGGGGGTGGAGGAAGGGTATGGAGATCAGAAGGGGGCACTAGGTGGGGATCATGAGGGAACAAAAAGAAAAAAGGGTTCCTTTTTCACCTCAATTAATTTGGCACCTAGTTGGCAATGGCAAGTAATTTTAGCGAATGCCAGGACCCCAGGGGCAGCTCCTTTCAGATACTTTCTTGGAATGTTTATGGCCTAAGAACAAAGGGAAGAAGAGAAAAGATTTTACAATATTTAAGAGACTCCCCAGCTCAAATATTAATCTTGCAGGAGACTCATTTAACTAGAGAAGAGGGTAGTGAGTTGTTTAAAAAGCAAAAATGACTTCATTCCTATGTTTGTACTGAGCATAATTTCAACAGCAGGAGAGTTGCTATCCTAATTAAACATGGGATTAAGGCAGGAATACTGGAGATGAGGTCAGATTCAGTGGACAGATGGATCATAGTTAAAGTACAAATTAAAAACAGAAGATTTACATTGGTTGGGTTTTATGGCCCAAACTGTGATGATACACGCTCCCTGGAAAAGCTTTTCTCACAGCTAACTGACTTCCCTGATCCTGTCATAATGGCTTGGGATTTAAATGTTGTATTAGATAACAAGCTAGATAGATCCGAGAAGTGCAGATTTCTAGGGACTCCAAAATCTCAGCCTTACTTGAGAGGAATGATGAAAGAGTCGGGGTTAAGTGATATATGGCGGCAGAGAAGGGGGCAACTAAGGGGCTTCTCATTTTATAATAAAAAATATATTCATGTCTCTCGCATAGATTATTTTCTTATTGATATGAAGTTGGGGGTTTAGTAGACAATATCACCTATCTGCCCACCCATTTATCGGACCATGCAGCGGTGACATTAGATTTAAGGTTGGCAGGTGGGCCGTGCAGCAGTAGATCGCACGTTATTACAAGAAGTTGAGGTTATGTGTCAGTTACGAATAGAGACAGAAGATTTCTTAAAAGACAAACTGGGATCGGCTCCAGTTAAAATGGTATGGGACACCTTTAAAGCAGTCATGAGAGATAAAATCTTGTCCGCAGCCAGCTATAAAAATAAGCAGTACAGGTCTGCTATCCTTCTCTTAGAACAGGAAATGTTTAAAGTAAAGAATCAACTAACTTTGAATACAAAGAAGGAAGAGGTCGAGGTTTTGGAGAATAAGTTGAGGGGGTTGAGATGCGAGGTTGAAGAGGTGTTATAGGCTAGGGTTGTTAAAAGAGAAGAGGCTAATAAGTAAGCCCATTTTGAATACGGGGAAAATGCAGGAAAATTATTAGCCTGGAAGTGTAAGCGAGACCAAGTGAGGAATTACATCAAGGAAGTCAAGATAAATCAGTCAGGTGAGAGGTCATCGAGTAGTAAGGCAATGGAGGCCGCTTTTCAAAAATTATTTTCGGACCTATATGGAAGAGACAGTGGTAAGGGAGGAGGATATAGGAAGAGGGTTGGGGGATGATATACTTCCATCCATTACACAAGAGGAGCAGAAATTTTTAAATAGCCCAATTTCTGCTGGGGAAATTAGGACTGTGTTGAAAGGTAGAACGGGAGGCAAGGCAGCCGGATCAGATAGTATTCCGATGGAACTTTATAAGGCGTTGGGAGAGGCAATAATTCCAGTTTTGGTAGATTTATTTTCGGCGATTTGTGAAAAAAGGGCCCCTATTCCGAGTTCATGGAATGAGGCCACGATAGCGGTAATTTTGAAATCGGGTAAGAGCCCGGTTAAGTGTGAATCATATAGGCCTATTTCTTTGCTGAATTGTGATTACAAAATATTCGCTAAAATACTCGCAGACAGATTAAGTAGAGTGGTGGGTCGTTGGATTCATCCAGACCAGAAAGGGTTTATCAAAGGTAAATGTTTACATGAACGGACGTATAATGTGGTAGGGGCTATAGACATGGCTACTTCTCTGGAAATGCCTCTGGCCGTAATTACTTTAGATGCAATGAAGGCCTTTGATAGAGTGAACTGGAATTATTTAGGTCAGATTTTGAGATTATACGGTTTGGGAGAGAACTTTTGTATAACAATAGGTCTTATATATAAAGCTCCCATTGCATGAGTTTTAGTAAATGGTAATTTCACGGAGCCTTTGAAGATAACTAGAGGCACCAGGCTGGGTTTCCCGCTTTCCACTTTATTGTTTGACTTTTATATAGAGCCATTTGCGAGGAAAATAAGGGGGGCTTCGGTCATCGTACCCTTTATTTGTAATGGCTGGGTGAAAAAGGTAGCCTTATATGCTGATGATCTCTTAGTATATACGGCTGACTTAGTATCAACTTAGTCCACACTGTTGGTCCTAGTGGAGGATTTTGGTAGAGTGTCCGGTTACCGTGTGAATCCTGAGAAAACAGAGGTTATGACATGGAATCACAAGAAGGTGGGACAAGCACAATTGAAGAGGAAAATTAGATACTTAAGGATTTTGTTTACACAAGAAATTGACCATCTCGCAACAAGGAATTTAAAGCTTTTGGTAGAGGAAGGTTGTAGGTCTTTACAAAGATTAATGTATCTCCCCTGGACAATTGTGGGTAGAGTTAATTTGGTAAAGATGATGATCTTGCCTAAAATTACTTTTTTGTATAGCTCCATCCCACTTCTACACAAACATTACATAGGGAGGCTTCAGTAAGCTATCACTTCTTTTATTTGGGCATCAAAAGGGCCCAGGATTTCTTGGAAAAATTGAGGAGAAGGAGAGAAAAGGGGAGGTTGGCACTTCCAGATTTAAAATATTACGCTTGGGCATTTCAATTTAACACCACAAAAATGTTGTTTTCTGCCCCTGACTCTTCGGCTATTGGAGATATGTTTAAAGCTATGGTTGTTACCATTAATGGAGCTTCTAAGGGATTTCTTTACAAATTTGGAGACCCAAAGTTTTTCCAAAAAATAAAATTGAAGATCTTACGCGACCTTGCGGCAAGTTGGTATTACTTAAGAATTGTAGAGGGAGTTAGTTACTACAGTCCATATGCCCCCATCTGGGATTCACCAGGCACCCCTGAGTGCCTAAAGGATGTTTTACGCTACCTATTAGGAAGGCTGGTACAGTGATCTGGGGTGACCTTATCAGTGGAGTGGCTTTTCCAGCCTGAAATATGCTCAATTAAACGGTTGGTTGCTGAAGGCCTGAGTAACTTCTGAGGCTGCAGATTTTTTGGAGGAGTGTGTGTTATCAGAATCCCCCAGACTTAAGATGGTTTCGAGATGGTATTGGGATATTTTAGAAGGTTTGGATGGTGAATTTATATTGGCCAACACTCCTTGGGGGAAGGTTATACCTCAAGAGCAGGTAACGTTATGGTGGAAATCATCTATGACTTCTATGTTCAAGATAGTAAAGCCTGCGTCTTTACGGAAGAACCATGTTTTTACTATACATAGAACCTACCTATCCTCAGAAAGACTTTCCAAATAGGGAAAAGCAAAATGATAAACTGCCCTAAATGCGATTTACAGGGTGCTACTGATATATATAGGTTTCAAGATTGTCCAGGGGTGGCTCTTTTCTGGAAAGAAGTGTGTAATTCCCTGTCAAGTATGTTGGGATGAGAAATTCGGGCAAGCCTTCCCTTGATTATTTTCAGGCATTTACAGGAGCAAGACCTGCGAGGAGGTGATGGTGGCAAAGGATACAAAGGACACAAGAGTTTGATATTTTATTCTATTTTGGTGGCTAGGAGAGAAATATATCGAAAGTAGATGACGGAATCTCCCCCATTCTTCTGGATTGGCTCCATGCTCTTTTCTATATGGCAAGAATGGATTTGGAGGCGGGTGGTTTAAATAAGAGGAAGGAGGAAATGTGGGCCCCCTTGATAAATCGGAAAAGAGGTCAAGAGAGACGATAAAAGAATACAGGGGTTTAAGATCAGGTGTCCACATTTTAATGTCCAATTATTATTTTTCCTACCCCCTCCCCATCAGCTCTGTCAGTATGGATACTCTCCTACAGTGGGATGACGGAATGAGAGGAAAAGGGGGCTCCATGGCATGGATCAATTCAACTCTTGAGAGGGTGCAAAGAGTAACTATGGAGTTGATTTAGGAGCTCTGAGGTGTATGAGGACAAAATAAATACTACCAATCTCCCTTTGGAGATACTACATATTTTTATACTCATAAAATAACCAGCAAAAATAGCATAGAAATATACAGGATTCTAGGGGAGGGTAAAACCATATACTAAAAAAAGTGGAATGTGAAAGTGGGACTCCAACCAAGGTACGTGTGGTGGTTAGCCAGGGGCTGGGGCCAGTTAGAAACACCAGAGGTAAGTACAGTAGACGCCAGCAACTAGGAGTAAGTCAGTTACCCACCCAGTTGTTCCACAGGCTAACACAGAAAGCAGTGGTTGGAGTTTGTGGAATACAGGACCCTTTCCAGCAGACCCTGTGGAAACCAACAGGCAAGAGGATGGATGAGGAGTGCCCCTACCCTAGGATACCCAGAAGACAGGAGCACCTACACCAGGGACCCAGATACAGAGGGGAGAATGAACTCTCAGAAGACTGTGGATGCATCAGATTGTCCAGCTTCTGTCAGACCTGTGGACAAGGCCGGTGGAACCCAAGAATGGATTCTGGACGTGGAGGACCTCTACAGGAAAGGAACAGAGTCCAGCACACAAGGAGGTGCCGAGGTGGTACAGGTGGCAATGTCCACCCTCCTGAATATGAAGTTCCTACAAGTTGGTGGAAGAAGAAGTCCAGCTGTGGGGTCCAGGAGTCAATGAAGATCCCAGGAGTCGTCTACGAGCTGTCCCGCAACAGTGGCTGGATTGTAGGAGGGTCAGTGACCAGCCAGGTAACCCACAAGAACTGGCAAGTGCAAATGGAAGCAGAAGAGCAGTTTGCAGAATTGTGGGGACCAGCAAGGTCCAGGAGACTCTACCTAGAAGGGAGTCAGAGCTGGCCCTCAGCACACAGGAAGGCCAACAGAAGCCAGTGACGCCCCCCACGGGTGACCCACAGGCGACGGACACAGGGAGTCACAAGGATACCTTACCAGCCCAGCAAAACAGAAGTCCCACATCGCAAGAGTTGTAGGACACAAGGTGATCTTTGATTTGCAGAGTGCTGGGGGCTTCTTGGAGGCTGAAGAGCTCCCGGAGGAAGAGTCACCAAGCCTTGGCAAATGCAACAGTCGTGGTGTACAGGGGAGCCAGTCCAGTGGTAGGAGCAAGGGCCTACAGCCTCCCAACTTGGACAGAAGACAAGCAGGACCCAGAGGAGGCCACAGACTAACCACCTGTGTTGCAGGATCTTTGGATGTCCGGAGACAGCAGACCCTACCAACCAGTCAACAATGCCTTCAGGTGCCTGCGGCTGCAGGAGTGTGACTCCTTCACTCCATGGGAGATTCCTTCCTGGTTCCTGGTGTAAACAGAGTCCTTGTGTCCCTGGAGGATGCACAGCCTTGGATGTTGCAGAATTCTAGTAGGACCCAGAGAAACAATGTTGCATTGGGAGTCTTCCCATGAGAAGCAGATTTGTTCAGTTCCAGGCGAAGTCCAGCAGCAGTCCCAGAGGCAGAAAATGTCTTGCAGAGAGTTCCTTGTAGAGTCTTGCCTGACGAAACTGAGGACACACCCGCGATGGAGCCCTTGAATAACTCTGAAAGGGGGTTCGTCACTCTCTGCAGTGACATACCTATCAGAGGGGTCCGGGACGTCACCTGCCTGGCCTAACCAACCATATGCTCCCAGGGGTCTCTGCCCATCTTATTTTAAAGATGGCAGAATTAAGTTGCCACCTGGCAGAGCTGTGGGCACCTACCTAGGGGAGGTGCTGGACAGGGACATGGTCACTCCCCTGTCCTTTGTGCAGTTTTGTAGCAGAGCGGGAACCTGGGTGCGGAGAGGGCAGGAACTGGTTCAAAATGGATTATGAAAGGAGGGCACCAAATGTGCCCTTCATAGCAGTCTGGTGGTGCTCAGAGGCCACACCACCCCAGCCCTTAGACACTTAGGCGGTCGATATGAACATAGGCGTCCGGGCCGCAATGCTGGCCGTGGCGGTAATTACTGCCACCGGCATGGCGGTCCGGACCGCCATATTATGTTTATTGCGGGACTGCCACAGGCGGAACTCCGCCACCACCAGGAAACTGGCACCAGGCAGCCTGACGATGGCAGAGTTCCTTATCCGACAGGGCAGCACTGCAAGCAATGCTGCCCGCGAGATAATGAACCTGTGTTCACCAGCCTTTCCCTGGCGGTTTCCCCCACCAGGAAAAGCTTGCGGAATGGGGGCTCAGGGGCCCCCGTGCACAGCCCTGTCGCGCATGTCACTGCCTGATTTACGGACAGTGATATGCGCGGCAGGTGCTGCTGCACCCGCCACACTGCGAAATTGACAACAGCTCCATGTGGAGCCATCGGCAGTGTCCAGGCCCAGCAGAATGTTGATTATTCGGCCAGCGGGGTCCTCTACGGGCTGGCAGTCTGTGTTTAATCCCACTGTGTTCATAATGAGGCCCATAATACACACGGAGAGGTGGTCACACGTCTCCCTTGCAGGACGTCCTTTGTTCTGCTCCTCCGGGCCTGTGCCTGGCTCATCAGCAGAAGGGCAGAACAGTGTCTGGGATCAACAGCAGTGTGGGCTGGCAGCTGGACCACGTAAGGCTGCACAGGCACAACGGGGGATCCCCTAGGAACCCCCCGAATACATGGTATCATGCAACTAACTGGAATGGGTGTAGTTGCATGATTCTAACATGTTTGATACTAAACATGCCTAGGTTCAGAGTTGCCATTTTCAGTGTCCATTACATACCTTAAGATTGCTTCTCTGCAATTACACAGTCCAAGAAATGGCCTTGGGTCTGTAGGGGTTCCCTGCTCTTCAAGGGGTACCCTCACACTTAGAGTCATACACCCTGCCTTGGGCTGAAGGGCCTACCAGAGGGGTGACCTGTAGGGTCTAAGTGCAGTGCTTAGTTTTGGCACTGAAAGGATGCATGCACCCTTTCACGCGGGCTGCAGTGGCAGGCTTGCAGTCACAGTTTGCATGGGCTCCCCCCAATGCAAGCAGCAGCCCATAGTGGGACCCCTGGTGTACCAATGCCCTGGGTACCTAGGTACCATATACTAGGGACTTACATTGGTGCACCAGTATGCCAATTGTGGGCGTGAAAGGTAACCAACAACCAAATTTAGGAGAGAGAGCACTGTCACTGGGGACCTGGGTAGCTGGATCCCAGTGAACTACAGTCCAAGCGCACTGACATCAGGCATAAAGTGGGGATAACTATGCCAGAAAGATGGCACTTTCCTACAAGGTACATAAACAGTGACACACCAAATCAGTGACCAAACAAATTCACAAAACATTCTTCACAGAGAGAAATCATTGTGCACCAAAATCTACACAGAGACTACAATCTACAGTCTACGGTCAATGAAACGTCCATTCAGACTTACACAGCATACAAAAATACATTTGCTGAGAAAATCCTTACACAAAATTAAATTTCCAACACAGCTTTGTACTTGAAATAAGCGAAATCATAGGGCACCAAACTCTAAATCATACCCTTAGCATAGATACTCAACAGGAGAATATTATCAAAGAGTTACAGAATTTCCCCAAACCGACTTAATTCTACCTTGCAACCCTATCAAATGACACAGTAAATGGGCCTTCAACTAGAGCTCAGAACATCTTTATCATAGCAGAACACAAGGTCCACCGAAGCAGATGAGATTTATTAGACAAAACACAAATAGAGTAATCTAAATTACTTTGTAAACAATAGAATTCCTTTAAATGCATCCACCCTGGGCAAGGTTGTACATCATAAGCTCACAAGGTGGCCAGACTTCAATCAGCTCAGGACATAGTACCTTTTAACTCTCCACTGAACAGCATGGAAAATCGTGGACTCCTTAATTCAGCTAACTCCTGACTAATAACCTACAGCTCTTTTTTAACCAAGGTATGGACTGCTAAGCGATACTGGGTATCCAGCATTGATATTGGATGGTCAAACAGCTCCAACATTTATCTACACCACTATGCTAGCTTGCCGTGCCTTCATCATTTCTGATGTGCTGGAAATGTTTTAGATACAAAAGACTCACATCTTGCTTCCTCTGCCCAGTGGTCCACAGTTTAATCCACTATGCTGTTAATGGGGTCCACCCAAGTGGTAGCCTACTGTCCTTTCCAGATAAATTATTTTTTTGTCTACCATGAGTGGAACTCCTGACTTTCTTCTATGTGGGGTATCTATTTGTGTATTTTATGGTGGTGATGTACCTGAAGGGCTGGGGAGGGGCTCCCAGTGTACGTGTAGGCACTAGAAGGTGGATTTTTATGTTAGCAATAGTTTTCTCCCATGCATTTGCCTACATTTCTCATCGCCCAACATGTCGTTGTAGATAGTCCTTTCGTGTATGTTTTAAATACACATATTAAATAAAACAGCAAAGGATCCTTTGTGCTCCCTTCAGCATGTCAGACAAGTTTGGGCATGCTAACCTGTTGCCAACAAGGCAGCACCGCGTTAATCAAGGTTCTGCCAATTGCATGGACACTGCCAACACCTGAACAAGCTATATATTTTGAGTACCCACATCACCCTTGTGGTCAATTCTGGCAGAAGAGAGCTGTAGCCCAACAAGAAGTTCATGATTGCCTCCAGTGGCAGTGGTAGTCTGTCTACTTTACCTTTAACCTAAATACTGCTTCCCAATGTGATCCACTATCCACTCCTACTCACGGCATACAGCCTTGCTGCTAAAGCCTGGCTAAGACCATCGGGGACTAGGCATTCACGGTGCATTCATAAAAGTACTCAGTGGACCGAATGGGAATCATTCTGTCTCCTGAAACCAAACAAAATGGTTTTAGACTTATTATAAACTTGTTTATGAACTGGCTGCTTCAGGACGGTTAGGATTAGTGTGAGCAAAATCAACAGGCCACATGATATTGTAAAATGCACTTTATTAACTAGATCTGCTTCACAAGTGTAATGAACTTGCATAGTGCTTGTCATTTATCTTGCCATTATCATCGGACTCCTGTAACCCGATGTGAATGCACTCTTCAAGTTATCATTGGCCTGTGACTCCCTAGGACTCTGATGGGATCCTGCGGGACCCTGTCACCTAACAAATCTTTTAGGAGCACATCACCAATGGGTTTACGTGCTAGCTTCCTCAGCCTGAGAGACTGTACCGTGCTGTTTAATAACTAGTCCCTAGCTTTTCAGCCACACCCTGGCTAGGTCTAGTGGGGGCTAGGTATGACATACTTTTTTGACCATCAATAAAGCACTTTAGGAATTTGAGGGGAACCCTCCTGGCTCTTGAAGCCCATTGAAATTGCCTGTATATGTCATTAACCAGCTTATGATTCTGTTCCCTTAGGTTGGCCAAAATTAGTGGGAATTAGATTTGACTGGCCATCTGACAGCGCAACCACACCTCACAAACCGGGCTAGCCTACAAGCCCAGAGAAATCGCAACACACTTTATCCCTCTTGTTGCCATCACTGGTCTCCTTATGTCTGATGAGACTGCTCTTTGCACTTCATTCACCGGCGTGGTGCTACATCTAAGATAGGTTTATTGGGGACACCCTCCAGCCTTACATTTCTGGCTGCTGGTAATAGCCAGTGGTAGGCCTTGCAAGATTTGACATTTACAGCGTGGCTTGTGATCTTGTTCTGAGTCACCACAAATGAGATTCCTCATCATAGGCTATCCTGATGTCAGGTCTTGCTGATAGTAAAGCCAGCCCTTACCACGAGTCTACTAAAGTAACTCACGTACAAATGGCACCCAATGCTACCTAATAAAACCTCCCAAATCTCTACTGTAGCAATCTTGCCAAATTTTTCCTATTATCTTAAATACATTATATGGAGTAGATAGAGTACAGCCCCATGTTATTGGAAGTCTACTTCATATATTAAGATTTTAGAATTCACTTGAAAGATGTAAAGTATAAGCATTTGTATGATGTACTACATTCATGGATAGAGGCACAAACTGATTAACTGAAACATTATCTGACTTTGCTTCGTCTTAACTGTTTTTAGACGTTTTTGCTATATTGTTATGGTTTTAAATAACTAGAAACAATAAAAACTTCCCTTCCTTTACCTATGCCGCATGTCTCATCCAGGGACAGAAGAAATAGGATCACGTCTCCCAGATCCTGACGCTCAAACCAACCAAGACACTATTCCTGTTATTTGCCAAGAACAACAAACAAGTAACAGTACAAACCTGATTCAATTATATGAACCTTCACAGCTTTGAAAAGCAACTATGGTTGTGGAATTTAATTAAATAACTACTTGTCCATTGGACAGCTTGCTTCTCAAATCTACTTGTCCTGTAAAAAAATCTACTTATCCCTTTGGTGTTATGTTGTGCGGTGACAAAGTACGGCAGAATTCTCATTATGTAAAAGTTCTGATAATAGGCACTCTGATTATGCCAGGGCCTACTACTAAAGTATGGCTTGAACAATTGCAATTTTAATCCCTACTATAGTAATTACCCTATTTTGCCAGCATTCTGCAGATCTACATACTGGGTCTGGAGGAAGCATTAAGCAATAGCTCCAGGGCTGGAATGCCTTTGAATCTGCAAACCTACTAATTTGAATGTTTTAAGGATTTTCACCAGTTCTTCGCTAATCTTTTCCCATAATGAGAAAGGTTGAAAATTTACTCCTGACAATGGCAGTAGAAGTTCTTCCAGGGTTGGGAAAAAGTGGTTGGAGGGAATGTGAAATTGTAAATGCTCAATAGATTTTTCACATGAGCAAATCTACACATGCATATTTGCTCATGCTAAAATACAGTTCACAAATATTCTGGGAGTACGATTTCCTGGTCTACTTGTGTAAGTTCTTGTGAAAAGGAGATTTGTATTTATTAAACTTCTATTTTCCTCTCTATAGTGGCTGGCTTCAATGTACGTGATCACATTCTGCTCTTCCACAAGGAGCATATCGGCAGACAAAGTAGTTTTGTTCAGTGCTAAAAACTACTGTGGCAATCAGTGGCATAATGAAACTGAAGGGTGCCCCTCTGCAAAGAACATGGAGACCCCCCCCCCCTCCAGACTCATTCGGGGCAGGTGCTGTGCTGAGGGCCCCACCGCCAGGGGGGCTGCAGGTCATTTGTTACACCACTGGTGGCAATGTGTGTTTTTTTAGACCAAGAAAGTTTTTTTCTTTTTGCCAGTGTTTATTGCAATCGTAAGGGCCTGGCAGGTCACACAACAATAAAGTGTTACAAAAGACACGCATTGACTAAACCAAAAGACAAAAAAATTCAGATTGGTTGGCTTTTCCAGTGCATTTTTATTTTCACGCTTTCCATAAACGTGTTGGAATGGTTACACTGATTTTCCATTAGGAATATTTTTGGGAAATACTAGCATGCATCAACACTTTTTACTAAATGATGCTTCAAAGAAATAGCACCTAAAATGTTATTGTAGTGAAAAAAACTTTTTCCTGCTTGCATTTTCTTCTGAACATTTTATTTTGAAAGAGAAGAATCATTACTCTAGCTTACAAGCTTCTACAAAGATTTGCATCTAATCAGAGAGCACTATAGGAGCATTATACTCAGCCTCATATTGTTAAACTTTTCAAAGCTGTGTACACTTTCCTTTTTAAACTGGAACCAGTATCAGTAGTGCAGTGCGACCTTCAAACATTTATTTACAGAGCTCACCCCAATAACGAAGGCTTTTCATTAATGAACCATAAATACAACTTCAAACAGGATTAGCATAATAACACACATATTACCTCAACTGAAGACATTTCCCTTATCTATAAACTAGCAGCCAAAGGGTTTGCCCTGCAAGGGATTAGGCCTACTTGTCCCAAGGACAAAATAAATATGAACACCTAGGGCCAGATGTAGGTATGTCCTGAATTTTATGACAAGACCGGAGGCTCCTATTATGCATTCTTTTCTTGCTTTAATAAAACAGCAGCAAGTGAAAAAAAACTACAATTCCCATGAGCGCAGAGAAACCAGCCAATGGGAAACAAGATGTAGTCCATTAAGATTAGCCAATGAGTAACTATGTGTGCCATTATGACGTAACTGGACTGCGAACAGCTCTCTTTTCTTGCTGCTCGCCGCCAGCTAAGTCGTTTTTCCTTACTACTCTTTATTAATACTGTGTTTTTCATTGTAAATGTTGCTATTAATACGTATTATTATCGCGCTTTACTAGCGCTGCAGTATTGTTTTACTAACTTTACTTTTTGACCTCTAATCGGCAAGTTGCCGCATTTCTCTCTTCCTGCTTGCGCGGTCCCCCGCGCGCGCTCGGTTTGTTGAGAACGGTTTCAACCGTTCCTCACGCGTCGCGCCATTGTTTTGGACCGCGCATGAGGAACGAGTTGCTGCCCGTTGGTCCAACTGCCCAAAAGCACCTCCTAACGTGTACATTGACGCGTTCAAGCATTTTAAGGCCTTTTTCAGCCCCTCGCTTACCGGACACGTCCTTTCTTCTTCAGAGCCCGTCTTCTCTGCGTGACCTCACAGTAGGCAGTGTTTGTGCACGCCCAGGGGTGGAGCTGTTCGTTTCTTTCCCTTCCCTTCACAGTTAACCCTTAAACCCCTGGTTTTTCTATCAACATGGATTCTGGCAGTTCCACTTTGCTTCAGGTGGACTCTGAGGAAGTTTCTGCCATTAAACAGGATACAAAATCCAAAATTCTGTACAGCAAGCTGTTAATAATTCTATAAATAATTTGTCAAAAAATTTAGAATCCTCAGTTTTAAAAATGTTTAACAAGTCGTTATCAGCCCAGTCTGCAGGGGAGTGCAGACAGCGCCCTTCACTCAGGCCAAAAAGTACACAAAAATCGGCGCTAAAGGTTTGTGAGGTTCCCTCACCCATGGCAGAGGACACGGCTCCTCAAAAGGCTCCATCTAAGGAGATTAGAGTCACAGAGAGTACATCTCAAAAATGCAAGGCGAAAACAAAAAATATTATGTCCCCTTCAATTATTACCTCCATACCGGACACTGATGATAAGGTACCCGACACGGATTCAGATGCTGATCCATCTGACCAAGATGATTGTGACTCCGCGCCTGTTCCCAAGAAACCTACGTTTTCTTCCTCTGAGGCCTCCAATACCACACCGCTTCTAGATTGTGAAGGCATGCCTATGTTTGACCCTTCTTTTATATTACACCCCAATTCAAATGAATGGTTCCCGGCCACTCATGTGGGGGATTATGTATCGGCCAAATTATTTTGTCCCCTGGATAAACAAACTCGCTCCAAACTCAAATCAGAGTGTCCTTGTCCCTCTTTGGCGCATAAGTTGTCCATTACACCTACTATTGACCAACCCATCTGTGGCATTCTAAGTTCAGTATGCATTCTTTGGAATGTGAGGGTCTCCAAGGTGACAAGAGCAGTTGGAGCAGAGAGAGAGGAAGAAGGAGACTGGGGAGAGATGCATCTGTAGGCTGAGGTGTTTATTGTCATTATTAGTAACTTAAACTTAAGAGAATAAAGAAGAACCTTGGAAAAGTGTTTTTGCGCACTATGCCAGGGTGTGTGGAACCTCTTTAATTGCAGAACGGAAAATGTCTCTTTTATTACACTGTTTAGGTTCTGAAGGACAAGAAGTATTTGAGAATCTACCTAAACTAACAGTTGAAGAAGCTAGTGATCTCAATGACTTTGAAATATGTATAAGAAAACTTGACTTGCACTATTTACCGAAGATTTCTACAGTTCTAGAGAGGTATCATTTCGGGAAAAGACTTCAATGATCAGGGGAATCTGTAGAGGAATATATTACGACACTTAGAAAATTAGCTTCAATGTGTGGTTTTGGTAACAGCAAAGATGAGTGGTTGAGGGATCAATTTATGTTAGGCTGCAATATCGATAAAGCCAAAGAATCCTTTTGGACCAAGGACAATCCATCACTTTATGAGGTGATATCAATTGCTAAAACGCATGAACATAGTTCAGCTTGTCTTGATGAAATCAAAAAAGCGAGTTCGCAGGGAAAAGAGGATGAAATTCATCTTGTCAACCAAGGAGGTTACATACAGGTTAAGTCAAACTCTCAGAAATCTGTAAAAAGTAGTTGTAGCAACTCGGGAATCAAGAAGAGTGTGCAGGGTAGATGTTACAGGTGTGGTGAGTTTGGCCATTATGCCAATTTTAAGGGTTGTATAGGTTGGAAAGTTTTTTGCAAAACCTGTGGAAAAAAGGGGCATGTTGCTTCATGTTGTAAAAATCAAAAGAGAAAAGGAGTTCAGGAAATAACGTTGGAGGATGATGATTATTCAACAGAATTTGTATTACAAATAAAAAATGGAGTAAGGGGCCCAGTGGAGGTAGTACACGTTGATGGAGTTAGGGTACCTATGATGTTTGATTCAGGTACGAAGATCACATTAATTCCTAAGAGTATTTTTGATAAGCATTTGAGATCCTCTGTAAAATTGTTTAGACCAGACATCTCTCCTAAAGGATATGGTGGTGAACCCATCAAGTTGTTGGGTTATTTTACAGGTTCCATTCAATATATAGATAGATTTACAGCTGGCAAGATATATGTCTCCATCAGAGGCGATTCTCTCATTAGTTGGTCTCACCAGAAGGATTTAAGAGTTTATCTTGATCCAAATGAGACCCCGTCTGTTAGACTGAAAGATAGTGGCTTTGTCAATACAATAGAAACTGTCAGACCTACTTATGAGCAAGAATTCCCTGATCTCTTTCAGTCTAAGCTTGGCTGCTTAAAGGGCTACGTTCATAAAATTAAGATAAAAAAAAATGTTACTCCTGTGGTCAGCAAGGTGAGAGGTGTTCCTTTGATGGTGAAGGAGAAAATGAGAGTGGAGTTAGAAAGACTAGAACAAGATGGAATAATTGAGAGGGTAGAGGCCACTGAGTGGTTGGCCCCAGTTGTGATGGCCGTAAAAGCTAATGGTGAGCCGAGATTGTGTGATTATAGATCATTACCCCTTGCCTAATATAAATGAAATGTTAGCTCTTCTTGGTGATGCAAAATGTTTTTCATCCATTGACTTGACCTCTGCTTACCATCAAATTAAGTTGCACAACAATTCTCAGGACTTGACAGCTTTCATAACACCTTTTGGTACTTACAAGTTTGTCCGAATGCCTTTTGGTTTGGTTTCTGCGGCTGCAGTATTCCAACGTGCCATGGAGAGAGTTCTGGAAGGAATACATGGCATCAAGATATACCAAGATGATATTTTGGTGCATGGGAAAAATGTAGCTGAACATAACTTTAGAGTTCGACAAGTTCTTCAGAGACTAAGGGAAAGTGGTTTAACATTGAAAGCTAAAAAATGTAGATTCAATCTTGATGAAATTGATTATTTGGGTCACAAGATCTCATCTCATGGTATTGAGCCAAAAGAAAACCTAGTTGATGCAATTGATAATCTTGCGTGTCCAACTTCAAAAGAAGAAGTAATGAAGTTTTTAGGAATGGCTGAATTTTATAGTAAGTTTGTGGACAACTTTGCTGAAAAAACCAAAGCCATTAGAAGCTTAGTTAGAAAAGGCGTTACATTTCGGTGGGACGAAGCTTGTGATGATGAATTTAAAAATGTGAAACACAACCTGAAGTGTGCTCCATGTTTACAGAGTTTTGAACCGGGCCGACAGACTATTATTATGTCTGATGCTAGCGCCAAAGGTCTCGGTGCTGTTTTAATACAAATTCACAATGGTGGGGAGAAAAAGATACTCTTCATTTCAAGGTGTTTAAAGGGTGCAGAATTAAATTATTCGGTGATCGGTGATCGAGAAGGAGGCACTAGCTGTGTTTTGGGCAGTGAATAAGCTGAGGAAATTTGTTTGGGGTAGTAAATTTGTTGTGAGAACTGACCACAAACCCTTGAAAGAAATTTTTGGAAAAAAAGGCCTAGATGCTATTTCAGGAAGGATTAGGAAATGGGTAGTGACTCTACAAGAATTTTGTTTTGAAGTTCAATATGTACCTGGGGCTCAAAATCTTATTGCAGATTGCCTGTCTAGGCTTGTGAATGAAGTTTCAGAGTCTGAGGATCAATCTATGGGGAGTTTTGATGACTTTGTTGTTTGTATAATCAGGGAAGGCATAATTAGAGAGTGTGATTGGATGAATGAACTTAAGAGTGATGTGGTTATGCAGGAGGTTCTTAAGAAAATCAAAGATGGATGGGCTGGTCATGAGAAACAAGATCAACACTTGTGTGGTTTTTGGAGGGTCAGGGATGAATTGTCCTCTCAGGGAGGTTTATTATTGAGAGGGACTAAATTGATTCCTCCAGAGAAGCTGAGGAAGGAACTTATTTTAATAGCTCACTAGAGTCATCCCGGAATTTCTAAGACAAAGGAGAGATTAAGGCTCACATATTGGTGGCCGGGAATGGACGTTCAAATTGAGCGGAGTGTTAGAGAGTGTGTAGAGTGTTCCAGAGCTGATAAGATGTTGATGTGTAGAACTCAACCCATGGAAGTGAGGGAACTACCAAGTGAACCTTGGCAGGAAGTTTCATTAGATATTTTGGGGCCTATCAGATATTCCAACACCGACAAGTATGTGATAGTTTTGATGGATATGTATTCAAGGTGGCCGGAAATTGAAATTACATCATCCGTAGAAACACGAGTAGTCATAGACTTTCTCAATCAGATTTTTGATAGGGAAGGGTTTCCATCTTCTATTCTTACTGACAATGGGGTACAACTTGTGTCTCAAGACATGGAAAGGTTTCTTAGTGATAGGGGGATTATACACAAGAAAGCCTCTCTCTATCATCCTGAGACAAATGGTATGGTGGAGAGGTTAATCAGGGTTTTAAAAGAAACTATTCAACTAGCTTTAATTAATAATAAATGCTGGAAAGAGGAAATGTTGAATAAAATTAAGAGCTACAGATTAACTCCTCACTCAAGCACGGGTCTTACGCCGTTTGAGTTGTTTAGACGCAGGAAACCCAACACGCGAGTGTGTCCTTCATGGGTAAATGATAAAATAGGTTTAGAACCGGATGTTGAGAGTAAGGTGGAGTGTAAGATGGACAGAGAAATTAGAAAGGCTTTAGAAAGAAAAGCCAACTTTGACAGGAGGAAAGCAGTAAAAGAAATTGCAATTTGTGTGGGTGATCTTGTTAAAGTGAGAAATCCCCGTTTTGGTCTGTCCAGGAGTTTTTCTAAATTTTCTTCTCCACTCAAAGTGATAAAAGTTATGAGGAATGCTGTGAAAACTGAAGATCACAAAATATGGAACATTGGGAGAGTGGTAAAAATCACTGGAGATAGGAAAGACGAATCAGTGGGAAATTGTAAAAAAAAAGGGTGAACAGAAGGATGGTGGTGTAATACTGAGGAGAAGTTTCAGGTCCATTAGACCTCCTAGATTCTTAGAAGACTTTGTTTAAACATAAATAGGGGTGAGGCTTACATTTCACATGTGTCAAGGTAAATGTTTATATAATTTCTCTTGTTAAGAAAAGAGATAGATACTAAAATGTGTTAAGACTTTAGGTAACGATATTTATAAGTATTTTATTCATTTTTGTAACTGCATTTATAATTTGTATTATCTGTTTGTTTCTTCAACGGAATGTGCATTACAAATGTATTTTGATTTTGTTAATAAGGGGAAGATGTGTGGCATTCTAAGTTCAGTATGCATTCTTTGGAATGTGAGGGTCTCCAAGGTGACAAGAGCAGTTGGAGCAGAGAGAGAGGAAGAAGGAGACTGGGGAGAGATGCATCTGTAGGCTGAGGTGTTTATTGTCATTATTATTAACTTAAACTTAAGAGAATAAAGAAGAACCTTCTCTTCTAAAGAAGCTACCATATGTCTTCATTTCACCATCCTAATTTTTTTCACCAAGTTTGGCAAGGATCCCAAGAAAGGGGTTGATAAAGGCTGGTCCTCTTCTCAGGACAAACTATTGGACTTCATTGGTCCTCTCACCTGTATCTTTGACATGGCTGAGGCCGCTAGAATTGATGGCTCCCCTATTGATCCGGAGGAACTCTCCTTATGGGTTCAAAGGTCTGTTTGCCTTCTAGGAAACGCTAACGCTGCTATTTCTCAAGAAAGGAGCAAAGGTATTCTGCTCAAATTGGACCCTAAACTTGTACACCTAGCCACAATTCAATCGCAGGTCAAAACAGAGGGTTTTCTATTTGGAGATAACTTCATTAAAGAACTGGGCAAGTACGTTGCTACATTTACCTCGCTGGATAAGGCCCAACAGTCTCTAAAGAAAATGTTTAACCAGCGGGTTTTCACCAGGGCCGGCAGAGGCAGGAGCCGCTTTGCCGGCCGCTCCTATTACAACCAAGGCTCCGTGGCAACTACAACTCTTCATACCAAGATTTCAGGCCACAGTTTTACCCGCAAAGGGCCAGAGGTTTTCGCACCAGAAGCTTCAGGAATACCAGAAATGCCAACCAAACAGGTAAATTCTTTTCCTTCTCTTGTTTCCGTGGGCGGTCGCCTTTGTCATTTTTTCCCAAATTGGCTATTAATTACCTCTGATCCTTGGATTCTAAATACCATTCGAGGTTATATGATAGAATTTCACTCAACTCCAATACAAGCCGTTGCTCCTCCTCTTCCTCGTTTTTCTACAGATATGTCCACTCTTATTTCCTCGGAAGTCAAATCTCTTCTGCAAAAACGAGCCATTGCTCTTACTTAGTGTAAGGAAATGCCTCCTTGGCATGATTACCCCCTGACTTTTTGCCTTTGCTGATGCTAAGTTTTGATTTGAAAGTGTGCTGAGGCCTGCTAACCAGGCCCCAGCACCAGTGGTCTTTCATAACCTGTACTTTTGTTTCCACAATTGGCACACCCTGGCATCCAGGTAAGTCCCTTGTAATTGGTACCCCTGGTACCAAGGGCCCTGATGCCAGGGAAGGTCTCTAAGGGATGCAGCATGTCTTATACCACCCTGGGGACCCCTCACTCAGCACAGACACACTGCTTGCCAGCTTGTGTGTGCTAGTGAGGACAAAACGAGTAAGTCGACATGGCACTCCCCTCAGGGTGCCATGCCAACCTCACACTGCCTATGCAGTATAGATAAGTCACCCCTCTAGCAGGCCTTACAGCCCTAAGGTAGGGTGCACTATACCATAGGTGAGGGCACAAGTGCATGAGCACTATGCCCCTACAGTGTCTAAGCAAAACCTTAGACATTGTAAGTGCAGGGTAGCCATAGGAGTATATGGTCTGGGAGTCTGTCATGCACGAACTACACAGCACCATAATGGCTACACTGAAAACTGTGAAGTTTGGTATCAAACTTCTCAGCACAATAAATGCACACTGATGCCAGTGTACATTTTATTGTAACATACACCCCAGAGGGCACCTTAGAGGTGCCCCCTGCAACCTTAACCGGCTATCCGTGTAGGCTGACTAGTTCTAGCAGCCTGCCACACACCAGACATGTTGCTGGGCACATGGGGAGATTACCTTTATCACTCTGTGGCTAGTAACAAAACCTGTACTGGGTGGAGGTGCTTCACACCTCCCCCTGCAGGAACTGTAACACCTGGCGGTGAGCCTCAAAGGTTCACCCCCTTTGTTATAGCACCACAGGGCACTCCAGCTAGTGGAGTTGCCCGCCCCCTCCCGCCACGGCCCCACTTTTGGCGGCAAGGCCGGAGGAGATAATGAGAAAAACAGGGAGGAGTCACTGGCCAGTCAGGACAGCCCCTAAGGTGTCCTGAGCTGAGGTGACTCTGAATTTTAGAAATCCTCCATCTTGCAGATGGAGGATTCCCCCAATAGGGATAGGAATGTTCCCCCCTCCCCTTGGGAGGAGGCACAAAGAGGGTGTTCCCACCCTCAGGGCTAGTAGCCATTGGCTACTAACCCCCCCCAGACCTAAACACGCCCTTAAATTGAGTATTTAAGGGCTCCCCAGAACCTAGGAACTCAGGTTCCTGCAACCTAAGAAGAAGAGGATTGCTAAGCTGAAAAATCCTGCAGAGAAGACGGAGACACCAACTGCTTTGGCCCCAGCTCTACCGGCCTGTCTCCCCACTTCTAAAGACACTGCTCCAGCGACGCTTTCCACAGGGACCAGCGACCTCTGAAGTCTCAGAGGACGGCCCTGCTCTAGAAGGACCAAGAACTCCTGAGGACAGCGGCCCTGTTCACCAAAGACTGCAACTTTGAAACAAAGAAGCAACTTTGAAACAACTTGCGTTTCCCGCCGGAAGCGTGAGACTTGACACTCTGCACCCGACGCCCCCGGGTCAACTTGTGGAGAACAATCACGTCAGGGAGGACTCCCTGGCGACTGCAAGACCGCGAGTAGCCAGAGTTGCCCCCTTCCTGGGCCCCCTCCTGGTCCCCCACAGCGACGCCTGCAGAGGGAATCCCGAGGCTCCCCCTGACCGCGACTGCCTGCTTCTCAGATCCCGACGCCTGGTAAAGACTCGGCACCCGCAGCCCCCAGGACCTGAAGGATCCGAACTCCAGTGCAGGAGTGACCCCCAGGAGGCCCTCACCCTTGCCCAGGTGGTGGCTACCATGAGGAGCCCCCCCCTTGCCTGCCTGCATCGCTGAAGAGACCCCTTGGTCTCCCATTGAAACCTATTTAAAACCCGACGCGTGTTTGCACACTGCACCCGGCCGCCCCCGTGCCGCTGAGGGTGTACTTTCTGTGTGGACTTGTGTCCCCCCCGGTGCCCTACAAAACCCCCCTGGTCTGCCCTCCGAAGACGCGGGTACTTACCTGCTGGCAGACTGGAACCGGGGCACCCCATTCTCCATTGAAGCCTATGCGTTTTGGGCACCACTTTGACCTCTGCACCTGACCGGCCCTGAGCTGCTGGTGTGGTAACTTTGGGGTTGCTCTGAACCCCCAACGGTGGGCTACCTTGGACCCAAACTTGAACCCTGTAGGTGGTTTACTTACCTGCAAAAACTAACAAACTCTTACTCCCCCCAGGAACTGTTGAAAATTGCACTGTCTAGTTTTAAAATAGCTATATGTGATTTATGTGAAAAGTGTATATGCTATTTTGCTAATTCAAAGTTCCTAAAGTACCTACCTGCAATACCTTTCAGTTGAAGTATTACATGTAAATCTTGAACCTATGGTTCTTAAAATAAACTAAGAAAATATATTTTTCTATACAAAAACCTATTGGCCTGGAATTGTCTTTGAGTGTGTGTTCCTCATTTATTGCTTGTGTATGTACAACAAATGCTTAACACTATTCCTTTGATAAGCCTACTGCTCGACCACACTACCACAAAATAGAGCATTAGAATTATCTCTTTTTGCCACTATCTTACCTCTAAGGGGAACCCTTGGACTCTGTGCATACTATTCCTTACTTTGAAATAGTGCATACAGAGCCAACTTCCTACATTGGTGGATCAGCGGTGGGATACAAGACTTTGCATTTGCTGGACTACTCAGCCAATACCTGATCACACAACAAAATTCCAAAAATTGTCACAAGAAACAATTTTTTTTAAATTTGAGCTATTTTTCTAAATTTTTAAAAGTCCTGCTAGGGCCTTGTGTTAGTCCCTGTTAGCATTTCTTTTAGAGTTTAAAAGTTTTGTGAAAGTTTGAATTAAGTTCTAGAGATAGTTTTAGATTCTTAAAAAGTATTCCAACTTTTAGAAACATAGGGGGTCATTCCAACCCTGGCGGTCGGTGTTAAAGTGGCGGCCAACCCGCCAACAGGCAGGCGGTAAAAAAAATGGAATTCTGACCCTGGCGGGAACCGCCAACAGAGACCGCCACTTTAACACTCCGACCGCCACGGCGGGACAAACAAACAGCGCGGCGGTCACCGCCAACAGACAGGCGGGAGACAATGTACCGCCCACCCTATCACACCCACCAATCCGCCACCTTTTCCGGGGCGGTAGCCCCGCCGATAAAAACACGGCGGAAACAGACAGTACGAACGGAAAACGCTCACCTCTACACACTCTACGAGGAATCTGGACAGCATGGAACCCGAATTACACATCCTACCAGCTATTGTCTACCTGCTCCTCTACCAGGAGCACGAACGCCGCCGCAGGAGACAACGGTGAGTACTGCACCTACGACACAGGGGAGGGGGGAGGAGAAAAGATTACGGGCACACACATACGCGACACACCCACCCTCACCCTCACCCACAACTACATACACATCAATGCAGAGCAACAACTCAGAGTGACACCCCCCAAACCCCCCGGAAGAATGCAAAGAAAAAATAAAATGATCATGAAAATTGAAGTATATTGTACGGCTAAGTAAATAAATATAACAAACAACTATAACTATATATACATATGTAAATTGTCTTGTCCAAATTGGGTATCAGCCATTGTACGTGGGCCAATGGGCCGAAACACATGGGCAAAGCCCACACAGGAGACCCGAATCCATTGGAGAGAACACTGCAGGGGCATCAGATATCAAAACTACAGGCACCTCATGGGGAGGGGAAGGGGGGCACCTCAGCCAGATGAGTCCACAACGCCAGATCCACGAGGGGCCTCCATGGCTACTGTTCCATCCTGGGGAGTGCAAAGCCACAGTCTCACAAGTCTCTACAGTGGGTGGATTGCCAACTGTACCATCCTGGGGACTGCAAAGCCACAGTCTCACAAGTCTCTACAGTGGGTGGATTGCCCACTGTACCATCCTGGGGAGTGCAAAGCCACAGTCTCACAAGTCTCTACAGTGGGTGGATTGCCCACTGTACCATCCTGGGGAGTGCAAAGCCACAGTCTATCAAGTGGATTACAGACTCCACTGGTTCTGGAGGAGGCATGGTGCCCAGAGTGCTTCGTGCAGCCCTGCCCGACACAGATCCGGCCCTGCCCCTTCTGCCAATGGGCCAGCGGTGCTTGAGATGAAGGGCCCAGCGGAGCGGTGCTTGAGATGAAGGGCCCAGCAGAGCGGTGCTTGAGATGAAGGGCCCAGCGGAGCGGTGCTTGAGATGAAGGGCCCAGCGGAGCGGTGCTTGAGATGAAGGGCCCTGTTCAGCGGTTCTCGACACGGCGGTGCCCTGTTCAGCGGTGCTTGACTTGAAGGGCCCTGTTCAGCGGTGCTTGACACTGCGGTGCCCTGTTCAGCGGTTCCTGTCTTGAAGGGCCCTGTTCAGCGGTTCTTGACACGGTGGTGCCCTGTTCAGCGGTGCTTGACTTGAAGGGCCCTGTTCAGCGGTGCTTGACACGGCGGTGCCCTGTTCAGCGGTTCCTGTCTTGAAGGGCCCTGTTCAGCGGTTCTTGACACGGCGGTGCCCTGTTCAGCGGTGCTTGACTTGAAGGGCCCTGTTCAGCGGTGCTTGACACGGCGGTGCCCTGTTCAGCGGTTCCTGTCTTGAAGGGCCCTGTTCAGCGGTTCTTGACACGGCGGTGCCCTGTTCAGCGGTGCTTGACTTGAAGGGCCCTGTTCAGCGGTGCTTGACACGGCGGTGCCCTGTTCAGCGGTTCCTGTCTTGAAGGGCCCTGTTCAGCGGTGCTTGACTTGAAGGGCCCTGTTCAGCGGTTCTTGACACGGCGGTGCCCTGTTCAGCGGTGCTTGACTTGAAGGGCCCTGTTCAGCGGTGCTTGACACGGCGGTGCCCTGTTCAGCGGTTCCTGTCTTGAAGGGCCCTGTTCAGCGGTGCTTGACACGGCGGTGCCCTGTTCAGCGGTTCCTGTCTTGAAGGGCCCTGTTCAGCAGTTCTTGACACGGCGGTGCCCTGTTCAGCGGTGCCTGTCTTGAAGGGCCCTGTTCAGCAGTGCTTGTCTTGAAGGGCCCTGTTCAGCGGTTCTTGACATGTGTCTCCAGGGCACCAGATCCGGCCATGAGATGGAGTTCACTCGCCACCCGACATGTGGCTTTCGGGCCCTTCGTGCACATCTGTCTTCTCTCTTGCGGGGCCCTCCTGTGCTGCCGTCCCAGGCCCGTGGGTGTCCTCCTTCACACCTGGAATGGGGCTTGGTGGGGCCCTCCTGGGCAGCTCGCCTGCTGCAGGACTTGTCGGGCGTGCTGCCCTTGCCACCCTTCCCTGCTCCTCTGTGGCCCTTTCCTCCCTTTGTCGGTGTGACAGGTGGCACCCCACTTCCTGACAGTGCCAGGGTAGTGCCATTGGAGCCTGCTGTCTCTGGCCTCTCGCGCCGGGCCTTGCCTTTCTTAGATTGTTTACCAGGGGGTGGGCTGGCTGCCCCTTTACTGCTAGCCGAAGTAGCTGCCCTTGAAGGTAGTGGACTCCAAAATCCCTGGACTATTGTCCTTGTAGGTCCAGGGGATGTGGTGGCTGAGGTGCTGATTCGACTCTTAAGAGATGGAGGGGGTGGGTCAGGTGATGGAAAGAGGTTAATTTTGGACAGGAATTTTTTTTAAGGAGCAGTGGGAAGGGTAGGTGCAGTGGGTATGGGAGTGGAGGAAGAGGATGTGGTTGTAGGTGAGTCAGGTCTGGTGTCTTTGGGTGCAGGTGCTTGTGCTGGAGGCTGTCGTGAGGTGGATGGGTGTTGGGTGGGTGGCTGCCTGCGTTTGTGTGGTTTGGAAGAGGGGGTGACAGACAAACTGGGAGAGGACACAGGGGACGTGCAAATGGCAGTGGGGGTGGTGACTGCACGTGTGCGGAGTGTCCTGGTGGGTGTGCTGGTGATGGACGTAGTGGCTGATGATGTTGTGCATGCAAGTGTGAGTGGAGACGTCACAGGGAGGGAGGAGGGAGACGAGGAGGAGGGGGACACAGAGGAGGCAGTGGCTGTTGGCATGTCTGCATGTGGATGTTGCTTGGGTGAATGCTTGTGTGATGTGTGGTGCTTATGTCTGGATGAGCTTGCCTTGGGTGTTGAGGTGTGTGCAGGCTGGTCTGTAGGTGTGTCTGGGATAGGCAGAGGAACAGGGGAGTGGGACTGGGTTGAGGAAGTTGGAGGAGGGAGGCAGGAGACAGGGACAATGGCTGCCGTCAGTGCTGAGGCCAGAGCGTTGAACGATCGCTGATGGGCAGCCTGACCCGAATAAATGCCCTCCATGTATGCATTACTCCGGTGCACCTCCCTTTCTACACCCTGGATGGCATTCAAAAAGGTAGACTGCCCAAAAATGAGCGTCCTGAGGAGGTCAATGACCTCCTCACTGAGGGCAGCAGGGGTAACTGGGGCAGGGCCTGAGGTGCCTGGGGCGAAGGAGATGCCCACCTTCCTGGGTGAGCGGGCACGGGCAAACGCTGAGGGGCTGCTGGCAGGGCGGAGCTGGTGCGCTGGGTGGCAGCTGTACCTGTTGTTGCGGTGGGCACGGATAATGCCGCCACCACAAGGGAGCTCCCTTCCGAGGACGTGTCTGTGTCGCTGGTGTCACCACGTGTCCCTGCTGTGGAGCTCCCCTCGCCCTCCGTCTCACTGGTGAACTCCGAGTCGGTTGCATGGCCCTCCAGGGCCATGTGAGATGCAGCTCCCTCGTGCTCCGATGCCACTTCTCCTCCGCCTGATGATGCTAATGCACACATGAACAGGAAGACCAACAAAAAAGGGGGGGGAGAAATAAAGACATGTTGAGTGCATGCATTGGCGACACCGTTGGCGGAGAGGACAGACACAGAAGCCCCCTGCACTATGCCGCGCACTTGGGGTACACTACTCAATCCGTGGGACATGGCCTACAAGCCTATGGACGACAAATCCACACATAGGTGACACAGGGCCATGATTAGCTGTACTAGGCAACCTACAGAGGGGGGGGGGCGGGGGCACAGGGCCATGCCTAACGGAGGGGCCTAGCCTACGGAAATCGCCCTGGCCTAGGGATACCCACAGCCCTCCTCCCCCACCCAGACACCTCCAATGTGCGCTAAATCAGCAGAATGTGCTTGTACTCACCCCCTTGTGTCTGCTGTGATGTCCTCACGCGCCCATCCAAATCGGGGTAGGCCACCGCCAGGATCTGGGACATCAGGGGGGTCAATTGACGGGAGCCACCCCTCCTACGTTGGGAGGCCATCCCCAGCAGAGCCTCAGCGGTCTTCCTGCTCCCGCGGCGGATGTCCTCCCACCTCTCGCGGCAGTGGGTGCCCCGTTTGTTGTGGACCCCCAGGGTCCGGACGTCCTTGGCGATGGCACGCCAAATATCGATTTTCTGATGGGCGCTGACCTATGTCACATGTACAGGGGGAGAAATAACATTGTTATAATTTTCTGCATGCTCGATGTGAGTGGCCCCCCATCCCCACCCTTGCCATGTGGCACATGCTCTCATCCGTCGTTTGATGCATGCCTCAATCGCTCCCCTCCCCACCATCTTTCATCCACCTGACTCAACACAGGCATTGCCCCCAAAGCATTCTCCCAGTGTACTTACCTGTTGGTCTGGAGGACCGTAGAGTAGCACATACTGGGGGAGGACCCCATCCACGAGTTTCTCCAATTCTTCAGAAGTGAAGGCAGGGGCCCTTTCCCCAGTCGCAGCAGCCATTGTATCTTCCAGACCGAGGTCACAGCAGCACTTGCAGTATAGGTCCTCTCCTGTGGATGATCAGGTCTCGAGTGATTAAGCAGATAGAAAATGGCGGTCACGTCCGCGGCGGTGCGTACGGCGGCGGTGCATACCGCGACCGCCGGCGCACTTCGTCATTGGCTCCTGAAACCCATAGGGTTCAATGTTAACCAATGCGGCTTTGCGCCGCAGTCTTCGACCGCCTACCGCCACGGTGTGCCACACCAGCGCATTGACCTCACATCCCATTGTCGCACTTCACAGGTCAGGCAGCCGCCATTTCAAGGGCCCACATGGCTTAATTTCTACTGCGTCACACATGCCTAGGCCTTGCATCGACACTCATACAAGCCATTCAATGCACAGAGAATCGTGTACTGTGCAAGCTGTGGGAACGTACCTGTGGGTTGATTGACTCTGTGCTCGCTGTTGTCCTTCCTAGGCACCGTCCGCTGGGACTTGCGAGGAGATGGAGGAATGTTCCTGTGTACAGACCGCTGGTGGACCTGTCGACAATGGAGGAACGACATGTCATTCTGACATACAGGCTTGACCGAGCCACTATACAGGAACTGTGTGCCCAGCTGGAGCCAGACCTGATGTCACCCATCCGCCAACCCACAGGGATCCCCCCTCTAGTGCAGGTGCTGTCAGTACTCCATTTTTTGGCAAGTGGGTCATTTCAAACAACAGTGGCCATTTCATCAGGGATGTCTCAGCCTATGTTTTCAAAGGTGTTGTCCAGAGTGTTGTCTGCCCTGCTCAAACACATGCGGAGATACATCGTTTTCCCTGAGGTGGGGGATTTGCCTACAGTGAAGGGTGATTTCTATGCCCTTGGACATATTCCCAACATCATTGGTGCCATTAATGGGACACATGTGGCTTTGGTATCCCCCAGAGAAAGTGAACAGGTGTACAGGAACAGAAAAAGTTATCATTCCATGAATGTCCAGGTGGTCTGTTTGGCTGACCAGTACATCTCCCATGTAAATGCCAAGTTCCCTGGGTCAGTGCATGACGCGTACATCATGCGAAATAGCAGCATCCCTTATGTGATGGAACAACTACAGAGACACCGTGTGTGGCTAATTGGTGACTCAGGTTACCCCAACCTGTCGTGGTTACTGACCCCAGTGAGGAATCCCAGGACAAGGGCAGAGGAACGGTACAATGAGGCACATGGGCGTACTAGGAGGGTGATCGAGCGGACCTTCGGCATCCTGAAGGCCAGGTTTAGGTGCCTGCATATGACAGGTGGATCCCTAATGTACTTACCAAAGAAGGTGTGCCAGATCATCGTGGCCTGCTGTATGCTTCACAACCTGGCTTTGCGACGCCAGGTGCCTTTTCTGCAGGAGGATGGTCCAGATGGTGGTGTTGTAGCAGCTGTGGAGCCTGCGGAGAGTGAAGAGGAGGAAGACGAAGAGGACGACACAGACAACAGGGACACAGTGATACAGCAGTATTTTCAATAACACACAGGTAAGAATCAACACCGGCATTTTACATTTACTTACAGTCTCCTGCCTCTCTACTGTCTGTCCTTTTCACCCAGTGTATGCTAACAGAGTTGTGACTTTCCCTTCCAATTTCAGAGATGTGGGCCCCACTGCGTGACCTCTGCTTTGTTTGCCCATGGACTACAGCTGTGTGACAGTGGTATGTTGTCATCACAATGTAACTGGTCATTTTGGCACGTTTATGTCTAATACATTTTTTCAAAAATACAGGCAGACTCCAGATTATTTGTGTGCAATAAGTGTGTTTATTAAAGTGCTCAATTTTGGGACATGGTTGAAAATCGGTGATGGGTGATGGTGGAGGAATGTCCATGGCAGAGTCCAGATTCTCAGTCTCACAGGTGCATTGTCCATATGCCTGTGGAAGGTGGAGCAGGGGCAGTTTAAGGTTGGACAGGGTGACAATGTGGGACAGTGGGATGACATCAGGGGGTATCCTTTCCTGGCGGGGGTCTTGGCATCCTACTCTGTCTTCTTCCTAGATCTCAGGCCCCGCTTGCGGGGTGGTTCTTCTTCTGCAGGAGGTGGGGTTCTGGTGGCCGGTTGTTCTTGTGTCTGGGCCTCCTGTCCACTAGCTCCGGCGGAGGTGGTAGCCTGTTCCTGGTCCATGCTAGTGACAGGGGCCCTTTGTGGTGCCACATGGTCCCGCAATGTGGTGACAATCTGGTTGAGAGCCACAACGATGGTGCCCATTGCGGAACTAATGTTTCTCAGTTCTTCCCTGAACCCCATAAACTGTTCCTCCTGCAGTACCTGGATCTCCTAGAACCTGGCCAGGACCGTCGCCATCGTCTCCTGGGAGTGGTGGTATGCTC
The DNA here is from genome assembly GCF_031143425.1 of Pleurodeles waltl. Taxonomy (NCBI): domain Eukaryota; kingdom Metazoa; phylum Chordata; class Amphibia; order Caudata; family Salamandridae; genus Pleurodeles; species Pleurodeles waltl. The sequence continues at coordinate 338,197,626 of NC_090445.1, forward strand.
CCATGATGGAGGTGAGGGCCTCGTGGAGAGTGGGTTCCCTGGGCCTGTCCCCCCCCTGTCGCACAGCAGCCCTCCCAGTTCCCCTGTTTCCCTGGGCCTCTGTCCCCTGGACCGTGTGCCCACTACCACTGTCCCCAGGTCCCTGTTGTTGTTGGGGTGGTGGGTTAACCTGGGTGCCCTGTAGTGGTGGACACACCGCTGATTGACGTGTCCTGGAGACAGAGGCATGGGCCCGTTGGGTGGGTGCTGTGCTGGTGTTCCCAGAGGGGGGTAGGTCTGCTGTGGCCTGTGGCTGTCTGAGGGGAACCGACTGTCCCGAGGTCCCCGATGGGCCGGGCTGGTCATCTGGGTCCAGGGAGACAGAGCTGCTGTCATCACTGGGGGCCTCTTCTGGGGGTGGGATGGACATTTCTGGACCCTCCTGGGCGGTGTGGTGGCGTTCGGGTCCTGCAGGGGTATAAGAGTATGGTTATTGCTTCTGTGTGTGCCATAGCGTGCAATGTGTGAGTGCCCGTGTACCCCAGTGCTGGCATTCCTTTGTGGGGGCTGTTGTGACGGCGGTTTGTGGGGGAGATGGGTATGTGCAGTGGGCATGCTTAGGTGATGGGTGTCGATGATTTGTGGTGGCATGAAGGGTTTGGTGTTGGGATGGGTGGGTTGTGATGGTGAGACATTAGCAGGGAGGATGTGTGATGGGGGTGGTGGGGGGAGGTGGGGGTATGAGTTAGCATGCTGGTGGGTGGGGGGGATGAAGTAGTTGAGATTAGACTTACCAGAGTCCATTCCTCCAGATACTCCTGCGAGGCCCTCAGGATGCAGGATGTTCAAGACCTGTTCCTCCCATGTTGTAAATTCTGGGGGTTGAGGTGGGGGTCCGCCGCCAGTCTTCTGCACCGCGATGTTGTGCCTGGATACCATGGAACGCACCTTCCCCCGTAGGTCGTTCCACCGCTTCCTGATGTCGTCCCGATTTCGTGGATGCTTGCCCACAGCGTTGACCCTGTCCACTATTCTTTGCCATAGCTCCATCTTCCTGGCAATGGTGGTGTGCTGCACCTGTGTCCCGAAGAGCTGGGGCTCTACCCGAACTATTTCCTCCGCCATGACCCTGAGTTCTGCGTCTGAGAACCTGGGGTGTCTTGGGGGTGCCATGGGGTGGTGTGGATGAGGTGTGGGGTGGTGTTTGCGGTGATGAGTGTGGTGAGTGTAGTGGTGTGTGGTGTTTTGTGCGTGGTTGTTGTGTGGGTGATGGTGTAGTGTGCCTCTGTGTGATGGTGTTCTCTATTCTGTGCTGTCTCTCTCTGGGCTTCGTCTCTGATTTGTGGTCGTAGGGGTTTGTGGGTGATGTGGGTGTGTGTTTTATAGTTAATTGGGTGTGTGGGAGTGTTGTGTGTATGTGTCTCAGGTGTGTGTATTTCAAATTGTCCAATGTGGCTGTGTTTTGGAGCTGTATGTGTATTTTGAGCGCGGCGGTGTGTACCGCCAATGGAATACCGCGGTTGAAAGACCGCCGCGTGAATTCGTGGGTCGTAATGGCATGGGCGTATTTCTGTTGGCGTGACGGTGGAGGTTTGGTCTTCGCCAGTTTAACGCTGGCCGTTGTTGTGGCGGACTTTTATGGATGTCGGGTTTTTGGCGGTTTGCCTCTTGAGGGTCAGAATGACCATGGCGGTTTACCGCGACTGCGGCGGTGTTGTGGCGGCCTTCTGACCGGCGGTAAGCGCCTTTTACCGCCGAGGTCAGAATGACCACCATAATGTCTAATGCAGAAGAGAGTGTGATGGAACTCGACCTCACACCTTACCTCCATCTTAGAATGAGGGAGCTAAGGTCTCTCTGCAAAATAAAAAAAATAAAAGCTGGCATAAACCCTTCCAAAGCACAGCTCCAGGAGCTGCTGGCAGAGTTTGACAAAGCTAACCCCTCTGAGGATGACCTCCCAGAGGATGAAGCTAGTGACTTGGAGGAGAATTCCCCCCCTCCAGTCCTAATTAGGGAGATCAGGGCCCCTCAAGCCCTGACTCCAACTGTGATAGTCAGAGATGCTGCTTCCCTCACAGGAGGGTCCAGCACCTCTGTAATCACTGAGGATAGCCTCAGTGAAGATGACCTCCTGCTAGCCAGGATGGCCAAAAGATTGGCTTTAGAGAGACAGCTCCTAGCCATAGAAAGGGAAAGACAAGAGATGGGTTTTGGTCCCATCCATGGTGGCAGCAACATAAATAGGGTCAGAGATTCTCCTGACATGTTGAAAATCCCAAAAGGGATTGTAACTAAATATGAAGACGGTGATGACATCACCAAATGGTTCACAGCTTTTGAGAGGGCTTGTGCAACCAGAAAAGTAAACAGATCTCACTGGGGTGCTCCCCTTTGGGAAATGTTCACTGGAAAGTGTAGGCATAGACTCCTCACACTCTCTGGAAAAGATGCAGAATCCTATGACCTCATGAAGGCTACCCTGATTGAGGGCTTTGGATTCTCCACGGAGGAATATAGAATTAGGTTCAGGGGGGCTCAAAAATCCTCGAGCCAGACCTGGGTTGATTTTGTGGACTACTCAGTGAAAACACTGGATGGTTGGATTCAAGGCAGTGGTGTAAATGATTATGATGGGCTGTACAATTTATTTGTGAAAGAACACCTATTGAGTAATTGTTCAAATGATAAACTGCATCAGTATCTGGTAGACCTAGGACCAATTTCTCCCCAAGAATTGGGAAAGAAGGCGGACCATTGGGTCAAGACTAGGGTGACCAAGACTTCCACAGGGGGTGACCAAAAGAATGGGGTCACAAAGCCTCCCCAGGGGAAGAGTGTTGAGACATCCAAAGGTAAAAATAGTAGAGTCTTTTACAGGCCCCCAAAAACCTGCACAGGAGGGTGGGCCCAGAGCCTCTTCACAATCCAATTTTGGGTACAAGGGTAAAAACTTTGATCCCAAAAAGGCCTGGTGTCGTAGCTGTAATCAGCCTGGACACCAAACTGGAGACAAGGCCTGTCCCAAGAAAAGTACCACTTCTAACTCCACTCCAGCTAACCCTGGAATAGCCAGTCTCCAAGTGGGATCAACAGTGTGCCCAGAGCAAATCAGGTGTCACACTGAAGCTACATTAGTCTCTGAGGGTGGGGTGGATTTAGCCACACTGGCTGCCTGGCCTCCTAACATGCAAAAATACAGGCAGCAGCTCTTAATTAATGGGACAAGTGTAGAAAGCCTGAGGGATACAGGTGCCAGTGTCACCATGGTGACAGAGAAACTGGTTTCCCCTGGTCAATACCTGGCTGGACAAACTTATCCAGTCACCAAAGCTGACAATCAGACTAAAGTACATCCCATGGCTATGGTAACTTTAGAGTGGGGAGGGGTCAATGGCCTGAAACAGGTGGTGGTCTCCTCAAATATCCCTGTAGACTGTTTGCTTGGAAATGACCTGGAGTCCTCAGCATGGGCTGAGGTAGAATTGAAAACCCATGCAGCCATGCTGGGTATCCCTGAACTGGTGTGTGTCAAGACAAGGGCACAGTGCAAGGCTCAGGGTGAAAAAGTAGTGTTGGAGCCTGGAAAAAGGGCCCAGCCTACCAAGAGAAAAGGAAAGACAACTGGGGAACCAGTTGCAACACAACAACAAAAAGAGGCCCTCTGAGGGAACTGAGCCTATGGAGCTAGGACCTTATCAAGTTGAGCTCTTAGGAACGGGGGACCCTCAATGGAGCAGTTGTGTAAGGGGCAAAAAACCTGTCCCTCTCTTGAAGGCCTTAGGCAGCAAGCTGCTGAAGAGTCCAATGGAAAGAAAACAGGAACACATAGGGTCTATTGGGAAGATGGACTCCTTTACACTGAGGCAAGAGATCCCAAACCTGGTGCCACTAGGAGAGTGGTAGTGCCTCAGGAGTTTAGGGAGTTCATACTGACCTTAGCCCATGATATTCCTCTTGCTGGGCATTTGGGACAGACTAAGACGTGGGAGAGATTAGTCAACCACTTCTATTGGCCCAACATGTCCCAGAAGGTCAAGGAGTTGTGTGTCTCCTGTACCACCTGTCAAGCCAGTGGTAAGACAGGTGGACACCCGAAGGCCCCCTCATTCCACTTCCAGTGGTGGGGGTCCCCTTTGAAAGAGTGGGTGTGGACATAGTGGGTCCACTTGAACCTCCCACAGCCTCAGGGAACCTATACATACTAGTAGTAGTGGATCATGCTACTAGATACCCTGAAGCAATTCCCCTTAGGTCGACTACTGCCCCTGCAGTTGCCAAGGCACTCATTGGTATCTTTACCAGAGTGGGTTTTCCTAAGGAGGTGGTGTCTGACAGAGGTACCAACTTTATGTCAGCATACCTGAAACAAATGTGCAATGAGTGTGGGGTGACTTATAAATTCACCACACCATACCATCCACAAACCAATGGTCTTGTTGAGAGATTCAACAAAACATTGAAAGGCATGATCATGGGGCTCCCCGAAAAACTCAAAAGGAGATGGGATGTCCTCTTGCCATGTCTGTTTTTCGCTTACAGAGAGGTGCCTCAGAAGGGAGTAGGGTTCTCACCCTTTGAACTTCTGTTTGGCCACCCTGTAAGGGGACCCCTAGCTCTTGTGAAAGAAGGCTGGGAGAGACCTCTTCATGAGCCTAAGCAAGATATAGTGGACTATGTACTTGGCCTACGCTCAAGGATGGCAGAGTACATAGAAAAGGCAAGCAAAAACCTTGAGGCCAGCCAACAGCTCCAGAAGTTTTGGTGTGACCAAAAGGCTGCAATGGTTGAATTTCAACCAGGGCAGAAAGTCTGGGTTTTGGAGCCTGTGGCTCCCAGGGCACTTCAGGACAGATGGAGTGGCCCTTACCCAGTGCTAGAAAAGAAGAGTCAGGTAACCTACCTGGTGGACCTAGGCACTAGCAGGACCCCCAAGAAGGTGATCCATGTGAACCGCCTTAAGCTCTTCCATGACAGGGCTGATGTGAATCTGTTGATGGTAACAGATGAGGACCAGGAAGCTGAGAGTGAACCTCTCCCTGATCTCCTCTCCACAAACCCTAAAGATGGCTCAGTTGATGGAGTGATCTATTCAGACACCCTCTCTAGCCAACAGCAATCTGACTGTAGGAAGGTCCTGCAACAGTTTGCTGAGCTCTTTTCCCTAACCGCTGGTCAGACACACCTGTGTACCCATGATGTGGACACAGGAGACAGCATGCCTGTCAAAAACAAAATTTTCAGACAGTCTGACCAAGTTAAGGAAAGCATCAAAGTGGAAGTCCACGAGATGCTGGAATTGGGAGTCATTGAGCACTCTGACAGCCACTGGGCTAGCCCAGTGGTCTTAGTCCCCAAACCTCACACCAAAGATGGAAAGAGAGAGATGAGGTTTTGTGTGAACTACAGAGGACTTAATTATGTCACCAAGACAGATGCCCATCCCATTCCAAGGGCTGATGAACTGATTGATAAATTAGGTGCTGCCAAATTCTTAAGTACCTTTGACTTAACTGCAGGGTACTGGCAAATCAAAATGGCACCTGGAGCAAAAGTAAAGACAGCATTCTCCACACCTGATGGGCATTATCAGTTTACTGTTATGCCCTTTGGTTTAAAGAATGCCCCTGCCACCTTCCAAAGGTTGGTGAATCAAGTCCTTGCTGGTTTGGAGTCCTTTAGTGCAGCTTATCTTGACGATATTGCTGTCTTTAGCTCCAGCTGGCAGGATCACCTGGTCCACCTGAAGAAGGTTTTGAAGGCTCTGCAATCAGCAGGCCTCTCTATCAAGGCATCCAAATGCCAGATAGGGCAGGGAACTGTGGTTTACTTGGGACACCTTGTAGGTGGAGGCCAAGTTCAGCCACTCCAGCCTAAGATCCAGACTATTCTGGACTGGGCAGCTCCAAAAACCCAGACTCAAGTCAGGGCATTCCTTGGCTTGACTGGGTACTACAGGAGGTTTGTGAAGGGATATGGATCCATAGTGACAGCCCTCACAGAACTTACCTCCAAGAAAATGCCCAAGAAAGTAAACTGGACTGTAGAATGCCAACAGGCCTTTGACACCCTAAAACAAGAAATGTGCACAGCACCAGTTATAAAAGCTCCAGATTACTCCAAGCAGTTCATTGTGCAGACAGATGCCTCTGAACATGGGATAGGGGCAGTTTTGTCTCAAACAAATGATGATGGCCTTGACCAGCCTGTTGCTTTCATTAGCAGGAGGTTACTCCCCAGGGAGCAGCATTGGAGTGCCATTGAGAGGGAGGCCTTTGCTGTGGTTTGGTCCCTGAAGAAGCTGAGACCATACCTCTTTGGTACTCACTTTGTAGTTCAAACTGACCACAGACCTCTCAGATGGCTGATGCAAATGAAAGGTGAAAATCCCAAACTGTTGAGGTGGTCCATCTCCCTACAGGGAATGGACTTTATAGTGGAACACAAACCTGGGACTGCCCATGCCAATGCAGATGGCCTTTCCAGGTTCTTCCACTTAGAAAAGGAAGACTCTCTTGGGAAAGGTTAGTCTCATCCTCTTTCATTTGGGGGGGGGGGGGGTTGTGTAAGGAAATGCCTCCTTGGCATGGTTACCCCCTGACTTTTTGCCTTTGCTGATGCTAAGTTTTGATTTGAAAGTGTGCTGAGGCCTGCTAACCAGGCCCCAGCACCAGTGTTCTTTCCCTAACCTGCACTTTTGTTTCCACAATTGGCACACCCTGGCATCCAGGTAAGTCCCTTGTAACTGGTACCCCTGGTACCAAGGGCCCTGATGCCAGGGAAGGTCTCTAAGGGATGCAGCATGTCTTATACCACCCTGGGGACCCCTCACTCAGCACTAACACACTGCTTGCCAGCTTGTGTGTGCTAGTGAGGACAAAACGAGTAAGGCGACATGGCACTCCCCTCAGGGCGCCATGCCAACCTCACACTGCCTATGCAGTATAGATAAGTCACCCCTCTAGCAGGCCTTACAGCCCTAAGGCAGGGTGCACTATACCATAGGTGAGGGCAAAAGTGCATGAGCACTATGCCCCTACAGTGTCTAAGCAAAACCTTAGACATTGTAAGTGCAGGGTAGCCATAGGAGTATATGGTCTGGGAGTCTGTCATGCACGAACTCCACAGCACCATAATGGCTACACTGAAAACTGTGAAGTTTGGTATCAAACTTCTCAGCACAATAAATGCACACTGATGCTAGTGTACATTTTATTGTAACATACACCCCAGAGGGCACCGTAGAGGTGCCCCCTGAAACCTTAACCGGCTATCCGTGTAGGCTGACTAGTTCTAGCAGCCTGCCACACACCAGGCATGTTGCTGGCCACATGGGGAGAGTGCCTTTGTCACTCTGTGGCTAGTAACAAAGCCTGTACTGGGTGGAGGTGCTTCACACCTCCCCCTGCAGGAACTGTAGCACCTGGTGGTGAGCCTTAAAGGCTCACCCCCTTTGTTACAGCACCACAGGGCACTCCAGCTAGTGGAGTTGCCCGCCCCCTACGGCCACGGCCCCACTTTTGGCGGCAAGGCCGGAGGAGATAATGAGAAAAACAAGGAGGAGTCACTGGCCAGTCAGGACAGCCCCTAAGGTGTCCTGAGCTGAGGTGACTGACTTTTAGAAATCCTCCATCTTGCAGATGGAGTATTCCCCCAATAGGGATAGGAATGTGCCCCCCTCCCCTTGGGAGGAGGCACAAAGAGGGTGTACCCACCCTCAGGGCTAGTAGCCATTGGCTACTAACCCCCAGACCTAAACACGCCCTTAAATTTAGTATTTAAGGGCTCCCCAGAACCTAGGAACTCAGATTCCTGCAACCTAAGAAGAAGAGGACTGCTAAGCTGAAAAATCCTGCAGAGAAGACAGAGACACCAACTGCTTTGACCCCAGCTCTACCGGCCTGTCTCCCCACTTCTAAAGACACTGCTCCAGCGACGCTTTCCACAGGGACCAGCGACCTCTGAAGCCTCAGAGGACTGCCCTGCTCTAGAAGGACCAAGAACTCCAGAGGACAGCGGCCCTGTTCACTAAAGACTGCAACTTTGAAACAAAGAAGCAACTTTGAAACAACTTGCGTTTTCCGCCGGAAGGTGAGACTTTGCCCCCGGCTCGACTTGTGGAGAACAATCACGTCAGGGAGGACTCCCCGGCGACTGCGAGACCGTGAGTAGCCAGAGTTGCCCCCCCTGAGCCCCTACAGCGACGCCTGCAGAGGGAATCCCGAGGCTCCCCATGACCGCGACTGCCTGCTTCTCAGATCCCGACGCCTGGTAAAGACTCTGCACCCGCAGCCCCCAGGACCTGAAGGATCCGAACTTCAGTGCAGGAGTGACCCCCAAGAGGCCCTCTCCCTTGCCCAGGTGGTGGCTACCCCGAGGAACCCCCCCTTGCCTGCCTGCATCGCTGAAGAGACCCCTTGGTCTCCCACTGAAACCTATTGAAAACCCGACGCGTGTTTGCACACTGCACCCGGCCGCCCCCGTGCCGCTGAGGGTGTACTTTCTGTGTGGACTTGTGTCCCCCCAGTGCCCTACAAAACCCCCCTGGTCTGCCCTCTGAAGACGCGGGTACTTACCTGCTGGCAGACTGGAACCGGGGCACCCCCTTCTCCATTGAAGCCTATTTCTCCAGGACTGGTCCAAGTCCCTTTCTTACGCTTTTCCACCCTTTGTTATGATCAGCAGGGTTCTTGCTCAGGTCCGTCGTCAGCAAGCCACTTTCATTCTTATCGCTCCTTTTTGGAAGTCCCAGATTTGGTTTCCAACTCTTATGGAACTAGCCATATATTTTCCTTTTCTCATCCCTTCATTCCCAGACCTCCTTTTGGACCCTCTGCAGCGCCCTCACAACCTCATTTTGAACAACCTTCTTTCCCTTTCAGCTTGGAAAATTTCTGGAATTCCCAACTTTTCCCTTGCATTTCGTCACAAGCTTCGGAATATATCAGACAATCTTGGCCCCCTGGAACAAGGAATGTCTATAAGTCAGCTTGGGCTTTATGGCAGAGCTGGTGTTTGGGAAAACACATTGATCCCCTTTCAGCAGATGTCAACTTTTATAGTGAATTTCCTCGCTGCAGAGGCTAGTAAGGGTAAAGCTTTTCGTACTATTAATATGTACAGGTCAGCCATCTCCTCTAATCATCAGTTCGTCAATGGAAAGCCAGTGGGTGAACACCCGCTTATTTGCCGTCTTTTAAAGGGAGTAACATTTTCTAATCCACCACTTCATAAATACAGAATTTTGTGGGATGTTTATATCGTTCTGAATTTCTTTCTTTCATGGCCCGACAATTCTTCTCTTACTTTGAAGATGTTGTCGGCTAAACTCACTATGTTGTTGTGTCTTATTTCTATTAAACGGATTTCTGACGTCAAAGCTCTAGATATTTCCTCTAGACAGTTTACTCCTTCGGGGGTGTTATTTACTGTGTCTCGAAGAACAAAAACAAATTTACATTCTGTTTTCTATCCATATTTTCCGGATCATCCCAAATTATGTGTAGCACAATGTTTAAAAGTGTACGAGCATATGACTGCTCATCTAAGAACGTCCTCAACTAATCAACTTCTTATTTCCTTCAGGAAGCATTACAAGCCTGTGTCTTCCGCTACTTTGGCTCGTTGGGTCAAGTGGATTATGTCTTTGGCTGGGATTGACACTTCTAAATTTGGAGCCCAATCTTCTAGAGGCGCTATGGCATCCAAAGCCTTTTGGGCGGGTTCACGTCTTGAGGACATTCTTAGATCCGCAGATTGGTCTAATGACAATGTTTTTAGAGTCTTTTATTGTAAGCCTGTTGATAATGTAGGGCCAGATGCAGGAAACACTTTGCGAGTCGCAAACGGCAAAATCTGCCGTTTGCGACTCGCAAATGCATGTTTCCAATGCAGAAATGCATTTTGCGAGTCGGGACCAACTCGCAAAATGCATTTCAGAATCGCAAATAGGAAGGGGTGTTCCCTTCCTATTTGCGATTCGTAGTGGTATGCAATACCATTTGTGACCGCATATGCAGTCGCAAATGGTGTCGCAGTTACCATCCACTTGAAGTGGATGGTAACCCACTCGCAAATTGGAAGGGGTCCCCATGGGACCCCTTCCCCTTTGTGAATGGACCCAAAACTATTTTTTCAGGGCAGGTAGTGGTCCAACGGACCACTACCTGCCCTGAAAAAATACCGAAACTAAAGGTTTTTTTTTTTTTTTTTAAGTGCAGCTCGTTTTCCTTTAAGGAAAACGGGCTACACTTAAAAAAAAAAAAATGCTTTATTTAAAAGCAGTCACGAACATGGAGGTCTGCTGACTACAGCAGGCCATCATGTTTGCGAGTGCCTATAGTCGGTATGGGGCCGCAATTTGCGACCCACCTCATTAATATTAATGAGGTGGGTCTCTGCGACCCCATACCGACTCGCAGACGGTGTCTGAGACACCATTCTGCATTGCAAATTGCGACTTGCAATTTGCGAGTCGGAAGGACTCGCAAATTGCAAGTCGCAATTTGCAATTTCCCTACATCTGGCCCGTATTTACGAATGTCATTAATTTGCTTTGAACATGCATAATAGGAGCCTCCGGTCTTGTCATAAAATGTAGATTTTCCTAGTTTTAATAACGGAAAGTCTTAATTTTATTAAAGACACGGAGGCGAGTATTATCCCACCCGTTGTTTTCTTGGTAACTAGTGTTTGTTTATATCTCTCCCATCTCTCTAGTGTCATCATCGTCTGTTCAACCTGCTACCTAAGTCATCGCTTCATGGTGTGGATGGTCCATCAACGTCAACGCTGTCTCCTTATCCACTTCTTTGTTTGGCGGATCACCAGTGTGCTTCCCTTCACCGGCAGTTCCCTGGACTTATGAACTTCTGCTCTGAGTTGTTATCTTTCATTATGGCTCTCCTAATTTTGGCTTCTATTTTCCCTTTATTTTGTGCCAGTTGAACTTTAAGCGCAAGAAAAGAGGGCTGTTCGCAGTCCAGTTACGTCATAATGGCACACATAGTTACTCATTGGCTAATGTTAATGGACTACATCTTGTTTCCCATTGGCTGGGTTCTCTGCGCTCATGGGAATTGTAGTTTTTCTTCACTTCCTGCTGTTTTATTAAAGCAAAAAAAGAATGCATAATACTCGCCTCCGTGTCTTTAATAAAATTAAGACTTTCCGTCATTAAAACTAGGAAAATCTACATTGCGAGTCAGAGCGACTTGCAATTTGTGAGTCACAATTCAGGATGCAGGATGGTGTCCCTGACACCATCTGTGACTTGCAAGGGGGTCGCAAAGGCTCACCTCATTAATATTAATGAGGTGGGTCGCAATTTGCGACCCCCTTAAAACTCGCAGCACTCACAGGGATGGTAGCCTGCTGGAGACAGCAGACCACCATGTCTGTGACTGCTTTTAAATAAAGCAGTTTTTTTTTGTAATGCAGCCCGTTTTCCTTAAAGGAAAACGAGCTGCATTACAAAATGAAAAAATGTTTTCCAGGCCATTCACAAAGGGGAAGGGGTCCCATGGAGACCCCTTCCCTTTTGCAAATGAGTTACCACCAGTTTGACACTGGTGGTAACTGCGATTGCTTTGCGTTCGCTGTCACAAAGCAATGCAGCATCGCGCTGCGACTCGCAAATAAGGGGAACACCCCTTCCTATTTGCGACTCGCAGTCCTTTTTGCGAGTCGGTAACCAGGTTACCGACTCACAAAACGGAAATTAGGCATCGCGATGTGGGTTTTGCACGTAGCAAACAGCAAAATTCGCTGCTTGCGACGTTCAAAACCTTTGCTACATCTGGCCCCTAGTGCCCTTGACACCAGGAATTCCACATCCCTGAGCAACTGTTACTGATGACACTTGATTTCACCCTGGACACCAACCTCACACTCAAATAATATGATACCAAAAATCCAAAGCTACGCAGGCACTTGTTCTCTCTGCTAAAGAAACCAAAACCATTTCTTCCAGAAAGTGACTTCAGAACTGCTGTTAACACACTTGTTCTCTTGCATTTGGATGGTGGTAATGCCCTGCTCCATGGCATCCCAGACTCGGCACTGGCACCCCTTAGAAGCATTGCACACACCGCCACATGTTGCATCCAGGGACAGAAGAATATGATCACATCACACTGATGGAAATCCATTGGCTCCCCTTGCTGGCCAGCACCATCTTCAAAGCCAGCTGCATATTTACAAAGTCATCACAACCAGTACACCTGCTTATCTTGCTAACAAGCGCACCACCTCTGTTGGTTCTCGGCACACAAGTAGCCAGGGGTCCATCAGACTGCAGGCTAAGAAGTGTGAAAAAAAAAAGGCAGCAAACCTTTCCCATCTATGCACCTAGCATCTGGAAAAACATCCCCGTAGTTATCAGATTTGTCCCAATGCTGCTCCAAGTTACTAAATAGTTGAAGAATCTCCTCTTCAAAGAATACTACATCACAATGCAGTAACAGTCAACAAACCAGCTACCTCTGCTATCACTTGTTGACTTTGATCCTGTACACCACCCAATCGCCTTATGGCTATGTTAGCACTATAGATGTACCAGTACATATATACATATGATGGAGCTACAAACTTGTGAGCAACATGCAGTTCTTCCATGTTCTGAGCCTCTTCATAAGGTGGTGCTAGGAGGACCTGCTGGTGTATTCTGGCGAACTTAGCAAGGAGATTATACTTTAGTAGTCACACTAGCAGTTTATTGTATGTTTTATTTAAGGAATCTCTACTACAGATTTCTGGCTTTCTTTGCAGTCTCTCACTGGAGGTGCTGTAGTTGTCACTAACTGGACAAGCTGATGCTGTCCCACCTCAACAAATCACCTCAGACAATTAGTAGAATCCATGTCCCTATCTGGTCTAAAGAATATCTCTCTCTAGACGTTTTACCCTATGCAGCCTTCGGTCACTTGGACACTTCCTACAGTAGATCTTCCCTTCATTTCAGCTGTCAGAATGATCTTGACAGAGCCTGAGTGATGACACATATCTACCATTCCATCTGCACTCTATAAGACACATTAAAAGTTCTCTTCAAAGCTGTCTGAGCGGAATTACTAAAGACTCTTCTTCTTGACAGCAGAATTAACTTATTATGAGTGATGCCAGGTGTGGTTCACTCTTCTGACTTTCTCTAAAGCTTCACTTTCTTCATATATGTTTCTTCACATTGCCATATTTTCAGGGTCCAACTCCTCACCATTGTTACGCTCAACAAAGTCCACACATATGGGTACAAAGCATAGGTTACTCTATTCTGCAGATGTAAGAATTTTCCAATTATCACTTTTGATTCTGAGCTCATGGTAATATCAGCTCAGTCTATTTAATCAGACACCCCAGCTCTCTGCAAGAGCACAATGAAACATTTACAGAACATTCAATACATGTATAAAACATCAAGTGGTGATGCTACCACACACACCTTATGCACACAGTACATTAAGACACAACATTGAGGAAAATGTGAACGTTGCAGGAACCTTGTGGGCAATTTAGGGGCACATACAGTTAGGATTGAAATGATACTTACCCATGAGTTGCCCTTCCAAACATCGTATCCATCTCTGGGTGATATGCATTTGGATGTTATTGAGATGCAACAGAAAACCTGTTGAAGTGGAGACATGGTGGAGACATGCCAGGCAGGAAGTTGAGAACTTCAAGTGCTCTTCATGTATGTGAGCATAGTGTGACCTAGGAGTGCTAGTATGAACAGAGGTGAACTGTTGATATTAGTGGTTGTGTGGTGATTCCTAACATACATGAGGGGGAGTGAGGTCTGTGGTACTCCTATGTGCAGGGGAAGAGTAAAATTGAGAGGGTGTGTGCTTAGCTATGGTTTACAGAAGGAAGATATGGTGACAAATTCTGATTTCAACAGCTTGAGTCCAATTCCAGAGTTCAAATTCCTAAATCTCTCTGTGCCTCTCATGAATGATGGACCAACTAAATATGGGCACAGCACATGGGAGAAGGCAAAAAAAGCCACAAGATGCCATAAGCAACTTTATTGTATTAGTATTTATATATCGCTTAGTACCCCTGACGAGGAGTTGAAGTGCTTTTTGGAGAGTAGCACGCAACTCCGGAACCCAAAAGGAATTAGTGGTGGATTAGTATACGGAAATATGAGTACAGTTTTAGTATTATTATGAGTTAATTTGAGCTGTGGATATGTGAGTTTGTTAGTTGGATTGACTGGAGTAATGGAGGGGTGGAGGAGGGAAGAATCCAGAAGTGTTAATTGGGAGTTTATGGTAATAGGATTTAGGCTTGGGATGAGTAAAGGGGGGATGGAGGAGGGAAGAGTCTGTGGAAAGGGTTAGGGAGCTCATAGTAGCAGGGTGAGATAAATGCAGGAGAATTTAGTAGGGTTGTTTGGGAGATCATGGTAGTAAAGTGAGGTTTGGGTGAGATAGATATGGAAGAGGAGGGAAGAGCTTAGGCAGGGTTATTAAGGAGATGAAAGTAGTAGATAGATTGATAGAGACATGACATATGGTGATGGGTAGACAAAGTGTGATTTAAAATGAGAGCAGGGATTCATAAATATCTAATATAACAACTTATCTAGGAGTTATGCAATGACCTATGAACATGTTAAGCATAGAATAACATGCACACACACAAATATATATATACACACACACACACACACACACACACACATACATACGCACATGAATACACACACATATGCACACATATATGTACATACATATACATAATTAAACCATGAGTAAATATACATTAGTTAGACAGGTTTAAAGAGTATGTGTGTAGTTTATTGTTATGACATAGTAGCAATACATATTTTCTAAAGAATTATATATAACTAGAATATACACATAATCGGATAAAAAATATTTATCAACATAGGCATATGCAGTCCATAGCTGTTTGAATATGGTGGTTATGAAGGAAAGAGACAACTCTTGAGTAGTTTTCTGAAGACAAGATAGTTATCTGTGGCTCTTATAGTTGGGGGTAATGAATTCCATAGTTTGGCTTCTTGAACGGAGAAGGATGTACCACCTATAGTCTTTTCTTGCATGGTGGCGTTCTAAGGTGGGGTGCCAATCTTGAGTGGAGGTTTCTTTGTTGAATGTATTTGGTTATTTTATTTCTGATAAAAAACAGAACTGTTCCATGTATAGCTTTGTGGCTGATACAAAGCAGCTTAAAGGTGCATCTTCTGGCAACGGGTAACCAGTGTAGTGCTCTCAAGGCAGGGGAGATGTGAGCTTGTGGCTTTACATGTAATAGTAGCCTGGCTGCGGAGTTCTGAATATGTTGTAGTTTTTTCATAATAGATAGAGATGATCCATGGTAGAGGCCATTGGCATAATCCAGTTTGGATAGTACAAGCGAGATAGTATCTTGCACCTTGTGTAGAAATCCGAGGTGGGGGAAGATGCGTTGTAGAGTCTTCAAGGTGATGAAGCTTGTTCATGCTAATATGACCACTTGGGCATTCATTGGTAACTTGGAGTCCATGTTGATTCCAAGGTTTTTAACTTACTTGGATAATTGAGGAGGTGGTCCAAGATCATCAGGCCAGGCGCACAGTGGGTCATAATTTTTCCAGTCACCACATATGAGTATTTCTGTTTTGGAGGCATTTGGTTTGGGATGGCTCCAAGTCATCCACTGATCAACGGCCCTGAGGCAACTGAAGATTAGTGAGTTTTCAATATTTTTGGGACATTCTAATTTAAGTAGTATTTGTGTGTCATCTGCATAGTTGTAGCATGTGAGATGAAAATCATTGATCAGTCCTGGTAATAATATCATGTAGATGTTGAAAAGCAAAGGTGAAGTGATTGATCCTTGGGGGACCCCTGATTTTGTGAGGTAGGGTTTGGACGAGAAGGGGGGAGAATAGATGATATTAGTACTTTTTAGAAGGTAGGATGCAATCCAGTCGAGAGCAGTCCCTTCTATGCCGGCTTCGTGGAGTCTTTAAATTAGGGTGTCATGGTCAACCGTATCAAAGGCAGCCGAGAGGTCCAAGAGAAGTAGTGCAGCAACTCCATTGCGGTTGACTGTGTTTTTAAGATCATCCCAGATTGCTATGAGTGCCGATTCAGTGCCTTTTCCTGGGCGGAATCCAGTTTGGAAGTCTGAAAGTATAGAATTGTCTTCAATAAATTGTGACATCTGGATGAATGCTGCTCTTTCTATCAGTTTGCCCAGGAAAGGTCCATTTGTGATTGGTCTATAGTTGTTGGGGACTTGCGGTCTAGGTTTGTTTTCTTTAATAACGGTCGTATGTATGCCTTTTTCAGGTCTACAGGAAAAGTTCCTGTAGTTATAGAGTTGTTGATGATTCTTCTTACAGGTGTGGCAGCAGAAGTAGATAAAAGAATGTTCTTGAAGAAGTGTGGTGGGCAAGGGTCAGAAGGGCAACCGGAAGGTCTGCTTGCTTTGACCAAAACCATAAATTCACCTAGGGATATTTGTTTGAAGGACTGTAGAGGCTGGGTTGGTTTATTCTTAGAGGGTGTTTTAGGAAAGGGGTTGGTGCTGATGGTTTTCTACTATTTTAAATAGGAGTCCAATGTGTCTGCCTTGGTCGTGTAATGAGTTGCCAGTTTGTTTGTGAAATCTTGAGTAGTGGGATGACTTCCTTCCATGCATGTAGGTTTTCAAAATTCATTGAGAATTTTGTAAAATTCTTTGGTTGCAGATTTAGCATCTTGAATTCTGTCTGAGTAGTACCTTTTTTTTTTTTTTAGCTTTTTTGATTGATGATTCGTATATTCTGTTACGTTTGTGTAGCTGCAGTGTGTCTTGACTGTTGTTTGTTTTGAGCCAGTCCTGCTGCAACTTTCTGATTTGTTGCTTTATCTTTTTAAGTTCTGTGTTTCTCCAAGGTGTTGGTTTTCTTTTGTCGTGTGTAGTTTTTCTAAGTGGTATTAGGATATCAAAAGCTTCCTGTAGCCACTGATAAAGTTTTGGAACATAATTAATTGTATCTATATCTGTGTTGGCTGTTAGTTGTGTTTCTTAGTCATCAAAATTGAGTTTGCTCCAAGGTCGATAGGTGCATGTATGTAAGTAGTTGTGGGGTGTGTTGATTTGTGGAATTTTATGTCGGAAAGCTATCAAATAGTGGTCTGACCATGTGATTGGCATGACGCTATGAACGGTAACTAGTTCAGGCTTTGCAAAAATGACATCTAGGATGTGTCCAGCGATGTGTGTTGGATTGTGTACAATCTGATGTAGGCTCAATGCGACTAGGCCAGTGGTGATAGCTTTTGGATGGGGCATATTGGATTTGTCATACCAAATGTTTAGGTTCTCAAGAATGCATAGGTTTGAGTATAATGTAATAAGGTTTGAGACTGTATCTAGAAAAGCGCCTGGGAATGTGGAGTTGTTAGGTGGAGGTCTGTAAAGGAGGTCTTTCTGGCAAATCGTGAGTGGAAAATCAACAAAGAAAGATCAAAAGAGATTATTACAACAGGAACTTGAGGAAATCACCTTAGCTAAAAGCCATTGGTTAACAGAGGCGAAACTTTGAGACATGTCTAAATGTATCAAACCAAAATTGATTGGAACTGGACCCCTACAAAAGAGGATAAACACTGTGGAAATGTGGAAAAAAACACTTTTATTATCGATCTGATAAAATATTTAACAAGCCATGAAATTCTAATAAAAAGAAAAGGGCATGAGGAATAAATGACTATCCTTGGATAAAGCCACACTTAAAAAAGATCTGCCGACCTTCTGGCACACAATTAAGGAGAGTCTCAGAATAAAAAGAAATGTGCTGGAGGCCAATATCAAAGAAGACGTTTAAATACAGTATTTCTCTTCTACATTCCATCATACTGAAGTCACTCTGGTGAACTCAGAATCTGCACCCTGCTAAGGAAATAACCAGAGAAATAGAACACAGAGAAGAAATCTCCTTGAAAGGATATTCATGCAGGAAAATGTAACATCAGCAATAAATGAATTGGCAAAAGGTAAGGCACCATGATACATGATATCAGCAGAGGCCTTTAAACAAAACAAAGAATGGCAGCAACCAATTCCACCTGAAATTTTTATTGAGATTGCTACAACACATATCTGATGGAAATTTTGGTAGGACTGCGTTATTGTACCTATGTATAAAAAAGGTCCTCAAAAAACCCAAAATCTTACTGCCCAATTAGCCTAATTGATGTATACTGCAAACTATTGTAAACTTAAACTTACGGCTCTCAGCGAATTTGTGAGAAATGAAAACATAGTAACCCCAATTCAAGTTTTTTTTTTAGAGAAGACCTGTCAATGGTGGGCCAACTTTTCATTTTTCTGCATATGATTCACGAATACAGTGCAGCAAAGAAAATGCCAAATTATGTGGCATATATGGACTTTCCAGGAACCTTTGACCTCACACCCTGGCAGTTCGGGCTGGACTTTTCTCATGGGGAGCAGGGTCAAGGCTGATCTGCATATGGCTGGGTCCAAAGTGGGGTGGCATTGTGAGCAAAAAAACGACGGATTAAACCCAGATCTGGGACTGGAAGTGAATGTTTGTTTTGTTCTGCATTCCTTCCATCATTTGTTATTTTTTCTTTTGTCAATCTAAGTGGGAAGGGTATGCCCAGATGTGGATACTGTGCTCACTTTGCCACTGGATTCAAGCTAGCCTTGCTGATGAGGGTTGATACTTCAAAACCAGTCCTAGAATGCTTGTTTCTTGTCCAGGCGGGACCTGTCCTGGCAGTTCAGGTTAGCCAGTGGTTCCCAACCTTTTTAATTTTGTGGATCCCCACTTTATCATTACTGGAGCCCGGGGACCCCCACTGAATCTTTCTTGGAATCCGGGGACCCCCCTACTGAAAGCTGAGTACCTAATCTGTTGATATTATTTAATTTTCTAAGCAGTCGCGGACCCCCTGAGAAGGCTTCGCGGACCCCCACGGGTCCCCTGACCACAGGTTGGGAACCACTGGGCTAGAATGTTCCCTCGGGAGCAGGGTTAAGACTAATTTGCATATGGCTGGGTCCAAACTGGGGTGGCATGGTGAGCAAAACAAATGGTGGATTAAAACCAGATCTGTAACTGGGAGTGAATATTTGATTAGTTCCACATTCCGTCCTTCTTCTGTTCTTTTTGTTTTGATCTAATTCCCCGGCATGGGCTATTGGAATAGATAAATGAGTTGGGGCTAGAGCTGGCACTTCTTTCTCTGATAGAAGTGTTTTATTCAAATACAACACCACAGATCAGACTTACCCGAAAAGACTACCTTAGCAAAAGATTTAACACTGTAAGTTGAGTAAAACAAGGATGCTTGCTAGAGCCCTTACTTTTCTCACTATGCACAAACTATCTGTACAGCGAAGTCTTGCAGGCAAACATTGATGTTCCGGCAATTGAAGGCTTTCATAGCTGACGACCCCATTCCTATTGCCAGGACAACAAAGGGTCTCCAAACATTGCTCTTAGCAGGAGAGAAGCACTGCAAAGAAAATGAATTAAAAGTAAACGCAGAAAAAACAAAGTAGTGATCCCTAAAAAAAAAGAGATTCCAGGGACGTCTTCAAAATCAATAACACATGACTGGAAGAAGTAAAAACATTCACATACATGTGAATGTTGTTTACTAACATCCTTAAATGGAATACACACATCCGGACAACCAAAGACAAATAACTACCAACTTTAAGTGCCATCCATACAATGTTACACACCCATGGAAATTACTTCTCACAAAATGTTGACTGGGTCGGCCAGGGAAAGCACAAAGCCATACAGTCTTGGTGCAGAATTACAGGGACTGGTCAAACTAGCAGAAAAAATAGCAACTCACGAAATAAGGTTTTGGAGGCTTTTGCTAATGTTACCATCAGGTTTGCCTACAGTGCCTTTAGAAACAGATGTCAGCTTCTCCTCAAGTCAGAGAAGATAAAACTGCACCAATAAAATATGCAATGAAAAGGCTAAAATTGGCAGGAAACAACCTAGTTAACAAAGCCTGGAGAAAATATGCTGAACTCAGTAATAAATCAGACTTTGCAATATGTTGGATCAAATAAAGCAAGAGACTAGGCCTAGATATCTTACCAGCAAATCCAGTAGTCCAAATAATATAAAAAAACAGATGAGCCAGCAAATCAATAAAACAAATCACCACAGTAGAAATAGAAAGGAAATGTAAAGCTCTTGAGTGCTTTCAGCCATTAGGACAAACTGGCCTCTTTGACCCTTCTGCGGTTGTTCAATCTTATCTAAAAACCTGCCATAGAGAAAGGAGACTTTGTGCTCTAGCAGGAAGTGGTGTGCTACCTTTTAAAATGCCTCTAAGGAAAGGAAGCAAGTTAAGCTCTGGCACCTGTTTATGTGGAAAAACAGATGACCTGAGATACTTCTGGCTGAACTGTCCCTTCTATACTAGGATCAGAGGCTACACTTTCAAAAGCTTGGTTGAAATGTGTTATACCTGTCAGCTCTTGGCGTAATTTCTCCTGTCTTTTTGGCTTCTGACCTTCTGTTTTTGGTCATGTGCTCAACTTAGTTTTTTGTTGGCTTTAGGACTCTGGACACTTTACCGCTGCAGACCAGTCTTAAAGTGCAAGTGCTCTCTGTCCAAATGGTATTGGTGATTGGTTTCTCCATGAATGGCATATCTAATTTGCTAGTAAGTCCCTAGTAGAGTGCACCATGTGTGCCCAGGGCTTGTAAATCAAATGCTACTAGTGGACCTGTAGCACTGACTGTGCCACCCAAAAGATTAGCCCTGTAAACATGTCCCAGATCTGCCACTGCAGTGTCTTTGTGTGCTGTTTTGAACTACCAGCTCGACCTGGTAAGTGCAACCACGTGCCAGGCCCAAACCTTCCCTTTTACCTCATGTAAGTCACCCCTAAGATAGGCCTAAGGCAGCCCCATTGACAGGATGCAGTGTATTTAAAAGGTAGGACATGCACTGGTATGTTTTACATTTACTGATAGTGAAATACTGATAAATGCAATTTCACTATTGCAAGGCCTATCTCTCCGATAGGGTAACATGGGGATTGTCTTGAAATATCTTTCAACTGTAATTTCCCATTGGGAGCGAATAGAGGTATGGAGTTTGGGGTCTCTGAACTCACAATTTAAAAATACATTTTTTGGGTGGAGTTGGTTTTTAAATTGTAAGTTTGAAAATGCCACTTTTCGAAAGTGGGCATTTTCTTGCTTAACTATTCTGTGAATCTGTCTAGCTGTGGAATGCACATCTGTGTCGGGATGACTGTTGGGCTGTGTGTGAATTCACTCTAGACAGTCACACAAAGGGAGGTGAGGTGTGCCCTGCATATCCTGATGGGTCTTCCTGAGCTAGAATGTTAGAGGAGCTAAAACTTGCACCTGAATAGGGCTGTGCCTGCCCTTACAGAAAGCAGTCTTCAACCACCTGGAGTGCCTCTGGGTCTCTTTGAAGTTTGCCTACTTCAAAGAAAGTACTGGACCTCTGCCCCACAAAGTTAGAACACTTCTGGACTGAGGACATTCTACCAGGAAGAAGAGCTGGATGCCGCAGAAGGAAAACTGCCACCCTGCCTGCTGCTTCTGTCCTGGGAGTGGAAGGACTGGACTTTGCTTTATACATCCTGCTTTCCAAGGTTCTACAAGGGCTTGAACTGAGCTTGCCTTCTGTTAAGAAGTTTCAGGGACATCAAAGACTTCTCCTGCTAGTGCCTGGGCTCTTCTGCTAAGAGTCCTGACTTGCCAAGTGGTGCTAATTCCAGTCCCTGGGCACTTGGATGTGTGAGCTGGTAACCTGAAGAAAATCCATGCACTAATGCGCCGCAACAGAAAAATCGACACAGCGCCTGTCCCCCGGGTGGAGAATGGACACAGCTCCTGTCTCATAGCTGCAGAACTGACGCAGCCCTTGTTTCACTGTGGCTTCATCAACAGAGCGTGTCTGGATTTTCCACGCATCGTCACCAGGGCATCAATTTCACATTGACCCCGCACCACAGTAAGGAAACAAGGCTGCATGTCTGGAAGTCCACGCATTGCCTTTTCTGCAAGGAAAGAAGCAACACATCCCCTTGACTGCCAGTAAGGAACTGACGCATTGCCTCTCCTGCGAGGAAAGAATTGATGCATCACCTCCCCTGCGCAGTAAGGAACCGATGCACTTCTTTGATTTTCAGCGCTTGACCTCCCCTGTGGCCCGCACTGTCTTTGTTTTAGACACATCCTAGGTAATTTGTGCTAAAAAGATACAATCTTTGATTCCTATAGATTAAGACCTATTTCCACTCTTAAATAGTGATATCTTTACTTGTGTATGTTGTATTTTTGTCATTTCAATCAATCAGTCTGGATTTATAAAACATAGCAAATCACCCACGAGGGTCTCAAAGCGCTGAAGAGTCACTTACAACAGAACCACCATTTTCTGTATTTTTCTGCTTTTAACAATAAATACAGACAGGAAATACATTTTTTCTGGCTGTATCTATCTGTTAAGAAATCTGTAAAAAATGAAACACTGGGAGCCTTACATATAATATATGATGTGTGTTTCGCTCTGGGACCTGGCAGCAGCACAGATGGAAGTAGGACAGTCTTAAGGAATGTATTGCTATTTTGTAGTCCCAGCTCCCCCATCCACCATTACCTTAAGATTTGATGGTACAGTTCTGTATTTGTAAGCACTAAGGGATATACTGGGCTACACTAGTCTACACAGATGTTTAGATGTAGTTAGGCAGCACAGCTGTCGCTTTACTTTATATGATCAACAGAAAAGTGCTTACAGAGTACTACTGTAAGAGGGGTTTTGGCACCTCCCACATGCTGCCTGCTTTGAGAACAGGATTTGATTGGGCAGAATGCGTGTGGTTTCACTAATGGAGAGTTTGTATTCCACTTTTTGGCTTATGCCAAAACTTATACTCAATACAGCCATAATGTGTTTGGTTATGGTGGCAAGCAAGTTATCATGGCTATAGACCTTATCTATTTATCATGAAATGTTATGATAAAAGAAGTATATTTCCAACAAAAGGTCACATGGGACTCATTTACATCAGGAAACCTCTTCTATTACTATTCTATTGTGACTTATAGAGTCCATTGCGACCCAAAGGCATCCCAGCGCAAATTGAAAAGAGGGCGAGCAACTGCGAGAAGAGGTATCCTCACTGAAAATTTATTTAATAAACAACCAGGTTTTTAGGAGTTTACGCAAGCCGTAGCTCAAATAGTCAGAGGGAGGGAGTTCCAAACTTATCCACATTAAAACTAAAGGACCAACCTCCACTTCGGACTCTTCAAATAATGAGGATAGTGAGCAGGTGTGTGTAGGTAGATCTTAAGGGCCTATTGGGGGTGTAGAGATCAACAAGCTGCCGTAAGATGGGAGGCCCAGGTGAGTGAAGGGCTCTATGTGCAAAGTAGAGGGCTTTAAATTCAATTGTTTGGGTGACCTGTAGCCAATGGAGGTCTGCCAAACCTTGCTTGGCTGACTCAAACCTGTGGATTGCTACCAACATGCAGGCGGCAGCATACTGCACTACTGCAGTTTCCTTGGGAGAACCAACATAGAGCGAGTTGCAGTAGTCCAAGCGAGATAGAAACAATGCCTGGACTACCAGCCTTTTTGCAGTTTGCGGAAGCAGGGGCAGAACCTTGCGCATCATTTTCAGGATTTCAAAACAGCTGGCTTATAATTTGTTGGCTTGAGTTTCCATGGAGAAAGTGTTATTCAGCTATACTCCAGACACGGTTCCAAGGTGGCAGCAGAAGAACTGAGGTCTGGAGTGAAAGAGAAAACCAGCTGAGTGTCATCCGCGTAAGATTCAATGGGCATCCCAAAGCGGCTTGCCGCCAACCATAGTCCTACATTGTAAAATTTCTCTGCCCTCTTTTTTTCCTGCATCCGAGGTTGTTTCTCTTATTGTGTAAAGCACCTGGGGTAAAAAAGGTATCCTTAATTATGCCTGATATAACTGACTCTGGGTGCAGCTTCCCTAAAGAAAAACATGACATGGATTTCTCTGCTCCTTTCATGAAGTCTGGAGCAGAAGATTCTCATCTGGATTTCTGTGCTCCTGAAATAGACTCTTGGTACCGGTTATGGAGATAAGCACCTCAAATGCTTTAATGTGTGCCCTGACCAGCACCCTGAAAAAGACAATACTCTAACAAGGACCTCTAGGCCCCTAAAATGGACTCCAGCCCCTAGACAAGGATGACCCTGAAGTGGATTTCTGTGACCCTGAATGGATGCTTAATACAAATCTGAAATGGATCTCAACGCTACTGGAATAGGCTCATGATTAAACCCCAGGCGAAGAACTATAATATGATGTTTGTTTCCATAAAGTATGATGCTCTCAAGAAAAAGGTTTGCCATTTTGTAAATTGTAGGTCGAGTCCACTGCAGGGGAAGACTCCAAGCTGAAATTCTGTGCCCCCTGGAAAACACTCTCTATGCAGTCCCTGATGAAGGGGAAGAACTTTAACTCAATGTCTGTGCCCCTCTGGATACTGTGCAAAGATGGAATTTCCCAAATGTCTTCTATTACTACAATTCTCTCACCTGATGATCCCTTCGCGGACATTGCTTTATTCAGATGGTACAATGAACCTCTAAGTTGAAGTAGACCTTGAGTGCCAGGTACTTGATGATGTAAAAGTGGCTGCCTGTAAATGAACACCATACTGCATTATTTCCTATGGTTGCTACATGAGACTTTGAGTTCCATTGGAGGAAAAAACATTATTAAATGTGCAAAGGTGCAAGAAAATGCAAAGTGCAAGAAAAGTTACACAAAGTTTATATTAGTCCCACAAAACACAGAACACAGGTTAGCGTGTAGTGCCTAAGAGCTCGGATATAAAGGTCATAGGATACCCCCTCACATAATCAACCCTTAGATCAAGAAAACAGAGATCACAGAACAGCCCCGTAGGCAGAATGCGTGGTACTAGTGATGACCAAGTGTGGCCTTGCAATGACCACCTTGCTACCCTTGTTGTCCAGCTGCCTGCTAGGCTCTGTAGACCAGTGGAAGTCAAAAATAGTTTTAGAGTGTGCAAAACGTATGTGAAAGGTAAAGATACAAACTAGAAACATCATACAACAAGCATTTGCAATGCAATAGGTCTCGCATTCGCGAGATTTAGAGCTATTGGCACTGCAAATGGATAAGTGAACTTTTTGTTGCCACATAAATTGGTCAACCCTGCCTCATAAGTTGGTCCTTTCCTGCCACATAATACCACTGAGCAAGCAGCTCTACAAGAGCATGTGTGACAAAAGCAAACTTTTAATGAGAAACAGGGAAACAAAAATTGTGAAGGATGATGAACAAAATGTAAGTGCTTAACTATAGTTAAAAAAGCTTTGCGCTGACATTTTGTAAACTGTGCACAATTGGGATGCACTGTCCTCTCCGTAACTGTGACATGAGGTAACTAAGAAACAATATGAAGTAACTGGTAGTCATGCAAATCGCTCCAATACTGCGCACTACGCTGTGTAAAAAAGGAAAAACAAAACAAATAATAAGAAGTCACTGGTAGTAATGCAAAGCGCTCCAGTACTGCCATTGTGTGGCGTAAAACTTGAAAGTGCCATGGCAGCCATGTGCGCGTACGTAAAGCAAAAGAAACAATGTGTAGTAACTGGTAGTCTTGCTAAGTGCTCTAATAGTGCCCACTGCGATGAGTAAAACTTGACAGCGCCATGGGAGCCATGAGCACAAATGAGAAATGTAATAAACAATGAGAAGTAACTGGCAGTCATGCAAAGTGCTCCAATACTGCCCATTGCGCTGTGTCAATCGTGAATGCATTGTGGCCACCATGAGTGTGTAGGAAAAACAAACTGAACAACAAAAAGTAACTGGTAGTCATACAAAGTGCTCAAATACTGCCCATTGCGCTGTATAAAACTTGAAAGCGTCATGTTCGCCATGAGCGCGAATGAAAAACAAAGGACACAATGTGAAGTAACTTGTAGTCATGCAAAGCACTCCAATACTGCCCAATACGTGGTGTAAAACTTGAATGTGCCATAGCTGCTATGAGTGCGACTGAAAAACAAAAGAAACATTGACAAGTAACTCATAGTTATGCAAATCGCTCCAATACTGCACATCGAGTTCAGTGCATTCTGCTCCTATGTTAAAACACAGTGAGGGTGAATATTGTGAAGGAAAGTGATTTTATAAATTTTTATAAATTATAATCCACATTCAATTTCATGTCAAATGTGGATTATAATTTATAAAAATTACTTTGTGACTTTAGGGCTTCCTGTATTGACGGAGCCTTCAGAAGTCCAAATTGTTCTTAACC
Organism: Pleurodeles waltl; assembly: GCF_031143425.1. Taxonomy (NCBI): domain Eukaryota; kingdom Metazoa; phylum Chordata; class Amphibia; order Caudata; family Salamandridae; genus Pleurodeles; species Pleurodeles waltl. Next base: position 338,223,937 of record NC_090445.1, read on the forward strand.
ACCTTCTGTACATACTGTATATAACACTATCACTTTCCTTCACAATATTCACCCTCACTGTGTTTTAACATAGGAGCACCTACTATCACAGATACTTTATTAAGAATTTGTACAATGTATGCTGTTACATTTCTTTAAGAAAGCAAAAAAAGAAATAAAGTACGATTTATGTAACAAATAAATTGGATTTACATAATTGTCAAACATACAGCTTACCGTGGAAGTCTAGGACTACTTCCCCCTTGCATTGACCATATAGTTACCTTGTTTATTGCCCTGGTCATAAGGGCTAGAGGGCTTTGCCTCATTGCCTTAAACTTCAATTTTTATACTGCAGGAACTCGATCAGCAGTATTGGAGTGATTTGCATAAAATGCTCCAATATTGCAGATTGGGTTCCCACTGTATAAAAATTGTAAGCGCCATGAGCACAATTGAAAAAAGCAACAATAACAAGTAACTAGTAGTTATGCCAATCGTTCCAATACTGCTGATTGTGAGAAGGTCAAGCTAAAAGTAAACAAGCATTTGCAATGCAACGGGTCTCGCATTTCTCCAAGTTAGAGCTATTAGCAGTTGTAAACTCCCAATCGGACTTTTCTTGCCACATTAAATTTTTAAAAAAGAGCACGATCGAGCTGCTACAGTTCACTCATAGTGAAACCTATCAGCAAAAGTGCAATTATCTACGTAACTGGCAAAAGTGCAATTAACTATGTAACAGTGTCGATGTCATGCAAAGCGCTCAACTTCTGCCAATCGAGATTGCGCTGCGAAAAAAGATAAAAAGCAGTCAACAAACTGGATGGAAAACAGCGAGCCTCGTATGTTTTCAGTACTTGTTCGCTGTGCTCGAGGAGGGCTAACCACCGGAAAAGGCATGACGTATGCATGCCTTCCACTAATGAAAGCAGGCAGATTTTAAAAGGCAAGCCCACTAACTAATAAAAGACACTGACGTGACATGAACGGGGCTCCGAGCCCTTTTCTAACTACTAAAGTATTTTGAAAGCGATACGCATGTGCAAGCGCATGGTAGCGCAGGCTTGATCCTAAAAAGTGGTCCACAAACCGTCCATAAAACATGGACGCTGAGTATGTTACCAGTAGTCTGCCGAAGCTCTCAAGGAGGGCTAAACACCGGAAAAGGCATGACAAAAGTATGCCTTTAACAAATAAAATGAAGGGAATTTTGAAATGCCAGCCCATGAACAGATGAAAGTGATGGGCGTGGTTAAAGCCCAGAGTCAGAAGAACTTGCGCACTGGACCTAAAAATTACAGTACAGCCCTGCAGACACAGACTACACCAAACTACACACTCAGATAAAAACTTCCAAGAACAATAAATAGTCATTCTGGTGGTTGCAGGTGGGATCCACTGGTACTTATTTTTGGAAGTCGGCATTAACTTTTTCTCAATAGACTTTGATCTAGAGCAAGAAAGAGAAAAACAGACAAGCACTGGCAAAGCCAATAGTTCTTGCCTTTAAAAGGAATTAGCAACCCTTTGGCTTTGCAATTCTTATTGCCAAAGCCGTTCAGCATTGGTAAAATAAAAAAGCATGCTGCAGATGCTAAACAGCAGTGCCAAAAAAAAGCAGGAATGAATACTGTGTCAAGAAGCACAGGCACTGCTTTGCATGCATGTGCCTGACGCTACAGATGTTTCTGCCGGTATTTTTAATTTACTGTTACAAGACTGATGACAATTAGTCAGGTAAAATTTGTTTTTTTAAAGTGAACCATGAACATTACCTTCAAGGGACCTGTAATTAGTTGCAGCTGCCATGCACTCCAAAAAAGAAAGAGAGCTGGGGAAAAAAGAGTTCAACACAAAGGAATCTGGAGCAACACGGGATCCAGGTGGAGACATTAGATCAGGGGTCTCCAACCTTTTCTGTGGTGAGAGCTACTTCTACTCAAGGAAAATCTCCACAAGCTACCATCATATTTTATCACTGTAAAATAGTGACCAGATATGACAAAACCCAAGCCAAATTATCAGTGGTGAACAACCAAGCAGTACGGGTGAGGTTACCACAAAAAACACCATGAAAGCTGTTATCACAGTTAAATTCCTCTCCCTGAATAATGAAATACCAGCCAAAGCATCACATGCCCTCCAGCACAACGGACATAACCACAGCGATAGCTCTCCCCAACTGAACTTCAATTATCATTAAACTATCAACTACCAGGCATGGCCATTATTATGCAAGGGGAGGTCACCATTGTCAGATTGTCAGAGAAGGCTACAAGTTGGCCAGTCATGTTCTTAATATGTCAATGTTGGTTTACGGTATGCCACAACTAGACCAATGCTCAAAAATAGTCAATGATGACCATCATTATGCCATTTGCACTTTTATGACATGAATGAATACAATTGTGCCAGATATTAACCCATAATGATGGGGGGGTGTGGTCTTCTGCTTGTCCTTGACACCAAGAAAAGCTTTCAGGGAGCGACACTGTTTATTAGAAAGGGACACAATGCCGCACACACACAGACCGAAATTGGGCTCTCAGTTGTCTCAGCTTTGAATTCATACCATGTTCTTCACAGTTCTTTGACTGACCCTGCACCCAAATAAAACATCACTGCACTTCAGTGTGTCAGCACCGGCTACTGCTCAGGCTACTGCTGTCACTCTTCTTTCTTCGCCCAATCTCCACATACATAGCGTGACTGATACAGCAGGGCCTACAGCATGCCCAATCTCCTTAGGAAGTAGCTAGATTGAGACTGGAGAGAGATGGCGACATTGCCGACCTCGTAGGCTGGCACAGTGTTTGTTTGATTACCATGAAGCATGTCATGAGTTTGCTTCGCTGTCACTGTAAGGATCTTGAGATGAGCAGTATTGCCTCTTTAAAATGCACAGACTTGCTGAATAAGATACTGGATTTGGCTACAACTCCGAGAGCTACTTCGAGGGTGGTGGTGAGATACCAGTATCAAGATCAATGCTGCAGAGGCAGAAATGAAAAGGCTTGGGAAGCGGGGTTACTTTGTTTTTTAAAGCAATAAAAAGCTCATCAGGACAAGAAGGCGCAGGGGAATCAACAGAGAATCATGGACTGCAGGTTCTGGCATGTGAGAATATTTTCTTAACTTTAGCTTACAATAGCCTGTCCACTGTGTTTTTTCAGTTGATGCATTCTTGCTTTAAAGTAAGAAGGATCAGCAATCTTCCTTATAGCAGGTTTCTTTTTACAACAAAGACTACGCGCACACATTTGAACTGGTTTAGTAGGAATAAAAGTGACCCTGTAAAAGCTCAGAGGTCCATTCAAGCAGGGACTATTCAGCCCCTCCACGGAGAGGAGATCAGTTGAAGAGAAAAAAATGCTCTATTTGCAATGTTTAATGCTCCAACAAAATAAAACCTATGGTGGGATTTTGCAAGACATTCTCTTCTGTGATGCTGTAGCAGTTTCACTTCTCCTTTTCTCTTTCTTCGCTTTTCAGCGCCGGTCGTTTTGGTAATGATATGAAGATTGTTAAACTGCTGCAGGAGCTGTGTGGGCCAGTGTACCACCTCTTTTGTAGGGGATGTGAGAGTAGATGTGTCACTTCTGATGTAGGTGCTGAGAGGACAAAGGTGTATCACCTGTGCTGTGGGGGATGTGTGAGCAAATGTACCACCTCTGTCATAGGGAATGTATGGATAGGTGTACCACCTCTGCCGTATGGGATGTACCGACAGGTGTACCACCTCTGCCACAGCAGATATGTGCATAGGTATTCTACTCTTGCAGGTGTTCTGTGGACAAGTGTACCACCTCTGTCGTAGATGATGTGTGGACATGTGTACCGCCTCTGCCATAGAGAATGTGTGGGCACATGCACCACCTCTGCTTTAGGGGCTGTATGGGCAGAATTAGCACTTCTGGTGTAGTTGCTGTTTGGACAGGTGAACCACCTCTGCCATAGAGCACGTGTGGACAAGTGTACCACTTCTGCTGTAGGTGATGTGTGGACAAGTATACCACCTCTGACGCAGATAATTGTGGATAGGTGTACCAACTCTGCCGTTGATGATGTGTGGGCAGGTGTCCCACCTCTGCTTTCGGGGTTGTATGAGCATATGTATCACTTCTTTTGTAGTTGCTATTTGGATAGGTGTACCCCCTCTGCTGTAGGAGATGTTTGAGCAGATGTACCACTTCTGTTGTGGGTGCTGTGTGAATAGGCGTACTGCCACTTCTACACGTGCTGTGTGGACAGGCGTGCTGTCACTGGTGTAGGTGCAACTTATGCTATGGTAATGTAAAGTATATAGCCCTGCAGTAAAATGTGTGGCCAGGTGTACCACTTCTGCTGCAGCAGCTGTGTAAACAGATGTACCTTCTCTGCAAAGATACTTAGGTGCATCACCTCTTATACACTTCGTTGAGCGCAGGATTTTTAGCACAGTGTGCCACTATTCCCATAGGTGCAGTGTAATAGATGCCACACATCTGCTCAATATGTTGTCTGGAAAAATGTAAGATCTCTGCAGTAGGTGCAATGTTGACAAATGTACCACGCCTGCTGCAGTTGTGTGAAAACGTGCCTTTCAACTGGCACTCCTGCACCCTATATTATTTGCAAAGATTCTGGGAGTCCTGATGAGTATGCAATTCAAGGCTATAGTGGGGTACAGTGCATTTTGGTGGTTGTGTAATCCGCCTATTGAGTAGTACAGCCCATCCACTCTCGCCAATATAAGTGCACATATATGTATAGCTAAGGAAACAAGAAAAAAGCGTAACGACGAATAATCCCAGAAATGTTCTACTGTTTCGAAACAAGAGCCTAGCTTGAAGGCTCTCGGGTGACACAATGCTGTGTGAGCTTCAGAAGGAGGATACATTCAGGAAGGGGGTGTATGAAAAATATTCCCTTGTGAAACCAGCAAAGCGCCCCATGCTCTTGCGCTCAAAAGACCAACGTGCTTCTAAAACTCACCGGCATGCAAAATAAAGGACTCTACTTACAGCGCTCAGACTTCCACCCATGAATATGAAGGACTACAAAAATGTATGGAAACAGTAATGATATTCTGGAAGGGCACTTCTTGGAGACACTCTTTTAATGAGACCGAGAAATAATTGTGGACAGGTGTACCACCTCTGCCGTAGATGTGTGGAGAGGTGTACCACCTCTGCCGTTGATGATGTGTGGACAGGTGTATCACCTCTGCTGCAAATGATGTGTGGACGGGTGTACCACCTCTGCCGTTGATGTGTGGACAGGTGTACCACCTCTGCTTTCGGGGCTGTATGAGCAGATGTATCACTTCTGTTGTAGGTGCTATTTGTAGAGGTGTACACCTCTGTTGTAGGAGATATCTCTACTTAAAGCGCTCAGACTTCCGCCCATGAATATAAAGCACTACAAAAATGTACAGAAACCCTAAATTGGAACAAACACATTCTGCAAGGGCACTGCTTGGAAACATAGGCTGCATTGAATGAAACAGAAATAAGGAGAACTCCTAACCTCTTAACTGCTGGGCCTTCGCCACCCCCGCACCCAGTGCTGAGCCCTTTTTTGGCTATTTGGGGTAGTTTGTGCTAAGACCTTCATAACTTTTTGTCCACATAAGCTATCCACGCCAAATTTGCGTCCTTTTTTTCCCCAACATCCTCAGGATTCTAAAGGTACCCAGAGTTTGTGGGTTCCCCTGGAGGAGACCAAGAAATTAGCCAAAATACAGCTAAACTTTCGGCCCATATTTATACTATTTGACACAAAACTGCGCAGTTTTGCATCAAAAATTTTACCGCCGGCTAACGACATTTTGGTGTGCTGTGCGGGCGTCATATTAATACTTTGATGCACGTCGGCCCAAACCACAGGTGGGAGTCATTATTTTTGACGCACACCGCAGCGTCAAGTCGTAAAGCAAAACGACGTTAACGCAGCAGAAATGACTGTGGGTCGATTTACGACCCCACAAACCGGATCTGCGCCGTTTTTTTACGCAATAGCGTAAAAAAAAAACGCGAACACCGCCATTACACCAGAGGAGAGCCAAAATGGATCCCAGATGCCACTACAGACCCCAGGAAGATGACAGCAGACCAGGAACCAGCCAGGAGGACCCACACAATAACCAGGACACTTTTAAGAAGAAAAGAAAGTGTTGCTTTAGTGCAGAGGAGCAGGAAATTCTGGTGAAAGAGGTGACGGAACACCAGCACCAACTGTTTGTCACATCAAAGTTGCCAATCAGTAGGAGAGAGGCAATATGGCAACAAATTGTCGACAAGATTAACAGTGTGGCTGAAGTACGCAGAACAGTCATCGAGTGCAAGAAACGCTGGCATGACTGCAAGCGCAGTACCAAGGAAAAGATGGCCAGGAACAGGAAGGCAGCACTGCAGACTGGAGGGGGGAGTCCAGCACACCAGGAGGCCCTGGACCACATGGAGGAGATGGTCGCAGCCATCATCCCTGAGGAGATTGTCACAGGGATTCAAGGACAGGACAGCGCAGACTACCAGGAGACAACGCATATGCAGGGTAAGTCGCATGGGAAACTAAAATGCACTAATGTCAACTGTGAGCATGGGGGGGATACCGACCACTAAATGCATGGAAGTCATCTAATACATGGAGTGGCATGGGTAAAGGGGCACGGCATGGGGGCATGGCCCATTCTGAGAAGACCTGGGGCACACCATTACACAACACCAACAACTGTCCCATGGGGGCATGATGTCATGTCAACGATGGAGCAAAGGGAAAGCCACACCAGGAGGGAAGGCCACAATGTCAAACTGACATCCCAGCACACGTCAGCCACCATACCCCCTACATTAACTAGGGCCCTATTAACAACCTCTAGCCATACCGACAACTGGAATGTAACTGCGACAACAGTTGCCACTACCACCTCTGCTCTGTGTGCAGCTCAAGTAGCCAATGGCAGTAACCTCCCCATGGATCATACACACCTAAATTAGGGGGTGAGGATGACAACTTCAACAGTCCCCAGAAACAAGACAAAGGCCCCAGTACTCTCAAATGTCAATGCCCATAGTTGTCGCAAACGTCAGCCAATGTAAACAACAATATGAGCTACACAGCACTAAGGACACACCCATGCTACATATGTCAGGGTCCATCCTGTGTCTGGCTAACAATGCAACATCCCAAATGTCATACTGCTCAGACAACAGCATTGAGGGGGGGACACATGTAACTGGTCACTGAAATACACCTGCACAGTCAGAGGAGGAAATAGGACACTGATACCATTATCAGGGCAATCCAATGTAACACACATTCCCCAACAGGTAAGGTCTATCTACAATTAGGAGTCAGCAAACCCTAGAGCACTCATAGGGTCAGACATGTCAGGAAATGCAGAACTTGGTACACAACATATACTTCCAGTGAGGCCTGACTTACATCAGACACAGAGTTGCTAGCACACCCATGACCATGAAGTGCATGCACACCTATGCCATTGCACTCAAGTTCCACATACTTGTAGCACTACATGTGGAAGTACATGCTGCTAGGAGGTTCTACCTACTGTTTCAAAATTACGTAGGTAAATAGGGAAGCAGATGTCTATTGGAAAGCATTTTGCTGTACCAATCTTAGAGAATGTGGGTCTGGCAGGCTGACTAAATCGGGGCTGACTTCCAGAGCGACTCTTGGTGATACAAGTGTCATACACATGATTAACCCCTGTACTCACAGTGGGGCCTACAGGAATGGCCTTCAATCCCTACATGATAACATTGGATACGCATTGGCCAACTCAAAACATGTGACAAACTGAATTCCCACTCATGGAACAAGAGAAAAGCTTGCCCAACGCATCACATCTGCGTCCAACACACACAAGTCCATAACCAGCAAACACAACACATAACAGACATATCAACACTTACTGGAGTGGTCGGGGTCCTCAAATGTCGCCACCTCTCCCACAGTGTAGGGTGCCGGTCCACCTGTAAGGTATGGAAGGAAGAAATGTGCTCAAAATCTGTGCACAGCGCAACAAATTCATAAACATATACAACCTGTAGGCTGAATAAGGAAATGGCAACCATTCAGACATGATGGTACTGCATCTGATATATCACGGACAACTTGTACATAGCATGGGTCTCCTGTGACACTTACACACATATCTGCACACATACATTGGCCCTAACTATCATGTGGTTGCAAATATGCCCCTTAATTGGTGAGCAGTAAAAAATATGGAGTGTAATCGTCTCATCATGTGCATCCAAGAGAGACATCCAAAGCCTGGTTACTTGAGGACTGCATTACCAGTCAAACATGCCTTGTGGCCATGACACATTTATTACACATAGGTCCAATGTACAGAGGGAGGGGCAGGGACTATTGTAAGCCATCCTGTTGTTACAGTTTATTCAATTGATGTGGCCCAGCTATGGTGATTTGCACCAACCATGGAGATGTGAAGCCATGTGCATACACTTGGACTGCCATCCATATTTGGAAGTTGGCACAACTAACTCCAACAAACATTCTAAGATGTTAGCTAAGGGCACCTTACACCTTTTCACTATGTTTTCAAATCCAGAACTGACATGTATACAAAAAGATCAAGGAACACAATAATCCCACACATTCATATTACTTCCGTGAATGCTTTCCTTCCACACTCACCAGACTCACGAGACATATGTGTGAGCCACTTTGCTATTATCAATTGACGTGAAGGCAGCACTCATTTTCTGCATCATGTATTGATTCTAAAGTCAGTCTAGCAATTGCGTCAACAAAGGTGGCCTAAATGTTGGTACATCTGTACTTCTCTGTCAATAGTACTCTATATAGACATGATTGGCTCCTATTTTGTTAGCTTTTCTCACAAAAAGGCCGCACCAATTTCCTTCATGGAAAAGTAACCTGTAAGTTTGCTGAGCACGTGCTACCTGACAGCTAGCAATTGTGATCCTTGCCATAGTGCATCAATGATCCCTTTATATTTCCCCAGCATTACACACAGTCAGCAAGTTACCTGGCAGACATTGTACTAATTCCCTTATGTCACTACAGAGCATTTAATCGTGCACATTAACATGATTCGTACTCACCAACAGTGCCACCAATCATGATTCCCAGGTGGTCCAAGAGATCCTGCTCCCTGGTGATGAGGTCAGCCCACCGGTGCTTCAGCTGGTGGTCACTCCTCTGGCTGGCATACACACGCTGCAGGTGATGCAGCACCTTTCCCCACCGGATTCTGTGCGCCTCTGTTGGATACCCCTGTATCACCCTTCCCCCTGCCTGGATCATGAGCGACACGAAATGCAGCACAAGCCAGATGAACCCCCCCAACTCCTCTTCCCACATCCTGCCAAGACGTGGCCTACCAGACATACTTGGAAGTGAAAGGGAATAGGGGTAAAAGAAATAGAAAGGGGAAAAGGGGGAAAGTAGGGTTACAAAGACAGATATAAAGTCAACCTAAACACCAAATGAGCCCAACTATCCCCAAACTAACACTACCCACAACAGACTCCTACAAACAACAAAAACACAAGATAAATGGACAAACGAAGACAAAACACAGTAGTACAGTATACAGCAACAATATTTATTTCACAAATTGACAATACAGATAGCACACAGGACAAAAACAGCACAAAATCCCAGAACAACTCTCTCTACACAGCCACACAGTCTAGAAGGATCATAGACTGCAAAGTGAAAGTGAAAGTACAACCACTGTACATGATCTGTAAACAGGATATCCTATTACATCACTTCCTGTATGAAAAGTCCCGCCTTTTTCGCGTTATGCGTCATTTTTTGTTTACCAAAACTGTATTTGCGTCATTTTCTTTGACGCACAGAAGTGAAAATTAACCCACATCCACATAATAGTACATGGACTGTACAAATATCTGGATGCGGGCTAAATTTCACTCCTGTGCGTCAAATAAAATGACGCAAATACAGTTTTGGTAGTCAAAAAATGACGCATAACGCTAGGGACGTCATAATTACAGTGCATTAACTGGTTTTGGGCATTTTTACTTGTTTTTTGGTTATGTTACATTTAGGACACATCAGAGATAGGCTGATTGAAGATAGTATGGTGTTGATGGTGTATGTTCACATGTGTGATATCATACTGCAGTGAACCATGATCGGCTACTCCGTTCATAGTTTTTTTGCGGTTGGCTGACGCACTAGATGGCCATATGTGTGGCCTACATATACGTGTTGCACAAATTGTGCATGTTTGGCATAAGGAGAGGATAGCAATGTGACACACATATGTACAATACCTAAATGCCTTTGGCTCAAATTGTGTGCTTTGGCAACTAATGTATTTATTGACCAAGTGTGTGTGTATCACATGAAGCATATTTGTTCATATGCTTGTATGAATGTGACGTCCATGTGCCCAATCCTTAGATGCAAGTCATATTGGAAATGAGCGAGGGCATGTGTTAGTCATACATGTAACAACACCCGTAAAGTGGACTTCCAAGATTTAGGGTCACGTAGACACTACATGTGACATAGCATGCACCAGATGGATGGCAGACGCTTGTTCATGTCAATGGTCCACATTTTCTACATCCTATGTCCTACAGTATTGGTAAGAGCTTCCTAGGCACTACTTGGTGAATCCCACAGTGAGTCATACACATGCATTGAGGAAGTGGGTACCATGTTGTTTGCACAGACAGACAAGGTTGAATCTCAAATGTATGATGACACCACAGTTGAGGCCATAGAAGTGATCCCCGACTATCAAGTGGCTGTGGTGGACCAGCATACAAGACAACACGTGTCCACTTATTTCCAGTGATCAATTGCACATAGGTGTCTTGTTCATGTGTGTGGTCCAATGACGATCCTGTATATTTTTTGGGGTGTAATTTGTCACAGTTCGGTCCAGGACTCATCATGAGTCAGTGGCAGCTATTCCTGTATCTACTGAGTATCCTTGGTTGATCAATGTGAGTAAAGTGGATGTGGACATGTGAACCAACATGTGGATGGTCCCACCTTGTCACTAGTGATGTGTAATGAGACAGTCAACAGGACAACTTTGGTGTGCTGAGTGAGATAATGTCTCAGGTGTCATGTTCCAGCAGGTGTCATTACAACATTTGTACACAGGTTGGCCTCTGCACTTCCCACTGCATCTGGGCACATCATAGCCTCTGTGCTGATTATTCTCGCAGCTAATCACCACACACGGCCCATCACTATGTTGTGCGCACTGTGATTCTGTGTGTGAACTGTCATGCTCCTGACATTTGTGTATTATTCATGGACATTATCAGAGGTTGCTGGTTGTGCTGCAAGCCCCGTACCCAATCCCTGCCTATGGCCCTGGGACACTGTCACACTTTGTCATTCATGCATAAATGCAACCCAGACAAGGGATGGGCCATGAATTTTGCTTTTCCAAGAGGATGTAACTCAAATGGTACAGTTAAAAGGCAGATGATGCTATACAATATATTTGTGTATGCATTGAAGAAGCCCATGCCCAATACCCCCTGATGAATGAGAGGTTTGCTAACGCAAGTGTGGTACATATGTAGACACAGGGATACTTTAGTGTGACGCACAGACAGTTGCCAGTCAGGCTGACAGAATGCTAGGTGATTCAGGATCCAGCTACTTGACAAGTTACATAATCAGTGGTCTGACTACGACTGTTTGGAGGACCAACTAGAAAGTTGACATGTAAAACTGTGTATGTCCTGTATTTTTGAAGGTGACAAATGAACCCAGTGGCTGTGTTACATGGCTTAATTAATATCAATGCTTAACGGTGTATTTGACATAATGGCAACTCCTATGCTGTTCCAGGCATCAGCAGGGGCAGTGCTTTTTGAAATGGGTGGTGTGCATGGAGGTGATCACAGGTGTGGGCTGCATCTGTTTCTCACCAGTCCTGTAGGTGAGACTTGCCTTCTAAGGGCCAACAGACATTTTCACAGGGGAAGCAATCTACATGTGCTAACAGGGCTTTGAAACTAAAAGACAGTGTATAAATTGACCTGACGTCCTTGCAGTCAGATGTTCTATGACAATGGCATACCATAGGAAAGGGTGTAGCACACTGGTTAGCTAATGTTGGTCTGTGTGTGTAGAGGAGGGAATATCAGGGTACACATCTTAGTATTCCAGAGACCTCTTCCGACAGGTGGGTTGTGACCAGGTGCATGGGTGTGTCAGGAGTTAGGAAATGGGCTGACATGTACATGGAATGTCATGTGTGCAATGCTGCTCATATGTGTGGCACTTGTGCTGTCTCTGTTCTGCTTCTATGGGACTCTGGTCACTGATATTCCTTGCAAATATTGGATGCAGTTGGACTTACTGCTGTCAAGGGTCTGGTCAGGCATTCCTGTTACTGATGCCAAAGCACATTGACTGCCTCATGTATGAGGCTTGTTTTCCCCTTATTGAGTGATGGTGTCTTAGTTGTGTGACATATGCTGCGTTGGACCTTGATTTCAACATGTATGTGTGAAATAGTTGTGGTCCTCTGCTATTGGCCTTCAAAGGAGAAATGTACATGATATATGTCATTAAGAGTGTGTGTGTATGTGACCATTGTATGTTAGGCATCACATTAGCTCTTGGATGTTCAGGGCCTTATTTATACTTTTTGGTGCAAAACTGCACTAAGGCAGTTTTGCCCCAAAAAGTTTTGCACCGGCTTGCACCATTTTTTAGCACCAGCTGGGCACCATATTTATGGAATGGTGCAAGCCGGTGCAAAGGGTAGGCTAGCTTAAAAACAAAATTACGTTAGGCAGTTTTGAGTCAAAATAAATGATTCAGACCAGATTAGCATCATTTTTTGACGCTAAGGGGCGTATTTATACTCTGTTTGCAATGAATTAGCGTAATTTTTTTAAAACTCTAATTCAGTGCAAAACTAACTCCATATTTATACTTTGGTGCTAGACCCGTCTAGCACCAAATTTATGGAGTTAAAGTCATTTTTTGGAAGTGGAAACCTACCTTGCCTTAATGAGATGCAAGGTAGGTGTTCCCGTGCAAAAAAATGACTCTATGGCCTTAACACCATATTTATACTCCCATGTAAAAACGGTGCAAGGGAGGGAGGAAGGGTCAAAAAATGGGGCAAAGCTTGCTTTGCCCCATTTTTTAAGACCTGGGTCAGGGCAGGTCTTAGGGGACCTGTGGCCCTATTTCCATGGTGGAACACCATGGAATAAGCCCAGAGGTGCCCTCCCTAGGCCTTAGGGGCACCCCCACCCACACTAGAGGGACTGTGAGGATGGGGGACCCCATCCCAGGTAAGTACAGGTAAGTGCATTTTATTTTTGAAAGTGCCATAGGGGGCCCTGAAATGGGCCCCCATATATGGCACCGGGTGCAATGGCCATGCCCAGGGGACCCCTGTCCTCTGTGCTGGCCACTGGGGTAGTGGGCATGACTCCTGCCTTTCCTAAGGCAGGAGTCATGTGGCATGGTAGGTTTAGCACCATAAAATGACGCTAATCTGGTTAGAGTCATTTCTTTTTACTCTAACCTGCCTAAAGCCATTTTTTGGTGCTAAACCCTCTTCTTCTATACTGCCAGCCCCACCCGACTAAAGTCATTTTTTAAAACTCTAGCCTACCCTTTGCACCGGCTTGCACCATTCCATAAATATGGTGCCCGGCTGGTGCACAGAAATGGTGCAAGCCGGTGCTCAACTTTTTGGTGCAAAACTGAGTTAGTGCACTTTTGCAGCAAAAAGTATAAATAAGGGCCAATATTTTGTAAGTTTGCGCCACTTTTGTGTCATAAAATGACGTTAATGCGGTGCAAAAAAAGTTTAAATCAGGGCCTTGGTGCTAGATGGGTCTAGCACCAAAGTATAAATATGGAGTTAGTTTTGCACCGAATTAGAGTTAAAAAAAATGACACTAATTCGGTGCAAACAGAGTATAAATATGCCGCAGAGTATAAATATGCCCCTAAATATGGTGTTAAGGCCATAGAGTCATTTTTTGCACGGGAACGCCTACCTTGCATCTCATTAAGGCAAAGTAGGACTCCACTTTCAAAAAATGACTTTAACTCCATAAATTTGGTGCTAGAGGGGTCTAGCACCAAAGTATAAATATGGAGTTAGTTTTGCACCGAATTAGAGTAAAAAAAAATGACACTAATTTGGTGCAAACAGAGTATAAATATGCCCCTCAGTGTCCTACTCAGTATATCAGCAATGCTCCATGAGGCAACACTCTTATTCTGATAAGTAGAGATGAAGGTGTGCAAAAAGGAATGGCCAGACCATGATATGGTGATTAGAATAGGTGTTTATTTAAATTCGTTAACTAAAGTGGTGAAGGTGATCATATTCAAAAGAAATTGTTGATGATCAGTTGCCGCCTGCGTATACCAGCGGCGTGTTCTGTAGTTCCCCCTCCTGTTGCATGCCAGCATCCTCCTCTTCCTCCTCTTCAGGCATGTGTGGCTCTGGTTCCAGGACGGGAATGTTTCTTTTGATGCAAATGTTGTGCAATATTGCACATGTTAGGATGATCCTACAGACCATCTCTGGGGAATATAGGAGGCTACCACCAGTGATGTCGAGGCACCGGAACCTTGACTTGAGGATACTGAAGGACCTCTCGACAATGCTGCGTGTCCTCCTATGGGCGTCGTTGTAGGCACGCTCTGCAGCAGTACTTGGGTTGCCAAATGGTGTCATAATCCATGGCTGGATGCCATACCCCTGATCAGCTGCAAGAGAAAATTATTGTGATCATGTTGATGTAGCTGGCACTATTGAAATGACCTTTCATGGCAGTAGTTGTCTTGTGTTGTCTGTGACTCTTCTGTGTAATGATGTGGCATCCTATGCTTGTAGGATGAACCATCTGCATTGTGTTGTTTCCTTGGCTGAACGAGTGTTTGTCTGCTAACCGTCTGTCAGCAGTATGTTTTGGGATTTGCAGTACAGTGTGCCCTCCCTAGCATTGTGACTTGTGATACAGGTGTCCGTGTGTCTTCACTGGGGGTGAGATGATAGTTCCATGCACAGTTAAAATTGATAGTGTTGTTAACACGTTCATATCAATGTACCCTGGACATCCCATACCTTTAGACTTAGGCAATGGATTAATGTAAAGGTCATTGGGACACTTACATTTTGCAAGGTGACATTTTGGCACCCCACTCCACACGTTGTGATCTTTGACATCTTAACATTAGGCTGTACAGTAATTTCCGATGTGTGACAGGTTCAATGGTGAGCTAAGAAACATGGCTAGCAATGTCACGACCTCAGTGTGTTCCTGTCCACATGTCGCTGTTGTGGTGTATGTGTTGTGTGTCCTAGAGGGTTGCTGTGCATTGTGTATATAAGTAGGTTTCTGTACTTACCAACAAGTAGTCCATTGCCATACCGTCCATCCTGGAAGTATTCATTGATGGTGCAGTGACGGAAGATGTATGAGTCATGGACACTCCCAGGATATTTAGCCACAATGTTGGTGATCAATCCCTGGTGATCGACTATGGCCTGCACGTTGATGGAATGTGTGTGCTTCCTGTTGCGGTAGAGGTGTTCAGTTGCAGCAGGTGGCACAAGGCGTACATGTGTGCAGTCGATTGCACCAAGGAAGTGTGGGAAGCCACTGATGAGGCAGAACCCCTGTTTTGTTTCCAGCTGCTTCTGCAGTGTGTTAGGGAAGCAGATGTGGCGGGGTGTCAGTCCAATGATGGCATCCAGTACTTTGGGCAAAAAGGAGGAGAATGATGGTTGTGATATTCCGCCAACAAGGGCACCAGTTGTTTGCAAAGAGCCACTTGCCAGCATATGAAGTACGGCAAGCAGCTTGGTTTCTGTTGGGATGGTGCAGGGTGTCACCAAAGTGGGGGCCAACTGTGGTTCAATGTTGCGCAGCAGCTGCTGAATGGCCTGCCAGTTCAACCGGTACCTCTGGATGATGTTGTGTTCCCTGAGGCCCTGAAGGGTGGTTCTGGGGCGGAATATCCTCTCCTGCCTTCTGCACTGCCTTTGGGGTCCCTGCTGGTGTTGTTGTAGCTGCTGTTGTTGCTGCTGGGCTCAGTGTCTGCGTGCACGCTGGATTAGAATCACCTCCATGGCTCCCTGTTGCTGCTCTGCTGTTCTGCTGTTTGTTCTGTGTGTTCTGATTAAATACAGGTGTGTTTGCCCCATTTTAACGCCTGCCCTGACCCAGGTGTTAATTTTTGACGCAAATCGGGCTGTGCGTCGTTTTCTGGCTCCGCCTCCCGGCCGTGCGTCATTTTTGCCCGAAAGCATAAATACGACGCACGGCCGTTTAAGCCATTTTTTGGACGGGAACGCCTACCTTGCATATAATTAACGCAAGGCGGGTTTCCGCATCCAAAAAATGACGCACACAGCGGAATTTTGTCGTCTCCGGGCTCGGGCGTCAAAGTTTAAATACGGGGCAACGTTTGCGCTGATTGTGCGTCAAAAGTTTTGACGCACAATCGGCGCAGACGGAGTATACATATGCCCCTTCGTTTTTTTAAAAATTGGGAAATAAGGGCTGACGAAAAAGGCTTGTGGTTTTGTCCCTGAAAATGGCACCAAGAAAGGGTTTGCGGTGCTAAAATCACCATCTTCCCAGCTTCCAGGAACAGGCAGACTTGAATCAGCAAACTACATTTTTCAACACAATGTTGGCATTTTACTTGGACATACTTCATTTTCACTATTTTTGGTGCTTTCAGCCTCCTTCCAGTTAGTGACAGGAATGAGTGTGAAACCAATACTGGATCCTGGAAAGCTAAGCATTTCTGAAAAGTAGAAAAGATTCTGAATTCAGCAAGGGGTCATTTGTGTAGATCCTACAAGGTTTTCCTACAGAAAATAACAGCTGAAATAAAAACATATTGAAATTGAGCTGAAAAAAAACAGCCATTTTTCTCCACTTTTTACTCTGTAACTTTTTCCTGCAATGTCAGATTTTTTAAAGCAATATAACGTTATGTGTGCTGGACTCTTCTGGTTGCAGGGATATATAAGGCTTGTAGGTTCATCAAGATCCCTAGGTACCCAGAGCCAATAAATGAGCTGCACCTTGCAATGGGTTTTCATTCTATACCGGGTATACAGCAATTAATTTGCTGAAATATAAAGAGTGAAAAATAGGTATCAATAAAACCTTTGTATTTCCAAAATGGGCATAAGATAAGGTGTTGAGAAGCAGTAGTTATTTGCACATCTCTGAGTGCCCATACTAGCATGTGAATTACAGGCCATTTCTCAAATAGACGTATTTTTTTACACACTGTCTTACATTTGGAAGGAAAAAATGTAGAGAAAGACAAGGGGAAATAACACTTGTTGTGCTATTCTGTGTTCCCCAAGTCTCCTGATAAAAATGGTACCTCACTTGCGTGGGTAGGCCTAATGCTCGCAACAGGAAAGGCAACATGGACATATTATTACATTTTTACATTGAAATCGGACATGTTTTTTGCAAAGTGCCTAGCTGTAGATTTTGGTCTCTAGCTCAGCCGGCACCTAAGTAAACCTACTGAACCTGCGCATTTTGGAAAACTAGACACCTAGGGGAATCGAGGATGGGCTGACTTGTGCGGCTCTCACCAGGTTCTGTTACCCAGAATCCTTTGCAAACCTCAAAATGTGGCCAAAAAAACATTTTTTCCTCACATTTCGGTGACAGAACGTTCTGGAATCTGAGAGGAGCCACAAATTTCCTTTCACTCAGCATTCCCCCAAGTCTCCAGATAAAAATGGTACCTCACTTGTGTGGGTAGCCTAGCGCCTGCGACAGGAAATGCCACAAAACACAATGTGAACACATCACATTTTCCTAAAGAAAACAGAGCTGTTTCTTGCAAAGTGCCTAGCTGTGGATTTTGGCCTCTAGCTCAGCCGGCACCTTGGGAAACCTACCAAACCTGTGCATTTCTGAAAACTAGACACCTAGGGGAATCCAGGATGGGCTGACTTGTGGGGCTCTCACCAGGTTCT
Organism: Pleurodeles waltl; assembly: GCF_031143425.1. Lineage (NCBI taxonomy): Eukaryota > Metazoa > Chordata > Amphibia > Caudata > Salamandridae > Pleurodeles > Pleurodeles waltl. The sequence goes on from NC_090445.1 coordinate 338,241,917, forward strand.
GTTACCCAGAATCCTTTGCAAACCTCAAAATGTGGCTAATAAAACACTTTTTCCTCACATTTTGGTGACAGAACGTTCTGGAATCTGAGAGGAGCCACAAATGTCCTTCCACCCAGCATTTCCCCAAGTCTCCCGATAAAAATGGTACCTCACTTGTGTGGGTAGGCCTAGCACCCGTGACAGGAAATGCCCCAAAACACAATGTGGGTACATCACATTTTCCGAAAGAAAACAGAGCTGTTTTTTGCAAAGTACCTAGCTGTGGATTTTGGTATCTAGCTCAGCCTGCACCTAGGGAAACCTACCAAGCCTGTGCATTTTTTTAAACTACACACCGAGGGGAATCCAGGATGGGGTCACTTGTGGGGCTCTCACCAGGTTCTGTTACCCAGAATCCTATTCAAACCTCCAAATGTGGCCAAAAAAACACTTTTCCTCACATTTCGGTGACAGAAAGTTCTGGAATCTGAGAGGAGCCACAAATTTCCTTCCACCCAGCGTTCCCCCAAGTCTTCAGATAAAAATTGTACCTCACTTGTGTGGGTAGGCCTAGCGCCTGCGACAGGAAATGCCACAAAACACAATGTGGACACATCACATTTTCCAAAATAAAACAGAGCTGTTTTTTGCAAAGTGCTTAGCTGTGGACTTTGGCCTCTAGCTCAGCCGGCACCTATGGAAACCTACCAAACCTGCACATTTTTGGAAACTAGACACCTAGGGGAAACCAGGATGGGCTGACTTGTGGGGCTCTCACCAGGTTCTGTTACCCAGAATCCTTTGCAAACCTCAAAATTTGAGCGAAAAACACTTTTTCCTCACATTTCGGAGACAGAAAGTTCTGGAATCTGAGAGGAGCCTCAAATGTCCTTCCACCCAGCGTTCCCCTAAGTCTCCCGATACAAATGGTACCTCACTTGTGTGGGTAGGCCTAGCGCCTGCGACAGGAAATGCGACAAACCACAATGTGGACACATCACATTTTCCTAAAGAAAACAGAGCTGTTTTTTGCAAAGTGCCTAGCTGTGGATTTTGGCCTCTAGCTCAGCCGGCACCTAGGGAAACCTACCAAACCTGCACAATTGTGAACACTAGACACCTAGGGGAATCCAGGATGGGCTGACAAATTTCCTTCCACCCAGCATTCCCCCAAGTCTCCCGATAAAAATGGTACCTCACTTGTGTGGGTAGGCCTGGTGCCAGCGACAGGAATAGATCACACAACGGTCAATGTTGGTCCTTATATGAGGCAACTGTTGACCCTTGGGTGGTCCATTCCTGATGCAGGCACTAGGTATAGGCACTCAAGTGGGGTAGTGTTTTTATCAGTACATGTGAGGAATGACTGGGTGGTAGGAATTTTGTAGATCTCAGCATATTCCTGTAGTTTGGGTGACAGAAATGCAGGAAAAATAGAGTTTTTACTAAACATTTCAGCTTTGCAGGGTATTCTGGGTAAGAAAACTTTGAGGAATCCACACAAGTCACACCTCTGTGGACTCCCCCGGATGTCTAGTTTCCAGAAATGTTTGAGTTTAGTATTTTTTTCCTATATGGCCGCCGAACCCAGGACCAAAAACACAGGTGCCTGCCTTACAAAACCAGTTTGTTTTGTGATAGTTAATTTTGATGTCCCCACAATACGATTTGGGTGGTGGAATTTGGGGCTGAACTAAATTGGGGAGCTCCCAAGAAAGCACTCTCTCTCTGTGCTTGCCGCCACATTCACCTGCTCTCTGGGTTGGGCTAACCCACTATTGACCCGTTGCACAGACTGTGCTTATGAAGGGACAGCAGGACTGTCCTCATCACCTCCCTCATAATTTACTGGAAGAGGTGTTATCCAATGGGACTCCCCTGACTGAAAAATCACTCCCAGAGTCTGCTCCATTGTCCTATCCCTCAGATGCTGTTTCAGTATCTGCTGTGCTGTCTCAGTCTCTGATCCTGTGTCAGAGCTGTCCTCTATCACCCGAGTGACGGCGTCAGCAGCAGTCATACATCACGATGCCATCTCTGCTATTGACTAAACTGTTGCTCTAAAACACTAGCCTACGTAGACAGTCACAAGATTGCTGGTGTGTGCGTGATACATGCAACAGTAGAGGCCACCTTACCTGCGCTTCTTCCCTCAATCAGCACGTTCTTTCAAGACACTCAAAAAACACCTTGTCACATACCATTCGTCACAGTCTTTAGCACCTCCTGCGCCCAGTCCAACAATCATTATTGGTGCACCCACCCCCATGTCTTCCTCCTCAGATTCCCTCACTACCACCCAGCAAAAGTGCCCTTCATCTCTCAATAGCCGCCTCCCACCCCGCACATACATTTCATTTGTATTATAGCACAGGTAATGGCTGACTTTACTAATTACTCAGCTATTTACATAAAATACAGATTTGTTCTTTGCAGTAGGCATATAAACCTTCTGCGCTTCTTTATGGCACTACAACTGCCACTAGACAAAAGTCTGATCCTTTTGTAGCAGAAACATAATCACAAGACTTACTTGACTTTTTTATTGCTGCCTAAAAGCTACAGTTGAAATGCGTCAGTTGAAGTATGTGCATTGCTTTGAAGACGCAAGCTGCAACTGCAAGACAACTGGTGGCAAATATACATACAGAGAGAGAGATGAGAGAGATCACTTTTATATGTGGGTCTTGTTTTCTTGGGGGCCGATTGCAGCCCCCAGGGAAACCACACATGCATTGACAAAAGTGATTCATATATATATATATATATATTTTTTTTTAGTAGTTAGGGAAACCCTACAACTACTAAAAAAAGGTATTGCCTCCCACGGGCAATTCCTTCATTTTTTTATTTTACTTTTTTAATTTAGCCCCGGGGGGTAGGGGGAGGGGGGCGATCACACCCCCCCAGGGGACACCTACCTCCATGTAAAACGGCCAGCCTTTTTTCCGAGGGGGCCGACCCCCCAAGTGAAATCCCTGGTGTCTAGTGGTGTTTCCTGGCCCCCGATCGCAGCTGTGCTGCGCTCGAGGGCCAGGAACACGTTCAGGAAGGCCTCGTGTGAAAGGGGGGAGTCTCCCCTTTCATATGAGGCCTTCCCGAACGTCGGGAAGGCCGTTTGGGGCCGTTTTACCCGTTGGAGCAGGAAGCGGCCTTCCAGACGCTTCCTGCTCCGATGGGGAAAACAACACTGATTAGATTAGTATTATTGAATTTTGCCACTATCAACCTCTAAGGGGAACCCTTGGACTCTGTGCACACTATCTCTCACTTTGAGATAGTATATACAGAGCCAACTTCCTACAATATGCCTCACATTACTTCCTTTTATTTCTCCAGAGCATGGACCAAGTACTAATTGATTTCATTTGATAAGTGTACTTCTGCTGTCTCTTCGCTCCTCATTCTGTGATTCAGGGTTCTTTTTAAAAAAAATCTAACCATCATTTCCATTGTATGCTGCACCTTTGAGCTTTTAACTTGTGTCCTACAGGTTTGTTTGTTGTTGTCTTACTTTTTGTGGAGTTCAGTACTTCCTTTTACAGCACGAAACAAATGGCACAGACTATTAAAGCGGTTTGTGACTTTGTTTTACAATTCAGCACTTCCTTTTATAGCACCAAACAAATGGCATGGAATAATAAAGCAGTCTGTGAGACTGTATGTACTTGCAAGCTGCGCCTTTTCCCTGCGCATACAAACTACGTATCTGTTTAAAGCGTACATTAGTCTGAACTCAGTCTCTCAAAGTCTTTCCAGACAAGTAGTCCAGTCACATGCTTCAGGCCAGGCTGCCAATAAGCATCAAACATTTTGGACACAGCTCTGTCTTTTCAAACACAAACTATGTGACTTTTTAAAGTGCCTCAATTTTTGTTGGCAGTGCCGCAGTTATTCCATTTCTCCTTAAAACCTGTTTCCTCAGTCTCATATATATTTCACCTCTTCTTTGTGCACACAAAGTATGTGAATGTTTAAAGCACTTCAGCTTTGTGCAGTACAGCTACTAGTAAATTTTTCCTTAAAACCTGTGCCTAAGTTCTCATTCTCATATGTATTCGATCAAAAACACTTTTTGCTTATTCAAATAGGTGCAACAGAGGTAGCCTTACGGCCACAGCTCCACTCCACTCCAATCTATCCCACTCCACTCCAATCTGCCTCACTCTAATCTACCCCTTTACAGTGTACCCTACTCCAATTTATTCTACTCCATTCCAACCTACCCCACTCCACATAATTCTAATCTACCCCACTCCACTCCAGTCTACCACACTCCAATCAACTGTACTCCACCCCAATCTACCCCACTTTACTCCAACCCACCCCAGTCTACCCCACTCCAAACCACTCCTCTTCAAGCCACTCCAATTTACCCCACTCCACTCCATTCAAATCTACCCCACAACATTCCAATCTACCCTACTCTACTCCACTGTACCCGGATAACCCCCAGTCCACTCCAATCTACCCCAATCCACTTCAGTCTATCCCAGCCTTCCCTGATCAACCCCAATCTATGGCTCTCCAATCTACCCTAGTCCAATCTACCTCACTCCCCCACTTCACACACACACACGCCTATCCATTGACACACTTATCAACATCCAAACATACGCACCAAACATTCATTTAAAAAGATCACCCACACACTTACCTTCAGCCTCGGAGGTCCCAGGAGGGTTGGGACTGCTGCCTTCCCTCATTGCCCTGCCCCCTCCCTCCTAAAACTGCTGGCCGCCACTGCAGTGCACCCAATGTGAGGGCGGGGGCGATGCAAGAAAACTGGTGCATCAGTGCTGATGTGTCAGTTTCTTGTAAATCTGCCCATATGTTTCTCATCAATCCCAAAACCCAAACCCACCCCACCCCACTCCAATCTACCCAACTTCAATCTAGTCTACTCCAATCCAGCCCTCTCTGCCCCACTCCACTCTATTCTACCTCACTCTACACCAATCTACCCTATTCAACTCCAATCTACCCCACACCACTTCTATTCTATACAGTTGTTGTAGAGCGCATGGCTACCCCATCTGGTGTCCCAGCGCTAACTTAACCACATTGAACAGAGGCAGCACAGGCACCCTAATCTAAAACACGTGTTTTTTGAGCAGCTGCCTACATCTTGCTTCTGACTGTTGGGATTTCAGTTCTATGAGGCGGTCATTCCACAGTTTGGGGACAAGATAGGCAAATGATTGGCCTCCATATCTTGCTGTCCTGATCACGGGAACTGTCATGAGTCCATCTGATTGTGAACGAAGTGTATATTTGGGGACATATCTTGAAATCAGTTTCCTAATAATGTACAGAGCCTTTGCCATGAATTAACTTGTGGACTATGTATAAGGCTTTGAACTGGGTCCTTTTTAGAACTGGCAGCCAGTGTAAGACTGCCAAAGCAGGACCCACCGATTGGCATTTAGGGATTTTGAATAGAAGCCTTGTAGTGGCATCCTGGACTACCTGTAGACTTTTAATAACATATTTTGGACAGCCTTTAAACACAGAATGACTGCAGTTTAGTCTTGAACAGATCAGGCTCTGCACTACCACTCTCTTAGTAGGTGGAGGAAGCCACTGGAGCTATTTCCTAAGAGTTCTAAAGCATGAGGCAGATAATTGGTGGGCCCGAGTTTCCATACTAAGGGGCTTATTTACAAGCCCCTACCGTCTCCTTGAACTTAGCATCTTTTTTTTACGCTAATGTGGCATTAGGAAGACATTTTTGCCGGGTCAGGTTTCCAAAGTGGCGCAATGCATGCACTGCACCACTCTGCACCCCCTTGTGCCACATTATGTCTGTGCCATGCATAATGTATGCAAAGGGGGCGTTCTAGCGCTGGGAAGCCTGAAAAAATAGTGCACTGAAATCTACAAGATTTCACAGTGCCATTTTTCCTGTCATTTTAACTGCTTGCTAAAATTTTTTGACGTTATTGTCCTAAAAACTGCAATGGTGCATCGTATTGCACATACAGTGCACCAGGCGCTGCCCGTCCTTTAGGACGGAGGGGCCATGTCCCCCCCACCTTTTCCCCCTCATGAAGAGTGCCGGTCAGGCTGAACAAAGGTCAGCCTGACAGACACTTTTCATGTTCAGGTCAGGCAGCCAGGAAAGAGACATGCGTGATTTGCTCAGATTCCTGGCTGCCTGAGCTGAATTTTGCTGGGCTGAAGAGGTTATAGCTCCTGTGGGCGTGACCTCCTCGGCTCAGCAAAGGTGCCTCGAGGCCATCCCCCGGGTGACGAGGGAAGCGTCACCCATTGACTTCGACCTGGGCGCTTCAGGTTTAAGCCCTGAAGCGCCCAGGGCGTGTGTCAATCAGTGACACCTCGTCACAGAGTGGGGTGGGATCAGCAGTCTCACTGACCACATCCCACTCTGTGACGAAGTTGGGAATGCTGCCTTCCCTCGGTGATCTTTTTAAATGAATGTTTGGTGCGTGTGCGTATGTTTGAATGTTGATGAGTGTGTTAATGGATGGGCGTGTGTGTGTGAAAGAATGAGTGTGAGTGTGGTACCCGCCCGCCCCCCTCCCTCCTAAAACTGCCGGCCGCCACTGCAGTGCACCCAATGTGGGGTGGGGGCGACGCAAGAAAACTGGTGCATCAGTGTTGATGTGTCAGTTTCTTGCAAATCTGCCCATAAGTTTCTCATCAATCCCAAAACCAAGGTTTTTTAGGGCCTTGGTTGGCTTAGGATGGTCTCCTAAATGTTCTGGCCAGTCGATTTCCAACCATTTTGAGGGGTTGTTCCCCACAATTATGTCCTCTGTCTTTCGGCCATTTGGTTTAAGGCAGCTGGGCACCATCCATTCCATGACCCTCATTAGGCACTGGTTGAGCTGAGGTGAATGGAATTGGAAATGGGATTTAGTGCCATGATAAATTGTGTACCGTCTGTGTAAGACACAAGGTCCAAGCTAAATGAGCGGATAATCTCCGCTAGGGGGCGAACATAAATATAAAAAAGCGTGGGGCTAAGGGAAGATTTCTGGGCACCCCGCAGATAAGAGGAAAGACATTATCAGCAAAAGCTTCCTCAACCACCTGGAAACTTCTATCATCCAAAAAAACTTCATGCCATTTTAAAAGGCAGCTCCTTAATTCCCACTTCATTCAACCTTTGTATAAGAATGAGGTGAGGGGCGGTGTCAAATGCCACACTAAGGTCCAACATGATCAAGGAGGCAGTACAACCCCGGTCCTGGATCAACCTTAATTCCTCAGTGGCGGCAAGTAGGGCAGTCTTTGTACTGCTCCCCTGCCTGAAACCAGTTTGTGTAAGGTCCAGAATGTTATGAGATTCTACAAAATCAGATAGATGTTAATTAACATGCTTTTCTAGAATACTGCTACCACTGCTGGGATAGAGAAATGGGTCTGATGTTGTGTATGGCCTTGTATGTGTGGGTGAGTAGCTTAAAAGTGACTTGTTTCTCGACTAAGAGCCAGTGGAGGGTCCTCAGGTGTTGGGAGATATGTTCTCGGCAAGGGAGGTTCAGGATGAGTCTGGTGGCGGCGTTCTGGATGAGCTGTAGTTTTTTTATGTTTCTCGTCGAGGTGCCGGTGAAGAGAGTGCTGCTACAGTTGAGCTTACCTGTGACTAAGGCATGGATGACTGTCCTGCCGCAGTCTGCTGGGATCCATCTGAAGATTTTCCGAAGTTTGCGGAGTATGTGCCAGCAGGAGGAGGTGACAGAGTTTACCTGATGAGTCATGGATAGGGAGGGGTTGAGGATGATGCCTAAGTTGCGGGTGTACTCAGTGGGTGCAGGGGGGCTGCTGAGGGATGAGGGCCACTAGGAGTTGTTCCATGCTGAGGTGGCATTTCCGAAGATGTTGAGCTTGGTCTTGTCAGAGTTGAGCTTGATGCAGCTTTCTCTCATCCAGGTGGCGACGGCTTCCATTCCTGGGTTGACATTCCTTTTGGCCATGTCCGGGTCTTCAGTAAGGGAGATGATGAGTTGTGTGTCATCGGCGTATGACACAATGTTCATTTTGTGGCTTCTGACGATGGCTGCGAGTGGGGCCATGTATACATTGAACAGAGTTGGACTCAGAGAGGATCCTTGGGGGACTCCGCAGTTGACTCCTGTGGGTCTGGATGTGTAGGGAGTGAGTCTGACCCTCTGAGCGCTCCTGGACAAGAAGGAGTGGATCCATTCCTGAAAGGTCAAGGAGTATTAGCACTGCGGTGTGGCCGCGGTCTAGGAGTGATCGGATGTTGTCAGTGTCTGCAAGAAGGGCTGTGTCCATGCTGTGGTTGCTGCAGAATCCGGACTGGGAGCTGTCCAGGGAGTTGTTGGCCTCAATGAAATTCTGTAATTGAGCATTGATTGCTTTCTCCAGTACTTTGGCAGGGTAGGGTAGCAGTGAGATGGGCCAGAAATGTTTGAGTTCTGATGGGTCGGGCGAGGGTTGCTTCAGGAGAGGGCGTATTTCAGCGTGTTTCCAGCCCTCATGGAAGGTGCCAGTGTTGATGGAGCAGTTTATTGTGTTTCGGAGCTTGGGGGTGATGATGAATATGTGGTGTGGGTAGGGATCCGTGGGGGCTCCGGAGTGGGTGCTGTTCATGATGCTTACTGTTTCCTCCGTAGTGAGCGTGGACCAGCGGTGGATTGTCTGGGGGTGTTCTGGGGGGTGAGTCGGACGCAGGTTCTGATGCCAGGTTTTGTTTCCGGGAGGAAGCTGTTGTAGATGTCCTGGATCTTGCAGTGGAAAAAGGTGGCAAGTTTGTTGCAGAGATCCTGTGACGGGGGATGCTGATGGCTTCTCAGGGGGGATTAGTGAACTTGTTGATGACTGAGAAGCGTTCCTTCATGTTGTGTGTGAAGGAGTTGATGCGGTCCCGGAGTGCGTCGTTCCATGCGTTCTTGAAGTTTTGGGAGAGGGTGGCGGTTGCGGCTCTAAAGGAGGCGAGGTCTTCGCTGGTTTGGCTGTTCCTCCATTTTTTCTCTAAGCGTCTGTGGGTGCGCTTTGATTCTTGGAGATTGGTGGTGAACCAGCTGGCTTTCTTTGGTAAGAGTTTGGCCGATGACAGCCAGAGGGGGGCTAGAATGTCGGTGGATTCGGAGATCCATGCGTTGAGATTGCACGCTGAGGTGTTGGCATCACCGAAGGGGGGAGATTTGGCAAGAGTTGAGGTGAGTTGCTCGTTGGTGATTTTGTTCCATTTCCTGTGACGGGTTCTGGGGGTGTGGGTGCGGCTGCTGGGTGCGGTGATTGTGAAATGTATGCAGCAGCGGTATGTCCAGTCAGGGGTGGAGAAGGTCTTGATTGTGATCCGGTTGCTTGATGTGAAGATGGAGTCCAGTGTGTGTCCTGCAATGTGTGTAGGTGCAGAGATCAGCTATCTGAGGCAGAGGGTGGTGAGGTTGTTGAGTAGAGCGGTGGTGTTAGGATTGGTGCCTTCCTTGAGGTGGAAATTCAGGAGGAGGTAGTCGTTGGACGCCATGGCCTGGGGGTAGCGATGTCTACCATGTCGTCTATGGATGCTGGGCGGGGGCCGGATGGCCTGTACACCAGGGTGCCACAGATGGAGGAGTTGTGGTTGGTGTGGACCAGGAAGTGAAAGTGTTCCATGGTGGCACCTTGTTCTGCTGGGATGGCCTTGACACGTAGTGAGGGCTTGTGTATGATGGCAAGTCCTCCACCCAGGCGGGAGGGCCAGTCCCTTCTTAAAATGCTGTAACCGTTGGGAATGGCGATGGGATGTTTGGTCCCGAGGTGGGGTGGTCCAGGTCTCGGTAAGGAAGGCAATGTCCAGTCGGGCGGTGTCGATTAAATCCCAGAGTAAGGTGGTGTGTTTGTGGAGGGAGCGGATGTTCAGGAGGAGACAGTTGATGGGATTGTGGTGGATGTTGGCACCTCTGTGAGTGGGGAGCATGTTCAGCTTGTTGAGGCCGGCACTGAAGTTGCAGTTCCTGCAGGTGAAAGGTCTGTGAGTGTCCCTGGGTGAGATGGTGCAGCAGCTGCTGAGACGTCCGGTGTTAAGGCGGTGGAGGGTCTCAACATCATAATGGAGGCTGGCCAGGGCATGGCTTGTCAGAGATCCAGGGTTCCTGGAGCTGGGCATGGACGGGCACAGGTGGGCTTGCCTTCGGCACACCAGTGGCACGGCCGCCATTAAGAATGGGTGGGGACTGCAGTCAGCTGAGAGGCGGGAAAGGCGCTTTGCGGGGGCGGTACCGCAGAGGCCAGAGAGCATGGGAGGACAGATGGGAGAAAGAAATGGAAAAAGAGATGGGGAAAAGAGATGGGAAAAACTAGAGAAAAAACGTGTGAGATTAAAAGGCAGAAGTAAAAAAGGCAGGAGTAAAAGAGAGAGCTTGGGAGATAATTACTTGTCGATGGCTACTAGACCACCAGGCATGAGGCGCAGGCAGGAGCCTGTGGGTGGAGGAGGTCCTCGAACTGAGAGTCAGGCAGGCTTTCAGTCTATTCCCATGCAAAGGCAGAGGCAGCAGCTGTCAGAGGAGCTGGGGAGGGCAGCAGACGCTGACCAGTAGGTCAGTGCAGTTGGAAAACACTGGGTCTAACAAGTGACCATGACTGTGAGGCAGGGCCATGACAATTTGCTCAAGATTACTCCAATCTAACCCACTCCAATCTACCCCACTCGACTTCACTATAATGTATCCCACTCCAATCTATCCCACTCTACCCCAATCCAGTCTACCTCAATCTATGCCACCCTATAGCACTCTAGCACACACTACCCCACTCCACAATATCTTAATCTATCTCACTGTACACCTCTCCAATCTACCCCACTCCATTTTACCCCAGTCTACAACTCCACCACACCCCGCCTCACTCCACCCCACTAATGTTTACCCATGATGAGAAGCAGCCACACTGGTGTACAACATGGCTAAAACACATTGCCAAAGTCAATTGATTTTGAACATGCAAGAACTATTTCCTTGCCATGGCTTGTTTTGTCATTGTGATGGAACGAAGGGACATAGGAAACATAGATCAAAACAAACCAAGATACTTTTTTTGGTGATGCGCAAAAGATAAATATTTGCTGAAACCATATTTCCACATATTATCGTATGCACAGTCTATAGTTTTATGAGTAAAATTGCATGTCGGCGCAAATTTAGTTGCCAATTCAATGAAAAATGTGCTATCTGCAAATGACATTATATAACCACACCATGCTTTAGTAATATATTTACAACTTTGTGCTCCAAAAGGCAGTATGAGCTACATACCACTCTCATGCTGAATGGACATGGCTTATTTGCTATAACTTGTTCTTTGTGTGATGCTTTAATATTTCACAATCATAATTGCAGGAAGCTGGCTTTGTATGCAGTGGGCCAATGTTGAGGGCACACTATGCAAGATATCCAGATGACCCATATTTGGTTTTGCAGGGCTTCTATTAATAATCCAAAGTGCTCTGTTTGTGGTGGTGTAGTCGAGCGGGTTAGGCTTATCAGAGGGGAGTGTTAAGCATTTGTTGCACTCATAGTGTCAATAAATGGTACACACACTCAAGAAAGAAATCCAAGACAAATTTATAAACATAACACAGATTTTTACATAATTTTAGATAGCAAGATCATCAAAATCATGTAAGTACTTTCTGAGTTCTTAATTTTTGAACAAAACATTAAAAATGCACAAATTACAGTTTTTGAGGCATGAGCCTCAAACGCGCTAATGCTTTCCTTTGGGAGAAAAGACATACACTGCAAAAAGGTACTTGCAGACAGAGTTCGGGGATGTCCTTTGGGACTTAAGGTGCTAGGGGACAAAGGGCCAAAGAACCACCAGCTGTTTGGGTTTATCTGCCCTGGCGTGCTCAGGCGCAGAAGTGATGGTCAGGTTGAAAGACTTGAACGCTACACTGACTGGAAGCAATGGGCACCTGTAAACACAGGCTGCAGGATAGGGGACAAGTCTATCAGAACCCCAAGGGGACTCAAATTGTGAGGGTCTTTGGAGCAAGGGGTCACAGTTTGTTGGTGTGGACCCAGGCTGTGGGGCTCGGGTGCAAAGATGTTTGTCTGGCTGGTCACCTCCATTGGTGGCTCTCATGCTTTTTTGCGGTTGACCTGCACAGGGGAAGAAAAACACAACAGCAGTGCTACTCTTGGTGTGGCCTCTTCAACTCTGAAGTCCCACATCATGCAGATCGGTTTTGGCAGTGGTGGTGTCCGGACTGGGCACTCAACAAGCTTTGGTTCTTGCAAGTGCCCTGGCATCCAGCGTATTGGTACAGTGGAGCTACTGGAGGGTCTAGTTTCTCGAAACTCGGCAGAGAGACTGGGCTGACCTCCTAGAGCCATGGAAACCTCCTCCTGGCATGATGCTCACTTAGTGAACCCGATGGCCAGCATCTGCGGTCGGTGCCTGCAGATGCAGGGTGATGGCTCCTCCACCCCAAGGGAGATGCTAGCTGCTTGGCGAAGTGCTAGACAGTCCTCAAAGGGTTTGGAAGGGTTCACAGCTTTTGGAAGAGTCCATTCAGTGCAATTGTCAGGTTCCAGCAGCAAGGCAGGATTTGGCACCATGGCCCTCATTATGACCCTGGCGGACGGGGGAGAAGTGGCGGTAAAACCGCTAACAGGCCGGCGGAAAAAAATTTGAATTATGACCATGGCGGTTACCGCCATGGTCATCCGCCACTTCTCCACTCCGACCGCCTGGGCGGTGACGACTGTTGGGCTGGAGACTTCGGTCTCCAGCCCAGCAGCCGTCACCAGACAGCCGGAGGTATCAGGACCCTGCATACCGCCATGGATTTTGGGTGGTTTGGAACCGCCACTAAATCCATGTCGCTAGGCACTATCAGTGCCAGGCAATTCCTTCCTTCCTTTGCAGACACTGAAAATCTTGTTGGGGCCCTGTTAGGGGGCCCCTGCAGTGCCCATGCCAGTGGCATGGGCACTGCAGGGGCCCCCAGGGGCCCCACGACACCCATTCCCGCCAGCCTGGTTCTGGCGGTGAAAACCGCCAGAACCAGGCTGGCGGGAAGGGGGTCGGAATCCCCATGGCGGCGCTGCATGCAGCGCCGCCATGGAGGATTCCCTGGGGCAGGGGAAAACCGGCGGGAAACCGCCGGTTCCCCATTTCTGACCGCGGCTTTACCGCCGCGGTCAGAATGCCCCGGAAGCACCGCCAGCCTGTTGGCGGTGCTTCCTCTGCCCTCTGCCCTGGCGTTGAGACACCGCCAGGGTCAGAATGAGGGCCTGAATGTCTCCTGCTAAATTGGGCGCGCTGGAGTGTGCTATTGTTCATACATGAAAAGTCCTCTTGCGAACATTAATGCCCATCATTAACTTACGTTACCTGAACCCTGCTGGGACCTTTTTTTCTGTTCTTCATGGTGACACCTCAAATGACTCAGACCTACCAGGTACAGGTCAAAGTGTGCCCACCTGCTGAGGCGAAGTGTACAGAGGTCACTGTACAGCAACCTCAGATCCAGGATTAACTTGTCACAGTACAGTCCCCTCAGATCCAGAATACATATGTCATACAGAGAAGCCTATCACATCCAGAATACACCTTCTGTACAATAGATGTCCAGAATCAGAATATACAGGTCAATGTATGTTGGTTGCCCTTCAAGATCCAGAATGCACTGGTCACAATGCAGTCCTCAGATCCAGTATACATACTTAGGTCCAGAAAAGACAGGTCACAGCATTGGGCTACCCCACATTCACTCTCATAACAATATTGCATATTTGGGGGGGCTTCCTTTTCAGACACTGACTGGTCTCAATACTCCCCTCCCTTGGACACAGAACATAAGCAGCCTCGGAATGGAAAGTCGGACAATCAATCATCAGCTGATGGGCTTCTGGCTGAGCTCAGTTGGTGGGGCGTTTTTTTGGTCCACTAAGGACTCCACCACCCCTGATGCACAACATGAAAGGCTGTTTTTACAGCCTTAACAAACATAAACTGAGGCTGACTCCATGCACATGAAGTCAGAGGCAGAATGACAATGGGCTGCTCCATCCGTCACAACACGGGGTGTGCCTGCGCTCTGGTTCCCTGCAGGTGTAACAGAGGCCACAAAGAGCTGCTGAAGGGAAACTATTAGCACTTGCTTTGCTGGAGACTGCAGCAGGGGAGAGGACTGGAGAGGTGGTGGGGGGTTGGTGAGGGTCAGCGAGGGAGCTTCTCAGTTTAATTTTGTCACCCTCCACTCCATACAACAGGCGGAGATAAATCAGTCTCAGCTCTTCTCCTTTGTGCCAGATATCAGTTACTGCAGTCAACAGGGACACGTTGTGGCCGTAGATGACTTTGAAACTGGGAAACCAGGTTCAAGTCCCAGGGTCAGCGCAACATCCTGTGACTCTGGATAAATCACTTAACGTACATGAATCTAAAAAACTAATATGACCCTTTTTAATATTATTTGATGCTCATGTAAATTGCTCCAATGCCTCTGGGCCAAGTTTGTATTCATAAAACTGCTTGTAAGGAATGTGACAACAGTATAATTTCCTTTTTCAGATCATACACATGATTCTAGCAGCAAGTAAAACAAAAAACACAGGTGCACCTTCCACCAGTCTCTGAGCATTAGAGGGCCTCTTAAGTACTGCAAAAACATAAATTGAATATCTAAAAGGTCCAGGGTGAGTGGAAAAGGCAGTCTCGGTTTATACCATGTCCTGTTTCCCAGTGAACATCGATCAAAACATCCACAACAAATTAAACGTGAGTTCTTAGTATTTTTAGGACGAGCACGCAAGCGCTCCCAACCTGTTTGTGATCTATTCTGTGGACTTTAACCACGCCAATGTTACGCCAACCACTTATATCGTTTGTGGGCTTACCTTTTAAAATTTCTTTGATTACATTTGTCAAAGGCATGCATATGAGAGCACCGGCCAACTGCTATTAACATTCTGTGTTTTAAGCATGGCTCTGGACTACTTTTTTATATTTTTAGGTAGAGCTTCTCTCTTGTCTCTCCCCTTCGCACTCCATGCCGCTTTCAAGTATTACACAGTGCAAATTTAATCTGCAGTATTGGAGGGCTTTGCATGACTACCAGGTACTTCACATTATTTACCCTTTGCGGTCCATACAGCTTGCAAGTATTACCCAGTGCAAACTTAATCTGCAGTACTGGAGTGCTTTGCAGGACTACCAGTTATTTAACATTGTGCATTGTCTATTTTTTTTTCCCTTCGCGCTCCATGGCGCTTTCAACTCTTACACAGTGCAAACTCAGTCGGCAGTATTGGAGCGCTTTGCATGACTACCAGTTACTTCTCATTGTTTGTTTTGTTTTTCCTTCACACTCATAGCGCAATGGACAGTACTGGAGCATTTTGCATAACTACCAGTTACTTGTCATCGTTTCTTTTGTTTTCCCTTTGCGCTCATGGCGGCCATGGCACTTTCAAATTTAAACAGTGCAAATGGGCAGTACTGGAGGGATTTATATCACTACCAGTTACTTCTCATTGCTAAGTTTTTCATCTGCACTCATAGCAGCCATGGCGCTTTAAAGTTTTCCACAGCGCAATAGGCAGTATTGGAGCGCTTTGCCTGACTACTAGTTACTTCACATTGTTTATTAGTTACCTCACGTCATAGTTACAAAGAGGACAGTGCATCCCGTTTGCACACAGCTTACAAAATGGCAGCGCAAAGCTTTGTTAACAATAGTAAAGCAGTTTAATTTTCTTCATCATTGTATGGAGCTTTGATACTCTCTTCTTGACAATTATTGTTTCACTGTTTCTCATTAAAAGTTCGCTTTTGTCACACACGGTCTTGCCGAGCTGCTTGTTTAGTGGAATAATGGTGCAGTAAAGGACCATATTATGAGGCAGGGTTGACCAATTTATGTGGCAAAAAAGTCCTCTTATCCATTTACAACGCCAATAGCTCTAACTCTTGCAAATGCAAGACCTATTGCACTGCAAATGCTTATTTTATAAATCTGTGCTTCAGAAGTATATTTTTTCCAATGGAGTGTTAATTTCCTCTGTAAGTACTGGCCCTATAAACTTTAAAATACCTTTATTACCGCAAATGTTTGCCATAATTTAGTTCCATGATCCTAACCAAGTAGTATATTGCAAAAGGTTGCGATCTGCAACTGGGCCACTGTTTTTTTGTCGGACAGGGCAAAAACGTGGCCCCAATCCAACCCTGAATGTAAGGTCACATTGTTGTACCCCCACCCCGTTAAGGCATAGAATTTACACAGGTCCCCCATGGATATACTCGCAGACCCAGAATTAACAGGGCACAATATTTACCCACTCCTTTCAGAAGTAGGATACAAAAAAGAGACATTGCTAGGATGCACATTCAGCCGCAAAAACACGCATGTCACAGTTCTCCCCTCTACCGATGCAAGACGTTGCTCTATTGGGGTTCCCTAGGCACACAGAATACTGGTCTAAATTCAGACATTCTACCCAAAGGTCACACGGCTGGGTGCCCCCTGCCTCACTGTAAGAATACACGGGACATTATATAGGAGACCTTGCTTCTCAGGACTAGAATAGAACACAGTATTGGGGCCCAGTCGCTGGCACAGAATACAGAGGTCACAGTGTTGGCCCGACCGATCTCACACATCACATACGGGTTGTATCGGCGATTCCAATTAAACACATATTACACAGATCATAGATTTAATAATAATACCGTGCCTGTTATAAGGTGATGTGGACTGCAGCTTAGTTTTTACAGTCTCTTACATCTGTTTAAAAGCGGGATTACTGTTTAGTGCGACCCAAATTAACAGCAGTCTGTTTTGAGATCCCCCTCTGATAAACAATACATGCATAGGTAAATAAATCGTCCACCCTTTACTCACCGTGCCTGAATTTGAAGCCCCTCACCAGTTCTGTAGGCCCTTCTCCTGCTCTTTAGGCTGCAAGTGAGCTCTCCTGTTCCCTTTTCAGGTAATTTCGTCAAGCATACATTTTGCAGTATCCATACCACATCACAGTTACAAGAGTTAAATAAACAGGTACAAAGTCAACAGGTCACAAAAGAAGCCATGTTAATTTAGGAAAAATAAAATTTTCCATTCACATGTTCTCTGCTAGAAAGGATTCGGATTCAGACTAACCTACTCAGAACTGTGTGCATTACTCTATATCGTCACTGTCATTCATGTAATACCAGAGGGTCATTTATGTTGCTACGGATGGCTTACCAGGTGTAGGAAGTTGGCTCTGTATGTGCTATTTCAAAGTAAGGAATAGCATGCACAGAGTCCAAGGGTTCCCCTTAGAGGTAAAATAGTGGTAAAAATAGATAATACTAATGCTCTATTTTGTGGTAGTGTGGTCGAGCAGTAGGCTTATCCAAGGAGTAGTGTTAAGCATTTGTTGTACATACACCTAGACAATAAATGAGGTACACACACTCAGAGACAAATCCAGCCAATAGGTTTTGTTATAGAAAAATATCTTTTCTTAGTTTATTTTAAGAACCACAGGTTCAAATTCTACATGTAATATCTCATTCGAAAGGTATTGCAGGTAAGTACTTTAGGAACTTTAAATCATAAAAATTGCATGTATACTTTTCAAGTTATTGACAAATAGCTGTTTTAAAAGTGGACACCGTGCAATTTTCACAGTTCCTGGGGGAGGTAAGTTTTTGTTAGTTTTACCAGGTAAGTAGGACACTTACAGGGTTCAGTTCTTGGTCCAAGGTAGCCCACCGTTGGGGGTTCAGAGCAACCCCAAAGTTACCACACCAGCAGCTCAGGGCCGGTCAGGTGCAGAGTTCAAAGTGGTGCCCAAAACACATAGGCTAGAATGGAGAGAAGGGGGTGCCCCGGTTCCGGTCTGCTTGCAGGTAAGTACCCGCGCCTTCGGAGGGCAGACCAGGGGGGTTTTGTAGGGCACCGGGGGGGACACAAGCCCACACAGAAATTTCACCCTCAGCGGCGCGGGGGCGGCCGGGTGCAGTGTAGAAACAAGCGTTGGGTTCGCAATGTTAGTCTATGAGAGATCTCGGGATCTCTTCAGCGCTGCAGGCAGGCAAGGGGGGGGTTCCTCGGGGAAACCTCCACTTGGACAAGGGAGAGGGACTCCTGGGGGTCACTTCTCCAGCGAAAGTTCGGTCCTTCAGGTCCTGGGGGCTGCGGGTGCAGGGTCTCTCCCAGGCGTTGGGACTTAGGATTCAAAGAGTCGCGGTCAGGGGAAGCCTCGGGATTCCCTCTGCAGGCGGCGCTGGGGGGGCTCAGGGAGGATAGGTTTTGGTACTCACAGTCTTAGAGTAGTCCTGGGGTCCCTCCTGAGGTGTGGATGTCCACCAGCCGAGTCGGGGTTGCCGGGTGCAGTGTTGCAAGTCTCACGCTTCTTGCGGGGAGCTTGCAGGGTTCTTTCAAAGCTGCTGGAAACAAAGTTGCAGCCTTTCTTGGAGCAGTTCCGCTGTCCTCGGGAGTTTCTTGTCTTTTCGAAGCAGGGGCAGTCCTCAGAGGATGTCGAGGTCGCTGGTCCCTTTGGAAGGCGTCGCTGGAGCAGGGTCTTTGGAAGGCAGGAGACAGGCCGGTGAGTTTCTGGAGCCAAGGCAGTTGTCGTCTTCTGGTCTTCCTCTGCAGGGGTTTTCAGCTAGGCAGTCCTTCTTCTTGTAGTTGCAGGAATCTAATTTTTCTAGGGTTCAGGGTAGCCCTTAAATACTAAATTTAAGGGCGTGTTTAGGTCTGGGGGGTTAGTAGCCAATGGCTACTAGCCCTGAGGGTGGGTACACCCTCTTTGTGCCTCCTCCCAAGGGGAGGGGGTCACAATCCTAACCCTATTGGGGGAATCCTCCATCTGCAAGATGGAGGATTTCTAAAAGTTAGAGTCACTTCAGCTCAGGACACCTTAGGGGCTGTCCTGACTGGCCAGTGACTCCTCCTTGTTGCTTTCTTTGTTCCCTCCAGCCTTGCCGCCAAAAGTGGGGGCCGTGGCCGGAGGGGGCGGGCAACTCCACTAAGCTGGAGTGCCCTGCTGGGCTGTGACAAAGGGGGGAGCCTTTGAGGCTCACCGCCAGGTGTCACAGTTCCTGCCTGGGGGAGGTGTTAGCATCTCCACCCAGTGCAGGCTTTGTTACTGGCCTCAGAGTGACAAAGGCACTCTCCCCATGGGGCCAGCAACATGTCTCTAGTGTGGCAGGCTGCTGGAACCAGTCAGCCTACACAGATAGTTGGTTAAGTTTCAGGGGGCACCTCTAAGGTGCCCTCTGTGGTGTATTTTACAATAAAATGTACACTGGCATCAGTGTGCATTTATTGTGCTGAGAAGTTTGATACCAAACTTCCCAGTTTTCAGTGTAGCCATTATGGTGCTGTGGAGTTCGTGTTTGACAGACTCCCAGACCATATACTCTTATGGCTACCCTGCACTTACAATGTCTAAGGTTTTGTTTAGACACTGTAGGGGTACCATGCTCATGCACTGGTACCCTCACCTATGGTATAGTGCACCCTGCCTTAGGGCTGTAAGGCCTGCTAGAGGGGTGTCTTACCTATACTGCATAGGCAGTGAGAGGCTGGCATGGCACCCTGAGGGGAGTGCCATGTCGACTTACTCATTTTGTTCTCACTAGCACACACAGGCTTGTAAGCAGTGTGTCTGTGCTGAGTGAGGGGTCTCTAGGGTGGCATAAGACATGCTGCAGCCCTTAGAGACCTTCCTTGGCATCAGGGCCCTTGGTACTAGAAGTACCAGTTACAAGGGACTTATCTGAATGCCAGGGTGTGCCAATTGTGGATACAATGGTACGTTTTAGGTGAAGGAACACTGGTGCTGGGGCCTGGTTAGCAGGGTCCCAGCACTCTTCTCAGTCAAGTCAGCATCAGTATCAGGCAAAAAGTGGGGGGTAACTGCAACAGGGAGCCATTTCTTTACACAAGCCCCCCCCCAGCCCACAGGCCAGGAGACTCAGCCCAAGCTGGGAGAGTCTTCCTAGTCTGTCAGGCGAGGAAGAGTAGGAGAAATAGGCTGGTTAGTTGCAGGGCCTACTCTGCCTTACATCCTTCTGTTCAGGTCATTCCCTTTGGGGAACTGACCTACTTCCACAGTGATAGGACCTAGTCTGAATTGCCTCTTGTCTGCCTCTTCAATGTCTCCACCCATTCTTTCTATTTTGGTCTTAGAGGTATCCACCTCTGCTAATCTTATCTTGGCCAGGGTTACCCCTAGCTTACCCAGAGAGGTTACCCAGAGCTGGAGTAACCCCACCATGACCAATAGGGTCAGGGGGCCTAACTTGCTATTTGGCATGGGGTCAGACCACCATGCTAAGGATAGTGCAGCCATAAAGGCTAACACCCAGCAGAGGCCACTGACAGCTGTCAGTGCCCAGAACCACACCTTTAGCTCTTCACCTAAAAGGGAAGGGGCTAAGTTACAGGCCTCTTTGGGTTCAGGTTGCCTGTCTGCTGTATTAGAGTGGGGGGTTACCACATCTTGTAGTAACCACCCTTCTTCCACTCTTTCTTCTGTTAGCTGAGGAGCCACCCACTCAGGTTTAACAGTTGCCTGACTAGCCAGGACTCCTTGTGGGTCAGGTTGGACTTTATCAGGGCCATTTTTGGAGTTCTCCCCTACTGGAGCAGAATCTCCTTGGCTTGCTGTAACCTTGGCTAAAGGTTGTCCACCCTTCCTACTCTGTTTTCTTTTCTTCTTCTTCTGGGGCCTGCTTGCATTTACTGCAGAGGCAGGACTTCCAGAATCCTTGGGAGAGGACTGGCACTGGACCAGTTCCTCTCTTGGGCTCTGACTAACCTCTGGGTAGTCATTTCCAAGGAGACAATCAAGGGGGAGGTCTGTACTGACTACTACCCTTCTCCAGCTAAGAGTGCCACCCACTTCCATGGGTACTAAAGCCACAGGCCTCTTAGTGACCTTGTCTAGGCTCACTCTTACTCTGGCCATCTCACCTGGGATGTACTGGTTTGAGAGCACCAGCCTGTCATGCACAATAGTGTGACTGGCACAAGTGTCTCTCAGGGCAGTGGCTGGGATTCCATTCACCTGTAGGTGGTGGAAGTGTCTACTTCCCTCTGGAATCTCCAACTCACCTGTTGGGCCCATTTTCCAGTTGAAAGCTATGAAGACCTCCTCATCTGAGGAGTCATCTCCCATGGCTACACTGGTTACCCCTGGAATTTTGTTCTGGGGTTTGTTTTTGGGACAAGAAGTGTCCTTGGTGTGGTGCCCAGACTGTTTACAGTTGTGGCACCATGCCTTAGTGGCATCCCAGTTCTTACCCTGGTACCCACCTTTGTTTTGGGTTGTGTCTTGGGGCCCACCCACCTGTTCTGGTTTTTGGGGGCCTACAGAGGACTCTTTTTCTTTGTTTCTAGTGTCACCCACTTTCTCCTGGGGAGTTTTTGTAACCCCTTTCTTTTGGTCACCCCCAGTGGAAGTTTTGGTTACCCTAGTCTTGACCCAGTGGTCTGCCTTCTTTCCCAATTCTTGGGGAGAAATTGGACCTAGGTCTACCAGATACTGATACAACTTTTCATTGAAGCAGTTACTTAAAATGTGTTCTTTCATAAACAAATTATAAAGCCCAACATAGTCACACACTTCATTTCCAGTTAACCAACCATCTAGTGTTTTTACGGAGTAGTCTACAAAATCAACCCAGGTCTGGCTCGAGGATTTTTGAGCCCCCCTGAATCTAATTCTATACTCCTCAGTGGAGAATCCAAAGCCCTCAATCAGGGTACCCTTCATGAGGTCATAAGATTCTGCATCTTTTCCAGAGAGTGTGAGGAGTCTATCCCTACACTTTCCAGTGAACATTTCCCAAAGGAGAGCACCCCAGTGAGATCTGTTCACTTTTCTGGTTACACAAGCCCTCTCAAAAGCTGTGAACCATTTGGTGATGTCATCACCATCTTCATATTTTGTCACAATCCCTTTGGGGATTTTTAACATGTCAGGAGAATCTCTGCCCCTATTTATATTGCTGCCACCATTGATGGGTCCTAGGCCCATCTCTTGTCTTTCCCTTTCTATGGCTAGGAGCTGTCTCTCTAAAGCCAATCTTTTGGCCATCCTGGCTAACAGGAGGTCATCTTCACTGAGAGCATCCTCAGTGATTTCAGAAATGTGGGACCCTCCTGTGAGGGACTCACCATTTCTGACTAACACAGTTGGAGACAGGACTTGAGGGGTCCTGTTCTCCCTATTTAGGACTGGAGGAGGGACATTGGTCTCCAAGTCACTAATTTCTTCCTCTGTGATGTCATCATCAGAGGGGTTGGCTTTTTCAAACTCTGCCAACAGCTCCTGGAGCTGAATTTTGGTAGGTCTGGAGCCAATGGTTATTTTTTTGATATTACAGAGAGACCTTAGCTCCCTCATCTTAAGATGGAGGTAAGGTGTGGTGTCGAGTTCCACCACATTCATCTCTGTATCAGACATTATTTTGCTAAAAGTTGGAAGACTTTTTAAAGAATCTAACACTGTTTCTAGAATCTAATTTCAAACTTTTATCAAACTTTTAAACTCTAAAAGAAAATGCTAAACAGGGACTTAACACACAAGGCCCTAGCAGGACTTTTAAGAATTTAGAAAAATTTCAAATTGCAAAAATGAATTTCTAATGACAATTTTGGAATTTGTCGTGTGATCAGGTATTGGCTGAGTAGTCCAGCAAATGCAAAGTCTTGTACCCCACCGCTGATCCACCAATGTAGGAAGTTGGCTCTGTATGTGCTATTTCAAAGTAAGGAATAGCATGCACAGAGTCCAAGGGTTCCCCTTAGAGGTAAAATAGTGGTAAAAATAGATAATACTAATGCTCTATTTTGTGGTAGTGTGGTCGAGCAGTAGGCTTATCCAAGGAGTAGTGTTAAGCATTTGTTGTACATACACCTAGACAATAAATGAGGTACACACACTCAGAGACAAATCCAGCCAATAGGTTTTGTTATAGAAAAATATCTTTTCTTAGTTTATTTTAAGAACCACAGGTTCAAATTCTACATGTAATATCTCATTCGAAAGGTATTGCAGGTAAGTACTTTAGGAACTTTAAATCATAAAAATTGCATGTATACTTTTCAAGTTATTGACAAATAGCTGTTTTAAAAGTGGACACAGTGCAATTTTCACAGTTCCTGGGGGAGGTAAGTTTTTGTTAGTTTTACCAGGTAAGTAGGACACTTACAGGGTTCAGTTCTTGGTCCAAGGTAGCCCACCGTTGGGGGTTCAGAGCAACCCCAAAGTTACCACACCAGCAGCTCAGGGCCGGTCAGGTGCAGAGTTCAAAGTGGTGCCCAAAACACATAGGCTAGAATGGAGAGAAGGGGGTGCCCCGGTTCCGGTCTGCTTGCAGGTAAGTACCCGCGCCTTCGGAGGGCAGACCAGGGGGGTTTTGTAGGGCACCGGGGGGGACACAAGCCCACACAGAAATTTCACCCTCAGCGGCGCGGGGGCGGCCGGGTGCAGTGTAGAAACAAGCGTCGGGTTCGCAATGTTAGTCTATGAGAGATCTCGGGATCTCTTCAGCGCTGCAGGCAGGCAAGGGGGGGGTTCCTCTGGGAAACCTCCACTTGGACAAGGGAGAGGGACTCCTGGGGGTCACTTCTCCAGCGAAAGTTCGGTCCTTCAGGTCCTGGGGGCTGCGGGTGCAGGGTCTCTCCCAGGCGTCGGGACTTAGGATTCAAAGAGTCGCGGTCAGGGGAAGCCTCGGGATTCCCTCTGCAGGCGGCGCTGGGGGGGCTCAGGGAGGATAGGTTTTGGTACTCACAGTCTTAGAGTAGTCCTGGGGTCCCTCCTGAGGTGTTGGATCTCCACCAGCCGAGTCGGGGTCGCCGGGTGCAGTGTTGCAAGTCTCACGCTTCTTGCGGGGAGCTTGCAGGGTTCTTTCAAAGCTGCTGGAAACAAAGTTGCAGCCTTTCTTGGAGCAGTTCCGCTGTCCTCGGGAGTTTCTTGTCTTTTCGAAGCAGGGGCAGTCCTCAGAGGATGTCGAGGTCGCTGGTCCCTTTGGAAGGCGTCGCTGGAGCAGGGTCTTTGGAAGGCAGGAGACAGGCCGGTGAGTTTCTGGAGCCAAGGCAGTTGTCGTCTTCTGGTCTTCCTCTGCAGGGGTTTTCAGCTAGGCAGTCCTTCTTCTTGTAGTTGCAGGAATCTAATTTTTCTAGGGTTCAGGGTAGCCCTTAAATACTAAATTTAAGGGCGTGTTTAGGTCTGGGGGGTTAGTAGCCAATGGCTACTAGCCCTGAGGGTGGGTACACCCTCTTTGTGCCTCCTCCCAAGGGGAGGGGGTCACAATCCTAACCCTATTGGGGGAATCCTCCATCTGCAAGATGGAGGATTTCTAAAAGTTAGAGTCACTTCAGCTCAGGACACCTTAGGGGCTGTCCTGACTGGCCAGTGACTCCTCCTTGTTGCTTTCTTTGTTCCCTCCAGCCTTGCCGCCAAAAGTGGGGGCCGTGGCCGGAGGGGGCGGGCAACTCCACTAAGCTGGAGTGCCCTGCTGGGCTGTGACAAAGGGGGGAGCCTTTGAGGCTCACCGCCAGGTGTCACAGTTCCTGCCTGGGGGAGGTGTTAGCATCTCCACCCAGTGCAGGCTTTGTTACTGGCCTCAGAGTGACAAAGGCACTCTCCCCATGGGGCCAGCAACATGTCTCTAGTGTGGCAGGCTGCTGGAACCAGTCAGCCTACACAGATAGTTGGTTAAGTTTCAGGGGGCACCTCTAAGGTGCCCTCTGTGGTGTATTTTACAATAAAATGTACACTGGCATCAGTGTGCATTTATTGTGCTGAGAAGTTTGATACCAAACTTCCCAGTTTTCAGTGTAGCCATTATGGTGCTGTGGAGTTCGTGTTTGACAGACTCCCAGACCATATACTCTTATGGCTACCCTGCACTTACAATGTCTAAGGTTTTGTTTAGACACTGTAGGGGTACCATGCTCATGCACTGGTACCCTCACCTATGGTATAGTGCACCCTGCCTTAGGGCTGTAAGGCCTGCTAGAGGGGTGTCTTACCTATACTGCATAGGCAGTGAGAGGCTGGCATGGCACCCTGAGGGGAGTGCCATGTCGACTTACTCATTTTGTTCTCACTAGCACACACAGGCTTGTAAGCAGTGTGTCTGTGCTGAGTGAGGGGTCTCTAGGGTGGCATAAGACATGCTGCAGCCCTTAGAGACCTTCCTTGGCATCAGGGCCCTTGGTACTAGAAGTACCAGTTACAAGGGACTTATCTGAATGCCAGGGTGTGCCAATTGTGGATACAATGGTACGTTTTAGGTGAAGGAACACTGGTGCTGGGGCCTGGTTAGCAGGGTCCCAGCACTCTTCTCAGTCAAGTCAGCATCAGTATCAGGCAAAAAGTGGGGGGTAACTGCAACAGGGAGCCATTTCTTTACACAAGCCCCCCCCCAGCCCACAGGCCAGGAGACTCAGCCCAAGCTGGGAGAGTCTTCCTAGTCTGTCAGGCGAGGAAGAGTAGGAGAAATAGGCTGGTTAGTTGCAGGGCCTACTCTGCCTTACATCCTTCTGTTCAGGTCATTCCCTTTGGGGAACTGACCTACTTCCACAGTGATAGGACCTAGTCTGAATTGCCTCTTGTCTGCCTCTTCAAGGTCTCCACCCATTCTTTCTATTTTGGTCTTAGAGGTATCCACCTCTGCTAATCTTATCTTGGCCAGGGTTACCCCTAGCTTACCCAGAGAGGTTACCCAGAGCTGGAGTAACCCCACCATGACCAATAGGGTCAGGGGGCCTAACTTGCTATTTGGCATGGGGTCAGACCACCATGCTAAGGATAGTGCAGCCATAAAGGCTAACACCCAGCAGAGGCCACTGACAGCTGTCAGTGCCCAGAACCACACCTTTAGCTCTTCACCTAAAAGGGAAGGGGCTAAGTTACAGGCCTCTTTGGGTTCAGGTTGCCTGTCTGCTGTATTAGAGTGGGGGGTTACCACATCTTGTAGTAACCACCCTTCTTCCACTCTTTCTTCTGTTAGCTGAGGAGCCACCCACTCAGGTTTAACAGTTGCCTGACTAGCCAGGACTCCTTGTGGGTCAGGTTGGACTTTATCAGGGCCATTTTTGGAGTTCTCCCCTACTGGAGCAGAATCTCCTTGGCTTGCTGTAACCTTGGCTAAAGGTTGTCCACCCTTCCTACTCTGTTTTCTTTTCTTCTTCTTCTGGGGCCTGCTTGCATTTACTGCAGAGGCAGGACTTCCAGAATCCTTGGGAGAGGACTGGCACTGGACCAGTTCCTCTCTTGGGCTCTGACTAACCTCTGGGTAGTCATTTCCAAGGAGACAATCAAGGGGGAGGTCTGTACTGACTACTACCCTTCTCCAGCTAAGAGTGCCACCCACTTCCATGGGTACTAAAGCCACAGGCCTCTTAGTGACCTTGTCTAGGCTCACTCTTACTCTGGCCATCTCACCTGGGATGTACTGGTTTGAGAGCACCAGCCTGTCATGCACAATAGTGTGACTGGCACAAGTGTCTCTCAGGGCAGTGGCTGGGATTCCATTCACCTGTAGGTGGTGGAAGTGTCTACTTCCCTCTGGAATCTCCAACTCACCTGTTGGGCCCATTTTCCAGTTGAAAGCTATGAAGACCTCCTCATCTGAGGAGTCATCTCCCATGGCTACACTGGTTACCCCTGGAATTTTGTTCTGGGGTTTGTTTTTGGGACAAGAAGTGTCCTTGGTGTGGTGCCCAGACTGTTTACAGTTGTGGCACCATGCCTTAGTGGCATCCCAGTTCTTACCCTGGTACCCACCTTTGTTTTGGGTTGTGTCTTGGGGCCCACCCACCTGTTCTGGTTTTTGGGGGCCTACAGAGGACTCTTTTTCTTTGTTTCTAGTGTCACCCACTTTCTCCTGGGGAGTTTTTGTAACCCCTTTCTTTTGGTCACCCCCAGTGGAAGTTTTGGTTACCCTAGTCTTGACCCAGTGGTCTGCCTTCTTTCCCAATTCTTGGGGAGAAATTGGACCTAGGTCTACCAGATACTGATGCAACTTTTCATTGAAGCAGTTACTTAAAATGTGTTCTTTCATAAACAAATTATAAAGCCCAACATAGTCACACACTTCATTTCCAGTTAACCAACCATCTAGTGTTTTTACTGAGTAGTCTACAAAATCAACCCAGGTCTGGCTCGAGGATTTTTGAGCCCCCCTGAATCTAATTCTATACTCCTCAGTGGAGAATCCAAAGCCCTCAATCAGGGTACCCTTCATGAGGTCATAAGATTCTGCATCTTTTCCAGAGAGTGTGAGGAGTCTATCCCTACACTTTCCAGTGAACATTTCCCAAAGGAGAGCACCCCAGTGAGATCTGTTCACTTTTCTGGTTACACAAGCCCTCTCAAAAGCTGTGAACCATTTGGTGATGTCATCACCATCTTCATATTTTGTCACAATCCCTTTGGGGATTTTTAACATGTCAGGAGAATCTCTGCCCCTATTTATATTGCTGCCACCATTGATGGGTCCTAGGCCCATCTCTTGTCTTTCCCTTTCTATGGCTAGGAGCTGTCTCTCTAAAGCCAATCTTTTGGCCATCCTGGCTAACAGGAGGTCATCTTCACTGAGAGCATCCTCAGTGATTTCAGAAATGTGGGACCCTCCTGTGAGGGACTCACCATTTCTGACTAACACAGTTGGAGACAGGACTTGAGGGGTCCTGTTCTCCCTATTTAGGACTGGAGGAGGGACATTGGTCTCCAAGTCACTAATTTCTTCCTCTGTGATGTCATCATCAGAGGGGTTGGCTTTTTCAAACTCTGCCAACAGCTCCTGGAGCTGAATTTTGGTAGGTCTGGAGCCAATGGTTATTTTTTTGATATTACAGAGAGACCTTAGCTCCCTCATCTTAAGATGGAGGTAAGGTGTGGTGTCGAGTTCCACCACATTCATCTCTGTATCAGACATTATTTTGCTAAAAGTTGGAAGACTTTTTAAAGAATCTAACACTGTTTCTAGAATCTAATTTCAAACTTTTATCAAACTTTTAAACTCTAAAAGAAAATGCTAAACAGGGACTTAACACACAAGGCCCTAGCAGGACTTTTAAGAATTTAGAAAAATTTCAAATTGCAAAAATGAATTTCTAATGACAATTTTGGAATTTGTCGTGTGATCAGGTATTGGCTGAGTAGTCCAGCAAATGCAAAGTCTTGTACCCCACCGCTGATCCACCAATGTAGGAAGTTGGCTCTGTATGTGCTATTTCAAAGTAAGGAATAGCATGCACAGAGTCCAAGGGTTCCCCTTAGAGGTAAAATAGTGGTAAAAATAGATAATACTAATGCTCTATTTTGTGGTAGTGTGGTCGAGCAGTAGGCTTATCCAAGGAGTAGTGTTAAGCATTTGTTGTACATACACCTAGACAATAAATGAGGTACACACACTCAGAGACAAATCCAGCCAATAGGTTTTGTTATAGAAAAATATCTTTTCTTAGTTTATTTTAAGAACCACAGGTTCAAATTCTACATGTAATATCTCATTCGAAAGGTATTGCAGGTAAGTACTTTAGGAACTTTAAATCATAAAAATTGCATGTATACTTTTCAAGTTATTGACAAATAGCTGTTTTAAAAGTGGACACAGTGCAATTTTCACAGTTCCTGGGGGAGGTAAGTTTTTGTTAGTTTTACCAGGTAAGTAGGACACTTACAGGGTTCAGTTCTTGGTCCAAGGTAGCCCACCGTTGGGGGTTCAGAGCAACCCCAAAGTTACCACACCAGCAGCTCAGGGCCGGTCAGGTGCAGAGTTCAAAGTGGTGCCCAAAACACATAGGCTAGAATGGAGAGAAGGGGGTGCCCCGGTTCCGGTCTGCTTGCAGGTAAGTACCCGCGCCTTCGGAGGGCAGACCAGGGGGGTTTTGTAGGGCACCGGGGGGGACACAAGCCCACACAGAAATTTCACCCTCAGCGGCGCGGGGGCGGCCGGGTGCAGTGTAGAAACAAGCGTCGGGTTCGCAATGTTAGTCTATGAGAGATCTCGGGATCTCCTCAGCGCTGCAGGCAGGCAAGGGGGGGATTCCTCGGGGAAACCTCCACTTGGACAAGGGAGAGGGACTCCTGGGGGTCACTTCTCCAGCGAAAGTTCGGTCTTTCAGGTCCTGGGGGCTGCGGGTGCAGGGTCTCTCCCAGGCGTCGGGACTTAGGATTCAAAGAGTCGCGGTCAGGGGAAGCCTCGGGATTCCCTCTGCAGGCGGCGCTGGGGGGGCTCAGGGGGGACAGGTTTTGGTACTCACAGTCTTAGAGTAGTCCTGGGGTCCCTCCTGAGGTGTTGGATCTCCACCAGCCGAGTCGGGGTCGCCGGGTGCAGTGTTGCAAGTCTCACGCTTCTTGCGGGGAGCTTGCAGGGTTCTTTCAAAGCTGCTGGAAACAAAGTTGCAGCCTTTCTTGGAGCAGTTCCGCTGTCCTCGGGAGTTTCTTGTCTTTTCGAAGCAGGGGCAGTCCTCAGAGGATGTCGAGGTCGCTGGTCCCTTTGGAAGGCGTCGCTGGAGCAGGGTCTTTGGAAGGCAGGAGACAGGCCGGTGAGTTTCTGGAGCCAAGGCAGTTGTCGTCTTCTGGTCTTCCTCTGCAGGGGTTTTCAGCTAGGCAGTCCTTCTTCTTGTAGTTGCAGGAATCTAATTTTTCTAGGGTTCAGGGTAGCCCTTAAATACTAAATTTAAGGGCGTGTTTAGGTCTGGGGGGTTAGTAGCCAATGGCTACTAGCCCTGAGGGTGGGTACACCCTCTTTGTGCCTCCTCCCAAGGGGAGGGGGTCACAATCCTAACCCTATTGGGGGAATCCTCCATCTGCAAGATGGAGGATTTCTAAAAGTTAGAGTCACTTCAGCTCAGGACACCTTAGGGGCTGTCCTGACTGGCCAGTGACTCCTCCTTGTTGCTTTCTTTGTTCCCTCCAGCCTTGCCGCCAAAAGTGGGGGCCGTGGCCGGAGGGGGCGGGCAACTCCACTAAGCTGGAGTGCCCTGCTGGGCTGTGACAAAGGGGGGAGCCTTTGAGGCTCACCGCCAGGTGTCACAGTTCCTGCCTGGGGGAGGTGTTAGCATCTCCACCCAGTGCAGGCTTTGTTACTGGCCTCAGAGTGACAAAGGCACTCTCCCCATGGGGCCAGCAACATGTCTCTAGTGTGGCAGGCTGCTGGAACCAGTCAGCCTACACAGATAGTTGGTTAAGTTTCAGGGGGGCACCTCTAAGGTGCCCTCTGTGGTGTATTTTACAATAAAATGTACACTGGCATCAGTGTGCATTTATTGTGCTGAGAAGTTTGATACCAAACTTCCCAGTTTTCAGTGTAGCCATTATGGTGCTGTGGAGTTCGTGTTTGACAGACTCCCAGACCATATACTCTTATGGCTACCCTGCACTTACAATGTCTAAGGTTTTGTTTAGACACTGTAGGGGTACCATGCTCATGCACTGGTACCCTCACCTATGGTATAGTGCACCCTGCCTTAGGGCTGTAAGGCCTGCTAGAGGGGTGTCTTACCTATACTGCATAGGCAGTGAGAGGCTGGCATGGCACCCTGAGGGGAGTGCCATGTCGACTTACTCATTTTGTTCTCACTAGCACACACAGGCTTGTAAGCAGTGTGTCTGTGCTGAGTGAGGGGTCTCTAGGGTGGCATAAGACATGCTGCAGCCCTTAGAGACCTTCCTTGGCATCAGGGCCCTTGGTACTAGAAGTACCAGTTACAAGGGACTTATCTGAATGCCAGGGTGTGCCAATTGTGGATACAATGGTACGTTTTAGGTGAAGGAACACTGGTGCTGGGGCCTGGTTAGCAGGGTCCCAGCACTCTTCTCAGTCAAGTCAGCATCAGTATCAGGCAAAAAGTGGGGGGTAACTGCAACAGGGAGCCATTTCTTTACACCAGGTCATTTGAGACACTGGTCCCAACTCCCTGCAAAGTACCATCTTCCAATCTCCTTTGCTTTGCAGCAGTCACTCTCAGCAGGATAACAAGATGAGATGTCTATAGTGGGATTCTAACTTGCCTCCTTCAAGTTACATGTAGACACCAGAAGAAGGCACAGTGTTGGCACGTATACTCACATATGTTCACATGGAGAATTTACATTTAGTTATTTATTGCAGCTTTCTACAGTGTGATCCAGACTCTGCATGGGAGCACAGCACTTTACATATATCCTGACATTCTGTAGGATATAATAGTGAACCTTGTAGGAAGCGCGTGCAATGTGAACATTGAAGGCTGCACAGTATAGAAGCATTATGGAGTAAGATAGAATGTTGGGTTTAGGTAGAAGTTCATCATCAAATTCCATGTTCGTATGTCGTATGTCCATCTGGAGATTAGCTGATGTTCATGCCGTATAGTGGATAGGGTTAGCTTTGCCTCTGTGGTCACACAACTACAATAACAGTTTCTATCAGTTTCCTGTAGATGAAGGTAGGGACTGAGAACAGTTTCACTTTCTTATAGGAGATATACGTTAACAGTGATATGTATAGTGCTATATTGCCATTAATATGGTAGTGCAGTGCTGTGGTGTCCAGCTTTAACATCATTGATAGAAAATGAAATCAAAATGCAATTATTTTTTCAGTTTCTATTTAAATAGTGCCTCGGGTTATGCATGCACTAAGAAAATAAAGCAAACCACTCATATTCTTGTTCAGTCTGTGTAAGGAAATGCCTCTTTTTGCATGTTCACCCCAAAATATTTGAACTGATTCTGCTGATTTTACGACTCTGAGAGTGCACTGAGGCCTGCTAACCAGCCCTCAGTGCCAGTGTTCTGACCTCATGCACAATATATGTCAAATTGGATTCTCTCCATTGGCAAGTTCTGATTTACTTATAAGTTCCCAATATGTGGCACCTAGGGTACCCAGGGCATGTAAGCCAGAGTGTCCACTCAGGGCTGCAGCTCTGCTTGTGCTCCCCTTCGTGTGACAAGTTACAAAATGGCTCCCAGCCTACCATTGCAGACTGGAAGGACATTGTGTTCACTGTCAGTTCGACTTTCCCATCCTAACCTATGGCAAAGCCACACTGCCCCTTAGCGTTATATGTAAGTCTACCCTAAGGAAGGCATATGGAGCCCTGTGGCAGCGAGCTATATTTTATTAGGCAAGACAGGTATTGCCATATGTCTTGACAGCAACACTTTCAAATTGTTGTTTTTCTGTGGGTAAAGTGGGTAGCCCCATTCGCTGACACAGGGTTACCGCATAGTATCCCTACCCAGTTAACGTTTGACTGGGGATACCAAACCAGGTCATGTGAAGTATCAAATTAATTGTGACATTAAATGTGACCTGATGCTCAGGTAAGAATTAATGGCACTATTAATTATAAGTCACTTTTAGAAAAGTGACCACTCTGTGCTCTTGCTTGTCCAGCAGCCTCACAGAGGCAGACAGACAGCTTTCCGACCACCTGGGGAGATGTGTGAATGACTCCCAGGCTCAATGACAAAGGCAATGCCACATCAGCAAGGTGTCACCTCCTCTGCAAGGATGACCACTCTGGGGGTTAGCCTCAGGGCATGCTTCAGTGGAGAAGCCGCCTTTAATGGGCTGCCTGGCCCAACACCCCTTAGCAGGATGCCTTTTGTCCTTGCAGACAGTATGGAGGCAGGACCAGAGGGAGGAAACTCGTCCCAAAACCAGTTTTACAGTGGGCATGTTGTCCTTAGGTAACCACACCTCATGACCGAGGAGCATTGTGGGATAGCCAGATGGCACACATCACAGGAACTTTGTCACTAGGTAGGAGAGGACCCAGTTGTGCATTAGCTAGTGACTGCATAGTCCCCTCAGGGCACTTCCCTGGGATAAATAAGGCAACCCTGTCATGTTGACTCTGAGTAATCGCTGGATCTGGAAAGAGGACAAGAAGAAGACCACTCTGCACCTGTTGGAATCGCACAAAGAGGGGTTGCAACGCCGAAGCCACTGCACCTGCTGCATTTTGGGCAAGTAGAGTTTGGACCCTGTTCTGTATGCCTAGCATGGGGAAACACTGACCCCTGCCCTAGTTTAAAGCAGAGACTCAAAAGTCAGTAGTCTGGGCCCCCAGAACAGCACTAGGGACATCAAAGCTGCAGGAGCCGAAGTCACACCTTCAGTGGCCACTGCAGAAGTCTTGCTGCTACCAGATGTCCGGTGCGCCTAAGGACAATTCAGAGAAAGCCAAAAGGAGCACTCTTGTTTGCTGGACCTGTGAGTGTTGTTGTGACTGGATTTGTCAACCCAAAAGGACATTTTTGTTGGCAGTGCCGCAGTTATTCCATTTCTCCTTAAAACCTGTTTCCTCAGTCTCATATATATTTCACCTCTTCTTTGTGCACACAAAATATGTGAATGTTTAAAGCACTTCAGCTTTGTGCAGTACAGCTACTAGTCCATTTTTCCTTAAAACCTGTGCCTAAGTTCTCATTCTCATATGTATTCGATCAAAAACACTTTTTGCTTATTCAAATAGGTGCAACAGAGGTAGCCTTATGGCCACAGCTCCACTCCACTCCAATCTATCCCACTCCACTCCAATCTGCCTCACTCTAATCTACCCCTTTACAGTGTACCCTACTCCAATTTATTCTACTCCATTCCAACCTACCCCACTCCACATAATTCTAATCTACCCCACTCCACTCCAGTCTACCACACTCCAATCATCTGTACTCCACCCCAATCTACCCCACTTTACTCCAACCCACCCCAGTCTACCCCACTCCAAACCACTCCTCTTCAAGCCACTCCAATTTACCCCACTCCACTCCATTCAAATCTACCCCACAACATTCCAATCTACCCTACTCTACTCCACTGTACCCGGATTACCCCCAGTCCACTCCAATCTACCCCAATCCACTTCAGTCTATCCCAGCCTTCCCTGATCAACCCCAATCTATGGCTCTCCAATCTACCCTAGTCCAATCTACCTCACTCCCCCACTTCACACACACACGCCTATCCATTGACACACTTATCAACATCCAAACATACGCACCAAACATTCATTTAAAAAGATCACCCACACACTTACCTTCAGCCTCGGAGGTCCCAGGAGGGTTGGGACTGCTGCCTTCCCTCATTGCCCTGCCCCCTCCCTCCTAAAACTGCTGGCCGCCACTGCAGTGCACCCAATGTGAGGGCGGGGGCGATGCAAGAAAACTGGTGCATCAGTGCTGATGTGTCAGTTTCTTGTAAATCTGCCCATATGTTTCTCATCAATCCCAAAACCCAAACCCACCCCACCCCACTCCAATCTACCCAACTTCAATCTAGTCTACTCCAATCCAGCCCTCTCTGCCCCACTCCACTCTATTCTACCTCACTCTACACCAATCTACCCTATTCAACTCCAATCTACCCCACACCTCTTCTATTCTATACAGTTGTTGTAGAGCGCATGGCTACCCCATCTGGTGTCCCAGCGCTAACTTAACCACAATGAACAGAGGCAGCACAGGCACCCTAATCTAAAACAAGTGTTTTTTGAGCAGCTGCCTACATCTTGCTTCTGACTGTTGGGATTTCAGTTCTATGAGGCGGTCATTCCACAGTTTGGGGACAAGATAGGCAAATGATTGGCCTCCATATCTTGCTGTCCTGATCACGGGAACTGTCATGAGTCCATCTGATTGTGAACGAAGTGTATATTTGGGGACATATGTTGAAATCAGTTTCCTAATAATGTACAGAGCCTTTGCCATGAATTAACTTGTGGACTATGTATAAGGCTTTGAACTGGGTCCTTTTTAGAACTGGCAGCCAGTGTAAGACTGCCAAAGCAGGACCCACCGATTGGCATTTAGGGATTTTGAATAGAAGCCTTGTAGTGGCATCCTGGACTACCTGTAGACTTTTAATAACATATTTTGGACAGCCTTTAAACATAGAATGACTGCAGTTTAGTCTTGAACAGATCAGGCTCTGCACTACCACTCTCTTAGTAGGTGGAGGAAGCCACTGGAGCTATTTCCTAAGAGTTCTAAAGCATGAGGCAGATAATTGGTGGGCCCGAGTTTCCATACTAAGGGGCTTATTTACAAGCCCCTACCGTCTCCTTGAACTTAGCATCTTTTTTTTACGCTAATGTGGCATTAGGAAGACATTTTTGCCGGGTCAGGTTTCCAAAGTGGCGCAATGCATGCACTGCACCACTCTGCAC
Organism: Pleurodeles waltl; assembly: GCF_031143425.1. Lineage (NCBI taxonomy): Eukaryota > Metazoa > Chordata > Amphibia > Caudata > Salamandridae > Pleurodeles > Pleurodeles waltl. Next base: position 338,277,006 of record NC_090445.1, read on the forward strand.
CCCCTTGTGCCACATTATGTCTGTGCCATGCATAATGTATGCAAAGGGGGCATTCTAGCGCTGGGAAGCCTGAAAAAATGGTGCACTGAAATCTACAAGATTTTACAGTGCCATTTTTCCTGTCATTTTAACTGCTTGCTAATTTTTTTTGACGTTATTGTCCTAAAAACTGCAATGGTGCACCGTATTGCACATACAGTGCACCAGGCGCTGCCCGTCCTTTAGGACGGAGGGGCCATGTCCCCCCCACCTTTTCCCCCTCATGAAGAGTGCCGGTCAGGCTGAACAAAGGTCAGCCTGACAGACACTTTTCATGTTCAGGTCAGGCAGCCAGGAAAGAGACATGCGTGATTTGCTCAGATTCCTGGCTGCCTGAGCTGAACTTTGCTGGGCTGAAGAGGTTATAGCTCCTGTGGGCGTGACCTCCTCGGCTCAGCAAAGGTGCCTCGAGGCCATCCCCCGGGTGATGAGGGAAGCGTCACCCATTGACTTCGACCTGGGCGCTTCAGGTTTAAGCCCTGAAGCGCCCAGTGCGTGTGTCAATCAGTGACACCTCGTCACAGAGTGGGGTGGGATCAGCAGTCTCACTGACCACATCCCACTCTGTGACGAAGTTGGGAATGCTGCCTTCCCTCGGGTGATCTTTTTAAATGAATGTTTGGTGCGTGTGCGTATGTTTGAATGTTGATGAGTGTGTTAATGGATGGGCGTGTGTGTGTGAAAGAATGAGTGTGAGTGTGGTACCCGCCCGCCCCCCTCCGTCCTAAAACTGCCGGCCGCCACTGCAGTGCACCCAATGTGGGGTGGGGGCGACGCAAGAAAACTGGTGCATCAGTGTTGATGTGTCAGTTTCTTGCAAATCTGCCTATAAGTTTCTCATCAATCCCAAAACCAAGGTTTTTTAGGGCCTTGGTTGGCTTAGGATGGTCTCCTAAATGTTCTGGCCAGTCGATTTCCAACCATTTTGAGGGGTTGTTCCCCACAATTATGTCCTCTGTCTTTCGGCCATTTGGTTTAAGGCAGCTGGGCACCATCCATTCCATGACCCTCATTAGGCACTGGTTGAGCTGAGGTGAATGGAATTGGAAATGGGATTTAGTGCCATGATAAATTGTGTACCGTCTGTGTAAGACACAAGGTCCAAGCCAAATGAGTGGATAATCTCCGCTAGGGGGCGAACATAAATATAAAAAAGCGTGGGGCTAAGGGAAGATTTCTGGGCACCCCGCAGATAAGAGGAAAGACATTATCAGCAAAAGCTTCCTCAACCACCTGGAAACTTCTATCATCCAAAAAAACTTCATGCCATTTTAAAAGGCAGCTCCTTAATTCCCACTTCATTCAACCTTTGTATAAGAATGAGGTGAGGGGCGGTGTCAAATGCCACACTAAGGTCCAACATGATCAAGGAGGCAGTACAACCCCGGTCCTGGATCAACCTTAATTCCTCAGTGGCGGCAAGTAGGGCAGTCTTTGTACTGCTCCCCTGCCTGAAACCAGTTTGTGTAAGGTCCAGAATGTTATGAGATTCTACAAAATCAGATAGATGTTAATTAACATGCTTTTCTAGAATACTGCTACCACTGCTGGGATAGAGAAATGGGTCTGATGTTGTGTATGGCCTTGTATGTGTGGGTGAGTAGCTTAAAAGTGACTTGTTTCTCGACTAAGAGCCAGTGGAGGGTCCTCAGGTGTTGGGAGATATGTTCTCGGCAAGGGAGGTTCAGGATGAGTCTGGTGGCGGCGTTCTGGATGAGCTGTAGTTTTTTTATGTTTCTCGTCGAGGTGCCGGTGAAGAGAGTGCTGCTACAGTTGAGCTTACCTGTGACTAAGGCATGGATGACTGTCCTGCCGCAGTCTGCTGGGATCCATCTGAAGATTTTCCGAAGTTTGCGGAGTATGTGCCAGCAGGAGGAGGTGACAGAGTTTACCTGATGAGTCATGGATAGGGAGGAGTTGAGGATGATGCCTAAGTTGCGGGTGTACTCAGTGGGTGCAGGGGGGCTGCTGAGGGATGAGGGCCACTAGGAGTTGTTCCATGCTGAGGTGGCATTTCCGAAGATGTTGAGCTCGGTCTTCTCAGAGTTGAGCTTGATGCAGCTTTCTCTCATCCAGGTGGCGACGGCTTCCATTCCTGGGTTGACATTCCTTTTGGCCATGTCCGGGTCTTCAGTAAGGGAGATGATGAGTTGTGTGTCATCGGCGTATGACACAATGTTCATTTTGTGGCTTCTGACGATGGCTGCGAGTGGGGCCATGTATACATTGAACAGAGTTGGACTCAGAGAGGATCCTTGGGGGACTCCGCAGTTGACTCCTGTGGGTCTGGATGTGTAGGGAGTGAGTCTGACCCTCTGAGCGCTCCTGGACAAGAAGGAGTGGATCCATTCCCCGGCTTTTCCATAGATTCCAATGTTGTGAAGTCTGGTGTGTAGAGTGCTGTGGGAGACCGTGTTGAAGGCTGAAAGGTCAAGGAGTAGTAGCACTGCGGTGTGGCCGCGGTCTAGGAGTGATCGGATGTTGTCAGTGTCTGCAAGAAGGGCTGTGTCCAAGCTGTGGTTGCTGCAGAATCCGGACTGGGAGCTGTCCAGGGAGTTGTTGGCCTCAATGAAATTCTGTAATTGAGCATTGATTGCTTTCTCCAGTACTTTGGCAGGGTAGGGTAGCAGTGAGATGGGCCAGAAATGTTTGAGTTCTGATGGGTCGGGCGAGGGTTGCTTCAGGAGAGGGCGTATTTCAGCGTGTTTCCAGCCCTCATGGAAGGTGCCAGTGTTGATGGAGCAGTTTATTGTGTTTCGGAGCTTGGGGGTGATGATGAATATGTGGTGTGGGTAGGGATCCGTGGGGGCTCCGGACTGGGTGCTGTTCATGATGCTTACTGTTTCCTCCGTAGTGAGCGTGGACCAGCGGTGGATAGTCTGGGGGTGTTCTGGGGGGTGAGTCGGACGCAGGTTCTGATGCCAGGTTTTGTTTCCGGGAGGAAGCTGTCGTAGATGTCCTGGATCTTGCAGTGGAAAAAGGTGGCAAGTTTGTTGCAGAGATCCTGTGACGGGGGGATGCTGATGGCTTCTCAGGGGGGATTAGTGAACTTGTTGATGACTGAGAAGCGTTCCTTCATGCTGTGTGTGAAGGAGTTGATGCGGTCCCGGAGTGCGTCCTTCCATGCGTTCTTGAAGTTTTGGCAGAGGGTGGCGGTTGCGGCTCTAAAGGAGGCGAGGTCTTCGCTGGTTTGGCTGTTCCTCCATTTTTTCTCTAAGCGTCTGTGGGTGCGCTTTGATTCTTGGAGATTGGTGGTGAACCAGCTGGCTTTCTTTGGTAAGAGTTTGGCCGATGACAGCCAGAGGGGGGCTAGAATGTCGGTGGATTCGGAGATCCATGCGTTGAGATTGCACGCTGAGGTGTTGGCATCACCGAAGGGGGGAGATTTGGCAAGAGTTGAGGTGAGTTGCTCGTTGGTGATTTTGTTCCATTTCCTGTGACAGGTTCTGGGGGTGTGGGTGCGGCTGCTGGGTGCGGTGATTGTGAAATGTATGCAACAGTGGTCTGTCCAGTCAGGGGTGGAGAAGGTCTTGATTGTGATCCGGTTGCATGATGTGAAGATGGAGTCCAGTGTGTGTCCTGCAATGTGTGTAGGTGCAGAGATCAGCTATCTGAGGCAGAGGGTGGTGAGGTTGTTGAGTAGAGCGGTGGTGTTAGGATTGGTGCCTTCCTTGAGGTGGAAATTCAGGAGGAGGTAGTCGTTGGACGCCATGGCCTGGGGGTAGAGATGTCTACCATGTCGTCTATGGATGCTGGGCGGGGGCCGGATGGCCTGTACACCAGGGTGCCACAGATGGAGGAGTTGTGGTTGGTGTGGACCAGGAAGTGAAAGTGTTCCATGGTGGCGCCTTGTTCTGCTGGGATGGCCTTGACACGTAGTGTGGGCTTGTGTATGATGGCAAGTCCTCCACCCAGGCGGGAGGGCCAGTCCCTTCTTAAAATGCTGTAACCGTTGGGAATGGCGATGGGATGTCTGGTCCCGAGGTGGGGTGGTCCAGGTCTCGGTAAGGAAGGCAATGTCCAGTCGGGCGGTGTCGATTAAATCCCAGAGTAAGGTGGTGTGTTTGTGGAGGGAGCGGATGTTCAGGAGGAGACAGTTGATGGGATTGTGGTGGATGTTGGCACCTCTGTGAGTGGGGAGCATGTTCAGCTTGTTGAGGCCGGCACTGAAGTTGCAGTTCCTGCAGGTGAAAGGTCCGTGAGTGTCCCTGGGTGAGATGGTGCAGCAGCTGCTGAGACGTCCGGTGTTAAGGCGGTGGAGGGTCTCGACGTCATAATGGAGGCTGGCCAGGGCATGGCTTGTCAGAGATCCAGGGTTCCTGGAGCTGGGCATGGACGGGCACAGGTGGGCTTGCCTTCGGCACACCAGTGGCACGGCCGCCATTAAGAATGGGTGGGGACTGCAGTCAGCTGAGAGGCGGGAAAGGCGCTTTGCGGGGGCGGTACCGCAGAAGCCAGAGAGCATGGGAGGACAGATGGGAGAAAGAAATGGAAAAAGAGATGGGGAAAAGAGATGGGAAAAACTAGAGAAAAAACGTGTGAGATTAAAAGGCAGAAGTAAAAAAGGCAGGAGTAAAAGAGAGAGCTTGGGAGATAATTACTTGTTGATGGCTACTAGACCACCAGGCATGAGGCGCAGGCAGGAGCCTGTGGGTGGAGGAGGTCCTCGAACTGAGAGTCAGGCAGGCTTTCAGTCTGTTCCCATGCAAAGGCAGAGGCAGCAGCTGTCAGAGGAGCTGGGGAGGGCAGCAGACGCTGACCAGTAGGTCAGTGCAGTTGGAAAACACTGGGTCTAACAAGTGACCATGACTGTGAGGCAGGGCCATGACAATTTGCTCAAGATTACTCCAATCTAACCCACTCCAATCTACCCCACTCGACTTCACTATAATGTATCCCACTCCAATCTATCCCACTCTACCCCAATCCAGTCTACCTCAATCTATGCCACCCTATAGCACTCTAGCACACACTACCCCACTCCACAATATCTTAATCTATCTCACTGTACACCTCTCCAATCTACCCCACTCCATTTTACCCCAGTCTACAACTCCACCACACCCTGCCTCACTCCACCCCACTAATGTTTACCCATGATGAGAAGCAGCCACACTGGTGTACAACATGGCTAAAACACATTGCCAAAGTCAATTGATTTTGAACATGCAAGAACTATTTCCTTGCCATGGCTTGTTTTGTCATTGTGATGGAACGAAGGGACATAGGAAACATAGATCAAAACAAACCAAGATACTTTTTTTGGTGATGCGCAAAAGATAAATATTTGCTGAAACCATATTTCCACATATTATCATATGCACAGTCTATAGTTTTATGAGTAAAATTGCATGTCGGCGCAAATTTAGTTGCCAATTCAATGGTAAAATGTGCTATCTGCAAATGACATTATATAACCACACCATGCTTTAGTAATATATTTACAACTTTGTGCTCCAAAAGGCAGTATGAGCTACATACCACTCTCATGCTGAATGGACATGGCTTATTTGCTATAACTTGTTCTTTGTGTGATGCTTTAATATTTCACAATCATAATTGCAGGAAGCTGGCTTTGTATGCAGTGGGCCAATGTTGAGGGCACACTATGCAAGATATCCAGATGACCCATATTTGGTTTTGCAGGGCTTCTATTAATAATCCAAAGTGCTCTGTTTGTGGTGGTGTAGTCGAGCGGGTTAGGCTTATCAGAGGGGAGTGTTAAGCATTTGTTGCACTCATAGTGTCAATAAATGGTACACACACTCAAGAAAGAAATCCAAGACAAATTTATAAACATAACACAGATTTTTACATAATTTTAGATAGCAAGATCATCAAAATCATGTAAGTACTTTCTGAGTTCTTAATTTTTGAACAAAACATAAAAAATGCACAAATTACAGTTTTTGAGGCATGTGCCTCAAACGCGCTAATGCTTTCCTTTGGGAGAAAAGACATACACTGCAAAAAGGTACTTGCAGACAGAGTTTGGGGATGTCCTTTGGGACTTAAGGTGATAGGGGACAAAGGGCCAAAGAAAACACCAGCTGTTTGGGTTTATCTGCCCTGGCGTGCTCAGGCGCAGAAGTGATGGTCAGGTTGAAAGACTTGAACGCTACACTGACTGGAAGCAATGGGCACCTGTAAACACAGGCTGCAGGATAGGGGACAAGTCTATCAGAACCCCAAGGGGACTCAAATTGTGAGGGTCTTTGGAGCAAGGGGCCACAGTTTGTTGGTGTGGACCCAGGCTGTGGGGCTCGGGTGCAAAGATGTTTGTCTTGCTGGTCACCTCCATTGGTGGCTCTCATGCTTTTTTGCGGTTGACCTGCACAGGGGAAGAAAAACACAACAGCAGGGCTACTCTTGGTGTGGCCTCGTCAACTCTGAAGTCCCACATCATGCAGATCGGTTTTGGCAGTGGTGGTGTCCGGACTGGGCACTCAACAAGCTTTGGTTCTTGCAAGTGCCCTGGCATCCAGCGTATTTGTACAGTGGAGCTACTGGAGTGTCTAGTGTCTCGAAACTCGGCAGAGAGACTGGGCTGAACTCCTAGAGCCATGGAAACCTCCTCCTGGCATGATGCTCACTTAGTGAACCCGATGGCCAGCATCTGCGGTCAGATGCAGGGTGATGGCTCCTCCACCCCAAGGGAGATGCTAGCTGCTTGGCGAAGTGCTAGACAGTCCTCAAAGGGTTTGGAAGGGTTCACAGCTTTTGGAAGAGTCCATTCAGTGCAATTGTCAGGTTCCAGCAGCAAGGCAGGATTTGGCACCATGGCCCTCATTATGACCCTGGCGGACGGGGGAGAAGTGGCGGTAAAACCGCCAACAGGCCGGCGGAAAAAAAAATTGAATTATGACCATGGCGGTTACCGCCATGGTCATCCGCCACTTCTCCACTCCGACGGCCTGGGCGGTGACGACTGCTGGGCTGGAGACTTCGGTCTCCAGCCCAGCAGCCGTCACCAGACAGCCGGAGGTATCAGGACCCTGCATACCGCCATGGATTTCAGGTGGTTTGGAACCGCCACTAAATCCATGTCGCTAGGCACAATTCCTTCCCTGGCACTGATAGGGGTCTCCCCCACCCCCCTGCCGCCCCCCAAAGGTGGCAGGACCCCCCTCCCCACCCCCACCCCAACATGCACATACACACACCCCTACATGCACACATACACTACAACAACACATACCTGCACACATACAGACATGCACACAGACCGACCCGCACACTTTTTCCATACACACAACACCCCCCCGCATGCATACACCTCCACTACATACTCACACGCACACCCCCATGCACGCACACAACACCCCCCTCCCTTAACGGACGATCAACTTACCCTGTCCATTGATCCTCCGGGAGGGGACGGGATCCATGGGGGATGCTCCGCCGCCAGCTCCCCGTCACCAGAACACGCCACACCGAATCAGGGGACGTGATTCAGTGGGCGGTGTTCTGATGACGGGGCGGTGGAGGTGGAGCAGCCTCCACTTTCCTGCCGACCGCCAGTATGGCTGCCAGCAGTCATAATACGCTGAGTGGAAAACCGCCTGCACTGGCGGTCTTCAGCATGGCGGTACCTCAGCGGTCTTTAAAAAAGACGGCCGAGGTCGCAATGAGGGCCTAAGTGATCTAATGGAGTGATCCCCTAAGCTAATTACTACGTTTATGCCCTGATGTAATTTGTTTCTGATTTTCTGATTTATAGTGCATTTACAAGATGGGGATTCCTTGCACGATACTTGTGTCTCACATTCCCTGAAGTGATGATGTATGATAATTAGGCCTGATACTGATAGGGGAACGAACACCCGTTCAGGAGCTGCATAGTATGCACTGTAATGTTCTCTTTTCTGAGGTTCTGATTTAGGGTACTTGTCCAAGATTAGGATCCTATGCACAACACTTATGAGATATGTTGTTGTTAGTTGTTGAGATTAATTTGCAATATCAGAAACTTATTTTTGTATAACCTGTGTGAAGTCTCTTTTGTTGCGTATTCATTGTGTCACTAGTGTGTGAGTGTTGTGCAGGCGCTTTACATGTGACCTCTGGGGATAAGCCTTACTGCTCTGTGCCAAGCTAGTGGGGTGAGCACAGTATTTTTTGGTGTGTAACTTACTCGCCCTGACTAGAGTGGTAGTTTCTGCCTGGCTGAGGTTCATACCTAGCCAACCCGAAACCCCATTTCTAACACTTTCACTGAAACAAGCTGCACGCTTACAAAGCACTTATGAAGGAGAAAAAAAGGAGGTTTTTTTTCCACTTCACGCTTCCTCTGCATATATATACATACATCAGTGCCCCAGTGACATTGCTAGGAACAGAACTACTACGTGTTGCTTTGAAATCTTCTTCACATTCAGCTAAACAAATTAACTTCACACGCAAATAAACGCAAACCGATGCAGACAGGAATTGTAAACCTTATGTGTATGATACACGCCAACATTAAGAAACTCCTAAGAGAAATCTGGAGAAAAAAGGTGTTAATTCAATTGTTTATTTTCCCTGTTAACTTGTATTGAAATTGATGCAAATTAAACAGGAGAAAACTAAAATAACATTTTCCTTTAAAAACTGAGGGGGTCATTCCGACCCCGGCGGGCGGCGGGCGCTGCCCGGCGGGCGGAAACCGCCCAAACACCGCGGTGAGCATTTTGACTTTCTCGCTGGGCCGGCGCGCGATCTACAAAAGATCGCCCACCGGCCCAGCGGGAAAGCCCCAGCAAAGATGAAGCCGGCTCCGAATGGAGCCGGCGGATTTGCTGGGGTGCGACGCGTGCAGTTGCACCGTCGCGATTTTCAGTGTCTGCTATGCAGACACTAAAAATCTTGTTGGGGCCCTGTTAGGGGGCCCCTGCAGTGCCCATGCCAGTGGCATGGGCACTGCAGGGGCCCCACGAAACCCGTTCCCGCCAGCCTGGTTCTGGCGGTGAAAACCGCCAGAACCAGGCTGGCGAGAAGGGGGTCGGAATCCCCATGGCGGCGCTGCATGCAGCGCCGCCTTGGAGGATTCCCTGGGGCAGGGGAAAACCGGCGGGAAAACGCCGGTTCCCCTTTTCTGACTGCGGCTTTACCGCCGCGGTCAGAATGCCCCGGAAGCACCGCCAGCCTGTTGGCGGTGCTTCCTCTGCCCTCTGCCCTGGTGTTGAGACACCGCCAGGGTCAGAATGAGGGCCTGAATGTCTCCTGCTAAATTGGGCGCGCTGGAGTGTGCTATTGTTCATACATGAAAAGTCCTCTTGCGAACATTAATGCCCATCATTAACTTACGTTACCTGAACCCTGCTGGGACCTTTTTTTCTGTTCTTCATGGTGACACCTCAAATGACTCAGACCTACCAGGTACAGGTCAAAGTGTGCCCACCTGCTGAGGCGAAGTGTACAGAGGTCACTGTACAGCAACCTCAGATCCAGGATTAACTGGTCACAGTACAGTCCCCTCAGATCCAGAATACATATGTCATACAGAGAAGCCTATCACATCCAGAATACACCTGCTGTACAATAGATGTCCATAATCAGAATATACAGGTCAATGTATGTTGGTTGCCCTTCAAGATCCAGAATGCACTGGTCACAATGCAGTCCTCAGATCCAGTATACATACTTAGGTCCAGAAAAGACAGGTCACAGTATTGGGCTACCCCACATTCACTCTCATAACAATATTGCATATTTGGGGGGGGCTTCCTTTTAAGACACTGACTGGTCTCAATACTCCCCTCCCTTGGACACAGAACATAAGCAGCCTCGGAATGGAAAGTAGGACAATCAATCATCAGCTGATGGGCTTCTGGCTGAGCTCAGTTGGTGGGGCGTTTTTTTGGTCCACTAAGGACTCCACCACCCCTGATGCACAACATGAAAGGCTGTTGTTACAGCCTTAACAAACATAAACTGAGGCTGACTCCATGCACATGAAGTCAGAGGCAGAATGACAATGGGCTGCTCCATCCGTCACAACACGGGGTGTGCCTGCGCTCTGGTTCCCTGCAGGTGTAACAGAGGCCACAAAGAGCTGCTGAAGGGAAACTATTAGCACTTGCTTTGCTGGAGACTGCAGCAGGGGAGAGGACTGGAGAGGTGGTGGGGGGTTGGTGAGGGTCAGCGAGGGAGCTTCTCAGTTTAATTTTGTCACCCTCCACTCCATACAACAGGCGGAGATAAATCAGTCTCAGCTCTTCTCCTTTGTGCCAGATATCAGTTACTGCAGTCAACAGGGACACGTTGTGGCCGTAGATGACTTTGAAACTGGGAAACCAGGTTCAAGTCCCAGGGTCAGCGCAACATCCTGTGACTCTGGGTAAATCACTTAACGTACATGAATCTAAAAAACTAATATGACCCTTTTTAATATTATTTGATGCTCATGTAAATTGCTCCAATGCCTCTGGGCCAAGTTTGTATTCATAAAACTGCTTGTAAGGAATGTGACAACAGTATAATTTCCTTTTTCAGATCATACACATGATTCTAGCAGCAAGTAAAACAAAAAACACAGGTGCACCTTCCACCAGTCTCTGAGCATTAGAGGGCCTCTTAAGTACTGCAAAAACATAAATTGAATATCTAAAAGGTCCAGGGTGAGTGGAAAAGGCAGTCTCGGTTTATACCATGTCCTGTTTCCCAGTGAACATCGATCAAAACATCCACAACAAATTAAACGTGAGTTCTTAGTATTTTTAGGACGAGCACGCAAGCGCTCCCAACCTGTTTGTGATCTATTCTGTGGACTTTAACCACGCCAATGTTACGCCAACCACTTATATCGTTTGTGGGCTTACCTTTTAAAATTTCTTTGATTACATTTGTCAAAGGCATGCATATGAGAGCACCGGCCAACTGCTATTAACATTCTGTGTTTTAAGCATGGCTCTGGACTACTTTTTTATATTTTTAGGTAGAGCTTCTCTCTTGTCTCTCCCCTTCGCACTCCATGCCGCTTTCAAGTATTACACAGTGCAAATTTAATCTGCAGTATTGGAGGGCTTTGCATGACTACCAGGTACTTCACATTATTTACCCTTTGCGGTCCATACAGCTTGCAAGTATTACCCAGTGCAAACTTAATCTGCAGTACTGGAGTGCTTTCCAGGACTACCAGTTATTTAACATTGTGCATTGTCTATTTTTTTTTTCCCTTCGCGCTCCATGGCGCTTTCAACTCTTACACAGTGCAAACTCAGTCGGCAGTATTGGAGCGCTTTGCATGACTACCAGTTACTTCTCATTGTTTGTTTTGTTTTTCCTTCACACTCATAGCGCAATGGACAGTACTGGAGCATTTTGCATAACTACCAGTTACTTGTCATCGTTTCTTTTGTTTTCCCTTTGCGCTCATGGCGGCCATGGCACTTTCAAATTTAAACAGTGCAAATGGGCAGTACTGGAGGGATTTATATCACTACCAGTTACTTCTCATTGCTAAGTTTTTCATCTGCACTCATAGCAGCCATGGCGCTTTAAAGTTTTCCACAGCGCAATAGGCAGTATTGGAGCGCTTTGCCTGACTACTAGTTACTTCACATTGTTTATTAGTTACCTCACGTCATAGTTACAAAGAGGACAGTGCATCCCGTTTGCACACAGCTTACAAAATGGCAGCGCAAAGCTTTGTTAACAATAGTAAAGCAGTTTAATTTTCTTCATCATTGTATGGAGCTTTGATACTCTCTTCTTGACAATTATTGTTTCACTGTTTCTCATTAAAAGTTCGCTTTTGTCACACACGGTCTTGCCGAGCTGCTTGTTTAGTGGAATAATGGTGCAGTAAAGGACCATATTATGAGGCAGGGTTGACCAATTTATGTGGCAAAAAAGTCCTCTTATCCATTTACAACGCCAATAGCTCTAACTCTTGCAAATGCAAGACCTATTGCACTGCAAATGCTTGTTTTATAAATCTGTGCTTCAGAAGTATATTTTTTCCAATGGAGTGTTAATTTCCTCTGTAAGTACTGGCCCTATAAACTTTAAAATACCTTTATTACCGCAAATGTTTGCCATAATTTAGTTCCATGATCCTAACCAAGTAGTATATTGCAAAAGGTTGCGATCTGCAACTGTGCCACTGTTTTTTTGTCGGACAGGGCAAAAACGTGGCCCCAATCCAACCCTGAATGTAAGGTCACATTGTTGTACCCCCACCCCGTTAAGGCATAGAATTTACACAGGTCCCCCATGGATATACTCGCAGACCCAGAATTAACAGGGCACAATATTTACCCACTCCTTTCAGAAGTAGGATACAAAAAAGAGACATTGCTAGGATGCACATTCAGCCGCAAAAACACGCATGTCACAGTTCTCCCCTCTACCGATGCAAGACGTTGCTCTATTGGGGTTCCCTAGGCACACAGAATACTGGTCTAAATTCAGACATTCTACCCAAAGGTCGCACGGCTGGGTGCCCCCTGCCTCACTGTAAGAATACACGGGACATTATATAGGAGACCTTGCTTCTCAGGACTAGAATAGAACACAGTATTGGGGCCCAGTCGCTGGCACAGAATACAGAGGTCACAGTGTTGGCCCGACCGATCTCACACATCACATACGGGTTGTATCGGCGATTCCAATTAAACACATATTACACAGATCATAGATTTAATAATAATACCGTGCCTGTTATAAGGTGATGTGGACTGCAGCTTAGTTTTTACAGTCTCTTACATCTGTTTAAAAGCGGGATTACTGTTTAGTGCGACCCAAATTAACAGCAGTCTGTTTTGAGATCCCCCTCTGATAAACAATACATGCATAGGTAAATAAATCGTCCACCCTTTACTCACCGTGCCTGGATTCTAACTGTGTGCAGTACAGCTACACTAGCTCTCTGTGTGCAAGCCCTGGCATGTCCTGTGCACAGGAGCAGCGCGTGTGTGCTCTCACGTCCTGGAACCACCCACTCTGGCCAATCGAGAATGCCATCTTGCTTGTGGGGCCCGAAGATTTTACACACGCGTGAAAAGGCCCGTATGCATGCACAAGGGCCTTCTTTCCACAAACACAAAACGTCGTTCGCACACATTGGCACCACATTCACAACTGAAAGTAGAGAGAGCAGTTGCGTATCAAGGGCACCACGGGCCCTAATGCAAAGCAAGGAAATGCCCCCCCATGGTTTGATTGTGTGTGCTACTCACCCCCGTACGCCGCGGTGCCTTTGCACCTGCGACACTATTGATAGCTACGTTCCTACTAGAGAGTGACACAAAACATACAAGGTTGGATGCGAGCAGCAGGGCGGGGGGTTCCATCTAACACAGCCGTTCCATGACACAGACAGGCAAACAGTATTTGGGTAGTAGCAGTGCTTGAAATGGAAAAATGAAAGTGCCGGTACTCTGTGCCAGAGTACCTGCTTGTTTCCGAGAAGTGCCGGTACTCTCCAATTAAAAGTATTACGCTTTGCTTGAGCTGCGCCGGTACTCTCCCTCTCAAAATAAAAAAGTGCCGGTACTCAGTACCGGACAGTAACGGCCGATTTAAAGCACTAGGTAGTAGTGGTCGCCAGCAGTATTGTAGCAGACATATTTACACATTTCACACCTGGGGCCTCACAACGAGCATGGCCAGCAGTGTTTTCAGGGAACGACCCAGTGTTTCTCGACTGAAATTACAGCAGCTCGGTGAAACTGCGGGTGAAGGGGTGTAGGAGTGGGGCACAGGACCACCTCTTTCTGCTCCTTAGGGTTATAGCATGCATCGCTCTCCCTCTTTGCTCCCCACCCACCCCGAGTAAAGGTAGTACCTCACCCCCTCCCCAACCAACATCCCAGCAGGCACTGCCCCTTGCTGATATTTACCACCTGCCTTTTTATGGTGGTTATATAGATTCTGGAGTGACAAGGGAGCGTTGGATTTTCATTGTGGAACTTGTCCAGAGTCTTTGCAAGGCCATTTTAGTTTTTTGTTTTTAACCACTTCCCAGTATGATGCTATCTTTAGGGCTCCCTTTTTCTGTATTGTCCGAACCTCTGCTAATTATTAATCGTATATGTTTCACTGGTGAAGTATGGAAAGCAATAAAATGGTGACAGGTAAATAGCAAAGGGCAATGGTAAAGCAGAATTCTGCTGTTGTGTTGCCAAGGGATCAGGATGTCTTACGGTACCTACATCTACTTCTAATATTTTGGGTAGCCAGAACAATCAGTTACATTTATGAACCATGGCTTATCACCCTAGGGGTCTTAAGGTGTGTTGGAAAATGGCCCTATCTGAAGGGTCATCCCTTACGTTTTGCTTCCTCCTCTTTTTTTTAACCTCATTTTTGTTGACTTTAGGACTCAGGGCACTCTGCCACTGCTAACTAGTGCTAAAGTGCATGAGCTCTCTCCCTAAAACATGGTAACATTGTCTCATACCCAGTTGGCATATTTAATTTACTTGTAAGTCCCTAAAAGTGCACTACATGTGCCCAGGGCCTGTAAATCAAATGCTACTGGTGGGCCTGCAGCACTGATTGTCCCACCCACATAAGTAGCCCCTTAACCATGTCTCAGGCCTGCCATTGCAAGGCCTGTGTGTGCAGCTTTACTGCCACTTCGACTTGGCATTTAAAACTACTTGCCAAGCCTTAAACTCCCCTTTTTCTACACATAAGTCACTCCTAAGATAGGCCCTAGGTAACCCATAGGTCAGGGTGCTATGCAAGTAAAAGGCAGGACATGTACTTATGTGTTTTACATGTCCTGGTAGTGACTGCTGTGAGGCCTGCTCCTCTCATAGACTAGCATTAGAACTGCCCTCATATACTTTTAAGTGGTAGATTCTGATCTGGAAGGAGTAGCCCTGTCATGTTTAGTTTTGCCAGATTGCTAATAGAAAATCCTGCTTACTGTTGAAGTTAGATTTACTATTACTATTTTAGAAATGCCACTTTTAGAACGTGGGCATTTCTCTGAACTTACTACCATCTGTGCCTTACAGCCTGTCTCCAATCCACGTCTGGTCTGTGCTGGTCACAAGGAACAGATGCCTCACCACTGACGCTGCACCAGCTCCCTCTGCAACTGGACGGAACAAACGCCTTACCACCTCTGCCTCACAGTACAGAACCGACACCTCACCTCACCAGATGCCGTAAGGGACTGACGCTGCACCTGCTCCAACAAGGGTGGGCACAGGATAATTTGGTATGTGTTGTGACTTACCCTGACTAGGATTGTGGTCCTTACTTGAACAAGGGTGTATACCTCTGCCAACGAGAGATCCAATTTCTAACAAGGCTTTTAATGGGGGATGCAGTTCAGTTGTAGAGCCAGGTCTTGAGGTCCTTCCTGTACCAAGCCAGTGATGGAGGCTGCCTGAGGTGGAGCGGTATCGTGTTCCAGGTCTGCGAGGTAGGAGAAGGATCTTTCTCCAGCCGTGTTCTTCCAGATCCTGAGGATGGTAGCGAGGGCCAGTTGCACTGAGCAGAGTTGCCCGGAGGGGGTGTAGAAGGAAAGGCAGTGGTTAAGGTAAGCAGGTCCGATGTTGTGGTGGGCCATGTATGCATGGGTCAGGAGTTTGAAGGTGATGCTTTTGTTGACGGGGAGCCAGTGTAGGTCTCTCAGGTGGGTGGAGATGTGGCTGTGGCAGGGGATGTCCAGGATCAGTCTGGCTACAGTGTTCTGGATTCTCTGGAGTCTTAATTGGAGTCTCTTGTTAACTCCGGCATAAAGTGTGTTGCCGTAGTCGAGTTTACTGCTGATGAGTGCCTGGGTGGCTGTTCTTCTTATGTCAATGGGGATCCACTTGAAGATCTTCCGAAGCAGGCAAAGAGTGTGGAAGCATGAGGAGGAGACGGTATTGACTTGGCGGGCCATGGACAGTGATGAGTCGATAATGAAGCCGAGGTTGCGGGTGTGGTCAGTCGGAGGTGGGGCAGTTTCCGAAGCTACTTGGCTACCAGGAGCCATCCCAGGTGGAAGTGGTGGGGCCCAAGATGAGGATCTCCGTCTTGTCCGAATTGAGCTTGAGGCAGCTGTACAGATGTGTTTCCTCTTATCGCTTCTAGCTAACGAAGTTGTGCCCTGTGAATTTGAAGCCCCTCACCAGTTCTGTAGGCCCTTCTCCTGCTCTTTAGGCTGCAAGTGAGCTCTCCTGTTCCCTTTTCAGGTAATTTCGTCAAGCATACATTTTGCAGTATCCATACCACATCACAGTTACAAGAGTTAAATAAACAGGTACAAAGTCAACAGGTCACAAAAGAAGCCATGTTCATTTAGGAAAAATAAAATTTTCCATTCACATGTTCTCTGCTAGAAAGGATTCGGATTCAGACTAACCTACTCAGAACTGTGTGCATTACTCTATATCGTCACTGTCATTCATGTAATACCAGAGGGTCATTTATGTTGCTACGGATGGCTTACCAGGTCATTTGAGACACTGGTCCCAACTCCCTGCAAAGTACCATCTTCCAATCTCCTTTGCTTTGCAGCAGTCACTCTCAGCAGGATAACAAGATGAGATGTCTATAGTGGGATTCTAACTTGCCTCCTTTAAGTTACATGTAGACACCAGAAGAAGGCACAGTGTTGGCACGTATACTCACATATGTTCACATGGAGAATTTACATTTAGTTATTTATTGCAGCTTTCTACAGTGTGATCCAGACTCTGCATGGGAGCACAGCACTTTACATAATATCCTGACATTCTGTAGGATATAATAGTGAACCTTGTAGGAAGCGCGTGCAATGTGAACATTGAAGGCTGCACAGTATAGAAGCATTATGGAGTAAGATAGAATGTTGGGTTTAGGTAGAAGTTAATCATCAAATTCCATGTTCGTACGTCGTATGTCCATCTGGAGATTAGCTGATGTTCATGCCGTATAGTGGATAGGGTTAGCTTTGCCTCTGTGGTCACACAACTACAATAACAGTTTCTATCAGTTTCCTGTAGATGAAGGTAGGGACTGAGAACAGTTTCACTTTCTTATAGGAGATATACGTTAACAGTGATATGTATAGTGCTATATTGCCATTAATATGGTAGTGCAGTGCTGTGGTGTCCAGCTTTAACATCATTGATAGAAAATGAAATCAAAATGCAATTATTTTTTCAGTTTCTATTTAAATAGTGCCTCGGGTTATGCATGCACTAAGAAAATAAAGCAAACCACTCATATTCTTGTTCAGTCTGTGTAAGGAAATGCCTCTTTTTGCATGTTCACCCCAAAATATTTGAACTGATGCTGCTGATTTTACGACTCTGAGAGTGCACTGAGGCCTGCTAACCAGCCCTCAGTGCCAGTGTTCTGACCTCATGCACAATATATGTCAAATTGGATTCTCTCCATTGGCAAGTCCTGATTTACTTATAAGTTCCCAATATGTGGCACCTAGGGTACCCAGGGCATGTAAGCCAGAGTGTCCACTCAGGGCTGCAGCTCTGCTTGTGCTCCCCTTCGTGTGACAAGTTACAAAATGGCTCCCAGCCTACCATTGCAGACTGGAAGGACATTGTGTTCACTGTCAGTTCGACTTTTCCATCCTAACCTATGGCAAAGCCACACTGCCCCTTAGCGTTATATGTAAGTCTACCCTAAGGAAGGCATATGGAGCCCTGTGGCAGCGAGCTATATTTTATTAGGCAAGACAGGTATTGTCATATGTCTTGACAGCAACACTTTCAAATTGTTGTTTTTCTGTGGGTAAAGTGGGTAGCCCCATTCGCTGACACAGGGTTACCACATAGTATCCCTACCCAGCTAACGTTTGACTGGGGATACCAAACCAGGTCATGTGAAGTATCAAATTAATTGTGACATTAAATGTGACCTGATGCTCAGGTAAGAATTAATGGCACTATTAATTATAAGTCACTTTTAGAAAAGTGACCACTCTGTGCTCTTGCTTGTTCAGCAGCCTCACAGAGGCAGACAGACAGCTTTCCGACCACCTGGGGAGATGTGTGAATGACTCCCAGGCTCAATGACAAAGGCAATGCCACATCAGCAAGGTGTCACCTCCTCTGCAAGGATGACCACTCTGGGGGTTAGCCTCAGGACATGCTTCAGTGGAGAAGCCGCCTTTAATGGGCTGCCTGGCCCAACACCCCTTAGCAGGATGCCTTTTGTCCTTGCAGACAGTATGGAGGCAGGACCAGAGGGAGGAAACTCGTCCCAAAACCAGTTTTACAGTAGGCATGTTGTCCTTAGGTAACCACACCTCATGACCGAGGAGCATTGTGGGATAGCCAGATGGCACACATCACAGGAACTTTGTCACTAGGTAGGAGAGGACCCAGTTGTCCATTAGCTAGTGACTGCATAGTCCCCCCAGGGCACTTCCCTGGGATAAATAAGGCAACCCTGTCATGTTGACTCTGAGTAATCGCTGGATCTGGAAAGAGGACAAGAACAAGACCACTCTGCACCTGTTGGAATCGCACAAAGAGGGTTTGCAACACCGAAGCCACTGCACCTGCTGCATTTTGGGCAAGTAGAGTTTGGACCCTGTTCTGTATGCCTAGCATGGGGAAACACTGACCCCTGCCCTAGTTTAAAGCAGAGACTCAAAAGTCAGTAGTCTGGGCCCCCAGAACAGCACTAGGGACATCAAAGCTGCAGGAGCCGAAGTCACACCTTCAGTAGCCACTGCAGAAGTCTTGCTGCTACCAGATGTCCGGTGCGCCTAAGGACAATTCAGAGAAAGCCAAAAGGAGCACTCTTGTTTGCTGGACCTGTGAGTGTTGGTTGTGACTGGATTCGTCAACCCAAAGGGACACCAGCCTCCACCAAAGATTTGCACCATGACTGCTGTGTTGCAACAGTGCAAGGTCTGCATTGGCAGTCCTTGCAAGCCTGCAAAGAGAACTCCTTGGGACCCCAAACTCCATGGCCAGAGTCACCCCGCTCACCTGTGGACCAAGGACTCGACCGGATTTCCCTTCGTGGACCGCACAGCATCAGGAGCATCCTTGATCCTTCAACCCTCAGCATCAGGACCTCTCCATTATTGTCCAAAGTGCTCATTTTGTAAAGTTTGGAACTTGCTCTAAAAATGCTGTGGTGGCCAGGTAACTGTCCAAAGTATCTGGCCCCCTGGATCTCTGTCCTGTCAAACATGGTCACCCAACTCAGGCCGAAATGGGCGAACTAACTTTTCCAAGCTTAACAAAAGTTCCCAAAGTTTTTGTTGACCAATGCTTGTTTCCGGTTGAAGCTAAAGTTATTTATTCATTTAAAAACCTATATCTCTAGAACATTCTGGCGGATTTTGATGATCAGTGTCCCTAAATATACATAAAAATCGATTCTATTTTTCTAACCTGGTGTCTTGTTCCTTTTGTGTTGTGTGACTTTCTTATTCTGTGGTTTGGTGTTGTTAAATGCTTTACACATTGTTCTTTTGCTAAGCCTTACTTCTTGCAGCTACAGATACCCATGGTTGAGTTTAAGGTTGAGTAAACATACCTGACCGGCCCCAAGATGGTATTTGTGTGTGTACTGCATGGTAGGGCTACGCTGCCACACCATATAGTACTCCCCAAATACTCACAGTCTTCATGCACTTTTTAAAAACTTTTTCTTTGGCAGTTAAAACTCCTTCTGAAGTTGTTCCTTCCACATCAATATCTAGACTCAGACACAAGCTTGCATTTTGTGATTGATGTATCCAGAAATTCTCAGGGTACGCTTGCTCTTTGTTTGTGAATGGCATAGAAAATATGGGATGTGGTACTATCCCCAGACACTTAATATATCCCTCCATTTTACAGTGGATACCTTGCAAATGGAATTACCTTGCAAATTGACTAATTAGACAGAGAAAACAAGGACATCAAGAGGCAGGTAAATAAATGAACAATAAAATCTCGTCAGTTTGTAAACAGGCTATGGAACACCTGTGAAATGCTTCAAAAAGGCTGGCCTTTTCAGACGAGGCTCCACCTCCGCTTGCTTGAGTGTGAGTTCCTCTGCAGCCCCTACTCTGGCAGCCAGGAGAAAGGGGTGGGATTTCAGATAGGTAAAGTCCTTTTAGACCAGCGGATGTCGCATGTCTGTGCAGTGGAAAATGCTGTGCAGACACTAAGGCCATCATTACAACATTGGCGGTATTGACCGCCTACCACCACAGCAGCCAACATACCGTTGCCCTGGCCACCAGCCGGCCACCCACATTATGACCATAGATGGGATTCCGGCAGAAGGCTGGCGGAATATCGTTGATGGTCATGGCGGCGGACGGCGGTAAGGTGGCGCTGCTGTCAGCAGCAGCGCTGCGTCAGCAAAACACCGCCAACCATATCATGAGCAATCATATGGCCTGGCGGTGTTTTGCTGGCGAACGCTGCTGCTGGCAGCAGCGCCACATCCCGTCTCCTGCCGGAGGACCCCCTGCAAGCAGGTAAGTCTGGTTCTCTGACAGGAGGGGGAGTGGGGTCAGGTGTGTGCGTGTGTTGGGGTGTGGGGTGTTTTGTGTGTGGGGGGTGTGTGTCTGTTTTTGTATGCGTGGAATGCGTGCGAGAATGAATGAATGTGAGTGTACGTGTATTTTGTGTGTTGTGATTGCGTGTGTTTGAGACAATGTATGTTGGTGTATGTTGCGGTGTGGGTATATATGTGTGCATGCGTGGGTGGATGTGGGTATGCGTGTGTATGTGTGCGCGTGTGGGTGTGTAAATGTGCGGGGGCAGGAGATGGAGGGGGAGGGTGGGTGTGGACTCTTGGGAGGGGGGAGGGGAGACCCCTATCAGGTACGCTTGCCACGAAAACCATGGCGGTAGGCGGGGTCATAATCCCAAGGGTGGGATTGTGACGGCCGCCTGGCTGGAGACCGAAGTTTCCAACCCAGCGGCCATTACCACCCTGGCGGATGGAGTGGTACATTGGCGGTTTGGCTCCTTGGCGGTTTGGCTTGAGCCAAACCGCCAATGTCATAATTTGGGAAAAGGTACCGCTAGCCTGTTGACAGTACCTTTCCCCAAATTACCGCCAACCGCCAGGGTCGTAATGAGGGCCTATGTTTGTTTGGCTCTGCTCATCGTTCTTTTCTCTTTTTCTGAAACAAATGCCCAAACAAGGGGTTTGTATCATACACAAAAAACCCTTGCCACTGACATGTAGAATGTTTCTCTCTCCACCTCCGGGCAAATAGTGATATTAGCCATGTCAACAGAAAACAAGCATCGGCAAAGCCAAAAGGTGGTGGCAATCCGAGAGATATAGATGTTAGCAATATAAATGTATTTGTGTGGGGCTCTGGGGCTGTTCCTATTGATATATACAGTACAACATGCATTAACATTGTCAGTGACTATAGCTCTCAAATAGGTCAATGCTTGTTATGCATGGTAGGGTTATCCAGTTCAGGAAATATCTTTAATTACTGGGACGTGCAGTCCTAAATTTGAAATTACTAGAACAGGACTACATATTGTAGCATGCAATGAAAAAATCTGGCTTGGGCGAGCTACCCAAGCATGGACAAAGTAATTTCAGAGCTCTTAGCATTGGTTTGGGAGCTTTCATGTTTGAGGTGTGACAGCTCATCCACTTCTGAAAGCAGCTCCTCGCTTAGGAGTCATCAAAAACTACAGTTAAAAGCAGAAGAAGAAAGACACAGAGGCTGTAGTTTTTCTTGTCGTTGGTATAGATTTATATTTTATTTATTTATATTAGTATTGAATGTATTAGATTTTATTTATGGTATGTGTTTTATACTTTTAAGAAATAAGCCTAACAACATGGAACAGTGGTTTCCAACCTGTGGTCCGGCGACCCCTGGGGGTCCCCGACGCCTCCACATGGGGTCCGCGACTGCTTGGAAAATTAAATATTATTAACAGATTAGGTCCCAGCAGTCAGTGGAGGGGGTCCTTGGATTCTAATCATGATTCATTGGGGTTCCCCATGTTTCAGTAATGATAAAGTGGGGGTCCGCAGAAGTCAAAAGGTTGGGAACCGCTGACATAGAACCATTTCTTTCAATTAATTTGCATAGCAATTAGCACAACGCAGACGCACACAGGGGGAACTTGCTTCTTCTCTGGGCAGGCAGAGGCAAGCACTCATAAGTTCCTAAAATGGCACACGAAATATCGCTTAAGCTAAAAGCCATAGCATGATGACAAACAGGGACTCACGGAAAAATCGCAAGTGTGAATTCTCATGTTACAGCGATAAAACCACAGCTCTTCCCTCTAACAACTTCCCACGTTAGGCTTTGCACGTAATTACACTGGGGCAGCATGGTTTAATGGGATGAGCGGCAAACATGAAATGTGAAAGCCCATGAAAATTTCAGTCTTAAATTCCTCACCTGCAGTTTGACACAGACAGTTAGCCCAGTGTCTTACAGAAGAATGATGTATCTGCTTGCTGCAAGAGCCAGTGGCATGTTTGTGTCTGCTGCTAACCAAATTTCTTGAACAGCAATCAACGTGTCTTTAATGTCCGTTGTGTGACCAAGTCGAAATCGAACAATGACACTATTCCCCGGGGAGCAGCTTGAACAATTAATACATGGCGCCCGAAACAAAAAAATATAAGGCGCCCCAAGTAGCCAATAATTTATCAATATACAGTGACCCAGGCAGTCACATAAACAAATGCCACTTGAACGTTCAATTTGAGGTGCCGGGGCATCCCCTTAAGTAATACAATATGCGGTGCCCAGGCAATTGCTAATGTAAGGATTTGTGGAGCGCTGCTTGCGCTTCTAACCTGTGGCGGGACTGTCATCCCTTTGAAAATAAAAAAATAGTCCCCAAACAATAGAAGAAAATGCCCACTGTGTATGTGTAGCAGTAGTTGGGCAGTGCCCTCGGGGAGGGCTAAACACTGCAAGAGTCATGACGTCTGCATGCCCTTGCCAAATGGGGGGAACACAAAGTGGAGTGATGATGGTGCCAGCAAATGGCAAGCCTAGGGGCGAGCTGAAGCCCCAGATGTAGCTACAGCATGTCTCGGTACAAGACTGTGCATGTGCGCCATCTAGAGCCAAGACCTAAAAAGGATGCATGGCTTTTCCAATAAAACAAATTCACTTACTCCAGTCTTTTACATAATTTGTGTGTTTCCAGAGTATGAAACTACAAAATGTTTGTAACTAACCTCAAAGTTACATAGTGCATGTTCATCCCGATGTAATATCCATATTCCTGTCCTTGCGGTTAGCTGGTGTTACAGACAAACTACTGGACTGAAAGATTCAAGTTCTACCAGACTTCCCAATAAGTCACCCATCCAAGAGATGTATGAATAAATCTCTATAGACGTTGTAGCCTATGCAACTGCATGAAAAAAAAACAATGTAGAAATTCATTGTCATGCTCAAAGCTAGTGTGTGATTCACCACCAATTAAAAAAGCTAACAATTTATCCACGCAAGTAAGCCTCTTACTAAAATGACATGGTAACTGATGGTGATTTCAGCACATAATGGTGATTACTGTTCTGGGGATAGATAGAATAATTGTAGGCTTTACATGTAGTAAAAACGTTGCCCTGAAGAAGGAAGTCTGATTGACAGACACCTCTGAAACACAGTGTTAACATTTTAGTTGCTTTACCAACTGGGCTACACAAAGGTAAAAATTGGACCAAGCTGCTTTCCATTAGTACCATTCATTGTAGCTGATGGGGTTGTAGGGCTTTGTGAGTAACAATGTTTGATACATACTGTACTGGACAACTTAAGGAAAATACTGAGCAACTACTCTTTTACTCTTGATTACACCAGTTAATGGTTTTTAGTATTTTTTTTGTTTCAGATATCTTTATGCATTTATTTGTCTATTTTTTTATTTGGGTTGTGTACATGAATAATTTGCAAGAAATACAAATCAACAGATGTTTGCATGTTAGCAATGAAGCAATTGTACACACACAAGGCTTAACATAACAGTGTGCATAAGCACATTTTAATGAATATAGGGATTCTTTCCTGCACATGTATAGTTTAATTTTCATTGACTGATGAATTCCTTTGCAAGAGAAATTGGTTTACTGTTTTGGTGCTGTAGATAGAAAGGTGCTCCTATGCCCTCCCTCTGTCTAGTTCATGTGGCATTTTCAAGATACACATGTCCTCACACTGGATACATTTAGAATTTTAGACTTTAGAAGGCAGTATTTCCACTGTCAGCAACCAGAAGTGAGAAAGACTCCCTGTTAGTAATATCAATGTTAAGTCAATGGTGATGTAATATTAAAGTCATCAGTAATGCCATCTTTGATGTCATTGCTTTTATTGTCAATTCATATACAATATGAAAGGCAACAAGTCCCTTCACAAGCAATAAAGGCCCCCCTTTAAGCATGTAAGTGCCCATTTATTAGATATTTATGGAAACATGGCTGTATTTTCATTGAAAGTCAACTGATGTTGAAAAAAACATTTGTTTGCCCTTTCAGTGATGCGATGAATGAAATGAATGGTGAAATAAAATGCAGCGTCAACACTGATGTAATCAATTATGTGTTGAGATGAAGAAAGGTCCTCTGCATGGCATGGGAACCTCTGCCTCGAGTTCATCATAGCAAGCTGTAGAATTTTGACTCCCACCTCAGCAACCTCAATGATCAGGTATATCTGTGGCATGCATTGAAATCCAGAACAGATCTTTGCGGTCTGAAGGGGCACACCATGCATCCCCTCCATACCAAGCATGACAAATTTCAGCTTGCTAGGGTGTAGAGGATTAACAATGGTGCCAAAAATGGCAGCTTTAGTTGCACAGAAGATATTTTTAGCTGTCCATACCAGGTAGAGGAGTTGCTTTTTGTGTCCCACACCTTCTTACATTGGTCTGCCATCCCTTGTAATAGGGCCCTTTGTCCATCCATGTGGGACATGGAGGTCGCGTGTGCATACTTATCAGCAGGTGTAGAGGATGAGTGTGGTCATAGCCACACTGGATTACATTTTGTATTTGCTATATCCAAGCAATACATAAGGGAGAGGGATGGAAAGAGTTTAGGCAGCAGATGAGATTTGCAAGTTTCCTCCAGGACATTCCTGGGATCCTTTGTAGTAGGTCAACTTTTTGAGTGTGGAGGAGAGAAGACAGAGGGCCCCTTTGAAGCTTAGGGAGCTTCTCCTGCTCTTTCCTGACTCATTATTCACTTGAACAACTACCCCTTGCTGGTTAACAGGTAGTTAAATGGTACAATCTTCCTTTGTACACTTGCTTTGGGTCTCTCCTACCAGGAGACTCCCAACTCAATCCCCACCTCCTGCTAGCACCTTGTAACAAAGAACTTGGCTCAACTATCCTGAGTGGAATAAGCAAACGTTTTCCTGACTACTGCTTATGTTGCAGAAGACTGAGTAACCTGTGTGTTATGTGTGACTACTGCTAGGTTGCAGAGTAACTAATGTGTAACGTTCTGACAACTGCTAAGGTAGCAGGATAGTACTGATATGTGATGTTTGGTCTGATAATTGCCGTGCGTACAATACAGTATATTTTCATATAATCTGGTGTTGTGTTTCCTTTGTGGTGGGGATATTGCGTCACATGTGTTTTGTGTGTTGTGCAAATGTTTTACACATTGCCTCCGGGTTAAGCCTGACTGCTCGTGCCAAGCTACCAAGGGGGTGAGCAGGGGTTATCTTGGACGTGTAACTCCCTTGTCCTGACTAGAGTGGGTAAGTTCTGCCTGGCTGAGGTGCATACCGTAGCCAACCAGAAACCCAATTTTTAACAGACAGGGAGGTAACTACACACCCAGGATGCAAAAACAAAGACACCATGATGGGGAGACATCTTGGGCCTCAGGGCTGTAGTGAGCTGTGAAGAGGAGAAAGTGCTGTCCGCTATCCATTGTGTTGCAACGCCCTAATAGAAGGATTGTTGAAAGTTGATTTATCCAGTGGCAGAAAGGTGCTATCCAATTACAAAATAAATACAAAATAATTCAACACCGTCATGAATTCTTAATATAGCACTAAAACCCTGCTAGGCCACCCAACCGCTGGCATACCTCTGGAAGAATGAACAGCAATATCGTAATCATTCATCTAAAACTCAGTAAGTTCTGAACTGTTTTTAAATGATGGCATGGTCAATCCAGCACGTACCTGCATGGAGTACAGAGGACCTTCATCTACCTCTTTCTCGCTTGAGTTTGCCAACCCCTAATAGATTTAATAGATTTGAAACATACTCTTGCTCTAACTGGCATTTAGTGCACATTCTAAAGTACTAGAGATATAAGATTACAGAAAGAGGTGTCGGGAACAGCTTTCGCTGTTATATTTGCAGAACCAGCAACCTTCAGTACGTTTTTTCGTGGCTTTCGTCAAGGCACAGTAATAATGCAGCAGTCAGTACTGCTGTAGGGACTCCATGTTTTTGAAACAATAATGAGTTATTCTGATCTAAATGTTGAATATTGTAGTGAGAGAAAACGTTTAACTTTAGAAAATCGCTTACAACTTATAAGAAAGAAAGAAAACAGGGAAGAAATAAATAAATAAAGAAAGAAAAAGTAAGAAAGAAAGAAGGAAAGAAAGAATTGTGCCATAATAGCATTAGGTCGATTGCCCGGTGGTATCCGTGAGTCAACATCCGTCCACGGTCTCTTTTTGTGAAAAAAAAAAAAAAAAAATTCAAAGGACATAGAGCTGGTCATTGAAAAGGGAAGAAAATGAAGACAGGTTAGTGTAACATATATATAAACATCAATACGCTCTTTTGTAACGCTAGAACAGCAAACAGTACAGTAATACTCCCTTAAATATGGTGTATATAGAAACACAAACTACAGCTGATCCCATGAAAATACATTAAATCACGAAAAGGCGTAATATGCTAAGATATAAAATAAATACATAAATACAAATCACCCATAATCTATAATACATAACACCATGGAAAACAGATAAAAATAACTAGTTTAGATATAAATATTGCCCCTTACAATGCTGACCTCTATGATCCTTAGATAACAATACCAAATCTGCTAACCAATTCTCAATATGGATCTTATGTACTGAGACTTGGCTAAGACCAGAACTTGCACTATCCACAACCCAGTGCTTCATTTGTGCTTGTTGTTTCCGATGCTGAGCACCGGCACTTATTTTTTAGGGCCGGTGCTTATTCTTCTGCCTCAAGCATTTGCTGCGAACAAAATACACATATGGGAAAAACGGAGGAGGAGAAAAACGAAAAAGTGTAACAATGGGAGAAAGCAGAAAGCTGCAAAAGTGAGCTGAAGGGGCAGGGAGTGGCTTAAGTGGTTTGAAGAGGCCTGAGATGGCTTCAGGATTACGCTGCCTCAGTATTCCGTGTTCCCTCATTTAATTGCAGCAGCCATATGTTTAGGAGGAGGGCTTTGAGCACCAGCACGTTTTTATTTACAAATTAAGCACGGCCTCAACCGCTGGCCTTCAGCAAATGGTCGATCTAACCGAATACGCCAAAAGATGACCTCTTAAGCATACTACCCCATATTATGTCCATTTTCTCAAACACTTCCAATTAGAAGATCCCTGCCACATGAGAGTCTTAGAACATGTGTTTCAGTGATCCAGGTTGCGACTCACATGGACAGCAAGAATCAACCAGTGCTAATTTAGCTATCCTAAGCAGTGTCCAATAGATCCAAAAGGAACTCTCTTTTGACCCTGCTCAATCCACTGCAAAGTCTCCTAAAATGCTATGAATTATAAGAGTTTATGTAATACCATTGTATCACTGTGGCAGGTAGTACATTAATGTGTAATAAACTATGTACAGCTCGCAAGTCATAAATGCTCCTTGAAATCATTTGACTGAATAAAGTGTTTCATTTTCTCATACTGGTGTTTGTCTATAAATTTCTTTTTATTTACATTTAAATTAATAAGTCTAACAAATGCCATTAGTTGCGGAATGTACACACTTTAGATTCGCTTATAGATTGGAATAAGTCCATTGGTCCTATTAGGACTAATAAATGCAGACACTATCAGAATGCATGCAATCTGGATGCATTCACAAATTGTACAACACTAGATACCTTCTTCAACAACACTTGATAATGTCTGGGAGGGTACTGCAAACCAACAAGCCACAACTATATTACCATAAAAATAGAATCACTATGGCCCTCATTACAACCTTGGCGGTAAATGCCGCCTACCGCCGTGCTGACGGCCGCCAACATACCGTGACCGCAGCGGTATTCCGCTACGGTATTATGACCCACACAGAGAAATCCGCCACTATACAGACACCCAGACAAATCCGCCAGACCAAAGGTCAGTGATAAACTTGCGGTACCAAAACACACA
Organism: Pleurodeles waltl; assembly: GCF_031143425.1. Lineage (NCBI taxonomy): Eukaryota > Metazoa > Chordata > Amphibia > Caudata > Salamandridae > Pleurodeles > Pleurodeles waltl. Next base: position 338,305,285 of record NC_090445.1, read on the forward strand.
ATGTTACGCCAACAGGAATACGCCCTCAGTATCACGACCCACGAATCACCGCAGCAGTCTTTCAACAGCGGTAAACCATTGTTGGTACACACCGCTGCGCTCAAAATACACACACACACTAACAAAACTCCACCACATTGGACAATGCAAACTACACACACCTGACACACATACACACACCACACCCACACACTCACACCACTATAAAACACACACCCACATTACCCACAACCCTTTATGACCCAAACATTTTTGCAAGTGAGAGAGAGAGAAGCCAGGAGCACCCACTCAAACAGAGCCACAAAACACCCTCACCCAAACACCATCCACGCACCTCACACCACACACCCCAACACAGCACCCCACATACCCACACACATATCACACCACATCCATGGCACCCCAAAGACACTGCAGGTTTTCAGAGGAGGAGCTAAGGATCATGGTGGAAGAAATCATCGTGGTAGAGCCACAGCTATTTGGATCACAGATGCAGCAGACATCCATTGCTAGGAAGATGGAGCTATGGCGGAGAGCCGTGGACAGGGTCAATGCCGTGGCACAGCATCCAAGAATGACATCAGGAAGAGGTGGAACGACCTACGGGGGAAGGTGCGTTCTGTGGTTGAAAGACACAAGGTAGCAGTAGAGAGGACTGGCGGTGGACCCCCACCTCCTCCCCCACAACTAAAAACATGGGAGGAGCAAGTCTTGGCAATAATGCATCCGGAGGGCCTCGCAGGAGTAGCAGGAGGACTGGACTCTGGTAAGTCAAATCTTTACTACTATATCCCCCACCCTACCTGCATGCCATCACAAACTCCTACCCCTACCCTCACCCCCATCACTCCACCACCTCACATATACCCCGCTATCACAACCCACCCATCCGAGTACCAAGCCCTGCATGCAACACCAATCCATGGACCCCCATCACAGACCTGCATGGACACCTATCACCAAAGCATCCACACTAGTGACAATCACTTAACCAAACCAAGCACAACTCACACAAGCCAAAGCTGTCTTGGGAATAACAATCATAGGGGGAGAATATACTCATGCACAAGATGGCACACGCAGAAAAATTAACACTGCATTTGCATCCCCACAGGACCCTACTCAACTTCACTGGAGAGGAGTTGCCAACAACATCCAGTCCCCCCCCAAGAAGAGGCCCACAGTGATGACAGCAGCTCTTTACGCCTGGATCAGGATGACCAATCTGGCCCATCAGGGACCTCCAGACAGTCGGTTACCCTGCCACATTCCCAACCCACCACAGAGCCTCCCCCCTCAGGAAACACCAGCACAGCACCCACCCAGCGGGCCCAGGACACGTCAATCAGCAGTGTGTCCACCACTACAGGGACCCCAGGCAACCCCACAAACCCAGGATGATCAGGGACCTGGGGTCAGTGGCAGTGGCCACACGGTTCAGGGGAGAGAGGCACAGGACAACAGGGAAGCTAGAAGGACTGCTGTGCGACAGGGGGAGGACAGGCCCAGGGAACCGACTCTCCAGGAGGCACTCACCAACATCCTGGGAGCATACCACCATTCCCAGGAGACCATGGGCCAGATACTGTACAAGTTGCAGGAGACCCAGCAGCTGCAGGAGGGACAGTACCTGGGGATCAGGGATGACCTAAAAAAAACATCTACACCATCCTGGTCACCATTGCAGGGGTGCTGGCTGACATGGGCAAGACCATGAAGGAGGCAGTTGCAAAACAACGGGCCCCTGACCCTAGCCACACCGATGAACAGCCATCCACCTCCGCCGGCGCTAGTGGACAGGAGGCCCGCCACAGGAACAACAGGCCACCAGCACCCCACCCCCTGCAGAAGGAGAACCACGCCACAAATGGTCCCTGCAATCCAGGCAGAAGCCAGAGAACATTGCTAAGACCCTCACCAGGAAATAAGACTCTCCTGATTGTCACCCTTCTGTCCCACTCTGTCACCCTGTCCACCTTGAACTGCCATTACTCCACTTCCTATGCCCCCATGGACAATGCACCTGTGATAAAAATAGACTGGACTCTACCCTGGACTTTCCTCCACCATCACCCCAGCCCATTGGACATCCCTCTCTACTTATGAGCACTTAAATAAACACCCTTGGAACAAATACAAATCTGGAGTCTGGCAAATGATTTAAGTATGTATTAGTACAACATTATCAAAGCATAGCAAGTCATATGTACAGTTAAATGTTCATTGGAATGACCTTTAGTGGGCAGCAGTAAACACACCAGGAGCCAGAGTGGGCCACAGACATCTGAAAATAGAGATGCCAAAGGGTACAGTAAGTGGCCATAGACATAGGGAAATCAGGCTGCCAAATACAATGTCCAACAGAAAACTGAAATGTAAAGTGAAGTTAGTGTCATACTTGTGTGGTACTGGAAGTACTGCTGTATTATATTACTTCTGTTGTCCACATCTTCTTCCTCTGCCTCCTCTTCATCACTGTCCACAGGCTCCACTGCTGCCACAAGACCATCTCCAGGCTCATCCCCCTGCAGAAAAGGCACCTGGCGTCTCAAGGCCAGGTTGTGCAACATGCAACGATAATCTGGCACACTTTCTTGGGTGAGTAGTACAGGGATCCACCTGTCAGATGGAGACACCTGAACCTAGCCTTCAGGAGGCCGAAGGTTCTTTCAATTATCCTCCTTGTTCGCCCATGTGCCTCATTGTAACGTTCCTCTGCCCTTGTCCTGTCATTCCTCACTGGAGTCAGTAGCCATGACAGTTTGGGGTAACCAGAGTCACCTGCAAATATCAAGGGGCAACTGTTAGACACACACTAACCCTAGGGACAACCCCATACCTAGACACCTACTTATACTGGGTGGGGACCTTGGGCTCACCTATTAGCCACACCCAGTGCCTCTGGAGTTGGCCCATTACATATGGGATGCTGCTATTCCTCAAGATAAAGGCGTCATGCACAGAGCCAGGATACCTGCCATTCACATCGGAGATGTTCTGGTCCGCCACCATCTGCACATTCGTAGAGTGATAGCTTTTTCTATTCCTGAAAACGTGTTCATTTCTCGGAGGGGGGGCAAATGCTACATGTGTACCATCAATGGCACCAATGATGTTGGGGATATGTCCCAGGGCATAAAAGTCAGCTTTCACTGTGGCCAAACCCTCCACCTGGGGGAATACGATGTAGCTGCGCATGTGTGACAACACTCTGGTCAACACGTTGGAGAACATTGACTGAGACATCCCGGATGCCATGGCCACTGTAGTTTGGAAGGAACCACTTGCCAGGAAATGGAGCACTGACAGGACCTGCACTAGAGGGGGGATACCTGTGGGCTGGCGGATAGCTGACATCAGGTCTGGCTCCAATTGGGCACACAGTTCTTGGATTGTGGCCCGATCCAGTCTGTATGTTATGATAATCTGTCTGTCCTCCATTGTTGCAAGGTCAGCCAGGGTTCTGTACACCGGAGGATGTCAGCATCTCATATTCAGCCTCAGCGGTTGAAGCCTATGGAAGAAAACGGTGATCAGTGGGTCATATTCACACATCTATTGCACTAATGATGCATTTTTTTCCTTTACAGAACTAGTATGTGAATCCGAAAATCAGTTGCTGTGCCAATGGCTGCTGTGACGCAGTTATGTGCCATGCCTTGTGCCCCCCTTAAATGGCGGCTGCCGGATCTGTGAGGAGGGACAAGTGGAAATGAGGTAATTCCGCTGGTGTTGTGCACAACTTCGCATTGGTTATCATTGGGCCCTATGGGTTGCCGGAGCCAATGGCGATGTACGCCGGCGGTGACGGTACGCACCGCCGCGGACGTGACCGCATTTTCTATCTGTTTACTCACTTGCTACCTGACCTTCAACAGGAGAGGACCTACACTGCAAGTGCTGCTGTGACCTGCTTCTGGAAGCGACAATGGCTCAAGTGTCTTGGGAAAGGGCCCCTGCCTTCACTGTGGAGGAGTTGGAGAAACTGGTGGATGGGGTCCTATCCCAGTACACGTTAATCTACGGTCCTCCAGACAAACAGGTGAGTACACTGTGAGCATGATGCGTGGGCCATGAATGTAGGGATTGCTGTGTGTGTAAAAGCCACATGTAGAGGGAGGCAGAGGCATCCTGGCCAGAGTGCTGCATGTATGGTGGTCAATGTATGTGCATCAGTGGATGGGAGGGATCTAGTGGGCCATGAGTGTGACGTTCCGGATGGTTGACTAATTCCCTTTTCTGGTGTCTTTTCCATGCAGGTCAGCGCCAACCAGAAAAAGGGTATTTGGCGTGCCATCACCAAGGAGGTGCGGACCCTGGGGGTCTTTGACAGGCGGAGCACCCACTGCCGCAAACGGTCGGAGGACCTGCGCCACTGGGCAAAGAAGACGTTGGAGGCCCAGCTGGGGCTGGCTTCCCAACGAGGAAGGGGTGCCCGTCGCACCATGACCCTCCTGATGTTCCGCATCCTGGCGGTGGCCTATCCGGAGTTGGATGGGCGCTTGAAGGCATCACAGCAGCCACAAGGGGGTGAGTACAGATTTTGAATCCTGACTTTGCGCGCATTAAGGGTTACCTGGGTGGGGGATGTGGGCTGTGGGTGCCCCTAGGCCAGGGCGAAGAAGGCAGGGTAGGTCCCTTGTTGCGCAGGCTCTGGAGCACTCCTACCCCAATGGTGTTAGTGGGCATCTACTACTGGGCAGGGTCCTGTGGGCTTCAGGTGTGCAGCTGATTGGCGGTAGGCGTTGTACCCCATGGGCTGGTGACTATCCTAGTAACTGGTAGTGTATGGCCTAGTGCATAGGGCTGCTCCCTGTGTGTTGTGTACGCCAACGGTGGTGGTGTTGCTGGCATTGACCAAGTGTATCCTCTGTCTCTCCCCCCTTTTTGTTTTGTCAACCTGACTTGTGTGCATTAGCATCATTTGGCGAACGAGCAGAGGCAACGGTGACAGAGGGAGCTGCATCCAACATGGGCCTGGAGGCCAAATCCACCGATGGTGAGGGCACCAGTGGGACGGAGGGCGAATGGAGCACCACGACTGGGACAGGAGGGGACACCACAGACAGCGACTCCTCCTCTGATGGATGCTTCCTGGCAGTGGCGGACACCTTTGTGCCCACTCCAACAACAGGTACAGCCGCCACATCCCTTACTAGCACCGCCCTCCCAGCAGCCCTTTAGCGTGTTTCCCGTGCCCCCTCAACCAGGAGGGTGGGCATCTCCTTTGCCCCAGGCACCTCAGGCCCTGCCCCAGTCAGCCCTGCTGCCCTCAGTGAGTAGGGTATTGACCTCCTGAGATCCCTCACTGTTGGGCAGTCAACCATTCTGAATGCCATCTAGGGTGTGGAGAGGCATTTGCAACAAACAAATGCATACCTGGAGGGCATTCACTCTGGCGTGGTGGCCCAACAGAGAGCATTTCAGGCTGTGGCCTCCTCCCTGATGGCAACCATTGTCCCTGTCTCTAGCCTCCCCCCTCCAACTTCCTCTACCCAGTCCCAATCCCCTCAACCCCAGCTTATCCCGAGCACATCTTCAAACCAGCATTCACCCAAATCACCACACAAAAGTGTCTCAGGCAAACACAAGCACCACACTTCATCTCACAGGCACTCACACAAGCACCATCCCCATGCAGACACACCAACATCCACTGCCTCCACTGTGTCCCCCTCCTCCTCGTCATCCACTTCCCTCCCTGTAGCGCCTCCACTCACACCTGCATGCACTACATCCTCATTCACTACCTCCATCACCAGCACGCCCATCACAACACACCCCTCACTGGCAGTCACCACCCCCACATCCATGCACACGTCCCCTGTGTCCTCTCCCAGTGTGTCTGTGACCCCTCCTCCCAAAGTACACAAACACAAGCACCCACCCAACAGCCATCCACCTCACAACAGCATCCAGCCCATGCACCTGCACCCAAACACAGCAGCCAGACACCTCCTACAACCACTCCCTCTTCCTCCACTCCCAAACCTTTTCCCTATTCCCACCCTAGTGTCTCTAAGAAGCTTTTCCTGGCAAACATTGACCTCTTCCCTACCCCTCCCCCCCATCCTACTGCTCGGGCCAGGGTGTCCAGAACCCAGCCCAGCACCTCAGCCACCAAGTTGACGTCCGCTGTGGTTCCTGCAGCTAACAGAGGGTCAAAGGGGGCACCCGTCAGCCCAGCCAGTGTGCCACCAACACCTGCCAGGGACAAAACCATTCCGCCACCTGCCAAGGTGAAGGGGGGACAGCATGCAGCAAGGGGAAGGAGCACCAATCACCCAGCAAGGCCACCTCAAAGACTCAAGCTGCCAGACCCAAGGTGACACCACCATCTGCCAAGGTGAGGAAGGGGCATAAAACACCAGGCAAGGCACTTCAGCCGTCGGAGGCTGCAGGTGAAGGACTGGTGGCTACCAGCACAACTGCCAGCTGCACCGCAGCCAGCACCACCAGCAGCCCCGCCACTAGCACCGCCACAAGCACCGCCACCTGCACCGCTGCAAGCACCACTACTGTCAGCAGCAGCAGCCCCAGTGGGCAGCCGTCTGAGGCTGCAGGAGAAGGGCTGGGGCCTCCACCCACCACTGGCAGCCCCAGCCACTGCACCACGGCCAGCACTGCCACCTGCACCGCCACTAGCACCGCTGCAGCCACCGCTGCAAGCACCGCCACCTGCACCGCTGACAGTAGCACAACTACCAGCAGCAGCATCCCTAGTGGGCAGCCGTCCGAGGCTGCAGGAGAAAGGCTGGAGCCTCCCACCACCTCTGGCAGCACCCCCACCAGCACCAGCACTGCAACCAGTATGCAGCCTTAGCCGCCGCAGGATGGACTATCATGCAACCTGGTCCCTGCAAATCTCGTACCTCAGACACCCAGGTGAGGGACTGTGAACTGCCACACCCCAAGTGTTGCATCACTGGGCACAAGTGGGGAACAAGTGGAGATATGCATCCACTCACCCAATCCTTGGCAGGATGAAGCAGACTGGGCACAAAGCCCCCTCCAGAACCAGTGGAGAAAGGCATCCACTCACCAACTCCTTGGTAGGATTAAATACACTGGGCACAAAGCCCCCTCCAGAACCAGTGGAGAAAGGCATCCACTCACCCAATCCTTGGCAGGATGAAGCACACTGGGCACAAAGACCCCTCCAGAACCAGTGGAGATATGCATCCACTCACCCAATCCTTGGCAGGATGAAGCAGACTGGGCACAAAGCCCCATCCAGAATCAGTGGAGAAAGGCATCCACTCACCCAATCCTTGGCAGGATGAAGCAGACTGGGCACAAAGCCCTCTCCAGAACCAGTGGAGAAAGGCATCCATTCACCCAGTCCTTGGCAGGATGAAGCAGACTGGGCACAAAGCCCTCTCCAGAACCAGTGGAGAAAGGCATCCATTCACCCAGTCCTTGGCAGGATGAAGCAGACTGGGCACAAAGACCCCTCCAAAACCAGTGGAGAAAGGCATCCACTCACCCAATCCTTGGCAGGATGAAGCACACTGGGCACAAAGCCCCCTCCAGAACCAGTGGAGAAAGGCACCCACTAGAGAGACTTTGGCTTTGCACTCCCCAAGACCAAGCAGTGGGCAACCCACCCACTTGAGAGACTGTGGCTTTGCACTCCCCAGGACCAAGCAGTGGGCAACCCACCCACTTGAGAGATTTGAGAGACTGTGGCTTTGCACTCCCCAGGACCAAGCAGTGGGCATGGAGCCCCCCCCGAGGACCAGTGGCGTTATTCCATCTTCCAGCTGAGGTGCCCCCCTTCCCAATCCCCTGGAGGTGCCTGTGTGTTTTCAACCTGATGCCCCTAAGTGTTCTCTCCGTATTGAGGCAGGAGTCAAGTGTGGGCTTGGCCCTTGATTTTTGGCCCAGTGGCCCACGGACATTTTAAATGGACAATGTACCGCCTTATGTACATATTGTATATTTTTGTAAATACTGTTTTTCTATGTATTACGTATATCTGCCTATTTCTAATATATCACTGATTTGACTCTATTCCTTTTGTCCTTGCGTTCTTCCATGGGGTTACTGGGTGTAAATGTAATGTTGATGCATGTTTTTGTGTGTATGGTGTTGTGGGTGAGGGTGAGGTTATTTGTGTTGCGTGTTGTGTGTGTGTCACTCTCTTTTTCCTCCACCCCTCCCCTGTGTACTAGGTGCCGTACTCACCGTGGTTGTTGTCGCCGCCTTTCGTATTCCTGGTAGATGAGGAGGTAGACCAGCATGGGCAGGACCTGCAGCTCGGGCTTCATGGCGTCCTGGTTCTTCGTTTGTGTCGAGCGGTGAGTGGTTTCCCTTCCATGTCCTGTTTCTGCCGTGCTTTTGATGGCGTTGGTACCGCCCCGGAAAAGCTCGTGGATTGGTGAGTTGTGATGGGGTGGGCGGTACATTGTCTTCCGCCTGTCTGTTGGCGGTTACCGCTGCGTTGTTTGTTGCTACCGCTGTGGCAGTCGGAGTGTTAAAGGGGCTGTCTGTGTTGGCGGTTTCCGACGTGGTCGTGATCCAATTTGTTTTAACGCCGGCCTTTGGCTGTATTACTGCCTCTTTAACACCGACCGCCAGGGTTGTAATGAGGGCCTATATGTTCTCCTACATCTATCAAGATAGATATCCTAAGCCCACCATAAAACTATGAACCACTACTTAGAGGAAACAGATGTATTAACTTGGTTTACGTGTGAATTTGTCTCTGGATAGATCACCCAGAGTGGGTCAGAAAAGTCCCCTCCATGGCCGGTCTTGACCTCCCCATAGTGATGTTGTGTAGCAATTTTAGTTATAGCTCCATGCATGTTATTTTAGCACACTAGGCCTGCCGCTATGCACTTTAACCTAGATATATTTTATTCAGCTTTGTTTATTATTTTAGCAAGATTCTTCAGCTCAAATCCAGTAGTCTCATTACAATAATGAGAGCCTACACGACATTGAGTCTTTGCATATTTTTTTTATTTTGACCACAGTGCACAAGGCAATCATGTGTAGGCTGAAGACCTACATGGAAATTAATTGAGACACGGAGCCACACTCTGTGATCTGGAGTGACACTTTTTGCCCAGCTAGACTACCATCAACTCACAGGGCTGTGAAGAGCTGACAAAAGTGTGCTAGCAACGGATCATCCCTGCAATACAGGTCTTTTTTCCTGTTGCCTGCACTGGGAGAGTTACCCACTGTTTAAATTTACCAGTCCACTGCTCCAATGTAAGCTAGTCTTTGCAGGGTCTATATAAGACACGGATGGCGCATGTGTTCAGCAAAGCGATTGTGAAGTGCTGTGTGTCACTGTAAATGTCCTATGATCCATTTCAGTCTTCTGTATGTGAATGGTACCTAAGATGGACATTGGAAAGTGTCTGTCAGACGTCAATGTGAACTGCAGGATTTCCAACACATTAGGCCATTTGAATTGGGCCAGGATGTAGGGTCCAGGAGATAGGAGACCGAAGTCCCCTTTGAAGTTCAGTAAAAGTCCTTGCCCCCTTCTTCCCCAGAAGTGCTTCCTTCAAAAGGTTGAGAGATAGATGTGTGAGGAAGTCTCTTCCTCTTTTGTGCCTTTGTTTTAGGTCTCCTTGAAAAGGAGCTTCCAGCCTCACACCTCCTTCCTGCTGACACTAGAGAACAAAGCCTTTGACTTCGCCAGGCTGAGAGGAATACACAAAGGTTAGGAACTGCTCAAACTGGTCCCAAGGCTGGTCTTGTGGAATACACAATCTCTGTCTGCAATCTGAATATAAATATTAGGTGAAAACCCCATCATTGTACCAGAACTTATCATCGACCAGTACCAGGGTCTCACTCTATTGCAACTGTGAAAGACATTTGAGCTCCAGGGCTGGGGTGTCTTGCCTGGTTGGGGAACAGGAGCTTGGAAATTCAGTTTCTTGCTGGAAAATTCTGACGTGAAACCATCCTGAGGTATAAAGCCCAATTAATTTTCAGGTGAGATCCTGGGGGTGTTGAAATGGTTTTTGTGTTTATATTTTTGTGCATCCTTAGTAACATGCAGAATGTATTTTCACACTTGATTTCATATAATATATATACGAGTATAGTACTATTGCTTTGAAAACAAATTTCCTATATGTAGAAAATGCAGTTTCTGATGGGCCTCAATTTAGGTATAAATTGTTATCTTTTTCAAGATGGAAGTTACCCCTATCACTTATGTATTTCATCCTTGCTCATGTCTTGCCTCACAATTTCTGCAGCACACAGTCAAGATGGTGATGTACTGGTTTATTTCCACTGTTATTGTGATGCTTGCTGCTCTCAATGAGCTCTCTCTCTGGCTCAATCACAAACTACAACTTTAATTTCAAAGTTGTACCTCTGGTTCACAGTGTCCTACTCATTTGTATAACAAATCATTGTTCATGTATCTAGTTTTGTTCGAGCATCTCCACACAACATTGGTATAGAAGGGGCGGAATAATTATTCTTGTAGTGGAATGGATCTTAGGTGTTACAGCAATATGATGTTTGTTTTTCATATGCTCTGATTTGTTGATGAAATGGTACATTTGTTCACACCACAGTGATTCTGCAGTTTCTGTAATTTCCTTTGTGAAAATAATGTATAAAAACTCTTGAATTTGGGAATGATCCAGAGACTTTCCTATCCTACTAAATGTGTTGTCTGTTACTCTCCTGCTGCATGTATGGGACTTAGAGTACTTTCTTATTTGTCATTGCTCTTTATTGCCTTTTTGATTGAGAGCCTTCATGGCATTGCCTCTGGACTGCTTATGACTGAATTTTGTCATAAAATATTTTAACTGTTTTTGCTTTTGAATTCAGTTATTGAGGTAGCCCATTTACTAAATTAATTGTATTTCCAAATGTTAATGCACTGGTAGGTGCCTTAACGCTGGGACACATTGCCTCATGAAATTGAAGTTTAACACCATCTCTGATCCAGGACAACTGGCCACTTTGATTGAGGTGAGATTTTGAGTGTTTAGAATTTCAAGGTACCCCGCCACCCACTAATTCTGGTAGCAGATGATGTTTGCAGTTAAAGAGGTCCTCCTTTCTATTTTTAACATTCTAGTTTTGCTCAGTCCTTAGTGTTAGTTGATTTCCGGTGTGGATTATCCTGGTAGATTTTGCTGAGAACCTCACTTGCAGTGCTATTCCTTACCGATTTGGATTGTACGTTTTAATAGAGTGAAATTATTCTGATGACTGGGAGTGCTTTGGGGTGTTATTGAGATGTTAAGTGATGGATTGTTATACTGTATGTGAGGCTTTTGGGTATATGATGATGATTTTGGGTTCAATTGGTAGTTTGTTTTGATGTACTATTCTTTGTGATTTGCTTCCAAAAGGGTTTGTGTCTATTATTGGTTAGTTTGGTTAGTTTCGGATTAATCAAAATCCAACATCTCAAGATATTGTGGTTTTACTTGTCTGCAAAAGGTAGTGTGTATTGTGAGGCCGTGCATGCAAACAGATGGGGTTTTCTGAATCAATGAGGATTCCTTGCAGGAGTTTGTGTGTCTAATCGGGGGTTGGTGTCCCTTGCTCCTTCAGTGCACAGTAGTAGATACATTAGGCAAAGGAAGACCGCTAATTGAAACGTGTCCACTTAGTGTAAATTGTGTTTACCCAGTGACACAAAGGTGCTGCTATTGTTTTGTTATTTGAGAAAATAACCTTAATCTAACTTGCTTATTTCCCTCCCATTCAGGTTCTGCAGACAAGGATTATTTTGGTTTATTTAGTGTAAGTGCATGGAGATAGGCTGTGTAATTTGTTTTACTCTTTCACAGAGAAGTCGCACTGTGGTTGGCTAGTCAGCCAGGGATCCTCACTCGGATTAGTGAGACGTCACCACAGAGTCACGCTCTCATTGGTTGGTTGATGACAGAGACATTCTATAATTGGTTGTAATTGGTTGTTCTTTGGCATAGCCACTCTAGGGGACTCGTTGTTGGTCACCAGCTTATTTTGTGTGATTGTTTCGAGAGAAAATAATGGTGCTGTGTTGAAAAAAAACAAAAACGCTTAATGCCTCTGCTACTGAGGGTCAAAAATTATCTGCTGAGGGATATTCTGCATACAAGAAGATGGCGGACATTGGGTTTTATACATTTATCTGGATTTCTGAATAGAATGAGTATACCTACATTTCCTGAGACAGACTATGAATGACAGAAATCCATTACCTAGACCTACACAGTTTGACGGACTGAATAAATAGGATCGGATAGCTACAGAGAAGGATGGAAAGAAAATGTCAAAGCAGATGAAGAGTACTTTTAGACAAAAAGGCAAGTGGGGTCAACAGGAGAGATGCTGGAGGGAGGATACGATGGAGGGAGTAAGAGTTTTCCCTGTAATTGTCAAAGAAATGGCAGACAAAAAGAAAAACAATGAGGGAAATAAGGAGAAACAAAATGAAGACTCAGATGGGGAGGTTAACTTTAGGAATTCTGGTGGTCATTCCAACCCTGGCGGTCTGTGTTAAAGCGGCGGCAAAACCGCCAACAGGCTGGCGGTAAAAAAAATGGAATTCCGACCCTGGTGGAAACCGCCAACAGAGACCGCCACTTCAACACACAGCCCGCCACGGCGGGACAAACAAACAGCGCGGCGGTCACCGCCAACAGACAGGCGGGAGTCAATGTACCGCCCACCCTATCACAATCCACCAATCCGCCACCTTTTCCGGGGCGGTACCCCCGCCGATAAAAACACGGCGGAAACAGCCATTTCGAACGGAAAACGCTCACCTCCATACACCCCACGAGGAATCTGGACAGCATGGAACCCGAACTCCACATCCTCCCAGCGATTGTCTTCCTGCTCCTCTACCAGGAGCACGAACGCCGGCGCAGAAGACAACGGTGAGTACTGCACCTACGACACAGGGGAGGGGGGAGGCAAAAAATTACGGGGACACACATACGCGACACACCCACCCCCACCCTCACCCACTACAACACACACATCAATGCATAGCAATACATCACAGTTACCCCCCCAAACTCCCCGGAAGAATGCAAAGACAAAAGGTAATGATTCTAAACATTGGAATATATTGTATTACTGGCTTAAAAATATATCACACATCTAAAACTTTTATATATATAAATTGTCACATAAATCACATGGGCAAAGCCCACACAGGATACCTGACTCCAACGGAGAGAACACTGCAGGGGCATCAGATAGCAAAAGTACAGGCACCTCAGGGGGAAGGGAAGGGGGGGCACCTCAGCCAGATGAGTCCACGACGCCAGATCCACGAGGGGCCTCCATGGCCACTGTTCCATCCTGGGGAGTGCAAAGCCACAGTCTCTCAAGTCTCTACAGTGGGTGGCTTGCCCACTGTTCCATCCTGGGGAGTGCAAAGCCACAGTCTCTCAAGTCTCTACAGTGGGTGGTTTGCCCACTGTTCCATCCTGGGGAGTGCAAAGCCACAGTCTCTCAAGTCTCTACAGTGGGTGGTTTGCCCACTGTTCCATCCTGGGGAGTGCAAAGCCACAGTCTCTCAAGTCTCTACAGCGGGTGGTTTGCCCACTGTTACATCCTGAGGAGTGCAAAGCCACAGTCTCACAAGTGGATAACAGTCTCCATTGGTACTGGAGGGGGACTGGTGCCCAGAGTGCTTCGTGCAGCCCAGCCCGACACAGATGCGTGCCTGCCCCTTCCGCCAATGGGCCAGCGGTGCTTGAGACGGCGGTGCCCAGTTCAGCGGTCCTTGAGACGGCGGTGCCCAGTTCAGCGGTCCTTGAGGCGGCGGTGCCCAGTTCAGCGGTCCTTGAGATGAAGGGCCCAGTGCAGCGGTGCATGAGACGGCGGTGCCCAGTTCAGTGGTGCTTGAGATGAAGGGACCAGTTCAGCGGTGCTTGAGACGGCGGTGCCCAGTGTAGCGGTGCTTGAGACGGCGGTGCCCAGTTCAGCGGTGCTTGAGATGAAGGGCCCAGTTCAGCGGTGCTTGAGATGGCGGTGCCCAGTTCAGCGGTCCTTGAGATGAAGGGCCCAGTGCAGCGGTGCTTGAGACGGCGGTGCCCAGTTCAGCCTGACCAGAATGAATGCCCTCCAGGTATGCATTGCTCTGGTGCACCTCTCTTTCGACACCCTGGATGGCATTCAAAATGGTAGACTGCCCAACAGTGAGCTTCCTCACGAGGTCAATGACCTCCTCACTGAGGGCAGCAGGGGTGACAGGGGCAGGGCCTGAGGTGCCTGGGGCGAAGGAGATGCCCACCTTCCTGGGTGAGCAGGCACGGGGCAGACGCTGAGGGGCTGCTGGGAGGGCGGTGCTGGTGCGCTGGTGAGCTCCCTTCAGAGGACGAGTCGCTGTCACTGACATCCGCACGAGTCCCCGCTGGGGAGCTCCCCTCGCCCTCCGTCTCACTGGTGAATTCCGAATCCGTTACATGGCCCGCCATGGCCATGTGAGATGCAGCTCCCTCGTGCTCCGATGCCACTTCTCCTCCGCCTGATGATGCTAATGCACACATGAACAGGAAGACAACAAAAAAGGGGGGGGGGGAAATAAAGAAATGTTGAGTGCATGCATTGGCGACACCGTTGGCGGACAGGACAGACACAGAAGGCCCATGCACTACGCCGCGCACTTGGGGTCGACTACGCAATCCGTGGGACATGGCCTACAAGCCTATGGGCGACATCTGCACACATAGATGACACAGGGCAATGAATAGCTGTACTTGGCACCCTACAGAGGTGGGGGCCGGGGGCACAGGGCCATGCCTTACAGAGGGGCCTAGCTTACAGATATCGGCCTGGCCTAGGGATACCCACAGCCCTCCTCCCCCACCCAGACACCTCCACTGCGTGCAAAGTCACCAGGATTTGAGTGTACTCACCCCCTTGTGTCTGCTGTGATGTCCTCACACGCCCATCCAAATTGGGGTAGGCCACCGCCAGGATCCAGGACTTCAGGGGGGTCAAAGTCCGACTGACACCCCTCCCACGTTGGGAGGCCATCCCCAGCTGAGCCTCCGCCGTCTTCCTGCTCCAGCGGCGGATGTCCTCCCATCTCTTCCGGCAGTGGGTGCCCCGTCTGTGGTGGACCCCCAGGGTCCGGACGTCCTTGGCGATGGCACGCCAAATATCGATATTCTGGTGGGCGCTGACCTATGTGACATGTACAGGGGGATTAAATAATCATCACCATCTGCATGCGCGATGTGAGTGGCCCCCCATCCCCACCCTTGCCATGTGGCACATGCTCTCATCTGTCGTTTGATGCATGCCTCAATCGCTCCCCTCCCCACCATCTTTCATCCACCCCACTCAACACAGGCATTGCCCACAAAGCATGGTCCCAGTGTACTTACCTGTTGGTCTGGAGGACCGTAGAGTAGCGCATACTGGGGAAGGACCCCATCCACAAGTTTCTCCAATTCCTGAGAAGTGAAGGCAGGGGCCCTTTCCCCAGTCGCATGAGCCATTGTCTCTTCCAGACCGAGGTCACAGCAGCACTTGCAGTGTAGGTCCTCTCCTGTGGAAGATCAGGTATCGAGTGATTAAGCAGATAGAAAATGGCGGTCACGCCCGCGGCGGTGCGTACCGCGGCGGTGCGTACCGCGACCACCGGCGCACATCGTCATTGGCTCCTGAGACCCATAGGGTTCTATGTTAACCAATGCAGCTTTGCGCCGCGGTCTTCGACCGCCTACCGCCACGGTGTGCCACGCCAGCGCATTGACCTCACATCCCATTGTCGCACTTCACAGGTCAGGCAGCCGCCATTTCAAGGGCCCACATGGCTTAGTTTCTACTGCGTCACACATACCTAGGCCTTGCATCGACACTCATACAAGCCATTCAATGCATTGGGAATCGTGTTATGTGCAAGCTGTGGGAACGTACCTGTGGGTTGATTGACTCTGTGCTCGCTGTTGTCCTTCATAGGCACCGTCCGCTGGGACATGCGAGGAGATGGAGGAATCTTCCCGTGTACAGACCGCTGGTGGACCTGGCGACAATGGAGGAAAGACATGTCATACTGACATACAGGCTTGACCGAGCCACTATACAGGAACTGTGTGCCCAGCTGGAGCCAGACCTGATGTCACCAATCCGCCAACCCACAGGGATCCCCTCTCTAGTGCAGGTGCTGTCAGTACTCCATTTCTTTGCAAGTGGGTCATTTCAAACAACAGTGGCCATAGCATCAGGGATGTCCCAGCCTATGTTTTCCAAGGTGTTGTCCAGAGTGTTGTCTGCCCTGCTCAAACACATGCGGAGCTACATCGTCTTCCCTGAGGTGGGGGATTTGCCTACAGTGAAGGGTGATTTCTATGCCCTTGGACATATTCCCAACGTCATAGGTGCCATTGATGGGACACATGTTGCTTTGGTCCCCCCCAGCAGGAGTGAACAGGTGTACAGGAACCGGAAGAGTTATCATTCCATGAATGTCCAGATGGTGTGTTTGGCTGACCAGTACATCTCCCGTGTTAATGCCAAGTTCCCTGGGTCAGTGCATGACGCATACATCATGCGGAATAGCAGCATCCCTTACGTGATGGGTCAACTCCAGATGCACCGTGTGTGGCTAATTGGTGACTCTGGTTACCCCAACCTGTCATGGCTACTGACCCCAGTGAGGAATCCCAGGACAAGGGCAGAGGAACGGTACAATGAGGCCCATGGGCGTACTAGAAGGGTGATCGAGCAGACCTTTGGCCTCCTGAAGTTTAGGTGCCTCCATATGACAGGTGGATCCCTAATGTACTCACCAAAGAAGGTGTGCCAGATCATCGTGGCCTTCTGTATGCTTCACAACCTGGCTTTGCGACACCATGTGCCTTTTCTGCAGGAGGATGGTCCAGATGTTGGTGTTGTAGCAGCTGTGGAGCCTGTAGAGAGTGAAGAGGAGGAAGGCGAAGAGGACGACATAGACAACAGGAACACAGTAATACAGCAGTATTTTCAATGACACACAGGTAAGAATCCACACCGGCATATTACATTTACTTAAAGACTACTACCTCTCTACTGTCTGACCTTTTCCCCCAGTGTATGGTAACTAAGTTGTGACTTTCCCTTACGATTTCAGAGATGTGGGCCCCACTGCGTGACATCTGCTTTGTTTCCCCATGGACTACAGCTGTGTGACAGTGGTATGTTGTCATCACAATGTAAATGAGCATTTTGGCACGCTTATGTCTAATACATTTGTTCAAAATTACAGCCAGACTCCAGATTGTTTTGTGCAATAAGTGTGTTTATTCAAGTACTCTAAATTGGTGGGTGGTTGAAATTCGGTGAGGGGTGATGGTGGAGGAATGTCCATGGCAGAGTCCAGACTATCAGTATCACAGGTGCATTGTCCAAATGCCTGTGGAAAGTGGAGCAGGGGCAGTTTAAGGTTGGACAGGGTGACAATGTGGGACAGTGGGATGACAATCAGGGAGGTATCCTTTCTTGGCGGGGGTCTTGGCATCTTACTCTGTCTTCTTCCTGGATCTCAGGGCCCGCTTGCGGGGTGGTTCTCCTTCTGCAGGGGGTGGGTTTCTGGTGGCCTGTTGGTCTTGTGTCAGGGCCTCCTGTCCACTAGCGCCGGCACAGGTGGTAGGCAGTTCTTGGTCCATGCTAGTGACACGGGCCCTTTGTGGTGCCACAGTGTCCCGCAAAGTGGTGACTACCTTCAACTTCTACACTCCAACACGTCAACTCCGATCCGCCAACCTCGCCCTCGCCATCGTACCCCGCAGATCCTTCTCCTTCCTCGCCGCCAAGACCTGGAACTCTCTCCCCACATCTCTTCGCCAGACCCAGGACCTCCTCGCATTCAGAAGGCTCCTCAAGACCTGGCTCTTCGACCGCTAAACCAGCCCCCCCCCCCCCCTCAGCGCCTCGAAACCCTGACGGGTACATAGCGCGCTTAATAAATATTATGATTGATTGATTGATTGATTCAGAGCCACTACGATGGTGCCCATGGCGGAACTGATGTTTCGTAGTTCCTCCCTGAACCCCATATACTGTTCCTCCTGCAGAAGCTGGATCTCCTGAAACCTGGCCAGGACCGTCGCCATCGTCTCCTGGGAGTGGTGGTAGGCTCCCATGATGGAGGAGAGGGCCTCGTGAAGAGTGGGTTCCCTGGGCCTGTCCCCACCCTGTCGCACAGCAGCCCTCCCAGTTCCCCTGTTTCCCTGGGCCTCTGTCCCCTGGACCGTGTGCCCACTACCACTGCCCCCAGGTCCCTGTTGTTGTTGGGGTGGTGGGTTAACCTGGGTGCCCTGTAGTGGTGGACACACCGCTGATTGACGTGTCCTCGGGACAGAGGTATGGGCCCGCTGGGTGGGTGCTGTGCTGGTGTTCCCAGAGGGGGGAAGGTCTGCTGTGGCCTGTGGCTGTCTGAGGGGAACCGACTGTCCCGAGGTCCCCGATGGGCCGGGCTGGTCTTCTAGATCCAGGGAGACAGAGCTGCTGTCATCACTGTGGGCCTCTTCTGGGGGTGGAGTAGACATTTGTGGACCCTCCTGGCCGGTGACGTGGCGTTCGGGTCCTGCAGGGGTATAAAAGTATGGTTATTGCTTCTGTGTGTGCCATAGCGTGCAATGGGTGGGTGCCCGTGTACCCCAGTGCTGGCATTCCCTTGTGGGGGCTGTTGTGACGGTGGTTTGGGGGGGGGATGGGTATGTGCAGTGGGCATGCTTAGGTGGTCGCATGCAGGGCTTGGTGTTGGGATGGGTGGGTTGTGATGGTGAGACATTTGCAAGGAGTAGGTGTGATGGGGGTGGGGGTGAGGGTGGGGGTATGAGTTGGCATGCTGGTGGGGTGGGGGGATGAAGTAGTTAAGATTTGACTTACCAGAGTCCATTCCTCCGCCTACTCCTGCGAGGCCCTCAGGATGCAGGATCGCCAAAACCTGCTCCTCCCATGTTGTAAAATCTGGGGGAGGAGGTGGGGGTCCGCTGCCAGTCCGCTGCACCGCAATGTTGTGCCTGGATACCATAGAACGCACCTTCCCCCGTAGGTCGTTCCACCGCTTCCTGATGTCGTCCCTATTTCTTGGGTGCTGTCCCACAGCGTTGACCCTATCGACTATTCTGCTCCATAGCTCCATCTTCCTGGCAATGGTGGTGTGCTGCACCTGTGTCCCGAATAGCTGTGGCTCTACCCGTACAATTTCCTCCACCATGACCCTGAGTTCAGCCTCAGAAAACCTGGTGATGTGTATTGGTGTGTTGTTTGAAGTGCGTGGTAATATTGCTGGGTGACAGTGAATTGCACGTCTGGGTGCTCGGATCTCTTTTCTCTGTGCGTGTTCACGAATCTCTAGGAGTGGGGGTTTGTGGGTGATGTGGGTGTGTGTTTTTTATTGTATTGGGTGTGTGGGAGTGTTGTTTGTATGTGTATCAGGTGTGTGTATTTTGAATTGTCCTATGTGGCTGTGTTTTGGAGCTGTGTGTGTATTTTGAGCGCCGCGGTGCGTACCGCCAATGGAATACCGCGGTTGAAAGACCGCCGCGTGGATTCGTGGGTCGTAATGGCATGGGCGTATTTCTGTTGGCGTGTCGGTGGAGGTTTGGTCATCGCCAGTTTCTCGCTGCCCTTTGGTGTGGCGGACTTTTGTGGATGTCTGTATTTTGGCGGTTTGCCTGTTGTGGGTCAGAATGACCGTGGCGGTTTACCGCGGCCGCGGAGGGGTTCTGGCGGTCTTCTGCACGGCGGTAAGCGCCTTTTACCGCCAAGGTTGGAATGACCGCCTATGTTTTGAATTTCATACCTCCTCCGTCTACAGACCGAGTACAAATCAAGGACCTGGTCCTTTAGTGCCAGATTTTTGTGTAAAGGAAGATAGAAGGGGTTTACAAACAAAAGGACCAACCACGCCTATGGTTGCAAGTTAAATAGCGATTAACCCATCTTAGTCTGCAACAACAGCTTTGTCGAGTATTATTAGAGATACTATTGTTATATCTCCAGTTTCAAATGACACCCTGTTACTACTGATAATGTTTAGAGGCCTTCCGGGCATTGAGGGAAAATTTGTGTAATGCACCCACCCATGGAATGCCTCATTATAAATTTATAATTTCATATTCTGTCATGAGAGAGATGGCGTGCACTTTCAGTTTTGACACAAAAATATGGCGGAATCATAAGGGGAGTGGCTTGTCTGTCAGCTGTGTTGGACCCAATAGCTGTTAGTCTTCCTGGTTGTTTGCAACTGTGTAAAGTGAAGGAATTGTTATGTGACATACTTTGATTGTGTTTGTTCCACATTCTGTTGAGATTTTGCTTACTTGTACTCAGACTAAGCACATGACAGTTGTTTGCCCAGATATGAACAAGTCATATTGGCAGCTAATAATATTTGAATCAAAAGATGTAATTTCTTTAAACCTTTGACGTTGCTTCCTGTCCAAAACAACATTTGTGAAAACAAAGACAGGATTGATGATGATGATGATGAACCTGAATGCCTCAGTGTACCAGAATTATGTACCGAAACAAGACCAGGCATTAACGAAATTCCTCTGGAAGTCCCTGATCTGACTCTGTTTCTTGGTGGTTTCTCTTTAAGAGACCAGTATGTAGAACTAAAGGCTGCTTATGCAGCATGTTCCGTTTCTGAAGTCCTTAAGCATCTCACCTGCGGAATGTAGCTTCAGCACAAGTGGCAGAGTTGGTTGATTTGACAGGAGCTTGTTGCCTGTCAGAAAATTTGAATGTGATAATCTATACATGGTATAGACTTGAACAGTATGGTTTTGAACACCTAATGTCACCAAGAGGTTTTATTTCATCCTCTGGAACTCTAATCAGGAACAGTCTATACTTGATTTATGGAAAGCAATACAACAGCTAAACAAGATCATTGTGGTCATGTGTGCTGCCATAAGGATGGAAGGGATATGGATATGGAAATAAAAATACGGACCAAGATACTGTGCAAAATTCAGTAGAAATTCACTACAAAAAGCAAAGGTTACAAGTATGTTATAGTTAGGTTAATATTTTACACACACAAAAATTTAGAAAGTCAGCAGTTATAGTTATACTTGTTATGCCATAAGGTAGCTATCACCCGTACCTTTGCCATGCAGTGCTAATTTCTCCACATATTACATTAGTGATGACATCTTCGATGGCCTCATTGATAACATCACTATAACAATTCCAATAAAAATATTGATGAGAAAACTGTGCATGGTGGGGGCGAGAGTTATAGTTACCTTAGGGCATGAGTTATAGTTTCTAGTATAACTATAACTGCTGAGTTTTGTGTGTGTAAAATCAGAACCTAACTATAAAATCCTGTAACCTTTGTTTTTTTAGTGAATATCTATCTATCTATCTATCTATCTATCTATCTATCTATCTATCTATCTATATATGGATATGGATATGTATAAATATATTTACTTACTGTTTCGATGTAAAAGCATGCATGACAAAGGCATGTGGGTGGTAAAGACATGGTGTGGTGATGGACATGTGGTAAAAGCATTGTGTGGTAAAGACCATTTTGAAAGGAATGCTTGGCCATATTTGCAAATAAGAGAGCTCTTTTACAAAACTTTAAGCAGATGTTATTGGAATGCCATTGTGTAATGGCCTTAAATACCTTCTTGTACTTGTCTGCTTGTTCTCTAAATGGGTTGAAGCATTTCCCGCCGAGAAATAGGACCACTAAGGGAATTAATTCTGAGACCTGGCTTGCTGACCTCTGTTGAGAAAGGCCATGGCTCCAATTTTAAACATGAGATTTTACAATTAAGTTGTACAACTCTCCAAACTGACAAGAGATTCCACTGTAGTTATTGTTCCCAATCTTCTGGAACAGTTGGAAGGATAAATGGAATCATCAAAAACAAAATTTTCAAAGTATGTGCTTCCACTGGTTTGAAAGGGCCAGATGCCCTTCCTCTTGTTTGGATGAGTACCAGGCGTATTCCTGACAAAAGGACTGGACCTTCACACATGAAATACTGATTGGGAGGCCAATAATATTGGCTTATACTCTTTTGACTACACTTGTTTCAATTAAAGATAACATTGTTCAATATTACTGTTAAGGTACAGCTTGTATGGTACAATTTGTATCTCATCGGGTGAATTTGGCAACCGCACTGGCCAGAGGAATCTAGTGCCACCTGTTGAAACCAGGTAGCTAGGTGACTGGGTGGTGATCAAAAGTCATGTCCTCAAAATGGCGTAGTAATACTTGTTAATAACACTAACAAAAGAGCAAAGGTGGTAGAGGAAGAAGTGGTGAAAACAACCATTGATTTGCAGAGTAAAGCTCAAGTTCACAGTGTGAATCCAGAGGGGGTGAAACATGTGGAAATAAAACTGGTAAACCTGTTGAAGACATTGAAGTTATAGAAGTTCATATCCTAGTGGAGGTACCATCAGTACGGTTCAATTTCATGACAAGGATCAGAGTGAAGAGCTGTTACAATGTCAAAGTCAAAGTCAAAGGCATGAGGGTCAGCAAGAATAAGTAGTGTATGATCCAAAATGTGAAAGACATCAGTTGTAATTGTGAGTCACAAGAACGCTGAGCGGAAGAAAGCAGGTCAAAGTGAATCGTGCTGCTAATGCTGATCAAAACTCAAGTCCATCAATGAGTGGAGAAGACTCAGCAGTAGTCACAAATGAAGATGTAAGGGCCAAAATAACCAAACACTGAAAAGAACTTGTAAAAGAAACCAATGGTAGAATGAAAGAATAAAACCATTCAATGAAGAATCTAAAATAATCAAAACGGACACAGAAAACAGTGAACATGAATCAACAACTGCTACATACATGCATGCTTCACCTGAATGGACATATCTGGGATCTGTATCTGAGAAGAGTTATAACAAGAAACTTACAGTCCAATAAACCGTTGCCAATACACTGTTGAAAGTGAACATGAAAAGAAGAACCACCTTGAAAACTCTTAGGAGATTGTTCAAAATTATGCCTGAACTGTGAAAAATTTCAAATAAGATTTAAATTAAAAAAAAAATCATTTTGAGAGCATTAACTGAATACACTTTGATAAAAAAGAAACCTTTTTAAAATCTATTTTGAATTTTGAATATTGTTTTCAGAGAAATAAGAATGAACGTTTATTATTTTTTGAAGAAAATGTTTGTTCTTGGAATTGTACTATTACTTTTGAGCTTACAGAAAATGGCATATGGCAAATGCTGCAAATTAATTGGTTTAATGACTTTGCTAATGGCACTAATAACTTTAGTTGGCTTGCTATGCCTCTTTTCTCCTCTGCGATATGACTGCACAAAAGGTGAATTAACTACAGCATGTCACAAAGTTAAAAATAATACACTGGCACATAGGGATAGCTTAGAAAGCATAGCGAGTGGATTTCATAATAATATTTAAACTAAAATGTTGAGTTACTATATTGAGGTTATGGGGATCAAAAATGGTTATGTATGTACATTTCTTACTTCTTCTGCAGCTGAAGGCACTACCTACTTTCATTTACCAATACCTTATGGTCGCGCATGTAACGTGCTGGTTAATATTTTTAACAAATATTAATTTCTTTCTCCTCAGATTTCAAAGGCTCACCAGAAGATCTGCCAGTCTCTGAAGATGAAGCTATCTACAAGGGTCTTAAATATGGTACATTTCCAAATACAGTTGCTCAAATTAAGCATAAAATTAAAATGGCTAACTGGGAGTATGTGTGCATTTTGAAGAACTTAAGTTTGTTAAAGAATACAATGAGACAACAGCTAAGACTGTGAGAGATTGGAAAGTTGAAAAGAAGATAAGAGAGCAGATTAAGGCGGTCATTCTGACCCTGGCGGTCAAAGACCGCCAGGGCGGAGGACCGCGGGAGCACCGCCGACAGGCCGGCGGTGCTCCAATGGGGATTCCGACCGCGGCGGTAAAGCCGCGGTCGGACCGGCACCACTGGCGGGCTCCCGCCAGTGTACCGCCGCCCCATTGAATCCTCCAAGGCGGCGCAGCTTGCTGCGCCGCCGAGGGGATTCTGACCCCCCCTACCGCCATCCAGATCCCGGCGGTCCGACCGCCGGGATCCGGATGGCGGTAGGGGGGGTCGCGGGGCCCCTGGGGGCCCCTGCAGTGCCCATGCCACTGGCATGGGCATTGCAGGGGCCCCCGTAAGAGGGCCCCTACATGTATTTCACTGTCTGCTGTGCAGACAGTGAAATACGCGACGGGTGCAACTGCACCCGTCGCACAGCTTCCACTCCGCCGGCTCGATTCCGAGCCGGCTTCATCGTGGAAGCCTCTTTCCCGCTGGGCTGGCGGGCGGTCTGAAGGCGACCGCCCGCCAGCCCAGCGGGAAAGTCAGAATTACCGCCGCGGTCTTTCGACCGCGGAACGGTAACCTGACGGCGGGACTTTGGCGGGCGGCCTCCGCCGCCCGCCAAGGTCAGAATGAGGGCCTAAGACTGAAGAAGAATTTAGATTGTCAAATTTGCATACTAGAATGAGAATGTAAATGAAAGTAGAGGTGAATTGTGTATGGCATGTCGTGAACCAACAGGAGTTAGGTCAATTGAATATGTAGGTGAATGTGAAAACAATTATATTATAAATGGTGATTTCCTGATTGGTGAGGAACCAATTCTACGAGCCATTTATTATGTGTGTGGTAAGACTTCTTATTTCAATCTGCTGCATAATTGTGTTGGATCATGTTATTTTGCATTAGTGTTTTCTACAGTCTGTTACACGAGTGGAGTGAATGATACAGTTGGTTTGGAGAGGGTGAAACATGGTTATCGGCAGATGGTAGTAGATATATTAGGAGTCAATTTTCCTCTTATAGCTTTGGCTATGAATGATGTGGAAATTCAAGCCCACATTATGAACATGGCGGTCTGGACCGCCATGCCGGCGGGGGCGGAAATTACCGCCACCGGCATGGCGGTCCGGACCGCCATTTAATGGACATGGGGAGACTGCCACAGGCAGAACTCTGCCACCGCCAGGCTTACCACCGCAAGGCAGCCTGGCGATGGCAGAGTTCCTTAACCGACAGAGCAGCGCTGCAAGCAGTGCTGCCCGCCGGATAATGAACCTGTTTTCCCCCAGCCTTTCCCTGGCCTTTCCCTGACAGAATGGGTGCCCCGGGGCCCCTGTGCATAGCCCCGTCGTGTATGACACTGCCCGATTTACATCTGCTGCACCCACCGCACTGCTACATTGCCAATGGCTCCAGGTGGAACCGTCAGCACTGTACAGGCCCTGCATTCCGCTGAGCTGGCTGGCGGAAACACTGTTTCCGACAGTCGGGCCTGTGGAATGTTGTTTATTTGGCCGGTGGGGTCTTCAACGTGCTGGCGGTCGTTGTTTCCCGCTGAGTTCGTAATGAGGGCCTAAGTATTTGTCTACACTTGTGGATCGACTTGCTTCTAATACAGCCAGTGCTTTCATCCAGATTAATTCTTGGCACTAGGTATCCTTCTTGCAAATGAAGGTCATGTTTGCAAGGTACTGATGGTAAAAGGAGTGTTGCACCTTTATGCCTGATAACAGTTGGGTTATTAATGCATTTGTGAATAACATTACTAGTATCTCTTATGAGGTCTAAGATTTAGAAGAGCATGGCTTGTGGGAAACAGTAGTTTTCTGGGTTAGTCAGATAGGGAAGGGTTTTAGTAAGGATGGAGATGGTTTGATAGTCAGGGGGAATGTTAGGGCAAATTCTTACTACTGTAATAATCTTAACAGTTTGAGCAATAACCCTGTTTCTTTTGTTTAAACTCTGGGTATTTGTTTCTAAATGGTGGGTTTAAGGGACAAAACTAAGTTGGCAAAGTGAAAAAGACAAGAGCTTGAGATGGAGGATGTTAAATATCATGAATGCAATCAGCTGAAATTGATGAAAGAATCAAAGTGAAAGAAGCAGAAAGTGATCTGTGTTATAATATCTGATTATTTAATTTGACTAATTGTGTGTTTTGGTGATTATAGAATTATCAGAGCGGGGGATTTTTCAGAGATGTTATGCGTTTATATTTTTGTGCATCATCTGGGCTAGGTTAGTCTTTTTGTCCTTCGTTTGGGGGAGTTGTGTAAGAAAGTCACTTTTTTTGGCATGGTTATTCCCCACTTCTGCCTGTTATCAGTGTGTCTAGACTGTTCTCACCCTCTCCCTTAGAAATAGGTGCTCGGGAAGGGTAGTCTCCTTACGCCAGCAGCTTGCTTTCAAAGGCACATTTGGTGCCCTCTTTGCATAATCCTGTGTGCACCAGTCCAGGGACCCCCAGTCCCTGCTCTCGTGTGAAACCACACAAAGGAAAGGTGAGTGACCAATCCCCTGTCCATCACCACCCCAGGGGTGGTGCCCAGAGCTCCTCCAGGTGGCCGCTTGATACTGCCATCTTGGAAACAAGATGTGCACAAGCCCCTTGGAGCATATGGTTGGTCAGGACAGGTGACTGACGTTTGTGACCCCCTTTGATAGGTGGTCACCCTGCAGAGTAACCAAGTCCCTTGTTAGGGCTATTTAGGGACTCTCTTGCTAGTGCGTCCCCAGATTTGGCATGCAAGACCCACCAGGACTCCTCTGCATGGACCTCTTTTGGTCCTGGCCACCGGAACCCCTGCTGGACTTCACAGGAACGAAACAAGCCTGCAGCTCCTGAGACAGCCTCACCTTGCAACATTGTTTCTCTGGCTCCTTCTAGCAATTGCAACATCTCCATGGCTGTGCATCCTCTGGGGTCAGCAAGACTTCAGCTGCACCAAAGAAGCAAGAAGATATGTCCCTTGGAGTGAAGGAGTGACTCCCTTGCATCCGTAGGCACCTAAGTAAATGACGTCTGGCTGCTGGGATCTGCTCTCCACAGGAACTGTGTGGATCCTCCAACACAGGTGGTGGTCCTGAGTGGTCCTCTTGGTCATCCCTGCCCTCTGTCCATCTTGGGAGATGGTGAGCCCTTGCCTCTCCCTGCAGGACATAACCCCTGTGCACTGCAACACTTGCATCAACCAAGGCTTGTTGATTCCTGCTCTGAGGGACCTTCATGATCCAAGTAGCCCTGGCCTCCAGCACTTAATCCATGCAAGGACAGCCTTTCCTCTGCTGCTCCAGCAACGTGGGATTCCTTTCCATGTGTGCTGACTGGGCCTCACTGCAACTTAGAGTGCCTGCTGCTGGTGGGTTGCCTGTGGAGGTTACAACTGCTTCTGCTGGCTCTCCCAACTGCTGAGGGTCAGCCTGAACCCTTCTCCAAGGGTCGAGTCCCCTGGACCTTGGTAGCCCTCTTCTTCTCCACAAGTACTCTTCCACCCAGATTTGCGTTTGCCAAGGCTTGTTGGTGGTTCCACTGACCACTGACCCAACAGCAATCCAGCGACCAGAGTGGGCCAGCTCCTGCACAACTTCAGGGACTCCTCATCAGCTCCTGTGCTCTACAGATGGCCTTCTTCATCCACCGTTGACCTGGAACTTTATCCACAGAAGGGTGAGTAGTGTCTCCTGTCCCACCTGGACACTCCTGCGTGGACTGGACTCTGTTCTGTTCTCCTGCAGGTCCTCTTCTACCAGAATCCACCCTTGGGTTCCAATGGACTGGTCCTGTTCCTGGAAAGTTCCTTTCCCAATTCCCTTTCTTAGTCTTTGGGAAGACCAGGTAACTTACCTCTGCTCTCCTGGTTGCTGGGGGTCATCAAGGTACTCACCTCTTGGGGTCCGGAGTTCTCCCAGCTCCCTTCTAACTATCCCACATACTTGGGTGGGGGACCTAACTATGCATTCCACTATTTTAGTATATGGTTTGGCCCCCCCTATAGGGCCCTAGCTATTTTCCGCTATTTCTTGCCAATGTTTGTTATTTCTCTATGCTAAGTCCTAATACTTACTGTGTATATATAGTGTGTACTTTCCTCCAGTTGGTGGACTGCTGTTATCTAGTTCAGTGTAACTGCAATAACGTACCTTTATTTTTGCAAGACAGTGTGGTCCCTTTCACGTGAGATAAGCTGCTGTGTGACTACTTTGGTATTGCAAGTGCTTTACACTCCTAGATAAGTCTTGGCTGTTCACCATAGCTACCACTAGCTTCTCAGACACTGTTTCACTAACTAATAGGAGTTGCCTGGACCTGGTTTAAAGTGCAAACACCATAGGTGTCCACCACATACCAAGCCGACATCCTACAAAATGTTCAGGGGTGCCCCTAAAATACTATATTTAGGGGCGTTACGGGGGTCAGAGGGCAGTAACCAATGGCTACTGACCCTGAGGGTGGCTACACCCTTCCTGTTTCCACTCCCTTTGGGGAGGGAGGGCACATTTCTTTCCCTAAAGGCTATCCTCCTCTAAAGCAAGGAATGGATCACTTCAGCTCTGGCACCCTAGAGGTGGTCACTCCTCCTTGTTTTTCCTAATTTTCCCGCCAGCCCTACTGCCAAAAGTGGGCCTTGGTCCGGGGGTGGGCATTTCCACTAGCTGGAGTGTCCTGAGAGGGGAGATGTGAAGCACCTCCACCCAGAGTAGGCTTTGCTCCTGATCCCAGAGAGCACAACGGCCCTCACCCCATCAAGTCAGAAACTTGTCTGTTAGTGGCAGGTTGACACAGACTGGCCAGAATTGCATTAGAGAGATGGATAAAATACAAGGGGTATCTCTAAGATGCCCTCTGTGTGCATTTTCCAATAAACCCAACAGTGACATCAGTGTGGGTTTATTTAGCTGAGAAGTGTTTATCCAAACCTTCCAGTCTTCAGTGGAGCCATGGTGGAGCTGTGGAGTTTGTAATGACAAACTCCTACCCCTTGTACTCAATATGGCCACACTGCACTTACAATGTCTAAGAATGGACTCGGACACTGTGGGGGCATGTTGCTCATGCAGCTATGCCCTCAGCTGTGGTATAGTGCTCCCTGTCTTAGAGCTGTAAGGCCTGCTAGAGTGATGACTTACTTATGCCACAGGCAGTGAATGGTAGGCATAAGGTTGGGTGTCATGTTGACTTTGCCCTTTTGGTCCCACCAGCAACATAAGCTGCAATGGCAGTGTGCATGTGTTTGGTGAGGGGTCCCCTAGGATGGCACAATACATGTTGCAGGGCTGAGTGACCCTCCCTGGTCACAGGGCTCTTGGTACCATGGGTACCCTTTACGAGGGACTTAGCTGTGAGCCAGGGGTGTGCCAACTGTGTAAGCAATGATACAGTTTAGGGAAAGAACACAGGTGCTGGGGCC
Source organism: Pleurodeles waltl (assembly GCF_031143425.1). Lineage (NCBI taxonomy): Eukaryota > Metazoa > Chordata > Amphibia > Caudata > Salamandridae > Pleurodeles > Pleurodeles waltl. Next base: position 338,334,454 of record NC_090445.1, read on the forward strand.
TGGTTAGTAGGATCCCAGTACACCCACAGTCAGGTTAACATCATATATCAGGCAAAAAGTGTGGGGGGAGTAGGGAAGGGGGTGACCATGCCAGAAGGGGCACTTTCCTGCACCTAGTATATGGTACTTAGGTGCCCAGGGCATTGGTACACCAGGGTTCTCCCGGGGGTGCTTCATGTATTAAACCACCCAAACTGTGTCTCCAGGCCTACCTTTGCAGCCTGCGTGCAATGGTGCATGCATCTTTCACTTCATATATAAGGCCTGCCTTATATCCCCATCACTGCACTTAGATACTTATGGTAGGCCCTTCAGCCCAAGGACAGGGTTCATGTCCCTAAGTGTGAGGGTATCCCTGCATGAGCAGGGTGTCCCTACAGACCCAAGGCTCCATTTCCTTGACTCTCTAAGTGCGGGTAAGCCATCTTAAGGTATGTAGTGGGCACTGGTCAACACGAGTGGTCCAAGTACATAATGGCTTCTCCGAACATAGTCATGTTTGGTATCAAACATGTTAGAATCATGCAACTACAGCTATTCCAGTGCTAGTTGCATGATACCATGTACTCTGGGGGTTCCTTAGATGCTCCCCCAGTTCTGCATGTGCACCCTCACTTGGTCTAGCTGCCAGCCCATGCTGCTGCTGACCCCAGACACTATTCTGCCTTCCAGCTGGTGAGCCTGGCTCATGCCGGAGAGGCAGAACAAAGTATTTCCTGCAAGGGACAGGTGTGACCACCTCCCCCTGTGTGTTAGGTGTCTATGGGCTGGAATTGGGTGGCCTCTGAGTGCCACCAGACTGCTTGGAAGGGCACATTTGGTGTCCTCCTTGCATAATCCAGTTTGCACCAGTTCAGGAACTCCCATTTCCTGCTCTGGCTTGAAACTGCGCAAAGGACAGGGGAGTGACCACCCCCCTGTCTAGCTCCTCCCCTAGGGAGGTGCACAGAGCTCTGCCAGGTGGCTGGTTGATTCTGCCATCTTGGAAACAAAATGTGCAGAGGTCCCTGGAATCATCTGACTGGTTGGGCCAGATTGATGATGTCCCTGACCCACATCAAAGAGTGTCCAACTCCCTTTTAGGGCTACTTAAGGGCTCCCCCAAGGGTGGGTCCTCAGATTTCTCAAGCAAGACTCTACACCAGGAACTCTCTGAAAGACATCTTCTGCTCCTGGCCTCTGGGACAGCTGCTGGTCTGCTGTGGAATCGAAACATGGCTGCTCCTGGTGGGAAGGCTCCCTCTGCAACATTGTTTCACCAGATCCTGCATGGATTCTGCAACATCCAAGGCTGTGTATCCTCCAGCCCAACTTTACCTGCTCCCTAATACAGCCCAGTGAGCCAGTCTTAGAAGACTGGTAAAAGCTTGCTTAATCTGTGTATTCTTGTTATTTGTTAAAAAGTGTATTTCTCCTACCCGTGCCTGTTTATTAGGCTCCCTGTGTTTCAGCAAACTTGGTGCTTTTAAACTGCTGTTTTTTTTAGCCGTGACTGTTTGAAACTTCCCTCCTAGTTTTTCACTAAGGCTGCCTCAAGCCCCCACCCATCACCCCCCTCTTTTTTTTGCCACAAGGCTATATACACCTCAGTGGCTAACTAGAGTGTGTTTAGGAGCTTACTTAATCTACTCTGTGATTTAAACTGCGTTTGGAAAGTGTATGCACCACTAGTTTTTGCTTTGAAAAAGCCATATATTTGAGCATGCAACAAGCAGAATTTCAGTGGTTTCTGATTCGTCCCATACCTGGAAAGTAGACTCTGCTAGCTTGGAAGTGTGGATTCTGCCTCTCTGTATCCATGGAGATTCTGAATAGGGGAGCACCATCCTCCTCCCTTCCACGGGTGCTTGGGCCTAAGGTAACTTGGCCCTTACATATGTTTCTATTGGTTGTTGCATATGTTATAGTGATTGGTTGCTGGGGTTTATATTTCTGTTGGCTTAAGAGATACAATTTGTGTTCTGATTGGTGCTAAGCCTAGGGTTCCTGTTGGTCTGAATGTTTTAGGGTTCACGTTGTGATTGTCTGTCAGGGCTAGGGCTGTGCTTGGCACCAGGGCTAGGGTTCCTATTGGTGCAAGGGTTTTAGGGTTCCTGTTGTGATTGGCTGCCAGGGATAGGGTTGTGATTGGTTAATAGGGACAGATCTCCTATTGGCTTTTGGGTTTAGGGTTAGGTTTCTGATTGGTTAGGACTAGGCTTCCATTGTCCAATAGGGCTATTTAAGCCTAGGGTTCAGGGTGTCTCAGCCCAAGCCTTGAGGCTAAGGGCAGAGAGGACAAAGGCAGTTGCCTGTTTGGGCCTATTCGGGCAAGGTTGGGCGTAGGACCAGAGATGGTGCCCAATTTTCCATTTTCCAGCAATTACTTTAATCGCTTTACATCCACCAGCATCCAAACATAATACCAGCAAGGGCATCCAACTCATGCACCACACAAAACACATCCTACAGATTTCAATGTCTCAACAACACACACATGGCACAACTATACAAATATCCACAACAACTATAACATTGGCACCTTCTTTCTCACACCAAGAACAACTCTGGCCATTACCACTAATGCATTCACAAATCGCCCACACAACACAAAGCCATATTCTACATAACTTTCATCCATCTAGACAAAAACTCCTGGTTCATACAAAACACCAGCACTATCCTCTATTTGCTCCTACCAGACCCCATTTTATCATGACAACACCTATACTCAGCCTTCCATCACAATATCCACCAACATCCTCCTCATCTTCTTACCAATTACACACAATTATACAATCCTTACACTCCACTCCATCACACATATTACCTCTCCCAGCAATAAAATCTAAAACAAACACTCATAACTCTTTTCCATACCCTCCTATTCCCCTCATACACTCTTCTCCAAAACATATCACCACCCCCTGTACTATTCAAACACCACTCACCAGCAGTCACTCACATGCAAATCCTTCACAGGAAACCACTATATCAATATCTCCTCTCACTAATCCAGAAACAATAAATAAACCACACACATTACCACATCAAAATTACACAAACTTTCAAAATACTTTCCGTCACACCCACTCCCACCCTCATAACTACACAAATAATACAAATCCTGACCAATCTTTACTCCAAAATTCTCACTCTTCACAAACATCTACCACATACACTCCAACACAGCAACATTTATTCACCTGCCTCTCATCCATTGCACACTTTGAGCTTTAGGTTATGATCCACATGCTCCTCCACCACTCCTGCCCCATACTCCTTCCACCCTAAACAGATGCAAACAAAATATGCCACTCTTAACAACTTTGCATCCCTGTCTATTACACAACAAGGCTACTCCACAAAAAAAGTAAACTCATCATGTCACTCTCAGCCACCAAGCCCACCACCAACACGTACAGACCCAACAAAATGGCTCCTAAGCCTGCTGGACGAGGAACACAGTATAGAAAAACAAAACTATTGTCACCCTCATACAGTTATCACAACAAAACTATTGTCACCCTCATACAGTTATCACAACTAATAACACACTTGCTACAAGCTCAAAATATACTGCTCACCCTTCTCTAAAACAAAATGACATCACCACCAAAACACATTTTCTAAACTGCTTGCTCATATATGCTTGCTCACTCTAAAAAAACAAGCACCACATCTACGATCTGGTCACTGACACACAACCTGACTAACTATTCATAACAGATTCATGGTTGGGAGATGACATGGCCCCAGTGTTGTATGAAGTCGTTCCTCCAGGCTATCAAATTATCACACAAAACTGTGTAGGCAAAAGAGGAGGTGGACTAGCTATTATATTCAAACAGGCAAGAATCTCAGCAAAACAGAAAACATTTCCATGCATGGTTGTAAGGCCCTCATCACCAGATGTAACCTAACACCAACTTCCTCCTGTAACTTTCTTCTCTTTTACAGACCTCCACCTAACAATCCAACATTTCCAGACACATTTTTAGACACAGTTTCAAACCTTATAACGTTATACTCCAACCTCTGCATTCTTGGGGACCTAAATATTTGGTTTGACAAACTCAGTATGCCACAACCAAAAACTATCACCACTGGCATAGTCACATTGGACCTACATCAGATTATACAGCATCCATAACTTTCCAACATAAAACACCACAAGCCAACACACCCAAGACCACCTTACATACATCTATCTATCTACCATGGAATAAACTACATTTTGAAGGCTTGGAAACACAACTAACAGCCAACACAGATCTAGACACAATAACTTCTGTCCAAAGTGTTATGAGTGTTATGAGTGGCTACGCAGAGCTTTTGATATCCGAATACCACTCAAAAAACCCAAACAGGACAAAAGAAAACCAACACCTTGGAGAAATACAGAACTAAAAAAGATAAAACAACAAATCAGAGGGCTGGCTCAAAACAAACAACATTCAAGACAAACTTCACCTACACAAACTTAACAGAATATAGAAATCATCAGTCAAAAAAGCTAAAAAAAAGTACTACTCAGACAGAATTCAAAATGCTAAATCTGCTAATAAAGATTTTTTTTAAACTGAAATGCATGGAAGGAATATATCCCATTACTCAAGATTTTACAGACAAACTGGAAAATCATTATACAACTAAGGCAGACACACTGGGCTACTATTTAAAACAAAAGAAAACCATCAACACCAATCTGTTTCCTAAAATCCCCTCCAAGAGTAAGCCAACCAGCATCTGCACTTCTTCAAACAAACATCAAAAAGTGAATTTATGGATTTGGTCAAAGCAAGCAAGCCTCCCATCAGCCCTTCTGCCCCCTGTCCAGCACACATCTTCAAGAACATTCTTTTATCTACTTCTGCTGCCACACCTGTAAGAAGAATCATCAATAATTCTTTAACTACGGAAACCTTTCCTGAAGACCTTAATAAGGCATACATACACCTGTTATTAAAAGAGCAGTATTCACCCAGATGTCACAATTCATTAAAGATAACTCCATACTTTCAGACTACCAAACTGGATTCTGTCCAGGAAGAGGCATTGAATCTGCACTCATCTCAATCTGGGATGATCTTAAAAACACAGTCGACTGTAATGGAGTTGCTGCACTACTTCTCTTGGACCTCTCAGCTGCCTTTGACACTGTTGACCATGATACTCTAATTCAAAGACTCCACGAAGCCAGCATAGAAGGAACTGCTCTTGACTGGATCACATCCTACACTCAAAACAGAACAAATGTAATCTATTCTCCCCCTTTCTCGTCCAAACCCTACTTCACAAAAGCAGGGGTCCCTCAAGGATCAATCATCTCACCTATGCTTCTCAACAGCTACATGATGTCATTACCAGAACTGATTGATCAATTTCAACTCACATGCTACAACAATGCAGATGACACTCAAATACTACTTAAATTTTAATGTCCCAGAAACTCACAAACCTTCAGTTGCCTCACTGATCAACGATTGTTGATCAGTGGATGACCATCTCAAACTGAATGCTTCCAAAATGGAAATACTCACGTGCCGACTGGAAAAATTATGACCCACTGTGCGCCTGGCCTGACGATCTGGGACCACCTCCTCAAGTATCTAAGGAAGCTAAAAACCTTGGAATTACCATGGACTACAAGTTAACAATGAATGCCCAAGTGGATAAATTAGCATGATCAAGCTTTATAACCTTGAAAACTCTGTGGTGCATTTTCCCTCACTTCGGATTTCCACACAAGGTCCAGGCTACTATCTGTCTTGTACTATCTAAACTAGATTACGCCAAAGGCCTCTACCATGGATCATCTCAATCTACCATGAAAAAACTACAACACATTTAGAACTCGGCTGTCAGACTACTACTACATGCAAAGCCACAAGCCCACATCTCCCTTGGCTTCAAGACACTACATTGATTACCGGTTACCAGAAGATCCACCTTCAAGCTGCTTTGTATCACACACATTGCAATACATGGAACAGAACCGCTTATCATCAGGAATAATATCATCATATATTCAACAAAGAAAGCTCCACTCAAGATTGGCATCCTGCCTTAAAACACCACCAGAAAAAGACTATGGGTGGTACATCCTTTTCTGTTCAAGCAGCCAAACTATAGAATTCATTACTCCCAAATATAAGATCCATGGATAACTATCTTGACTTCAGAAGACTACTCAAGAGTTGGCTCTTTCCTTCAAAACCACAATATCCAAATAGCAAGGGTTTGATATGCCTGTGTGATATACATTTATAATTTGATTATGTGTTCATATCCAGAGATGTGTATTCCTTTAAGAAATATGTATAATTACTATTTCATAATAATAAAATATGTACATACTCTTTAAGCCTGTTTAACAAATGTATATTTACTCATGGTTAATTGTATATATGTGTGTATATATATATATATATATATATATATATATATATGTGTGCATATATGTATATACAAGTATGTATAAAATATATGTGTATGTGTATATTATTCTATGCTTAACATGTTCATAGGACGTTGCATAGTTACTAGATAATTTGTTAGATTAGATATTTATGAATCCCTGCTTTCATTTTAGCTATCATAATGACAAATGTTATCTTAACTATTTTATCTGCAAGCATTTCACTATTGAAAATTGAGGGAAGATAAAATAATATTAGAAAAGTACACATATAAATTAACCTCAAATATTGCTCATCTTTAAAGTCTGTGTTTATACAACACAACTTCAAATCTCAAAATATCATACCCAATTATTATATTACTTACACATGTATTCCCTTACTATGTATTTACGTGTCTATTTATTTATTATTTTTAGTCCTACTGTACAAGAAGAAAAAAAGCCTCTCTCGTAAGCTTTACTCTGTCCCCCATCACCCCATACCTCTATCAACCTATTGTCTAGCCCTTCTCTCTGACTCATCCTAAACCCATTCTACTACTATGATCTCCAAAATCACCCTGCGTAAGCTCTTCCCTCCTTTACCACTCCTAGCTCACCCGAACATCAGTTTACTAGTATGATCTCCCAAACAACCCTACTAAATTCTCCTTCACTTATCTCACCTTTGACTCATCCAAAACCCCTTCTACTACTGTGATCTCCCTAAACCCTTTCAATAGACTCCTCTCTCCTCCATCTCTCCTCTATTCATCACAATTCTCATCCTATTACTATAAACTCCCAATTAATACTTCTGGATTCTTCCCCTCTCTACTCCTCCATATTCTATTCAAACCTACTAACAAAGTCACATATCTTCTGCTCAAATCAACTCATACTAATACTAATAGTGTACTCATATTTCCCTATACTAATCCACCACTAATCGTTTTGGATTCTAGAGTAGCGTGTTACTCTCCGACAAGTGATTTGACGCCTCGTCAGGGGATAGTAAGTGCTATATAAATACAATTACAATTAATAATGTGCAAAATGTATTTACGCACTTGATTACACATGCATACACTGATATAGTACTATCGCTTTTGAAACAAATTCTCTGTGATGTGTAAATATTTGTTTTTCTGATATGCGTTAACTAGGCGTCAAATTAGGTATACATTGCCATCTTTGCTAAGATGGGATTCATCCTTGTGATTTATGTATTCCTCCGCACCCACGTCGTTCCTCACAATTTCGGCAGCACACATTCAAGTTGAGGTGTACTGGTTTATTTCCCCTGTTATGTATTATCACGCACCCACGTCGATCCTCACAATTTCGGCAGCACACATTCAAGTTGAGGTGTACTGGTTTATTTCCCCTGTTATGTATTATCACGATCTTGATGAACTCTCCCCGGCTCAATCACTACTGCAACTTTAATTTCAAAGTTCTTACACTGGTTCACTGTGCCCTATTCATTCATATACAACATTATTGTTCATGTATCTAGTTTGTTTCTTGCATTTCTTTGACGACATTAGCAGAGAGGGGCAGAATAATTATTCATTTAGTGGGATAGTGCTTAGGTCTAATGGAAATATGACAGTTATTATTCATGTACTCTGATTTACTAATGAGATGATACATTTGCTCACACCACAGTGATTCTGCAGTTTCTGTAATTTCATATGTGACAATAATGTATAAAACCCCTTGATTTTGAGAATGGGCCAGAAGACTTTCCTGTTCTACTACGGAGACTATCCATTACTCTCTCTCGATATTGCTGTCCACTTGGGACAATATTTCTGATTTTGCTTTTTTCTGCATTGTCCTTCCATCAACAGCCTTCAAGGGATTTACTCAGTACTGCTTACTTTTCAATTTTGTATTAAAACTCTTTAACTTTTTATTGATCTTGAACTCAGTTATGGAGCAGCCCCATTTACTAAATAAATTGTATTTCTGAATTTTGATGCATTGGTAAGTGACTTAACGTGGGGACACATTGTCTCATGAAATTGAAGTTTAACATTGTCTCTGATCCAGTAAATCTGGGCATTTTGATTGAGGTAAAATTTTGAATTGTCTAGCGTTTCGGGGTAACTCGTGCCAACAAGGGCTCCGTTGCCCTAAAGAAAGGCTTCCTAGGAAAGGAGGACCAGGGGCGCTATGCAAGAAGAACTGAGGGTGGCCTGCTGTAGCCCAAGGATTGATCTGCAATGCTGCCAGGCTGTGTTGTAAGACCTTTTAATGCTGATCCACTGTATTGTGGCCTGGAGCAAATTAACTTGCTCCCCAAGTCAGTGTTTTGTTTTGGGTACTTTGCTGCGTGCCTGATTGGTCCCATTGCAGAAGGTGACCTAAGATGGTGAAAGTGCCCCCAAACACAAACATTACAAAGAACCATCTGTTGCAGCTTGATGCTAAAACAAATTGTAAAAATATGTGACAGTTTCACTCTGCCAAGAACAAGCGCCTGCGATGGCTTAGTGCTATAAAAAATGTCTTCACTCACATTAGCAAAATCTCCTGGGATGGGCCGTTTATGTGCTTGTGTGGTAAAATTCAATTTGGACCTGAGGAAAATCCCACAAAGACGGTTGCTCAATGGAGTGCGGCCTCTGGTGAACTCTGCCTGTGCTACCCCTCTTTTTTCTCTGTTGCACACTTCACCATAGCTGTGCTGCCAGGCGGCTATGCAGGAGACACCAGGCAGGAGCAGAGCCAAGCGCCTCTGCTTTCAGAAAAACACACGTGAATGTGCACATGGGCAGCAGTGGCGCCACAGTCCCTGCTGATAATGCATTGTGTGAGGCCCTTGCACGCTGGACTTAAAGGTACAATGTGTAATCAGAACTATGGGTGCTATAGTAATGCTGACAGATAGGCACCAATGATTTGCTCCCCTTATGGTGTGTAACTACTCCCAGGGAAGGGGAAATTAAGTTTGTGGTCCCTGAATGTGTTTTTGCTCCTATTTAGTGCTACCTAGGGATTAACCTCCCAACTGTATTATTAACCCAGGGATAAATCTGTTCATTATTTTTGCTCTCTGCATTTCACTTATACTTCTTAGTTGTGTGCCATGATTAAAGTGATTTTTCTTTTCGAGTAAAATATTTGGTTGGTCAATGATTTTTTTAGATACTGTTATTTGCCTGACTAAGCTCTAAGTTTTCATCCCACACCCCCTTCCTGAGTAATCCTTGGACCACTCAACTTCTCTACACTAAGGGTCAAATGATAAAGTTGTGTATTTGGTGATCAGTTTTGGTTTCAACAGAAGGCCCCTGTGCACTAGTGGTAAAAGGCTGTCATTTGCTACAAACTGAGCCCGATTACCCATGACTGCCCTGGGCTTCCTGAAAAAGTTCCCATAGTCCACATTTTTGCATTTTTAAATTGCAAGACTTTCTTACTGTTCTTTTTCCGGACTTGCTTAGCGTTAAAAACCTTTGTGAATACTAATTTGCAGACTTAGCCCATGCAAAACATGAGTCAAGTGATAAAACTCCTGGAGACGAATCGAATTATAATTAGTGAATTTTATTCTGAGCTCTAAAAAAAATAATAAAGAAGCGTCGGGAATTTCCTAATGCTATTCTTTTTTCAACAGAAGGCAACGTTTATATTAGACTACAAAGACAATATAAGCATTATTGAGATTCCACCAGTTAGTAACATTTATAAATAACGTTTTATAGGGTTTTGCGCACATATAAATTGTGCTAAAGGAATCGAAAAGTCAGGTGCCTGCATGCGAAATAAAACGTATGCATCATTTGAAACATTACAGAAACCACAAAGTTTTCCTTGCTATGAGAATACCTGGATTGAGCATCAAATTTTCCTCCAGGCAGCCCTAACCTCATAATTACAGTCCTTCTTAGACGTGGACCAGGTATAAATGACAGACATGGGGTAAAATCTAATTCTGTCTCGTGCAATCTCAGTTGCATATTGAATACCCATTTTTTTCAGAAAGGAGACAAGGAATAACTGTTCTTTTGGGATGCATTTAGTCACTGAATTAGTTCAATCCAGTTTGCCAGCTTCATTTAGGGCTGTCGGAACAATTTTACCACTGCAAACCACTTTTAGGGAATCCACCAACTAACCCACCATAAACTAGATTAACTCAAATCTGATTGGACATAGCTGGATATGTTTTGCTGGACCATCAGTACATGTGTATTCCAAGATAGGGGAAAGCTAAACACATTTCTTAAGTATTTATACCATTCAGTTATCAAAAGCAAAGAACTGGCTAGCCACCGTTTGAAGATGACCTACCTCCTTGTTCCTTGTAGAAAACAAAACTTGAGCTTTGTAATTATTTTTTTCAGGGGAGTGCATCGCGAGCGCAGTATAAAATGGCTGACAGACCGAGCTTCCCGGCCGGCCTCAACAATGTTTGTTTAACGTGATGCATTTGTTTCAGACTGCTTGTTCTGGAACGCAGATCTCGACATCGGAAGGTGGCAGCCGTCTTTTGATGCGTTTATTTTGTCTCTGGAGGCAGCAATTCTTTAGTTAACAGAGGGAAAGCAGGGAAATGAAGCGCACTTCATCTCCAGATGCCATTTTGAATGCCTGACAGGAATTTATGTGGAGAACAGCGTGATTGAATAGATAATCCGTACTTCCTACTTCATAAAAACTAAGTGAGTCACTGTTTACCAAGTGTATGTTGGTATCTTAAGTCTACTTAAATCCCGCAATTGAAAAAAAAAGTGCAAAGACATTGTAGAGAATACAACATAAACTGCTGCGTGGATCTTAATTTAGCTTTTTTTCATTTTTTTTACTCCAAACAAGTTGGAAAAAAATACAAAGTTTCTGTTCTGTTATCTCATACATGCTGCAAACGAGGATGTTTGAAACATAGGTGCATTCAGTGTGTGGACAGGTTTTACATTGTTGTGTGAAAAGTGATTAAACAGCTTCCCTCCATGGACCTTTTCAAAAACTGTGGGTCCATCATATCTTGATAAACAAGCAAACATGAAAACAAGAGAGTCATAAAGAATACTAATAAAGGCAAGATACTCACAGCTTCCATGTTTTTGCACTATATTTGTCCAGTATTACAAAGGCAGTGATAGGAACTATTAACATAGTTAGATGTCTTTTTCTCAGCCATTCCTCATAATATTGGGTATCTTCCATACTACAGCTTCTATGCCCTATATTCATATGTGGGTAAATATTTCAAACAAAAAGATTTCCTCCCCGAAGCCAATCGCTCATCCAAACACATCAACTGAACCTAATTCCTAAATCTTGGTCAGTCCTATTGGAAGGTGCAAATGAACCAGCATCGAATTCGTTGTTGTTGCATACTGATTCATGCACACCCGCACCCTTGTTGTTCCTGGTAGGTTCACCAATATGGTAAGATCCTCATGTTCTTATACTGATCTGTTATCTGATTCACGCCGTTCCTTTCAATTTAATACCTTTTTTGTCATTTTTGTTGCTTCTGTGTTCTATTCATATAGTATAATAATAATAATATGCGTATGTTCCTATTGTTTACAATTAATATTGTACCAGTTTGCCAGGGTCGAGTTTGGCCCCATTCTCTTTGGTGCTACACACTCTCTATTTTCTTTGATATGTCTTTCTTCCAACTTAATGGTAATACTGCAACTAAGGGTCCTTCCTCCTGCTTTCGCCTGCTATGGCGCATATTTATAATGCCCTAGCCCCACCTTGCAGCACATTAATGTCATTATTTTTTATGTTAATATGCCCCAACGAGGCAGAAATCCCTGCGCTGTATTTACAGAGTGGCGTAATGCATGCATTCCGCTACTCTGTAACTCTTTACGTTACATTATGCCTGTGCCAGGCATAATGTATGCAAAGGGGGCATTCCCCCATCAAGGGGGGCGAAAACATGGTGCTAGATTTTATGGTGCTAGGAAATCTATGAGAATTCCGTGCACCATTTTTTATGGCACTTTTATACCCTGCTCAGAGCAGGCGTTAAAAGGGGACTTCCATTCTTTAGAATGGGCCCTTACGTACTCTGCAGGAGCTACCCCTGCAGAGTACATCAATAGCATAAAAAATAATTAATATTTTGAATACGGCACACACTTGTGGTGGTAGGGGGGCTCTAACTGGTGCAGGGAAAGTGCAGCACCACTTTCCATAAATCTGCCCCTATGTTTTTTGGGGGCTTTTTATCTCCCTTTTCTCCTTTTCACTATCTCTGTTTCTTGCTCCAAATCATTTGCAAACCCTTCTGTTATTACTGAAACTTCCTGTGGTTCATTTAATGAGGTTACTAAATCTTTATGATTTGTATTGATTTTACATGCATTTTTTGCTTATACTGTTGTATTCTTCTTTTTGCTCAATGTTTGCACTCTTTATTATCGTTGGTCTTAACATTTTTTATTCAATAAATTATGCACATTTACTTGTTAAAGTATATTTCCTTTCTGCAATTCGTTATTCTGTGTAATAAACAATCAAACAACAAACTTGGACCCCTTCTTCCTTGTAACTTGGGAGGGTGGTGCTCGGGGTTGGATACAGGAAGGTAAGGGTGGTGGGAGGGGAAGAGGAAGGTGAGGGGGAGGGAGAACCCGAGGTATGCGATGTACAATTTCTATTGGCAATCGTTTTGAGTTAGTTGGAGGTAGGGAAAGGAGGAAGGGGAGAAAAAAGAAATTCAAATGACCCCAAACGGTCAACTTTACGGCTTCGTGCAAATGGCTTTTGTGATTGCTAGCTTGAAGATACTATTATGTGCCCATTTTTGAGTGAGGGAAGATGGTAATCCAGGGCGCACCGGCGCACTGTGGAGGTGGCGTGACACTCACGTTGCTTACTATTATTGTCAGTGGATCAGGAGTCAGAGGTCCAACTGTCCTCCCACCTTTACTCTTGGTGCGATCTGTGTGTGGCTAGGGTCTGTTCTTGGGTGCCTGTCTATGTGCTTCCACCATTTGGTTCCATCCTCGGTGTGGATTGAGTTGCACTGGTTTCTCCTACTGGGCTTGCCAGCCTCTTATTTATACTCTCCCAGCTCGTCATTAAATTCTCCCACCCCGGGGCTATAGGAACCTGGCGAATATTTCTGGCTTCCTCTGCTTTTAGGACCTGTAGTTCAGCTCTAGTCCATGTCGATATATCCCTTTTCCAGTCAGACAGTAGGGGGTGATCTGCGGCCTTCCAGCCCCTTGAGATTAGTCTCTTATAAAGAGCAAGGGAAAGGTCCAGAAAGCGCCCCTCCACTTTACCGCAGAGCGCAGCTGGTCTGAGGCCCAGCAGGCACAGCTCAGGGGTGGGTCTTAACTCAGACTCAATCAACTCAGACAGGGTGGGCAATATTTCCCTCCAGCCCGTCTGGATCGCCGAGCAAGTCCAAACCATGTGGTCAAAATCTGCCCCTCCTCCTCCACATCTCGGGCAATTCTCCAAGGCCCCTCCATATATACGGAACAGTCTGTGAGGCGTGAGGTAGGTTCTGTGCAAGTAATTATACTGAATGTATCTTAGCCGTGTATTACGTGATATTTTTCGGGGGTAGGTCAGTGTTCTCCTCCATTCTGATTCAGTTAGTTCCCGCCCAATTGTGCCCTCCCACCGTCCTCTCAGCGACCGTAGTGGATCCAAGGCTGCCTCAACTTGGGCCCGATATATTTTAGTGATCAGATGTGATTCTTCCCCTAATGTCAACAGCGAGTTCAGGACCTCGTGTGTGGTAGGCTCTGCGTTCACCGTGCCCCAGTGGGTCTTAAGAGTATGTACTAGCTTCCTATAAAGCAGGAACTGCCCCCCGGGAACCCCATCTTCAGTTAATTCAGTAAATTCCCTCAACACTCCCTCCCTGAAGAGTCCTCCTACTACTTCTATTCCAAATGACAACCAGGGGCCAAGTCCGGTGTTTCCCGGCCCTTTCCCCCTGGGTTCTATGGCAAGCACCGCCAGTGGCAAAGCTGGGGAATATGGAGGGCCCACTCCCACCCTCTTCATGCATCTTTTCCAGCATGCCAGCGCCACTTTTATCATTATATTGTTCCCAGGGGGGGTTATCTTTCTGTTTGTCATGCATGTCACAATCCACGCCGTGTCTATTGCTCCTTGGGCTGTATATAAATCCAGTTGGCCCTGGCCCGCAAGCCAGCCAGGAATCCACTGTAATTGGGATGCCAAATAGTATGCCTCAAAGTCGGGGGCTCCCAGGCCACCCGCGTTGGGTGGTCTGCAGATAGTTGCAAGTGTAGTTCGCCTGCGCCCATTGTCCCATATTAGTTCTCTGAGTAATGCGTTCAGATCGCGGAACCAGGTTCGGGGTATTAGCAGTGGCAAGTTGGCAAAGTAGTAGAGAAGTCGGGGGAGCATGATCATCTTGGAGAGCGACACCCTGGCCATCACCGACAGCCTCAGAGAGCGCCAAAATTCTACAGAGGATCTCAAGGATCGGAGCGCGTTACCAAGGTTGCCCTCTCTTAAGTCTCCCACGTCATGATAGATCTGGATCCCCAGGTATCTAAATGTCCGTGGGGCCCATTTCAGGTCTGCTGGGCAAGTTGCAGGACAACTATATCCAGGCACCAGGGGGAACACATATGTTTTATTGCGGTTTAGTCGTAATCCTGACACTTCTCCAAATTCCTCCAGGGCGTTCAGGGCCCAGGGGAGACCACTCGCCCCATCTCTAAGATAGATCAAGATGTCATCTGCATATAGCGATATAATGTGATCAGTTGGTCCCCACTGAATCCCTCTGGCCGTTCCCTCCCCTCGCACCCAGGCCGCCAGGGGCTCCATCGCCAGTGCGAACAACAATGGGGATAGGGGGCATCCCTGTCTGGTTCCTCGGTGTACTGGGTAGGCACCAGAGACTGTCCTACCTGTCTTGACCCTTGCCAGTGGGGATGAATATAACAGGTCCACCCAGTCGGCCCAGCCCTCACCCAGGCCCATCTTTAGCATTGTCGCCCTCAGGTAGTCCCACCTAATTGAATCGAAGGCCTTTTCAAAGTCCACTGCTAGCAGCGCCCCAGTTGGTGGCTTCGATTCACTGGGCATGTGTATGATAGAGAAAATACGCCTAAGGTTTAGGGAGGTGCTGCGACCAGGTATGAAGCCGTTCTGGTCAGGATGTATCAAGGTGGGCATAAGAGGCAACAGCCGGTTGGCCAGGATCTTACTGAGGATCTTAAAGTCACTATTTAGCATTGATAGTGGGCAATGGTCTGTCACTGATGCCTCTTTGCTGTTTGTTTTAGGAAGTGGCACTACCAGTGCCTCACGCAATGTACGTGGGAGTTCTCCGTTCTTTGCCGATTCCGTATACATTTCTATCAGCCTGGGGACTAGTAAGGTTTTATACTTTTTATAAAAGTCCATAGGAAGACCATCTGTTCCGGGGGTCTTCCCAGGGGCCAACTGTGCTATTGCCTCGACCGTCTCATCCGCAGTCACTGGGCCCCCCAAGCCGACCCTGTCCTCTGGGCTCATTACCGGTAAAGGTATCCGAGTTAGGAAATTGTCAAGGGTCCCCCTCTCCATGTCTGCGGGCCTCCTATATAGGTGTGTGTAGTAATCTCTAAATGCGTCATTAATGGAGTCTGGGCTAAGTCTGCGTGTTCCCCCCCTGTCTAGTACACTTGCAATAGGGTCACTATCTCTGTTCGGTCGCACCAACCATGCCAATAGTCTACCAGATCGTCCCTTCTCTGACTGTATGGATGCCAGGTATCTTTGCATACTATGGCATCTTAGTCGCTCTTCAGCCTGGGAGTGCTCTCTACGTGCACGATCGTACTCTACATCCACTTGCCCTGCAGGGCCCTGTCTCAGCTCCCCCTCATGTATGACCCTCTCCAGCGCGTTTAATTCTCTCTCAAGCGTACGTTTTATCCCCACTGACTGTCCAAGGCAGTGACCCCGCACCCCCACCTTAAGAGTTTCCCACTCTATGCCTCTGGCGGAAGTGGATCCCTGGTTAGTTTCTATATGTTCTGTTAGGAAGCATCTTAATTCCTCCCTGTATGCCTGATCTTCAAGCGCTGTCGGGAGCATTCTCCATGACGGTATGGGGGGTCTTTCCTGTGATACTCTCAATGTCAGTAATAGAGGGTTGTGATCTGATATTGTGCAGGCAAGGTATTCAGCATGGGACACTCTACGAGCCAGTCCCGCAGTGCAAACTATCCTATCGATTCTGGTGTGTACCTGGTGAAGACCCGAATAAAACGAATAATCCCTGGTCGCTGGGTGTTGTAACCGCCAAGCATCTACCAGCCCCCAGGCGTCTAGCCACCCAACTAATTTTTTTGCTGTTTTGGTTGATGTTGCTCCCTGTAGTGGGGGGGTAGATCTATCTAGGTCAGTGTCGAGCCCTGCGTTGAAGTCTCCACCTACTAGTAATTCCCCTGTGCGATGACGTGTAAGGTGCCTAGACAGGTTCGTCATAAATGTTGTTTGGTCCTGGTTGGGGGCGTATATACAACTCAGGGTCAACTGGAGCCCCTGTAATTTCCCTTCCAATATGACAAACCTTCCCTCATTGTCTATGTTGGAGGAATCGATCGTGAAGGGGACCCCCGCCCTAATCCAAATCAGGACTCCCCTTGCGTAAGCTGAATATTCTGTGGCAAACACCTGTCCCCTCCATCTCCGCCTTAGTTTCTCTCCCTCTCCGGGTGCGAGATGGGTTTCCTGTAGCATAGCTATCTGCGCCCCTCTCCTTTTTAGAAAGGAAAGGATTCTATGTCTCTTAGCAGGAGTACCCATCCCCCTGACATTCCAAGTTATGATATTGTAGTCTGCCATCCTATTCTCAAGGCCTGTTGTATGAAGGGTCGGCACGCCCAAGGCCCCGATCGATTCCCCCACAAGTTTGTACCTTCCTCATGCTCGTACCATTTCGCATGTGTAGCCGATATAACTAGTAACTGCAAACCCCAACTCCCCATCCCCAGGGCACCTCCGGAACTGTAGGCTGCCCAATACGTTCTGCAACACTGCAAATTATTCAAACACATCACCGCAATACTCGCCAGTCAGGACTGACAGGCAAGAGTCAGGTCCGGGGGAGCGGCCAGGTCCGGAGGGGCCATTTTGCTTCCTATCTTGTCTCGCCTTTCAGCGCTGGCGCGGGTACGATCTATGTAAGTTCGTCAGCGGTCTGCGGAGTCACTCTTGGTGCGTAAGTCGAGTCCTCAGAGCCATCGGGCGAGGACACCACCGTACCATCTGATTCTTCTTCGGAGATCCCCCGGGGTGACGACTCTCCAACCACCTTGGCCGCTGCCTCCAGGGCCTCTCTCATGCCAGTTTCCCTCTGTGTCCGCGTTGGTGCTAGTCTCTGGCGGTCTCTGAGTCTTTTCCCCTTCGAGGCCCGCTGGGTCCCGCCCACCCCGCGGTTTTCCGATACTGGTCGTGTCGGCTGTGTCCCCGATCTTTCAAGCCACTCCCATGCCTCCTCTGGGGTTTGGAAGAACGTGGTTTTCCCCTCCGCAATCACTCGTAGTCCTGCTGGGTAGAGTAGCGAGTACTGTATCCCCTCTTCTCGCAAGGCTCTTTTAACGGCTAGGAAGGAGGCGCGCTTGTTTTGGACCTCTAAGGTGAAGTCAGGGAACAATGTTGCTTCACCATTGGCTACTTTAAATGGGCCCATTTCCCTGGCTTTCTGCAGGAGGATGTCTCTGTCCCTGTAGTGCAGGAGTCTAGCTATTATTGCCCGTGGAGGCCTGCCAGGAGCTAGTGGTCTAGCTGGTACACGGTGAGCTCGCTCCAGTGAGTAGAAGGGGGTCAGACATCCTGGTGCGACAACTGTGCTTAGCCATTCCTCCAGAAACTCCACCATATTCGGCCCCTCGGCCCCTTCAGGGAGGCCCACCACGCGAATGTTATTCCTCCTATTTCTGCCTTCTGCGTCTTCAGCTCGCTGTTCAAGCTTCGCCACTCTGCCAGCCAAGGAGGTCATCGCCGCTGATACATCATCTTGTTTTGGGACTACTTCCGCTAGCGTTGCCTCCGCTTCTTTTACTCTGTCAGCCAATTTGTGATGATCAGCTCTCAGGAGGCCCACCTCTATCGCCACCTGATTGATGTCGCGCTGTAATGTGGATTTGGTGTCCTCAATGGCACCCAGTATTTTGTCTAGAGTATCTTGCATTTTGCTTTGCGGCTGGCTTTGCGTGGTCGGTTCATTCTCCCCCAGTAGTGTATGTGCCAGAGGGTCCATGGTTTTGCTCTTATGTTTGCCCTTGGGGGGCATTGGACAGGCAGGTCGGGGCGACTCAATGAGGCTAGCGCCCAGTGCGCTCAGGCCCAGGTCCACCAGTGGCCCCCCGCGGACCGAGCGATCGTGAATACGCCGCGCTCAGTCCCCCGGTCGCGTCATATCTACTCCATAGGCAAGAAGCCAGTTTTTGGCTAAACCGGGGCTAGTATGCTTTCGTAGCTTTGCGTTGTTGTGCGTATAAGCGATTGATGTAGCAAGGCCTTCCGGTCTGGGTTGGTCCGGTCAACCAAAGGGGGCTCCGCACCCGGGAACAAGGGCATCCGGCCCCCAACACTGGTAGGTGACGGCAGATGGCACAAGGCGATTCCACGCTGTCCCGCCCCACAAAGGACAGTCAGTACTCATCCTGGGCGGCTCTGGGTGTAGTAAGTCCCGTCGTCGGCATTCGGGGGCTCCCGGGCAGCAAACACCAAAGTTCCGGTTGTGCGTTCACCAGGGGGGCGCACCCAAAGCGGGGCCCTCACCGGGCAGCCCCGGGAGGCCCCCCGCCTCCGCGTCTCTCCGCTGTGCGTAGTCCCTCAGCCAGGGAGCATCAGGCTCCGCCTCCCGAGCTGGAGGCCGACTCGCCACCGGTTGGTGCCCCCACCAGGCGCTCCGGTCTGCACCCCTCCTTCAGGGCGGGCCCGCATTCAAGGCCAGCGCCGGGCGCAGCGAACCACTCGGTCCGGGGCCGCGGGCGCAATCCAGCGGCGACCCACGCGGTCCCAGGCCTGCACCGGGGCGCACGAGCCCGCCGGAGGCCGCCCCCGGGGCCGCGGCCGCACTCAAGCCGCCCCGGCAGCGTCAGCCGCTCACCTGCTATCCTCCAACACGGGGAGCCCCCCGGCACAGCGCGTCTCGGCCCCGCCCGCCGGCTGGGCCGCGACCTCCCCGTAGCTCCGAGCAGCCCCAGTCACTCGGGGTCCGCTCCAGGGGGGCGAGACCGCACCTCCTCGGTCCCCCCGTCCGCAGCAGTCGACCCACTCCACTTTGGGCACCGGACCGCCCGCTTCAGCGCGTCCAGGCACCGATTTAAAGTCGGCCCCTCCGGAGCCGATCAGCTAAGCGTGCGCCATGCTCGGCTCCGTGGCCACGCCCCTGATTTGTATTGATGACATCCTATGACACATCATTAAGGATTACAACTTGGAATGTTAAAGGCTTGAGAAACCAGATGGAATGCCAACAAGTGCTTTCACACCTATCTGGTTTACACTCTCACTTTGCCTTACTCCCAGAAACACACCTTACTAATTTAGATAAAAATAAGTTAAAAAAACAATGGGTAGGTGATCTTCACTCTTCCCTGTTAATTCAAGGTAAAAATGGGGTGACAATAGTCTGCCATAAAAAGCTAAATACAACTTTGTTAAACAAGAGAATGACAAAAAAGGTTGATTGTTAATTGTCCAAGTTAAACGTAATGACATTTCATATATGATTATGAATGTACCAGTTTCTGGAGAAAGGTTTCCCACAAGATTACTGAATATTATTCTGAAAATTTCATCTAGGAGGAGACTTCAATAATATTCTAGACCCTTTTCAAGACCGACATTCTACAACAAAATTTATACCCCACAAAGCTTTTCAACACACAATCAAACCTAACGCTCTTTCAGACTCATAGAGATTAGCACACCCTTCTCTTCAGGAATATACTTTTTATTCCACTCTTCATAGATCTCAAACTAGAATAGATTACATCTTCATTAATGAAAACCTAACTCAATCCGTTTTAAATTGAGAAATTGGATCCATCTTGATTTCTGACCTTGCCCTGGTTTGTACATATCTGAATACTCCTCTGAAACACCACTCAGTTTTAGATGGAGATTTCATAAGCATTTGCTTTCTGACAAATACTTTCTCTCCCCTTTTAAATAATTTATTCTTGAGTATTTCGATATCAATGATACAGGTGAGATCTCCTTTCAATTTGTCTGGGATACTTTCAAAGCTGCATCTAGAGGCTTTATCATCAATTACGTTTCCAATAAACGAAAATGCATGGAAAAATAATCTGCTTCTATTTTAAATAACATTAATACACTGGAGCATAAATATTATACCGCAAAAAATAATAAATCAGATTTAGAAGCGCTAGTTGCAGCTAAAATTCAATTTAATAAGGCTACAACAGAGAAAGCATGTGGAACGCTCTTAGAAATGAAGGCAAGATATTACAGAGGTAGGAATAAATCTGGCACTCTTTTAGCCAATTACCTTAAAGGCAGAAAGAAAAATAGCTCCATCAAATCAATTATCAATCAATCGGGTGCTAATCTTTTTCGAGACTTAGACATTGCTCACACCTTTGCAGATTACTTTCAAAATCTTTATACCCCTGAATCTACACCTTCCGAAGAGTCTCTTAACACCTATTTTCTCATCCTTCAATGCGCAAAACGTCTCAGATTCATTTGACCTCTCTAGATACACCAATATGACGGAGGAGTTTTTTACTGTGGTCAAATGCCTACCATCTTGTAAGGCACCTGGACCAGACTGATTCAAATCTTTTTTTCAATTTTCTCTTCCCTAAACTACCTAAATTAAACAATCACTTTATCTCAGTCAGTAAATTGTCTGGCACTTTTACTGAAGCTATATGTGTCATCCCTAAGAAAGACTGAGATGTATTCCAGTGTAAAGATTACTGTCCCATAGCTCTGATAAACACAGATTGTAAAATGTTTGCAAAAGCATTGGCTATCAGACTAAACAACATTATAACTGATCTAGTTGACATTGAACAATCTGGTTTTGTTAAAAATAGGAAAATAGTAGATAATTCACAAGTTTACTCAACCTCCTTAGCAAAGCACTCAAACTCAAACATTCTTTGGCAGCAATAATACTAGATGCACAAAAAGCATTCGATAGAGTCAATTGGCAGTTCCTAATGCAAGCTCTCCACTGGCATGGTTTTGGCAAAGGGTTTCTTCAATTAATTTCCCTATTATACTCTTCCCCACTTTTCTCTGTATTAGTAAATGGTATTCAGTCCCCATATTTCTCTCTCAAATAGATGCACAAGGCAGAGATGCCCCTTATCGCCATTACTTTTCAAATTATTTCTGGAACCTTTTTTGTAGAAACTCAAATGTTCTGATAATTTTTTCAGTTTCCAACAGAAAGATGTTCATATTAAATTCACTGCATATGCAGATGATATAGTACTTTATATATTTAAGCCAGATACCTCTCTTCCTTATTTTTTTGATGAGTTATACCAATATTCAGAAGTCTCTGGATCTAAACTTGATATGGAAAAATCTGAAGTGATGCCTTCAAATAAACATTGTCTCCAGGCCAAATTAACAGATTCAGGTTTGGCATGGCAACCTGACAAGATTGAATGCTTATGGATATTATATCATAATAATCTCAGGGATACCCTTAAAGCTAACATGGATAATTTGATCACTAAAAATCACTAGATTGTCTCAAAAATTTAGTCCACTATTTTTATCATGGTGGGGTCATCTTGACACATTTAAAATTATGATTCTTTCAGTAATCATTTTTTTTTCTAATGATGTTACCTCTTAAGATCCCTGGTAAATACTTCATTTCCATTGCCAAAACTTTATCACAATTTTTATAGAATGCTAAAACATCTTTTATCTCTCTCAACCGTATGAAACTACCACAATTTTTTGGGAGGAGTTAAATTCCCTAACTTTAAAGTTTATCATAAAACATTTACTATTAAGCAATGTCAAGGTTCCTTTCTGAACCTTTTAGAACCACAAACTAAACTATGCCTCACCCTGCCCACATCAAACCCCCATCAGCCTGTGGCATCACCATCTCAACCAACTCTTTGTCCCTAAACCTGTGCCCCAAGGACTGTACAATCAATTGTGTGCCTCACAGTACAGGGACCAGAGACACCCCCTCATACCCAAGACAATGAAGGTCCTGCTGACACTGGGAGTGGGCACAACGTGCCAGTGGTACAGGTACATGGGGGCAGAGGGTGTGGGAGGGGACCTGTGGCCCAGAGGATGGGGCAGCCAAGGCAGTCACCTGACCAGGAAGCCATCTCCCAAGTCCTGGGAACATATCAATCTCAAGGCAGGATGGGCCAGATTATAATGATGTTGGGGGACAAACAGAGGTTGCAGAGGGAATACCACCAGGAGGTAATGCAGGAGTGGCAGGTCCACAATGCCACCATGGCCTCCATTGCAGGGGTGCTCAAGAACAGTAACACCACCCTGCATGCTTGCTCCACCCCCCAGCAGGCCTCTTCCACTAGCCACATCATATCAGAGCCTTCTACATCTCCGTCTGCTAGTGGAATGGAGGCCCTGCCAGGGAAACCACAGGCCTCAGGCACCCCTCCCTCTGTAGCTGAGGACCGCCCCCCAACAAACGTGGACGTCCATCCAGACATCCAGCTGAGGAAGATGCCAAGACCACACCCACTGCCAGGAAGTGACCCACTCCTGATTACTCTCTCTTATGTTCCACTGAGACACCCTGTTGACTATTCCATGACATTACTCTATTTCCCAATGGCCCATGGACACTAAACCTGTGCTACCTACAGCTGTGCCACCTACTCTGAGGATACCATCCACCCTGACCCCACTCATCACCTGTTTGCCACTGTATTCACAATAAACACTAATGATCACAGCTACAACTTTTGTGTATTTATTTGTACACACACAAATGTTTTGTCTGCAAAATGTTATGTGGGTATGGACCCTAATCCAACAGGCAGTGTAATGGACAGCAGAGCGACGCATCCTCTGCAGGAGACACAGCACAACACATATGTCCCAGGGTAGATTTAAGGGGGTCAATAGTACATCCACACACCAGAGTATATCCAATTATCCAGTCTGCAAAAAGAACCTGACAGAGACTACTATCAGGATTGTAGACGTGGTACCACACAAAGCACATATGCAGTTCATAGTTGTTGTGTCTAGTGTAGATAGCCATTTAAACAGGGCACACCAGATATGACATGAGAACAGAAGAATACAGGACACATAGCACAATACAGGCCTGCCCATAGCAGATGTGAATCTTGCAACCTGCAGAGAGTACAAATGCAGAGATGATACATTTTCAGACAGCACCTTATATGCATTCAGTCACCTCCCACAATACACACATAGGCCTAGGTACACTTCACAACACCACTGATAATCGTAATCAGGAGGACCATTGAGAGCAAACTATGTTGAAATAGTACACATGCAAATACACACACAGCATACCTAAATGTTACTGGATGTACTGATTGATGAGCTCTGCCCTAGACTCAACTGCACCGTCCTCATCTGCCTCCTCATCACTTTCCACTTCTGCATCACCAGCCACTGGTCCAGCTGCCTCCTCTTCTTCAGCTAGTGAGGATATCTGACATCTCAGGGCCAAATTTTGGAGCATGCAGCAGGCAACTTTGATCTGGCATACCTTTTGGGAACTGTAGAGGAGGGCACCTCCAGAAATGTACAGGCACCCGAATCTGGCCTTCAGGAAGCCAAATGTCCTTTCAATGACACGCCTCATCCTGCAGTGGGCCTCAATGGAACAGAGTTCCCCTTCAGTGGCAGGGTACCTCACAGGTGTTACCAGCCAGGGAAGCTTAGGGGAGCCAGAGTCACCTGTATGCACAGAGGTAGGACCTGCTACAGTGCAGGTACAGCCACAGGGAAGAATGTGGTGACAGGTGCCATAACAGAGACACACATCTAAATGCATACATACCAATGAGCCAAGCTCTCTCTCTCTGTAATCATGCCATCATGTTGGGGACATTGATGTTTCTCAGAATGTAGGAGAACTTTGCTGTCACTGTGATGTATTGGTCTGCCACACACACCACCTGAACATTGATGGAGTGGTAGTTTTTCTTGTTCCTATACACCAGTTCATTGGCACTGGGAGGGACCAAAGCTATACGGGTGCCACTTATGGCCCCTATCACATGAGGTATGTGTCCCACATCATAGAAGCCTGCCTTCACATAGGCGAAATCCCCTCATTGTGGGAACCTGATGTAGCTGTCCATGTGTTTCAGTAAAGCACACAGTACATCCTTCAACACAAGACGAAACATGGGATGTGACATCCCTGCTGCCAAGCCCACTGTAATCTGAAAGGAGCCTGTGGTAAGGAAGTGTAGCACTGACAAAACTTGAACTGTGGGGGGGATGGCATAGGGATTACTTATAGCAGGCAATAGGTCTGGCTCCAACTGGGTACATAGATCCATGATGGTCTGATGATTCAGACGATATATCTGAATGATATGCCTCTCCTCCGGGGTTGCAGGGTCCACTAGCGGACAGTACACTGGTGCATGTCTCAACATCCTCATGACAGGGTATCTAGGATAGAGAGGAGAAAATGTACAATGTGAAATGAACTCCAGACTTGTTAGCAGGACATATCATTATCGCATACACTGTAGACATGCCGCACACTGCTGACATACAATATTGACCATGCTGAAGCGCCATGGACTCCATCCTTGCTGCACATTGCTGCCCCTGATCAATAGTATCTCACAAACATCACATGTGTTGGGTTCAATATGTGGTACACTGAGCTGTCCTGCACTGAGCACATATGCAGTCTTGCTAAATACCTATATTGTGACACTGCCTCAGAGCCGACGTGTATCTGAACATGCACATCATATGACAACCAGCAATATAAGGCCAGTATGTCATGCATGTCATATGTATGAGCCAAACCATGATGCTACAACATAGGCCTACTCTGCCTTCACGTTAAAAAAGTGTATGGCTCACTTATTTTCATGCATCAAGGCATGATAAGAGCATAAAATGGCAGCCGCCTGTCCTGAAGCACTGGACAGATGGAAGTGACCTAAGTCCGCCGGCGTATGTCGTCATGGCGGTAGGCGGTCGCAACCGCTGTGCCACTCCTCATTGGGTAACATTGCTGCCTATGGGGGACTGGAGCCAATACGATCACCGCTGGCGGTGACGGTCCTGTAGCCTGCGGCCATGACTGTCATTTTCTGCAGCCTTGCTCACTTGACTCCTGAAACTCTTGCAAGTAAGACCTCCACAAGCTAAGCTGCTGTGTACTGTGTCTGGGAGCCATCATGCCACGTCCTGCAGGTGATCGGGCCCCAGCCTTCACCAAAGAAGAGCTTGAGAAGCTGGTGGGAGGGGTTCTATCCCTGTATGGTTGCACCAGAGGAACAGGTGAGCCCAATGCCATAAGCATGTGTGATAGGGGTGTGTGTGAGGGTGAATGGTGTACCATGAGGATGGGTATGCGTGGACTTTTGCTGGGCCTGTTGTTTATATTCCACTGCTGTTGGTATGGTGCCAGTCTACTTGCTCCTTCTGTCTGTGTCATCCATGCAGGCCAACGCCCATCAAAAGAAGGGGATCTGGCATGCAATAGCCAAGCAAGTGCGGACTCTTGGGGGGGGGGGGGCACATGCCTGACGGAGTACCCGTTGTCGCAAGCGATGGGAAGACCTGAGACACTGGGTCCGAAAGACCTCAGAGGCCCAGCTAGGGATGTCCTCCCAAAGGGAGAGGGGTGCCCGTTGGGCCCTAACCCCCCCCCCTAATTGCCTGCATTTGGGCAGTGGCCTACCCTGAGGTGGATGGGCATTTGAGGGCAGCACAGCAGCCACAAGGGGGTGAGTACTGACTGCATCCTGGGACTTGGCTGGCCTTAAATTGGATTGGGTACATATATAGGTGATCTGCTGACTGTAGGGTATGTGTAGGTAGCCAATCTGGGATACTGTAACATGTCGAATTGATGATGTCTGATAGCACAGGTGGTGCATTCCTAGGAGCTATACTTGTGGGGATGTGGGCTTCCAACCTATGGGTTGGTACTGGAAGTGGTAAGTGCCCTGGGAGATCCATTATTTGTCAATATGGTGTGTACATGGCATGTAGGACATAGTCTTAGCAAGTCTTATGCTGCATTGCTGACTGACTGCCTACATCATGTGGTTATGGATAGTTGGGGGCACATATGATGGCCTGTGATTATTACAGTTTTCCTTGGCTATTAGGTAGTGGCAGATTAGGAGTGGTTTCGGTACTGCATGACACATGGCGCATTGAGGTGAAGGAAGATTTGTATTCAATCTTCTCAGGCTGCTTATGTGGTAGTGGGATGTGTATTTCATGTACTGGCAGTGGTGTTTGTCCATGTGTGCCTAATACACACAAATACATATTCCTCTTGAGATGTGTGTTGTCTGGCCTCAGTGACAGGTTGTGCCATTTGTGGAATGTTGTGTGTGAGGCTGGAGTTGTCATGGTGTGTAGTCCAACTGGTATACTTGCATTTGTAGTGGTACTGAAAGTGGTCCATGTCGTGGTATGATTGTACATCTGTTGTGACAGTGCACTCAGTGGATGTGCTTGGATGTTTTACATGTGCTACATCAGCCATTGTAGATGCACTTAGCAGTATACTGGGTAGGTATGTATGTGTTGTGTGTCACCTGCTCTGGCTCTGTGATGGGGTCAGACTACTAACATGCCTGTACCACAGATGATTCACACTGTACACATCAGATGTGAACTATTTGGGTGTCTTACTAGTATAGGCTAAATCTGTGTACTCCTCCATAGTGGCAACAGTACACTGAGTGGGCAGCCATGTATAATGACAGATAGGTGCTGTGTGGTCTGTGAGTGGAGTTGTCATCACTGTAATGGGCATTTACAGAGAACATGGACTTATCAGGTGTTGGACCTGTAGAGGTCTGATGTCTTGTCAGCTGCACATCCAATTGGTGAAAGGGGTATTGAGGGGTAAGATGTGTATTCTGGCATACTATTGCTTCTGCATCCAGGGCATGCAATGCCAGCTAAAGGGCTTAGATTGGCATCATAAGGATGGGTCTAGTAGTGCACTCCTACTTAGGTATAGGTGAGGGGTGGCAGACAGGTGTGGGTAGCAGTGACATGTAATGACATGATGTAGGTAATGTGTATTGGCAAATGCACTGCCTTAGCCATGATATAACTGTGACAGATGTAAATGTGTAGCGGTGTCAATGGTAGGTATATGTTAACCATTGTGTCCCATGTCTCTCTCTCTTGCTCTCTCCCTGCCTCTCTCTCTCTCTCTCATTGTATGCATCAACATCATCTGGCAAAGGATTAGGGGCACAAGTGAGTGGGGAAGCAGCAGCCCATGGGACCCAGGAAGCTGGCACCAGTGGCACTGAGGGACCCAGTGGGACGGAGGGCGAGGGGAGTGCCACGGGCGAGACCGGATCTAACACCTCATCCTCGGAATCCTCCTCTAGTGGACACTCTCTGGTGGTGTCAGACCCTCCGGGGACCACCCCAGCTCCATCTATGTCTGCCACACCCCTTACTACCACCACCCTCCCTGTTGGTCCCCACCCAGTTGCCCCTGCCTGCTCACCAAGGAGGGTGGGTGTCTCCTTCCCTGCAGGCACTTCTGCCCCTGCCCCTCAGTGAGGAGGCTATTAACCTCCTGAGGTCCATCTCTGTGGGACAGTCGACCATTGTGAATGCCATCCAGGGACTGGCAGCTCAGGTCCAACAGAGCAATGCGTTCCTGGAGGACATTCACGGTGCCATGGCTGGCCTACAGAGATCCTTTCAGGCTCTGGCCTCCTCTATGATGGCAGCCTGTGTCCCTTTGTCTCCTGTACCGCCTCCAACTACCTCTTCCCAACCCCATACCTCTCGGCCCATACACATCCAACGCACACGTCCACACAGGCATGCATCCACCTCAACAGACCAGGGTTGCTCAGACAAACACAAGCACCACAAGAGCCACCACTGGCATGCACACATGCAACACCCACCTGCAGACACATCAACATCCACTCCCTGCACTGACTCCCCCGCAGCCCCATCCCACACAGACACTACCCCAGACACAACTGCAGCCACCATACTATCATGCACGGATCCAGCCACCAGTTCCATCTTACCCACAGTCAGCAAAATAGCAGACCAGCACACATCCACCCCAGTCACCACATCCGCACCCACCACAACCACTGACACCCCTCATGTAGCACATGTACCATACCTGCAGACACCTCCTCAACAGACAGTCACACATCCACCAGGGCATCTCCCAGCACCTCCTCCCAAAACACCTAAATGCCCGCACGGACACCCACAAGCATTTCATGCACATAGCTTCACCCAAGACATCCACACCTACACATCCGACAACCACGCCCTCTCCCTCCACTCATAAACCCTTTTGCCATGACCACACCTGTGCATCTAAAAAGCATTTCCTCTCTGAGTTTTCGCTGTTCCCTATCCCTCTCCTACTCCATGAGACCCCCAAGCATTGTGTGTCCGTGCCCCAGACCAGCCCTTCCACCTCCAAGTCCTCCCCTGCTCCACTGCCAAGAGATCTGCGGCTCCCAAGCCCAGGCCCCAGGACCCCCCCTCCCAAACCCAAGGATCCCCTCCCAAACCCAAAATCCCCCTCAACCACCATTCCCTAATCCCCGAGATACTTGCTTGCCCCCTTGATGCCCCTACCCTGTGGACGTCATTTTGTAGTCAGCAGTCAAGTTGGGGCACAGTGAAGTGCCATTTGTGCCTTCAATTTGTATATAGTTATTTTTTACTCTTTTAATATTTTAATACATGGGGTCCAAACTGCTGTTGGTATTAATGGTAACATACATCATATGGTTTGTTGTATGACAGTGTGATACTGTTACATGGTATAGTGGTGTTGTTATGTATTGTATGAATGTGTTGTCATGTAGAAGTGTGCAGTTAGAGTGCTTGGCGAAGCGTTTGTGTAGTTGAGGTTGGAAGTCAGTCGGTGGTGTTGTGTATGATTGTGTTAGACAGTGGTGTTGCTGTGTATGTGCGGGTTGATGTGTGTATGGCACATGTGTGTTGGTCGTAGGTTGGGTGTGCGTGTGTGTAGTATGTGTGTGCATGTGTGTGTGTTCGAATGGGTGTGTGGTTACGTGTGTGTGTGTGTGTGTCCGTTGCAAGCTGTTCAGGATGTGTGTGTTGTGTGTGCGTGTGTACTAATGCCTTTCCCTCCAGTGTGTGCTAGGTGTGTGTGTACATACGTTTGTTGTCTTTGTTGCCGTCGATGGTTCCGAAGCCGTTTTGTGAGCAGGAGCAGGCGGCTGTGGGCATGTCTGTGTTCCTGAAGGCGAATGCTTCCTTTTATAGAGTTGGTTTCTGCCAGGGTTTTGGTGGTGGTGGGACCGCCACAGAAATCTTGGCAGTGTGCAGCCTCGTAATATTTCTGGCGGAAACATGCACCCCGCTGGTCTGTGGTGCCTACTACCGTCTGCGGCGGCCTGACTGCACTGGTGGTACTGAGGGTAGTTTGGCTGTGTCCCATTGGGGACACCGCCATGGTCATAATTTGGCGGTCTTCACCTCCGGGCTGTCGGCGGTACGGCTGTCCGCCGCCAACAGGTCGGTCCTCAGTCCGACAAACTCGTAATGAGGCCCATAATGCTCAGCTGGCTCCTCCTGAGTGATTTTTTGGGGAACCATCTAAGTTTGCAGTTTTTCTAAATCAATGTCAGTTGCATTTTATGTGCAAGCCAACATGTTTTCCAAATGACTAATCTTGGGTGGAATTCATCTTTTTTTATTTAGGGGAAGCTTAAGCTACATGGTCAATTTTACCAGTGGAAAAAGATGATCCAATATTATATAATTACACAGAATTTAATATCGAAATGAGTAAATTGCCCGATAGCCATACATGTATGTAGTCTGTAGATGCCAAACTATTGAATTTGAAACAGGGAAATGTTATTACTTATTTGACAGCCTTTGATAGCTAGTGGCAGAACTGGGTTGGTCTAAGGAGGAGAGAGCTTCTCTGTTTTATAGATGTGTGTGACATGACTTGAAGGATTTACTGGCTCAGGTGGTAGACCCACCTGATGACTGTCATGAATTGTTTGACCTAGTTGGTAGACTAGATCACGGACAGAAAATCTAACAGAATGGAATCTAGAGTATTCGTAGTCCAAGAGAAAATTATCAAAAATAGGGGCATAGCGGAACCAGAACCGATGAAAATAAGGGGAGTCTATGGTCCCCTTACTAATGAAGAAAGGCAGAGAAGCCGTGGCAAGAGACTCTGCCTATATTGTGGGAAAGCAGGACACTTTCTTAAAGATTGCACTAGTAAGCCTCAGGAAGAGTCTAGCACGGTATCCTCAGACACTGAGGCCCTCATCATGACTTTGGCGGTCCCTGAGCGAGACCGCCAAAGACACAGGCACCAAGAGACCGCCAGTGTTGGCTGTCTCCCGCCCGCCATATTATGGATACTGCCGGATTTACGCCACACTTTGTGCGGATATCCGGCAGTAGCCATTCTGGTGGTCAGAGGTGCCTGGACAGTGCTACCACCTGCCCCGCCCCGCCAGAAGGACGCTACCAGCCTTATTAAGACCATTAATATGGCCTGGTGGTATCCTGCTGGCAGGGCGCTGCCGGCGGTTGCTGCGCCCTTTCCTGTTATCTGCCGGATGACCTCCTCGCCAGACAAGGTAAGTCGGGCATCCTGGTGTTGAATGTGTGGTGTCTGCGTGTATGTATAAATGTGTGTGTGAGTGTGTGAATGCGTCTGTGAGTGTTGTGGTGTATGCGTGATTGTATGAATGTGAGTGAATGTGTGTATGAGTGTTACAGTGAGTGCATGTATGTATGTGAGCATGTTAGTGTGGATACTTGCCTGAATGTGTGTGAATAAGTGTGAGTTGACGCATGTATGGATCAGTGTGAGTGGATGTGTGTATGGAAGTGGAGGTGAATGGGTGTCTGCGTGGTGCGTGTGGGTGTGTGTGCATGTATGCGAGCAGGGGGGTTGGGGCGCTGTGACTTAAGGGGGTGGGGGGCACTGTGACTTTAGGGGGTGGTGGGTGCTGTGACTTTAGGGGTGTAGGGGAAGCCAGGTGATTCCTGGGGGTGGGGGAGCCATCTACCATGGTGTTAGCCTGGCTCATTATGCCTCTGGCGGTCTTCTGTGGACTTCTGGGTCAGAGATGAACATCTCCGGCCTGGCAGTTCACACCGCCATGGCGGTATGAGTGGAGATGTGTCGGGTTGGCAGCGGCCAACCCGACACACTCATAATGTTGCGGTATACACCGCCAGCATGTTGGGGATGATACCGCCACATTAACCTTGGCGGGGTCATAATGAGGGCCTAAGTTGGCAGGAAACGCATAAGCTCTGTAAATGTAGAGACCAAATTACTTGATAAAGGCAGATGCAAGGAACTTCTTTGTTTTAGGCAACACCACTTGTGAACTCTCCATCAAACATTTTCACATAGCTGTTTGTTTAGAATGGGAAATGAATAGCAACATTTCAATTGATTGATCTATTAATTAATTTGGGTGCGACTGGTAACATTATGGATGCATCTTATGCCTAAAGACTAGGGGGCATATTTATGAAAAATGATGCACAACTGCGCTATTTTTTAACACGAGCTAGCGCCATTCCGTTTTTTACCGCTTTAGCGTCGAAACTAAATGCACAAGCAGGAAAGAGTCCAATTGCAAGAGAAGATGGAATCATCAGGCCAGGAGAGACACCAGAGAGACCTCAATCACCCAAGTACCAGCCAGGAGAGTCGAGAAAAGTCCTGGGAGAAGGAGAAGAGAAAACGCAAGTGTTGCTTTAGCGAGGAGGAGCAGAGACATCCTGGTTAGAGGGGTGACGGAGCACCAACACCAGCTCTTCGCCACCTCCAAAATGCCACTTGGTAGGAGAGACGCAATATGGCAGGCAATAATGGACAAAATCAACAGCATTGCAGAGGTGAAGAGGATTGTCACTGAGTGCAAGAAGCGCTGGCACGATTGCAAGCACAGTACTAAGGAGAAACTCACCAGGAACTGTAAGGGAGCACTGTAGACGGGAGGTGGAAGTCCCGCACCACAGGAGGACCTGGATAA
Organism: Pleurodeles waltl; assembly: GCF_031143425.1. Taxonomy (NCBI): domain Eukaryota; kingdom Metazoa; phylum Chordata; class Amphibia; order Caudata; family Salamandridae; genus Pleurodeles; species Pleurodeles waltl. The sequence continues at coordinate 338,367,052 of NC_090445.1, forward strand.
GCTTGAGGAGATGGTTGCAGTGGTCAGCCCGGAGGAGATGGTCACTGGAATTGCAGGGCAGGACAGCACAGACTACCAGGAATCACCACAAATGCAGGGTAATTTGCAGGGGGATATCTGGAACTCCACTAATGGCAGAAGGGGGAGGCACATAGGACACACTCAATGTATGCTAAAGGGTTGCATCAGGACACATAAGCCCTGAATCAAGACGCAACATTCCCACCCAAGCCACACATTTACTGACACTTTGGTTCCGCTATGCACTCCAACATATACACAACGTCAGCATACGCCACTCACTGTGGCTATACTCCTCCATGTAAATATGCACCACATTGCCTGGTAGGCATGTGCAAATAGTGTGGCTGTGGCTGTGCCATTACAACACCCATTGCATACTGTCAAAGTCCCCTTAAAAATGCAACATATACATCAGAGACTAGGACAGAATTCAATACCACCCTATGAGTGGTGTCAGGGTGGTGCCTCTGGCCAAAATGCTTTCCTTCCTCATTGTCGCATTGCCTTTCCTCATGTGTGCTGGATACAGCCCACATTGAAATGCCATCTCAGCAAAAATAGCTTGTATAGCTTGTACATGTGCAGGAAGGGACATCTCCCTGCACATGAACAAATCATCCCTTCAACGCAGGCACACCGTCATCATGCTGCAACAATGCCTGTGTTGGTGCAGGGAGAACAATTCTGTCCAGGTGCAGGGGAATTTCAGGGCTGTATTGTATTCAAGTAAATATGGCACATCACTGCGTATTTAAACTGCTGCAATGTACCGCAACACATCTTGCAGCTACCCTGAGCCATGCCAAATGAGAAAAAGCTGCTCTAAAGCTTGCAACCTGTGGAACTCAACCCATACAGGGTGGACCCACAACAACTCACACAGAACCATATACTTAAGATCATGTCAATGTTGTGACAGTAGGAAATGTGCCCTCTTCACCTAACCACTGTTGATTTGTCTGCTATGTGCTGTCATTGTCTATTTCACACCAATTGGCAATTTGTTAACTCCTCACTAATGCACACTACTCCTAACCATGTCTCATGACATGTCCCTCAACCCTGGACCCTGATTGTGCTACATATGGCTAACGTTCACTCATGGGGTCTGTGAAATTGACCTTTTATAGAATTCACAAATACAATAGCAACTGTAAATAAAGCACTTTGTACACATGCAGCATTTCTACGTTTATTGTGATCCATCTACTCAGCTAAAAGATAGCATTGTGTGAATGCATGTCAATGTGTATAGAATATCAGTACATGAGTGCTTGACCATCAGACACAAAGCCACACACTAGGATCCTAACATGAGAAAGGTGAATGATGATGTTATTGGCCACAACTAACTTACTGAGTATTCTATATACATTTTGAACAGATATCCTTTGAAGTAGACATACGGCATGGGTGGCTCTGAATCAATTCAATAGTCATTTACCAAGATGGGAGTACCAGTACAACTTATTTGTGTGGTACAGGAGAAGCTAACATTATCAGTGATGGCCACCTGTCAGTGTTGCAGGATACAGTTCCAAATTTGTCTGTTGTCAGATATGCCAGACGTGCCAAATTGCAGGACCCCACCAATGACAGGTGAAGTATCATATTTACCTGTCCATGATAAAGTATACATACACATTATGACAGCTCTTTGGTCATAGGGGATGCACATGGTAAATCTGGGAAATCAAGAGAGTAAGCATACCCTAGGCCATTCCCCCAACTTGGGCAGTGCACTCATGAGAACCCTCAGACACTCAATCAACTTACAAAATTATTACACTAAGAAAAACAGGATTTATTGTAAAACCATATACCAAAAACTAACCTTAAACCTACCCTATGCTAAACTAACCTATACTAACTAAACTTAACTAAGAAGTAATCTTGCATATAGTCATTGCTTCAGAGGAAATGTTTTATTTCCTAGCTTTTTGGGTCCTGTTTTTACCAACACACATAAATTGAACTGTAGTAGTGACTATATTGTTTAGATCCGAGGGAGATACACCAACACAGTCATATACATCCTTGATGGTTCTAGTTTCATCCTTGCCTAGTGGGGCAAGTACGGCAACATGGGGCCTAGGTAGCTAATCCTACACTGGCACAGTTGAGAAATCCTCATGTATCTATGCCATCATGAATTTACTATGTGCCTGCAGACATTGATGTAGCATATGTAGACTACATGGGTTGCACTGTGTTCCCATGTACATCATATATGCCTCTGTTCTCAGTCATCAGACTATGAGTTCACTCAACTGTCCCTCACAAGTATGAGGCTGTAAAAATTGCTAGATGTAGAACTCACACACACAGTCATTGCACACTGTTTACATTTACACACCCTTTGTGTTTTGGTAGGATGTCTGATGGTCAGTAAACTACAGAGGCACACATACTCACAACATGTCCACACTGTGCCAAATTGCAAGCTTTGTCTGGTGTTTGTCTTCCCAATGCACATGGGTTTGGCATATGTTGTTCATGTACACACATTTTTTTATACACAAGATGCTGTCCTGCAGTTTTTGTTACAAATTGCTACATACCTTTGTTATGGGTCAATAACTATTAGGTGAGATGTGCGTGTTTTTATATTTACAGTGTCTATGAAGAAAGATTGCTTACGCAAAGGTAGTGTTCATTATTTTTTATTATTTCCCAGTTTAACATGTATTGGATATATGACATGCCTCATAACCATGGGAGTTACCTGTCAACACACAGACAACAGACATGGAGGCCCTTTCTTTCACACAGTGTTGCAACACAGCATTTTTCATAGTTTTGCATTGCTGACAATCTTTCCACCATTTTGAGACACACACAGTGGCTTAACAGGTCATAAAATGTGTGACTTGCAGGGTTGTATTGCACATGTGCCATGTTGTATAGTGTACGTATGAGGCCCACACCTCCTACATATGCACTGACTCAGTCACTCAACACAAAGATGGCTATTTTATCAAACATAATTTACTGTCATGAGGCCGGTCATGTGCTTCACATGTACTTACCAACCAGTAAGACATTTCCATACCTCCCATTCTGGAAGCGCTTATTGATGATGGCGTGCCTGAAGATGTAGGCATCATGAGCACTCCCTGGGTACTTTGCCAGCACATTGATGAACATTCCCACATAGTCCGTGTTGGAATATGTGTGCTTCCTATTGCGGTACAGGTGGGATATAGCAGCAGGAGGCACAAGTTGCACATGTGTGTAGCCCATTGCCCCCGATATGTGGGGATCCAACAATGGCATAGAAGCCTTGCTTGTTTTCTAGTTGCTTCTGCTGTGTTTTGGGGAATGATACTTATGATGGCATCCAGGATGGAGGGTAGGAATGCCGAGAAGGACGGCTGTGAGATTTCTGCCACTCTGGCTGTGGTGGTTTGAAATGAGCCAGACATCAGCATACGGAGCACTGCCATCAGTTTGGCCTGCAGAGGGATGTTGGTGCACCTCTTGGATGTTGGATGCAGCCTTGGAGCAATTAGATTCAGGAGCTGGATGATGGATTCACTCATGAGCCTGTAGTAGGTGATGACCTTCTCCTCCCCGAGGTCTATGAGGGTAATCCTCTAGGGATAGACACCCTCCCTTCTCCTGCACTGGCTCCTCTGTGATGGAGAGGGTGGTGGTCTTCACGCTGCTCTTAGCTGCAGTATGAGCAGCTCCATGGCGTAGTTGAGCTTGCCAAAGTGCTTTGAGTATGTTCTGTTTATGCACCAGTGCCAATGCATCATTTAGTATGCCAAGGTTGCTGATGCGTAGGAATTTTGATGCATTTTGGGCTCTCAGTGTTGTGTGCCAATGCTGCGTCACTTTCCCATAAACTCATAAACCTCGATATGTCAGTCCTGCATTGGATTTTATGGGGGAATACCTAATCTTGCATATGTTTAATGTTATGTGATGCAGTCGGTTAAGGTGCAGGCCAGCAAATAGTGATAGATTGTGCCTAATGCATCACTATGTAAATATGGAGTACGGAATGTTCTGCAGCTGCGTCACAAAAAATGACACAGCGGTGGTGCAAGCTACTTGTAAATATGCCCCTTAGATTCTTTTGTTGAATTGCCATGTACACCAAAGGGATTTAAAAAACTGCTGAAAACGATTGATCATTTGATAAAATGGTTCATCTCACTGCTTTAAAAGGACTCCCTTCAGCAAAAAAACTAGTAGAACTTTTTACACAAGCTATAATTCTTCTACAAGGGGTACCTTCTGTACTTTTCTCTGATTGTGGTTCTCAGTTTATTTCTCACTTCTGAAGAACCATGTGTGAGCTTTCTGGTATTGAAGTAAGACTCATCTAGTCATCACTCAGAAACCAACAGCCAGACTGAGAGGGTGAATCAGTATTTGGAGCAATATATTAAATGCCACACTTTACAAACCAATTCTAACTCTGGGGATTTTAAGCGGACCTCCGAATTTCCTAATGATATCTCTGTGAATGTATCTTCAGGTTTACCCAGAAACTCTATTCTTTGATCTTGTTTAAACGTTCAGCCCTTCGCCACCTGCACTCTTTCAAGCTTTGGATTGTCCTTCTTAATCAGTTCCACACATGCAATGAAATTATCTTTTTTCTTTGAGTTCATCAACACCTCGTCCAAACCGGGGTCATATTTCTGCCACAGGTCATATTTAACTCTTTCAGAATTACAAACCAGCACAGACTTGTCATAGATCCTCTCTAATGTGCTGGAGAATTTACACTGGGATGCCAATTTCCTCAAATCTGAGAGAACTTTCCATTGTCACTACCTCTCTCTGCACCCTCTCCAAAATGTTACCTGTCTAGGATGGTACTCCCCTTAGGAAGGTAGAGAAGATCACATTTCTTCACATTGTATATATATTAAGACCAGTGAACTCCTCATCAGATCTATCAGGAAGATGGTCAAAGAATTACTGTCACTCTGACCCCAAACAATGTAACAACAATGCAGGTTTCCTTTCAGTCCTTAGAGAGGTCCAACAAACTGTGACAAGCCACTTAAACACCTTCTTCCATGCTTGCCTTTTTATGGTAGGCTGAACTGGAAATACTAACGAAATGGTAAGGGTGTAATATATTCTGCGTGGTTGTATTTACACAATGCTAAGGGTGATTTGGTATGATATCTGCAGAGCAAACATGTTTTCAGGCCCCCGGTTCAGTAATGGACAGAACCTGGGATTGTCATGTTTGATACCAAGTAACTTTACATTTTTAAAACGTTGGTACTCGATTTAGTACCTCAGTGTCTGCCTAAAAAGTGTCAGTTATAATTTAAGGTATTGTAACATCCGTTGGTATTCCTCAGGAACGGCTCCATGCGCAACAGGATCCCACCTCCAGGCAACACCAATCCGCTACGTTCTTTTCCAAAAGGAAGAGGGCGTAGGAAGGGCCATGTGAGGGGTAGGGCTGTGTGATGGAGAAGAGCTGGGAGGGAGGTGGTGACGGCAAAAGTTAGTCTGATATTAATTCTGCCTTTTCAAATACCAGTTACTTTCCCTCTAACGAACATTACTTTCATATACCTTCTATGTACTTTCTGTGAAACCTATGATATGAATAATATACAGCTTCCTTCAACAGATCATTCAAATAACAATGAAAGCAAAAACACACTATTAGCCTCTTTAGGTAATCTGCAGTAAATACTACTTTGAGCCATAAATACGTTCTTGCTCGTAGGTTTACCTGAAATTATTGTTCTTTCCATTTTTAAGTTACAACTGGCTGTAAAGCTTTAACGCACAGGTTAGTTTCACCTTGTTTGTCATTTACAAATGTTCTCAATTTTCTCTTTTCGCGTTATTTTTATTTACTCAAGTCCCAACTGCTTCCAGGTCATAAAGTATGTTAGATTCTTTGTTTGTTAATATTCCTGTGAGAATATGTTAAATGGTTTTATATTTACAATTTCATTTTCTTTCAAAATATTCTCTTTTTCAGTACTCATTCGAACTCAAGTATTTTAAAGAACAGATTTATTGCTTTGGGTTCATAAAGGATTAACCTTAAAAATTCAGCAAGGGTCTTTCTCCTTTCTTTGGTAGTCCTACGTAAACCTTCTTGCTTTTGGATAATAAAACACAGTCGTTTACCAGGAGGTCTGCCTTTCCCTTTGCTGCTTGATGTTTCTTCTCTTATGTTTGAAGAATCTTTGCCTAAAGAAAACGCGCCGCCATCAATGATGCACCGTGGCGATCGGGGCTAAAGACTTCTTTTTCAGTCCCAGCAAGGGAGTGATCGGACTTCACTGTACTCCAGAAGCACGCAGGATAACCCTCCTCCTGCTGGGCAGAGCAGGAATAACAAGCATCTTGTAATGGGATCAGACCAACACGGCCACGACTGACGTGTATTGGGATATAAAGTCCGAAAATAAGAAAGAGTCAAAAGCGGCTCCAAAAAGGGGTTTCAACCAAATTCCAATCATAACATGCAAGACGAATACGAGTGACAACTAAGCACCGGCAAATTCAAATAAATAGCCACATGGGACACATGCCAGCGACCACTATGGACTAGCAAGGGATCATGAGAGCATAAGGCCGTTTCGTGGGGCGTGGTTTGTCAGGGTAACCTGGGAGAAACTTTGCACTTAATACGGCGGAATGCGTGCTATATGCAGGCTCCCACGATTGTTCCTTAGGACTGTATCCTTTCAAAGATAGAAGGTAACATGCGCTGCCTTAGTGGAGCTTGAAGTCGAGCATGGAACGGACCTCATATTCGAGTTCACCATGAATAAATAATTGGTGATGGTTTTGTTCTCTTCCTTTTTATTGCTAGTTTCAGGAGGGACACATGCAACACATGATAAATCGAACATCCGGATGGTAACTTCAATTTAAAAGTTAATGGATTGGTATTTGAATTATCTTGTAAGGACTAATGGAAAGTGTCTTCAACTTGTTTTTTGGCAGCAATGAAATGTTGTAGAAACCATATTTGAGCTCCAAACGGATATGGTTTCACCTGCTTATCTTTTTGTCAGCTTCTATCTTATACTTTGCCTTAGCGCGTTCTAGATTCTGTTTTACTAATTTCAATGATTTCTGAACCTCTTATGCTCTCGCAGTTATTTCCAGAAGTGACGTGTATTCCAAAAGCCTGCCCAAATAGGAGAAACCAGGGATGTTTGCATGCAGGCTAAAGAAAGGTGAATATCCCGTGGAAGCATGTTTGGAATTGTCATAAGTAATTTCTACCAACCATATTAGATCTACGCAAGACCCTGATGCATCTGCAAGCGAACTTCATATGATTTGTTTTATCATCTTTAATTGTTCGACCCTCTCTATTTGTCCATCTGACTGGTTATGGAAACATGTGGATAAACCAGTTTTTACACTTAGAGCGCCACCCCAAGCTTACCAGAACCCTAAAGTGAATTGTGAGCCACAATCCAATATTTTATTGTAACATTTTTAGGTACCCCATGCAGACGTACACCATGGATCAACAACAAATGGGTAAGTTCGGCAGCATTTGGGATGCCAAAACATGGCACAAAGTGTACTATTTGTGTTCAGATATCTACAATAACTATGATTGGATCTTTTGTCTGATTAGGTGGTAGCGCTTTAATAAACTCCAGGAATGTAAGTCCCCACGAGTAATTTGGAGAGGAGAAGGGCTGAGGTATCCCCTGGGGTTCTGAGTGGCCCACCTTGGTCTGAGCACAAATATAACAATTTTGAACAGCAAGAAAACCATCTCAGTGTAAGGTGGGCTACCAGATTTTTCTTTGGATATGGCCCAATGTTTTAGAATACCGGGGAGACCTGCAGTTGGAATCACATGACACCAATTGAAAATGAAATGTTGAAGTTCTTTGATAGGATTATAGAGTTTTTGACTGCGAAAAGGGAGATCACTAATCATTTTTCGTGAGAGGTCTTGTTCCCCCATTTCTCGCCCTTCAGACTGTGAATCTTTGATTTAATCTTTTCTAAAGATATTCCTTGACCTGTCACCCCTATAACATGTTGCAGGTAAAGAATGGATTACTTGTCCTCTTCCAATGTATTGTTACTGGAGTCCTGGCTTGATAAAACAACTGCCTTTTTATTCCGAGCACAAGGACGATATGTGACAAAAACAAACTTTTTGAAGAAAAGCATCCATCATAACTACCTAGCAGTTATCATTCTGCTGAAATCAGAAACTGCAAATTATGATGATATTTGAAAACTGCAACTGTATGTTTGGTTTCCAGAAGATAGTGCTGCCGCTCTAGAAAGATTTATTTTTTTGCAAGTAGTTCTTTTTGTACACTTGACAGTCGTACTCTGCTGGATTTAATTTTCTTGATATGAAAACAATCCGATGTAATTGACCATTCTACATATGTCTCTGAGATAATATAGCACCTATAGCCACATTGAAAGCATCTGCTTCCATAATGAAGCCGTACAACTGGCCATCGAAAATGCTCTTTTCAGTTGTTGAAAAGCTTGTTCAGTTTCATCGGCAAATACAATTGTACATTTTCTCTCAAAAGATGAGTAATTGGACTGATGTGAGGCAATGGTCAATGAAACTTTGATAGAAGTTGGCAAACCCAAAAAACACTGCAAGCCTGTTATTATTTTTTGGGTAGTCTATTCTCCATTTGTTTAAACCTTGCATTCTGACACATTTTAACATGAGGGAGAAAGAATCACTTACTCCTTTAGTAAGACCCAAAGCACTGCACATATTCAATATGTGAGCTGTCGTCCTAAGAGAAGATCAAAATATCATCTACATAGATAATTACAAAATGATCTAAAACTCCATCAGGATATTATTAATAAAGTACTGGAAAGCCATAGGGGTGTTACTCACTTTGTGTAAATGTAAGCATCCTTAACCTGGCCAAGTAGAACTAGAACTAAGGGAAGTGGGTATTTGTTTTTAAAGGTCATTTTATTGAGTCCCATCTAGATAATGCAAGTTCTCAAGTTGCCATTGGCCTTTGGCACAAAGGGAGAGGCAGTTGATAAATGTCAATGCTAGATACATCCATTGTGCCACCCACATAAGTAGCCCCTTAACCTTGTCTCAGGCCTGCCATTCCAAGGCCTGTGTGTGCAGTTTCACTGCCACCTCGATTTGGCATTTAAAAGTACTTGCCAAGCCTAAAACTCCCCTTTCTCTACATATAAGTCACCTCTAATGTGTGCCCTAGGTAACCCCTAGAGCAGGGTGCTTTGTGGGTAAAAGGCAGGACATGTACCTGTGTAGTTTACATGTCTTGGTAGTGTAAAACTCCTAAATTCGTTTTTACACTACTGTGAGGCCTGCTCCCTTCATAGGCTAACATTGGGGCTGCCCTCATACATTATTGAAGTGGTAGCTGCTGATCTGAAAGGAGTAGGAAGGTCATATTTAGTATGGCCAGAATGGTAATACAAAATCCTGCTGACTGATGAAGTTGGATTTAATATTACTATTCTAGAAATGCCACTTTTAGAAAGTGAGCATTTCTCTGCACTTAAATCTTTCTGTGCCTTACAATCCACGTCTGGCTGGGTTTAGTTGACAGCTCCTTGTGCATTCACTCAGACACACCCAAAACACAGGGTACTCAGCCTCACTTGCATACATCTGCATTTTGAATGGGTCTTCCTGGGCTGGGAGGGTTGAGGTCCTGCTTTCACACAAAGGACTGCCACACCCCCTACTGGGACACTGGCAGACAGGATTGAACTGAAAGGGGACCTGGTGCACTTCTAAGCCACTCTGAAGTCTCCCCCACTTCAAAGGCACATTTGGGCATTCAACAGGGCCTCTGCCCTATCACCTCAGACACTTCCTGGAGAAGAAACCTGAACCAGAACCTGCACCCTGACACGAAGAACTGCCTGGCTGCCTAAAGGACTCACCTGACTGCTTTCCACAGAGGACTGCTGCCTTGCTGTTGGCCTGCTGCCTTGCTGAACTCTTACCTTGCTGCAGAAGTGCTCTCCAAGGGCTTGGATAGAGCTTGCCTCCTGTTCCCTGAAGTCTCAGGACCAAAAAGACTTCTCTCTTGCAACTGGACTCCTTGTGCGCCGAAAAATTTGCCGCACAGCTTGTTCCGCGGTGAAAAATTCACTGCACGCCAAACCGGAAAGACGCGGTGTGACCGGGCCGCCCCGGGCAACAGCGGGGAACCGGCAGAAACGGAACCGCTACGGCCGCGTTCCCAGGTTCCCCTGGAAACGCGTCCGCAACGAGGCCAGCGTCCTGAGGTTGCCTCGGCAACCTCCGGTGACGAGGAGGCTCCGGATTGGCCACCAGGCGGCCAAAAGACGGAAGCTCCGGTCGAGAGAGAGAGAGCCGGGAAGGAAGAGAGGAAGGAGAACGACGGCGGCGACGGCGAACCTAAGGAGGAAGAGAGAGACGGCGACAAGGACATCGGAGGAGGACCCCAGTGGCCTGGAAGCGGCGGAACCCGAACCCAGAGGAACAGCGCCCGACCGGAAGCAGGGGAGACCAGCCCAGACCGACGAGAGGACCTCCACAGAGCCAGCCACGACCCTGGAGGGTCGTGGCTCTACAAGGTACGGTCCTTCTGGACAAACCGAGGGGCACAATAAAAGGGGAGAAACGCTGGGGAAGGGAGGGAGGCAGGGTGAGGGGAGGGAGGAGAGAAGGGCACTTTAGAGAGCACCGGGAGAGCACAAAAGGGTAAAGTACGGAATATACACAAGCCCTGAAGTCCTCACTGGCACCTATATCACACATAAACCCCCCCCCCCCTCCTTAAACCTTTTCCCCAGTAAAACATATAAGTAGAAGACGTGGTATAAGGCGTCCGTTCCACTCACCAGCGGTATGTGTTCCCTTTTTCTTGTATGTCACATCCGGGACCTGATGAGGACGATCCGGTACGCCACCTAGAGAAAAGGAAGAAAAGGGACACAGATTAGAAGGAAGATATTCACCACTCCAGAGAAGAAACTGGCGCTAAACGTCGTACTGACTTTTCATCAGTTCTTATTTCAAATTACTAATAAATACTTACCTCAAAAACCCAAATTTACCTCTCCTGAGTGTCTATACTGTGGGGACTGTCTACAGTGGTGTCAGAAGTGGGATCTTGTTTCTAATCCCTCTCCATAAAACAGTCCAGACAGTATACACAATGAGTGAGAGTCCATCGTTAGAGACCGTGATTAAGCAACTAGCGGAAGGGCAAAGACACTTACAACTAGTATGGGAGGCCCAACAGAGAGAGGCCAAAGAAGACCGAGAAACCTTACAATCTGCTCTGAAGAGCCAGGCGACCATACTGGCGAACAACCAGTTAGTCCATGAAAGTGCGATGAAAAAACTAACGGAGACTATCGCCGCTAGTAAGGTACATCCGAATGTACCTAGTTCCGTATTACAGAAGTATCAGGAGGGAGAGGATCCGGAATCCTTTTTCACCAACTTTGAACGGGTAGCCTCCTCCGCCCTATGGCCAGAAGATAAATGGGGACAATATGTGGCCCCCCTGCTCACCGGTCTCTTACAATCAGCATATCAAGCCGCTAACCCAGGTGGTGTCAACCCCTATCAAGACATAAAAACAAGTATACTAGAAAGGGTGGGTCACGACACAGAATATTACAGGATGAGATTTCGTAAAGTCAAATGGGGCACCAACGAAGATCCTAGAACCTTTTATTTTCGTGTAAAGGATCTAGCATTAAAATGGTTAGGCCATATTGGAGATAGTCGGGAGGAAGTCATCAAAACCATTATACTGGAACAATATCTAGATGGTCTACCTCCATCCACAAAACACTGGATAAGACAACACCCAAAAGTGGATACTGAGACGGCCATCGATCTGGCCTGTGCTTTTCATCGATCCACCGATGTCAGAAACTGTCCCACGCGAAGTATCATTAAACCAGTTCTACCGACCCCAAAGACATTTGTAAAAAGTCCACCCGACTATCTAGTACCACGTAGGATTCCTGAAGGCCCGCCTACCATGGGACCCCAATGTTATAGTTGTGGCGAATGGGGACACATCGCACGTATGTGTCCCCAGAAACAAGAAATGGGAGAACCAATGGAGATAGGGATGACAAGGCGAAGGGTGTTATGTACTGGAAAGGGCGCCCTAAAATTTAAAATGATGATACAAGTGGACGGGAAAAGTGTATATGCCCTGGTTGACTCCGGCTGCAGCCAATCAGTAATTAGGAAAGACTTGATAAATAATGATATAGAAGAGAAACAATGGGTATCTATATGTTGCATACACGGGGACAAGGCCCAGTATCCTATACAGGTACTCCAGATCAGGTGGGGACCCTATCAGGACTTCCTCCCAGTGGGGATAATGCCCCGGTTAATCGAGGAATGTATCATTGGGACAGACTACATCCACTTCCAAGAACTATTAGACTACGTCAGAGATAGCAAACAAACTAAGGATTGGTGGGGAGAGGCACCTTTTTCAGAGAGTGATATTGAGTGTCCGCTATATCGTAGAAAGTTGTCACGAAGAGAGAAACGACAGGGAAAAGGGGACTATCGGAAGACGAAAGGTGACAACACCTATGGAGAGATAGTGGCAGAAATTCATGAAGTTCCTAGTACTTTTGTCCAACAACAGAGAGAGGACCCCTCCCTTAACAATGCCTGGAGGTCGGCAGTAACAGAGGAGACAGAAGAGGTGGGTCCCTACTTTATAGTGCAAAAAAACTTATTATATCGGGTTACTACCACACGACGGGGAGAACGTAAACGCCAACTTCTGGTACCTACCCACTATCGGGAACATGTTCTTACACTAGCTCATAATCACCCAGGGGGAGGACACTTTGGGAGAGAAAACACCGAGGAATATTTGCTCAGAATGTTTTATTGGCCTGGAGTGTACGCCCACATACGTAGGTATTGCGCCCAATGTCCCCGTTGTCAGTTAACCGAACCTAGTCGGCCTAGGAAGGCGCCTCTCCTACCCCTTCCCATCATCGATATCCCGTTCAAAAGAATAGGGATGGATCTAGTGGGACCTTTGATTCCTTCGTCAAAAGGACACACCTACATCTTAGTCATTGTAGATTATGCTACACGATACCCAGAGGCCATTCCCCTGACTAGTATGACAACCAAGACAGTGGCCCAAGCTATGATTAACGTATTTTCTCGTCTTGGGTTTCCACATGAAATCCTCACGGACCAGGGGACCCCTTTTATGTCCACCTTAATGAAACAAGTGTGTAAAACATTGGGGATAGCTCAGATCAGAACCTCCGTTTACCATCCTCAAACGGACGGATTAGTCGAAAGATATAATCGAACCATTAAAACCCTGCTGAGAAAGACTATCAATGAGACAGGGAAGGATTGGGATCAAAAGTTACCCCTAGTGTTGTACGCCATACGGACACATGAGCAAGCATCCACGGGGCATAGCCCCTTTGAGTTGGTCTTCGGACGCCAACCTCGTTCCCTTTTAGACATGGCGGTAGAATCCTGGGAGGCCGAGGCTGAGGAAGCAGGGACTCCTTTGTTAGAATATGCGAAAAAATTGAGGAACCACCTACACAGCTTATGGACCGACGTACACGCAAACCTGGAACAGGCCCAACAAACACAAAAGTCCTATTATGACAAAGGAAGTAAACTACGGGTTTTCCAACCCGAGGACCAGGTCCTAATAATGAGACCCACCTCCGACCATAAACTCCTGGCCAAATGGCAGGGCCCATATCGAGTAATCAAAGCAGTTTCCCCTGTCACCTACCTTATCGAAATATCCTCCCGTCCAATAAAAACACAAATATATCATGTAAACCTGCTAAAAAAATGGGAGACCCCCGCACAACCTGAACGTTCCGTAAAAATGGGTCAGTTTGTGTGTCCCGACAAGACCCTAGATATCGAGTTCTACCCTACCAACCCCGATACTGAAAGTACCCTACCCATAGTAGACGATACTTTACCTGAAGGGCAAAAGCAACAAGCCCTTAAGGTTTTAAAACAATGGCAACCACTCTTTTCAGAGAAACCAGGAAAGACGTTTTTAATTCACCATAATATACGCACAAGCTCCGGGCAGATCACCAGAGAACGCCCGTATCGTATTCCAGAAGCTAGAAAACACATAATCGAAGAAGAAATCAAAACAATGTTATCCCTAGGGGTCATCGAACCGTCCACTAGTCCCTGGTGTTCACCGGTTGTCCTAGTACCGAAGCCTGATGGTAGCGTCAGGTTTTGCATAGATTTCCGCAAACTTAACTCAAACTCCCTATTCGACACCTATCCCATCCCTAGGGTGGACGATGTTCTCGAAAAACTAGGGAAAGCAAAATACATGTCTACTATCGACCTAACTAAAGGGTATTGGCAGATTCCCTTAGCTCCTCCAGATAGAGAAAAAACAGCTTTTTCTACCCAGTCCGGGTTATATCAATTCACAGTACTGCCTTTTGGGCTTCATGGAGCCCCTGCAACCTTTCAGAGGTTGATGGATAGGATTCTAAAACCCTATCCTGCATTCTCCGCTGCATATCTAGATGATGTAGTCATATTTAGTGAAACATGGGAGGACCACTTAATACACCTACAGAGAATATTCCAAGCCCTTCAAACTGCTGGTTTGACGGCCAATCCCAAGAAATGTGTGATAGGTAAAACCGACATCTCCTATTTGGGATATCGGATTAATCAGGGTACACTACAACCTCAAAATGGGAAGGTGGATGCCATTTTACATGCCCCTCTTCCACACACGAAAAAGGAATTACGCTCCTTTTTAGGATTAGTGGGCTATTATCGGCGCTTCATTCCACATTACTCCACCTTAGCAGCACCTCTTACGGACCTACTCACTAAACGATATCCCAATCGACTTTTGCCTTTTTCGGAGACGCAAAACGCGAGTTTTGATCAGTTGAGAGTTTCCTTAACCTCCGATCCCATCCTGCACTGCCCAGATTTTACGAAGCCGTTTCACCTCTACACTGACGCATCGGATGTTGGGCTTGGAGGGGTTCTGACTCAGCCAGATAGCGAGGGGCTTGACCATCCGGTGGTCTACATCAGTAGAAAACTGTTTTCCCGGGAACGTAACTATCCAATTATAGAGAGAGAGTGCTTGGCTATCAAGTGGGCCATTGACTGTTTGCAGTACTATCTCCTAGGGCGGCCGTTTATACTATTCACGGATCACGCTCCTCTTACGTGGCTGGCTGCGCATAAAGATTCTAACTCCAGGATACTGCGATGGTTCCTTGAACTGCAACCATTCTCCTTTCAGGTTCGGCACGTCCCTGGATCTCACCAGGCCCCCGCTGATTATCTGTCCCGATTTCCTCTGTCTTCGCCTGTCCTGGAGCAGGACAGTTCTTGGGGAAGGGTGTGTGACCGGGCCGCCCCGGGCAACAGCGGGGAACCGGCAGAAACGGAACCGCTACGGCCGCGTTCCCAGGTTCCCCTGGAAACGCGTCCGCAACGAGGCCAGCGTCCTGAGGTTGCCTCGGCAACCTCCGGTGACGAGGAGGCTCCGGATTGGCCACCAGGCGGCCAAAAGACGGAAGCTCCGGTCGAGAGAGAGAGAGCCGGGAAGGAAGAGAGGAAGGAGAACGACGGCGGCGACGGCGAACCTAAGGAGGAAGAGAGAGACGGCGACAAGGACATCGGAGGAGGACCCCAGTGGCCTGGAAGCGGCGGAACCCGAACCCAGAGGAACAGCGCCCGACCGGAAGCAGGGGAGACCAGCCCAGACCGACGAGAGGACCTCCACAGAGCCAGCCACGACCCTGGAGGGTCGTGGCTCTACAAGGTACGGTCCTTCTGGACAAACCGAGGGGCACAATAAAAGGGGAGAAACGCTGGGGAAGGGAGGGAGGCAGGGTGAGGGGAGGGAGGAGAGAAGGGCACTTTAGAGAGCACCGGGAGAGCACAAAAGGGTAAAGTACGGAATATACACAAGCCCTGAAGTCCTCACTGGCACCTATATCACACATAAACCCCCCCCCCCCTCCTTAAACCTTTTCCCCAGTAAAACATATAAGTAGAAGACGTGGTATAAGGCGTCCGTTCCACTCACCAGCGGTATGTGTTCCCTTTTTCTTGTATGTCACATCCGGGACCTGATGAGGACGATCCGGTACGCCACCTAGAGAAAAGGAAGAAAAGGGACACAGATTAGAAGGAAGATATTCACCACTCCAGAGAAGAAACTGGCGCTAAACGTCGTACTGACTTTTCATCAGTTCTTATTTCAAATTACTAATAAATACTTACCTCAAAAACCCAAATTTACCTCTCCTGAGTGTCTATACTGTGGGGACTGTCTACACGCGGCTTGACCCCGTGAGGAAAAGATCGACGATACGCCTGCGGTGCGACCGGAACTTCGACGCACGGCCCGCCTGGACAACGCCGCCCGACTCCCAGAGGGGAAATGGTATTAGTTCTATTTGATAGTCATACTGTTGATGGGGGGTGCACTGTAACGGTATTGTTTCTGCTTTGTTGTCATCAAACACATCAGCAAAGTTTTTATAGCGATGACGGAGTCAAGTTTATTTTTTAACAGCAATAGCAATTTCATCACTTGAGAATAAAAATTGTACTGGGGATTGAAATTCTACACTAAGATGGTTTATGACTTTCCCAGTAGATTACGTGATTGTGACGTACCAACCAGGGTATTCCAAGGATGAACCGATATTGGGGTGCATCCATGGCATTGAAGCTGATTAATTCTAGATGTAATCTATCTCCTGAGGGATACCAGTGAGTGAACTGTTGAGTGTTCTTTATGATTGAGCCTGAAAATATGGGGGATCTATTCACTTCCACCACAGCTTCAGGACTACTTTATGGTTCGAACATCAGATGTAGTTTAAATGTCATTTGGTTGTCTACAAAATTTCCAGTAGCTTCGGAATCACTCATGACCTGCACAGGTTATGATACAGTTTTCGAAATCTTTAATATCATAAGCAATACTAGATGGCATACTGGTTCTTCCTGGGAACGAGACACCAAATGAAGAGGTCCCTTCCTCCCTTCTTACACCAATTAGTTTTCCTTTTGAGATTCATTCACCGATCCAATTACATTCTTGTTAGGCTCTCCCTTTCCATTGGATTTGGTGGGGCACTACTTTAGTCCCTATTTAGTGCCCATTTTTTCAACGATATAGGCGTACACCAGTACACCAATACCATACACGAGTACAATGTAAAAGTTTTTTTTCTTCTTTTGAAAAGGGAGTTCGAATGCTACCAACTTCAATGGGTTCTGCTTTGGAGTCTGAGTCCACTGAAGCTGTAGTTTTGAAGGTCCAATCCTGATCAAATTTATTAGTCTAACCTGTATTTTTCCTGTCTCCTGTTCATCCATTTAAATGATGATCTAATCTTAAAATTAGGCTAATCACATCTGAACAATCAGTGGGATGTGGTTCAATCTGAGCTAGAACATCTCTTCAGTCATCTTTAAGACTATGTTAAAAGAGAGTCTCTCTTTTCTCTTCCGTCCAAGACATTTTTGCAACCAGTCAATTAAACTGTGATAGGTTTACATGCAGCACGAGATTTCTATGCTTTAGTTCGCCTATAGGGCGACACTTCTTATGTTTTAAAACTTTGGTAAATTCCTCCTAAAAGCAGGCCAGCTGTAAAGAATAGTATTGTCTTGGTTCACCAACAGTACCGACCATTGAGCAGCGTCACTTTCTAGATATGTTCTTAAAAATGCCACTCTAGACTCGGTACCTGTAAATGCTTGCAGGTGACACATGAAATGCAATTGCACCTGATTTTTTTTATTTTTTATTTTATCGGGATGCCCAGTAAATCTCTCTGGAATTGCCAACAGAACTGTAGGAGGAGAGGAAGGCTCCTAATGGTGAGGGATTCACACCTCCACTCGGACCTGCAACATTTCTGGTTGAATCGGTGTGGTGGTATGAATCTGCATCTGTGCAACCTTATTAGGTACAACTACAGTTTCGGAATGAGCAGCAGCAATATCTTGTTGTGAGAAAGCCTTTGCTTTAAATACACCACCTAATAATGCCATTTTGAGGTTGTGCCGCCTTGGAGGAATTTAAACTTGTGAGCTACTTATTCTGTCATACCCGCTTGTACTTCCCTTCGACAGCACTTTGCCCCATATGGTCATACCTCCTGACAACATGAATTCCCTGAGGGCTTTTACCTAAAGAAACAGGACATTGCAGGGGCCAGCAGAGGGGTAGGGATTTGGGCCCGGTAACAGCTGGGAGGAACATCTGTAGTGACAAGATATATTCTGATTGCTTGTGGATACAGTCCTTTCAAATACCAGTTACTTTCCTCCTAAAGAGCATTACATGCATGCACCTTTATGTACTTTTCTTTGGAACCTTTGGTATTAATGAACAAGTTGATTTCTTTTGGTAATGCTCTTTCTGTTAGAGGCTTTATCTAGCAGCAGATTCCTCGCCTTTGAATATTCCCTGGACAGTAGATGTGGAAAAGAACTATTATTATTATTTTAATTTACCCCGCCACCGTCTCTGTAGTTCTAGTGCTAAGGGAAGGAGAATTGAGGATAAAGGGCATCCCTGCCTTGTTCCCTGCTATACGTTGAATGTCTGGGACATTTGACCTCCTCAGTCTATCTGTGCTGTCAGGTCTGCATAAAGTCATTGTACTTTAGATCTAAGGTATGCACGCAACTCTTTAGTTTTCTGAATAACTATACCCACTCTACACTATCAAATGCTTTGTCAGCACCCAGTGATAGCAATAGGTCAATATAGTGATAATTCCACACCTTCCAAAGAATGCTGGATACTGTTTACATGTCGTTTCTAGATGGACGGCCAGGGACAGAGCCCACCTAGGTCGGAGTCATGTGTAAGACTCAGTAGTGCTTTTTTCAGCTGAATCGTCAGTACCTTAGCCAGGATTTTCATATCAGTGTTAAGAAGCAAAATGGGACGCCAACTAACACATCTGGTGGTGCCTTTACTAAACTTAAAGATCAAACTAATTATCCCCTTTTAGTATTCCTCCCTTATTTCATCTGTTTCTTTGGCTTCCTTAAAAGATTTTTAGAGAAAGGGAACCAAGTATGCCTTGTTGTGCCTAGAGAATTTGTTAGGGTAGCTGTTGTCCCCAAGTACTTTATTATATGGTAATTCTGATTTAACCTCGGTTGCTGTGTCTTCCACAATTTCTCCCTCTAGTAATTGTCTGCCATTGTTTGAATGGGTGGGTAGATGAACATTTCCCAAGAACGCCTCTTCTTTATGTGGGCACTCTGGACTTTCAGACTAAAAAGATCCTTTTAAAATTAATCAAATACATTGGCTTTATTTTAGTTGGGATGATCACCAAAACTTCTTGCTGGATTCTAATGGCAGTAATAACTTGTCGGGCGTTCCTCTGCCTTAGCCTGTGCTGCTAGAAGTCTGCCTGCCTTCTCTCCTTTGTAGACTTCTGACTCCAGTTGTTCTTGAGCATCCTGTGATTAGTTTGTTCATCTATCGGAGTCACTCATCAATAGCTTTACCAGTTGCCCAAGGGTTTGCTGGCTTTACTGGTTGCCCAAGGGTTTGCAGCTCTGAGACTGAGTCTTTTAATTCTTGCCCAGGTAGCTACACAGGTGTTTGGTCAAAGCCTTTTGCTCGGCAGACAGCTCGTACCTAGACATATTTAATCGCCATCTCATGAAGGCTGGGGTGAAATGCCCTAGGTCTAGGTCTAATAGTGCCGAGCATGATCTGAGATCCCTCCCTCAAGTATTATGCAATCTCTCAGCACTGACAGTATGGGGTGTTAAAACAATCTATTCTAGAACTCGACCCATGTACACATGAGACAAAGGCATATTCCCTTTCCCTCTGGAGTAATAGGCACCATGGGTCTACCAGTCCAGCATTCCCCATCACATCACCTAGTTTTGCCTGAAATTAGCATTAGATGTATTAATCTGAGCTAACTTTTCAATGTGGGGAGTCTTGGGCCAGATTGCAGTCCCCTCCAGTCACCACTTTGGTGTTTCCAAACTCAGCCACAACTCTTGAGAGGTGCCGAGGAACATTTTGCTCATTCCGAGTTGGGGGCATAGATTGAGCCCACTATCATTACTGTAGCCATTGTTTTTATTTTGGCAAAAGCATATTCAGCCCCAGGGTCTTTCCATGTTTCCTTTATTTGTACTGCAGAGATTTATGGGAAAAAAATGGCTACTCCACACTTTTTTGAGAGGGCAGTTACATGTGACGTGGATTTAGGGGGGACATTTTGTCTACTGGTGTGGCTGCTATCGTCCACTTTACCCACCAGCTCCCTTTTCAACTTGTCCGACCATTTTTGTGAGAGATGTGGCTGTTGTGAAAGGACAATAACGGGAGACTTTTCGTGACTAGGTTCGCGAGGAATGTAATGGGACATTCCATTTATGTTCAGTGAGATGCCAACATAGTCTTCTGTTCTCCTTAGTTATCAAAGACAAAAATGGTTCTTAAACGAAGCAGTTCAGTTTGCCAGTCACAGTTCCTTGCTTTTAAATTTGCCATGACCTTCCTCTCCTGCTTCAAGTGTTCTTCTCACACTGAATTCCACATGCGCCTTGTCGCTCTTTCAAATGTGTGACTAAATGCCATTAAGAGTGCTCATTCAATATTCAAAACACGCTGCCTTCGTGCACTTCATCATTCTTCCAATTGCGTGCCTAAATGTCATTACGACAGCCACTAGATGTTCGGAGTGCCCTACACACAAAGACGCATTTCTTTGATGATCGAAGGTCACACTCACCATACACCATTGTCAGGAGGAGAATGCTTGTGCGCCCGGAAGGTTTCACTTTCCACCTTAGACGTATCCCACGTAAAGCCACCGTCGACGTCAATGGAATGGACAACAGGCCAACAATAAGATGGAAGCCTAGCAGAGAACAACTAGAAATGCAAGCACTGGAAGTCACATGAGCTAAGCTTGGTTTCTGTCAACTATCCCTTCTGTTTCCATTTTTTTACCTGATCCCGATATATTACGGACCAGAAGTCTTTAGTAAAGCGTTGTGAGACTAATTATGGTTTAAAACTCTCATTACTTAGTGGAATAGGTGTGCAAGGCACTGGCGTAACAAAACCTTTGGTGGCCCCCTGCAAGAAATGGAGAGGGCGCCCGCGCCCCGTCCATTCCTTCTTAGTCACCAACCACTCTGTAGAAGAACTTCACCTTTGCTGTCTGCATCCACATGACATCTGCAGTAGTTTCTGTGATACATTCAGTAGCAAAGAGAAACAAGCATTGGCAATGCCAGTTGCTCTCACGTATGTGAGATCTATTGACTTTGCCAATGTGCTTAGCCATGTTGAACACCAGCATGGCTAAAGGTTAGTGACATAGAAGAGAGTGGCATTGAGTGTAGTAGAATGTAGTAGACTGGAGTGGTCTAGAGTGGAGTGGAGTGGAGTGTCATCGCTAGGCATAGAGTGTTGTGGTGTGGTGTAGAACAGTGGTTCCTAACCTCTTGACTTCTGTGGACCCCCACTTTATTATTACTGGAACCCGGGGACCCCCACTGAATCATTATTAAAAACTGGGGACCCCCCCATGGAACCATTACTGAAAACTAGGAACCAAAACTGATAATATCATTTAATTTTCTAAGCAGTGGCAGACCCCCTGAGTAGGTTTGCGGAACCCTAGGGGTCCCCGGATCACAGGTTGGAAAACACTGGTGTAGAGTGTCATGGAGTGGCGTAGAGTGGAGTATTGTGGGGTGACGCAGAGTGTCACAGAGTGGCATAGAGTGTTGTGGAGTGGCATGGAGTGGTGTACAGTGGAATGGCTTAGAGTGTCGTGAAGGGAATGGAGTGGTGTAGTAGAGTGGAAGGGCATAGAGTAGAGGGGCATAGAGTATATTAGAGTGTCGTGGAGTGATGTAGAGTGCAGTAGAGTGTCGCAGAGTGAAGTGGCAAAGTGTTTCGTAGAGTGGAGTGTTGTAGAGTGGAGTAAAGTGGCATGGAGTTGCATAGAGGGAGTTGTGTACAGCGAGTAGTGCGTCATGGTGTACATGGTAGTACACTGTCGCAGAGTGTAGTGGAGTAGTGTGATGTAGTGCAGAGTATCATACAGCAGAGTGTAATTGAGTGGAATTCAGTGTAGCAGAGCGGAGTAGCATAGAGTGACGTACAGTGAAATGACAGAGTGGCATAGTGATGTAGAGTGGAGTACTGTGTTAGAGTAGAATGAAGTAAAGTTACATGGAGTGAAATAGAGGGAGTTACATAGAGTGAAATAGAGTGTCATAGAGCATTACGGAGTGGAGTGGTATAGAGTAGAGCAGTGTGTCATAGAGTGGGGGGCCATAGAGTGTCATAGAGTGGTGAAGAGTATCTTAGGGTGGAGTGGAGTAGCGTAAAGTGGAGTGGTGTAGAGTGGTGTGGCATCGAGTGTAGGGCTGGAGAATGGAGGGGCATGTCATAGTGTGCCATAGAGTAGAATGGCATAGAGTGGAGTGGTGTGTCGTAGAGTAGAGTGGAGTGGCATAGAGTGGAGTAGCATTTCTAACTGTCTGTAGACCTAGGGTAGTGATGGAGAAAGTGTTAGCAGGTCTTGTTGACACTTTCCTAAAGTTATTGAATGAGTGGGAAATATACCAAGTAAGTAAATGGAAAGATCTGGCATATTTTGAAATTTGGAGGTAAGACTGTTGTTTGCACTTGTATTCTACATTGTCTTGTAGCGCTACAGTAGGTTTTGTGGACACCAGATGATCTGCTGGTAGGGCTAGGTCAGAATAAATTATATGCAGGAAGGGTCTACGAGACTAGACTGCCCCTGTTCTAACCAAATGAGCATTACAGAGTGTAGGAAGTTGGCCTGCTGTGTGGTGGGTACCTATGGTACTTACACCTTACACCAGGTCCAGTGTAAGTGTAGTCAGTGTCTAGAAGCCAGGCTCTCTAGAGGTAGCTGTGGATGAACACCCAAGGCTTATCTAGGAGACATGCAAAGCTCATGTAATAGCACTGTAGTCACACAGCACTTACACACATGAAAAGAAAACACTCAGTTGCACAAAAAAAAAGGTATTTTATTTTTGGCACAGATTATCACAAATCACTAGACAGGTGACCCACCCTTAGGAGGTAAGTAGTACACTAAATATATACACTGGCAATCAGAAATAGGCATAGAAAAAGGTTAGAAAACAGTGCAGACAGTAATAACCAATAGTGACCCTAGGGGGAGCACAAACCACATACTAAAACAAGCATTTGTAATGCAATAGGGTCCTGCATTTATCCGAGTTACAGCTATTAGCAATTGTAAACTCACAACCGGACTTTTCTTGCCACATTAAATGGAAAAAACAGCGCGATCACGCTGCTACAGTTCACTCATACGGACGGTTGAAGACGGCATGCAGGTAGAAAAAATATGCAAAAAAAGAGCGGGATCGCGCTGCTACAGTTCACTTGTAGTGAAACCTATTGGCAAAAGTGCAATTATACAAAAGTGCAATTATGTACGTAAACGGCAAAAGTGCAATTAACTATGTAACAGGGTCGATGTCATGCAAAGCGCTGGACTTCTGCCAAGCGAGATCGCGCTGCGAAAAAAAGATAAAAAGTAGTCCACAAACCTGACGGGAAACAGTGAGCCTCGCATGTTTTCAGTACTTGGTCGCTGTGCTCGAGGAGGGCTAACCACCGGAAAAGGCATGACGCATACGTGCCTTCCACTAATGAAAGTAAGCAGATTTTGAAAGGCATGCCCACAAACCAATGAAAGACACTGATGTAACATGGATGGGGCTCTGAGCCCTTTTCTATCTACTAAAGCGTCTCGCAAGTGAAACGTATGCGCAAGCACATGCAACGCAGGCTCAACCCTAAAAATGGAATGCGAACAAGGTACTCCGACCTAAGTAAGTAAGATGTGTAGCAGGGAGCTGGGGGTATTAGAAAACCACAAAGGTAAGTACCACAGTACCCTCCTAGTGACCAGGAATGTAGGAGTAAAATACTGGATTTTCCCCAAACCACCCAAAAAGAGCAAAATCAGAAAAAGAAGACACCCAGAGAAGACTGCAAGAGTTGGTCAACAATTCTGAAGAACAGGTCAGCACTGCAGCTCAGGAGCCGGTGAAGAGTTCCAGATGGGTGCAGAAGACGTCCCACGCCAGAAGGAAGATTGCAGACGGGTGTCATGCATGATTTCCACCACAATCCTTGGTAAAGGCAAACTTGTGGTTAGCAGAAAAGAGGTACTGCCGGGAACAAGCAAGGCCCAGGAGGACTCAACCTAGGAGGAGTCGTCACAGGGGACCCTCAGGGTCGCAGAGAGCCCACAGGAGTCCCACAGGATGGGAACACAGAAGTCACAGAAGAAGCCCATGCAGCACTACAAAAATGGATCCCACGCCTCACACATCTGCGAAGCATCTGGATAACCTAACAGGTGACAGTGTGCTATACAAAAATATATAAGATAACATAACATGTGGTCTGTCCCCCCATGCTATTTTTCCTGCTTCCCCTGGTTCCCCCAGCACCACAGCTTTTGAACGTGCTAGGAGATGATTTTACTTAAGACCACAGCACTCCAGCACAATTATACAGAACATAATTAGTAGTTTTACAAAAGTCCAACAGTTTTCAGATCAGTCTGAAGAAACTCCAACGAAAATCATCTTTAGTA
This sequence comes from Pleurodeles waltl, assembly GCF_031143425.1. Taxonomy (NCBI): domain Eukaryota; kingdom Metazoa; phylum Chordata; class Amphibia; order Caudata; family Salamandridae; genus Pleurodeles; species Pleurodeles waltl. The sequence goes on from NC_090445.1 coordinate 338,391,745, forward strand.
GTAACCTTGTGGAATATTTACATAAATAAAAAGTCCTCAACTTTGTTTATTCACATAAAGTCATAGGCAATGCTTTGCGTAGTCAATCCATATGGTAACAACCCGTAATCAGTCCATCCAATAACAACCAACACATGTTTCATCGCACAATTACTTTTTCAAGGCAGAAAAGTTAGAATGATGAGTCCTGTATATTTTCAAATCAGTCAAATGTGAGAAAGCTGTAGTTTTTGTACGCACTTAAAAACAGTACCTCACGTATGTGGATAGGCCTAGTGCCTGCAACAGGAAATGGCCCAAAATACAACATGGATACATCAAATTTTTGTATGCAAAACGTACTCATTTTTTCCAAAATGGGTAGCTGTAGTTTTTGGGCCCTACCTCAACTGGAACCTAGGGAAACCCAGCATTTTTTAAAACTAGATACCCAGGGGAATCTAGGATGGGGTGACTTGTGTGGCTCTCACTAGGGTGTTTTACCCATAATTTCTAGCAAACCTCAAATTTTGACAAAAAAAAAAAACATTCTCCTCACATTTCTGTGATGGAAGGTTCTGGAATCTGCACAGAGCCACAACTTCTTCCACTCAGCATTCTCCTACGTCTTCTTATGAAAACGGTACCTCACTTGTGTGGGTAGGGCTAGTGCCTGCGACAGGAAAGGGCCCAAAACGCAACATGGATACATCAAATTTGTCTATACAAATCTGATCTGTTTTTTGCAGTGGATAGCTGTAGGTTTTGGGCCCTACCTCAGCTGGCACCTTGGGAAACCTAGTAAGCCTGTACATTTTTTAAAACTAGACACCAAAGGAAATCCAGGTTGGGGTGACTGGTGTGGCTCTCACCAGGTTGTTTTACCCAGAATCCCTTGCAATCCACAAACTTTGACAAAAAAGCACATTCTCCTCACATTTCTGTGATGGAAAGTTCTGGAATCTGCACAGAACGAGAAACTTTGCTCCACGCAGCACTCTCCTATGCTTTCTGATAAAAATGGTACCTGACTCGTGAAGGTAGGACTGGTGCCCGTGACAGGAAATGCCCCAAAACGCAACATGGATACATCAAATTCTTCTACACAAAACTGACATGCTTTTTGCAAAGTGGTTAGCTGTGGTTTTTGGGCACTACCTCAGCTGGAACCTAGGGAAACCTAGCAAATTTGTGCATTTTCGAAAACTAGACACCCAAGTTAATCTAGGGTGTGGCTCTCACCAGGTTGCTTTACCCAGAATCACTTGCAAACCTCAAACTTTGACTAAAAGAATACATTCTCCTCACATTTCTGTGATGGACAGTTCTGGAATCTGAGGGGAGCCACAAATTTCCTACCACCCAGCTGTCCTCTCTGTCTCTTGAAAAAAAATGATACCTCACTTGTATAGGTGGGCCAAGTACCTGCGACAGGGAAGGGCCAAAAACATGTAGAAATTGAGGTGGAACTAAAGCTGGTCTAAAGGGCAGTTTGTTTCCACACCTTTTTAGGCTGATTCTGCTTTGGGCATCCAGACAAGTGGGGCAGAGCTTTTATGGGTACAGGTTGGGCAATGCTGGGTGGTAGGAACGTTGTGGAGTCCTGCAGATTACAGACGTTTCCATCACAGAAATGTATGGAAAATGCATGATTTCAGGCAAGGTTGGAGGTTTGCAGGGCATTGTAGGTAAGTAAATGGTGTGAGGTGCATGTGAAGCACACCACCCTGTACGCCCCCAGATGTTTAGTTTGCAGAAGTGTCTGGGAATGGTAGGTTTTACAAGGTGGCAGCGTACCCAAGTCCAAAAAGTGCAGCTGCTCATCATTGCAAAAGGGACATTATTGGGAGTTAGCTAAACTCTCTTGGCTCATACGTAAAATCAAAACCCAAAAGAGTCAAATGTCCTCTTGCTTGCTATTTGGATAAGATGCTATAGTCCACAGGGGGGCCTAAAGACTTTTGCCCCTTCAGTTGGGATGGGGGGCATAACCATGCCCATGGGGTGACCAGCCACCACTCCTTTATTTTTGAAAAAATGGTTCCCTGGTGTCTAGTGGCTGTTCTGCCCTCCCTGAGGGTGGAAGGGGGGATCAGATCAGAGTTAATCCCCATCAGTCCCCAGGGGGGCACAAAGAAAGTGTCCATTTGTGGAGGGGGTGGGGTGGGAGCCCATACCCCTACACTACCAAAATAAATCCAGGTGTCTAGTGGGTTTTCTGCCCCCCTCCCCGCCCACAAGGAGGGGGGGGTCCGATGGGGGCCAATTTCCCCCACCCGGGGAAAGACTGGGCTGATTTTTTGGGGAGGGGTGGGAGCATTACAATGCCCATTCTGGGCAGCACCCACCCTTAGATGAATAAAAAGAAATCCCTAGTGTCTTGTTCCTCAGGGGCAGACTGGGGGCTATTATCCCTATCTGCCCCCGGTTGGGAGTAGAAAGAGTGTGCAGACTTTTCTGGGGGGGAGGGCATTGCTAAGCCCGTTCTGGGCATCCCCCACTCCTAAATGAATAAAAATAAAAAACCCTCCATCATGGGAACCTACCACCATTCCCAGGAGACGATGGCAACTGTTCTGGCCAAGTTTCAGGAGACCCAGCGGCTGCAGGAGGAACAGTATTTGGGATTCAGGGAGGAACTCAAAGCCATCAATTCCACCCTGGGCACCATTTTAGGGGTGCTGAAGGAATTCTTGAACACCAGGAGGGACACTATGGCACAAGAAGGGGCCCCTGACACTAGCCTGGACGATGAACTGCCCACCACCTCTGCCGGCGCTAGTGGACAGGAGGCACCGCCACAGGACCACGACACCAGCACCCCACCCCCTGCAGAGGGAGAACCACCCTGCAAGCAGTCCCTGAGATCCAGGACAAAGACAGAGAACAATGCCAAGACCCCCGCCAAGAAATGAGACCACCCTGATTGTCATCCTTTTGTCCCACTTTGTCACCCTGTCCATCCTTAAACTGGCCCAGCTCCACTTCCTATGCCCCTTTGGACAATGCACCTGTGAGACTAATGGACTGGACTCTGCCATGGACATTCCTCCACCATCACCCCTGACCATTTTACAACCCCCTCCACTATTTAGCACTTAAATAAACACCTTTAAATCACAAAACAATCTGGAGTCAGTCTGAGCTTTCGAAAATGTGTATTTGCAATAACTGAGCAAAAATGATATATCCGTTGTATTCTCAACATACCTATGTCACACAGATCTAGTCCATGAGGAAACAAAGCAGATGTCACACAGTGGGACCCACATCTGTGAAATCGAAAGGGAAAGTGACAACTCAGGCTCCATACACAGGGTGAAAGTGACAGACAGATGAGAGGTAGAACAGGTGTATCAGATGTAGCAGGCAGTGATGTCTTCTTACCTGTGTCTCACTGGAAGTATTGATGAATCACTGTGTTTCTGTTGTCGATATCCTCTTCTTCTGCTTCCTCGTCTTCACTGTCCACAGGCTCCACAGCTGCCACAATACCTCCATCTGGACCATCCTCCTGCAGAAAAGGCACCTGTTGTCGCAAAGCCAAGTTGTGAAGCATACAGCATACAGCAGGCCATCATGATCTGGCACACCTTCTTTGGTGAGTAGAATAGGGAACCACCTGTCATATGGAGGCACCTGAACCTGGCCTTCAGGAGGCCGAACGTCCTCTCTATAACCCTCCTAGTTCGCCCATGTGCCTCACTGTAACGTTCCTCTGCCCTTGTCCTGGGATTTCTCACAGGGGTCAGTAGCCATGACAGGTTGGGGTAGCCAGAGTCACCTGCAAATGTCGAGGGACAACTGTTAGACACACACTAACCCTTAGGGACAACCCCAGACCCAGACACCTAGTCACACTGTATAGGGTCCCTGTCCTCACCTAATAACCACACACAGTGCCTCTGGAGTTGCCCCATCACATGAGGGATGCTACTATTCCTTAGAATGTAAGCGTCATGCACTAAGCCAGGAAACTTGGCGTTCACATGGGAGATGTACTGGTTGGACAAACACACCATCTGCACATTCATAGAATGGTAACTCTTCCGGTTTCTGTACACCTGTTCACTCCTGCGGAGGGGGACCAAGGACACATGTGTCCCATCAATGGCACCTATGATGTTGGGGATATGTCCCAGGGCATAGAAGTCACCTTTCACTGTTGCAAATGCTCCACCTGAGGGAAAACGATGTAGCTGCGCATGTGTTTCAGCAGGGCAGACAACACTCTGGACAACACGTTGGAAGACATAGGCTGGGACATCCCTGATGCTATGGCCACTGTCGTCTGAAAAGACCCACTTGCCAGGAAATGGAGTACTGACAGCACCTGCATTAGAGGGGGGATACTAGTGGGATGGCGGATAGCTGTCACCAGGTCTGGCTCCAACTGGGCACACATTTCCAGGATTGTGGCACGGTCCAGTCTGTAGGTGACAATTACATGTCACTCTTCCATTGTCGACAGGTCCACCAGTTGCCTGTACACCGGAGGATGCCGCCATCTCCTCACCTGCCCCAGCGGACGTGCTGTATGGGGGAGAACAGCGATCAGAGGGTCAGCCAACACTGAGGTTCGGAAACACTACTTTATTGCACACTTTTTCAATCCGCTATGTCCCTGTCGTAATGTGTATGCAAGGCCTAGATATGTGTGACACATTTAAAATTAATGCCATGTGGCCCCCTGAAATGGCGGCTGCCTGACCTGTAATGTGGGACAAGGGGATATGAGGTAACTGCGCTGGCGCTGTACACCGTTGTGGTAGGTGGTCGAAGACCGTGGCGCAATCCGGCATTGGTTACCATTGGACCCTATGGGTCCAGGAGCCAATGACGTTGTACGCCAGCGGTGACGGTACGCACCGCCGCGGACGTGACCGCCATTTTCTCTCTGTTCACTCACTTGATACCTGATCTTCGACAGGAGAGGACCTACACTGCAAGTGCTGCTGTGACCTCAGTCTGGAAGAGACAATGGCTCGTGTCTGGGGAAAGGGCCCCTGCCTTCACCACGGAGGAGTTGGAGAAACTAGTGGATGGGGTCCTCCCCCAGTACACGCTACTCTATGGTCCTCCAGATAAACAAGTAAGTACACTGTGAGCATGCTGTATGGGCAATGCCTGTGTGGAGTGGTGTGGATGGAAGATGGGGGGGGGAGAATGAGGCGTGCATGAAACGACGGTGAGTGCATGTGCGTCATGGTAAGGGTAGGAACGTGGGCCAATGACTGTGACGGTCCGGACGGTTATATCTTCTCCTTTTTCCCTGTACCATTCCTCTAGGTTAGAGCCCACCAGAAGAAGGATATTTGGCGTGCCATCGCCAAGGAAGTCCGGACCCTGGGGGTCCACCACAGACGGAGCACCCACTGCCGGAAAAGATGGGAGGACATTCGCCGCTGGAGCAAGAAGACGGCGGAGGCCCAGCTGGGGCTGGGGCTGATGGCCTCTCAACGTGGGAGGGGTGCCCGTCGCACCATGACCCCCCTGATGTTACGGATCCTGGCGGTGGCCTATCCGGAGTTGGATGGACGCTTGAGAGCATCACAGCAGCCACAAGGGGGTGAGTACACTCTCATTCAGCTGATTCAGCGTGCATTACGAGGTGTTTGCGTGGGGGAGGTGGGCTGTGGGTTCCCCTAGGCCAGGGTGAGTTTAGTTGGCAAGATCCCTTCGTAAGGCAGGCCATGTGTCACCCCACCCCACCAGTGTTCAGAGGCAACTACAGGCTCGTGTGACTTCCATGTGTGCATCAATCGGGCATAGGCCTTGTACCCCATGTCCCTGTGATTAATTAGGGAACTCTATGTGCACGGAGTAGTGCAGAGGTCTTCTTTGTCTGTAGTGTCTGCCAACAGTAGAGGTACTGCATGCACTCAACATGTCTTTCTTCTGTCTTTCCCCCCCTTTTTTTGGTCTCCCTGTTCTTGTGTGCAATAGCATCATCAGGCGGAGGAGCAGTGGCACCGGAGCAGGAGGGAGCTGCATCTCACATGGCCCTGGAGGGCGAGACAATGGAGTCTGAAGCCACCAGTGGGACGGAGGGCGAGGGGAGCTCCAAGGCGGGGACAGGAGCTGAGACCAGCGACACGGACTCCTCCTCTGATTAGAGCTCCCTTGCGGTGGCGGGCCCCTCTGTGCCCCCCGCATCTACAGGTACAACTGCCACCCCCCCTACCAACACCGCCCTCTCAGCAGCCCCTCAGCGTGTGCCCCGTGGCCGCTCACCCAGGAGGGTGGGCATCTCCATCACCCCAGGCACCTCAGACCCTGCCCCTGTCAGCCCTGCTGCCCTCAGTGAGGAGGCCATGGACCTCCTTAGATCCCTCACTGTTGGGGGGCAGTCTACCATTCTGAATGCCATCCATGTAGAGAGGCAGTTGCAACAGACCAATGCATACCTGGAGGGCATTCATTCTGGTCAGGCAGCCCAACAGCAAGCTTTTCAGACTCTGGCCTCAGCACTGATGGCAGCCATTGTCCCTGTGTCCAGCCTCCCCCTCCAACTTCCTCCACCCAGCCCCAAACCGCTGTACCTCAGCCTATCCCAAGCACACCATCAGACCAGCATGCACACACCTCAACACACAAGGGAAGCTCTGGCAAACATAAGCACCAAACATCCCACAAGAACTCACACAAGCATCATGCCCATGCAGACATACCAACAGCCACTGCCTCCACTGTGTCCACCTCCTCCTCGTCTCCCTCCTCCCTCCCTGTCACATCTCCACTCACACCTGCATGCACTACATCTTCATCCACTACGTCCATCACCAGCACACCCATCACCACAAACCGCTCACGTGCAGTCACCACCCCCACTACCATTCACATATCCCCTGTGTCCTCCCCCAGTGTGTCTGTGAGCCCACCTCCAAGGTACACAAACGCAGTCACACACCCACCCAATAGCCATCCACCTCACGACAGCCTCGAGCCCATGCACCTTCACCCAAAGTCAGCAAACGTACACCTCCTACAACCACTACCTCTTCCTTCACTCCCAAACCCCCTCCATCTACCCGTCCCAGTGTGTCTAAAAAACTTTTCCTGTCCAACCTTGACCTCTTCCCCTCACCTCCCCTGCCCCTTCAGTCCCCTAGGGCCCACCTTTCCAGGTCCCAAACCAGCACCTCAGCCACCACATCAGCGGGAACAGTGGTGCCAGCAGTAACCGGCTTCTGGAGTGCGCCAAGCAGCAGGGCAGCCAGTGTGCCAAGGAGCCAGACCACAGACAGTCCCCCACCTCAGAAGCATAAGAAGTTGGTCACTGCCCAGAGGGAGAAGGGTAAAACACCTGCCACCAAGGGCCCTCCCAGGACTACAGTTGGGAGTGGGAAGAAAGCTGCGCCAACATCCAAGGTGGGGAAGGGGCACAGAAAGAAAGGGAAGTCTCCGCCAACCTGCACGGTGGAAAAGACCGCTACCAGCACCGCTGCCCAGGACACCGCCGCTATCAGCACCGCTGCCAAGGACACCGCCACCACCAGCACCGCTGCCATGGACACCACCGCCACCAGCACCGCTGCCAAGGACACCGCCACCACCAGCACCGCTGCCCAGGACACTGCCGCCACCAGCACCGCTGCCCAGGACACCGCCACCACCAGCACCACTGCCAAGGACACCCCAGCACCGCTGCCAAGGACACCGCCGCCACCAGCACCGCTGCCCAGGACACCGCCGCCACCAGCACCGCTGCCCAGGACACCGCCGCCACCAGCACGCTCACTGAGCCACCCACCAGCACCGCAGGCCAATGAGCGCCGCAAGCACCGCCGCTATTGAGGCCGCCTCAAGCAGGATGAAGCACTCTGGGCACCAAGCCCCCTCCAGAACCAGTGGAGAAAGGCATCCACTACCTCTGTCCTTGGCAGGATGAAGCACTCTGGGCACCAAGCCCCCTCCAGAACCAGTGGAGAAAGGCATCCACTAACTCTGTCCTTGGCAGGATGAAGCACTCTGAAAGGCACCCACTACCTCTGTCCTTGGCAGGATGAAGCACTCTGGATACAAAGCCCCCTCCAGATCCAGTGGAGACTGTTATCCACTTGAGAGACTGTGGCTTGCCACTCCGCAGGATAAAGCAGTGGGCAAACCACCCACTTGAGAGACTTGAGAGACTGTGGCTTTGCACTCCCCAGAATAAAGCAGTGGGCAAACCACCCACTTGAGAGACTTGAGAGACTGTGGCTTTGCACTCCCCAGGATAAAGCACTGGCAAACCACCCACTTGAGAGACTGTGGCTTTGCACTCCCCAGGATACAGCAGTGGGCATGGAGCCCCCTCGTGGATCTGGCGTCGTGCACTCATCCGGCTGAGGTGCCCACCCTTCCCTTCCCCCTGAGGTGCCTGTTGTATTTCTATCTGATGCCCCTGCAGTGTTCTCTCCGTTTTGATCGGGTATCGAGTGTGGGCCTCGCCCATGCATTTTGGGCCCAGTGGTCCACAGACTTTAATGGTGCGAATACCTGGACTTGTATTATTGGTGTATATATTTGTTTATAGTGTATCTATATTTTTGAGTACTGGATTTTAATAGATTACAATCGTTCAAATCATTTCCTTTTGTCTTTGCATTCTTCCGGGTGGGGGATGGGGGGTGTAACTGTAATGTATCAACATGTATTAGTGTGTGTGTTGTAGTGGGTGAGGGTGGGGGTAGGGGTGTTGCGTGTGTGTGTCACTCTCTTTTCCCTGCCCCTTCCCCTGTGTCGTAGGTGCAGTACTCACCGTGGTCTTCGCCGCCGGCGTTCGTGCTCCTGGTAGAGGAGCAGGAAGACAAAGGCAGGGAGAATATGGAGTTCCGGCTCCATGGCATCCTGGTTCCTCTTGGGGTGTGAAGAGGTGAGTGATTTCCCTTCCAAGTCCTGTTTCCACCGTGTTTTTGTTCACGGTGAAACCGCCCCGAAAAGGTGGCGGATTGGCCTGTTGTCATACTGTGGGCGGTACATTGTCTTCTGCCTGTTTGTTGGCGGTTACCGCTGCGGTGTTTGTTTGTACCGCCGTGGCGGTCGGAGTGTTAAAGTGGCTGTCTTTGTTGGCGGTTTCCGCCATGGTCGTGATTCCATTTTTTTGCCGCCGGCCTGTTGGCAGTTTTACCGCCGCTTTAACACCGACTGCCAGGGTTGTAATGACCACTATAGTTGCTAAGAATATAAACAGGTATGTGGCAAATTATTATAAATAACTCTATTTATTCAACACAAATATATCCATTACAGAATACAATTCCTGACAATCCTAATTCCAATACATTAAAAAGATGTCAAAATTTGATGTATAATCCAGCCTGATTTTAGACAATTAAAAAAAAGTCCATCTGCAGACAATCTTGCAAATGTTGACAGGATTCAGCCATCAAAATGATCGGCGTCAGAATGGATACGGCTTGGAGATGGAGTGAGGGAGGCATAGAGTGCAGTGCTCTGTGGGTGATGGAAGTGATTTTGAATTGGGCCCGTGCTTTTCGAGGATTAGCAGGGCAGGAGAAATGTGGTCAAACTTCTTGAGACCTAAAACAAAGCATGCTGTAGCATGTAGTGTTGCTCTCAGTGGGCCTAGGTGAACTTTGGGAACGCCTGAGAGAAGGGCAATTCCATAGTCCAGTCTAGAGAGAACGAGAGACTGCACCTCTGTTTTGAGGTCTTGTTCTGAAATCAATTGCCTGATGCCCCAAAGCTGCCCAAGTTGGTGTTTTGCACTGTTGACCGTGGCTGCTATGTGGCTGTGAAGATTGAGAATATTGTCGAGGATGATGTGTAATGTAACACTCATGACAATAATGGGGTAACCTACCAAGGCCGGAACGTTGGTCATTCATTCTTGTACAGGTGTTTTTGCTTTTGGAAGTGAGATCAAAATAAATTCTGTTTCAGTTGGGTTGGGTTTTAAATGGTGGTCGGACATCCGGTTCTGAATCTTTAAGAGTGTATATGAAAGCAGGGCAATGTCCTCCAAGGATGAGATTTTTGAGTTTATTTGGGTATCGTCGGCGCAGAGGTGGAGGAGAATCGCAGAATTTCTGACAATCACACATAGTGGTTCTAGCTAGAGGTTAAAGAGGGTTGAGGAGAGGATAGAACCTTGGGGGAAACCTTGGTGAATGCTGACTGGTCTTGAGAATGAGTTGCCCATTTTCTCAATTTAGGAACAGTTGGGTAGGTAGGAGGAAAACCAGTTGAGGACCGCTCCTCCACATCCCATGCGTACTTTAAGAATACGAAGGAGGTCATTATAGCTGACACTGTTGAATGCGGCGGATAAATCCAGGAGGACCAGGATGCAGGAGTTGCCGGAGTCGAGGATTCTAAGGGAGTCATCAACTATTTGGAGGATTACAGTTTCTGTACTGTGGCCCTGGTGGAAACCTGATTGGAGAGTGTCTAGGAGGCTGTTTGTTTGGATGTGTGAGGCAAGGTGGGATGCTATGCAGCTTTCGATGGTTTTTCCTAAAAATAGGAATGTAGGGACTTGGTTGTAGTTGTTCAGGTTCTCTTGGTTGAGGGGCCCACTTTAGTCGTTCAAGGAAGAGGCCCTGATTGAGAGAGGAACTGACCAACGTGGTCCATATGGGGAGTAGCTGTGTGGCAAAAGATTTGCTGATAGATCCTGGAATAGCATCTTGATGATAGTTTGAGGGTTTTACTTGGAGATAGTTTATAGTAGGTCCTGCTCGGAGATTGGAGAGAAAGATGACCATGATTGTCTTGCTTTGCACGGTAGAGACTCAACTGTTTCAAAGGAGTCATTGGTAGGAAGCAAAATATGGATGTCTCTAACTTTTTTATCAAAGAAATCCATGGTATTGCAACAGGCTATGGATGACTTAGGAGCCAAAGTGATAACAAGGTTGGTAGACCGTGCAATAACTTCCAACAGGTCCTACAATCTATTTTTTGTGGAATTCACGGGGTCTCTGAAATGGGAGGATTTGGCTCTGAGTATTTGGACTTTGTATTGTTTTCTCGCTTTGCGAAGCTTAGTCATACTCAGGAAAGATGGTGCTGTTCTCCATCCTTTCTCATATTTTCTGATAAGCTTTCATTCTTCTTAAAGCTCTTTAAAGATTAAAGAACCAGGGCCTAGAGGGTGTTGGTCCGGATGATTTGCACTTCAGTGGTGCACATTTGTCAATAAGGAATTCTATGCAGGAACTGAACTTGTGAGTGGCCTCGTTGATGTCAAGATGAGGTGTCATCGTAATTTCGGGTGACAAAGGCCATGCTGGCCATGGCTTTTGTGTCTAGGTTGGATGTGTCTCTAAACCATATTTTCTCTTTCTTGGGTTGCCCATATGTTTTGGTATAAGAGCCGGTTAGAGAGAACGGGGGTGTTGTTGGAGATCTCTGGCATTGAGAAAGGAGGTAAAACTGTCCACATAACTATTGCCTATGTCTCCCCAGTAGATGAAGTCACCAAGGAAGATGATAAGTTGAGAGGAGAAGAAATGTATGCATTCCTCAATGAAGGTGTTGTTTTGACCCAGTGAATGGGAAATCACATTCAGTCTGAGGTTGGAGCTAGTGGATGTGGACAGTTCCACCAACAAGCTTTTGAAAGACTGAAAGTGAGTCATTGTGAGGGTTGAGCATCTTAGTGAGTTTCGGTGAATGAGTGCGAAACCATTATGCCTACCTTCCTGGTCGTGGCGCAGAATGGATACCCTGGGAGGAAGAAGAAAGTCAAGAGCATGGTTAGATGAGAAGTTGAGCCACGTTTCCCTGAGGATCAGGATGTCAAGAGTATGGGTCAGGATTGAGTCAGATAACTCAATACAATGTCTGACTGACTGGAGATCAACAATTGTGTAGCATGCTGTTCAGGGAGAAGCTGTTGTCTTTCTGACTTGGCTGATCCGTGAGGGTTGTTGAGATTTGTATCAAGTTATGAGTTGATTGGCATGCACTGGGATGGTGTATATGAATTTTAATATGGTCAGAGATGATACAGGAAATCTGGCAGCCCCCGATGAAAAGATAGGAGGAGATGATTGCAGGCAGATAGGAGGAGGGGGGCAACAGAATTTGAAGTTGTGTAATTGTTTAGGGGATGAGGATAGGAGTGATGGGAAAACAGAATCACTAAGCTGGAATAGAGCTGAAGTGAGGATGTGCATTCTTCAAGAGAGGTGTGAGAATGAGAAAAGGGGCTCGTGGAAAAAAGGCTAGTAGTGTTCAGTAATTGTGGGAGAATTGGGGTGAACTGTCAGGAATGGACTCTAAGGGGTGAGGCGCAAGAGGGGGCAGGTGCTGGTTGTTGGTGTTTGGTGTTTGGAGATGTTGGGGCAGGAGGCAAAAAGGAAGGGAGGGGGGTGGGGACTTATCAGCCGACTTTGGTGAAGAAAGATGCGTGGCGAACGCAACTGGAGTGGGAGAGAATGGTTTGTGGTAGGTCGGAGAAGAATGGTGTAGAGATGGTTTGGGGGAGGGATGTTCAAGATCTGGAATAGGTGGTGAGCAATGGAATGTGGGAGGCATAATGGATTGTAGGAGAGTCCACGTGAGAGACGTTGTCCGGGTGGACCGGAAGGGGGGAGAGTAGGTGGAGGATAATATGGGGGGGCCAGAGAGGGGGAACATAGAGGATCGTAGGAGGGCCTGAGAGTGGGATAGATTAAGTTGATTGTGTTGTTGTTTTGGAACATGATCTTCCCATTGTTGTAAATAGCTATAGAAAGTTAAAAAGATATGTTAGGGCATTAGACAATGGAGAAAAACAAAGGTGCTCAGAGATCAAATCAGCAAACAGTTATTGACGTGCTTATTGGTGCAGCGGTGCTCTCAAGAGAGGAACATCCAATACCCTTTTTCCGAAGAAACCAAGGGCCAGATGTAACATATAACCGATTTACGATTCTCAAATAGCGATTTTTAAGACAACGCTATTTCAGAAATGCAAAAAGGTATGTATGATTTTTGCGATTCGGTAATAGCAATTTCTTAAAAATCGCAAATGCTATTACCGAATCGCAAATAGAGAATCTGTCCCCATTCACAACTATGGGCCTGTTAGGCCATTTCAGCAAATTTTTTGCATTTCCAAAATTTCGATTTCTTTACCAGAAATCGCAATTTTGGAAATGCAAAACCCCAGGGTGCTGGGGGCCAGAGCCCCCTCTGCTGCACCCCAAACATTTTTGGGGGGACATGTAAGGTGCACACATGCCAAAAGGGCATTTGTGCTTTACATGTACATTTTAAAAATGCATTTCAAATGCATTTTTAAATTTTGCACATGGTTACCACCAGGTTCAACCTGGTGGTAATTAGCGATTCCTAAATGCCCAAATAGCATTTAGGAATGGCTTCATACATGTGCTAGGAAATCGCAAATAAGGAATCCTTATTTGCGATTTCTTATTTAGAGAGTCGCAATTTGCGACTCTCTAAACAGGGTCGCAATTTTAAGGAATCGCTATTTTTGCGATTCCTTAAAATTGCGTTCAAATGTCTTTCATATATTCTGAACTGGCTCTTTGCATTCGCACCGTTTGCGAATGCAAAAAACCTTGATACATCTGGCCCCAAGTTTCTCAGAGAAAGTTTTTACATGAATACACGTGTTGGCAGAGCTGGGCAAAGTTGTAAGTATAAGTCAAAGAATTGGGCTGGTTTGGGGTTGTAGTCCATGTTTTGTTTTGGGAATGACTGAAGTATAGAAAGAAGATGGCTGCCTTGTGGGAGAAAAACATGTGGCCTGGAGGGGCAATAAAAACCCAAAATGGGGGCAATCCAATTAGGGTTTTGCTGGAATTATTTGAAAGTCTACTCACAGACAACTAAAATGGGCTACTCCGCCTCAGCAGCTGAAGAGATTACATCTAGTGAAATGTGGGCAGCTGAAAATGCAGCAAAGGATTAAACATCAAGACTTAGAGTACATATATTGCTCACAAGTCTCAGTCGGGAGTGCCTCCCTCGTGTTCCCAACTCATAGTGAGCTCAGTGATTCTATAATGGAAGGCGTAGAAGGAAGGACCCCTGGCCGTATCATGGGCACCATGGGCGGTGCAAAGCAGTCGCTTGTATGGAAGTATGCACAGCAGTACACTAGATGCTGTTAGGTCTATCTCTGTCGATGCGGGAGAAGTGCAGCGCAGAGATACCAACTCCTCTTAAAAGCTTATCTAGAATCCAATTAGCATTACAGAATAAAATGAATAAATATAAAAATGAAATAATTCCCAAAACTAGCATCATTATGATTTCGCAAGGGACTAATCAGATACACCCACATAATGATTTGCTCCAATCTACAGTTTTATTGTTAGTATCACCCTATATAATCAAAGTGAGATGTATATCCCACAATATACACAACACGATGAAAAGGGGAGTAAAACAGAAAAATCCCTAAAAAGATTTCATAGATACCTTGCAGGGGGATAATCAGATTTACTCGTTCATGGAGTTATAAATTTGAAAAAATAATCCTGCATACAGTTTAGGGCAAAACCAGCTATGTTACATTTTCTTGTCAATACCATCCTATGTGGATACCATGATGTGCATGTTTCCCTATGTTCCAATTATAGGGGGGATATTTTTCTCACAGGCGTCACATAAATATTCCCATATCAACAATTCATAAGAAGTAATGCATCTCCTTATTTGTGTTAAGCCATAATTCCAGACTCCTAAACTATGTTATCCACTTTACATCAGCTTGTCTATGCAATAGCTCCCTGTCACATCCTCTCTCTTGAATCTTGATATGTTCCAATGCATGAAACCAGATCTTATTCTCACCAACATTTTTATAGTGCAATTGTTAGAAATGGGGTCTTTGGTTGGCAGTCAGGTTACCCCCTGTCCAAGCAAGGACCCTCACTCTAGTCAGGGTAAGTCACACACAATCCAAATTATCCTGTGCCCACCCTCTGGTAGCTTGGCACTGAGCAGTCAGGCTTAACTTAGAAGGCGATGTGTAAAGTATTTGTGCAAGAAATCATGCAATAACACAGTAGAACACCACAAAAATACACCATGCAGTATTTAGAAAAATATTTAATATTTATCTGATAAGATGCAGGTCAAAACAATTAAAATGCAATAATTATACGTTGAGATATCACTGTAAAAGTGATATAAAGTGTTGTATGTCTTTTAAAAGCAAAAAAATGTCTCTTTCAAGCACAAAGTACCTGGTTTGCATGCAAAATCTCCACAAAGAATTGCAGAGGAGGAGATGCGTGGAAACAAACGGATGTGCGTTGATTTCTCAGGCCACACATCGTGATGCGTCGTTTAGTTTTCAAGCAGGGACAGCTGTACTTCGACTTCTGGCGCACAGTCGTGGATCCTCTTCAGGTTGCAGGGTTTTCGGATGCCCCAGGGACAATGCGTGGATTTCCTGCGCTGGCAGGATGAAGTCACAAGAGCTGCGTCGATTCAGTGGCCGTTGTGTGGAAATTTCTACTGCACGGCAGGCGATGTGTCGATTCCTTTCTAGATGTCTGGCTGGTCGTTCCAGCTCAGCTATGCTGTAGGAGGCTGGCCTGGCTTATAGTGGGTACCTTGTGGTACTTACACCTTGTGCCAGGTCCAGTTATCCCTTATTATTAGTAGATTAGAGGTGTTATAGCAGCTTAGGCTGATAGAGGTAGCTACAGCAGAGCAGCTTAGGCTGAACTAGGAGACATGCAAAGCTCCTACTATACCACTTATATCACTTAGCACTATACCATAAGAAAACACAATACTCAGTGTTACTAAAAATAAAGGTACTTTATTTTTGTGACAATATGCCAAAAGTATCCCAGAGGATATACTCCCTAAGGATGTAGGTAAAATACACAAAACATACACACACAAACCAAATCAGGTAAGTAAACAGTTAGAAAAGTAGTGCAAACAGTGTAGAACACAATAGAATACAATAGGGGAGGATAAGCCTAGGGACAACACAAACCACAAAAGTGGAATGCGAACCACGAATGGACCCCAGGTCTAGTGTAGTGTGTAGAGGGTCGCTGGAAGTGTAAGAAAACACTAAGGGTGTCCCAGATACCACACCCCAAGACCCTGAAAAGTAGGAGTAAAGTTACCCTACTACCCCAGAAAGACGGTAAAGTCAAGATAGGGGATTCAGAAAATAACAACAACTGACTGCAAAGCACTGAAGACGGATTCCTGGACCTGAGGACCTGTCCAAGAGTCCAAGACTCACGCATGTGTCCAGGAGGGGTAGGAGCCAACTAAACCCCGGATGAAGGTGCAAAAGGGCTGCCTCTGGGTGGAAGAAGCCAAAGATTCTGCAACAACGAAAGGTGTCAGGAACTTCTCCTTTGGTCAGAAGATGTCCCACGGTGTGCTGGAGGATGCAGAGTTGTTTCCACGCAGAAAGACAGAAAACAAGCCTTGCTAGCTGCAAGAGTCGTAGTTGAAGATTTTGGGTGCTGCCAGGGACCAGGAAGGACCAAGAGATCGCCCCTTGGAGGAGGAGACAGAGGGGGCGCTCAGCAACAAGGAGAGCCCATGCAGAAGCAGGCTGCATCCGCAGAAGCAGCTGAACAGGCGTTCAGAAGATCTGAGCACGACAGTTGACTCATCACAACAAAAGAGGGTCCCACGAAGTTGGAGTCCAACTCAGCGAGTTGGGCACTGCTGGACAGAGTGCTGGGGACCTGGGCTAGGCTGTGCACGAAGGAAGTCTTGCAGAAGTGCACTGAAGCCCTAGCAGCTGCAGTTCACGCAGTACACAGGATTACTGTCTGGCGTGGGGAGCCAAGGACTTACCTCCACCAGTTTTGGACAGAAGGGCCACTGGACTGTCGGGGACACTTGGACCCAGCTCCTGTGTTGCAGGGACCACGCTCGTCAGGATGAGAGGGGACCCAGAGGACCGGTGATGCAGACGTTTGGTGCCTGCGTTGACAGGGGGAAGATTCTGTCGACCCACAGGAGATTTCTTCTTGGCTTCCAGTGCAGGGTGAAGGCAGACAGCCCTCAGAGCATGCACCACCAGGAAACAGTCGAGAAAGCTGGCAGGATGAGGCGCTACAATGTTGCTGGTAGTCTTCTTGCTACTTTGTTGCGGTTTTGCAGGTGTCCTGGAGCAGTCAGCGGTCGATCCTGGGCAGAAGTCGAAAAGGGAAGTGCAGAGGAACTCTGGTGAGCTCTTGCATTCATTATCTGATGAGATACCGACAGGGGAGACCCTAAATAGCCCTCAGATGAGGATTGGCTACAGAGAAAGGTAGGAACCTATCAGGAGGGGTCTCTGACGTCACCTGCTGGCACTGGCCACTCAGAGCCGTCCATTGTGCCCTCACACCTCTGCATCCAAGATGGCAGAGGTCTGGGACACACTGGAGGAGCTCTGGGCACCTTCCCTGGGAGGTGCTGGTCAGGGTAATGGTCACTCCCCTTTCTTTTGTCCAGTTTCGCGCCAGAGCAGGGCTCAGGGGATCCCTGAGCCGGTGTAGACTGGCTTATGCAAGGAGGGCACCATCAGTGCCCTTCAAAGCATTTCCAGAGGCCAAGAGAGACTACTCCTCTCAGGCCCTTCCCACCTATTTCCAAAGGGAGAGGGTGTAACACCCTCTCTCAGAGCAAATCCTTTGTTCTGCCTTCCTGGAGCAGGCTGCCCAGGCCCTAGGGGGGCAGAAACCTGTCTGAGGGTTGGCAGCAGCGGTAGCTGCAGAGAGAACCCCGGAAAGTTAGTTTGGCAGTACCCGGGCTCTATGCTAGAGACCCAGAGATGCATGGAATTGTCCCCCCAATACCAGAATGGTATTGGGGTGACAATTTCACGATCCTAGACATGTTACATGGCCATGTTCGGAGTTACCATGGTGACACTACATATAGGTATTGACCTATATGTAGTGCACGCGTGTAATGGTGTCCTCGCACTCACAAAGGCCGGGGAAATTGCACTGAACAATGTGGGGGCACCTTGGCTAGTGCCAGGGTGCCCTCACACTAAGTAACTTTGCACCTAACCTTCACGAAATGAGGGTAAGACATATAGGCGACTTATAAGTTACTTAAGTGCAGTGTAAAATAACGTGGACGTTATTTCACTCAGTCTGCAGTGGCAGTCCTGGGTAAGAATTGTCTGAGCTCCCTATGGGTGGCAAAAGAAATGCTGCAGCCCATAGGGATCTCCTGGAACCCCAATACCCTGGGTACCTAGGTACCATATACTAGGACAATTTTAAAAGCAGAGAGAGCATAAACACTGAGGTTCTGGTTAGCAGAGCTTCAGTGATACAGTTAGGCACCACACAGGGAACACATACAGGGCATACTTTATGAGCACTGAGGTCCTGGCTAGCAGGATCCCAGTGACACAGGCAAAAACAAGCATACACACAAGTAAAAATGGGGGTAACAAGCCAGGCAAGATGGTACTTTCCTACATATATGTCGATCCAGTGGGCCGTGCGTCGCATGTCCGGTCACTAGGCTGGCGCTGCGTTGATCTTCTCGATGCAAAGTCGGGCTGCATCGTTCCGGTTCGGCGTGCTATGAATTTTTCACTGCGGTGCAGGTTGTGTGTCGTTTCTGGCAGGCTGTGCGTTGAATTTTGCAGCACAAGGAGTCCTTCTTGTTGAGATGAAGTCTTTTTGGTCCTGAGACTTCAGGGAACAGGAGGCAAGCTCTATCCAAGCCCTTGGAGAGCACTTCTCACCACAGCCAGAGAGCAGCAAGGCAGCAGGGCAACAGCAAGAGAGCAGTCCTTCACAAAAAGCAGACAGGTGAGTCCTTTGGGCAGCCAGGCAGTTCTTCTGGGCAGGATGCAAGTTCTGGTTCAGGTTCTCTTCTCCGCGAAGTGTCTGAGTTGGTAGGGGCAGAGGCCCTGTTTAAATACCCAAAAGTGCCTTTGAAGTGGGGGAGACTTCAAAGAGTGGCTTAGAAGTACACAAGGTCCCCTTTCAGTTCAATCCTGTCTGCCAGGGTCCGAGTAGGGGGTGTGGCAGTCCTTTGTGTGAGGGAAGGCTACTGTCCTTTGACATGCAAGTGCCAGGCCCTCCACCCTCCCAGCCCAGGAAGACCCATTCAAAATGCAGATGTATGCAAGCGAGGCTGAGTATCCTGTGTTTGGGGTATGTCTGAGTGAATGCACAAGGGAGCTGTCAACTAAACTCAGCCAGACGTGGATTGTAAGGCACAGAAGGATTTAATTGCAGAGAAAGGCTCACTTTCTAAAAGTGGCAGTTCAAAAATAGTAATATTAAATTCAACTTCACCAGTCAGCAGGATTTTGTATTACCATTCTGGCCATACTAAATATGACCTTCCTACTCCTTTCAGATCAGCAGCTACCACTCAAACAATATATGTGGGCAGCCCCAATATATGAGGGTTAGCCTATGAAGGGAGCAGGTACATGTCCTGCCTTTTGCCTACACAGCACCCTATGGGATACCTAGGGCATACCTTAGGGGTGAGTTATATGTAGAAAAAGGGGAGCTTTAGGCTTGGCAAGTATTTTTAAATGCCAAGTCGCATTGGCAGTGAAACTGCACACACAGGCCTTGCAATGGCAGGCCTGAGACAAGGTTAAGGAGCTACTTAAGTGGGTGGCACAATCAGTGCTGCAGGCCCACTAGTAGCATTTAATCTACAGGCTCTGGGCACACATAGTGCACTTTACTAGGGACTTATACGTAAATTAAATAGTCCAATTGGGTATGATCCAATGTTGCCATGTTTAACCCCTTCGCTGCCAGGCCTTTTCCCCCTCAGGTGCCAAGCCTTTTTTTGGCTATTTGGGGCAGTTTGCGCTTAGGCCCTCATAACTTTTTGTCCACATAAGCTACCCACGCCAAATTTATGTCCTTTTTTTCCAACATCCTAGGGATTCTAGAGGTACCCAGACTTTGTGGGTTTCCCTGCCCTGAAGGAGACCAAGAAATTAGACAAAATACAGTGAAATTTACATTTTTTTCAAATAAATGGAAAAAAAGGGCTGCAGAAGAAGGCTTGTGGGTTTTCCCCTGAAAATGGCATCAACAAAGGGTTTGCAGTGCTAAAATCACCATCTTCCCAGCTTTCAGGAACAAGCAGACTTGAATCAGAAAACCAAATTTTTCAACACAATATTGGCATTTTACTGGGACATACCCCATTTTTACTATTTTTTTGCGCTTTCAGCCTCCTTCCAGTTAGTGACAGAAATGGTTGTGAAACCAATGCTGGATCCCAGAAAGCTAAACATTTCTGAAAAGTAGACAAAATTCTGAATTCAGCAAGGGGTAATTTGTGTAGATCCTACAAGGGTTTCCTACAGAAAACAACAACTGAAAAAGAAAAATATTGAAATTGAGGTGAAAAAAACATAAATTTTTCTCTACGTTTTACTCTGTAACTTTTCCCTGCAATGTCAGATTTTCGAAAGCAATATACTGTTACGTCTGCTGGACTCCTCTGGTTGCGGGGATATATAGGGCTTGTAGGTTCATCAAGAACCCTAGGTACCCAGAGCCAATAAATGAGCTGCACCCTGCAGTGCGTTTTCATTCTATACCGGGTATACAGCAATTCATTTGCTGAAATATAAAGAGTGAAAAAGAGCTATCAAGAAAACCTTTGTATTTCCAAAATGGGCACAAGATAAGGTGTTGAGGAGCAGTGGTTATTTGCACATCTCTGAATTCCGGGGTGGCCATACTAGCATGTGAATTACAGGGCATTTCTCAAATAGATGTCTTTTTTTTACACACTCTCTTATATTTGGAAGGACAAAATGTAGAGAAAGACATGGGGCAATAACACTTGTTTTGCTAATCTATGTTCCCCCAAGTCTCCCGATAAAAATGATACCTCACTTGTGTGGGTAGGCCTAGCGCTCGCGACAGGAAACGCCCCAAAACACAACGTGGACACATCCCATTTTTTTTTAAAGAAAACAGGTGTTTTTTGCAAAGTGCCTACCTGTAGATTTTGGGCTCTAGCTCAGCCGGCACCTAGGGAAACCTACCAAACCTGTGCATTTTAGAAAGCTAGAGACCTAGGGGAATCCAAGAAGGGGTGACTTGTGGGGCTCTGACCAGGTTCTGTCACCCAGAATCATTTGCAAACCTCAAAATTTGGCTAAAAAACACATTTTCCTCACATTATGGTGACAGAAAGTTCTGGAATCTGAGAGGAGCCACAAATTTCATTCCATCCAGCGTTCCCCCAAGTCTCCCGATAAAAATTGTACCTCACTTGTGTGGGTAGGCCCAGCGCCCGCAACAGGAAATGGCCCAAAACACAACGTGGACACATCACATTTTTTCATAGAAAACAGTGCCTACCTGTGGATTTTGTCCTCTAGCTCAGCCGGCACCTAGGGAAACCTACCAAACCTGTGCATTTTTTAAAACTAGAGACCTAAGGGAATCCAAGATGGGGTGACTTGTGGGGCTCTGACCAGGTTCTGTTACCCAGAATCCTTTGCAAACCTCAAAATGTGGCTAAAGAAACACGTTTTCCTCACATTTCGGTGACAGAAAGTTCTGGAATCTGAGAGGAGCCACAAATTTCCTTCCACCCAGCGTTCCCCCAAGTCTCCCGGTAAAAATGATACCTTTCTTGTGTGGGTGGGCCAGGTGCCTGCAGCAGAATAAGGCCCAAAACTTGTAGAGATAGAGGGGATAGCACAGCGAGTATAAGGACATATTCTTTTATACATCTTTAGACTGACTCTGCTTTGGGGACCCACATAAGTGAGGTGTCATTTTACTTGGGAGACTGAGGGGAACACTGGGGAGTAGGAATTTTGTCCTGGAGTGGTGATCGTACAAACAAAAGTCAGGAAAATGTGCTTTTTTAAGCAAATTTTGCGGTTTGCAGAGGCGTCTGGGTAAGAAAATGTTGGGGGATCCACGCAAGCCACATCTCGCTGCACTCCTTGGGGTGTCTAGTTTTAAAAAATGTCTGGGTTTGGTAAGTTTCCCTAGATGAAGGCCGCACCCAGGACCAAAAACACAGGTGGCCCCTCCCCCACAAACACAGGTAGTTTTGTAATATATCATTTTGATGTGTCCACATACGTCTGTGATGTGCCAAACACTAAAATTGTGAAAAGAAACGCACTTAGGTTATGTGAAAAAGACCCCTCACCCACCAACCAAGTTGGTGGCATGCTTCAGAAATCGCCCAGATTACATTGCACCCTTTGGGGGGGCGACCCTTGCCCAAGGGGCCACACCCCCACACAAAGCACACATACACACATAGGGCCTCATTATGACCCTGGCGGGCGGCGGAGGCCGCCCGCCAGGATCCCGCCCTCCAAATTACTGCGCCGCGGTCAAAAGACCGCGGCGGGTATTACGAGTTTTCCCCTGGGCTGGCGGGCGGTTCCAGTTAAACCGCCCGCCAGCCCAGGGGAAAACTCCCTTCCCACGAGGATGCCGGCTCGTAATCGAGCCGGCGGAGTGGGAAGGTGCGACGGGTGCTACTGCACCCGTCGCGTATTTCACTGTCTGCAAGGCAGACAGTGAAATACATTTTGGGGCCCTCTTACGGGGGCCCCTGCCGTGCCCATGCCATTGGCATGGGCACGGCAGGGGCCCCCAGGGGCCCCGCGACCCCCCCTACCGCCATCCTGTTCATGGCGGCTTTCCCGCCATGAACTGGATGGCGGTAGGGGGGGGTCAGAATCCTCATGGCTGCGGAGCGCGCTCCGCAGCCATGGAGGATTCCAATGAGCAGCGGAAAGTCAGCGGGAGACCGCTGACTTTCCGCTTCTGACCGCGGCTGAACCGCCGCGGTCAGAATGCTCATTGGAGCACCGCCAGCCTGTTGGCGGTGCTCCCGTGGTCGGTGGCCCTGGCGGCCACCGGCCGCCAGGGTCAGAATGACCCTCATAGGATCCCTGGCGCTATGGGGATTAAAAAAAAATAGGCCTATCTGCCCCCAAGTGGGGCAGAACTACCCAATAATACATACGGGCCCTGGTGGTGACCCTTGCCCAAGGGGCCACCCCCCCAACACAAAAAAAACAACAACAATAAAATCCCTGGTGTCCAGTGGCTTTCTGCCCCCCTTGGGGGCAGATCGGCCTAAAAATAAGGCCAATCTGCCCCCAAGGGGGGCAGAAATGGCAATAAATACATTGGCCCCCCAGGGGGAGAGACCCTTGCCCATGGGGCCACCACCCCACACAAAGCACACATACACACATAATGTCCCTGGTGCTATTGGGATTCTGCCCCCAAGGGGGGCAGAAAGGTCTAAAAAAAATAGGCCTATGTGCCCCCAAGGGGGCAGAACTGCCCAATAATACATATGGGCCCCTGGGGGCGACCCTTGCCCAAGGGGCCGCCCCCCAACACAAATAAAAAAAAACAACAATAAAATCCCTGGTGTCTAGTAGCTTTCTGCCCCCCTTGGGGGCAGATTGGCCTAAAAATAAGGCCAATCTGCCCATGGGCAGAAACGACGATAAATACATTGCCCCCCAAGGGGGAACGACCCTTGCCCAAGGGGCCACCCCCAACACAAAGCACACATACAAACATAATATTTCTGGTGCTATTGGGATTCTGCCCCCATTGGGGGCAGAAAGGCCTAAAAAAAATAGGCCTATCTGCCCCCAAGGGGGGAAGAACTGCCCAAAAATACATGTGGGCCCCTGGGGACGACCCTTGCCCAAGGGGCCGCCCCCAACACAAAAAATAAAAACCAACAATAAAATCCCTGGTGTCTAGTGGCTTTCTGCCCCCCTTGGGGGCAGATCTGCCTAAAAATAGGGCCAATCTGCCCCCAAGGGGGGCAGAAACGACGAAAAATAAATTTGCCCCCAAAGGGGAGCGACCCTTGCCCAAGGGGTCGCACCCCCACACAATAAACAAGCACACACACACAAATCCCTGGTGTCTAGTGGGCATTCCTGCTGCCCGATCGCATTGCGATCGGGCAGCAGGAATGCTCAAAGAGACATCGAGGGAAAGGGAGGAGGCATCCCCCCCCCCCGCACGAAGGTGAAAAACTCACCTTCTCCCTTAGACGCGCTGAAAGCAAATGGCTTCCAGCGAGTCTTTCCCCTTTTCATGAAATCAGCGCGCGATCGCGCGCTGACGTCATGGGGGCTGGGGGGGTGAAAGGGGAAGGGATTCCCCTTTCAGCCCTGGCCTGGGGGGGTGGGGGGGCGGCCCTCGGGGGAGAAGCGCTAGCGCTTCCCCCGACTGCCAGTCCAAGGACGTAATGGTTACGTCCATGGCGCCACACGGGCGCTGCCATGGACGTAACCATTACGTCCGTGGCGGGGAAGGGGTATATGTGTGCAGAGTCTTAAAACCAGCAAAAACAGTAGCTAAAAAGTGGAGGGAGGCAGGCAAAAAGTTAGGGGTGACCACCCTAAGGCTGTCAGGTCTAACTGCAATGCTATAGGATGATCCATATTGTTATTCTCGATGGCTCTAATATGCCCCTGAATGCGCACTTTGAGGGGGTCGTATACTGCTACCCATGTATATCTATTGGCACATACATCCCCTCAGCAAAAACTGTATACAGCATGTCACAATTGATGAAATCATGGATGAAGTATTTTCTTTGGGTATTATCTAAGAAAGCTCTTGCATCTTATTTATACCAAATAAGCAGAGACCACATTTACCACATATGTAGAAACCCTTTAGTTTAGTTGGCATCCAACCGGTCACTTGAAATGTAGGCACTTCATTCTTAACATAGCTGGGGCATAGTTTATTCTTAATAGTTTTTACTTTACGTTACAACACTCGTGGTCTGGAGGGTACAGTTCACTTCTGGAGGCCTTTACTCTGATAGAAGTGCCAATGACGTCTGAGAATATTATAGACATGCACTGTACATATTGTACTGTGTAATTAATGTGATGCATTGAATCTACTAGTATATAAAATTACTTCAATGCTCCCATGCCAGACTCATGTATATAACATTTTCACATCAAATGTGACAACATGTTGCATCAAATGTGACAAACATCAAATGCTCATCAACCCACTGAAAGTCAATCAGTTTTCGTAGTACATCCTTGCCACCCTGTATATAAGATGGCAAGTTCCACACTAATGGTTGGAAATACATGTCTACAAATTGTGCCATTTTCTCTATGGGGAGACATTCCCTGAAATTATAGGCCGACCAAATGGGAAAGCACCTGCCTTATGAATTTAGGTAAGGCATAAATGCATGGGTATCTGGGACAGAAAACCTTCAAATAGGTGTACTCAGAATCTGAAATCAAATCACATTCTTTCCATTCACTAAGTTTAGCATTCATGTTTCCAGTGATGAATGGAATCAGATTTTCCCTCAATCTTTCATAACTGTCACCGTCCCATAACTGTCTTGACATTTCCTTCATATAATCAACTTTGTTCATGATGACAATTTTGCCACCTTTATCTGCCTCACGTATGACAATGGATTGGTCATTTTGTGAAGTTTTTAAGATTACCCGTTCCTTCTTGATAATGTTTGAGGTGTGTCTACATCTATTGTTATGTGAATGTGAATCCTCATGTTTATATAAATCCATACTCACTTTGCGGGAGAACTCCTCTATCATTGAATATGCAGATCCTGGTGGTATAAATTTGGATCTCAATCTCATCCCACTGTCTATAGTCATGTCTCCTCAATGCCTATATTGGAGGCTACCTTCCACATATAACTCTCAAAATCAGAATCATCCAATAATAAAATAGCTTGTATCCTCCCATATATCCACAATGGTATATTCAGATGGGCACCTTTTATAAATCGGTGGTAAATCACACATTCTCTCCATGCTTAAGTAGCCCTTTTATCTAAATTTTCTGAAAAAATGGAACAAATACAAATGTATTTCCACAAAGTCAACAGAGGTGGTGGAACAGAATTTCAAACCTTTCGTGAGGACCTTGATCTCATTATCTAGTAATATCTTCAAGGATACGTTGACAACATTAGTTCTTTGACAGTAGGATCATTCATTGTGCTTACACCTTTACATTTTATTTATGTATTATCCCCATTATTGTATGCTATTTTGTTTGTCCCTTCTTTGTCTGTTGCCTTGTTTGTACCACTGTACTTAAGCTTCATTCCTTCCTTTGTGGTCCTTCTGTTCTTTTCTTTAGATTTTTTTCTCTTGTTCTTAACTGTGTATGCAACTTTTTCAGGAGTACCCTTCTCATAGAATTCTGGTCACAGTGTTGCTGCACCAGTACATGCAGGTAGAACTTCATGCTTCAGATGTATCTGAAGCAGACGTCTGAAGACAATAAGGCAAGGGACGCTCTTCCTGTTAATGCTGCAATGGCAAAGCAAGACTATCTTGGTCCTCTGTTATAATTCAGTTTTCTGAGGCGCCATTGGTCATACATGAATGTTGACATCACCATGAGTACAGGATCCTCTATTTCCATTACAGACCCCATTCTATGCTGCTTCCAAGGGTGTCGCTAGGCTTTATCTGATGATAATGTGTTTCATAAGGTCTGGATTCCATCCCTAGCCACATGTTACAAATCCTAGAGTCCTAGGGCCAGATGTAGGTAGGTTTCATTTTGTGAGTACTAGCGACTCGCAATTTGCAACTCGCAAAATGAAATGCAGAAAGGTGTCTCAGACACCTTCTGCGACTCGCTATGGGGTCGCAAAGACCCACCTAATGAATATTAATGAGGTGGGTCACAGTTTGCGACCCCATAGCGAGTCTAGGCACTCACAGGGATGGTGGCCTGCTGGAGACAGCAGACCACCATGTCTGTGACTGCTTTTACATAAAGCAGTTTTTTTTTTCTTTTTGCAGCCCGTTTTCCTTAAAGGAAAACGAGCTGCAAAAAGAAAAAAATACCGAAACCATTTAGTTACATAGGACCACTGCCTGCTCTGAAAAATACTTTTTTGTGGCATTCACAAAGGGGAAGGGGTCCCATGGGGACCCCTTCCCTTTTGCGAATGAGTTACCATCCACATCAAGTGGATGGTAACTGCGAGTTGGTTTGCGACCGCTTTCGCGGTCACAAAGCAACTCAACATCGCGATGCGGTCGCAAATAGGAAGGGAACACCCCTTCCTATTTGCGAGTCGGAATCACATTTTGCGAGTCAGTACCGAATTGCAAAATGTGACTCTGCATCGCGCAAGGCCTTTTGCGCCTCGCAAACTGCGTTTTTCGCTGTTTGCGAGGCTCAAAAGGCTTCCTACATCTGGCCCCTAGATGTTGTTGAGATCTCTTATGAGAGACTAGATGTCTTCCTTAATAAATTAGGGTTTAGTCTGAAATGCAATGTTTAGTCTCCAAGGTCTCCCTGGATATGTGGAATAGCCTCAGAAGTGCACATAGTAACTCTATCTACACAAGTATTGAGCAGTGCTGCAGTCACGCAGTTCACTTGTGGGCCAGCAGGTGCTTATACCCGCTTCAGTTGTGCCTACCACTTAGGCACTCAGCTCCAGGTGACTTGGTAGCTGTGATGGAGATAAGTGACAACTATCACACTGCCAAGTCTGGCAGTACTGTGATTCTTTTGGTGCTCCTTATTGGCGAGTCTCTGTTGAACAGATCCTACACCAGGGTCAATTAAAGAAGTTCCATTCATGATCAGCTCCTCCGGCAGGGTTGGCACTTCCTTCCCTTGCTCACAGGCAGTATTTCTTGGCCCCCAGGGCAGTGGGTTTTGACTGTTAAACATTAGTAGTGATCGTATTGATCGAACATTTATATTTCTCAAGGATATGTTCCTCCACCTCTGGGGAGTTGTCTGTCAGCATGACACCAACCAATGGCGCAATACTCTTACCTATGTAGAACAGAACAAGAACAGCAAAACAAGGATGGGTGGTGGGCCCCCATTTTTATACTGCTTTTGCTAACTGAGGATAGGTATTCTGGGCCTGCTTCCTTGGAAACGGTGTGGGCTGGTTCCCCTTTCATGTGTCCTGGCCAGGCCACCTTCCAGACTTGTCCTTTGTCTTCAACACTGCTCTGCCCTGCAGGGCAGTCTCCAGATGGAATGCCCACCACAGAAATACAAAGAGGTGTGAGCAGGCTGCACACTGCTACTTACGACTCCTCTACAGAGAGATCAGGAAGAGGGACAAGAAGCTGCACCTCTTCAAAGGACTAACTACAGGTTCTGCAGGCTCCATCCTGTACCCCCTACTATTTGCCTAAAAGCAGTGTAGCCAATCCAATGCATCAAGGACAGCTCTGGCACTTCAAAAGAGTGCTACCTACCCCCATCTAGGAAATGCCAGCAACAAATATATGCTGTCTGAGGAAAGCAACCTCTCCTTCATTTTTTACAGTGATCCAGGCTGTGGGCCTACAAAATGGAAACCACAGGCCTATATCACTCATGCATTGTACACTATCAATCCTAGCACATGTGCACATGTACAATGCACAAGATATTGACATTCTAGGTTCATCCTGAGCAATGGATCTGTAGATGAAAGGGCTTGGAACTACAATTCACCAACTATGGTATGTTGCTCCTACTGAGCTCCGCACATGAAAACCATGACAGGTGATAACGCGTCAGAACCTTGATAAGTAAACTTAGATGGAGGCACGTCTAGGCCAATGAACCTTTTGACCACGTTTGGAGACTTCCCAGAACGAGATATCCTTTGGCATCACAATCAATACATCAATAATCCCATCAATATTCACAATCATTAATCATTAAGCTAATCAATAACATTTAATATAGATCAATACAACGAACGCACCATGACCTTTCAGCCATGAATAACCACACGAATCTAGTAAGTGTTAGGATATTTATTCCCTATTAGTTACAATCTAATATCATATTTATTAGTTTCAATATCAACAAGCACATCAAAACCACTATGACTTGGCAATCAGAGCAAAACTTTATCAAAGCATAGATCATGAACATTTAGAATAAACACGACAGTATTATGAGTCAACTTTAGCAGAGTAACATTAGTACATTATTCAACAAAGCAAGATCTTAGTAATTTGTCTATTTGTATCCGGTATTAGTGAACTCCTTAACTAACCTCAAATTAGCATCAGCATGTTGGGCTTCATGCAAAACAATTTAGCAACACAAATTTAGAAAACATCTAGCTATGGACTCTATCAAAAGAGCAGTTGGTACCTAGAAAGAAAAGGCAAACAGGCAATTACAATTATCATTAGATAGTTACCCATCCGAATGATTCACCAATGTGCTGTCCTTCAGGAAAGCAGCACATTAAACGTTAGAAAAACACAGTTAATATGAGACCAGGCAGCTAGGCCCAGACCTTCGCTAACTAAGGCCTAGTGATTAATTTAGCAAAAAAAAAACTAATACCTAACCCTTCATGCTAATACAAAGTCATACATTAGTACTGTGTTAATTCATCATTTGTCCGTTTCATTAATCATTGTATACATTGGTGGCCACTCCCCGTGGGCACATTTCAAAAGCATACATTATTTTCTAGGTAAACATATTTTCTATGCAGTTTCACTACACATTATATTGCAAGCTTCTCATGTTAATATTAATTTTAAAAGTCACACTCCAACACAGGGATGGTGGGCTTCTGTCTCCATAAGGGTGTGCTTGGTGCAACCCTTTGGGTTCAGGGCAAGGTCCAAAATATATCATTGTCAAAGACAGGGCTTAGGTCAATGCGCTCAAATGGGACTTGTGTGTGGCCTGACCAAAAATCAAAAATCGGGATCACAGGTATACGTAATCCAGGCACACAGGGCATGAGATACAATTGTGCTTCATGCGGTGGACATTCCCATCCCAAGACCTATATGAGATAGTTGTCTTGTGAGTGGTTCTGTTTGTGAAAAAAGATACATGGTGTTCTGTTTATATTAAAATTGTATAGTGGTGGGTGTATTTTGTATTATTGCACCTCTTCCCGCAAGTATAAACCCAAAAGAAGGAAATGCTATGGCCATACCTATCACATACGGATAGTCAGCATATTTCTACCGGTCTTTAATACCAGAAATTAATCAGTGGCTTTTGTCAGAACTCAGACCCTATCACTAGTTCTTCACCTAATAATAAGCTATGTGCATTCTGTTCCGGGCATATGAGATGGAGACAGAAATGACACATAGGTTAGCACATACTTGGACTTCGTAATACCCTGGAACAATATCCTGTGAAGATAATCATATAACAGCATTAGGCGTTGTTCTGTCACAGTCTAGAAATTATAGAGGGTAACCACACCCTACCCCGTTTGCAATTCTCTAAAACATATTAGAAATATATTATGTGACTGAGTACAGGTGTGAGCACATGGAGTCTTGCCTCCATCCAAATACATTGCAGCATTCACCTTCACTCATGGGCATAAAACAACATGCACTTGGAATACGCTGGATACGTCTTGAGTAATGTAGCTGGATATCCCTGTTTGACTATCTTACCTGACATAGGTAAAAGAAATTAGGTAAAAATCTGCTTCATTGCACCAACAGTGTACTTAACAAGCAGTGCATATGGCCTACATTGTGTCTCAACAAGTGGAAGAAATGAGAGGGATCCAGCCAGATCCCTGACCCTACAGCTGCTTTTGAGCCAGCTCAGGCATCTGGGTGACTCAGTTAAATATGCTGAATGTATACCGAGTCACATTCTGCAGTGCATGCACATTGTCTGCTGTTCATTAGGAGCAGCAGCCTGTAGGTGGAGAGGGGAATTTCTTATTTTCTCTTCCAGCTGGGCACAACAAAAAGGCTTGACTTAAAGGGTCATCCATCAGTTAGTCACCCTTTTATGAAGTCTTATCCTCTCTAGGAGCTATCTGGAACCTAACACATAAGTGCCAATGCACCGAAGGGAAGCAAAGGCACACAGCTTTCATGTGTGCTTAAGAGACATTATGATTTGGAGGCAGGTTTTCGACTTTGTTCAACATCTGTGTGTAAGAGATATATAAGCATGCACTGTAAGAATGCCAGATGTATCTGTATGAGTAATTACACTTATAATGTTTTAAATAGCACTTATTATTTTTGTATTTAATTTATGACATGCTCTACTCATCCAATATAGGGTGTCAGAGCACTTTACATCACATGCACCTGTCATACAGAGATAATGTAACATACCAGTGTGCAAATCAATGAACAGAGCTGTTACATAAAATAACAAGGATTACACAGTACAGGTGTCACATCCAATCCAAACAGGTAGGCATTATATGTTAAGAGTGCATGGTCTGGAGAACAAAGTCTAGATTTGCAACGTAATACAGTGGTTGGAGTGGTCTACACCAATAATAGTGTATTACTACCCAAAGAATCCGTGTTTAACAATTTTAGAATAAGGACAGGTTGAGCAAAACCAATAATGTTTTAAATCTGTGCCTTGCAGTTAGTGTGCAGGTCCTTGATGCCTTTCTGTAGTTCCTAGAAGGATTGCAACCTATGAACTGCAAGTAATACAATGTTCTGTATGACAAAAGTAGTAACTCACTGAGCCACCTACACAAAATACAAATCTGTGATTCTCGTGTTACAGGGTGTGCTTTGCAGGAATGCTACATTATGAGGAGACAAAACTGTCACTAGACAAGAACAGATCTCTCCAACAAGCGCACTGGCCACCAGAATGACCTTACTATTCTTATCATCCCCTGAAAAGTGCTGCGCACACAAAGATCACTGCAGCAGGTGCCTTAACCCTGTAGGATGTTTTAATCCGCAGCCTGTTTGTGACTGTCAGAATATTTTTACTGGCACAAGTTTCCTTATTGCCAATTTCTTTGCAGTTTGAAAAAATATAAGTGGATAAGTTGACTGACTTTGCTTTTTACGACTTCGCTCCTCATGATATCACCAGCTTCCTGCTGTCACTCCTTAAATCCTGATTAATGGGTCTCTGAGGTAGTTATTTCCTCTTTCCAGTACTGGTCCCAATTTACAGCATTTGCAAACCTCTTTCCCGATTGTGTGCATCCTACCTTTTAGGTAAGTAGTCCACGCCCGTACACCTAATTTTCTAGCATCTTGGTCATTACTAGGATCAGGGATGTCCAGAAATGTAAACATACATGTATGCACGCAAACAAAGTAGACAAACGCTCCATGTCACATTCAAACACAGGCAGAAAAAATCTCTCTTGCAGCCAGCAGGGGGCAGAGAAACACTACACTTACAGCTGAATAACTGCAGAGGAACCGGGAGGGAAAATGGAAGTAGAAAGTGCTGAGGGAGAGGTGAACAGATGTAGGCTAGAAGGGCGTAAAAGGACAATGGCAAACAGAGGGGAAAAATTGATGCGACATAGAAAGACAGATAAGCCTATCCACAAAAGTAACTTATGCTTGTGAGTAATTTATACATGTAGTTTACCCTTAGATTTTGAGTAACTTGACCAAAATATGTTTTACTAACATTTTACAGGTCTAATACTTTTTTTTTTTAGTGTCCCTATACTCTGCCGTATGGAGATCTCTACCCAACTGTGAACACTCCATGTGGCGAACTACAGGAAAAGTTAAAAAGATAAAAAGATGATTTAACTCAAAAAAGTTAGTTAAAAATGTCTATGTTAAATATTAATATATATTATTTTATACTTTTATTATAAATGTAGAACAAATGAAAAAATGACCACTATTAACTTAATTTTGAATTAAATCTTTAACTTAAATTTATTCAATTAAATTATTTTAAACAAATTCCCACCTAAAATATACACATGTATATAACACATTATTAATTGTTAAAAGCCATGTATAGGATTAATTAAAAGTGATGTAATTATATTTTATTAAAATGCATTCTTCCAATAATGTTTACATAAAAAAAAAAAAATTGTATATTTTATAATTGAATCATAAAGGTTTCCTTTTTTATATATTTTGTACCATCATATTATATTCATTTTTAAACTATTTAAAATAATGCGATTTAATGTAACTTTATTTCCTATGATTTTGTAAGTGTCTACCTCCATTATTTTGTATGGGATATCGTTGGTTGGCAATGTGTGTTGCTGGTCTTACTTCAGTTCTGAGCTGGAGTAATTTACTATTGATATTGAGTCCCTTTATGGCTGATTAGAAATTGGATTACTTGTGTGTGGGTGCACATGCCACCCTAAGGCCCTCTCTAACAACTCCTTAATCCTCTCTATCCCCTCACCTTTAGACATAAATGCTCCCTATTTTCGCGCCACTCCCCTCTGTCCCTCCCAAATTTACTACTTACACCTTAACTTAACTTAACCGAAGACTCCGCCGCAGGGTGGCTTTCTCCACACAGACAATATAGGAGAGGAGGAGGCAGAACATCCGCGCGTTTGTGAATTACATTTTGTAAAACGTCTGTAGTACTAATGTAGTCCATAATACACAATACAAATTATTTTGTGAATAGGCCACAGAGAACGGAAAAGTAGGTTGGAAATACAAGGGGATAGGGGAAATAGTGAGAAACGCGGAGACAATCGGGTAGGGAAAAGAGAGGTAAGTCAAAAGAAGGCGAGAGAGGAAAGGAAGGTGTGAACAAAAGAAGCCACTGAGAGAAAATAAGAGGGATTCAGAAGTGGAAAGTGGAAGTATGAGGAGTGAGTACGTGGGAGAAAGAGAAACATTGGGAAGAAGGAAGAAGAGCAGAGACAAGAGAGAGAACGAGAAGAAATTAACAAAAAGAGAAGAGATGAAGGAAGAGAAATCAGAGAAAAGAAGTCAGGAACGGAGAAGGGAAAATACAAGAGAGAAGTGAGGGGTAAAAGAGAGGGGAGAAATTAGAGTGATTAATGAGAAATCCAGACAGAGAGAAAAGACTGAGGTAAACGTAGAGAAGGAAGATGGTGAAAGAAAAGGGAAAAGAAGAGAAAAGAAGGGTCGAGAGAGAAAGGGGAAAAGGCTAAACAACGGAAAGTAAAGAGACCCAGAAAAAAAAGAATAAAAGCTGAGTACAGGGGTGGGGGAGAAGAGGAAGGAGCGTTAAATGGAGAAAAGGGAAATTTAAGAGGAGAAAAGAAAGCAAAAATGCAAGTCGAAAAGAGGGGAATGAAGGGGATTTAGAGGGTTGATAACTGCGAGGGAAGCGAAACACAGGATAAATCATAAAGGCAGAAAGGAGAGAAAGAGAAGAAACAGGAAAGGCGAAATTATGAATGAAAAGATGCGGTAGAGGACGCGGAGAAGACAGGAGAATGAAAGAAAGAGAGGGAGTTGGGCTAAGGCGATGAGAGAGCCACCCAGTCGGTGCGTGGTAATGGGGAGAACAGCAGATAACGCTTTTTTCACTGTTTGTGTGATTTATATGCCCTCAGTCTCTTGCTTCCTTCTCAGCCAGAAATATAAAATGTTCCCTCAAGATGCGGGAGAGGGCTCCGGAGAGTTTTTAATTTTCCAAATAATTAACAGAATCGACGGTGTGCAGGAAATTAATAGGACGGAGGTAAAGGCGCGGAGCGGGAGTAAATATTTAATAATGACAAGGGCCTCGCTGGTGCGCACACAGGCCACGGAGCGCGAGGGAACAATTAACCGGTTGTGAGGTTTGGAGGATACAAGAGGGAGGAATTACATACAACACAGCAGCTTGTTTATTGCGGCACCTGACGATTGGCCCATCCGATCAGAGGCAGGATTTCCCCGATAGGCTCCCGCGGCGATTGACTGCAGGTGAACATTTACCCCGGGGAGGGGCGTTTAGACCTCTGTGAGGGTGACCAGAGACCAAGAAGAGTAGATTTAAAGGGCCTGCCTCACTGGCTCTGTCGAGCACCATCCCTGTCCCATTGCCAAAAAAAGCTCTTTTATTGAGTCCCATCTGCCTAAAACGAAATCTGACTACAGCTAATATCAAGAATATTACCATCCTAATGTAATAATAGCTCTGCACCTGCATAATTCTACTCTTGACTCATTCTAGCAGATTTACTGCCTATGCCTGTGTTCTATAACGGATCTGAATTTCTAACTTCTGCCAGCAGAGGGCGCAGCTTTCGCCAGTCTGAGATGGGGATGTTAGTGGAGTTGCTTTCTAGCAACAGCTAGTGCTTGTGGTCGGTGCCATATTGACGGTATTGGGTGACACAACTATGGGTCTGATTTAGAGTTTGGTGGACAGGATACTTCATCACAATTGGTCCACCCGCCCTATTTTGAAGTGGCCAGACTCAGAGCTTTTCATTGGTGGTGATCCTGTTGCCTCCATCAGCAGAAAGCTTACTTTGATGGCGCAGTGGAGTGCTAGCCGTTGGAGTAAGGGCATTAGAGTATCCACTGTATTTAGGGCTAATGGTCTTGCGTCCTTTTTATTCTTGTCACCACCAGGAGTGATGGATAGAAAAATACAAGTAGTCAATCAAGCAATCAATCAGTATACTTGTAAAGCGTGGCTAGTAACCTGCTAGGGTCTCAAGACGCTAGGGGGGGAGGGGAGAGGGCAGTAAGTGAGTGGTCATCGATGAACAGAGAGGATCAGGTGAAGAGCCAAGTTTAGAGGTCTTTTCTGAATTGCAATAGAGTGGGAGATCTTCTGAGGTGGATGGGAAGGGAGTTCCAAGTCTTGGCGGCGTGGTGGGAGAAAGACCTTCCTCCAGCTGTGGCCTTCTGGATGCATGGGACGGCAGCGACGGTCAGATAGGGGGAGTTGAGCTGCCTGGTGGGCGTGTAGAAGTGGAGTCTCTGGTTGAGGTATTCTGGTCTGGCGTTGTGGAGGGTTTTGTATGCGTGCATGAGAAGTTCGAATGTAGTTCTCTTGTCTATTGGGAGCCAGTGCAGGTCTCTCAGTAGGGCAAAGGTGTGGCTGTGTTTGGGGCGTTCTTGATGAGATGGGCGGAGGCGTTCTGGATGTGTTGCAGTCTTTTCCCTACCTTGGTGGTGGTTCCGGCGTAGACTGCATTGCCGTAATCTAGGTGGCTGCTGACGAGGGCCTGGGTGATTGTTCTTTTGGATTCGGTTGGGATCCATTTGAAGACCGTCCGGAGCATGCATATGGTGTTGAAACAGGCGGAGGAGACTGTGCTGACTTGACGGGTCATCGAGAGTGCTGAGGCCAGGATGAATCCGTGGTTGTAGGCATGGTTGGTGGGAGCCGGAGCAATTTCAAGGGCAGTGGGCCACCAGTAGATGTCCCAGGCTGAGAGGTTGTTTCTGATGACGAGGACTTCTGTTTTCTCGGTATTTAGCTTGAGGCAGCTCTCCTTCATAGAGGCGGCAACTGCCCTCATTTTGTTGTGGAAGTTGGCTTTGGCTGTGTGCGGGTCGTTGGTGAGGGAGATGATTAGCTGGGTGTTGTCAGCATATGAGATGATGTTGAGTGCGTGGTGTCTGGCGATGGTGGCTAGGGGGGCCATGTAGAGGTTGAAAAGAGTGGGGCTCAGAGAGGAGCCTTGGGGGATGCCGCAGATGATCTTGGTGGCCTCTGAGAAGAAGAGGGGGAGTCAGATCTTTTGGGTCCTGTTGGAGAGGAAGGAAGTGATCCATTCTAGTGCCTTGTCTCAGATGCCGGCGTCGTAGAGACGAGTCCGTACAGTGCGGTGGGAGATGGTGTAGAACGAGCTGGACAGGTCGAGGAGGATGAGAGCTGCGGTCTCATCCCTGTCTAGGAGGATGCAAATGTCGTCTGTGGCGGCGAGGAGGGTGGTCTTGGTGCAGTGGTTGCTCCGGAAGCCTGACTGTGAGGGTTCGAGGATGTTTTTGAGTTCAATGTGTTTGGTGATTTCTCTGTGACCCCAACACCATGAAAAAAAACAGGGGCGTAGCTCCAAGGGGGTGTTTGGGGTGTTACACCCCCCTAAATGTTTAATGGTAATGTGAAGTGGCTATCGGATTTCACCTGGGGTATTTACATGCTCAGTGACAAACACTGTCTTATTTACGTTTTGAAGGCCTTAAAAAATGCTGATTAGTTTGAAAAATATTGCGTTTTATGTAACCCTAACAATCCGCACTCCTCTCTTTCCAATGCCTCTTAAGCCCCCCTCATGTCCTGCTACTTATATCATATGTTTTAACAAGATGTCCCAGTGTGATTGTTGGTAAATCTGAAGCTCACACTCTCTCATCCATACTGACCAAGCTACACCCCTGGAAAAAGCTCCCTGGGTGTGTCAGCCATTAATTATTTTCATTTCAATAACGAACTCCCACTTTAGGCATTTCGTTTTGAAAAACAAAAAGTTTGGTGGACGGGTTTCAAAACTGATGGCAGTCGTCCACCAAAGTTTTGGTACCTTCAGAGGAACCATGGTGAAGGAGGTTCCTCTGGTGATCTCTAGATTTGGCACGTGGTAGTTCTTCATGGTTGCAGCTGTAAAGTCCTCTGCCACTCTAACGGATGGCAGGCCACCCATCAAACCATAAATCAGGCCCTATTTTTATCTATCAAAATAGGGGTAATAGATACATATCACATATAAGATTAAAGTTATGTCACCCTCCTTTACCTTCTCTACCTCTTCTCGGTATTCAAATGAGATCCACTTGGAGTTTGCTGGCCATCCTCTCAGTGCATGTGCTCTGCCTCTGCCCTTAAAAAATGAAGGAAGATGAGATATGGTATTTTTTTTCATTCAAGAATACTAGAATACTAATACTTTATTCGGTTCTTGACAATCAAAGTTAAAAAACAAACAACCAAACAACTGTAATTAAAAACATATCATCTTCATCAAACCAGCACATAAAATATTTTAAAAACACAATAAAATTCTCTATTTGATACACTGCTCCCCAATTGATTAACAATACAACCAGAAGCGGATATGATTAAAATATAAATAAGGAACAAGAAAGATTCAATTTGAGACTCATTATTTTAACACTAAAAGTCATCTCAAAGTGCAAGATGTACTGTGCAAGGAGGATTCATTTGTAAGCGTCATACTGCAACAACATCTAGGGCTACATGTACGTAGCATTTTGCACATCGCAAACAGCCAATCGGGCCGTTTGCGACATGCAAAATGCACTTTCGCATGTTTAAACCCATTTTTGCGATTCAGTAAACTAGTTACTGAATCGCAAAAAGGGATTGCGAGTCCCAATTAGGAAGGTGTGTCCCCTTCCTAATTGCGAGTCGCAGTCCCATGTATGATTGTTTTGTGACCGCGAATGCGGTCGCAAAACAATCGCAGTTAGTGTCACACTGGTGCTAACCTATTCGCAAACGGGAAGGGGTCCCCATGGCAGTAAAAACATTTTTTTGTTTTTGAAATGAATCTCGTTTTCCTTAAGGAAAATGGGCTGCATTTACAAAAAAACAAAAAACTGCTTTATTTAAAAGAAGTCACAGACATGGTGGTCTGCTGTCTTCAGCAGGCCACCATCCTTGTGAGGGCGGCCATTCCCAAGGGGTTTGCAAATTGCGACCTACCTCATGAGTATTCATGAGGTAGGGCATTTACGACCCCCTTGTGAATCGCAAACAGTGTCATTGACACTGTTGAACAAAAAGTTTTGCGAGTCGCAAATTGAGAGTCACTCTGACTCGCAATTTGCGAGTCGCAAATCCAATCTTTCATACATTTAGCCCTTAATTTCATAAGGCCCGCTAAACTCAGCTCATATCATGCTTAACAAACACTAATAGTGATAGTATTTTCTGCTATCACATAAAGTGAAACAATAATTATTTAACTTAAAGTACATAAGCTACTATAAAGATGAAAGAGAGTACATGGTGCAGGAGATACAGTTAGTTGAGCCAACAATGAGAGCTAGTTTCAGACCTAGTTCCAGATCCCACTGGTACAGAGGAAGATTGTTTCAAACTCTCGTTTAAAACGAACAGTGTACAAAAATGGGCTCAATGAAAATACAACAGAACCTGTTAAGTCATCAAAATTCACTGCACTTCTATACAGTAAAACCCTCTTATAGTCAGACAAATCGAGCGAATCCATCTTTTGCGTATGCCTCAGTACCTGAGCAAATAAACATAATGGTCGTCATTACAACCCTGGCAGACGGTGTTAAAGCGGCGGTAAGACCGCCAACAGGCCGGCGGTAAAAAAAAATGGAATTACGACCGTGGCGGAAACCGCCAACAAAGACAGCCACTTTAACACTCCGACCACCACGGCGGTACAAACAGCCAGCTTGGCGGTCACCACCAACAGACAGGCGGACGACAATGTACCGCCCACATTATCACAACCTACCAATCTGCCACCTTTTCCGGGGCGGATTCACCGCGGACAAAAACACAGCAGAAACAGGACTCCGAAGGGAAAACGCTCACCTCTACACACCCCACGAGGAATCCGGACACCATGGAACCTGAGCTCCACATCCTGCCAGCCCTAATCTTCTTGCTCCTCTACCATGAGCACGAACGCCGGCGGCGAAGACAACGGTGAGTACTGCACCTACGACACAGGGGAGGGGGAGGGACAAAACAGGGACACACACACGCAACACCCCCACCCCCACCCACTACAACACACACACTAATACAGCATCATACAATACACTTACACCCCCCAAGCCCCCCGGAAGAATGCAAAGACAAAAACAAAGGAGTGTAACCAATGTAATCTATTAAAATCCAGGACGCAAAAATATATATACACCATTAACAAATATTTACACCAAGAATAGTAGTCCAGGTAGTGCTCTATTGAAGTCCGTGGAACACTGGGCCCACACAGCATGGGTGAGGCCCACACTCCATCCCCGACCATGACGGAGAGAACACTGCAGGGGCATCAGATAGCAATAAAACAGGCACCTCAGGGGGAAGGGAAAGGGGGGGCACCTCAGCCGGTTGAGTGCACAACGCCAAATCCACGAGGGGGCCACATGCCCACTTTTCAATCCTGGAGAGTGCAAAGCCACAGTCTCTCAAGTCTCTACAGTGGGTGGCTTGCCCACTGCCATATCCTGGGGAGTGCAAAGCCACAGTCTCTCAAGTCTCTACAGTGGGTGGGTTCCCACTGTTCAATCCTGGGGAATGCAAAGCCACAGTCTCTCAATTCTCTACAGTGGGTGGGTTGCCCACTGCCATATCCTGGGGAGTGCAAAGCCACAGTCTCTCAAGTCTCTACAGTGGGTGGGTTGCCCACTGTTCAGTCCTGGGGAGTGCAAAGGCACAGTCTCTCAAGTCTCTGCAGTGGGTAGGT
The DNA here is from genome assembly GCF_031143425.1 of Pleurodeles waltl. Classification (NCBI taxonomy): domain Eukaryota; kingdom Metazoa; phylum Chordata; class Amphibia; order Caudata; family Salamandridae; genus Pleurodeles; species Pleurodeles waltl. The sequence continues at coordinate 338,431,738 of NC_090445.1, forward strand.
TGCCCACTGTTCAATCCTGGGGAGTGCAAAGCCACAGTCTCTCAAGTCTCTACAGTGGGTGGGTTGCCCACTGCCATATCATGGGGAGTGCAAAGCCACAGTCTCTCAAGTGGATGCCTTACTCCACTGGTTCTGGAGGGGGCTTTGTGCCCAGAGTGCTTCATCCTGCCAAAGACTGAGGTAGTGGATATCTTTCTCCACTGGTTCTGGAGGGGGCTTTGTGCCCAGAGTGCTTCATCCTGCCAAGGACACAGGTAGTGGATGCCTTTCTCCACTGGTTCTGGAGGGGGCCTTGTGCCCAGAGTGCTTCATCCTGCCAAGGACAGAGGTAGTGGATATATGTATCCTCTGGTTCTGGATGGGGCTTTGTGCCCAGAGTGCTTCATCCTGCCAAGGACAGAGGTAGTGGATGCCTTTCTCCACTGGTTCTGGAGGGGGCTTTGTGCCCAGAGTGCTTCATCCTGCCAAAGACAGAGGTAGTAGATGCCTTTCTCCACTGGTTCTGGAGGGGGCTTTGTGCCCAGAGTGCTTCATCCTGCCAAGGACAGAGGTAGTGGATGCCTTTCTCCACTGGTTCTGGAGGGGGCCTTGTGCCCAGAGTGCTTCATCCTGCTCGTGACGGACTCAGTAGCGTCAGTGCCCTTGGCGCTCATGGGCCAGCGGTGCTTGTTGCGGCGGTGTCCTTGGCAGCGGTGCTTGTTGCGGCAGTGTCCTGTTCAGCGGTGCTTGTGGCGGCGGTGTCCTTGCCAGTGACTCAGCTGCTGGCAGTCCTTCATGGCCCAGCAGGTTTGGTGCTGGCAGTCCTGTGTGGCCCAGTGGGGCTGGTGCTGGCGGTCCTGTCTGTCCCAGCGGGGCTGGTGCTGGCGGTCCTGTCTGTCCCAGCGGGGCTGGTGCTGGCGGTCCTTCATGGCCCAGCGGGGCTGGTGCTGGCGGTTCTGTCTGTCCAAGCGGGGCTGGTGCTGGCGGTTCTGTCTGTCCAAGCGGGGCTGGTGCTGGCGGTTCTGTCTGTCCAAGCGGGGCTGGTGCTGGCGGTCCGGTCTGTCCCAGCGGGGCTGGTGCTGGCCTCCTGGGCAGAAGGGCTGGTGCTGGCGGTGGCCTCCTGGGCAGCTGGGCTGGTGCTGGCGGTGGCCTCCTGGGCAGTGGGATGATGGCGGTGGCCTCCTGGGCAGCGGGGATGATGGCAGTGGCCTCCTGGGCAGCAGGGCTGGTGATGGCAGTGGCCTCCTGGGCAGCAGGGCTGGTGATGGCAGTGGCCTCCTGGGCAGCAGGGCTGGTGATGGCAGTGGCCTCCTGGGCAGCAGGGCTGGTGATGGCAGTGGCCTCCTGGGCAGCAGGGCTGGTGATGGCAGTGGCCTCCTGGGCAGCAGGGCTGGTGATGGCAGTGGCCTCCTGGGCAGCAGGGCTGGTGATCGCAGTGGCCTCCTGGGCAGCAGGGCTGGTGATCGCAGTGGCCTCCTGGGCAGCAGGGCTGGTGATGGCAGTGGCCTCCTGGGCAGCAGGGCTGGTGATGGCAGTGGCCTCCTGGGCAGCAGGGCTGGTGATGGCAGTGGCCTCCTGGGCAGCAGGGCTGGTGATGGCGGTGGCCTCCTGGGCAGCGGGGATGATGGCGGTCTTCTCCGCCGTGCTGCTCTTCCCAGACTTGCAGACTTTCTTGTGGCCCTTCCCCACCTTGGAAGGTGTCGCAGCTGACTCCACACTCCCACCTGTACCCCTGGGAGCGGCTTTGGTGGCTGGAGTCTTCCCCCTTTCCCGCTGGGCACTGGCCAACTTTTGATGTTTGACAGGTGGGGGACTGTACGTGCTGTGGCTCCGTGCCACACTGGCTGCCCTGGTGGCCGGTGCACTCCAGATTCCGGTGACTACAGGCACCACTGGTCCCGGAGATGTTGGGGCTGAGGTGCTAGGTTGGGACCTGGAGAGTCGGGCCCTAGGAGACTGACGGGTGGGGGAGGTGAGGGAAAGAGGTCAAGGTTGGTCAGGAAAAGTTTCTTCGGGACACTGGGCCAGGTAGCTGGAGGGGGTTTGGGAGTTGAGGAAGAGGTAGTGGTTATAGGAGGTGTTCGTTTGGTGACCTTGGGTGAAGTGGATGGCTGTTGGGTGGGTGTGTGCCTGCATTTGTGTATCTTGGGAGGTGGCGTCACAGACACACTGGGAGAGGACACAGGGGACGTGTGAATGGCAGTGGGGGTGGTGACTGCATGTGAGCAGGGTGTGGTGGTGTGTGTGCTGGTGATGGAAGTAGGGGCTGTAGATGTAGTACATGCATGTCTGAGTGTAGACGAGACTGGGAGGGAGGAGGGAGACGAGGAGGAGGGGGACACAGTGGAGGCAGTGGATGTTGCTGTGTCTGCATGTGTGTGATGATTGCGTGAGTGCCTGTGGGATGTGTGGTGCTTATGTTTGCCAGAGCTTCCCCTGTGTGTTGAGGTGTGTGATTGCTGGTCTGAAGGTGTGCTTGGGATAGGCTGAGGTACAGGGGATTGAGTCAGGGTGGAGGAAGTTGGAGGGGGGAGGCTAGACACAGGGACAATGGCTGGAATCAGTGCTGAGGCCAGAGTCTGAAAAGCTCGCTGAAGGGCCGCCTGACCAAAATGAATGCCCTCCAGGAATGCATTTGTTTGTTGCAACTGCCTCTCTACACCCTGGATGGCATTCAAAATGGTAGATTGCCCAACAGTGAAGGACCTGAGGAGGTCAATGGCCTCCTCACTGAGGGCAGCAGGGGTGACTGGGGCAGGGCCTGAGGTGCCTGGGGCGAAGGTGATGCCCACTCTCCTGGGTGAGCGGGCACGGGGCAAAGGCTGATGGGCTGCTGGGAGGGCGGTGCTGGTAGGGGGGGTGGCGGCTGTACCTGTAGATGCGGGGGCACAGATGTTGCCGCCACCACAAGGGAGCTCCCATCAGAGGACGAGTCCATATCACTGGTCTCAGCTCCTGTCCCCGCCATGGAGCTCCCCTCACCCTTAGTCCCACTGGTGAACTCCGAGTCCGTTGTCTCGCCCTCCAGGGCCATGTGGGATGCAGCTCCCTCCTGCTTCGGTGCCACTGCTCCTCTGCCTGATGATGCTAATGCACACATGAACAGGGAGACCACAAAAAGGGGGGGGACGACAGAAGAAAGACATGTTGAGTGCATGCATTACCGCTACCGTTGGCGGACACGACAGACAAAGAAGCCCCCTGCACTACGCCGAGCACTTGGAGTCCACTGTTCAATCCCTGGGACATGGCCTACAAGGCTATGGCCGACATCTACACACATGGATGTCACAGGAGCCTGACTAGGTGTACTTGGCATTGTACACAGGTGGGGTGGGGTGCCACAGGGTCTGCCAGAACAAGGGGACCTAACTAGCACACTCGCCCTGGCCTAGGGAAACCCACAGCTCACCTCCCCCACCCAGACACCTCCACTGCGTGCAAAATCAGCAGAATGAGAGTGTACTCACCCCCTTGTGGCTGCTGTGATGCCTTCAAGCGCCCATCCAACTCCGGGTATGCCACCGCCAGGATCCTGAACATCAGGGGGGTCATGGTGCGACGGGCACCCCTCCCACGTTGGGAGGCCATCCCCAGCTGGGCCTCCGCCGTCTTCTTGCTCCAGCGGCGAATGTCCTCCCATCTCTTACGGCAGTGGGTGCACCGTCTGTGATAGACCCGCAGGGTCCAGACGTCCTTGGCGATGGCACGCCAAATATCCTTTTTCTGGTGGGCGCTGACCTACATGAATTGTACAGGGAGAAAAGAATAGTTATTACCAACTGCACCATCACAGTCATTGGCCCCCATCCCTACCCTTGCCATGTGGCACATGCACTCACCGTCGTTTCATGCACGCCTCAATCTCCCACCTCCCAACTTTCATCCACCCCACTCCACAAAGGCTTAGCCCATGCAGCATGCTCCAAGTGTACTTACCTGTTTGTCTGGAGGACCATAGAGTAGCGTGTAGTGGGGGAGGACCCCACCCACAAGTTTCTCCAACTCCTCCGATGTGAAGGCAGGGGCCCTTTCCCCAGATGCACGAGCCATTGTCTCTTCCAGACTCAGGTCACAGCAGCACTTGCAGTGTAGGTCCTCTCCTGTCGAAGATCAGGTATTGAGTGATTAAACAGATAGAAAATGGCGGTCACGTCCACAGCGGTGCGTACCGTCATCGCCGGCGTACATTCTCATTGGCCCCTGGGACCCATAGGGTCCAATATTAAACAATGCAGAATCGTGCAGCGGTCTGCGACCGCCTACCGCGACGGTGTACAACGCCAGCGCAGTTACCTCACATCCCATTGTCCTACTTCACAGGTCAGGCAGCCGCCATTTCAGGGGCCCACACTGCTTAATTACTAACTGCGTCACACATACCTAGGGCTTGCCTCAACACTCATACAGGGCACATTTCTGATTAGGATTTGTGTTCTGTGTAAGCTGTGGGTATGTACCTCTGAGTTGGTTGACTCTGTTCTTGCTGTTGTCCTTCATAGGCACCGTCCGCTGGGACATGTGAGGAGAATGCGGCATCCTCCGGTGTACAGACCGCTGGTGGACCTGTCGACAATGGAGGAAAGATATGTGATCATCACCTAGAGGCTTGGCTGTGCCACAATCCAGGAACTGTGTGCCCAGCTGGAGCCAGACCTGATGTCAGCTATTCGCCATCCCACAGGAATCCCCCCTCAAGTGCAGGTGCTGTCAGTACTCCATTTCCTTGCAAGTGGGTCATTTCAAACAACAGTGGCCATAGCATCAGGGATGTCCCAGCCTATGTTTTCCAACGTGTTGTCCAGAGTGTTGTCTGCCCTGCTGAAACACATGCAGAGCTACATCGTTTTCCCTCAGGTGGAGGATTTGCCTACAGTGAAAGGTGACTTCTGGGCCACATCATAGGTGCTATTGATGGGACATATGTGGCCTTGGTCCCCCCCGCAGGAGTGAACAGGTGTACAGAACCCGGAAGAGTTATCATTTCATGAATGTGCAGATGGTGTGTTTGGCCGACCAGTACATCTCCCATGTGAATGTCAAATTCCCTGGCTCAGTGCATGACGCTTACATCCTGCGGAATAGCAGCATCCCTTATGTGATGGGTCCACTCCAGAGGCACCATGTGTGGCTATTAGGTGAGCACCTGGAAGCAAGTCAGTGGGAATGGTTGTCTGGGCATGGGGATATCCCTACAGGTTAGTGTGTGTCTAACAGTTGTCCCTCGCCATTTGCAGGTGACTCTGGTTACCCCAACCTGTCATGGCTACTGACCCCAGTGAGGAATCCCAGGACAAGAGCAGAGGAACGCTACAATGAGGCCCATGGGCGTACTCTGCAGGTTCAGGTGCCTCCATATGACAGGTGGATCCCTATTCTACTCACCAAAGAAGGTGTGCCAGATTATCGTGGCCTGCTGTATGCTTCACAACTTAGCTTTGCGACGACAGGTGCCTTTTCTGCAGGAGGATGGTCCAGATGGCGGTGTTGTTGCAGCTGTGGAGCCTGTGGACAGTGAAGACGAGGAAGCAGAAGAAGAGGACATGGACAACAGGAACTCGGGGATCCTGCAATATTTCCAGTGAGTCACAGGTAAGAATACAAACATGCTTACTACATGTACTTTAACACTACTACCTTTCTACTGTCTGTCCTTTTCACCCAGTGTATGGTCACTGAGTTGTCACTTTCCCTTACGATTTCCCAGATGTGGGTCCCACTGTGTGACATCTGCTTTGTTTCCTCATGGACTAGAGCTGTGTGACATAGGTATGTTGACATTACATTTGAAAGAGCATTTTGACACTGTAATTGCTAATACACTATTTCAAAATCACAGGTTGACTCCAGATTGTTTTGTGCTTCAAGGGTGTTTATTTAATAAACATATATTGGAGGGGGTTGTAAAATGGTGAGGGGTGATGGTGGAGGAATGTCCATGGCAGAGTCCAGTCTATTAGTCTCACAGGTGCATTGCCCAAATGGGCATAGGAAGTGGAGCTGGGGCAGTTTGAGGATGGACAGGGTGATAAAGTGGGACAGAAGGATGACATTCAGGATGGTCTCATTTCTTGGCGGGGGTCTTGGCATCGTTCTCTGTCTTTGTCCTGGATCTCAGGGACCGTTTGCGGGGTGGTTCACCCTCTGCAGGGGGTGGTGTGCTGGTGTGGTGGTCATGTGGCTGTGCCTCCTGTCCACTAGCGCAGGCGGAGGTGGTGGGCAGTTCATCTTCCAGGCTAGTGTCAGGGGCTCCTTGTTGTGCCACAGTGTCCCTCCTGGTGTTGAGTACTTCCTTCAGCACCCCTACGATGGTGCCCAGGGTGGAATTGATGGATCTGAGTTCCTCCCTGAAGCCCAAATACTGTTCCTCCTGCAGGCGCTGGGTCTCCTGAAATTTGGACAGTACCGTTGCCATCGTCTCTGGGGAATGGTGGTAGGCTCCCATGATGTTGGAGAGGGCCTCGTGGAGAGTGGGTTTCCTTGGACTGTCCTCCCCCTGTCACACAGCAGCCCTCCCAGTTCCCCTGTGTTCCTGGGCCTCCGTCCCCTGGACCGTGTGCCCACTGCCACTGCCCCCAGGTCCCTGTTGTTGTTGGGGTGGTGTGTTAGCCTGGGTTCCCTGTAGTGGTGGACACACTGCTAATTGACATGTCCTGGGGCCAGAGGTATGGGCCCGCTGGGTGGGTGCTGTGCTGGTGTTTCCAGCGGGGGGAAGCTCTGTGGTGGCCTGTGACTGTGTGAGGGGAACCTACTGTCCAGAGGTCCTCGATGGGCCAGGCTGGTCATCTAGATCCAGGTGGACAGAGCTGCTGTCATCACTGTGGGCCTCTTCTGTTGGTGGTGTGGACGTGTGTGGACCCTCCTGTCCGGTGACGTTGGGTAGGGGTCCTACAGGGGTATAAAAGAATTTTTATTACATCTGTGTGTGGCATGGTGTGCAATGGGTGGGTCACCGTGTACCCCAGTGCTTGCATTCTTGTGTGGGACCTTGTGTGATACTTTTTTAGGTGTGTGTTTGGGTATGCGCAGTGGCCATGCATTGGTGATGGTTGTCCATGCTTTGTAGTTGCATGCAGGGCTTGGTGTTGGGATGGGTGGGTTGTGATATTGGGACATTTGTGAGGCGTTGGAGTGATGGGGGTGAGAGTGAGGGTATGTGATAGCATGCAGGTAGGGTGGGGGATGTAATAGTTAAGATTTGACTTACCAGAGTCCATTCCTCCATCTACTCATGCGAGGCCCTCAGGATGCAGAATCGCCAAGACCTGCTCCTCCCATGTTGTTAGTTGTAAGGGAGGAGGTGTGGGTCCGCAGCCAGTCCGCTGAACCGCAAGGTGGTGTCTTGAGACCACGGAACGCATCTTCCCCCGTAGGTTGTTCCACCTCTTCCTGATGTCATCCCTATTTCTTGGGTGCTGTCCCACTGCATTGACCCTGTCCACTATTCTTCGCCATAGCTCCATCTTCCTAGCTATAGAGGTGTGCTGCACCTGTGATCCGAATAGCTGTGGCTCTACCCGGACGATTTCCTCCACCATGACCCTGAGCTCCTCCTCCGAGAACCTGGGGTGTCTTTGCCGTGCCATGGGGTGGGTGATGTGTGGGGTGGTGTGTGTAGTGATAAGTGGGGTGATATGTAGTGGTGTGTTGTGTGAAGTGCGTGGAAGTTATGTGGGTGATGGTATTGTGTGCCTGTGGATGCTATTGTTCTTTCTGGTGGTGTCTCTCTCTGGCCTTCTGTCGCAATTGTTGACGTAAGGGTTTGTGGGTGATGTGGGTGTGTGTCTTATATTGTATTGAGTGTGTGGGCGTGGTGTGTGTATGTGTATCAGGTGTGTGTATTTCAAATTGTCCAATGTGGTGGTGTTTTGGAGATGTATGTGTATTTTGAGCGCGGCGGTGTGTACCGCCAATGGAATACCGCGGTTGAAAGACCGCCGCGTGGATTCGTGGGTCATGATAGTGTGGGCATATTTCTGTTGGCGTGACGGTGGAGGTTTTGTTATCGCCAGTTTATCACTGACCTTTGGTGTGGCGGACTTGTGTGGGTGTCTGAATTTTGGCGGATTCCGAGCAGTGGGTCATTATGACCGTGGTGGAATTCCGCTGCCGCGGCGGTATATTGGTGGTCTTCTGCACGGCGGTAAGCGGCTTTTACCGCCAATGTTGTAATGAGGGCCAATTTGTTCTATTTTTTGCGGGTACAATAGAACACATTATGTTTGTTTTATCATATGCTTTGTTTGGTATATTTCAATGTTCAGAAAAGCCATCATATTGGTGCAAAGTTAAATGTCATAGTTACATTAGAAAACTGACTTCCGATATGTCCTGAAGACCTCTTATGGCGGTGGCCCACAGGTAAACTTCTTTTGACATGGTGAATGGCTTAATGATTATGTGTGGCAATTATAATTTGATGTGCATCTTTCATTCTGTGCATTCCAGCTGCAAAAATTGAAGTTGCTTTTTTAATTGTGCTTTAGTAGTTGTAGAAGGGTGGTTATACCTTGATCCAAAGCTGAAGGAGATTACATGGTAATGACCCATCAATGAGGCCTACGATAACACAAAGGAAATGGAAGAGGACTCCCTAGAACATCTATGGAAGGTATGTGGGGAAGTCATCTCAAAGAATAAGGATGTCAAGACGAGAAAACAGGCACTTCAAAGGAGCACCAAGGATGTGCCCTGGTATCAGACAAGAGTCATATGGTGTAGACCTTCTCCAGGTAGTATCGCAACAGGTTTTAACTAGTTGACATAGGAACCAAGATGGCCTGCTGTGGGAGGTGTGACATCCAAACAAACCCAACTAGATTGTAAGGGGTGGAGTTTCTTTGGGAGACAGAAGATTTCTGCCATCTTGAAAACTCCCAGGAATGTTACCACTAAAAAGAGTTTTACCGTAAGTGGTGAAAACAGCTGAAAAGATGGCAGGCGGTAAATGGTGAAAACAAGCTTGAGAGCAGCCATCACTGGCAACAGTATCATAATCTAGCTCTCCTGATATCTGGGGGACAGTATACGAACAGGACAAGATCAGACATTGATGGGACATGGTGTAGAACATCACTTGGAGCAGAGTAACAGGAGAATGGAACTGCCGGTCGACTATTTTACTAAAAGCTAGCTGGAAACAAGGACTGAATGTGATTTTCAAAAGCATCAGAAGAGCTGGCATTGTGGTGCTTTAGGGGCTGAAGAGCTAAAAGAATCTCTTAGATGGCAAATATGAGCAGTTTGAAACCATCTGCCACTCACTATGCTCTAGACTCCAGTGACTACTCTCTTGGAAGTCTGGAAGCATTAAGCCCTTGCAGGCCACGGACGTAATGGTTATGTCCGTGGATGCGCCTCTCTGGTGCCAAGGAGGTAACCATTATGTCTAATTAACGTCACTCGGAGAAGTGCTAGCGCTCCCCCCGAGGGCCGCCCCCCCACCCACCATAGGTCAGGGCTGGAAGTGGAATCGCTTCCCCTTCCACCCCGACCCCCCAGTGACGTCTGACGCACTGGAATCATGCTTCCAGCGTGATTGCGGAAGAGAAATGCTCAGCATTTCTCTTCCACTGGGGAGGAGGGGGCCAGCAGAGGCATGAAAGGAAAGGAAAGGCCTTTCTTTTTCTTTCATGTCTCTGCAAGCATGCTCGGGCAGCAGAAATGCCCACTAGACACCAGGGATTTTTTTTCTTTGGAATGGACATGAGGGGAGTGGCCCCTTGGGCAAGGGCAGCTCTCCAGGGGGGCAAAACATTTTTTGGCCATTTCTGCCTCCCCTGGGGGCAGATCGGCCCTGCCCCCGGGGGGCAGAAAACCCCTAAACACCAGCGATGATATTTTTTTTCTTTTATGTGTAGGGAGCGACCCCTTCAGCAAGGGTCGCTCCCTGGGGGGCCAAATTGTTGTTAGGCCATTTCTGCCCCTCCCGGGGGCAGATCGCCCTAGGCTCCAGGGGGAGCAGAAACCACTAGACACCAGGGTGTTTTTTATTATTATTAACCTTACGCATAAGGGGAGCGGCCCCTTGGGCCAGGGCTGGTCACTGGGTGGGAAAAATATTTTTCGGCAATTTCTGCCTCTCCTGGGGGCAGATCGGCCTAATATAAGGGGAGCGACCCTTGCCTAGGGGGTCGCTCCCCATACATAAAAACATAAATATATGTATATATCCCTTGTGTCTAGAGGTTTCTCCCCTCCTGGAGGCAGATTAGGCCGATCTGCCCCTGGGGATGGGGGGCAGAAAACCCCTAGACACCAGGGATAATGCCCCCAAGGGGGGCAGAAACCACTGGAAACCAGGGATTGGTGTGTGTGTGTGTATGTGTGTGTTTTGTTTGGGGGGGCTGCCCCTTGGGCAAGGGTCGCTCTCCATGGGGGCACATTACTGTTGGCCATATCAGATTGGCCTATTTTTGGAAGGTCCATCTGCCCCCAAGGGAGGCAGAAAGCCCAACAGAAAACAGGGAAGATTTTTTTTTCAAAATAAGAGGGTGGGGTTATGGCGATACCCCCACCCCAAATAAATGGGGCCAAAGTTGTTCTGCCCCTAAGTGGGCAGGTGGGGCAGTTACCCCGATCCACACCCCGGGGGGCAGAAAGTCTACTAGATGGGATGGAATTAAAAAAAAAAAATTGTGGGGTGGTGGCTACCACCCAGTATGGGCCTGGTTATGGCCCCACCCCAACTGAAGGGGGCAAATCAAATCATTAACATTTATAAAGCGCGCTACTCACCCGTGCGGGTCTCAAGGCGCTAGGGGGAAGGGGTTACTGCTGCTCGAAGAGCCAGGTCTTGAGGAGTCTCCGGAATGCGGAGTGGTCCTGGGTGGTCCTGAGGATGGTGGGGAGGGTGTTCCATGTCTTGGCCGCCAGGTAGGAGAAGGACCTCCCACCCGCCGTGGAGCGGCGGATGCGAGGGACGGCGGCGAGAGCGAGGCTGGTGGAGCGGAGAAGACGGGTGAGAGCGTAGAAGCTGAGGCGACGGTTGAGGTATTCTGGTCCCTTGTTGTGGAGGGCTTTGTGTGCGTGGGTGAGGAGACGGAAGGTGATCCTTTTGCTGACGGGAAGCCAGTGCAGGTGCCTCAGGTGGGCGGATATGTGGCTGTTGCGGGGTATGTCGAGGATGAGGCGGGCAGAGGCGTTTTGAATTCGTTGCAGACGTTTCTGGAGTTTTGCGGTGGTCCCAGCGTAAAGGGTGTTGCCGTAGTCCAGGCGGCTAGTGACGAGGGCGTGGGTCACGGTCTTTCTGGTGTCGGCGGGGATCCAGCGGAAGATCTTCCGGAGCATGCAGAGGGTGAGGAAGCAGGAGGAGGATACGGCGTTGACTTGTTTGGTCATGGTGAGAAGTGGGTCCAAGATGAAGCCGAGGTTGCGTGCGTGGTCTGAGGGGGTCGGTGCGGTGCCAAGGGCCACCAGGATTCGTCCCAGGCGGTCGGGGTGTTACCGAGGATGAGGACTTCCGTTTTGTCGGAGTTCAGTTTCAGACGGCTGAGTTTCATCCAATCTGCGACGTCCTTCATTCCATCTTGCAGGTTGGTCTTTGCGCTGGTGGGGTCCTTGGTGAGGGAGAGTATCAGTTGAGTGTCGTCGGTGTAGGAGGTGATGATGATGATGCTGTGTTTGCGTACGATGTCGGCGAGGGGGCTCATGTAGACATTGAAGAGTGTCCGGCTGAGCGAGGAGCCTTGTGGGACACCGCAAATGATCTCGGTGGGGTCTGAGCGAAAAGGAGGGAGGTAGACTCTTTGAGAGCGGTTGGAGAGGAAGGAGGCGATCCAGTCCAGGGCCTGGCCTTGGATCCCGGTGGAGCGGAGGCAGGTTTATTAGGGTGCGGTGACAGACGGTGTCGAAGGCAGCCGAGAGGTCGAGGAGGATGAGGGCGACTGTTTCACCGTTGTCCATCAGGGTTCTGATGTCGTCTGTGACTGACATGAGGGCGGTTTCAGTGCTGTGGTTGGCTCGGAATCCGGATTGAGAGGGGTCGAGAAGGTGGTTGTCTTCAAGGAAGTTGGTAAGCTGCTTGTTGAAGGTCTTCTCTATGACTTTGGCAGGGAAGGGGAGGAGCGAGATGGGGCGGAAGTTCTTCAGGTCGCTTGGGTCAGCCGTAGGTTTCTACAGTAGGGCGTTGACTTCAGCGTGTTTCCAGGTCTCGGGGAAGGTGGCAGAAGAAAACGAGGAGTTGATGATGGTCTGGAGGTGCGGGGCAATGAGGTAGTCGGCTTTATTGAAGATGAAGTGTGGGCAGGGGTCCGAGGGGGCACCGGAGTGGATTGAGTTCATGGTGGTTTTGGTCTCTTCTGTGTTGATGTGGGTCCAGGCGTTGAGGGTGATGGCTGGGGGTGTGGGTTCAGTGGTGGTCGGCTGGGTCTGGTGTCCGAAGCTGTCGTGTAGGTCGGTGATCTTACGATGGAAGAAGGTGGCGAGGGAGTTGCACAGGTCTTGTGAGGGCGTGATGGCGTTGGCGTTGGGGTTGGAGAGCTCTTTAACGATGTTGAGGTCGTTGTTCTGTTCTAGATGGAAGTTGAGGTCGCCGAGGAGGATGTAGTCTGGCGAGGGCGTGCGGGGAGATGTAGTTGGTGATGGAGTCACTGAAGAGGGCGCGCGGTCCGGGGGGGACTGTAGATGAGGGATCCTCTGAGGGTGGTCCTGGGGTCTGTGCGAATCTGGAAGTGCAGGTGTTCGGCGGCGAGGGGGGTGTCTTCGGTGGAGGTGGTGACGCTGATGGAGTCTTTGAAGACGATGGCGATTCCTCCTCCTACTTGGTTGGTGCGGTCTTTCCTGGAAATCTTGTAGCCTTTGGGGATGGCTATGGCGATGTCGGGGGCCGAAGAGGCGTTCATCCAGGTCTCAGTGATGAAGGAGACGTCTGGTGCGGTGGAGTCCAGGAGGTCCCAGAGTTCAACGGTGTGCTTGTGGACGCATCGAGCGTTGATCAGGATGCATTTGAGGTGGATGATGGCGCATGGGCTGGTGGTCGTGGTTGTTTCGTGGTGGAAGATAAGTTTGCAGGTGAACAGGCAACAGTCTCATCTCTCGCCCCGCACACTAAAACATCTTATCCCACGGCAAGCAAGAAGATATTTGATTATTTGGGGTTTTGTTTTACATTTGGGCCACGAGAGTTTTGTAAGTCTCAAAATAGTACCACTTGGAATGGTGAGGACTGCACTGTTTTTACTTTGGGACACTGCCATGTAGAAAAATCCACAGGACCCAGACACATCTGAAAACTAAACATCTGGTTGATTCCAAGGTGGTGTGTTTCACATGCACCCGCACTATTTTCGTACCCACAATGCCCTGCAAACCTCCAACTTTGCTGGAAATCACACATTTGTCCCACATTTTTGTGATGGAACCTTCCGGAATCTGCAGGAATCCACAAAATTCCTACCACTCAAAATTATCTCATCTATACCGATAAAATTCTGCTGCACTTGTCAGCCTAAAAATGTTTTTTTTCAAACTCCCTTTTGGACCTGCTTTGGTTCCCCCTCAATTTTGACATGTTTTTGGCTCTTCCCTGTCACAGGCACTTGGCCCACCTACACAAGTGAGGTATCATTTTTACAGGGAGACTGAGGGGAACGTTGGGTGGTAGGAACTTTGTCCCGGTGCAGGTTTGCAAGGTTTCCCTAGGTGCCGGCTGAGCTAGAGGCCAATACCCACAGCTAGGCACTTTGCAAAAAACAGCTGTTTTCTTTGGGAAAATGCGATGTGTCCAAGTTGTGTTTTGGGGCATCTCCTGTTGCGGGCGCTAGGCCTACCCACACAAGTGAGGTACCATTTTTATCGGGAGACTTGGGGGAACGCTGGGTGGAAGGAAATTTGTGGATCCCCTCAGATTCCAGAACTTTGTGTCACCGAAATGAGGAAAAGGTTTTTTTTGGCCACATTTTGAAGTTTGCAAAGGATTCTGTGTAACAGAACCTGGTCAGAGCCACACAAGTCACCCCATCTTGGATTCCCCTAGGTATCTATTTTTCGAAAATGTGCAGTTTTGCTAGGTTTCCATAGGTGCCGGCTGAGCTTGAGGCCAAAATCCACAGCTAGGCACTTTGGAAAAAACAGCTGTTTTCTTTGGGAAAATGTGATGGGTCCAAGTTGTGTTTTGGGGCATTTCCTGTCGCGGGCGCTAGGCCTACCCTCACAAGTGAGGTACCGTTTTTATCGGGAGACTTGGGGGAATGCTGGGTAGAAGGAAATTTGTGGCTTCCAGAACTTTCTGTCACCCAAATGAGAGGAAAAAAAGTGTTTTTTGGCCAAATTCTGAGGTTTGCAAAGGATTCTGGGTAAAATAAGCAGGTTTGGTAGGTTTCCCTAGGTGACGGCTGAGCTAGAGGTCAAAATCTACAGCTAGGCACTTTGCAAAAAACATGTCGGATTTCAATGTAAAAATGTGATGTGTCCATGTTGTGTTTCCTGTTTCCTGTCGCGAGCAGTAGGCCTACCCACATAAGTGTGGTACCATTTTTATCGGGAGACTTGCGGGAACACAGAATAGCAAAACAAGTGCTATTGCCCCTTATCTCTCTCTTCATTTTTTCCTTCCAAATGTAAGACAGTGTGTACAAAAGCCGTCTATTTGAGAAATGCCCTGTAATTCACATGCTAGTATGAGCACCCTGGAATTAAGGGATGTCCAAATAACCACTGCTTCTTATCACCTTATCTTGTGCCCATTTTGGAAATACAAAGGTTTTCTTGATACCTATTTTTCACTTCTTATATTTTATATTTCAGCAAATGAATTGCCCGGTATAGAATGAAAACCCATTGCAAGGTGCAGCTCAGTCCAGCAGACGTAACGGTATATTGCTTTCAAAAATCTGACAATGCAGGAAAAAGTTAGAGTAAAACGTGGAGAAAAATTGCTGTTTTTTTCACCTCAATTTCAATTTTTTTTTTATTTCAGCTCTTATTTTCTGTAGGAAACACTTGTAGGATCTACCCAAATTACCTCTTGCTGAATTCAGAATATTGTCTACTTTTCAGAAATGTTTAGCTTTCTGGGATCCAGCACTGGTTTTACACCCATTTCTGTCACTAAGTGGAAGGAGGCTGAAAGCACAAAAAATTGTAAAAATGGGGTATGTCCCAGTAAAATGCCAAAATTGTGTTAAAAAATGTGGTTTTCTGATTCAAGTCTGCCTGTTCCTGTAAGCTGGGAAGCTGGTGATTTTAGCACCGCAGACCGTTTGTTTATGCCATTTTCAGGGAAAAAAACACAAGCCTTCTTCTGTAGCCCTCTTTTCCCATTTAAAAAAAAAAATGAATGGTTGCTGTATTTTGGCCAATTCCTCGGTCTCCTTCACGGGAACCCACAAAGTCTGGGTACCTCTAAAACCCCTAGGATGTTGGAAAAAAAGGACGCAAATTTGGCGTGGGTAGCTTATGTGGACAAAAAGTTATGAGGGCCTAAGCGCGAACTGCCGCAAATAGCCAAAAAAAGGCTTGTGCACCTGAGGGGGAAAAGACCTGGCAGTGAAGGGGTTAAGCAAGAAAGAGCACTTGTGTGATATTATCAGTTGACCAGTTGGGACTGGTCTAAGCTGTGAGGAGTTCAGCCCAACGTTCACTCACTGTGTGTTGTTGGCATCCTATAAGCCCTCTCTGAGAAGTCTGAGAGCTCTAGTAACGTATCCAACACTTGGAACAGTGGAGATCATCCTTTTAGCTGTGGCATGGAAGTAGAAGTACTGAAACCTCTTCCCTGTATGGATGTCTGCCTGGGATTTTTCAAAATAACTCTATGGCTAGAAATAACTGTAGCGTGTACCACCTTGCACAGTCATCTTAGCTTGCTTTACTGCCCTTTGTGAAAGTACAAGCAGTAGGGTGGGTTATAAACTGTTGTTTTGAATTTGGAAGGAAAAGAGGCCTCCATTGGTCACTTTTGGATAGTGTACTTTAGACAGCATCTCTTCACTCTGTGAACACATGGATGCTCTGCCAAGAAGAAGGCAATCAGTATTTGATACTTGTGAGCACTTAGGGCAATATGTACAAATCATTTTTGTGGTCGGAAAGCACTATGATTTGGAGTCTGCCAGTGCAAACAAATGTTTTGTCATGTACCCAATACATTTTAGGAGTTTATAAAATCTTACTGACTCCTAAAATGAATTTGTGACTAGATACCATTTCGGTATTCTGTAGGGGCGTGTTTTGGACATCCATTCCAAATACGGGTACCAAATGTATCAATGGTTTGAGACTGGGACTCCAGTCAAAAATCATTGAGAAGGTATCAATCTACAAGTTAATTGAGGCTGGAACTCCAGTCAAAAACCTATGAAAAGGTATCACCCTTCAAGTTAGGATGATAACTCAATCACAAAAGGGAAAAGTGGTCCATTTTGGACCCTTTCCCGTTTGTGAGTTGTTGAAAATATTCCCTAAGACGTAGGCTGCCAACTCTCAGAAAAACGTTTTTTTTTTTTTTAAAGTTGACCCTTTTCATTTACAGAAATCGGACTGCTTTCAAAATGTTTATTTAACTGCAATGTCAGACATGGTGTTCTTCTGACCCTTGCAGGACGGCAAATTGCAACACACTTTGATTCAGATTTTTATGAACCCATTCATTAATACATAGGTCGGTTCTCAAAATTGAATACTGGTCGCAAAAATACTGACTGCACAAAGAATGGTCTCCAGTTTCTGCAACCAGTATAGGGATATATCTGGCCCTTAGTTCATCATATCAGGCTCAGTTCTACTGGATTATACCCAACAACAGATTCTGTAAAATGACTGACTGAGAAACATCAGGGCTGGTCCTACGTCTGTATCATTTCAGTTTCTCATGCTCTTCTGTCTGTCCATACCATTACATCTCACTACAGCTGCATCCTGTTCAGGCCCATTTCCCTGTCATGTATCTGCCACCACGGTCCCTTGTAAATACAAGGTTCAGATCAACCTCTGTGCTTTCTCAAGCTAGACAGCATTTCACCTGCTTTGCCTACTGCATCCATAGTCCAGTGCTGCCAAGGTCAGCATACGTTCTGTGAGTATGAATCTTACCTGCGGACAAGGTCCAACAACCACTTTCCAGAATTGCCCCTCCACTCTGCTCAACGTTTGTGAGGGTAGTTTCTACTGCAGATGCCTGTGTGGTGTTTGTTCTTGGTGTGTGAGTGTGTGGTAAGCATTCACTTTTGATTCCTGCATTATATCTGCACTCTATGCGGGACAGAAGCTTGCACTACTAATGCATTGTGCTAAAGGTTCCCCCATGTGGGTAAGTCTTGCACTGCTGATATCAACGATGTACATACTTTATGTGTTTTGGGGGATATTACTCTACTGCTGATGTCCATGTGGTACCTGTTCTTTATGTATGTGAATGTTGCACTGGTGCTGCCTGAACAATACTTATTCTTTGTGAGGGAGACCTGCACTGCTGATTTCCATGTAGTACATGTTTGTTTGCGGGTGCATTTGTGTTTGTCTGAGAAACAAAGAAGCTTGCACAGCTGCTTATTGTGCTGTACTACATTTGGGTATGAGGCAAGCTTGTACTGCTCATTTCCTATGTGGTATTTGTTCTGTGTGTGCAAGGAAAGCTAACAGTTCTAATTTTCATGTGGTGCCACAGTCCCTCTTCTGAGAGTTTTCTGTGCCCTTGCGAGAAGCTCACACTGATGCTGCTGCCTCCCTCCTTTCACCCCCACACCCCCGTCCACCATTCTGGGCACCTGGTGGAAGCTTGCATTGCTAACTCCCATGCTATACCTGTTCTGTGTGTCTTACTGAAGCTTGAGAAAACATATGCAGTATTTAAAAGTCAACATGGTGGACAATGTGTTAGGAATAATCCAAGAACGGTGAGGCTTAGGTGAGAGGAAGAATAATATTTATTGGAGTCTGATCCAAGAAAGCGGCACCGACAGACCGGCGCTGCTACCTCTAACAGTCCCCGTTTCAAACCGCTCGCGCGTCCCACATTCCATTTAAGAATACCTACGTATTGTCACACATCCCCCACTCAACAAAGAAAATTTACAACAAAAAAAAAACATAATAACTACGGAACAACTAATCTAACAATAAATTAAAAATATATAGCATATAATGAATATCACTTAATAGGCAAAAAAAGAACAACATTTCATGTAAAAACAGATCAACATTTCATTTGTGGATTACATAGTCCTTTAGATATGTAGGCATTTTCTTATTCCTCTCACTACGGCGCGGCACTTCACACTCATTGTCATAATTACTAAGACATCCAGACTCACCCATGCCAGTAGGATCACTTCCAAATAAATAACCACTGCATTCCTCCCTGCACCTTGCATCCTGTATCACAACATTAGGCTCTCCCCTACATATAGACACACGCCTTACATTCCAAACCTTGCCATCATCCAATTTCACCGCATTCCTCAAAACTCTCACAATCTTCTTTGGTTCAGACCATTGAGATTTTCCTTTTTCCACAAATCCAGGTAACTTAACTCGAACACTTTGTCCCACTTTGAGTCCACCAATACTGGATCTAACATTATGGTTGAACTTAGCCTGAGATTGCAACACCCTATTCTTCATCTCCTCATCACAAACTACCTTAAACTTCTCACGATTTCTTTCCATCAACCACCAAGGAACTAAACCAGTAGAAGGCTTCCTTCCCCTTAACAGTTCAAAAGGCATTTTCCCTTTCACAGAATGTGGCGATGCCCTGTAGGAAGAAAGCATCTTTCTTACTGCTTCCTTCCATGGGATTCCAGACTTTAAAGCTAGTTGAATAGTTTCCTTAACCACCCTGTTAAATCGTTCAACTAATCCATTAGAAGAGGGATTATACAAAGCTACTCTGACATGCTGAATGCCATTTCTTTTCAAGAATGCCGCCATTTTTGTAGAAGTAAACTGCACACCATTATCAGATACTAATGTCTCTGGAACCCCTTCTCTAGCAAAAACATTCTCCAAAAACTCTATAACAACCTCAGTAGAAATTTTGCTCACAAACTCGACCTCAGGCCATTTGGAGAAATAATCCATCAAAACAACAGCGTAAGCTTCTCTTGCAGGTAAAGTGGAGAACGGACCAATGAAATCAATAGCCAGTTTCCTCCAAGGCCTGTCAGGTAGTTCAACTGGCAATATAGGAGCAAAACAAGGTTTAGCACTCTTATCACTTTGGGCACAAGCGACACAATTTCGCACATATCTGTCCACCAGTGCATCCACTCCTGGCCACCAGAAAAATTCCTTTACCTGCCGTTTATTCCGAGACATTCCACTGTGACCAACATGACTTCTTTGCACAATCACCTCACGTACTCCCTTTGGAGGAATTATTCTGTCGCCACGCATGATTATACCATTTTCTAAACTAAGTTCATTTTGAAATTTCCATAACACTGCACTCTCACCTCTCATCGATCTCTCACTAGGCCACTCATCACTTATATATTTTTTTATCAATTGCATTTCCTTATCTTTCATCATTTCCCGTTCCCATACTTGTTCAGTTAGTACTGTTTGTTCAGTCTCACAATTTATCTCAGAACCAGAAATTACATCAGCATATGTGTATGCAACATCACATTCTACGTCATCATGCACGTCCTGAATAGGTAACCTAGACAGTCCATCAGCAATGAAATTATTTCTACCAGGTACATATTCTATATCAAAGAAATACATCTGCAGTTTGGAAGCAAGTCTTGCTAATCTTGAAGTTAAATTCCGTCCACCACCAGGTTGTAGAATATTCACTAGAGGTTTGTGTTCTGTACGCAGTTTAAATTTCCTTCCCCACACATACATTCGAAATCTTTCTAGAGCCCACGAAGCTGCCAACAATTCTTTCTCAATTACTGAGTAATTTCTTTCAGATTGAGATAAAGTACGTGAGGCATAAGATACAATCCAATTCTCACTATTACTTTTCTGCGATAAAACAGCCCCAATGCCATAATTGCTTGCATCAACTGCAATTATACAATCAGCATTCGTTACAAATGGTTTCAAACATGGTGAATTTACAATTTCTCGTTTGATACAATCAAAACATTCTGACTGTTCTTGCTCCCACATAAATTGAACATTTTTCTTTAAAACTTTCCTCAAATTCTCCACTTTGGTTGCATAATTTTCTATGAACCGAGAATAAAATTCAGTAAGACCCAAAAACGACATTAACTGTTCTTTACACTCTGGTATAGGTGCGTCCACTATAGCTTTTACATGACTTACTTTGGGACGGATACCTTCAGATGAAATTACATGTCCTAAATATTCTACATGGGACTGGCCAAAACTACATTTATCTTTCCTTACAGTTAAGCCATTTTTGTCAAGCAGTGTTAAAACATGCTTGAGGACTTCGTCATGTTCTGCCTTATTCTTGCCATATACCAATATGCCGTCCTGGAACACCCTTGCATTACATACGTCACGAGAAATCTTGCTCATCTCTCTTTGAAATACTGCAAATGCACTAGCAAGACCAAAGGGCATTCTTATGTACTGGAACGCACCTTCCGTCGTTACAAATGCCGTATAATGCCGTGAAGATTGATCCAACTCAATTTGATGATATGCGCTGGATAAGTCAATAGTAGAAAAGACTGAAGCTTGGCACACAGACGAAACCAATTCTTGCAGATTCGGTAACGGAAATGTATCAACCCAGATCACTTCATTTAAAGATCTTAAGTCGACACAGTCTGAGATCACCATTTTTCTTGAGAGATAAAACCACTGGTGATATCCAATCAGAACTCTCAATCGGTTCAATAATATTCTTTTCACACAAATCCTTCAACAATTCTTTCAACTTAGGTCTATAATTTATCGGAACATTGCGTACTTTGTGCCTCACAGGGCTAGCATTTTCCTGTAATACAATGTTATGTTTAAATCCTTCTAATTTACCTAAGGACTTCAAAAACACTGTAGGATACCATTCTTCCAATTTATCATATTGCAGTTCGCTCAGGGAATCACGATTCAACACCGCATACACGGGATGAGATTTTGTAGAATCAATCTTAATCCCTAATTTCTTAATGTGTGGCCATCCTAAAATTGCTTGACCCCTTTCAGCTATAGATAGCTTGCCTCCACATAACCTTCTCCCAAACTCCATGTGCACATTGACATAACCAACAATAGGAATTTTATGCCCTGTGTAACTCCAAGGATTCACATCTGATGGTATCAACTTCCTACCGGGCCACAAACTCTTAAATTTACCCAAACTCATGATCGTGAACCACGCACATGAGTCAACCATAGTAGTCACTACCACACCATCTATGCGCAAGTCACAAGTGGGTAAACCAGCCAATCGACCTTGAGACATACAATCGTCATTAGGCAATACAGTGGATGCAATGGTGGACAGATATGTGCGAAATTGTGTCGCTTGTGCCCAAAGTGATAAGAGTGCTAAACCTTGTTTTGCTCCTATATTGCCAGTTGAACTACCTGACAGGCCTTGGAGGAAACTGGCTATTGATTTCATTGGTCCGTTCTCCACTTTACCTGCAAGAGAAGCTTACGCTGTTGTTTTGATGGATTATTTCTCCAAATGGCCTGAGGTCGAGTTTGTGAGCAAAATTTCTACTGAGGTTGTTATAGAGTTTTTGGAGAATGTTTTCGCTAGAGAAGGGGTTCCAGAGACATTAGTATCTGACAATGGTGTGCAGTTTACTTCTACAAAAATGGCGGCATTCTTGAAAAGAAATGGCATTCAGCATGTCAGAGTAGCTTTGTATAATCCCTCTTCTAATGGATTAATTGAACGATTTAACAGGGTGGTTAAGGAAACTATTCAACTAGCTTTAAAGTCTGGAATTCCATGGAAGGAAGCAGTAAGAAAGATGCTTTCTTCCTACAGGGAATCGCCACATTCTGTGAAAGGGAAAATGCCTTTTGAACTGTTAAGGGGAAGGAAGCCTTCTACTGGTTTAGTTCCTTTGTGGTTGATGGAAAGAAATCGTGAGAAGTTTAAGGTAGTTTGTGATGAGGAGATGAAGAATAGGGTGTTGCAATCTCAGGCCAAGTTCAACCATAATGTTAGATCCAGTACTGGTGGACTCAAAGTGGGACAAAGTGTTCGAGTTAAGTTACCTGGATTTGTGGAAAAAGGAAAATCTCAATGGTCTGAACCAAAGAAGATTGTGAGAGTTTTGAGGAATGCGGTGAAATTGGATGATGGCAAGGTTTGGAATGTAAGGCGTGTGTCTATATGTAGGGGAGAGCCTAATGTTGTGATACAGGATGCAAGGTGCAGAGAGGAATGCAGTGGTTATTTATTTGGAAGTGATCCTACTGGCATGGGTGAGTCTGGATGTCTTAGTAATTATGACAATGAGTGTGAAGTGCCGCGCCGTAGTGAGAGGAATAAGACAATGCCTACATATCTAAAGGACTATGTAATCCACAAATGAAATGTTGTTCTCTGTTTTTACATGAAATGTTGTTCTTTGTTTTGCCTATTAAGTGATATTCATTATATGCTATATATTTTTGATTTATTGTTAGATTAGTTGTTCCGTAGTTATTATGTTTTTTTTGTTGTAAATTTTCTTTGTTGAGAGGGGGATGTGTGACAATACGTAGGTATTCTTAAATGGAATGTGGGACGCGCGAGCGGTTTGAAACGGAGACTGTTAGAGGCAGCAGCGCCGGTCTGTCGGTGCCGCTTTCTTGGATCGGACTCCAATAAATATTATTCTTCCTCTCACCTAAGCCTCACCGTTCTTGGATTATTCCTAACATACAGTTTGAATACATTTTTCAGACACTTCCATTGTTCGAGCTACATCAATTGCATGGTTCAAGGACAAGTCACTCCCACACGACCACAATTTCTCTTGAATTTTGCGAGATTTTGTTTCATTAGAATCTGATCCCGCAAAACTTGGTCATACGACATTTGTTCAAATTTGCAAGTAACAGCTAAACCTCTAAGAGCAGCTACAAATTGATCAATAGATTCTTCATCCTGTTGAGATCTTGAATAAAACTTGTAGCGTTTCAATACCACATTTATTTTTCTACCATAACGTTCCTGAAGTTGTTTCTTAGCAAGTTCATATATGTTAAAATTTCCAACGTTCTCAACAGGTGGCAAGTTCTTAAATTCTCTTAATCCGATAGCGCCCAATCTGTGCTTCAATAACGCCAAATGTCTTTCAGGAGGACACTCCTGCTCTTCCAAAACTTCCACATAAGCTTCAAATAAGTCTATCCATAGTTCCCATTGAATAGGCGGTTCAGCAGGTTCAGCAAGAAAAAATGGTGGAGGATGGATATTTGACATACTATAAATCCAAAATTCCAAAATAGCAAAGAAGTATATGTAGGAAAAACAACGAGTCAAAACTATGATGCATTATAATCCAACATCATAATGTACATGCATAAAAATATCCTCTTTGGATGCACTGTCTGAGCAGTAAATTAAAATTGACGATTTAAGTCAAAAATTAATTCAAGATGGCCGCTGCTGCATCATCATACAAGTACCAGCTAATATGCACAATTTCAGTGTACTGATGTTACTTCAAGATAGCCGCCGTAATTTCCGTTTCCCTTTATTTCAAAAAACACTTTCCAGCTTTTAAATGTACACACCCCTAGGCTCACAGTTGCCAATAAGCAGGCATAATTCAGGACTCGTCATTCAAGACTTCAGGAAAAACAGCAGATCGTCGAGGACAGCAATTTGAGAGGACATCTAATAACGTCCTAAAACAACGGTAAAATGAAGATCAGGAATAGCAACATACGCGTCATGAAGATCAAAAATACTTCGGTGCCGCTAACTGTTCTCCTTGTCACCAATGTTAGGAATAATCCAAGAACGGTGAGGCTTAGGTGAGAGGAAGAATAATATTTATTGGAGTCCGATCCAAGAAAGCGGCACCGACAGACCGGCGCTGCTGCCTCTAACAGTCCCTGTTTCAAACCGCTTGCGCGTCCCACATTCCATTTAAGAATACCTACGTATTGTCACACAATGTCAATGATTGTTTACATGACAGCTGTTTCATTGTGGAGTATGATTCCCAAATATGACACTGCAGCAGGTCCGATGTGCAGCCACAAATGCATCAAGCTCCTAGTGGCTGCAGTGGCGAATGGTAATTCAAGCAGGAGGAAGGTGGGTGGGCCTCACACGCACACATATACACTCACCCATCTACATGTACGCACATGCACACCCCTATGCATTCACAAGAATGCACAAATACACTCACTATTCACAAGCACACCTAGTCACAACAAGCATTCACAAATACACATACACTCATACATACATATATGCGAAACACACCAAACATTAAAAAACATAATACTTACCTTCTGCAGTGTTTTGGGGAGGAAAGTTTTGGGGACTCCAGAATGATTGTGAGGGCCGCCTCCTCTCATTGACTGACCTTAAGCTGACCTCAGCCAATGAGAGGAGGCTGCAGTCCCTATCTCATCACAGAGTGGGATGGGGTCAGTAAGACTGCTAACACTACTGCACATTGTGACGAGGCGTCAGTGGTAGACACTCAGCCCTGGGTACTTCAGGGCTTAACACTGAAGCACCCAGGTCTGAGGCTATTAATGATGCCCCCTTGTCATGAGAGGGAGAGCCTCTAGGAGCTCTGCCATACTGAAGATATCACACCCATACCTTCAGCCCAGCTAAGTTGTGAAACCTGCAGCCCAGCAAAGTTGTGAAACCTGCAGCCCAGCAAAGTTGTGAAACCTGCAGCCCAGCAAAGTTGTGAAACCTGCAGCCCAGCAAAGTTGTGAAACCTTCAGCCCAGCAAAGTTGTGAAACCTTCAGCCCAGCAAAGTTGTGAAACCTTCAGCCCAGCAAAGTTGTGAAACCTTCAGCCCAGCAAAGTTCACCTCAGGCAGCCAAGCGTCTGTGCATTTAGTGGATGCCTCGCTCTTAGCTGCCTGACCTCAGTGTTTGTCATGTTGACCTTTGCTCATTTCACAGACACTCTTTATATCTAAAAGGTAGGGGGCGCCGCCTCTCTGCCCTTAAGTACAGGCCACTGTTGACTGGCTGATGTCACAAAAAGTCTACTCATCAAATTATGGAGGCTGCATCTCAAGTCTTACTTAGCACAGCAAAGAACGAATAAGGTGTACTTTTGTGGTTTCACCTTGGAGACAGTACGTATCTATGCTGTCCTCCCTGAGCAGCTGTAAAGAATTTTGTGGGTGATCCTGGTTCAAACATACCTTGAAGCATGAAGAACAGAGAGAGAGCAAAAACAAAGGGTCGGAAGACAAACACTCCACAAAGCAATCTATTTCGGGCATGGTCAAGACATTTTTTGTGTATTTCGAAATGCTTGAATAATCAAGGAACCCTCATTAGAAATGTGGTCTCTGTAAATAAGGGGGTGGCCAAAAAGAGGTGGTTGAGTGTCATTAAAACTTTTCTAATTTAACTAAACCTTCATCTACAGACAGTGTAACTGAAATAAGCAAGGTAACAATTTACTTAATATTACTATTGCACCCGTAACAAAGGCAAAATAGGTTAAGCTGCATGCGAAATACAAATCACATGATGAGTAAACAAATCTCAACAAACAGGAAAACCACCAATCTGCGGAATTTAGATGTGAGGAAGTTGTGTGAGTGTAGCATGCATGAGCAGACTGACTAAGAGATGGGGTGTGGGCTGAAGAATGCCCCCTGTGTGAGAACACTGCAGGAGTCCTTTGAGGAGATCATTAAGAGGAGGCCTGTATGAATGCTGATTTGCTACATTGCTTGGGGCATCAGAAGTTACATTACATGCTATTTGACGGAAATGACATCACAGGAAGTAACATATGACCTTTGACCTGTTGTCACCCTCTCCTTAGCTGTGTCGTGTGTTTCTCAACTGACTTTTTAATTATCTCCCTCTCACTGTTTGCTGTCTGTTCTGCAACCTTCCTGCCTCCACCTCTATCTCAAATGTGTCTTGCTCACTGATCTCCTTACAGTGTTTCATGTCCTTCCCTCTCTCATCTCACATGGCTCCCATGTGTTCTGTATTTTTCACTTCTCTTTCACCTATCTCCCACCTCTCTTATATTCCGTTGTCTGATTCTTTCACACCTGTCTTTTCTTAATTTCACTTACAACACAGACCCAATATCATTCAAACCAGTACTCCTTTAAATAATCACTCTCAATAGAGACCCTATAACACATGTCAATATTAGAGCTCAGTACTGCTCCGGTGCAAGTCAGAGTCAGACCATATGTCAGGGTGTGATCCTGAAGCAACAAAGTATGGTTCCAATGGACCCTATACAAAAATATACAAAATTATAGTAAGTCCCTCACATGAGCGACCGCCATGAGCCTGTTGACGTACAAGCCAACATTTTAGAAGAGGAAAGTGGGAGATTCAAATAAAATAATCAGGAGAACATATTTCTCCCATTGACTTCTATTGAAGCAAAGGCAACTTCAGGCAGGAGACAGCCAAAATAAAGTCATTTTGGCTTCAACAATTGAGTCTCCCCCCTGAATCGGGTCGGTTGGCATGGATGTTTTGGCTAATGTTGACCAACTGGCCTGCTGTGTCATCACTGGCACTTCCCTACAGTAGCAGGAGGACCGAATAAAATGAGTATCTCTATTTATGCTTGGCGTATATAACTGCTCAATTTCTCAAAAATATATAACCCTCCTGCATTCATCAATCAAAAGGTTCTAAAAAAAAAAAAGGAGAGATAATTACTTCCTCTCACAAAAAACCTTTAAAATGAGTCCAAATGGCATGTCATAAATACTTTACTATATGTCCAGGCTCATGATTAAAAGCATCATAACATGTTTAGACCAGAATGTTGCGAACGGCCGACATGTTTCATTGCCAAGATCAACTTACAGGCAAATTAATCAGGGCATGAGGACACCTACAACACCCAACTTTGCACCGTACCTAAAATGAAGTAAACAAACAGAAAAGGGTGGCAAAAAGGAAAAACAACAACAATATCAAAGGGGAACAGAACAGTGCTCTCTTTCAACAGAACCTCTTCTATTGGTAATAATATATATTTACCATATGGTCACCAGGTGAACGCCTACCAGTGGATCATAGAAATAACTTCAGGGAGGGGAATCATGAGACTTCTACAGATAAAATACATTAATAAATGTGAACACAAAACACACAAGAAGCCGTCCTCCTGTGTCCTACTAGGGACCAAGCTCACATCTAGACCTCCGTGGCACAGACAAACTTGCGAATTCAGTTGCAAAACCACCTATCCGTTACTTAATATCACAAATGTATACAGGAGGGATTTCTGTTCAAAAACCTCCCCCAAGCTGAAGATCAATTATAGCGCTGTCCATAACAGTCAACAACATCACACCTGAAATTTTATCTACAGTGCTGGTGGACTGTGAAATCAGCCAAACGGCCTTTTGGGTACCTCAGTTAAGCAAATAAAGGTTCCGGGATGAACCACATCATACACTAGCAGCCCACTAGACTGTCAACTCTCTTGGAGCCATTTTAGAAGGAGGGAACATTAAAGTTGGTCAATCAAGAAATCGATTGATCAAAAAAGAAATAAAAAAAGTGGCGATGGTAAACACAAAAGCCCGCAGAAAGAGCGCATGTCTTAATATCACCTCAATATTTCTCACATTTCCTCCTCCCAATCGCTCCCTCAGCTGTATTTTTCTAACCCGTATCTGCCTTCTTATCACCACCACCTTATCTCTCTTACTCTTCACTATATAAGCACACTGTCTCCCATTCAGCTCTGTCACTTTATTACCACTTTGTTCATTGTCGCCCTTCTTTCAGCGGCCCTTTTCTCACCAGTCCATCTCCCCGCACCCCCACCTCTCTCAGCTGGCTTTCTAACCTGTCGCTCTAGTGCACCTCTTCCCCGCACGTTTTTCCTCTCTTTCTGTCGCTCTTCACCATCTCTCTCTGTGACATCTCTAATACTGTCATCCCACTTCAATGGTCGTCCCCTCTTGGTGACTCTGCTGTTTTTTGTCACCTGTCTATGCGTCTATCACCTACGGCTCTCGCCGGTCTCCCTCTCTTGTACACCTGTTTATATTCCTCTCACACCGGACTCCTCTGTCTGACGTTTTTGTACGTATAAAGCACGGACAAATGCCAGGGGGTGTCTCGGCACTGCCTCAAGTGGCTAAAATATAAATGTTTCCATTAAATGTATAGTGAGAGTGCAAGAGAGAGCCGTAATGAGTGATGGCCTGAGAATAGCTAATTAGCTGGATACGCTAATGAGAGGCTGTAGCTGGTCTCGCTCGTGAGAGACAACAGCTAAGGACTAGAAAGGGAAAATTTGAACAGTTAGTGATAACTAAACAACCAAGTTTGAGAAGTTTTCTAAAGGTTAACAAATGTGGCTGGTTTCTCAGGTGAACCGGTAACAAGTTCAAGAGATGGGAGGTATAGTGGGAAAAACTTCTACCCCCCAGAGATCCTTTGAAAACTCTCTGGGGGGTTAGTATTTTGGAAAAGGATGATCTAAGGTTACGGACTGGATGGTGCCTTGCAATCTTATTTTTCGGGGGGTGGAGGGGCTGAACTAGACTGATATAAGGATTTATAGGTAATGCATAGGGATTTAAAAGCCACTCTTTTGCTAATAGGAGGCCAATGAAGTTCTTATCTAGCTTTTGAGACTGAATCGTGTTTTTTCAGGTTATTTAGCAAACGCACTGACACACTTTGAATTATTTGCAGTTTGTTTAGGATCCCAGTTTGGGCTCCAGCAAAGCGGGCATTGCAAAATTCGAGTTTGGCATGAACTAGCGATGTTGCCACCGTCTTCTGAAGCTCGTAAGGTAAAAAGGGAAGAACCTTTCTTACTATTTTCAGCGTCCTCGGTCTTGCCTGAGCTTAGTTTTAAGCAATGAGAACTCATCTAGTTGATAATCGTTGATATGCAGTTTTTAAATCGCAAGGCTGTCTCATTGATTATCTGTGATAGGAACCACTATATGGGTATCATCTGCATATGAAGCCCCTTATCAGTTTCAAAAGAGGGGATACGTAAATGTTAAACAAAGTAGGGCTTAGGGAGGACCCCTGGGGAACTCTGCAGGGAAAGGTGAAAGGTTTGGAAGTGAATTCACCCATGGCGACTGATTTCACTCTTGCGTCAAGGAAGGAGCCTAGCAGCTTTAGAGCTGAGCCTTCGAGTCCAATGTCCACGACGTTTTTTAAGATTGAGTGACTGACCGTATCGAAGGTAGTAGATAAGTCCAGAAGGACTATTACTTCCTTTTGTTATTTTCCCCTTAATTCCTCTCTGTTTTTCCTTCTGCCCCCCCTCATTTATATTTTTGCTCCATTCACATGTTGAGAGGGATCATGGCTCCTTTTACTGGAGTTTGCCACTCAAAAAAACATAGTAATGTTTTAGAAGTGTGTTACTTTGCTTTGATCCGGCTACTGCTGAGAGTTTGCAACCCTGTTCATGCACACAATGCAGCTAAGAGGCACAGAAAGTAAAAAATGCTCATTAGAGACATGTAAGACTGTTCCTGACACTGCCCTCAAACCTCTAAGGCCAGGGGTTGCAAGGACAGTGTCAAGGGTCTCAGGAGGCAAGCTGAGGATCATGGTTGAGACCGCTAGGCACCCCCAAATTACTCAGTGGAGGGCTGTGCGGCTTTAAAGTCTGGAATCTGGTTAGGTTTGTGTAGATTTGGAACACATTCGAGTTTGCACCAGAAGGTGTATATAGTTAAGTTATTGGATGGACCCTTCCTACGAGTGGACAGTAAATACTAAAGACGCCATGACCGTGGACTGCCTAAGAACCAGGCAGAGGTAAACCCAGAACACCAATAAAAGCATGGCTGTAACTGCTCACAAAATTAACAGTTAAAGGTATACCGCTGGTTGCCAGTGACAAAGCATGTACTGTGAAGACCTATATATTTCAACAGCAAGCCCCCTACAGGCAGTGCAGTAGGCTAGCGTTCCACAACTCCTCCTATCATTGGCAAGCCTATGTAAAATGCTCAGCCACTGAGAATACGAGGCGGGTCGGGAAGCGTGCAACACTACTGCCGTCTGCTCATGTCACTCTCAGCCTCCTGTTTCCCAGCCGTGCCGACCAGTCAGCTGCCTGGATCGCCTGCTTACGTAGTGGTACTCGATCTCACATGGGTCAAGAGGCGGTCACGGCCTACAAAGTTCTGTCTCCTGACCCATGTAGGGATGTTTTGTGTTGGTAACTACCCTGTTAGTCCAGGAATGGATGACACACCCCGGCCCTTCTGTAATCAGTTGATGTCCTGTACGCCTTTTTCAGTTGCCACTGATTTGTAGATATATGGGCATGGGGACGATGACTGAGATATTCTATGTGGATGCATGTATGAGAGGGCGTGTTTATGTGCGTGTATGTAAGAGTGAGCGTGTGTTTGTGGATGCGTGTCTGCCTGTGTGGTGCGCCTGTGAGTGCTAGCATGTATGAGGGGAGTTAGGTGGCACACATTCTTGGAATATGGGGCATAATGGAGGCTTCCTTGGATACGGGGTCAGTCTCTGGCATAAAACAGACATGCACTTTAGTGGGCATCTCTACCATTTTGTGCCCCCTTGGTAATACAGGGACAACTCCCGGTGTCCTGCCATTTGATGGCGTCTTTGGCAAGTTGTTGATCCCTAAAACAAAAGCACTCTGGCTTAGCTCGTACATCTTTTGTATATTGTGCCCCTATTTGCATTACAGTGGCCATTGCCCGCAGAACGGAAACCTGACATATTTCTTTAATGCCCCACCTTTGACATTACAGTGACCACACCTAATGCTGGCACTGGCATATTTTGCGCATCCTTGGTATATTGTGCTCCTTATGTAAATATGGTAGCCACACTTGGTGCACTGGTAGCCCTGGCATAATGTGGGTGGCTCTGGTATAACAGTTGCTATTCCTAGCACAATGTTGGCCATCCGATGCATAGCTGTGGTTAACCCTGCAATGCTGATGGTCTTTCCAGGCATCTTTCAGGAAACGGCTGGAATAAGATCGAAAGAAGGAGCCTCCTTTCTGATCTGTGCCTCTGTCCTAGTGAAACACACGAAAGCTTGGAAAGTCTCCTTCAAAACAATTTTACTTGTCTTTTTAGCCGTAAAATGTCATTCCTTGGTAACAATGGAAGAAAATACTGTATGGGAGAAACTATAGGAGGACAGGAGAATGGAAACTCATCTAACCAGAAGCACCACCGTGTCTGGATAGTAAAAAACAGCATTTGGTTTGCATCGAGGGGACAAAGCAGTCAGGTAATATTGGTGAGGATGGATTATAGACGTCCTGTCAGGGCACCAACCTACCGAATGCCTTGTGTCGCACCCTTGTATTAAGAAGGTTCCAGTATGGCTAGGGTTTGATCAATGACCCAACAAAAGGCCAGATTTACTAAAGTTTTTGTGGATACTTATCCAATGCAAGGGGATTGAACACAATCCAAACAAAAGCGCCAATCAAATTTTGCAAGCAAATGTTTGTTTGCGCTGATAGTCTCCAGGAGGACAGTGTTAAATGGCATTCTGTCGCAGAGCACTGTACCCTTACTAAGGTTTTGTGCTGGTGTTCGTGAGATCCAGCGGAAAGTTCTATCAATTTACTAATCATTTTAAAGGCCCCGGGCAGAGCACTTCATTGTATTGCTCACCGAGAGCGCCAATGTAACTTTAGGTAAATAAGGGCCTGAATTGGTCTGTTCGTGTAAGGCAAACAGCTGGTTTTAAGGCACTGTTGAGCTACATAAAGGTAAGTAAATCTGACCCTAGGGCTCGACCGACTGGAAATCGTCCACCTTTAGGAGCCTTTAGAAGCATGTGAGGGCCGTGAAACTTCTACTCAGAATTTCGTCATTTTCCAGTTTAGGATAGTAGGGGAAATTTGGGCTTTGAAAATAAAAGGATGATTTAAGTTCTCCTCAGAATGCTAGCTTTGATTGCTCTTCTTAATTTATGGCTTAGTTCCCATTATTGTATGGCTGGAGAATCCCTGCCTTTAAACAATTGCAAAGTTTCTACTCATTTTAACAACTTGCCTGCTGCTACAGCTGTCCTCTCATTCGCCAGCCAAAATGCCACTCATTTCGCAACACCCTTGCCCTAAAAGGGCTGTGTACCCTCTGCAAATGTTACCAACAGCTTACTGTGTCATCAGTGATTACGTTCTAACACACCCAGCGCTCTGCAGCACCTCTGGGTTGGTTGACACAATATGGATGTCAATAAGCATGCGAGAAACCGTTAGTCCTCTCGCCAGGCAGTAAATAGTACTACAGTACATGTGGCAACAAACACACAAATTTCCGCTGAACCAGAACGCCCGGCCTTAAGATTGTTGGTCTCAAATGAAGACATTTATCTTGTGAATTTATAGAATGTGATGCTCATCCAATATTCCTTGATCAATCCAATATGATAATGAAGCTTTATAAGAATTTACCTTAAGAATAATTGAATAGCCTTGAGAAAGCCCCTGGTATATGTACCACTAGGGGGCGAAACACGTGTCAGTGTTTCTCCTTCATCCATGCACGTTATATTGGTTCTTTGTCATCTATGTACCTCAAAATAAATCTTCTTTGGATTTATTGACCTGGATGGATATGTTAATTTAAATCAGAACCGTGATGTGAAGACATGGACTAATAAGTTGAAATATGGGTTTACCAATACTTTGTTGCTGAACTTGTTGTGTAGCCATTTTAGCTATAGCTCCATGCACGTTAAGTTAATACACTAGGCCGCTGTGCACTTTGACCTACATATATTTTATTTGGCTTCGCATTGGTATTTTTACAATAACCAGTTTTACGGTCTTGTTTTAGTTTCTACTATCTAACTGTTTTGCTTAGCCCAGCCCTGTGTTCTCAAACAAGACATTCTTGATCACTTTGTGCTTCAGTCAAGGCTACAGTTTGGTACATTGCCGGTGAACGTGGTAGAAGTTTAGTCTCCAACATTCGTAGAAAATATACATCCTTACGTAGGGACATTTTCTTAGAACATTAGCTGTTTTATTATAAAAACACTTCTTAGTCCCATTACAGGTTAAGAGGGAGATTCAAGCCAGGGAACCATGACTGTATGCTGATTACTTCGCTGCAGATGCTAACGCAGACTAAAGGCCTTTGCTCAGGTATGAGGGTCGATGTCCTCCCGGGGGAACCGGAAAGGCAGGATTAGAGCTGAACATGCTGTGCTCAAATTATGATTCAGATAAAAAATAGTCAATCGATTCTAGTGGCAATATGATAGCGTTATTCTTATCCTTCACTCTCATTGTCACCATTTTAATATTGTCATGTTGTGTTGTGTCCTGGTTATTGCAGCTCAAGCTTTGCTATCTAAAATGCGGTCGTTTTATTAAACCAGTCTTTAAAACGTATACTGCTTTCATTGTCATTTATATATGAGACCGAATTGTGAATGAGAGAACCGGATGCGTCCTGAGTGACGACGACTTCCCTGAGAAGTATGATCTCATGCGCTCGGCTGCCCAATCATCTCTACCTTTCGGGAGAGACGAGGCACTGCTAGTTAGCCGGAGCAAAACCCGGATTTAGAGCGACAGGTGTCACCCACTGTGGTTCAGACTCAGTCTCCCACACTGTGGACGATGTTGCTGCTCAAAATCCAGTAGTCTCATTGGAATAATGAGAGCCTACGCGACATGGCGCCGCCAACGTTTGGTCAGGCTCTAATTTTCGGGTCCTCCGGAGTATCTCTCTCACATTATATATAATGACACCTCAATGCCGGATGCGGAGACGTCTGTGGTACTGAGGATATCCATCACAGCTGTGTAGGTAATCCTACTACAACTGGTGGTTGTTCAAGCTTGAACTTTAAAAGGAAACACCATTTTGGTGTGCCTTCTCTGAACTAATAGTGTTACTATCATGGCGAATCCCCAACATGTACAAGTAGCTGTTAACATGAGACAACCTCTTACAGCACACTTAATAGCAAATGGCCTAACGGCCCAGGGAGGTCCAGTCACATTTGTGGTGGACGCCCAGGCAGCTTATAGAACAGAACTTTTTTACTCTTGGGTCACATTTCCAGCAGTTGATGGGAACACTAATACATTTAATCAATATACACCTGCGAACGCGCATGGACAATACAGAGCATACGCATATTTAGAGATACCTCCATCTTATCAAGAACATAATAATTGGCTGGATGGCACCGTACCCCATACAATATTACAAGTAAGGTTAGGTCCACTAAGTAATGATGGCCCTACCTGGCCTTTATTGGCCACCAATACACCACATCCTGCGGTTGGAAATTTAGCAGTACCTGAGGTTCATCGCTTATACATTGAATTGACAGCAATATATGGACGATTAGTACAATTCGTGATGCAAACATTAAATACAAACCCAGCACGTGCTGCTCCAGCACATCCACATGCAGTAACGCCAGGGATAAATCCTGCGACTGTACATTCGATTATGGGCAACTTACCCGCCAAACGAGAAGAAACTCTGTTTTGGTTAGCACAGAAAATTACTGCGCCGGAGGCAGTATTTCCCCATATGGGACCTCAGGATAAACATAGAATATTAACGATGTGCTTGCCTTTTGGGATGGTCCCTACAGTAGAAAATTGCAATACCTGGGGTACGGTATTTGCCGCACTCTATACAACCGCACACAGTACACCGACACTTGCCAATTTACCGGAAGTGCTGAAACAAATTCAAGATGAATATGGGGCTGCCCTGGCCCTAGATTTGGGGAAGCAGTCGCACTTGCGGTGCGCATGCGGCTTCATGACGTTCCGCAACAAGATCAAGAATGAGAGCTGCCTAAAATATTAGCAGAAACCTATTCAAGTATCGGTCGAGATAGCCTAGGGTCCAGACCACAAAAACCTAAATTTCAGTGTAAATCAAATAAAGATAACCCCAAACAAACACCTGATTGTTAAAAAAAAACAAAAAAACGCTGGGATAAAAAGCAACAAACGCCTAAAAAAGAAAGGGGAGAATCTCCGTGTACGGAGACCCCACAGAATAGGTATAATCTCAGAAATAGAGATAATATCAAAACACCGGATAGATATCAATATACTGATACACGCCAATCTCGTTCCTTTGAGGACTCATCGTAAAAGAGAAATGAGAGAGGTGGGCGATCAGAGCGAAGAACAGAGTAGGTGAAACCGAGACAGGAATCACAACGCTCTTCGGAGGTTTCTGTTAAAAAGGAAGAGAAACCCGCCCAACAAAAGCAACAATTTAAAAAAGACAAAAGTGGCAGCAGTCGCAGTCCGACATGCCACACAGGAAGAGGGTCCTCTTGAAGAACAAGAATTGGGCTCTAGCATTGCTAGACAGCGCGGCAGAGGTCACAATAGTTCGCCGGAATCTTCTAGAGCATCTGGAGGTGAAAGCAACTGATGACTTTATACAAGTAGAAACAGCGGACATGCGTGTCTCCAAGCCTGATAGGGTGTACAAAGTAACGCTACAATTAGAAGGAGACATTGAACGCACAATACACGCAATCTTTTGGGATCGCATAGTAAAAGTGTATGATGTCTTGTTGGGTGAACAAGATTGGGCGCCTGACTTTGTCCGTACCTGCCCACACGGAGAAGATGTCATTAAGCCTTCCTTCTCGCCCCTTGTTCCAGATGAACTAGCTGAATCCTTCTAGCACAAGCACCTGCATTATACAGAACTCACGTAGGATGGGATAAGGATTCCCCCTACCGTGTAATTCCCATTAAAAGTGAACCTCAGCCACAACTGCAGTATCCTATAAAACATGAAGCAAAAGCACCAGTGAGAGAAATACTCACGCAATTAGAGTACCAGGGTGTGATTGAACCCTGTGTCTCGCCAATGAATAACCCTTTATTTCCAGTAGCTAAACCAGACCATTCATACAGAAAAGTCTTAGACTACAGACATTTAAATAGTCATACACGCACCTATGCTATACAAAACTCTCATAGCACTGCACTAATGAGCAACATAGTGCGTAAAAAAAAAAAAAACAACACTAGACATTTCCAATGTGTTTTTCTGCCAGAGTATAGTGCCTGAAAGCAGAGACTTAACAAGCTTTAGCGCACTAGGCTCTCAGAAAAAATTCTGTTTACCTCAGGGGTACAACAACAGCCCAAGACTGTTCGCGGCTCGTGTCCCTGCCATTTTACACGAGATCGACCCTGAAGTCCTATGTAGATGATATATATCTTACGGATGATGAATTACTACAACATTTAAGACGGATAGCCTGCACTGTTGTAGGGTTTGCCGAATTTGGCTACAAATTTAATTAAAAAAAAAAAAAAAATAGCCTTCCTCAGCGTCCTGTTTCTAGGATATGAGCTGTCAAGTGAAGGGAAGAGCCTAGCGCCACAATTCTTAGAAAAGTGCGCACAGTTACAGCCACTGAATATGATTAAAAAAACTCCAATCATTATTGGGTTTCTTAAATTTTGGCAGACCCTACATTCCAGATTATGCTACGCGCATAAAAACTTTATATGACCTAATATGTCCCGATTTTTCAAGAAAATTCTGGACAACTGAACATACACGTATTCTTAGAGAATTGCAGACACACATGCTTGCAGCACAACATTTACACACAAGGGACAACAAAACACATTTGGTAATCAGGGTAATAGCTGGGGCCATCGGTTTCACCTATGTGACATTTAATGAAGGTGAGACAGTCCCGATTGCACACAAATCACATTTGTATTCAGCAGCTGAACAACGCTTTGCTCCCACAGAGAAAATTCACACTGCTGTACAGATGGCTGTCATTAAAGAAAGACCTTGTGCCCAAGGAAAATGCATTATTGTAGTTTCTCCAATCCCAGCCCTAGAGGCCGTTACAAAAGCTAGCGTTCCGAACGCAAAAGCACTACATCCACGTTGGATACAATGGGCTACGTCTCTGACAGCTACTGATGTAGACTACATTTTTGACCCAAAGTCACAAACTCAGGAACTCCTACAATATGAAGTAGAATACCCAGTTCCAGCAAATAACTTGCCTATTGATCAGTATCATAGAGTCATGTACACCGATGGCTCTGCACAACCTGCAATTGTAACTAAACATCAATATTCTGCTGCTTGCGCAGTCGTAAGTGGCTATATGGAAGGGATACATTTTGTCCTCTACATACCTTTACACAGACCCTAGGGGATTGTACAGCACAATTGGCTGAGCTTAAAGCTCTGCTGATTGCACTGGAACACACGGATCCGGCACAGCCTACGCTGATTGTTTGTGATTCATATTAGTGTGTCCAGTCCTTTAATGAATACCTGCATTATTGGCGCCAGAATGGGTTCAGAGACTCCAAAGGCATCACCATTAAACACAGACTACTGTGGGGGAAAGTAGCTCACCTGAAAGAGACTCTACCGAATGTCCATGTTGTACATACACTTGGACACCAACGTGTTGGAATACATGTTGCTGGAAACACATTGGCTGATGAAGCCGCAAAGTCAGCAATGGCAGTAGCCACTGTAGCTGCAGTGACTCGTTCGAGTTCCAAACCAGACACAGACATTTGGGCTGCCGTGAAAGCCACGGCTAATGGTACGCCCCTTCCTAGAGGATTTCCTAACAAATATCATTATCATATGGGAAGTATGCTGAACGCTGAAGTTAAGATACCAGGCGTTGGCGTACAAGACATCCCTAACAAAGATGTAAGACCACAATTGATTAAAGCAGCGCATGAGGGGGTAGCATCTGCACATGCTGGTGTGGCAGCTACAATTTCAATCTTACAGGCCCGTTATTGGTGGCCAGGTCTCTATAAAGAAATTATGCAGTATGTCCTTTGTTGTGACATCTGTCAACAAATCAAAGTTTTCACTGCCAAGCGCCCGCCACAGACAACCCTCTTAATTTCAAACAAACCATTACAGTGTGTGTACTTGGACCACTGTGGTCCTCTAACACCTGATAGTGCATACAAATATATACTTGTCACTGTTGATTCATGCTCCAGATTTGTATGGGTATGGCCACAATGCTCGGCTGACGCTCGGACTGTTATTAAAGATTTGCGAGCCTTTATCGGTACATATGCAGTTGCGGCCTTCCATTCAGACCAGGGCCCTGCTTTTGCCTCAAGGGCATTCAGGGACACGATGGCTTCATTGGGGGTCCAACTCCAGTACTTGTCTCCATTTCATCCAGAGGGAAATAGTGTAGTGGAGCGATTAAACCGCAATTTAAAGCAATTCTTAACAGCCAGAGTCTTAGGTACGGGTCGTGTTGGTTTAATCACCTATATGGAGTCCAGAGAGCACTGAATAACCTGCCTAGAAGGTCCCTGGGGGGTTGTACTTCATATGAGTACCTGTTCGGAACTCAAATGTATGTTCCTGATGTTGATGGTCCTGGTGTGGAGGCAGCAGAAACATCTTTTGACATAAATGAAAGTGTCACTGTCTTACAGGAATTGCAACAGTTCCGTGATGATAATTCTTCCAAAAGTGCCGCCTCCACAGGAATTAAGGATGTGCCAGTAACATCTACCGGCTGGATTCCCAGAGTTGGGGCTCTTGTACATGAAAAAGTCGCAGTGAAAAAGGAATTTGCCCCTTCTTATCGAGCACCAGTCCCTGTACTAGGGATACACGGTACCGAACTGTTATTCTACCACCGTTGGCAGGTGCAAAAGAAAATCGTTTTGTCTCTATTGACAATGTCAAATTACAAGAAGTTCCACTACAAGTTGTTTATACCAACACCGATACCTCTCCGAGCTTGGGGAGGGTGGAAGATGATCTTGCATTAGTTCCACTAACGTCAACTAACTTAGAAACATTTGACCAAGTCAACTTGACTACAAGCCAAACGGATGGTGCTGTCTATAGTGTGCCACCACAGGAAACACCAACTCCACCACTGACAACGGCTTTCGCCATTTGCACGAACTGCCTCTGGTTATTTTGCCGACTTTAACAATGATTTCTCAGACTCATTCATCTCTTGGAAAGCTGATTTGTCAAGTGCACGTAAGCTAACAAACTGGCTTAAAGAAACGTATTTCATTGTTCCATGGAACTATATATGGCTTTTTCTGACTGTCCTAGCCTTTCTACTTTGGATTGGTTTTGTTATTACCTTTTTCTTGTTAATACATGGTCATTTTCTTCCTGAAAGATCAGCAGTTGAAGAGGTGGAGGTTTTGAAACCACATTTTTCATCACACAAAGTCCGAAGAGATTTATCATTTGTGAACATTTCCACAGTGCCAATTCCTGATGGGATTGTTTGGGACAAAGCAATGTTTGATATATATGGCCCCACGGAAATTATTCAAATACCGTATGTGTTCAAATTATCAATGAATGATATAGTGATCCCAGGGATTGTATCTGATGATTGGGATGTGAGAACAGTTGATTCTATGATGATAGAATTGCAATATTATACTGTCTTTGAAAACGAAGATGTTTACCAATTCAAAGAAAATTATGGTGATATGTTTTGCTATAATTATTATGGGCACCACTTCATACATAGAGCAAGCATTCCCAAAATGGCATTTAACTACACGCAATGGGAACAATGTCCAGTTCCACCGCAAGGGAGTTCTAAAACATATTCTGAAAAGTTTGCATATTTTTCTGGGCACAACCAAAATAATGCTGAGTCGTATTACTTTAAGGTACCACCTACCAAGGATATACACATGTTATTGACTAATACGAAATATATATTCGGAATCCTTTGTTTCCCGGCTATCGCTAGAAGGCTATGAATATTGGTCCAAATCAATTGATCAGAAAAGTGTTTGGGGAACCAAAAATTGGCAAATTAAGGGAAAAGGAACATTGTTTAGAGCATGTCTTAATCCTGTTCAAATTATGTTCTTAAATGAAATAGTGCAACAAATGAGTTGTTTAGGCTTAGCGACAATCAGGGAATTAAACATGCCCAGTATATCTGCCCCTGCAAATTTTTACAAATGGCAAAAATACACGAATGTAACTAAAGATGAGCTCGATGAGTGGGTCCAGAATGGTACGTTTAATGCTTCACTGACACGTCCAGGCGGGTGGTTATTGTGGCCAATAGATACCAATGGGTGTCATCAATGTTTTATTAACTCCTTGGGGGTTTTTAGGACGAGTAGGCCAGACCCTCGCTGTAGGAGGCTGGTCTGGCATATAGTGGGTACCTTGTGGTACTTACACCTTGTGCCAGGTCCAGTATTCCCTTATTAGTAGATTAGAGGTGTTCTAGCAGCTTAGGCTGATAGTGGTAGTGTGACGGGCCGGCTGGAACCCGCCCACACACAAGGCCGACTTGTGCTGACGCTGCCTGTGGTGTTCAGGAACACCACGGGGCGGGCACCAATGAGGGACGAGGTCCAGGTGCGACGCGGGAAGGAGGAGGGACAAAAAGGTTGGCGTCGGCAGAGCGAGAAGGGAAAGAGGACGACGAATAGAGGGAAGGAGACGAGGAACGACAAGAAGGCAGCAAAGAGGAACGAGAGGAAGACGAGGAGGAGAAACAAGCTCAAAGGAACTCGGGCCTGGAGGGTGGCTTTTCCCCAGCCGGGGAGAAGAGGACGACGAAGCGGCAGACGGAGGTCTGAAGACCGCGGTGACCCTGGGAGGCGGCATGCAGAATCCTGGCACGCTTCTGGAGAAGCGTGGCATAGCCAGGTGCGTGGCTACACCATATTGAGGGAAGGGAGGACGGGAGGAGTGGATACGGGGAAACAAGAGGGTTGTGGGCGGTGGGTGGTAAAGGCAGGGGAAACAGGAGGCAAGCACTGGATTTTGTTTTGATTTAAGATAGCACTGGTGGGGAAAAGGGCATTTGTAGAGAAAAGCACATAGGAGAAGTACCAGTGTTATAGACCCACAGACAATAAACAAAGAAACAAAAATATAACAACAGACCAAAGGGCCACAGAAACACGGGAGCAGAAAGCAAGAGAAAAACAGGAGGAAAATAAGGAAAGCCACGGGCAGGAAGGGAAAGAAAAGAGGAGACCCACAGACCAGGAAAGAACAGAGTGTAAGAAAGGACAGAGACCAAGAGAGACAGAAAAGCAGTAAGAATAGCAAAACCAAGGGACATGTAGATAAGGAGAAAAACCCAGCTAGTGAAACCAATCACTTACCGATATGTTTCTTCTTCTGTCCACATGCGCTTCCCGGGAGACATAAGAGAAGGAAAGAACCACGAAGAAGCATAAGATCAAGGGAACTGAGCAACAACCCATCAGAGAAAAACAAGAAGAGGGAAGTGAAAACCCAAAGTCACAATTCAAATTCTCAATAAAAATCACTTACCTGCTTGACGCCAGAACTCTGTGTTATTTTTGTCTCTTGGCCTACCACAAGTGGTGGCAGCAGTGGGATTTAGAGAAACACGCCAATATGGAAGAGAAACCAACAATGGCAGACATGATCGCCCAGTTGGCTGAGGGGCAACAACACTTACAAATGGTATGGGAACAACAGATGAAGGAGGCCAAGGAAGAACGCGAGGCCTTGCAAACAGCTCTCAAAAGTCAGGCGACAGTAATAGCAAAGAACCAGCTGGTGCACGAAACCGCCCTGGGTAAACTTACAGACACGATTGCCCATACAAAGGTACATCCAAATGTACAGAGTAGTGTGCTGCAGAGCTATCAAGAACAGGAAGATCCGGACTCCTTTACGAACTTTGAAAGAGTAGCCAGCATGGCAAATTGGCCGGAGGAAAAGTGGGGCCAGTATATAGTGCCATTACTCACAGGACATTTGCAAGCCACCTACCAAGCTATTAACCCCGGTGGCACTCTTCCGTACAGAGAAATAAAGAAAACACTATCTTAGAATGCGTCGGGCTGGATAGCGAAAGCTATCGCACAAGGTTCTGCCAAATCAAATGGCAGCATCAAGAGAACCCTCGCACCTTATATTATAGAGTTCAGCATGCAGCAGGAAGATGGTTACATCCGACAGAGAAGAACAGGGAAGAGATGTTTGACACTATAGTTCTTGAACAGTATCTGGATGCCTTACCCTCTAACACACGCAACTGGGTCAGACAACACCCGGGACTGACTAATCAGACCGCAGTAGACCTAACGTGTGCTTACCACCGGGCCCCAGACTTCCGAGCTACCTCCAGCAGACATTCTCTCCCTTCCCCTGTCCGCCCAACCATAGCAAAAAGTACCACCCAACGTCCAGTACTGATAAATGGTTCTGAGCTTTCCCTGCCTGCAGCGATGGCGTCTCTAAGTTATCCGGCCACAGCACCCCAGTGCTACCACTGCTCTGAATGGGGCCATATCGCTAGACATTGCCCGCTGAAAAAAGATCCTGAGGAACCCATGGAGATCAGGTTAACGAGAGGGTGGGTATTCTGGTCCGGAGGGGAAAGACCAACATATACCCTAACCGTCCTCATCAGCGACATTGAAAAATAGCTTTAGTGCACTCAGGGTGTAGTCAGACAGAAGATAGTATTGCCAGGTCAAGGGGATCCACAGGCACAGGTATTTATCGCATGCCTACATAGGGATCAACGTTATTATCCAGTGGCGACCGTACGCCTGAATTGGAGAGGAAAAGAGGAGGCAATAAGGGTGGGAGTACTTCCCCCATCTGGGCGAGGATATCATCCTCAGGACTGACTATGAGGATTTCCCCTCCCTCCTAACCAAAGCAGGACAGGAACACATCCTTAGGACATGGTGGGAGGAGGTAACTATTGGAGTAGGTGAGGAGGAGAGCAGAAGACCCCGAGTTATCCTAAGTAGGAAGCAAAAAAGGGAACAGCGTCAAAAATATACACAGCCTCAGAAGGCCCCGAAACCCGACATCCCAGAAGCTGCCAGTATAATTTGTACCATTACAGGGGATTTCCGGCAGAGTCAACACGATGACCCCACCCTGAAACATGCATGGCAGCAAGCCTTGAATCCGGAAGAGCATGTGGTAGGTCCCAGGTTCGTAATACAAAATAACCTACGGTATAGAAGACCCACCACAGCGGGAGGGAAAGACTTACAGTTAGTCGTCCCCATGAGTCATAGACAGCAAGTCTTACACCTAGCTCATGGGGATAATGGGGAAGGTCACCTAGGACGGGAGAAAACGGAGGAAGCAGTGCAGCAGCGCTTCTATTGGCCTGGAGTGTTTGGGGAGATACG
The DNA here is from genome assembly GCF_031143425.1 of Pleurodeles waltl. Taxonomy (NCBI): domain Eukaryota; kingdom Metazoa; phylum Chordata; class Amphibia; order Caudata; family Salamandridae; genus Pleurodeles; species Pleurodeles waltl. The sequence goes on from NC_090445.1 coordinate 338,474,908, forward strand.
TAAGCATTGCTTGGAATGCCCAAAATGCCAAATCTTTAACTGCTCTCCACACCGACCAGCTCCTCTCCAACACCTCCCTATCATAGACACTCCGTTTTCCAGAGTAGGGATGGATATTATCGGACCCCTCACACCATCGATAAGAGGATGACAATACGTTTTGGTATTGGTCGACTATGCCACCCATTATCCTGAAGCAATCCCCATTCCCAGCATGCACACAAAAGCCATTGCACAAGCAATTATAGAATTATTTTCCAGGGTGGGATTTCCTAAAGAAATACTCACCGACCAAGGGACCCCATTCATGTCTAGACTCATGACAGAGGTGAGCTGATCACTTGGGGTAAAACAAATGAGGACATCTGTTTATCATCCACAAACAGATGGATTAGTAGAGAGGTACAATAGGATAATTAAATCCCTACCCAGAAAAAGCATTTCCGATGCAGGAAAAGATTGGGAGAAGAAATTACCTCTAGTACTATACGCCATACGCACCCATGTTCAGACCTCCACTGGACATAGCCCCTTCGAGTTGTTGCTCGGCAGACAACCCCGTACCCTGCTAGAAATGTTGGCTGAACAACGGGAAGAAACCGAGGAAGAAGTAAAAGACCTCTTGACGTATACACGCAAATTAAGAGAAAATATCCATACGGTGTGGGAAGAGGCCCATACCACCCTACGAGATGCCCAGATGAAACAGAAACAACTGTATGACGCTAAAAGTGTTCATCGTAGTTTGAAGGTAGGAGACAAGGCGTTAGTCTTGCTACCTAGTTGTGAAAACAAACTATTGGCCCGGTGGCAGGGACCGTATGAGGTTATTGAACAAATCAATCCCACCACCTATAAACTGGCCATACCACAAGGGTCAGGAAGAGAGCAAATATACCATATAAATCTACTTAAGAAATGACAGGAACCCTCGTGTGAGCAGCCCGTCAGGTATATCACACAGGACACATCTGAGGAGATCCCCTACCCTTCCTTACCCACAAGACCCCCCTTATGGGAATCATCCCCCTCAGATAAATCCCACACTCACAGAACCCTATCGTAGGCAACTCACCCAATTGATAGAGGAGAACCGAGACGTCTTCTCCAAGATTCCAGGTCGAACAACCTTAGTGCAGCATCCCATTCGGATAAAAATGGATAAAGTATCCTCAGCAGTGACCATACCGTATCCTGGAAGCTAAAAAGAAAATAATAGAACAGGAAGTACAGTCCATGTTAGAAGCTGGCATTATTGAACCGTCAGCCAGTCCCTGGTGTTCCCCTGTCGTCCTCGTACCCAAACCTGACGGAAGTACCCGTTTCTGCGTGGATTACCGATGAGTCAACGACCTGACGCAGTTTGATACGTACCCCTTGCCACGTATTGATGAACTCCTTGATAGACTAGGCCAAGCCCAGTACATGTCCACATTAGATTTGACAAAAGGATACTGGCAAATACCCTTGAGAACAGAGGACAAAGAAAAGACTGCCTTCGCAACATCATCCGGACTCTATCAATTCACGGTCCTTCCGTTTGGGCTTCATGGGGCGGCAGCCACTTTTCAGAGACTCATAGACAGGATCCTACGTCCATATCATCAATATGCAGCAGCATACCTTGAAGATATTGTGATATACAGTATGACCTGGGAGGACCACATGAAACATTTAGGCGATATTTTACAAGCATTGAGAACGGCTAATCTAACTGCAAATCCAGAGAAATGCAGGTTGGGACACACCAGAATCAAATATTTGGGCTATGTCTTGGGGGAAGGTCAGGTCAGACCACAAGTAGAGAAAATAGAGGCCATCATGAAAATATCCTTTCCACATACAAAAAAAGATATAAGAGCCATCCTAGTTCTGGTAGGTTATTATAGACGTTTCATTCCACAATTTTCCAAGTTAGCAGAACCACTTACTAACCTTCTATGGAAATCATGTCCTAACACCCTTCCACCTCTCTCTAAGTCAGAACGTCAGAGCTTTGAACAACTGAAAGCAACACTGACATCTGGTCCAGTGTTGTGTTGTCCAGATTTTCAGAAGCCCTTTATTTTGCAAACCGACGCCTCAGATGTGGGTCTTGAGGCAGTACTTTCCCAGACAGAAATTGATGGGACCCAGCACCCCATTGTCTACATCAGCCGGAAGCTCCTCCAGAGGGAAAAACATTACCCCACAATAGAGAAAGAATGCTTGGCAATTAAATGAGCAGTGGAGTCTCTCAGATATTACCTAGCAGGCAGGACTTTTACCCTTGTCACCGATCATGCTCCCCTCACCTGGCTCGCTCACAACAAGGATATTAATTCCCGCATTCTGCGGTGGTTCCTCTCACTCCAGCCTTTCTCCTTTCAGATACAACATTCCCCGGGTACCCAAATGGCAAATGCGGACTTTCTATCCCGATATCCATCAGCCGAGCGTCTCTATCAGCCGCTCCCTAGGGGGAGTGTATGTGACGGGCCAGCCGGAACCAGCCCGCACACAAGGCCGACTTGTGCTGATGCTGCCTGTGGTGTTCAGGAACACCACGGGGCGGGCACCAATGAGGGACGAGCTCCAGGCGCGATGCGAGAAGGAGGAGGGACAAAAAGGTCGGCGTCAGCAGAGCGAGAAGGGAAAGAGGACGACGAGGAGAGAGACGGAGAAGAGGAACGAGGAGAAGGCAGCAAAAAGGAACGAGAGGAAGACGAGGAGGAGACACGAGGCCAAAGGAGCGCGGAGCCTGGAGGGTGGCTTTTCCCCAGCTGGGGAGAAGAGGACGACGAAGCGGCAGACGGAGGTCTGAAGACCACGGTGACCCTGGGAGGCGGCATGCAGAATCCTGCCACGCTTCTGGAGAAGCGTGGCATTGCCAGGTGCGTGGCCACACCATATTGAGGGAAGGGAGGACAGGAGGAGTGGATACGGAGAAACAAGAGGGTTGTGGGCAGAGGGTGGTAAAGGCAGGGGAAACAGGAGGCGAGCACTGGATTTTGTTTTGATTTAAGATAGCACTGGTGGGGAAAAGGGCATTTGTAGAGAAAAGCACATAGGAGAAGTCCCAGCGTCATAGACCCACAGACAATAAACAAAGAAAAGCAAATATAACGACAGACTAAAGGGCCACAGAAGCACTGTAGCAGGAAGCAAGAGAAAGACAGGAGGAAAATAAGGAAAGCCATAGGCAGGAAGGGAAAGAAAAGAGGAGACCAACATACCAGGAAAGAACAGAGTGTAAGAAAGGACAGAGACCAAGAGACAGAAAAGCAGTAAGAAGAGCGATACCAAGGGACAGATAGATAAGGAGAAAAACTCAGCTAGTGAAACCAATCACTTACCGATATTTTTCTTCTTCTGTCCACATGCGCTTCCCGGGAGACCTAAGAGAAGGAAAGAACCACGAAGAAGCATAAAATCAAGGGAGCTGAGCATCAACCCATCAGAGAAAGACAAGAGCAAAGAGAAAACCCAAAGTCACAATTCAAATTCTCAATAAACATCACTTACCTGCTTGACGCCAGAACTCCGTGCTATTTTTGTCCCTTGGCCTACCACAGATAGCTATAGCAGAGCAGCTTAGGCTGAACTAGGAGACATGCAAAGCTCCTACTATACCACTTATATCATATAGTACTATATCATAAGAAAACACAATACTCAGAGTTACTAAAAATAAAGGTACTTTATTTTAGTGACAATATGCCAAAAGTATCTCAGAGGATATACTCCCTTAGGAGGTAAGTAATATACACCAAATATATACACACAAACCAAATCAGGTAAGTAACAGTTAGAAAAGTAGTGCAAACAATGTAGAACACAATAGAATGCAATAGGGAGAAATAGCCCTAGGGGCAACACAAACAATATACTCCAAAAGTAGAATGCGAACCACGAAGGGACCCCAGGCCTAGTGTAGTGTGTAGAGGGTTGCTGGGAGTGTAAGAAAACACTAAGGGTGTCCAAAATACCCCACTCCAAGACCCTGAAAAGTAGGAGTAAAGTTACCCTACTACCCCAGAAAGACAGTAAAGTCGAGATAGGGGATTCTGCAAGGACAACAACTGACTGCAAAACACTGAAGACGGATTCCTGGACCTGAGGACCTGTGAAGGAAGGGGACCAAGTCCAAGAGTCACGCAAGTGTCCACGGGGGGCTGGAGCCCACTAAACCCCGGATGAAGGTGCAAAAGGGCTGCCTCTGGATGGAAGAAGCCAACGATTCTGCAACAACAGAAGGTGCCAGGAACTTCTCATTTGGTCAGAAGATGTCTCACGGCGTGCTGGAGGATGCAGAGTTGTTTCCACGCAGAAAAAACGAAAACAAGCCTTGCTAGCTGCAAGAGTCATGGTTAAGGATTTTGGGTGCTGCTAGGGCCCAGGAAGGACCAGGAGGTCGCCCCTTGGAGGAGGAGACAGAGGGGGCGCTCAGCAACACAGAGCGCCCTCCCAGAAGCAGGCAGCACCCGCAGAAGCACCTGAACAGGCACTTAGAAGATCTGAGGACAACGGTCGACTCAGAGTCACAAAAGAGGGTCCCACGATGTCGGAGTCCAGCTCAGCGAGTTGGGCAATGCAGGACGGAGTGCTGGGGACCTGGGCTAGGTTGTGTACAAAGGAAGCCCGAGCAGCTGCGGTTCACACAGCACACAGGATTACTGTCTGGCGTGGGGAGGCAAGGACTTACCTCCACCAAATTTGGACAGAAGGGCCACTGGACCGTGGAAGACACTTGGACCTAGCTCCTGTGTTCCAGGGACCACGCTCATCAGGATGAGAGGGGACCCAGAGGACCGGTGATGCAGAGGTTTGGTGCCTGCGTTAGCAGGGGGAAGATTCCGTCGACCCACGGGGATTTCTTCTTGGCTTCCAGTGCAGGGTGAAGGCAGACAGCCCTCAGAGCATGCACCACCAGGAAACAGTTGAGAAAGCCGGCAGGATGAGGCGCTATAATGTTGCTGGTAGTCTTCTTGCTACTTTGTTACGGTTTTGCAGGCGCCCTGGAGCAGTCAGCGGTCGATCCTTGGCAGAAGTCGAAGAGGGAAGTGCAGAGGAACTCAGGTGAGCTCTTGCATTCGTTATCTGGTGAGATACCGACAGGAGAGACCCTAAATAGACCACAGAGGAGGATAGGCTACAGAGAAAGGTAAGCACCTATCAAGAGGGGTCTCTGACGTCACCTGCTGGCACTGGCCACTCAGAGCTGTACATTGTGCCCTCACACCTCTGCATCCAAGATGGCAGAGGTCTGGGACAAACTGGAGGAGCTCTGGGCACCTCTCCTGGGAGGTGCTGGTCAGGGGAGTGGTCACTCCCCTTTCCTTTCTCCAGTTTCACGCCAGAGCAGGGCTGGAGGGATCCCTGAACTGGTGTAGACTGGCTTATGCAAGGAGGGTACCATCTGTGCCCTTCAAAGCATTTCCAGAGGCCAGGAGAGACTACTCCTCCCAGGCCCTTCACACCTATTTCCAAAGGGAGAGGGTGTAACACCCTCTCTCAGAGGAAATCCTTTGTTATGCCTTCCTGGGACCAGGCTGTCCAGGCCCCAGGGGGGCAGAAACCTGTCTGAGGGGTTGGCAGCAGCAGTAGCTGCAGAGGAGACCCCGGAAAGCTAGTTTGGCAGTACCCGGGCTCTATGCTGGAGACCCGGGGATGCATGGAATTTCCCCCCCAATACCAGAATGGTATTGGGGTGACAATTCCATGATCCTAGACATGTTACATGGCCATGTTCGGAGTTACCATTGTGACGCTACATATAGGTATTGACCTATATGTAGTGCACAAGTGTAATGGTGTCCCGCACCTTACAAAGTCCGGGGAATTTGCCCTGAACAATGTGGGAGCACCTTGGCTAGTGCCAGGGTGCCCACACACTAAGTAACTTTGCACCTAACCTTCACCAAGTGAGGGTTAGACATATTGGTGACTTATAAGTTACTTAAGTGCAGTGTAAAATGGCTGTGAAATAACGTGGATGTTATTTCACTCAGGCTGCAGTGGTAGTCCTGTGTAAGCAATGTCTGAGCTCCCTATGCGTGGCAAAAGAAATGCTGCAGCCCATAGGGATCTCCTGGAACCCCAATACCCTGGGTACCTAGGTACCATATACAATGGAATTATAAGGGTGTTCCAGTGTGCCAATCAGAATTGGTAAAATTAGTCACTAGCCTGCAGTGACAATTTTAAAAGCAGAGAGCACACTGAGGTTCTGGTTAGCAGAGCCTCAGTGATCCAGTTAGGCACCACACGGAACACATATAGGCCACAAACCTATGAGCACTGGGGTCCTGGCTAGTAGGATTCCAGTGACACATATCAAACATACTGACAACATAGGGTCTTCACTATGAGCACAGGGCCCTGGCTAGCAGGATCCCAGTGAGACAGTAAAAACACCCTGACATATACACACAAACAAGCCAAAAGTGGGGGTAACAAGGCTAGAAAGAATCTACCTTCCTACACTCGCTATATATCTCCAGAACATGCAGATATCATTACAACATATAGTGTAGGAAAATTATGCCAACAGTGGCTAAAATCATCCTCACTGGACGCGGTTAAAGAACACCTCAATCTCCTGTCTAGCTCAACTGACTTACAAGATTTCTTGTCAGACCCCAGAACACCACGTAGGAAATGTTTCTTATATGCAATATACAATGAAATATGGAAACTTTCCCAACAAGATGCTGCTGCCCGGTTAAGGCAAATAGATCAGGAAAATCTAAAAAAAAGGCATTAGCTGTTGTGGATAATGGGATTAATACCTTGTCCGACTGGATATATACAATTAACAACATTGTCTCTTCTGCTATAGACATTATACAACCTGATATGTCTTCTTTATAGCATGGACAGAGTCAGATCAGGTCCGTTATGCAGTTGGGTTGGACGCTTCAAACATTGAAGGCGGGTTGCGTTCCATGGCAGCACGTCAGTGCAAGGGAGAGATTTTCTTCTTTTAATCTAACTTGAAAACAACAGCTAATGGCTAAGAAAGAAGCGACTTGTGTCATGCTTAACATTGAGAAATTAGAAAAGTTGCCTTTTACCGTGGCCGAAATACCATCGGCAGAATGGTTATTTCACGGGGTTATTAATCTGCCTATTTCAACACTACAATTCACCTCCTGTATGAAACACATTCCGGTAGGCAGATATGAAAAGCTGGGAGATAGTTACATCCATGAGGTGTGGGAGATTCCTTTCTCATACAAATGCTTCAATGGCATGAAAGAAGTCTTTCTTAGCGGCAGTGAATGCGAGACTTCAGTCAGTCATTCGATGATTTGTAAACAGCTGTCTTTGCATGGGGCGTGTAACGCCTCGGCTGCAAACTTGGCTTGTTAGCTTAAGGGAGTTCCAGTCTCCTTGATTAGACCTACGTTCCAGGTGCTTTCAAACAGCAGCTACATCCTTCTCAACCGTGAAGACTGTTGTGGCATGCAAGCCAGAACAGTTTAAGTTGTTTTGGTCTCTAAGGTCGTTACATGCTGCGGGAACGTACTGTTTTCCCCCACTAAATTTAAGGAGGTAGCTGATATCTGGCCTTACAGTGCTACTTCAAACGTGAATTTTGACAAGTTAAGTAGACTCAAGGCTTTATTGTTTCAAAAGCATGTGGCCCTTACATCTGTACGCGAGACATACGCACTTCAAGTGGCAAGGTCATCAGCAGAAATACAGTCCCTATTAAATACGAACTTTCCAAGACACTTTGGTGAACTCGTGGGACGAATATTTAATGCGTTCAGCACGACTGGAATAGCACATTTTTTCAAAGCTGTTGGTTCCGGTTTTGTTCACACCTTTTCCTCCATATTCGGTTTGATACCTTCAGCTATCCACTCAATTTTCGGAAGTATTTTGGGGGGATTTCCGATAACTTTGACTTTATTAGCTGGCATCCTGCTGTTGCTGTTTATGCGCAATGGCTGTCCCACCGCAACGAGGACAAATGACGGCGCTCCTATCAGCACAGCTGTGTCGTGAACGTATGATGCAGCATTTTGGAGCAACACTCCTGAAGCATTTGGAGTGTGACTGGTCTTTGTCATTCAGACTGGTTTTGTATTGTGTGCAGCCAGTGTTCCGGTGCCTCTGTTGCTCTTTCAAACATGCACTGGACGTTTGACTTTCACAGCAGCGCCCCCAGCAATAGATGCTGATCTGTTGATGTTCTCGCTGAGGGTTCATTACCAGACATGCGCACTGAGGCTGTGTTTGCTATGTGAAGCTAATTATGAGTTACCCTTCCTGGAGGAAGTTGCCACCAACTCGTCAATGGGCACTCCACGGGATGCCGCCTTGGTTGACACTGGGGCTATGGAACACACTTGCTCCTCGATCATTTTTGGCGCCGACTTTCCGGTTCTGTCACCTGCCGAAGTGGAAGATCTCCTGCTTTCCATGACAAACTTAATTTGGAACTTTTCTAAATTGACATGATCATTGAATTCGGTTATAAGCCACATGCTCATGTTTTAAAATTGCCAAGTAGTATGCTTGTGTGTCCTTTTAACTTGTCAAAATTGACTAGGGTTTTATATATATCTTAGGTTGAGAAATTTTAGTTTTGGCTTGAGCCACTTTCAACCGACAAGGGGAGGGTGTTGTGTAGCCATTTTAGCTATAGCTCCATGCACGTTAGTTTAATACACTAGGCCGCTGTGCACTTTGACCTAGATATATTTTATTCGACTTCACATTGTTATTTTTACAATAACCAGTTTTACGGTCTTGTTTTAGTTTCTTCTATCTCACTGTTTTGCTTAGCCCAGCACTGAATTCTCAAACAAGACATTCTTGATCACTTTGTGCTTCAGTCAAGGCTACAGTTTGGTACATTGCCGGTGAACGTGATAGAAGTTTAGTCTCCAACATTCATAGAAAATATACATCCTTACGTAGGGACATTTTCTTAGAACATTAGCTGTGTTATTATAAAAACACTTCTTAGTCCCATTACACGTTAAGAGGGAGATTCCAGCCAGGGAACCACAACTGTATGCTGATTGCTGAATGCTTCGCTGCAGATGCTAACGCAGACTACAGGCCTTTGCTCAGGTATGAGGGTCGATGTCCTCCCGGGGGAACCTTAAAGGCAGGATTAGAGCTTAACATGCTGTGCTCAAATTATGATTCAGATAGAAAATAGTCCATCGATTCTAGTGGCAATATGATAGCATTATTCTTATGCTTCACTCTCATCGTCACCATTTTAATATTGTCATGTTGTGTCGTTCTGGTTATTGCAGCTCACGCTTTGCTATCTAAAATGCAGTCGTTATATTAAACCAGTGTTTAAAACTTATACTGCTTTCATTGTCATTTATATATGAGCCCGAATTGTGAATGAGAGAACCGGATGCGACCTGAGTGACCACGACTTCCCTGAGAAGTATGATGTGCCATGCACTCAGCTGCCCAATCATCTCTACCTTTTGGGAGAGACGAGGCACTGCTAGTTAGCCGGAGCAAAACCCGGATTTAGAGCGTCAGGTGTCACCTACTGTGGGTCAGACTCAGTCTGACACTGTGGATGATCTTGCTGCTCAAAATCCAGTAGTCTCATTAGAATAATGAGAGCCTACGCGAAAAACTGTACCCACTGAGGCTAATATAAGGGGACCACACCTCCTTGGTAACCCATACCCCTTCTAACAGGGCATCTAGAAAGAGTGTTGGACCCTTTTTGGAGTGTATACCTTAAAAGGGCTGTGTACCCTCTGCACGTGTTACCACTAGCTTACTGGGTCATCAGTGATTACATTCTAACACACCCGGCGCTCTGCAGCCCCTCTGGCCAGGTTGCCACTATATGGATGGAATAAGCATGCGAGAAACCATTAGTCCTCTTGCCAGGGAGTAAATAGTACTACAGTACATGTGGCAACAAACACACACATTTCCAATAGAAGATATTAGACAGTTTACATTACATACATTGAACACAACACACATATTCGAAATAGTTAGCAGTCACCGTGCTGACAACAGCACTTGACACCACAAAACCCTGCAGGCATCTTGCCACATTCCAATAGATGCACACAGCAATTATATCACTACACATCCTCCTCCTTAACAAAAAACTGAAGGAAAAATAATCCGAACCAAAGAAGCATATTACTACCTATACACATTACTGATTAAAGTAAGCTATATATAGAACAAAAAAAGATCGGGTCAAAATAAAATCATTCAAGCTTTTGGATAAATTGACCGACCTCCCATATCGAATAATAACAGGTTGTGTTCCAGACTTCTTGTTTCGGATTGTGACACACTTTCTGGAATTTCCGTATTTGAATGAGTCTCACCCTTAATTTTCCAGTAAGGTTGCACCTTAACTTAAAACCATTTTCTCTCGGCCAGGCTTCTCACACTAAGTGGCAAACTTAACAATGTATTTTGTCAGCAGGCAATTTCTGCACCCATATTTCTTCATTAATACTTTTAGCAGTGCTTTCCTCAATGTCAGCGCTGGCTACAGTACAATCCTGCCACTCAACAGACACCAGGCAGTCTGTGTAATGGTGACCTCTAAAAGCAATCCGCACATTAATTCTTATGAGCAGGAATATAACGGATGTCAAATTGATATTCATTGATATAAGGAACTCATGTATTAAGCCTAGCTGAACCTTTCAACTGCTTATCACCATTGAGAATTTGCACCAGAGTTTTATTGTCTGTTAGCAGCACACAACTGTTGTTACAAATAAACGTAAGAGCCAACAAGCAAGCCAGTGTCTCCTTTTCGAAACAGAATAATTGTGCTCTTGTGGGGTTTCTCGATGCAGATGCTACAGTTTTTTCCCTACACTGCTATACATTTCCCAAGGCACTGCCTCTATACTATAGTGACCTGCATCAACGATAAGTACACACAGTGTTGCACTGGAATTTCGAGCAGTCTGGCAATCTGCCACTGCCAGGTAGACCAGCTTGAAAGGGCAAGTGCATAGGCTTTTTTTAATTTGGTCCCCTAGGCTATGATGTTACCAAAACAGAAAAAATAGTCTGGCCTAATAAGAGCAGTGTGTGGGCTATCTGGCAATTCCATACTGCTAGACTGCCCGAAATTCCAGTACCACACTGTTCACACATTGCAAGTAGTGGTTAAAGCAAAGAAGCGTCTTTGCTTAGGTGATACTAGACTTGATTTCATTGAAACACTTATTAGCATGCCAGACAAATCACACTTCTCAAGAAGCTGCTTCAATGGTCCAGCTCTGTCTGCAAATTTAGGAATAAAATGGCATCATATTTACACATGCCGAAAAATGACATTCATTGTGTTTGTTAGTTGGTGTAGGTACCTTTGAGATTATTTTAAGTCTAGGTTTGGGATACATTCCCTTATCCAAAGTTATATGATCGAGATTTCAATCTGATTTTGCCTGAAAACACACGTTCCTTAAGGTTGTTGCTCAAAATCTCTAATGCTTGCACTAAAACTTCAACATGTGCCCTCTCATTAGGCCCAAAAGGTAAGTATGTCATCCTGAAATGCTGTGATAGTTTGGATACACTTGAACAGTGGGTGCATTAGCTGCTGAAGAACAGCTCCACAGCTGCAGTAGAAGCTAGTCCAAACACACCTTCATAAAGCAAAAAACAGCACCAGGCATAATAAATAGTATCAACTCTTGTCTAACTCAATTTGGTGCTAAGCAATGTTAAATTAAAGAATGCTATAAACATACATCATACAGTGTGACATCTAACACAGTTATCATTAGCAAGCAATGAAAATCCACCCACATATTTATATTTACTGTTCTGACATCAACTCACAACCTTATTTAGCCACTTCTTTCCTTGGCACAACCACATGGGATAGCCATAGTGATGATTATGTGCTATTGTATGTCCATTTGTATGGTGTACTAATCACCCAAGAGAGAATCCAGGTGCTTGGGCAGGTGTGTAGTTCCCAAGGTGCTTATATAAAGAGGCAGATCTTCACCTTCTTGCAGAACTCAAGAAGTGAGGAGGAGGCTCTGATGTGTTGAGGGAGGTCATTCAATGTGTTGGGTGCGATATAGGAGAATGAGTGACCTCCAGTTTTGGTTTTGTGGATACGAAGAGTGTGTGAGTGAAAGTGAAACAGAGCATAAGTTTCAGGTAGTTTGGTGAAAGTGTATGTAACTGTTCAGGTATTCTGGTCCTCTGTTGTGTAGGGCTTTGTATGTGTGTGCGAAAAGTTTGAATTGGCTGCGCTTGGGAATGGGGAGCTAGTGAAGCTTCCAGAGGTGCAGTGTGATCTGGGTGTGGCTTGAGAGGTCGGGTATTATTCTTGCATGGTGTTCCGGATAGTCTGGAGTCTGTGTAAGGGCTGTTTAGAGATTTCAGCGTAAAGAGTGTTGCTGTAGTCCAGCCTGCTGGTTGATGGTAGGTTAAGGTAGTAGCCTAATGGTACCACGACAAAATAGCCAAATATTGGCTTTTTATAATCAGTAGATTGGGAGCAAGGAGGACACAACAGCAGCATAAATTTTGTTTTGCATGGATAGTCAAATATTTGTGCATCATTCCTGCCCTCTGTGCGTGTGTTTTCATTAAAAAAAAAAAAAGTTATAGTTGGGTATGGTAATAAGATCTTAGCTAAAGAAAAATAAAAGGTTACAGTGAAGTTATTGTTGGGAGTTGAAATAAGGTAAAACTAATGTTTTCAAACCAAAAAACACCGAAATTCACCAGTTATAGTTTACAGAACTAGCTATAAATTGTGTTCCATCATGAACTGCTTATGTCCTCACATGTTACATCACTCATTACAGCATTCATGACATCACTGGTGACTTGATCAAGTCATTGTGACAGTGTCCTATCGGGTTTGTGGACTAACTAATTCAACACGCTACACCTGTGGCCTAATTTTCTATTCACCCTAATGGGATTACCTTCTTAAAAGACTTCACATGGCCTGCAATTTTAAGTCAAGAGGTTGACAGGTATGTGTAAATTTAGCATCCTTGGCGTGGTCTACCCTAACTTTTTGTCTCTATTTCCCAGGTTGTTGATGTGTGTTGGATTCTGTTTTTGCTGTTTTTTTATACTCTGGGCACTTTACCACTGCTATCCAGTGTTAAAGTGAAAGTGCTCCTATGTAAAATGTACGTGTAATTGGCTTTCCATGATTGGCATATTTGATTTACTGGTAAGTCCCTAGTACAGTGCACTAGGAGTGCCCAGGGCCTGTAAATCAAATGTTACTAGTGGGCCTGCAGTACTGGTTGTGCCACCCATGTGAGTAGCTCTGTAAACATGGCTCAGACCTGCTACTGCAGTGACTGTGTGTGCAGTTTTAAACTGCCGATTCGACTTGGCAAGTGTATGTACCCACTTGCTAGGCCTAATCCTTCCCTTTTTGGGGGCTGTCTTTAAATATTATTAAAGTGCAGATTCCATTTGGGAGCAAATTGAAATATGGAGTTTAGGGTCATCTTTATTAAAGTTTGTTTTTAGATTGTGTGCTTGAAAATGCCACTTTTAGAAAATAGGCATTATTTTGCTTAAACCATTCTGTGACTCTGCCTGTTTGTGCATTCGCTGTCTAGGTCAGTTTGACAGTTGGGCTGTTTTCACCTCTCTCTAGACAGTGACAAAAAGGGAGCTGGAGTGTAGCCTGCATATCCTGATGAGCCATCTGTGCTGGGAGGGAGGGGAGGAGTGGTCACTTACACCTGAAAGGGCTGTGCCTGCCCTCACACAATGCGGTCTCCAACCCCCTGGTGTGGGTCTGGGGCCTGGTCTGGACAAGGCAGGATTTTAAAAACAAGAGAATCTTTCCTTTGAAGTTTGCCTACTTCAAAGGCAGAAAGGAGTTTAAGTAGTGGATTTAAAACCCCTGAAAATTAATTCACTTCTAGAATCAAAAGGAACCTCTGCCAAGGAGCTGAAGAGAAGTTTGAGTTTAGAGTTTATGAATTTGTAAAGCGCATAGCTACCCTGGGGCATCCCATCACTAAAGTACACAATGAATCACGGAGAAGCCGAAGGGGGCAGATTACCTGCGGAAGAGGATGGTTTTCAGCTTCTTCCTGAAAAGAAGTTCTGAGGATTCATGACGAAGTTCCAAGGGCAGAGCATTCCAGAGCCGAGCAGCCCTGATGGAGAACGAGTTGCCACCCCATGATCTCTTGACAAAGGGGGTATAGACCTGTCGAGAAGATCGAGATCTAAGAAGTCTAGGGGGAGCATAGAGTGAGATCCATTTTCTAAGAGAGAGGGGGCCCTTATTGTGTATGGCTTTGTGAACAAAGCACATGGATTTAAACTGAATGCGCTGTTTAATCGGGAGCCAGTGAAGAGTTGCAAGCGCTGGTTTAGCAGAAAGATGCCTAGGGGTATTCATAAGAAGTCTGGCTGTAGCGTTCTGCACAACCTGCAGCCTCTTTATTACATACTCTGGGAAACTCAGACATAGGGAGTTTCCATAATCCAGGCGAGAGAGAATTAAGGCTTGTACAAGAATTCTTCTGGCAGTAAACGGCAGAAGATTAAGAATCTTCCTGAGAGTTCTGATTAAGCCGAAGCAGACCGAAGAGATTCTTTTAGCCTGCAGCTCCATTGTCAGACGGGGTCAAGCAAGAAACCTAGGCTTCTTACCTGTGTTATTGGAGGGGGCAGACTGTTAAAAGCCTCCGAATGCCTCCGAATGCATTGCCAAAGGGACGGCAGGGGTGGCCTTGCCTACAATCATAACCTCTGATTTGCTGTCATTAAATTTAAGTTTGGATAAGGTCATCCAGTCCCCAATATCTTTCATACAATCGGCCAAGTTGGCAGAGGAAGAGTTCCCCGCTACTTGAGAGAGATACCACCAATTGAGTGTCATCAGCATAAGTGACCATAGAAAGGTTATAAGGAGCGACTACTGTGACCAAGGATGACAAATAGATGTTAAACAAAGTAGGGCTTAAAGAAGTGCTGTCCCTGCCTGTGACTGTGCTTTGTTGGGCTATCCTGCAGTTGCTGCTTCTGCCTGTGAAAGGGGACAACAACTGGACTTTGCTGTGCATTCCTGCTTGAGAAGAATCTCCAAAGACTTGAACTGAGCTTGCCTCTTGTTGTTGAAGTCTCAGGGCCATCAAAGACTTCCCCTGCCAGCACCTAGTCTCTCTTCTGAGACTCTTGCCCTGCCAAGTGGTGCACTATCCAGTCCTTGGGCCCTTGAGAGGTGAAGCTGGCAGCTAAGAACGGAAAATCAATGCAAAGACTTCCATGCGGGGCAACTTTTGACACACCACCCGCCTCGGTGCTCATAAACGACGTGCCACCGGCCTTGTGGCTAAATTCGAAGCTCCATCTGCATCGCGGCTGGAAGATCGACAACGCGGCTGGAGAAACAACCACAACACCCGCAGCGCCTGCTGTTAATGACGCAAGCCCCCACGCAGCGCAGTCCCTTGACCGGATTTCAATGCAACATCGCTGGGCGCGGAAAAACAACGCAAAGCCTGTCTGGACCCGAGGTGCCCTTCCGGATCGACACATTGCTCTCTTGTGGGAGAGAAGAAACAACGCACGCCAACCTGACAGAAGAAGGAACGATGCACGTTTTCTTGTGGGTGAGAAATCAACGCATCGCTTGCCTTTTTGCGACACACACTCGCCCGTGCGGCTTTATTTTGATGCTACCCAGGTACTTTTGTGCACTAACAGCATTCTCACTGTTTTCTAAGGATTAAGACTCTTATTCTTTTAAAAATTAATATCTTGACTTGTGTATGTTACATTTTTGTCGTTTTGGTCTTGTTTTGTTTAGATAGATATGACCTATTTTTCTAAACCTGTGCTGTGTCATTTTGTAGTCGTTCACTGCATTACTGTGTGTGTTGATACAAATACTTTACACCTTGCTTCTGAAGTTAAGCCTGCCTGCTCGTGCCAAGCTACCAAGGGGATGAATGGGGGATAACTGAGGGTGATTCTCATTTACCCTGACTAGAGTGAGGGTCCTTGCTTGGACAGTGGGTAGCCTGACTGCTAACCAAAGACCCCATTTCTAACAGCATGCATTTGCCACTGAGAAGACAACCTCTGCCATGCCCAATGGTCAAACCTCCCTAATTTGTTCCTGAGATGGGCACAATGGCATACAACCTTAGGGCCATGCTTACAATGCCAGTGGGTAAATAGACTAACTCTAAGTGTGTCACCTTTACATTCTACATTATTAAAACTGCAAAGCCTCAAAATCTTAAGTGAAGATTTGAAAATAAACATCTACATCATATGAATATTGTTGCTACATAGAATTTTTATGTAGCACTATATTACAACTATTGAATGCAGGCACACAGCCAGATATCCACTGGTGGATAATCTATTTGCAACAGAAGATTTGGTCTTTGTAACAGGCTTTACCATTAAGCCACAACCTACTTTGAAATATACTTCTGCAACCCACATCAAGTGTGCCCAAGCTTTACCTTGTTTATTCTGGAGTAATACTTGAGGGCTGTCATTGTGATAATGAAAACAATATTTCATAGGGAATTGTAACATTTTTCATAAACACTACATATTTTGCAATAGAAGCACTCAAAGTATAAGATATATACATATGTATTTCATCACTGCATGTTTCAGCCATTCCATTTGCTGGGATTACAAAGCAATTGCAAGGATGCCCTCAGAAACTGAGATAATGGACATGCTGAAATTCTTAGTCCCTTATGTTTGTCCCCACACCAGATATTCCTCTTTCTTTCAGAAGGCAAACGTCCAGGTGAAAACTCACCAAAGCATTATTGGGACAACACTTATAATCCACATGTGTGAGGGAGTACGTGGATACTTACATCTGGATGCTATAGAAAGCTGTCCTTTTACATATATCAGAGAAGGCAGTCTTCATACTTTGTATATTATTCTGAAGTTGTAGCAGAAAAACTGCTTTCTGCTGTTGGCACAGACTGTAGATTCTTATACTTACAGTGAATGGTTGCCAGCTTTTAATGTATTGTCAACATCAGGACAGTGCGCGCTCTACTGGCGACAAAAATGCAAAAACACAGTCTTTATGCAAGAGCATAATTCATGCATTGTGTTTATATGCAGTATGTTGACCTTTTGTATTGCAGAGTTTAACCTTGCAAAACACTATTAATGATGCTTGCAATAACTGTTCATTTGCAAGGTATTGCTGCAGGCTTACTGAGTGTGTTAGGGTGTGGCCCCTATCTAGGACCTTCTAGAAGCTTTCCCTGCAGCATGACTGGGTGTGGTTTGTGGGCTGGGCTTGACTCTATATAAGCGAGCCAGCCCAGCTCCACGTGCTCACTATTCAGAGGTCCCGGTGCAGAGCAGCAGCAACTTCCTGAGCTCCTGTTCCGGAGGCCTACCTTCATAGTCCAGGCCTACCCTCATTATATTGGTGATCCTTGAGCAGGGCAGTAAGGTGGAGGTCGGGCTGGGCCCCCTCAAAGACATTCGAGTTTTGGGCCTAATTGTGAAACTTTCTGTGTGCGTGAGTGTGATTTCATGGCATTTGCAGATTCTTGTTCGAATCGGCAGTGTGCACGATTCATTCCTAGCATGTAAAACTTGGCATTCAGATCAGCAACAGTGTGCGCGATCATTTCATGGCATTTGCTTATTCTTGTTCGAATCAGCAGAGTGCGCAATTCATTTCTCTCATGTAAACCTTGGCATTCAGATCGGCAACAGTGTGCGCGATCATTTCATGGCATTTGCATATTCTTGTTTGAATCGGCAGAGTGCGCGATTCATTCCTATCATGTAAAACTTGGCATTCAGATCGGCAACAGTGTGAGCGATCATATCATGGCATTTGCTTATTCTTGTTCGAATCAGCAGAGTGCACGATTCATTTTTCTCATGTAAACCTTGGCATTCAGATCGGCAACAGTATGCGTGATAATTTCATGGCATTTGCATATTCTTGTTTGAATCGGCAACAGTGTGCGCAATTCAACCCTGGCCTACAACGCTTGGCTCTTAGATCGGCATTGTGCGCGATCATTTCATGACATTGAAAACTTTGGTGTGCCGTGTTTGTTGAGGTGCACACATTTATCCCAAGCTTTTGGATTTCTTTGAAAATGCTTAATTCAAAGTGCAACATTCTTTGTGCATATTAAGTTCCTAGTACAGTTCCTGTTGTTTTCAGGGAATGTTCAGATAGCCTTTGTCCTCATGTAAAAAATGCAATGTTTATTCTGAAACATTGCTCAAGAAGGTTCTTGTTTTCTAGACAGTATGTGGTATTTTATGAAAAGCTCATATGAAACATTGTATTTACCCATTCTTAATTTTTCCAGGTACCTAGATTTCTTGAGGTCTAGTTTTAGTCATTTCTTAGGTTATCCATCCACTCTTAGAACCATAGTCTATTGAAAGTCAATGTGATTATATCTTGATATTGTGTTGTTTAACCTCTTGCTTCCTACAGGTCTCCTTCCCAGCTGTTCCCTACCTAATCCCCTTTTCCCCCACTTGGACTCTCTCAGGCTCTGTGGTATTCCTATCGGAGCTTTGGAGCAGTCTAGTGGTGGACATGTTGGGAACGTGCGCAGACCCCGAGGATCTGGTCTCCCGACATGTATTCAATATTTTTCCTGAAGCCTCTGTTGATGCAAGATAACATGACATGTATTACCCTACATGTTTTTATGGATTCAAAACACTTTGCTTTATATGGGCTTTGTACTGAACTTTGACATATTATATTCAGCAGCTCACTAATTTCCTGCATTGCTGATGGGGGATGTCCCTCAACTTGTGTATGACAGGTGTAGCGTTTGGTTTAAATTTGATTACACAATGGGATTCCTTCCAACTAATTTCCAGACACATTGCTATGCTTATTGAATTTTGCACATGAACAACAGATTTGAGGATTTCAACAAGAGTTAAACTTCATTCACAATGATGTATGATGTTGCCTGCCCAAAATGTTGTCCCATCCTCTGCTATAAACACTTTCCCAAAAGTACTTCTAACCATTGGGCCAGTCACAGCTCCCCAGCCGATCTGCGGATCTCCTGCCTGCCATTGACAGCAACACCTGCATTTCTGAGCTTGATTACAACAGCTCCACCTACATTCCTGAGCCTGATTGTGATGGATCTTCCCACATTCTAGAGCCTGATTGCATTTGCTGACATCTCTTACACCCCTGGCACTCTCACCTTCCCAACTTCCGGCCTCCCACCCGACCCCTACCACTTCCCAAGACATATAATGGAGGCTGCAGTGTGGCTGCGCGCAGCGGGCATGCTGCTGGTGCACCAAAGGCGTGCCAAAGGCAAGCCCATCTGCACTGTCTTTGCCTGGACCACACATCGGACACCCCACCAACAGCTGCTTCACAGCCTCCCCACTCTCAACCAAAGGACCCTTCACCCTTCTCCACTGCTGTTTCTCCTGCAATGCAGACCTACCTGTGCACACTAAGGCCCGCACTTCAACCACACAGAAGACTTCAAACATCCAAGCACCACTCCAGTGCATCCTGCTAAATGCCTGCTCCTTATGCAAATATGACACGGAAATCTGGGACATCAACACCGCCCACGACCCAGATGTCACCTTCATCAATGAAACATGGCTAACACCTTCCTCAAACTGACATCACCACTGCCATCCCTGATGGCTTCAAGATGATACACCAAGACCGCACCAACAAACATGGGGGGGCATTGCCATCATCTTCAAGGAAACCATCCAATGCACCATCACTGACGATGACCCAATGCTCCTCATGGAGCACCTCAACTTCTGACTCCAGATTGATGCTACACCAGGATGCAAAGTACCCTCACATACAGACGCCCAACACCACACATAGCCTTCTGCGGTGCCATTGCCAACATCATTGCCCCCCTCGCCATTGACTCCATCCACTATGACCTTCTCGGCGATCTCAATTTCCACCTTAACAACCCCAACGGCACCACTTCACTTCCCTCATAGAGAACCTCAGCAACATCGGCCTCACCCAACTGGTCACCAAACCACGCATAAAGTTGGACACACTCTGGATGCCATCTTCACTTCTAGCAAAAGAATCAATTTCACCCACGTGACTGAACTCACCGGGACCGCCCACGTCATTGTCCACTTTACCATCTTCAATTCCCAGCACCCCACCTCCAAGCACCTCAGCACCCCCCCACCGAAGCTGGGGCAAGGTAACCGAGACCCTATAGGCACAGGCCCTAGGCACCACACAACCTGAGCCCACGGCAAACCATGACTTCAACCAAGCCATCAAAAACTTCACCACCTGGATCACCAAATCTGCCACCAGAGTTGCGCCGCTGAAACAGATAAAACCAACAACACCTCCAAGCCAGCAAGATGGTACACTCCAGAGCTCAGAAACTCCAAATGCGACTGCCACCAACTCGAGGAACAATGGCGCATAACCAAGGACCAGTTTAACAGAGCCGGCTACAAAGCAGCCCTCAACAGATACCACCACCACATCAAGACAGCAAAAAAGAGCAGCAATCACTGCCTGTATCAACACTGCAGTCAACCACATGAAAGAACTCTTCAGAATCATCAAGTATTTCTCTAACCCAATAGCTAGAGAGAGCACCATCCACCCATTCCAGGAACTCTGCGACAGCCTTTCAGACTACTTCCACAGCAAGATCACCCACCATACACAACAATTTCAGCCTGCGACCCTCCATTGCCAGCCTAGACAACATCTCTCAAGCAGCGAACACCAGCCAGACGATAACCTCCTGGACCCTGATTACCACATAGACCACCACAGCCATCATGTCTTTCATCCACTCCAGGGCCCCCACTGACACCTGCCCCCACCTGCTTTTCAACCTATTAGCACAGAACTAATTCACATCCTCAATACCTCCATCTTCACAGCAACCTTCCCAGACAAATGGAAGCAGGCAGAGGTCAGACCCCTCCTGAAGAAACCCTCCGCCAACCCCAGTGACCTCAAAAACTACAGACCGATCTCCATGCTTTTGTGATTCCCTCACCTTTATCTGCTTCTTGTATTGTGTGTAATAAACGACCACCGGGTTGTTGGCTTGATCACGTTCAGTTAGTTATGTTAAGGTGTAATGTTTACAGTTATTTGGCCAAAGCGTGTTGCTTTTGTAGACTGAAAAGTACACCATGGTTTTACCAATACTTGTTTACCCAGTGTTGCTTGATTTTATGAAGGCTTGTTTACTCAACCTCCACGAGATCCTTTGGAGCATCTACGGAGTTAATAAGAAACATCTGAGCCCCTGCACACTGTTGAACAGCTGCCTTCTCTAATTGCTAGGTAGCACTTGTGTTTTCAAGAGCCATGCGCTAATTATGACTCATCACTCATGACTCATTCCTGTACAAACTATAAAAAGCCTCACAGGTATTAGTCAGTGCTTGGCTTTGCTCCGATTCTTCTTGAAGCTGACATTGAGAGCTTGTTCCTGGGAATTCCCTGCAAAGCTTCTGTATTGTGGCTGGGCAACAAGAGAGGAAACAACTTCTTGATCCTCTGCATGCCGAAAGCTGTTTACTTAAGCTGAATGGAGGAAGCGATGCTCTGTTGTGAGAAAGTTTTTTTTTTTAGATTAAGAACCTTAGTGTGTAACTAAATTACTTTATTTTCAAGAAAGAACAAAAGGTTTGAGTTTGATTAAGAGAGTGTATGGAAACGCTTATAGCTTTGACATTTATTGTGCATCTGTGCCCTGCCTTGTTGATTCATATTAAAATTGGAAAAGACATCAGCAAGCAAAGAGAGTTTGAGATGAACAACCTTGATATGTGGGTCACTTTGCTAATTACGTGTGTGTCGCTTGTTATGATAACGATCCTCATTTTGCAAGAACTCTTAGTATTGCCTAGAATTGGTATTAGTGATTCCTCAAAAACAGAAAAAGCTGTTTTTCACTTGACTGTGTAAATCAGTGTACATTTAATTCCTTTTTGGAAAGAGTTTTTGTTGTATGTTTGTGTGCTATATGTTTTTAGTGTGAACAACTATATCAAGAGTGATTACTCTAAGCAGTTTGAGACAGAGAGAAGTTCCAGGCAAAGATGGTGCATTCCTGTAAGCCTAATTGAGTGGAGAGGAAGTGTGAGGAACGTGCTGACTGAAAGTGATTAGCTGAGATAATAGACTGTGTGCATAAGTACCGTACAAGAGTGCCCTCAACACATGACTCCTCCCTTTCCTTTACCTTATAGCTCTGGACACTGAACAAGTAACGCTGATAGTGATTACCTGCACCCCAAGGCATCGGGAGCCCAGCTGGACCAGGCAGCAGAGACAATATCTTTCTTCTCTCTCTCTCATCCAATCCCTCTACCCTTCTGGGGACACTAAGCAGGACTCCCGTATTACGTAGGCAGTATCGAGAAGTGTCCTGGAAGGAGGGGGGGAAACAGTCATCGCCCCTGCAGACAAACTGCCTTTCAGGTGAGTGGTCACGCTCTTACATCTGCTCCCCTTCCCAGTCAAAGTGCTTGAGAAAGCCATCAATCAACAGCTCACCAACTACCTCGGACGAAACCACCTTCTCAACACCTCACAATCAGGACTCTGGGCCAACCGCATGGAGACTGCACTGATCGCCACGGGGGACGACATCAGGACCCTCCTTGACCGAGGGGAGTTGGTAGCTCTGATACTTTGGAACCTCTCTGCAGTGTTCAGTACAGTCTCCCACCAGGCTCTTCTCAAAAGACTCCACAACCTGGCCATTCAACAAACACCCTTAAGTGGGTTGGTTCTTTCCTCTCAGGCCGTATGCATAGCATCTGCCTTCCTCCCTTCACTTCTACGCACAAGAACATCTCCTGCAGCGTACCACAAAGGTCCTCCCTCAGCCTAACCCTGTTAAACATCTACATGACCCCCCTCACAGGCATTGATAGGTCCTAAGGACTCAAGATAGTCTCCCACACCAATGGCACTCAAATAATCCTCTCACTCACCGAAGACCCCCACAATGCCAAGGCCATTTTCCGCAACGCCATGACCAACGTAGCAAGATGGGTGAAAAACAGTTGCCTTGAACTAAACACTGACAAAACAGAAGTCCTGATCTTCTGGAAGACCAACTCTATATGGGACCACAGCTGGTGGCCAACAGAACTCAGACCAACGCCCTCTCCATCAGACCACGGGCAAAACCTCTGCATCATCCTGGACTGCCAACTATCCATGAATTGACAAGTAAACTCAGTTGCTTCTACATCCTCTGTATGCTCTGCCGAATCTTTAAACGGATCACCGCTGACACCAGAAAGACAATCATGCACACCCTGGTCACCAGCCGCCTCGACTATGGTGTTGAGGCAGCTGGTGACCTCCGAGCTACTTAAAAGACTCACACTCTAAAGGACACGGCAGCCAGACTCATCCTGAACCTCCCCAAGTGCTCAAGCATCACCCCACACCTCAAGAACCTCCACTGGTTCCCCGTTCAGAAAAGATGCCAATTCAAAATCCTCACACTCGCTTACAAGACTCTCCACAACCTAGGGCCATCCTATATCAACTATCGACTGAGCTTCTATGTCCCAACAAGACAACAATGCTGTGCCTCACTAATCCTCGCACACACCTCCTGCAGCAATCGCAGCTGCAGCAGAGGCCTCTCCTTCTCCTACAGAGCAGCCAAGTCCTGCAACAGCCTATCCCTCCATCTCAGAACAGCTCCCTCCCAGGGGGGCTTCAGAAGGAGACTCAAGACCTGGCTTTTCATTAGAGACACAGCACCCTCAGCGCCCAGATACTCTTAGGGATGATAGTGTTGCGCTTTACATATGCCATGATTGATTGATTAATAAAAATAACCTTTGCCTAAAAATATCCCTTGAGACTAATCAGAATTTTGTGGTATGCCCCAAGTTTAATATCCAAATCCAACAGTTTAATCCCAAACCATTCATTTATAAATACTCTTTTGACTGTGACGGTGATAGGTGATAGGTGAACCTCATTCTACTATGATAAATATTTTGTTTTAAGTGTGAAGGACAAAACTAGACTTATCACAATTATTTTTGAATATTAATGCCTAATTTTTCAAGTTTGTTTGAAGGTTGTCTATGCCATAATCTGTATTATTTGTTATTTGCTCTTACTCTTACAAAATTATCATTGCAGTCGAAAATGTTGCATTCCCTGTCCAACACTGGTCATGACAATCCTCAAATCCGGATGATTATACACCCACCCCACTCATTTTTCATTACTCCCCTTCGTTTTTCAATAGAGTCTTTTTGCTGAATTTACATGATTCACTAAATGTTCTTTTGCCATGCTGGGTAAATTAACAGAAGAGCAGTGACCACTCTCCAGTTCTTGCTGATTAACTACCTTGACAACTGCATTGATAGTTTAATACTTTATGCTATTGAAAGTTGTGTGTGACAGTGGGATTCCTGCAAGCTAAAAGTCTTCCATGAACTTTCTTCATATAACAATGGTAAATTATCTCGTCCCTAATCGTGTAATCCATAGTGTTCATGTTCACAGTTTAATGCTAAAATGTGTAGGGCGCAACATGCTGTTGGATGAAATCATATGCTTGTTGGGATCATAGAAACCTCTATGCTAGGCACATTTAGAAAATGGATTTCGAGATGAATAACCACCTCTTTTCTTCAGGTACCTACTCTGGTAAGTGATCAAAAACGGTCTGCATTTCTGCACGCCACCTTGCATTACGGCACAAATCTATGCTGAAGGAAGTAAACACAAACTAAAAAGTTAGAAGGATTATGGGGTTATTTGTCTTCCAAGAAGACTCATTAATGGACAGGCTGCTTGCTTGCTCTCTTACCCCAAATGTCCGTCCGCATTCTTGGTTCCCTCTCAAACGCTGTGCAATAATTGTTCAAATTATTTTAATTATAAAATTACATTTATTCGAAATTCTTCACCTCCCTCTTTTAATAATGCTCCTCTGACTGCATCCCCTACCTATTTAGGGGGTATGCCTTCCCTGGCACGTTTTGAACGTTTGTGATCTGATTTTATTGAGAATTGTCTTTTATTCATTAAATTTGGATCTCCTCTTAGCTCCTGTCCCTGACATTCTGAGATAAGGCATTTTTTGTTGCCATTATGTTTCACGATATCTATAACAAACCTTTTGAGTAGTCTTTCATCTCTCAAGTTTGAAAGATGGATTTAGGGGCAGATTTATGAAAAGGGGTGCTGCACCTAGTGCACCGCCACTTTTCTTGCACCCCTTAGTGCCCCCATAACTCTACCATGTGTGTGCCTGTATTTAAAAAACGGCACTCGAGGGTGGTAGTTAGGGGTACTAGCGTCAGAAGTTTTGACACTAGTCCAGTGCTTTGCAGGATTAGCGTAAAAAATTACACTAATCCTGAAAAGCACACAAAGGCTCATTGAAAGCAATGGAACCTCCTTTTAACACCTGCTCTAAGCAGGCATTAAATGTGCCGAAACAAATGGTGCAAGGAAATCTGAGATTTTCTTGCACCATTTCTTTGGCCCCCCAATGGAGGAATGCTACCCTTTGCATAAATTATGCTTGGTGCAGGCATAATGTAGCGCAAAGAGTTACAAAGTGGCGTATTGCATGCATTGTGCCACTTTGTAAAAATGGTGCAAGATTTTTGGCCTTCTAACATCACATTAGCATAAACAAATGACACTAATGTGGCGTTAGCATGGTGCTAGGCCCTCCTAAATCTGAGCTTTAGTCCTTTACTAGGTAAGAAACCATCAGCTCACCATACTGTACTATCAATTTTGGCCTGATCTTGTTATCCTTCCCTATTCCTGTCAATAGACAGGTCTTCTTAGAAAAAAACTTAATTCTGGGCCTTTCTATAGAGTAGAGTCTGCTTTGGACTCTGAAATTAATGCTTTAGGTATGTTGGCAAACCAGGATTGCTCTTCTGCACTGGTCCTACTAGATGTGTCTGCCACATTTGACACAGTATGTCAAGGTAGCCTTATCAGCCACCTGTCGGAAGCAGATATTAAAAGCAATGTGCAGAGATGAATTAAATTCTACCTGGCCAGCTGTTCCCAGGCAATCTACCTTGCTCTCAAAGTCAGATTTCAAGGTCAATATCCATGGTGTCCTTTATGGTTCTTCCCTCACTCTGACCCTCTTCAATCTATCGGTTCACCCTCTGATGAAAGCGATTCGATCAACTGGCCTCAGAATTCTGAGTTATGCCAATGATACACACAGTCGTGTCACTCTTGAGGACTAAATTCAGAATAGCAGCTTGGCATTTCCCTATTGGCTACTTTCAGTGGTAAATTGGATGAGGAAGAACTCCTTAAAGGTGAACATCATAAAACAGAGATTATAATCTTCTCTGGAAAGAATAAACCTCAAATCTTCCCAGCTGATTTTTGACCAGTTCAATTTGGTCATTCACCTGCACCTGTTTCTGTGCCTCTCAATTTGGAAGTCCATTTCAGTCATTATCTCTGCCTTACACCGTAGGTCAGTAAGCTCATCTCTTCTTGCTTTATTTCAGCTAAAAGTCATGTGCAACATTCTTACCGTTTTGCCTGTGTCATGTAATATTCTTTTGAAGTTTTCCTATAAACGTTTTAAGCCTATGTGCATCAGTTTCAAAGCCTTTAATTTTCAGGCCCGGTCTACTTAAACTGTAAATTGTCTAACTAATTGAGATAAAATACTGCTTGTTTGTTATCTGTTCTTGACAAGGTCAGGCTGTGACAGAAAATAGGCCGAGGCACAAAAATAAAAGTAGACCCCATTAATGAATTAGAAAGCTAAAAATGTGACCCATGTTTGCAAACTGGGGGAGTTTCAAACTTTTAAAGACACAAGGGCATATTTACAAGAAAGTGGTGCATCGGTGCCAATGCGCCTCTTTTCTTGCGTCATCCATGCCCCACCTAACAACATCATGGTTGCACTGTATTTACAATATGGTGCACCATGATGGTCGTTAAGACAATAGCGTCAAAATGTTTAATGCTGTTGTGGTGCTTTGCTGCACTAGCGTCAAAAACTTTGACTGGAGTGCAACAAAGCACAGGAAGGCCCGTTGATTAAAATGGGTGCATCATTTTTAATGCCTGCTCTGAGTCGGCATTAAAAATGATGGAAAAAATGTTGCAGTCAAATTTTGTAAATTTCACTGTGCAATTTTTTCGGGCCTCTCTGCGTCAGAACACCATGCTTGCATACATTATCCCCGACACAGGCAGAATGTGGCCTAAGGGGTTGCAAAGTGGTGCAATATGTTTAAATACGGTGTGGGTGAATAGCCACCTTAGCGTAAAAAGAAAAATTATGCTATGGTGGGGCAAGGTGGCCCTAGGGGCTTGTAAATATGCCCCACATTGTATAAGTGGTTTGCAAGGTATGGAGGACTGCATAGATTAGAGCTTACTGCAGGCAATGTTTGTCAAGGT
Organism: Pleurodeles waltl; assembly: GCF_031143425.1. Taxonomy (NCBI): domain Eukaryota; kingdom Metazoa; phylum Chordata; class Amphibia; order Caudata; family Salamandridae; genus Pleurodeles; species Pleurodeles waltl. The sequence goes on from NC_090445.1 coordinate 338,502,314, forward strand.
AATGAACAGTGAAAACTGGGCCAGCAGAGCATGAAACAGGCCCAGAAACAGAAAAAATTGGGCAAAAACGGCCTACACACTGACCTGCCAGACCAGACTATTGTGCACTGCATGATTGCCCTGTAGGCCAGTCTGACTCTGGTTCCTAAATTTCATCAGGCTCTGTCAGATGGGCGAGCCATTTCAGTCCTAGCTTGGAAGCATTGGAATTGACTTCCCTTCCAGCATAGATCTCAAACATCAACTATTTACTAGTTAGTTTCTTTGATTCTCTAGCTTTTTGTCTTTCAGCACTAGGCAACCTTGCATGTATCTGAGTAATCTACAAATTTCATATCAGATAAAATCAAATCAAGCTGTGGAATAAAATAGCAAATTGCTTATGACCTCACATATTACATCACTCATGACATGATCAGTGACATCACTGATGATATCATCCAGTGAGTGTAAGTGGTTGTATGGATTTGAGAGTGGGAGTGGCTGTACAGGTGAGTGGGTGTGTGTGCGCTTGTATGGGTGAGTGAGGGACTGTGTTTGTAACTATCAGTGAGTAAGTGGGTGAGTCAGTGAGTCGATGTATCAGTGGGCTTATGCATAAGTGTGTGGATGTGTCAGTGACTTTATGGGAGAGTGAGTGCATGTGTGAGTAGCTGTATTGGTTAGTCACTGGATGTGTGAGTGTCTGCATTGGTGAGTGAGTGGGTGTATGAGTTGCTCTATGGGGGAGTGAGCGGGCATGTGAGTGCTTGTATGGATGAGTGAGTGTGTTAGTGACTGTATTGATGAGCAAGTAGGTAAGTAACTGACTGTGTGGGTGACTGAGTGAGTGTATGAGTGACTGTATGCATAAGTGAGAGGCCGTATCAGTGTCTGTATGGGAGAGTAAGCGATGTGTGAGTAGCTGAGTCAGTAAGTGAGTTGGTGTGTTAGTGCCTGCATGGGTGAGTGACTAGGTGTCTCAGTGATTGCACGGGTGAGTGACTGGGTGTGCTAGTTGTTGTATAGGTGAGTTACTTTGTGTTTAAGTGTCTGAATTGGGGAGTGAGTAGCTGTGTCTGTTACTAGATAGCTGAGTATGTGGGTAAATGAATGGGTATATTAGTGGCTGTGTGGGGATGTTATTTGTTTTTGTGAGTGGTTGTTCAGGTGTATGAGTTGGTGTCTGAGTGGCTGTATGCGTGTGTGAGTGGGCGTGTGAGTAGCTGTGTAAGTGTATGAATAGCTGACTTAGTAATGTATAGGTGAGAGTCATTTGTGTGTCAGTAGTCTTATGGGTCTATGAATGAATAGGTGAGTATTTGTGTGTGGATGTTCAATTGTTTGAATGGGGTATGAGTGGGTGTTTGATTTTTTTTGTGGATGATGTCATCAGTGGTGTCCTCAGTGATATAATTTGAGATGACGCCAGTGATGTCATCAGTGATGGCACTGACCACCTCATGAGTGATGTAATATGCGAGGTCATAAGCAGTGCTCTATGGGAGCACAAGTTATAGTTAGCTGAGGTAATTATATCTGCTGAATTTCACTGGTTTTGTATGAGTGAAATGTGAGCCTAACTATAAAGTCCATTTAACCTTTAGTTTTTCAGTGAATTTCAATGTTTTTTTTAATAAAGTAATTTTCATTACTATACTTTAATCCAATCACGACCACTCGCGACCAAAGGCTGTGCACGACAGGGGGTTGGCTGCCAGGCCTGGTCTGTGGCCAGGCCCTGCAGCAAATCCCTATAACCACCCAACCCTGCGCCGCACACGGCCTGTCTCTTTGGGTGTGAGAGGGCGTATCTTGGTGTGGGAGTGGCTGTGAGAGCGTCTATCTGGGTCTGTGAGTGGGTGCGTGAGGGTCTGAGTGGGGCTGTGAGTGAGTCCCAGAGGTTCTAGTGAGTCTGTGAGTGGTTCTGTGATTGTCTGAGTGGGTCAGTGAGTGGGTGCATAAGGGTCTGAGTGGGTGTGTGAGTGGGAGAACGGTTGAAAGAGAGAAATTGAGACAAAGAGAGTGAGAGGGAGAGAGATAAAGAGTTTTTTTTTAGGCTTTGATGAATGATATACATAGAATTAGATATTTCTGGACAAATTGAAAAGAAAACTGTATTTGATAATTAAAAAGAGTGAAATTACCTTTCAGTGTGAACCTTAAACTTTTGAAGTTAAAAAAAATTAAGGAAGGAAAATGACTATGGGCACACCTGGCATAGAATCCTCAATCTTTAAGTGTAAGGGTCTGTGACCTTAACCTTTAAGGCATAGGTGACTCTTTACTGTGATGCTTCCAGACATACCTATGACAGTTAACCCAAGCGTGTGATTGGAAAGAAACACGAATGTTCAATCATTGGGATGGTTTAACAGTCAAAACAATAGTAAATAAACACACTGCCAAGTGATACTAGGATTTGAACCTTCAGCCTACTGAGTGACAGCACAAGACCTCAACCATTAGGCCAAAAGTGACTCTATTCTGCTCTGCATTCAAACGTAACTATAACATTCATACCAAACGTCTTTCAAGTCTGACTCTGTGACGTCATTGTATGGAGAGACCATTCCAATGGCAATCTCTCGCTCTCTCTTCCATCCAATTATGGGATGGAAGAGAGAGAGAGAGTGACAGGACCGTGGGGGAAGCCTCAAGGCCCTGTGGTACTAGCTGGTTCTCCAGGTCCTGCAGGAGCTGGCATTGCTCCCAAAAGCAGGGAGCTGCTTTAAATAGCAGCTCCCTGTATGTGGGAGCAATATTTTCATTGGTTTCCCTGCACAGATGAAAACTCTGCTTTCTGCAAGGGAGAGCTGTTTGACAGCTATCACTTGTAGAAAGTAAAGTGTTTACTCTGACTCAAAGCTCCTTCCAAGTGAGAGCAAACAGCTATGTCCTGGGGGTGGGCACCCCGGTACATAGCAGGAGCCGGCCCTGGGGGTGACTGTTTTTTCCCATATATAGCCATCATATGTTTTTGCTGCATATGTTAATATTTTATTCACTTCCAACTCCCTTGTAAATCTTTGCCACCCTAATCTTATCTTTACTACATCTCCTATCCTGACTTCACATTTTTCTGTTTTCATAACACCTTGGCAACTCCAGTTTCCAATCCAGCCTGTTCACTCTAGCCAATTGTATCCCTTCTTTCAGTGCCTTTACTACCGTCTCAATAGCAATGTTGGATTGTGTGTGATATAGGGCAGGTATTTTGTGCGCAATCCCACATTCTCTCAAGAAGTTTTCCTTTTCTCGTGAACAGAACTGTACCCTGTTATTTGTAAGAATAGAACATGGATAACTCTCTTTTAAAAATGTTTTCTAAAAACCTGATAACTGGAAATATCAAGCAAACGTGACACCTCAAACCATCTGGAAAACAAAGAATCAACAGATATGGAGCGGCAGGTTCTCCCCTTAATGGCCATCGCATATCCATTGTGACTTCTTCCCAGGGATATGATGGTAATTTTCTGCACACCATGGGTACACTACTGATCTTGAGACCTTTGTCACATGCCACACACTCCACACAATCTTTTACCATGCATTTGGCATCGTGATCCAAAGACGGACATCAGAAATCCCTTATAAGCCTCCCTTTAATTTTCACTATACCCATATGCCCTTCAGTTGAAAGTTGCAAAACGTTCTTCTGTAGACCCTCCTTTGACACTAATCTTGTTCCTCTAAGAAGAAACACCCTGTCAATTGCAAGTTCTTGTTCCAGTCTCCCCCAACAGTTTTTATGTATTCACATGCCTCCTACCATTTGATAACCACTGAATCACTTGTTTTAACTCACCATCTTTCTCCAATTCTTCACACCATTCACTCTCAGCAATGTACCCCTAGGTGATCTCACAAATGCTGATTCCATCTTTTCCCACTATGTCATCTACTTCCGCCATCACTGAATTACTCTTTCCCACCAGACGCAATAAGCAATCTGCTGAGAAATTGCTAGCTCCTGGGACATGCTGTATGACAGCACAATATTCTTGCACTCCCACTACCCATATCCTAATGCATAAGGATATGCAATCAAGTCCCTTTCTTGTAAATACTTCCACTAAGGGTTTGTGATCAGTTTGTTCACAATTGAACTTCTCTCCCCACAAAAATTGCCTGAATCTATTGATAGCCCAGATGCCAATGATTCTCTCTCTGACTGTACTCAGGCTCTCTCAGAGCACGCAAAATACATGCAAACAAATTTTCCTTCCCATCTTGTGTTTAAATAAGAGAGGATCCTAAGCCCTTGGCACTGGCATCCCAACCACTTTGGTTTCACACAAGGGAATCATATGCTTGTAATGAGGGTGCATTACATAACTCTTCCTTCACCCACCTGAATTCCCCAGCACACTCCTCTCAGCAGAGAAATTCTGTTGTTTTAAACACCTTTCTCATATTGTGAGTCTTACGAGCAAAGTCTTTTACAAACTTACTACAATACTTGACCATCCCAAGGAAAGACAACAGTACTTCTCTCATCCCAAACTTGCACTTTCCTGCCTTCAAAGTCAAACCAGCTTTTTTGTAACCTATGTAGCACCTCTCTCACTCTATGATCATGCTCTTCAATCGTCACTCCAAAAATTAAAATGTTGCCTTGGTAACACTTTATTCAGATTACACCCTTTAGGATGTTCATTGTGGATCTCAGAACGACGGCTGCAGTTGAGATTTTCCAAAAGGCAGACTTTTGACCCATAAAAGCTGTGAGGTGTGAGGTGTCACAAAAACCGTCATATCTTTAGATGTCTCATCTAGCTCAACCTGGTGAAATGCTCACACCAGGTCTAAAGTGGTAAAAATATTCACCCCTGAGAATGTTGCAATCATCTCTTCAATGTTGTGTGAGGAGAATGTGTCCCCTATACCCTCCCTAATTCAATGCTCGTAAGTCTGCACATAAATGTATGTCACCATTCCCATTCTGCACCACCACTTTAGGAGCCAGCCATTCTGTGTGCTTCCACTGGTTTGATCACCTCACTTTCACATAGATTCTCTAACTCTTTAGTTACTGATTCTTATATACCCAGAGGAATATGCATCACTTTACCCAATATGCCTCACATTACCCAAACAGTCACATTCTCTTATGAGCTTTTCACATCCGGATTTCTTTCACTTGGTCTTTTGCGATTTTGTTGGGATTCAGACTCACCCCAGCTCTTTCTGATTAACCCAACCCAACAAGACATTGCCCTCATGAGGCACATACATCTTACAATGAGTGTGCTTGTTCTTGACCTCTTTATCTGCCTCCAAATAACCCAACATCTTGATGACATAACCACCCGGTTTTACATCCATTTCTTTCAACTGTCTTCCACCAGGGAAACATTCCATTAATGTATTTTCAGAAATGACGGTGATGTGCGAACATGAATCGAACTTCATGTTAACCTGTGCGTCATCAATGGTCACCACCTGACTAAGATATCACTTGTCCCCGTTGCCTACTTGAACACTACTTTGACAATATTTTAGATTTTGCCAACCTTTTCCCTTTGCTTCTACAACATTTACTGAAATGCCCGTTGCCACCACATTTACTACAAGTTTGAAACAGTGCTGGACATGTTTTGTCATTATCCCTGTATCCTTGAAATCCACATAATTTGTCTTGTGTTGCCTTTTTTTTTTTTACTACATGCACTTCAGAAATACTGTCATTACCATGAGATTTCCCCTCCTTCCTCTGCTCTGAGTTCTCCTACACACGTATGCAACACCATTCGCTACTAATAGTATTTCTTCTAATGGAGGTTCATTTTTCAACCACAATTCTTCATGAATTTTGTCACTTCTACACCGCAATGCACATTGGCCTCTTATCCTCTCCTCAACAGTCCCTTCAAATTTGCATGTAGATTCCAACTCCCTCAACCCTGTAACAAACCTCTGAAGAAACTAATCCTGACCTTGGCTCCGTAGTCCAAAATGATACATTTCCAGCATTCTGCTCTTGCATGGCAAGTAATGGTGATGCAATTTCACACTAGTTATCTCATATTCATTGAGATAACGCTTCTCAATTGGATCCAGGTCCAGTAGATTCTCCAGAACCTCCTGACCCTCTGCACCCAAACAATGTAATAAAAGTGCATGTCTCCTCTCTGCACTGAGGTTTGTGCCACAGACACATGCATAATTATTAAAATCCTTTTTTCCATTTATTCCATTTGAGTAGAGGTTACCAGGAGAGCGAAAAAAATGGGGGTGTGGTAACATTCTGCATCTTTAACTTAGTGAAGCTTAAATCTGTAACTGAGTGTGAGCGTACAAGCACTATAATCTGTTGCTTAATCTGTTCCTTGTATGAATATTACAGTGGTTCCAGAACAGTTGTTATAATACCACTTGGCTGTAAAAGATGGCTGCCAGATTTGAACACAGTGCCTTGTTAAAAGATGGTTGCCAATTTTCCTTTTCGCCATATAGTTTTGTGGAACACAAAACCTATCTGTTTAATCTGATCTCTGATGCAATAAACCACTGTTTAAAAAATGTGCTAAGTGTTAGTGTGACTTTCCAAGCAATAATGGCCACTGCTGAAACACGGCGCAACAATGGATTCACAAACGCAAGAGGCACTGCTGAATTACTTGACACAGCTTCTGATGATATCGCAAATAATAATAGCCACCGCTGAGGCAAGGCGCACTAGCGTATGCTCAGAGAAGTTAACCTCCACCTAGTCACCTGACGTGGATTGCGGTGTTGTCTGCACATGTGCACACACTCATCCGACAAACAGCAACTGACAGACCACAGTCCAAGTCTGATTTACTGCCCTTCATCTTACACCAAAAGTCACAATTTGCTTCTCCTGTAAAACTTTATCACACCGGACTGTGCGCTGACCCTTCCCATGCACTGGCACTCAGGAGTCAACTGCACGCGCTAAGAACTCACAGTGACTCACATGCACTGCAGGCTTATGCTGGTGGTAGTCACACACTCTGGTCAGTCTACTCCTTGCAAAACAGAGGACTCCTGGATTAATTTGATTCCTTGCCCGATATACTAAATCTCCACTCCCCCGCAGGTCTCATTTGAAGGAGAAGGTCAGCACAATGTGTCTCAAGCTCCCTCTGTGGACTTCCCCAAACACAGGTATTCACCTCTACCTTGTTGAGGTGTCGGTGTCCTCCAGATGTCAGCCATCCCATCGTCTTTACCAGAAAATTAGGTGTTCTTCACGAAGGACAACAGACACATAGTAAGGGAGGCTAACCTTTATCAACATCTCATTCAAAAGCGGTCTACCAATAACTGACTCCCAGCTGTTCCCCCATTCTAATGCATTACAGGGTTCTAGCATGGAATGATACCACAGTGACATCACATCATGCCACAGTTTGCTTTCCTGAAAAATGATTGAAAAGAGCAGAACCAAAAGCTGCAATTTACAGAAAAATTTGAACATAAATTCACTAAAAAATATTAAGCACTAATGTAAATATTATACTATTTTTGTGGTTTGCCAGATACGTTTTGTTCTCTCCAGAGGTGTGGCGCTCATCCTCCCCAAGAAAACTTAGAACTTAGAATCATTGCAAAAGACTGGATTGTTCAGACAATTACCCTGAATATCATCTGAAGGGCTCTATGTATTAGAGCCACATAAAAAATATCTTGTTATGCAGTGTCACATGGCACCTTATAGCCCTCCATTGCACTTGCTGTGTGTTAAGCCTTCGAGAGTCTGATTTCTCACTGCTGGAGAACCCTGAATTCATATTTGATGAGGCACTATTTTTATACAATCCACTATAATAATGCAGCTGAGTTAGCCCACATAACAATTACCTTGCTCTTTAGAGAAGAATATGGAGCCAGAAGACATGGGCTCTGATCCCAGGATTCTTACTTTGCAGTACTGTGCAATACTGAGCAAATTACATACTGCATCAGGACTCTGCTTCCAATATCTGCCAACACTGGGACTTTTATTATGCAGGGCAGAATTCATACCCATGCAAATAACCTGGAAATTGCTTTTATTGGGTTCAAGCACATTAGGGCGAAAACGCATTATAATCTGAAATAAATAAAGTGAAAACTTGGTTAGTCATGTGAAATATACAAAGGGATATATATGTAAGCATATTTTATGCAGCAATATTAGTTGAAATAAAACTCCTAAAATATTTACATACAATGCTACCAGTCAAATGGCTCGCAGTGTATCCAAAATGTGCCAGTGCCTTCCCATGCATCGCTGGAATGCAAGCACAAAAGAACATGGTATTTATAAGCATCTTAGTTAACCTTGAAGCGGAAACAATGGAGGTTGGTCTACAGAGTGTGTGTTTATTTCCGCTCCTCCTGATTGTTTCACATTATCTGGGAAATGCCAAATACTTTGATTATGCAGAAAAAAAAGTTGGTTGGAGAGGCATTACAGTAGCTTGCACCAAGCTTCACATATGAAAACTAGGCCAGGTAGAAAATAAACTGATGGATTTAATTTCTTACACAGCTATTTCATTTCAGGTTCATGAACTACGCAGATGTTTCAGGAGCTTCCGGTGTTACACGCTCACCCTCTCACATACAGTCACATGCATGTGCACTCGAACACTTATCCACACTACTTCTGTCACATGTACAAACGTCTCTCATACGTGCGAGGGACTTCCAACTCAACCATGTGATCCTTCCCATCACCCCTCCTGATCCACTTGGTATGCCTTAGATCAACCCCCGCTTTTTGGAATACGAGGGAGCCTCCAAACCAGCCTGGCACACTTTAAATAGTGATAATATATCAATAAATGTCTTTCTACAAATCCTTTCTTTGACCGCCAGTGGAATCAGCCGTAATGGTGGGGGGTCGCCTTGCGAGGGTCTGATATCTTTGCACACTGATTTGCCCGACCCTCCCTTTTGTGCTGCCACCAGACCAAGCCTTTGTGGGGTCAGGGCTTCCTTCTGGAGCCTTGTCAATTAACTCTGCCTGACCCTTCTCCCTGGTGCCGTCCCCCGGCTCCTTGACCTTCTCACCTTTTTGTTTTCTATCCCTGGCACCGCCCTTCTCATTTGTTTGATCCTGCCATACCATCTGTGTTGTACTGCTTGACGCCCCTGCTGGCTAGAGCCTTGCCCCATCTGCCTGAGAGCACTTTGTGTTTTATCTGTGGGCGTTCCTCCTGCCACTAGGGGAAGCCAGGATGTCATAGTAGGCCACTGCCATGGTGGCATACCTATAGCAAAAGGAGTTGTTGCACCCGGCCACGCCCACCAGGGATTAACTGCAAATGGTGTAAGACAGTTCGGTGACTGCACCTGGGGACCCACTCCCCCAAACCAGGGGTGGCCTTGAAGATGTTGATCCTGATTGGACCCACTCATTAGCCCTGATGTATCCTGCTGAATGGAGTTAACTATGCCTACTTGTGTCCCAAAGTTAGCATTGCCCCCATTCGTTGGCCCCCTGCCGCTTGACCATGCTCATTTTGCTGCACTTGTGTCTCACCCTCTTGTGCTGTGGGTTGTTGATTCAATTCTGTGGTTACTGCCGTGCAGGCTCCAGGCATCTCCTCTCATGTCCCCACGGTCGTCCTCAGTGGTGATCGACCAGGCATCTTCCTCTGGTGAGGTAAGAGCTTGTTGCCCCTTTGGTTCCCGAGCTGCTGCGGTTCTGTGTCACACGTTGCACCTTGGTGGTGCCCTTCTTCACTCTCTGACCACAGGCCCCAGAAACACTTTCAGGTGCCACCGTTCTGGCTGCATGCACCCTGCACCTGGAGCCCGCAAGGGGGACACTGTACTCCTTGTTGTCAGATTCACCCTTTGCCTTTTTTGGTGTGGGGTCTCTGGAGCTCCTCACTTGCCATCCGAAGCTGCAATCTGTGCTTTCTGCTGTTTGATCAATAGTTTGTGAGCCTTCGCGAGGAGCTCCTCCAAGTCAGCATCTAGCTCGGGCCCTGAGCTAGGCGTGGCCACTGCTTGTTTCCTAGGCCATGGTGCACTCTCTTCCTCATCCCTGAAACAGGTGGGGCTCTTCCTCTCCCTGCCCCTTTCAGCGTACCCTACTCCTTACTCCATCCTCCTTGATTTGTCCTGGATTCCTTATGTGGTTGCTGTCTCCCTAGAGCTGCTTGCAAGGTATGTGCCCCAGTGAGGTGGGCAGCGACCAGGCAAAGAATGTTGTGCTGGTCAGCAGCAACCAGCCAGACCTAATCTCCTCATGTAAGACCAACCCAGCCCAAAGGTTCACAAATTATACTGCCACATGATTTGTTCACTTTGATTGCAAAAATGCTGCTGTAGCTTTATATTCAAGCGCAGAGGAGCACTTTGGTCGTCCGACCCACAGCAAGTTAATTAGGGCTTACGGGGGTGGCATCGGTGATCATTTCTATTTCTATTTGCTGTTTGATGTATGTACTGTTAAGGGCCAAAAATACCAGCTTTATGTGATTTTGCGTATTCTTCTACTGACCAGGCATTAAAATACTGGTGGTGCCGGTGGAAAACTGCTCAGGTGGTAACCCATGTGGCAGGACGCTGCTGAAAATCCCCTGTGGGAAAGCTGTGACTTGTGGCAACCCATGGAATATGTTGCTTACCAGTGCTTTCTGATGGAAATTCCTGTCGTATTTGGGCACTCGTGACATCTGGTTACTACTCTTGAACATGGTTATTCCTACAATGGGCATGCACAAAATTATTATGTGAGTTCTTGATATAAAAATAACAAATTGATATTTGGAGACAAAGACCCTCATCACAACCCTGGCGGTCGGTGATAATGTGGTGGTAATGCCGCCAACAGGCTGGCGGTATTAACTTTAAAATTATGACCACGGCGGAAACCGCTCAGACAGACAGCCACTTTAACATATCGACCGCCAGGGCGAAATCAACAGGCACCACGGCGGTAACCGCCTACAGCCAGGCAGAAGACAGTGTTCCGCCCACTGTATTATGACACACCAATCCGCCACCTTTTCCGGGGCGGTACCTACTACATCAAAAGCCTGGCGGAAGCACTGCACAGAAGGTAAACAACTCGCCTCTGGAGACTCAAGGAAGAACCATGCCGCCATGGAGCCCGAGTTGCATGTGTTCCCCATGCTCTTCTACGTGCTGCTTCACTACGAACACCATCGCCGGCGAAGACGACCACGGTGAGTACTGCCGCTTAGCACACAGGGGAGGGGGGGGGAAGGAAAAAGAGAGTGATGTACACACGCAACACCCCCACCCCAACACCATACACACAAGCAGATGCAGTAACATAACATATTCACCCTGTACCCCTCAGGAATAATGTAAGGACAACTACAATAGAGTAAAAAGAACGTAAGAAGATAAATGTAGTAGTAATACATGCATCCAAATAAAAAAGTATATACATATTCACAAATCAAGGGACACTGACCAGTCCTCAATGTTCGTGGGCCACAGGGCCACATCACAAAGTACAAGGCCCTACCTCACTCCTGCAGCAACACGGAGAGAACACTGCTCAGGTTGAAAATAGCCAGGCGCCTCAGGGAGGTGGGGAATGGAGGGGCACCTCAGCCGGAAGATGGTACAATGTCACTGGTCCTGGATGGGGCAACATGCCCTGTGCTCGGTCCTGGGGAGTGCAAGGCCACAGTCTCTCAAGTGGGTGACTTCCCACTGACTTGTACTGGGGAGTGCAAGCATGCAGTCTTTCAAGTGGGTGACTTGCCTACATGCTCAGGAGGGGGCAACATGCCCTGTGCTCTTTCCTGGGGAGTGCAAGGCCACAATCTCTCAAGTGGGTGACTTGCCCACTGGCTCTGGAGGGGGCATCGTGCCCAGTGAGCTTCATCCTGGGGAGGATGGGGTGAGTGTATGGCTTCTCAACTGGTTCTGGAGGGGGCATCATGCCCAGTGAGCTTCATCCTGGGGAGGATGGGGTGAGTGGATGTCTTCTCCACTGGTTCTGGAGGGGACATCATGCCCAGTGAGCTTCATCCTGGGGAGGATGGGGTGAGTGGATGGCTTCTCCACTGGTTCTGGAGGGGGCATCGTGCCCTGCGATGCAGATCTTGGAGAGTGCAAGGTCACCGTCTCTCACCTGGGTGTCAGACCCACAGGATTTTGCAGGGGCCAGGCCACACAACAGCCCATGGATGCAGGGCTACACACTGTCCACCGGCTTTGACGGCTGGTCAGTGGTGGCAGTGGGGGTGCTGCTGGTGGAGCTGGCAGTGGTTGGGGGAGGCTCCAGCCCATCCCCTCCAGCCTCGGACGGCTGCCCACGGGGGCTGCTGGTGGCGGTGCTGGCAGTGGTGGCCCCCCCTGCAGCCTTGGACTGCTGCCCACTTGGGCTGCTGGGGATGGTGACAGTGCTGGCGGTGGTGCTGTTGGCAGTGGTGGGGGGAGGTTCCAGCCCATCCCCTGCGGCCTCGGATGGTTGCACCACCATGTTTGGTGGAGGGGGCTCCGACTGAGTCCCAGCACTGGGCCCCTTAGCTCTACTACCTGCTGTTGCAGGCCCCTTGTCCGTCCTTCCTTCCTTCCAGCAGCTGGGGATGGCTCCTTGCCCTTCCTTCCAGCAGCTGGGGATGGCTCCTTGCCCTTCATTCCAGCAGCTGGGGATGGCTCCTTGCCCTTCATTCCAGCAGCTGGGGATGGCTCCTTGCCCTTCATTCCAGCAGCTGGGGATGGCTCCTTGCCCTTCATTCCAGCAGCTGGGGATGGCTCCTTGCCCTTCATTCCAGCAGCTAGGGATGGCTCCTTGCCCTTCATTCCAGCAGCTAGGGATGGCTCCTTGCCCTTCATTCCAGCAGCTAGGGATGGCTCCTTGCCCTTCATTCCAGCAGCTAGGGATGGCTCCTTGCCCTTCATTCCAGCAGCTAGGGATGGCTCCTTGCCCTTCATTCCAGCAGCTAGGGATGGCTCCTTGCCCTTCATTCCAGCAGCTGGGGTTAGTTCCTTGCCCTTCCTTCCTGCAGCTGGGGCTGACTCCTTGCCCTTCCTTGAAGCCCTTGGGCAGGCACCCTTTTCCGTCTGGCTGCCTGTGGCCAGGATTCTTTCCCACCTGGAGTAGCTGGGGACACTACTGTGCTCGTGGACTGGATGGCTGAGGTGCTTGCCTGGGTTTTGACCACCCTAGCCTGACGTGAGGGACGGGTAAGGGCTAGGGAAGAGTTCAATGGTGACGAGGAAAAGCTTCTTAGGGACATTGGGGCGGGAAGAGGGAGATGGTTTGGGAGTGGAGGAAGAGGGAATGGTGGTAGGAGGTGTCAGTCTGCTGTGTTTGGGTGCATGGGCTGGATGCTGTTGTGAGGTGGATGGCTGTTGGGTGTCTAAGTGCTTGCGTTTGTGTACTTTGGGAGGAGGGGCACAGACACAGTGGGAGAGGACACAGGGGAAGTGGGGGATGTAGGTGGGTGACTGCCAGTGAGGGGTGTGTACTGATAGGTGTGCTGGTGATGATGGTAATGGATGAGGATATAGTGCATGCAGGTGCGAGTGGAGACACAACTGGGAGAGGTGGAGGACGAGGAGGAGGTGAACACAGTGGAGGCAATGGATGTTGGTTTGTCTGATTCTGGATGTTGTTTGTGTGAGTGGCTGTGGGATGAAGTGTGGTGCTTGTGTTTGTCATGTCCACTCTTGTGTGTTGTCCTGGGTGCCTGCTCGTCTGACTGTGTCCTTGGGATAGGTTGGGGTTGAGGGGAATGGGGTTGGGAAGAGGAAGTTGGAGGGGGGAGGGTGGAGGGTGGAGGGTGGAGGGTGGAGGGTGGAAACGGGGACAATGGCTGCCATCAGAGAAGAGACCAGAGCCTGGATTGATCTCTGTTGGGCCGCCAAACCAGTGTGAATGCCCTCCAGAAATGCATTGGACTGTTGCATTGGGGCTGCCAGCTCCTGGATGGCATTCACAATGGTTGACTGCCCAACAGAGATGGATCGCAGGAGGGCAATAGCCTCCTCATTCAGGGCAGCAGGGCTATCTGGGGCAGGGCCTGAGGTGCCTGGGGTGAAGGAAATGCCCACCCCCCTGCGTGAGTGGGCACAGGAAACTTGCTGAGGGGCTGCTGGGAGGGCGGTGCTGGTACGGGGGTTGCGGCTGTACCTGTAGCTGGGGTGGGCACAGAGGTGTCCGCCACCACCAGGGAGCTTGATTCGGAGGAGGTATCCATGTCCGAACTGTGCCCTCCAGTCTCCGCCGTGGTGCTCCCCTCGCCCTCTGTGCCACTAGTGCCCTGACCATCGGCGGAGTCGGCCTCCTGGGTCCTGTGGGATGCAGCTCCCTCCATCGCCGGTGCCTCTGCTCCTCTGCCAGATGGTGCTAATGCCCATAAGGACAGGGTGACAAAACAAAAAAAGGGGGGCGGGGGAAAAGTGACAAAGGATACACTTGGTCAGTGGCAGCAACAACAACACAGTCACACACAGGGAACAGGACTATGCATTAGGCAATGCACTACCAGTCACAATGCTAGTCAACAGCCCATGGATAGGGACACCTAACGCAAATTGCAGCATACCTAAGACCCACAGACCCCAGCCCAGTAGTGGATGCCTACTAGCTTGGTTGGAGGACTTCCACATCAGAATCCTGCCCAACGTGGGACCTACTCTGCAATGCCAGGCCTGGCCTAGAGGCTCACACAGGGCCCACACCCCCAACCCGGATACCACCCCACCAGGCGTAAGTTGTAAATTAGGGCACTGTACACACCCCCTTGTGGCTGCCGTGATGCCCCCAAGTGCCCTAGCTCCGGATAGGTCACCGCCAGTATGTGGGCCATCAGGGGGGTCAGGTTTCGACGGGCACCCCTTCCTTGTTGGTAGGCCATCCCCAGCTGGGCCTCCGCTGTCTTCCCCGCCCAGCGTCTCAGGTTCTCCCACCGTTTCCGACAGTGGTTGCTCACTCGCTGTAGACCCCTAGGGTCCGCACGTCCTTGGCAATGGCACATCATATACTCTTCTTTTGATGGGCGCTGACCTGCAGGGAAATAGACACAGGGAAAGGTATTAGTCCGACCGTCCTGCCTGTTACACTCATGGCCCACCATGCCCCTTCCCATCATAATTAGCACAGACATGGCCCAGCATACATGCTGCACGCTGCCCAGGGCCCATCCACCAACCCCCCCACATGAGGCCTTCACACACAGCACTCCATGCATTCACACCCCATGCATCGTACTCACGGTGTAGTCACCTGTTGGTCTGGAGGCACATACAGCAGTCGGTACTGGGGTAGGACCCCATCCACCAGTCGCTCCATCTCCACTGAGGTGAAAGCAGGGGCCCTTTCCCCAGTAACACGAGCCATGGTCAGTTCCAGACACAGGTCACAGAAGCACTTGCAGTGTAGGTCCTCCCCTGTTGAGGGTCAGGTAGCAAGTGAGTGAATAGATAGAAAATGGTGGTCACGTCCGTAGCGGTGCGTACCATCACCGCCGACGTACATCACCATTGGCCACTGTACCCCATAGGGCCCAATGATAACCAATGAGGATTTGCACGGCAATTCTCAACCGCCTCCTGCAACAGCACACAACGTCAGTGGAATTACCTCATTTCCACCTGTCCCTCCATACAGGATAGGTGGACGCCATTTTAGGGGGGGTGCGGGCCATGGATCCTAACTGTGTCACAGTACACAATTGCACTATTTGGACATCTCCAACAAAATAATGTTACAATCGCAATATGCATTGAACTGTAGTGGTTGGAATGTACAGATAATGACCAGCTGCTCACTTTTTTGCCCCATCGATTTCAACCGCTGCGGATGAATAGGAGATGGAGACATCCCCTGTGTACAGACCCCCGTGGACTTGGCAACAATGGAGGACAGGCACATCATCCTCACCTATAGACTTGACAGGGCCACAATCACAGAACTGTGTGCCCAATTTGAGCCAGACCTAATATCTGCTATCCATCAACCCACCGGGATCCCCCTCTTGTGCAAGTTCTATCAGTGCTCCATTTCCTGGCAACTGGTTCTTTCCAAGTGACAGTGGGCTTGGCAGCAGGAATGTCACCGCCAATGTTCTCAATTGTGCTGACGAGTGTGTGGTCTGCCCTGATTAAACATGTGCAGCTTCATTGTTTTCCCCCCAGTGGAGGATTTGGCCACAGTGAAAGCTGACTTCTATGCAGTGGGACATATCCCCAACATTATTGGGGCAATCGATGGAACACATACAGCATTTGTTCCCCCCTGTCGAAATGAATAGATGTTCAGAAATCGAAAGAGTTTTCACTCCATGAATGTCCAGATGGTGTGCCTGACGGACCAGTACTTCTCCCACATCAATGCAAAGTATCCTGGGTACATGCATGATTCCTTTATCCTGAGGAATAGCAGCATCCCAAATGTGATGGCCCAACTCCAGAGGCACAGGGTGTGGGTATGGTGTGGGCCCTAAGGGTGAGTGTGTGACTAACAGTTGTCCCTCGATATTTGCAGGTGACTCTGGTTACCACAACCTCACATGGCTACTGACCCCTGTGAGGAATGCCAGGAGAAGGGCAGAGGAACGTTACAATGAGGCACATGGGCGAACAAGAAAGATTATAGAAAGGACCTTCGGCCTCCTGAAGGACAGGTTTTGCTGCCTCCATCTAACAGCTGGATCCCTGTGCTACTCACCCAAGAAGGTCTGTCAGATCATAGTGGCATGTTGTATGTTGCACAACCTTGCCTTGCAACGCCATGTGCCTTTTCTGCATAAGGAGGAGGCTGGAGATGGCTGTGTGGCAGCAGTGGATTCTTTGGACAGTGAAGATGATGAGGCAGAGGATGAGGACAACAGAACTGCAATTATTCACCAATACTTCCAATGAGACACAGGCAAGACAGTGTTACTACACATATAATTTGCAGATGTTGGTGCCCCACTATTGCTCCTGGTGTGTTCAGTGCAGCCAACTACAGGTCTTTCCTATGTAAACATTAATGTACAGTTGAACTGCAATGTCTGAACCTGGTTAAACAAATACATTTTGAAAACATTTGACATACACCATAATTGTATTTTATCAAAGTGTGTTTATTGCAGTGCTCTGAAGAAGACGGGATAGTGCAATGGGCTGGGATGATGATAGAGGAAAGTCCAGGTTAGAATCCAGTCAATTTGTATCACAGGTGCATTGTCCAAGGGGGCATAGGAAGGGGCGCAATGGCAGTTCAAGGTGGACAGGGTAACAGAGTGGGACACAAGGGTGACAATCAGGAGAGTCTTATTTCCTGGCAGGGGTCTTGGCAATAATCTCTGGCTTCTGCCTGGATCGCAGGGAACATTTGCGGGGTGGTTCTCCTTCTGCAGGGGGAGGGGTACTAGTGGCCTGTTGGTCCTGTGGCGGGATCTCCAGTCCACTTGCGGCAGCACAGGTGGAGGGCTGTTCAATGGTTTGGCTAGTGTCAGGGGCCCAGTGGTGTGCCACTGACTCCCTCATACTGTTGGCCATGCCTGCCAGCACCCCTGCAATGGAGACAAGGGTGGTGTTGCTGGCCTTCAAATCCTCCCCGATCCCCAGGTACCGTCCCTCCTGCAGCCGCATGTTCTCCTTCAACTTCGCGAGGATCTGGCCCAGCGTATCCTGGGAATGTTGGTATGCTCCCAGGATCGCCGTGAGTGCCTCCTGGAGGCTCAGTTCCCTGGGCCTGTCCTCACCCTGTCACACAGCAGTCCTCCCAACTTCCCTGTTGTCCTGTGCCTCTGTCCCCTGAATGGTGTACCCACTGCCACTGACCCCAGGTCCCTGATTGTCCTTGTCCTGTGTTTGCGGGGTGGCCTGGGGTCCCTGTAGTGGTGGACACGCTGCTGACTGGCGTGTCCTGTGGACAGAGGTATGGGCCTGCTGGATGGGTGCAGTAGTGGTGTTTCCTGAGGGGGGAGGCTCTGTGGTGGTGTGAGAGTGTGCCTGGGTAACCATCTGTCCAGAGGTCCCCGATGGGCCAGGTTGGTCATCCTGATCAAGGCGCCCAGAGCTACTGTCATCACTGTGGGCCTCTTCTGTGGGGGGACTGGATGTTGCTGGAACCTCTTCGCCGGTGACACTGGCTGGGTTACCTGTGGGAATGTAAATGCAGTGTTATTGTTTCTGCGTGTGACATATTGTGCATGGGTGGGTTGCCCTCTATGGTTGTTATTGCCATGGCAGCTTTGCCTTGTGTGAGTTGTTATTTCGTTGTGGGTAATGTGGGTGTGTGTTTTATAGTGTTGTGGGTGTGTGGGTGTGGTGTGTGTATGTGTGTCAGGTGTGTGTAGTTTGAATTGACCAATGTAGGGTTGGTGTGTGTGTGTGTGTGTGTGTGTGTGTATTTTGAGCTCAGCGGTATGTTCCGCCAATGGTTTACCCCCATTGAATGTCCGCCACGGTGATTTGTGGGTCATAATGTTGTGGGTGTTGTTCTGCTGGCGTAACTGTGTGGGTTTTGCTACTGCAGTTTATCACTGACCTTTGGGCTGGCGGACTTGTGTGTGTGGTTGTATAGTAATGGATTGGTATGTGTGTGTCATATTATGGTTGGCGGATATCTGCCGCAGCAGCGGTATGTTGTCGGCAGTCGGCATTGCGGTAAGTGGGATTTACCGCCAATGTCATAATGAGGGCCAAAATGTCTATTCTCTACAAAGATAAAGCTGCGGTTTGGAATTGAAGGAAGCTATTTACAGAAAAGTACAATCTTTTTATTTCTGATGACTGATTTATTTACTCACAAAGAAATGCAGGTATCTGGGAGCAAAATGTGTGTATTTTCAGAAAATGGCAATTTGTCGTTTGAAGGATACAAGTTAGTTCAGGGGAAACAAAAGCTAGTATTACTGGAGGCCAAATGTGAATACATGAAGAAAACAGCAGACTGATGTTTGAGTGGAAATGATTGCATTTGTGTAATCCATTTAAATTTGATGTCAGAGTGACAATTCAGCCCAAGTCAAGGACCTTTATTGGGAATGGTATTAAACCCATGATGCCAGAGGGTACGTGCTCCCACGGTTGTTATTTCATTACTCAAGTGGAAGTATTTCATCATCTATCCTGAAGTAGCTTTTTGATATTATTTATCATTTTCCACACCTTGCCCTTTCGGATGAAATTATCAGCTGTTATATATGATTGCGAATTTAGTTTGACAGGGATGGGAAAGTTAAAGGAAGCCGAAGGTAGAAATGAAGAAAAATACTGTATATTTCTTGAAAAATGAGAGGACGTCAGGACAACTTACGCACAACGAGTATTTGAATTGCCCATAAAACCTATGGCTTTTCTACAACTCTATAGGGAAATTATACATAACAATCTATTTCTGTGCCACAGTGCTTTCAATGTTTTTGTGGCACCCATCTCTTCATAAAACGTAGAGGAATTGAGATTGCTTCACACGCCATGAATTTTGACATTTTTCATGAGCGTGATCACCTTCGAACCTATGGCTTTAACAAATGTATTCGAAACTTGTATGCATGTATGCAGGCATTTGTCTGATAGAGAGTAAACAAAGACACACAGCAATGGGGCACTGTACACAAATAATGTTTACAATGTGGTACAGATGTGCTGGGGAGAGGGAAGAGGAGAACACGTGTACAGCATCAAGGTCAAAGGTCCATCATAATATAATCCATAGGCTCCATACTTACAAGTTAAATAGTTGTACTCTATGTATTTGTGGGTACACTAGCTTTATAAAACGCATATAGTGCACACAATTAAAAACAATACACCTATAAATACATCATCAACTGACATCATACTTAGAGGAGTAATCCAAAAAATAGTTTTCTTCTCTTGTATTTATATAGATATTGAACATAAGCCTTCTCTGCCCAACATGTATTCGGTGTTCATTCTTTGATATTATGGATATATTAATACATTTCATAACCATCAATAATTTGACAGCAATCAATCACCTGGGGTTGGAAATTATTCTGCATTATACACACCCACACAATCTACTATTTAAACCAGTGGTTCCCAACCTTTTCACTTCTGTGGACCCCCATTTTAGCATAACTGGAGCTCAGGGACCCCCACTGAATCATATTTGGAACCCAGGGACCCCCACTAAGTCATTACTGAAAGCTGGGGACCTAATCTGTAAGTATTATTTAATTTTCTAAGCTGTAGCGGACCCCCTGAAGAGGCTTCGCGGACCCCCAGGGGGGGAACCACTGATTTAAACAGTTTTTTACAAACCACTTCTAGACCTCGTGATGTCAGGGACCCTGGCAATGACATTTGGTAGAGTCGACACAGTAACAGGGACTCTGCAGAGAAAAGGGATCCAATGGGAGAGCTTTGCATTAGGGAAGAAGACGTCAAAAGTCAGAAAGAACAGACACTCAGGAAGTAATTTGGTTTTCAGAAAAAGTAACACCCAGCAAGTGCAAGACACATATTTAACAACATTAACAGTAAAGGGAATGTGTGTAAAGCACTCAAGAGCTCTACACAGTAAGACTGAAGCTCAGTAATTTCCTCACCCACAATTGCTATTACAAATACTGACTGTGTATACCCACATACAGGGCATACATGCAAAGGCAGGGTATGTGGAGCTCATACATATGGTAATGTTATAAAAGTAACATAAACAATATTCAACAGGGGACTTGAAACACCACCTAGGTTGTCAACTGTGCCCACGAAGCTTGGCAATCATACAGGAGCAGACAAGGCAATATCAGCAAGAATGGTCAACTAAATTCACAGCAACAATAGACAAAGACCTAGAGAGGCCTCATGTTAAAAAGGAAAGAAGAAAAAACAAAGGAAATGCTAGGTAGAAACCAAGAAAAAAAACAGACTGGGAAACTGGCACTAAGGCAGTAAAGAAAAGAATGTAGCAAAACTAGAAACTGGAACTAAAGTAAAGGGAAAGAAAGGCAGAGAAAATGGTAGCTACAAAGATAACCTGTTCAAGAATGAACGATACACTAAAATAGTGTTAGCCCAGGAATGAGGAATTAAGGAAGCACTGCATGCAATGCTAGTTCAAGGAAAAAGGATAAGCTAAGGCTACGGAACCTTCTGGAAACAAGTTAGGAAAGCTCCGGAACTGGGAAATATGGGGATCAGTCAAACAGCAACACTGCTAAAACGACAAGCGCTGGACTGAAGAAAACTGAGGCTTGAAAGAGCTCACTACCGTGATATGCCTCAGGTGTGAGCAGGCTTGCAGCTGCTAATCACAGGTGTGGTGATTTCCTCGACCCAACCTTGGCCTTCTGGGGGAAGAGACTAAGTAGTCAGCAGGGAATTCTAGGTATTGGAGTTTTTTCTTAGCAAGAAAGTCAACTGGCTTCCGCAAAACCTGGAATGGATCTAGAATGAACTAGAATTTCAGAATAGTGTTGAAGAGTCGGGAAATCACTATGTGGATGTAGTGGAAGGTTCAGAAGCTTATATGAACTCTGGAAACTTCAACAGGTCGAGCCTACCTGAGCGCAGGGAGTAAATTGTGACACACAGTTAGACCGAACGTAAGCATAAATCTCTCAGGAAATGTTAATGTTTCAGGACTCTTTCACATTTCTCCTTTATTTATTTTGATCTCCATACTCAGTAAGGAAAGGCACCTTTGTGTACCAGACACTCTCACGTTTCTATTGAAACAGGTTCTCAGCTGGGGGTACTTACTCTTTTATATGCCCTCATGATATTATATCTCTTCTCTGTCTGTTAATTTTGAAGCAGATACATTTATTTGCCCCTTTTTAATAATCATAAAAATCAGAAATCCCACTGTTTTTAGTAACCCGGAGTACTAACAAGACTGTCTTTCCTTGGTCCCTTATGAGGTTTACCCACTTTTAGCAGTCAGGAAACCCATTGTCAGTTATAAGTCAATGCAGAGATGCGATTCTCCTTTCCTCGGACCACGCTCGCTGCATGCAACTAAGAAAATTATTATAATGCTTTACTGTAGAAAAGACTTTGCTTATTGTCTTCACTCAGCAGTATCAGTTGACGACATGATTTGACATAGTGAGTCAAATACACAATAGGTGATGGTGTGGAAAGTGTGCAATAAGACTAACCAGTGGCAATCGCCCGGTGAAAACAACCATTCGTTCTTTGCCCACCACGCGACCTTAGTTTGGACCCAACCATGTGCAAATCAATACTGACACTGCTTGAATAGGAACAGTCCAGCCTTAACTGCCAGGCCAGGTTCTCCCTGAACCAGAATATAAGAAACCCAAGACTGGTTTCATCCTGATCAGTCGTGTGTGCCTTGGCTCCAGTGGCATGCTGAACAGGGGATCCATGTCGAGGCATTACCTTGCACTTAGGGTGGTACATCAAACACACAAATGTGATGGAGGAATGCTTGCATTTTGTCTAACCACTGGCAATCACGCCAGGTAGCATCCAAACCCATCGCTGGACCTCAGGAGGAGCTTATCAGTAGCAAAGCTGAGAATGTGACATTCTGATTGGCTAACAGAACACAGTGGCATAACAAAACTTGAGGGGGTCCCCCTGCAAGCTACCTGGATGGGGCACCCTACCCCTGGACCCGGTCAGGGGTCTGCCGCCCACGCACAGTGTACTGTGCTGAGGGGGCCCACTGGAGCTTGGGGGGCCCTCCGCAGCTCGAGGGGTTTTGGCAGCCATTGTTACGCCACTGATGGAACATGATTAGGTCACAAACTTCGGAGCTCAGAAAAGCATGTCTTTATTGCCAGCTTGTGCCCTCCGTCTTATTAAGCTGATTGGTCAGAGCAGCCTGCATATTGCTTTGTACCTAATTATTTTATTTTCATGGTTTTCCATAGCATGGACCAGGCCTCCAGGGTGCTAGAGCACTGCACGAAAAGAAGTCATTACATTTTAAGGACATTAAAACTAGCCAATTGCGGAAAAGATTGAGATGTGCAGGGCTTAAGTGTGCAACAGCGCAATGTATACTACCACATATATGTTTTAAGCACTTGGCAGGTTATCGGAGAGACACTACGTATAGTATGATTCAAGAGTGCAGTCGCTTAAGTTGCATGTATTAATGAAATGAGGCATGATCCACTCACTGGATTGAGGAATTTATCACTTGCAACATGAGGCAGTTTGACCCTGGCAGAGAAGAACTGATATACTGACGATGACAGTTTAGTGCTCTCTTGGTAGCGCAGAGAAGCCCTGAGAACTCTAAAGTTAGCACGTAAAATCAGGCACAATAGGTCTTAGGCTGCATCTGTTGCAAAATCACTTCAGGGCAGGTCTGATCTGATGACAAATCTGTGGGGATAGATGTTTTCAGACAGACCTGGACCTATGGGAGAGCTGCCAACTGATCGTGCCCATAAATTGCTTTATAAAATTTTATGAGGCTCTGCAGGTTTTGATATTAATTTTTATGTTTCTGCTTTTTCCAAGTCAAGCAGGTGCAGCTGCAACACAATTTATTCTCCTGTCCTTATGATGCCAGGCAAAGGCTTCCGTAACTGACTCCTCCCTGCTGGTGCTGTACCACAGGAAAACAAGAATTTGCAATGCAATGGGTCTCGCGCCTGCTCGCGTTTGAGCTATTAGCGTTGTAAATTCCTAACTGGACTTGCTACATAAATTGAAAATGAAAAGTAAAACAGTTGACATAAGCAAGCTGATTCAAAGTACCATTGCTGTCATGAGCATAAGCGCACTGGAGAGACGTAAAAGGAAAAAGAAGTTTGCTCTCAGTCAAACATATTGGCAAACGTGCAATTATCCATGTAACAAGGTTGATTGCCAAGGCGGCAACAAAACTGCCCCAAGGAAGGACAAAGGTAAAGCATTTACCAATGAGAACAAAGGATTTTTGAAAGGCGAGCCCACTAACGAGTGAAAGTGATGGGTGTGGGGTGGGTGTGGTTAAAAGCCCACAGATCGATTACAACAGGTCAGAATACTTGCGCGTTCAACCTAAAAAGCCTAGAGTGGTTGGTTCCTCCAGCGACAAGGTGTACTACTGGGAGTTCTATGCCCTGTGTATTAGGCCCGGACAGTCACATACATGGGATGCTGGGTCGCACATCTCTTTATAAGAGGCAGCGGGCTGTCACTGCCCTGCACACTGAGCCCTCTCTTGTGACTTGCCTATAGTTATTCTCTCATTTTTCTGCCCTGCCTCCCAGAGTGTCAAGAATGCTACTGATGTCATCATGGGACGTGAATGGTGTTTACTTATGTATAGAAAATCAGTTAAAATCTATTGGAAGCTGAGCAGGGAAAGTTATTGTTAGCGCGTTTCTCTTTGCAAATTTCGGAGCCAATTAAGCTCCATTGGATAAATCAAATTTTGCAGCTGAGGTCAACAAATCAATACATTCAGTGAATGTGAAGCATATTAGGTACATTTCCTCTGCTCGCCTAATGAAGACAGCAAGGCTTCCCAGGAGCTCGGGATGGGGAAATACCGGGCCACGTGAACAGGGATGTAGCTTGGGAATGGAGGGGTGTGCGGTTGGGTGTGGGGGTTGGTTTGTGACACCCCCACCCCCCAATGTATGCATTTGTGGTTTGAGGGTTGGGTCTGGGGCCCTGAGCCAGGTCTCCCATGCCTTTGTTGGTTTTTTCATCATCCTAGTTTGACTAAAAGGTTTTAACTGGTTATTTTTTCAATCAGGAGCTTATGCAGGGCCCACCCAATGCAAATCAGTATTAAACCTGTTCCTCATGGGAATAAAGTATCCCAAATGTTGGCCATCCCTCCACCCTTCAGCGTACTGTTTTTTAGTTGGGAAAAGTATGATTCACACTGTTTAAGCTACAGCCGTGCACGTGAGACAGAAACTAGCCCGGATAGCTTCTCAGCATTTCTTCCTCCTTATCCAGGGGGGAAACAAAACAGGAAGTGCTGAGGGAGTGCTTGTCTATTATAATTCCCAGCTGGGAGGGATGGCGTTAGACATAGCATTTCCTGTTTTGTTTCCTGTCCTAAGGTGGGGCCAAACACCAAAAGCGATGACTGGGATGGGGACGAGGGATGCAGCAGTAATGGCTGTTTAACCAATGCTCAAAACCTCTTACATTGAAAGGCTTCTACACAAGGATGCTCAGACTGACATATGCCCTGGTAACATTAATCGTATGTCGTCTCACTGTAGTGCTGCTTTTCTTCTTTTATTATTCCACTCGTCACCAATGTGGAAAGAAGTTCCACACTAAGAAGGCAATGCCAACACAAAGTTATTCATAAAATGGGCATATGAACTGGAGTACAGTTCATTGCATATCTCCCCGATGCAACCATCCTACTGCTGTCCTCTCTCTCCAGCATTCCTCTCAAATCCAATCACATTCCCCAAATCACAGTCTTCCATTCCACACTCTAGCTGATGTCCACACCCTACCACACAGGGCATCCCTGGGTGACAGTGAGCCCTGACTGGTCACAGTCCTGAGCACTCAGAGGCCCTGCATGTCACAGACTAAAGCTAGGGGCCCCTAGATCTCAATGCCCCCTACACTAGGCCTTCATTTCATTTATCACACTACACTGACATCACACAGCGGTAAATACTGGGCTCTCCCCGTGTATTGAGCCCCCAAAGACATCAAAACAAGTACGCTGCTCTCAGAGCCATTTACACTTGGTCCTGGCATTACACTGCCCTGCATAATGGATCCCTCACTCACAGCCCTTCACTAGCAAGGCCTTTAAACTTTTGCTGCTGACCTCTGCTGTGCTCTGAATGTCACGTGTTTGAAACCAGGCAAGGATAATTATGTCAACCATAGTTCTCAGATGGGATAATTGAATACATTAGACATCACAAACTCCTGGTAACTATTAACTCTTGGTATGGTGCTGAAAGCTGCAATACAAAGAGTTATCAAACGTATTAATAATTTTTACATGGAAGCATGTATCCCTGTACATAACCTAGTCTATTTGCTTGTTTACGATCTGGTTGCAGCGTCACTTGCTTGTTAGACGAAAATGCTGTAGCGACTCATCTGCAATAGTTTGTTAGAGCCGTGTTGTGGCATCACAAGGCCTGCTGCCAACCTGCCAGCAGACACGGTAAAAAGGGACTTCCGGATCAGAACACTTAAGTGTTACTTAAATACTTAGAGAGAGGACTATGCGGCATATTTATGAGAGGCTTGTGCCGCTGCTGCATGACTTTTAGTGACCGAGCTGTGGCGCAAACCCCTCAACCATATCTTTGTGTGGCTTTGAATGGCCTCATAGATATGTAGTAAGGAAAGGCAGCACAAATCATTGCGTTGTCTTACTCTGCACCAGGGAGGCATTTCCCACTGCAACACTCATGGATTTTGACGCATCCCTTGACTTACAAGAGCCTGTAAATCTGGGAATATGTCAAAACTTTACGCCACCCCAGGGGAGGCGGGACAAGGAGAAATATCTTTATTTTTCCTAGTTTTTTACTCTTTCCTCAGTGGAAAAGGAAGAGGAAAAAGCGTCCCAGGATTGTTTTTTGTGCAGGAAAACAATCCTGCCTACAACACGGATAAGGGTGCCTGCATTGGCGCTAGGCCTCCGAAATGGCACCAGCGCAGGGAGGAAAGGACTGGAATGCGCCATATCTAGCAGACATTGAGTACCAAGCAAATGAACCCTGGGCAGAGAAAGGCCCAGACTTCGTACTTGTTAGTTTGAGTTAAGGGATGAGAGGCAGCCACTGGTTCTGACCTCCTAGGTTTTTGTGAGGGTGGTATGAAGATACCCTTTTGACCAACTACCTAGGGGCCAAGACATAATTGCATGTAAACATGAATAGACAACTTTCTTTGGAATTGCTTTATGGACCGGTGACAAATGTAAAGTGTGCTGAATATGGGCCAGCAGGTCGCTTCTAGCCAAGATCGTAGACGTACTCTTTCTCTCTGTACCCTTTGTAGCTAAATGAGTTATCAGGCTTGCAACCCGGGACAAACTACTGCTACAGTATTCTGGGAGGAACTGCCACTACAACTGCTTTATGTGCTGCCCAGAGCAAAGTAAGATAAGGTCTAGTCTGCTGAGTTGGTAAAAGTAACTACCAACTATCTACTATAGTGTTCCAGTATGGAACATGTGGGCATCAAACACAGATACCAATGTTTTCACCATGGTAGACAGCGGGAGCTTTTGGCTGATGAGCTATGGGTAGGTAGCCACATCAAGGTAGAGTGTTCTTTGTCCCTGAAATGATCAGCTTGATTTAAGAAGTTGTTGGAAATTTCTAAATATGCTTCACTCATGTTTTTTAAATATCTGCCACTGAAATGGTGTCTGGTGAAAATGATATAGACATGTACATGTCTTTAACATATGATAGGATCTCCGCTTCCGAGTTGCTGAAGAAGTTACATTGAGGCATGATGGATAGTGAAAAGTGCTGGCAACAGTGGGGAATCCTAAGACACCCCACATGACGATGGACTTTCTGAGCTAAAATACAGTGCTCAGCAAGACTCTTGGAGAGTGATCTTTTAAAAAGGACTCAAAACTTTTACATGAATTTTGAGCCACATGGGCCACTCAGGAGGATGTTATTTACGTCAACGAGAGCTGCAGATAGATTCTACATGACCAAATAGTGAGAAATATTTTCTCAGTATTGACTTTGACTATTTTAAACATCTTTTTAAATTATCAAACGTAGATGTGTGAACTGCTATAAGTTTGTTTTCCATGGTAATTTGTAATTCATGGAAGATGCATTAGGCTTACGATTGACACTTTCTGTTTCAAATGTGTGTATGGGTATTATGTTCCTTAATAAACTTTTATAACTGATGGACCAATAATGAGTCCACGATGTCATCAGTTGCCCACAGAGCAACATCTCAGAGACCAGAAAGGACATATTCAGTCTCATGGCTGCAAGGGAAAAATACATTTTTTGGCATTCCATTGCTTTCGGAGCTAAGAGATGATCATTTCTTCACACACTCTGGCTAAGATCAGTAAATTGTGGTAGGCTTAACATTAGCCAAACATTAGCCAGGATGATGGGGTCCAGACTGGGCTTGTTCAGTAATGAGAGCACAAGCCCTTGGATGAACTTAGATGCAGAGAGTACAGTGAAGATCTCTCAGATGAGCACTTTGGCAGAGTGCAAAGCCATTACACAGTCACTGACTTCCCTTTCTTATTTTCAAAAAAGAAAACGTTGAGATCCACATAAAGATGGCGCATTAGAAGAATCCATGCATAGTAATCTGCGGGAGATGTATTCAATAAAAAATCTCCTCGGTTGACTCTTGGCTGCTGCAATGATAACGATAATGATGATGATGATGATTATATATATTTATAGAGCACAACACATACCCAAAAAAGGGTGTCCTGGTGCTATTGAAAAGGCAGCTTATTTGAACAGCCATGCTTCAGACTCTCATGTGATTGGATTGGGCACACAAATTGGGGATGAGGGTGCTATTCCAAACCTTAGGGGCCAAAAAGGTAGAGGGGGCCCTCCCACCCTTATGCATGTAATAAAATCAAGGAACCTCAAGAAACAAAGCACCAGCCAATCTCCAAAGTCTATTTAGAGAGTATCTTTGGAGCAGGGAAAGAAAAATCTCCAGGCATTGTTTGTAGAAGGCGCTATGCGCGATACTTGCAATTTTGAACATCACTCTCTTATCTAGTGGAAGCCATTGCAGGGCCCTGCGTGCTTGGGTGACTGAGTCATTACATTTCAGTCCCGTCAGGATTCTAAGTGCCCACTTCTGACTTATTTGCATGGGGTCATAGTTTTAGATGGAAGGCCAAAATATAATGCATTGGAATAGTCCATGCGATAAAGAACAGTAGCTTGGATCACTAGCTTTTGCACCTTTGTTGGCAGCAGCGAGAACCCTTTGCAGAGCTTTCACAAATAGAAAAAGCAAGATGCAGACATCACATTACCTTGCTTTTCCAAAGTACGTTTATTATATATCATGAAACCCACGTTTTAGCAGAGGTATATAGTAAGACTTCCCAGCTCTGCAGGCCACCAGTTTGGACTATTGCCAATTGGCAGAGGACCAAAAATCAGATGTTCCGTCTCGTCCCCATTCAGTTTCAAAGCATCCTTGTGCATCTACTAAGTTATGAAAGTTAGTTGCAGCTTTTGTGTCAATCACAGTAACTACAATTTGTGTGTCCTCAGCATATGACATTAAGGAAAGAACAAACATCTGTATCAGCCTAGCCAATGGGGAGCAGTCAAACAATGTAATGCTCATAACTGAGGCCTGGGGGACCCCAAACAACAACAGTTTACTTTTGGATGCAAGGTGGTGATAGAAACCAGTTAAGCCAGTCTGGTGCTTCCCACTAAATGCCCATTAGTGCTTAATCTTCGTATCAGTATAGTATGAGACACTGTGTCAAAGGCAGAGCTGAGGGCCAATAATGCCAGCGCAACAAGGTGATTTTTGTCTATGAGCACTCTGAAGTCATCTACTACTGTTAGAAGGGCAGTCTATGTTGAATGCATAGGCCGGAAGCTCACGTGGGTCTCATCCAAGATGTTAGTAACTTCAATGTGCACTCGAAGTTGCTTACTCACTATCTTTTCAAGAATGATCATGGGAAAAGGAAACCGAGAAATGGTAGTTAAACTTTACTGAAAAAGCATACTTTTAATTATTTAGTTAAAAGCCATTCAGGAATTTTTCAGAAATTCCAGTTTGAAGGGACACTTGAGGTGGTGATAAAGGGGTTAGGCATACCTGGACTGTTGGTGTCCAGATATGCTGAGACTGGCTCCCTACAAACAGTACATGTGTTGTATTCATTACAGGACTTGAGAAAATAGTCACTGCATTGTAAAAATGATTTACAAAAAAATTAAGGAGGCAAGATGGGCACACACTGACCCCAAAAGACTTGACTAGCTAGCCACAACATGGCAGCGTTTTCAGGACTAGGGGACATGGTCCACATTGAAATATATTGTAGTGTATGCAAGGAGCACATATAAAACACATATAATGGTGACAATACATTTTAGTCACAGTATAAGTTATTTGTTGGTGGTACTATAATAGTTCTAGGAACTGTGGTGTTTTCTAAGGTGTTTTAACCCTGTGAAAAATGCTGATTCTCTGCTGAATCTCTGCTGGGATTTGACAAATCATGTCTGAAAGAAAGGTTAATCCCACAATCCTATCCCTACACTGAAAGAAAGCTGCTTTTTCATTATTTTTTCATAAAGGTTACAGAAATGTTCCAGAAGCCCTACTCTTTATGATTCCTTTATCAGTCCCATCTCCCTTCCTGAAATGTGTCAAGGCCCCTTCATTGTGATCTATTGCTGAATCAAAGTACAACCTCTTGAAGTGTAAAGGAAGTCTCTCCCTTCCCACCAGTATGTCCCTCCCAGCTCACAGGAATACAGCACTCCACACATCTGTCCAGGGATTCCTCTCCTTCTCATGTCTTCATCAGACAGGCTCGGAATTTTCAAAATGGAACCCAGGGCCTTCCTTGCAATTTATCATTGCAGGCATACACAGTCAGTGTACAGTCACAGTACACATTGGGTCCAGCACTGTTAACTCTATGCATTGGACCGTTATATGTACACATGTATTCAGTATTCAATCTGCATGAACTGTTCAGCAATGAAGCTTTCAAGCTTTAACTGGGGTGTGTTATTCACAAACAAACACACTCGCCATATGCACGGTGCACAACACTTCATCCTGCATCTATTATACTTCAAACAAGCACACATACACTCAGCACATGCTCTCATTATTCACGCACTGCACAGCACTACATCTTTCATGCCATATATTCCTAACAGGCATACATACATTTAGCACACACACACCAATCTCACATGTACTACACAGTACTGATCTTTCCCTGTACTGTACACCTCCCAGGCACACATACAATCAGCGAAGAGTCACTACTCTTGTGCCATACAGTGCCACATATCTACCTGATGTAGGGAAAGGATGAGTTAAACACACAGCAGCAGAACTTTTAAAAAGGTGAGTGAGCCAGTAGGCATCACTTCAGTAACACAGAGTAAAAGATCCTATTTACTACTAATGATCACTACACGGTATGCTGCCACCACCACGCTTGTTTAGCTTAAATTCTGGTGAAAGCTGTAACCTTCCACCATTATGAGGGCAGAGCTTTGGGCACCCGTCCCAGTTCAACAAGAACGCAATCCATGAGAAAGTCCTATTTCATGGGGCACACACATGATCCATGTTTACCTCTGACAAAAAAAATCACCATTAGGGATCCAGACACCAGTACAGTTGGGCACTCA
Organism: Pleurodeles waltl; assembly: GCF_031143425.1. Taxonomy (NCBI): domain Eukaryota; kingdom Metazoa; phylum Chordata; class Amphibia; order Caudata; family Salamandridae; genus Pleurodeles; species Pleurodeles waltl. The sequence continues at coordinate 338,533,504 of NC_090445.1, forward strand.
TGGGAGAGGACTTTTCTTCTTCAACATCCTGTCTGAGTGTCATTCACACTCTGCGTCCATTCATGACAGCATATTGCATGGGGTAATGGCTCAGTCCACATCAGTCATTGGCTCACTTGTCCTGTTAATTATGGCATTTTCTGATCGCATGTGTTCATCCACCACAAAATTTGTGTGGTTTAATTTCAGGGCAGTTTTAAACTTCCCCTTTCATTTCTTTGCTCTTTCTCTCCTCTATTTCATTTTTCTTAATAGGATACTATAGCTTACTGGAATTGCTAATACTTTTTGGGGTGTCAGGTACACTGTTTAGGGGTTTTCTGAGAATTCATTATAAGCTCAAGATCTTTAGATAAGATTCTCAATTAACATTCCCCACTTAATTACTGACAACTCGTTATAATCTTTGAAAACGTATGTCCCTCTCTTTGTGGGATAGATGGTATGGCTGATTCTGTGGCAACCATGAAACAATTCTCCACTATGAGCCCAGTTGGCACAGTCTAAGCAAAGAGTCTTAAGAACATTTGTCAGTAGGAGGTGCCTGTTTTTATGACCATGTTGACCCACGTTATGAGTGGTGCAGAATAGTATTGCCACAGTATAATTTTTTATTCAATTATACATTGTTCCATTTGCCAAAATAGCCAGTGAGTCAAGTGCATTATTTGGCAGTGCAAGTCGTGCTAATGTCAGACGTAGAAATCCCCAAAATCCATACTACAAAATGCTGGTCATTCATCTTGCAGCTTTTAACAAAGAATTTTAGATGCCACTTTAAAGCTGGAATTTCATAATGCCTAAATATACAACCTGAGCAGACATGAATCGGGAATATAAATTGTACAACAATTACTTTAATAAATTTACAGTTTCATATGTACAATAAACTAGGCACTTATAGGTAAGTTAGATATGTCAATCAGAAGTATAGCCAATTTTGGTATATTTTAGGAACCAAAGAACATGCACTGGGGTATAGTTAGCAGAGTACCAGTGCACAGAGTCAAAAAAATGCATCATCAGTCCAAAAAATCAGATCCTGCAAAAAGTGGCACTTTCGTACAACTTGCAAAATAATTGCAATCTGCACCAAACATACATTTTTAAAAGATGTATTCAATAATGGCCCCACCCCTAGCTGCCCTTTCGTACTCTCCTACCAAATCCCAACTCTTGCTCTATCCTACCACCACTAACCAATCACCTACAATCTAACTGCTACCATAACTTTTAACATATGTTGTATATATAGATTGAGCCGTATTGCAGCAATCCAATCCAGGAGCATTTTGCAGGTTGGACATATATTTCTTTCAGGTGGGCAAGAGAAGCAGAGGAGTGATGAAGTGGTGCATTGTAGGTTTAGTGCCCCATACATTAGAACCTGAGATCTAAAACCACTGTGCACTAGGCACTCACAACCGCAACTCAGGGCGCTGAGCTCTTACAGACTATACACGGCGCCCTCACCTCTACCAGCCTAGACGTGGAACGTAGGCTCTCAAAGTCTACACAAAGGGGCATGGGCTGTCACAGTTTACACATGGCACCCTGGGTACTCACAGCCTATACACATGGTGCCCTCTGTCTTAGCAGCCTACTTGTGGTACCCTGCTTTCTCACAGCCTGCATATGTGACCAAGTACTCTCGCCGCCTACACACTGGGCCCAGGCTCTCTCAGTGTACACACTGGGCTTTGGGGTCCGCTCGCAGCCTATGTACTGGGCACTTGGCTATCACAGCTTATACATTGGTCCCTGGGCTGTCATAGCCGACACACTGAGATCCATGGGCTTTCTCTGGCGACCACACCCCTAAAGATGGAAACCCTTTGCTTTCAGTGAACAGGTGTGGCGTTGGGTTCTCACAGCCTATTCACTTGGCTCTGGGGTCTCACAGCCTACACACAGGGCCCTGGGGCACTCGCAGCCTACAAACTGGGCCTCGGACTCCAACAGCCTAGACACTTAGTCCTGGGTGCTCACAGCCTAACCACTGGGCCATGGGCTCTCAAAGCCTACACACAGGGCCCTCTGGTCACATACCTTAGTCACGCGACCTTGGGGTCTTACAGCCTACTCACAGACTACAAACTGTGTCTCGGTATCCCACAGCCTGCAAACCCCCCGGGCCTGAGCTCTTGCAGCATATGTTTTGGGCCCTAGCTTCCTTTAACAACCTACATACTGGGCCCTGGGCTCTCACAGCCCATGCATGGGACCCTGGGCTCTCACACCCCCACACACAGGACTCTGATATGTCACATCCTGCACAATGAGTCTTGCACTCTCACATCCCTACACACTGGACACTGGGCTCTCACAGCCTACAGTTTGGGCCCTTGCAACTTACAGCCCCCACAATGTGCTGTGCTCTCATAGTCCACACCTGAGATATCAAGGAACAGCAGCCCTACACACTGGGCGCTCACAGTCTGCACACTGGGACGTCGGGTCTCAAAGCCCTACACACTGTTGTGCTCTCTTCGGTTACACTGAGGTCTCACAGTCTGTGTAATGGCTGGCCCATACGTAAAGCCCTGGGATTGCACAACCTGCCATCTTTGGGTCTCGCAGCCCTGCACACCGGGATTCCACAGCTTGCCCTTCTAAGATCTTAAAACCTGGCACATTGGCCTCCCAAATCCTTGCCATGCAGAGCACAGGACTTTCAAAATCGTGCTGTCCAGGGAAATGGAATCCCACCCTGCCATCCCTGAACCGCACCGCTCTGCACATTGAACCATTAGTGACCTGGCCACTGGGACATGGGGTTTTACAGCCCTTTGCTCGAGGGCGCTTAATCAACTGCATAGAAGAGTTACTAAACCATTGCTCTGTAGGCTGTGAGGTCAGCAAACCCCTATTAATCGATTAAATTCCCATTGATCTATCTTGCGCTGCTGACATCCCTGAAAGATGCTTTCAGCCTTGAGAAGTACACAGAGAGAGGTATTACATGGGCAGCTGCAACAGAGGTCTCTTTGACCACCTAGAGAAGCTTGTATCACTATTGCCCATTCTGTACCTGCATTGTATGTTCATGAGGCCTGGTAACCGCCTTTTCATAATGCAAAAAACATCAGATCTTACGTCGTCGGGGATGGGAGTTGGGATATGGTTAGTACAAGAACAGTACAGCACCTAAGAAGGACAAGGAGTCAGTGCAGCTCAGGGTGAAGTGGGCATCGAAGGGTCTAGGAGCGAAGTAGAGGGCAAAAAGGGGGGCAGCAAAAAATCCAGGGGTTTGTGGAGGTGTAGGGAGCAGTGCAGGTTCCTGGGTCAGGGAGAAGCTCGTGGACCCCAGAACCACACATGGTCCGGGTAAGGACCAGCAGCAGTAAACAGTATCCAGGAGAAGGGAAGCTGCTCTGGGCCTCAGTGGCGAGCATCAAAGGGTTTAGAGGGAGGCTCCGGTGCAGGCTCCAAGCTGAGAGAGCAGTGCAGAGTTCGAGGGGTGCAGGGACCCTGAGAGGAGCTGTACACTGTACAAGGGATTGTGGAAGGCTCTGCTGATTCCAGGGGGGGTAGTATAGGTTTTGGGTGACCTAGACCTAGGTGTCTGAAAGTTACACAGGATCCAGAGAGAGAACAGCTCAGGGCCCAGAGCTGGAGCGAATAGCAGGGTCTGAGAAAGAGGGGAGCAGTGTATGGCCTGGGGTCATAGTGCAGGGTTGAGTGTAACCTGCAGAAAATCAGGGTTGAGCTGCTTATGGTCCTAGAGAGCTGTGAAGGGCTCGAACAGGGAGCAGTGGATGAAGCAGTGGAGCTGTGGAGGGTCCTGCACAGGGTCTGGGGCAGGGGATACGGTAGGGTTAAATGAGGAGCGAAAAGCACACATTCTGGGGGATGGAGCAGAGTGCATCAAAGTAGGAACAGCCAAGTATCTATGGCTGAACAGTGCCAGAGACCACAGGAGCAGAAGGGCAGTGCAGGGCCAGGAGCAGTGGAGAAGCTTCTAGCGTGTAAAAGAGTAGGGGGCAGCACACCATTCAAACAGAGTGCAGCACCAGGGTCGGATTGAGACCACAAATAAGGCCGGACACCCTCAGAAAAAGTGGACTGCATTTGCAGATTATACGCTTTTGGGAAACACTGCTTAGAATCAGGAGACTGCCTTTGGGACAACCTTGTGATAAAATAGCCCTTTAAGCCTTGTAGAGCCAGTAGGCTTGGCCAAGACTAGAGGCACAATTATTCCACAACGACTCCACACGTCTCCTATGCTCAACTTAACGTCTGGACATTTCTTCACTCTCAGATCCATAACTCTGTTGGTCATCCTTATGCTCTTTAACCTGTGCTCACCCTCAGATCCTTGAATCTAATGTCTACCATCAGGCCAGGGAATGTTTGCTCATACATAAGGATCCCCACTTCCCACCGAGCAACAGGACCTCAAAGGATTATGCACTTCCTCAGGTCTGAAGACATTTTGGCCCTCAGGGACTCATGGGTGCTTCCTGTCCTAAGGCGGTGTGGTTCCAGCTTGCCATCAGTTAGTCTTCAAGCTACTCACACACCCACTGGGCCCATTAAGCTCATTTACACTCTCAGGTCTCTAGACTCCTACTCCGGCTCATATACATGAGACTGCTTCTCTCACTGAAGACCTGGAAGGCTTCTGTTCACTTTCAGGTATCCTGGAAGTCTGCTGACTCTCAGATGTCTGTGGAATCCAGCTCACCTCCTGGCCACCTGATTTCCCTGTTCATCCTAAGGGCCCGATTTACAAGGCCCTAGCGCCTGCTTGCGCCACATTAGCATAATTTATTTTCACTAATGTGGCTCAAGGAGTCAATTTTTTGCTGTGCCATATTTACAAAGTGGTGCAATGCATGAATTGCACCACTTTGCGACCCTTTGTGCCATATTATGTCTGCGTCAGACATAATGTATGCAAGGGGGACATTAGGAGGCCGCAAAAATAGTGCAGTGAAATCTACAAGATTTCAGACTGCCATTTTTGGTGTCATTTTTAATGCCTGCTAAGAGCTGGCGTTAGAATGGTGCACCCATTGAATTTAATGGGCCTCCTTGCACTTTGCTACACTAGCATTAAAATGTTGACACTAGTGTAGCAAAGAGCCACAAAAGCGTCAAAAATGTTGACGCAATTGCTCTAACGACCACCATGGTGCATTGTATTATAAATACAGCACACACTTGGTGTAGTTAGGTGAGGCAAGGGCAACCTAAGAAAAGTGGCGCATCAGTACTGATGTGCCACTTTCTTTCAAACCTGGCCCTTAATCCCTGGGGATTTTGCTGACACTTATCTGAAAGCTACAAGTCACCTTCTGGTTACTGAGAACCATTTTCACCATGAGATGCTCCATTTCTTATATTTGCGCCTCTGATCCCCGGGTGCTCTGCTCACTCTAAGGACGCTAGGCTCCTCTTTGCACTTAGTCCCCATAGGGACTGTTGAGGCGAGCAATATCTTCAAGGGCATTGGTCATTTTAGACCTTTATGGATCTATTTTACCAGTAGTTTTCTGGGAAACCTAGGTCCTTGAGGTTCCAGCTTATCCCAAGGTTCTTTCTCACTCTCACATCCCTGAAGAGCTTGCTCACTGTTGTTCTGTGGCCCCTGACAACCCTCATTTCCCCCAGAGTTCCTACACCAGGACATGGGAACCTGAAGCTCCTTCCTCTCCCCCCAGCTGAGGCTCCGAAGCCTCTTGCAGGTCACTGAATCGTCACTTCATTTTTATATTCCTGAGGTTTCTGCTCACTCTTGAATTGCTGTCTTTCCTGGTCACCTTTGGTTTATGGGAAGCTGCTGCACATGTAGGTGATTGCTAAACTCCCTTATAAACTTCAGGAGGTAAGTCATACAATCAATAGACCCATTGCAATTGAGGTCCAGTCCAAATCAATTCTTCAATTCATTAGGATAGATTCACCCAATTCAGTAATTCATTGTAGTCTCAAAAAGTTAATAAACGAACACAGCTAACGCGTGTTTCGAGGATACACCTCTTTTGTTATTAAGGTTGTAAATAAACAAATACAATAAAAAGATCTTAAATTCCACATTTACACTTTTGTAAAAATATAGAGTTCAAAGTTTCAAAGATAAAACACTAACATAAATCAACCTTTGTTGCTGAAACTAATGCTTCCCTGTTATCCACTAAAGAGAAATGGGCTTCTCACGATCAACGCATCACTGCTGTGGAACACAGGATTAGTGACATGGAAGACTCTCTCCCAGTGGTTTCTCAGCTGACAAAGGAAATAGAGCTCCTAAAAAGATCTACAGAGAACTTGGAAAATCGCAATCGGAGAAACAAGTGACGCCTTTATGGGATTCTGGAGAACTTAGAAGGAAGCAACATGATTTTGTTTTTCACAACAGATAATTCCTAACATTGTTCATCTACCTGAGTCAACTCAATATTCAACGAGCTCATCGCCTCAGTCCTAAACCTTCTGGCACGACCACCAGTCAAAGACCTAGAGACATCATTATTCTTTTTCTACTGCACACCGATTTGATGCACATCCTTTCTTGGGCTAAACAAGCTGGTCCACTCATGTGTTCTGGTCATAAGATTTTTTTCTCACAGAATATCTCCAGTGCCATGGCTGCAAGGAGGAAACAATTTCTTGAACTTCATCCTCAACTAAAATCTATAAATACCGGATATGGTCATGTTCATCCTTTTTTTTTTTTTTATCACTTATAAGGAAAACTCAAACACCTTTGAAGACCCAACTAAACTGCAAGAATTTCTTCAACAACATCATTCTGAGGATATGAAAATTGGTGTCACAGCCAAAACTTGATTGATGGTTTTACCTTATTATTTTCTCTCCTTGATTAACATAATGTTCTTCTATTTTTTATTTAGATATTGTGTTATTTTTTGGGGGAAAATTATCTTCTGTCTCATCGTTTTTTAGCCTTGAGCATTACATGACATTTATTTCCTGTCATAGTTCGTTCTACCCCCTTTATGTTTGTGCAGTTCCTACATCATGCTCCTTCTCGTAAGTCATGGTAAGTTTATTGGTACATTTTTATCCTCTTGTATTACTTCATTAAATGTTTTTTGTTTGGCAACCATCATATGTTTGTACACCTATTCCCAATGAATTTTTAGTCTATTTTGTCTTCATATTGTTTGCTGTGTCTCTCCCATGTTCGCTAGAGCTGAGTCTGGATCCATCTTTTCTTAGGTGCTCCACGCCCTTCTTGTCCTTCGGGATGTATCTTTCCTTTCATAGCGTCTTTCATGCAACTAAGGGTTATTTCTTTCTTCTGTGTTGCCTATATGTTTCTTTCATGGTTCAGGGACATTTTATCCCCCTTTCTTTCTTTCCTTTTCCTATCCTTCCACTTTTTTCCTCCTCTTTCCTTTTTGTGCTTACAGCTGCCTTTTCTCTTATGGAATAGTATTAAATATAAGCAATTACTTGGTGTTCATATATGCCTTCCTCTCGATCACTGATTAGAATAATGACCTGGAATGTCAAAGATCTAAAAAAATCCTATCAAACGCCAACGTGTATTATGTCTATTATCTAAACTGCATTATCAAATAGCTTTACTTCAGGAAACACACCTAACTGCCATGGGAACTAGTAAGCTTAAAAAACAATGGCTGGGCAAATTATATGCTTCTTCCTCTGTACAACATAAGAACATGGTCGTTATCCTGTGCCATAAAAGTTTCAACATTTTTCTTGTGACACAAGAACATAATAAAGAAGGTAGACGGGTTTGAGTACAGCTTAAAATTAATGGCATCCTCTTTATGATTCTTAATGTTTATGGCCCTACTTAACCTGATTCCACTTTTAGGAGGAATATTTCCCAGAAAGTCTCTCAATACTGTGCAGAACAATTTATTTTGGGAGGGTACTGCAGTCAGATCCTTGATTCCTTCCTGGACCATCTCTCTTCCTCGAGGTTTCTACCTCAAAAGAGCACACAAAGCATTCAAGCTTGCTATCAAGCATAATGCGCTGTCGAACTCATGGAGACCGGCACACTCCTCTCTTCAGGAATTCTCTTTCTATTGGGCTCTCTACTGTTCCCAAAGTAGAATTGATTACATATTCCTTAGTAAAAATCTTACCCAACATATTATAAATTTCAGAAATAGGTTCAATTTTGATCTCGGATCATGCTCCGAACAGTACTGATCTAGACGTTCTCCTAGACACTGTTTCTAGGTCTTGCTAGAGATTCAATACTAATCTTCTTTCCTATAAAATGTTTATAATTTCGCATGAAGAATTCATACATGGATTCTTTGAAATTAATGATGCAGAAGGGACCTCTTTCCATTTCGTCTGGGATGCATTTAAAGCAGCCTCTAGAGGCTTTATTATAAATTACGTTTCTAACAAACGGAAAGCTCTTGAGAAAGAATCTGATTCCAATCTTGATGAAATCAAAAGATTAGAATGTACATATTATACCTCTAAAAATAATGAAGATGACTTAAATGCTTTGATGGCAGTCAAGAATAAACTCAATAAAACATCCATAGAGAAATCATGTGGTATCTAAAATGTAGGAAAGAAAAATCCTCCATTAAAACTATTATTAAACAATCTGGTATTTCCCTCTTTCGAGACTCGGATATAGCTGAATGTTTTGTCTAATATTGTCAAGCTCTTTATAGTCCAGAAATTATGCCTTCTAAAGAGTCCATCAAATCATTTTTCGCTCATTCTTCAATGCATAAGTCCTCACTAGTTGATCTTATGTCTTACGGCTAAATGTCTTCCACCAGGGAAAGCACCCGGACCAGATGGATTTACAGTCAAATTGTATCTTCAGTTCTCTAAACTGCTTTTTCACACATTTTTCAAGTTAATTACTCATTTTCTTTCACTCAATAAATCCTCAGGGTCTTTTGCAGAAGCTATGATTTGTATCATTCCGAAAAAGGGTAGAGATCTCTCTCAATGTAAAAATGAATGTCCTATATTACTAATAAATAATGTCTGTACATGTCTTGCTAAAGCTTTGTCCCTATGACTAAACTCATTCATGTCAGATCTGGTTGATGTTGAACAGTCAGGTTTTGTTAGGAATAGGAATATTGTTCATAATTCTATTGTCCTTTTGAACATTTTTAGCAAAGCATCTAAAATCAAACGCTCTCCTGTGGGGGTAGCTTTGGATTCCGAAAAGGCTTGTGATCGAGTGGACTGGAATTTTATTATGGATGCTCTCCGCTGGCATGGGTTTGGTTCATGATTCCTTCAACTTATTTCCTTATTATAGTCCTCTCTGTGTTCCTTTGTTTTGGTTAATGGTCTTCAATCTGCATACTTTCCACTTAAAAAAGGCACAAAGGAAGGCTGGCCATTATCGCCTCTATTGTATATTTCAACCTTAGTGCCCTTCTTATATAATTTGAAAATTTCGGATGCATTTTCAGGTTTCCAGCTGAATGAGATTCATATTAAATTTACAGCATATGTGGATGACATTCTTCTTTATATCTCCAAGTCAGAACGCTTTCTTCCTCATTTCTGTGAAAAGTTAAGTATATATTCCAGTGTGTCATGTTGCAAACTTAATAGAGATAAATCCAAAGTGATGCCCTTAAATACATTTTGTTTAAAATCTTATTTTGCCAGAACGGGCTTCTCTTGAAACCCCAATAAAATCAAATGCAAAGAAATCTTTTATCGCAACATTCTCAAAGATACACTTCATTCTAATATGGATACCCTCCTTGAACAAAATCAAAACAATAACGCAAAGTTGGTCACCCTTATTCTTGTCATAGTGGGGTTGACTAGATACAGTTAAAATTATGTTACTTCCTATTATTAATTTTTAACGCATGATGTTGCCAATTAAAATACCTAATAAATATTTTAGAACTGTTGATAAGCTTTTATGCAGATTCTTGCGGAATGGGAAATCAGCTTGTATTTCCCTACTACGCTTAAGATTACCTGAGTACTCTGGAGGGGTCAACTTTCCTGCCTTCTCTTATTACTGTATAGCATTTTCTATTAAACATGAACATCATTGTTTTTCCAATTCTTATGAATCTCAATTCAAGTTGTGGTATTGTTTGGAGCTTGCTCTTATTTTTCTGTTCTCTCATACTCACGTACTACATATGTCTCAGCCCCCTAAATATTGGATTCCGGCAAACATATCACACTCCTGTTCTCTCTTTGAACCCTATTTAGTAGCTCACCTTTCTTCATTTGATCAATTTGTTCAAATTCCTATTTGGCATAACAAAAGGATCGTGATAAATGGCAAATCTTTTTTGTGGCGAAATTGGTTAAATTCGGTCATAATTACAATTTCTCAATTACCTTCTAACACTGATATGATCCCTTTTGATACTTTCTCTTCTTTGTTTAATTTACCTCTGAAATTCCTCAAACAGTATAAACTATTGGAATTATTACTGGTTCCAATTTTAGCCTCTTTTTCTATCTGTTCCTCTCAGGAAAACAATACACAACCGCTTTACACTTATATTATCCTCCCCACCAAAGAGTCACTGATATATAAAACAGTGATATCTACCCCTTCTGATAGATCTAAAACCACTTTGGAGATGCTATGGGAATCGGAATTATCTTTTAGCTGTCCTGTATCAGTCTGGCAGAAAATATGGGGGAAAATCCACTCTACCGATTGCCCAGCCAATCTCACTCAAACACTATGGCCCTCATTCTGACCTTGGCGGTCGGCGGAGAGGCGGCGGTCGGACCGCGAACAGACCGGCGGTCAAAAAAATGGCATTCTGACCGCGGAGGTCACCGCCGCGATCGACCGCCACTTCCCCACTCCGACAGCCACGGCGGTCATGACCGACGGGCTGGAGTCTGCGCACTCCGGTCCGGTGGTCGACCCAAGACCGCCAACGGTATCATGACCCTGCTTACCGCCGCGGTTTCTGGCGGTCGGGAACCGCCATGCGAACCATGGCGGTAGGCACTATCGGGGCCAGGGAATTCCTTCCCTGGCACTGATAGGGGTCTCCCCCACCCCCCACTGCCTCCCCGAGTCCTCCCCCCACACCCTCCACCCCCCTGCCACCCCCCAGAGGTGGTACGAACCCCCTCCCCACCCCCACCCCGACATGCACATACACGCACCCCGACATGCACACACCCCCAACATGCACATATACACACCCCCTACACACACACATACACAACGGGGACACATACCCGCACACATACATGCCGACATGTGCACCCGCCGAACTACACACATTGCCCATAGGCACAGCAGCACTCCCCGCCCGCATGCACGCACTCACACACCCCCTATACACACTCACACGCACACCCCCATGCACGCACACATCACACAACACCCCCCACCCCCTCCCCTCACGGACGATCAACTTACCTTGTGCGTTGGTCCTCCGGGAGGCGACAGGAGCCATGGGGAGGTGACCGCCAACAGAAGACCGCCAACAGAAGACCGCCACACAGAAATGTGGGTCGTAATTCTGTGGCCGGTGTTCTGCTGGCGTGGCGGTGGAGGTTGACCAGTCTCCACTTTCCCGCCGACCGCCAGTGTGGCTGCTGGCGGTTTTCCGGCGGAACGCTCCCAGCGGTCGGAATGCGCACAGCGGCATACCGCCGCGGTCGGCGGTCTTCACCGCGGCAGTAACTCGGCGGTCTTGCGAAAAGACCGCCAAGGTCAGAATGACCCCCTATATCATTTTTTTATAACAGACTATATCAAACACCAGCACATTTGTTTAAGCTCAAATGACACAAGCAAGATACCTGTTGGCGTTGTAATAATCCCCCTGCTATCTACCTTCCCATATTCTTTTTGTGCGCTAAACATTCTCATTTTTGGGTTCAGGTATGGACAAAAGTAAGGGACGTCACCCTGCTTCACACCTTATTCTCTATTGTAGATCTGTTTCTTGGGGGAGTTAGTAATTCCTGACCTTCTATTAAAATGCTTCATAAACTGATTGATCTGTTGCTTGCCGTTGGCTTCCAGGTAGTTGCATCTAATTGGAAATCATCAAATAATATTACTCTCCAACAGTTGTGGAATTCGGTATGTCACAATCATCGATTGGATCACTATAATTTGCACTTTGCATTGCCAGCAGCTAAATGTGAAACATTGTGGGAACTTTTAACTCATTATTTGACTGCAAAAAATACAGTTTAATCACATTTCCTTTTTAATATATATTGTTTAGACTATTGTTATGTTTAATTTATTATTGATTTTATTGCTCCGAAGTATTGTTTAATGATTTAATATAATGTTCTTTAGGAAGTTTTTTTCAACTATACAGTATTGAGTGTAGCATCGTTTCTTCTCTCTCTTTCTTTCCTTTCTTTCTTCTCTGCTTACATTTTATACAGTCTAGATTTTACTATGGGATATTTATTTATATCTTGATGATTGTATATACATTATTATTTTCCTCCTTACTGTACTTTACTTATTCAATGGACTGTTTTTCTTGGTATTTATGTTTTGCTATTTTGTCTCAATACAAAAAGTGCTGAACCTCTGCTGAAAAGTGCAGGAACTCTGCCATTGAAATGAAAAAAAAGCAGGTACTCATTGCCTGACAGCACTTGCTCATTTAAAGCATGCAGACATTATATATATATCTCAGGCAGTACCTTTCCTTGATCTTCATGATAGCTGCAGCAGTCAGGTAAAAACCATCAACAGAGTAGTGGCAAAATAATCTACTTTTGAAAGATGCATCTACCTGCACCTGCACGATTTTCCAGTCTCTGTCACCTTCCATTGCTCTTCAACCAACCTAGTTCTTACTTCCTCCACTGCTGCTCTGATCTTGAAGCCAAGGATTTCAACTGCACACTCAACTTTTTCAAACTTTTCTGAACACAATCAGTGTCTGATACATAATGCAGCCTCTTCCTTTTTTTCCCTAAACATTAGTGGCGGCCGGTAATTTTAGCAGGGAGGCGGAAGATGGGACAGACGCACACATACACACTCACACCCATGCATTCACACACATCCATTCACAACACTCACTCCCAAGTATTCATACATACACTCACGTTCCAAACATTTAAAGAAAAATCACACTTACCTGCCCAGCTCTGCCTTGGAGCTCCCAGGAGGGTTTGGACTGCTGCCTCCCCTCACTGGCAACAGTTACTACTTCTTCACGGAGAGGGATGGGGTCAGTGAGAGTTACTGCCACCACCCCACTCTGTGATGAGGTGTCAGTGATTGACACTCTGCCCTGGGCTTCTCAGGGCTTAAAACTGAAGCGCCCAGGTCAGAAGCAATCGGTGACGATCCTCGTCACAAGGGGGAGGCCCTTGAGATGCTTTGCCATACTGAAGAGGTCACGCCCACAGGAGGTGTGACATCTTCAGCATGGCAAAGTTTTGCTCAGGCAGCCAGGAGCATGTGCATCAAGCGCATGTCTGGCTCCTGGTTGTCTGACCTGAAACTATGGAGTGACAATCAGACTGAGCAAAGACGCTCTTCTTGTTGGGCAGAAGGTAAGGGGGTGTGGGCCCTTCTCCTGTTAGGATGGAGCACGGCTGCTAAACATACCCTGGCATTGACTGCACTACTGACTATCAACACCAACAATATGTGAACATAGACAAACGTGGCAGAGGCTGTAAAGACCTGAGAAACAAATGAGGATGCATGACACTGTCCAAGTTCCGGCGGTTATCAGTGATGAGGCAAGAAAGAACTTTGGTCCTCTCCTTCATTTTAATATTGTGTCACCCATACGTAGCCCTGACAGCCCTCTTTGTGTACTGAAAAAAGAAACTGAAAAACACACCCCACAAATACTTTACTCCAATCCCAGTGAACAAACCTGCAAGAATGCAGAGTACTCTCCTCAGTTTCTCTTTTGTAACTAGTTCTTCTCACCTTTTATGTTCTTCGTCCTTTGAGGGCCTTTCCATCGTCATCAGACAGACCTCCTCTTGATAAAACACTGTTAGACTTACTCATTTACATTAGCTATCGGACGTAGACCATTGTCCTTCAAGCCTTACAAAAAGTTAGTTCTATGCCAAATTTCTGCTTATCCATTCTCCCACAATAAACTTTGCAGATGGATGCCACAAATATTTGTCTTTCACCTGAAGAACCCTCATTCATCTAACAGTCATTTGCCCTTCGGGACTCTCACTGATCTTAGTTTGCTTCCATAGCCAACACCGGGACTCTGCTGTTGCAAATGATGCACTGTGTCCACGATACAAGTGTTGACGCAACTCAGAACAGCATTTGATCTACTCATCTCATATATTTCTCTTTTCAAGCATATCATAATTACCTTGTTCTTCATGTTAGGTTCACCTTCTTATTTGCTAGCTCCTTTACCCACAAAAGAAAGCAGAAAATCCCCAGAAACAATATACAATGTGTAGGAAATTTTCCCTTTTTGCAAAGTCACCCCAGATTTATTATCTTTTGCTAGAATCTATATTTTTGCTGGCTGTAGAACTCTGTGTGTTTTACCCCTGCTAACCAGGATAAAGTATCCATGCTATCCCTTTCAACATGGTGAAATTGGCATACCTCTATATTTAACTTACCTATAAGTCCCTAGTATATGGGTCAAAGTCTAACCAGGGACTGTAAGTTAAATGCCACTAGTGCACTGTAGCATAGATTGTGCCACTGACTGCAGTGACAGTGCAAACATGGCTGCCTGGCTGTTGCGGTTTTAAACCCCAAATTCAACCTGTCCAAATAACCCCTTTTGAAAGATCAACACCTTCCTTCTAAATATTAAAAAGTCTCTCCTGTGTAGGCCTCATTGCACATTACGCAGGGTGCATGGTATCTGAATGTAGGACATGTAGGAATTTAATGTCAAACATGCCCTTACAGTGAATGGCCCCAAAAGCTATTTTCATTGTTGCAAGGCTCGCTGTTCCATAAGAAGACACTGGGTTACGTTATTACCTTTCATAATGCTAATTTTGGTTACAAAATACCTAGGAAAGTTAGTAAACAACTATCTTACATAGTTATTAAAAATCCAATAAGATGGGTGGTCAGATTTATTTTATAACTAATGTTAGAAATGGGGTCTCTGGTTGGCAGTCAGTTTGCAATTTGTCCAAGCAGGGTAAGAAAGTTACACTCCTAAGACAACCCCTGCTCATCCATTTGGTAACTTGGCACAAGCAGCCAGGCTTATCTCAAAGGCAATGTGTAAAGTATTTGTACCAACACACACAGTAACACAGTGAAAACACCACAAAAGTACTCAACACTAGTTTACAAAAATATCCAATATTTATCTGATTAAAACAAGACCGAAATGACAGAAATCCAAAATACACAAGCAAAGTTATGAATTTTTAAATTACAGTAAAGAGTCTTAATCCAAAGAAATCAATGGATGCATTGTTTTTACACACAGTACCTGGTTTCCGTAAAAAATAAAGCTGCACGGGCAAGCATGCATCAGAAAACTAAGCGATGTGTCGATTCCTGCCTCGCAAGTGAGGCCGTGTGGTGTTTCTTCTCTGGTCAGGTAGGCGATGCGTCATTTTTCTCTCCCACCGAAGAGCGATGCACCAAATTCCGGACGGGCAACCTCGGGTCTGAGCAGGTTCACTGTGGTTTTGACGCCAAGCGACGATGTTTGCGAAATCCTGGCACACAGTGGTGAAGAACCGTGCTGTGTGGCTGATGCGTCATATTTGGCAGCCGCAAGTGGGTTTTGCATTGATTTTTCAGCTGCGATACAGGTGGTGGGTCGATTTTTCAGCGGCGAAGCAGGTGGTGTGTTGGTTTTTCTCCCGCATCCAGTGTATGGATTTTAGTCTTGGTTCCACCGGCTTCTCCTTTCAAGGGCGCAGAGACTGGATTGGGCACCACTTGACAGGGTAGGAGTCTCTGCAAAAGAGTCCAGGTGCTGGCAGAGGAAGTCTTTGATGGTCCTGAGACTTCAGAATAGGGGACAAGCTTGGTTCAAGCCCTTGGAGACACTTCACAAGCAGGAAAACACTTCAAAGTCCAGTCTTTGTCCTCTCAAAGTCAGAAGCAGCAACTGCAGGCCTACCTAGCAAAGCACACTCACAGGCAAAAGGGCAGTACTCCTCCTCCAGCTCTTCTCCTTGGCAGAGGTTCCTCTTGATCCAGAAGTAATCTAAATATCTGGGGATTTGGTCCACTCCTTATACCCATCTCTGCCTTTGAAGAAGGCAAACTTCAAAGGAAAGTCTCTGTTGTTCACAAGATCCTGCCTTGCCCAGGACTGGCCCCAGACACACACCAGGGGGTTGGGGCCTGCATTGTGTGAGGACAGGCACAGCCCTTTCAGGTGTAAGTGTCAGCTCCTCCTTCTCCACTCTAGCCCAGGAGACTCATCAGAATATGCTGGCTACACCCCAGCTCGCTTTGTGTCACTGTCTACTGGGAATTCACAAACAGCTCAACTGTCGGTCTGACCCAGATGTGGATTCCACAGGCAGGCAGAGGCACAGAATGGTTAAGCGAGAAAATGCCCACTTTCTAAAAGTGGCATTTTCAAACTGACAATCTAAAAATCAACTTTAACAAAAGATGTATTTTTAAGTTGTGATTTCAGACACCCCAAACTCCAGATCTCTATCTGCTCCCAATGGGAAACTGTACTTAAAAGATATTTAAAGTCAGTCCCCATTTTAACCTATGAGAGAGATAGGCCTTGCAATTATGAAAAACAAATTTGGCAGTATTCCACTATCAAGAAATGTAAAACACACCAGTACATGTCCCACCTTAGGGGTGACTTACATGTAGTAAAAGGGAAGGTTTGGATCTGGCAAGTGGTACACTTGCCAGGTCAAATCTGGCAGTGCAAGACGCCACACACAGGCACTGCAGGGGCAGGTCTGAAATATGTTTACAGGGCTACTCATGTGGGTGGGTGGCACAATCAGTGCTGCAGGCCGACTTAGTAGCATTTGATTTACAGGCCCTGTGCACCTCTAGTGCACTTTCCTAGGGACTTACTAGTAAATCAAAAATGTCCATCAGGATACACCAATCACCAATGCAATTCAGACAGAAAGCATATGCACTTTATCACTGGTTAGCAGTGGTAAGGTGCCCAGAGTCCTAAAGCCAACAAAAACTGGTCAGAAAACATAGCAGGAAGGAGGCAAAAAGTTTAGGGATGACCCTGCAGAAAGGGCTAGGTCCAACAAATATTAAGAAAATGATACTTTTAGAAAGTTACCTTTTCCCTGACTAAAGCCTGTGGAGGCCAATTTGCTTTTGTACTCTCACTTTTGCCAGACAGTAATTAGAATTTGAATAAGGGTGAATGGGTGTGAGTTGCCTCAGTGAAGCAAACAATAGGTTGACCTGAATAGGCAGAAATTACCCCTCTGTACCTGACAGAATATGCAGGTAGGTCGATGAGAATCATTTTGGACAATACAATGTCTAATCCTGCTTGACAGGTCTGCAAGAGTTTTACATATAACACTTGGAGCTCACTTCAAAGAAGCCTCACCTGTTACAGGCAAATGTTAGCTAACACCTGGTTAGGGCTCGTCCTTTGTCCCCTCAGCCAGACAGGCTACAATCACAGTGGGCCTCTTTTTGTCTTTACAGTGTCAAATCTTGAGTGAAAAGTCTTAGTTGACAGGTGTGCTGGGGTTGTACATCTACCTCTTGTGACACACTTTAAAGAGCAAAAACCAAATGCCAAAACAATTCTTGTAGATTCACTTTCTGTTTGCTAGAAGATCCTCTTTTGTCTTACCACACCTCTGTCTATGGCTTTATTGAGCATGCTGTGACTGCTCCAAATGTTATGTTAGTGTTAGGTATTAGAGGACACTAGGATTACCACAGTACACTCTACACACACATTCCCATCCCTCAGAACCGACGTTTAGTTTGGCTGAAGATTTTCACCATGTTGAAAATGCTCAAAGTGGGTAGGTTTGGCACTTTGAACTTTTTCTGCTTTGGTTAGGATTACCCGGGAGCCAGTCCCACACACTAGGTTGTGCCAGGCATAAATGTGGCATCATTATATAAAAAGAGGAGACCAGGAACGTTTATCGGTCCAGCATAGATGCTCCTAACTAGACGAGGTGTCACAACAAGGGGATGCAGTTCCTTTTATAGAAAGGAGGAAGTTTAAGGAACTAGGTTGGGCTATGAACTGAGGAATCAGGAGGGGTCTGATCCGTCAGGAGCAAGAGACCTCACAGACCCAGAAGGGCGTCAAGCTTCATCACAGGGCATGCTCCACTTTGGGCCGGCACTGCAGTGCCCGGCGGGCACCTGCAAGGGGTCTCTCTTCTAGATATTTTTTATATAGAATGCCATATGTGAAGTGGGTTTAGGGCTGTTGGTATAGATTGTTATGAAAAATGTGTAAGGGTGAAAAAAAGTGCAAGCTAAAATGGACTTAGTGGTCCCCAGTGGCATTATTCGATGAATGAATCCACCTGTCTGATTAAAAAAGTGGTCACTATCAGGAGAGACAATGATCTTCGATAGCTCAATGGGTCAACGTGTTTGTGCCAATTGAAATCACTAATGATCTTATGTCAGTTTTTCAGAACTGAGTTTGCCTAATCTAGACAGTGGTGGGAATCTTGGTTTATGTGTTTCCTGGGATTATTAATCACAAGTAACCAAAAAGAGATATAAATGAATACCTTAGTGTTGTTAAAAACAGATCTATAACAAAGAAAAACATCATCAATAACGCAACTTGCGTATTACAAGTAGGAATAACCACTATCAAGAGACGTTCACTAATCTCACACCCTCATTCATTAGCTCCGCCTCTGCTTGCAGTACCAATCGTCTAATGCAATCAGAGTAGAAGAGTGCTTTAGTCACCTCTTCCCTTTCCGGTCTTAATATAAATCCTATTTGCTTTGTATCATCTGACTAAACCTCACATAGGCTTGGGCACAAGGCCATAACTTCTAAAAGGCGGGTGCGATTCAAGGGTTTTAACTTCCTTCGCCGTTTCCTCCCAGTCTCTCCTCCACAAGGCTCCAAATATATCCACCTACATTTCCTTCCACTAGGACTTTCCCGCTCCCTCTTATTCTCAGGGCCTTTAGGTGAAAACAAAACCCCGCTCTTCACAGGGCAAATTGGATTATCTAATTCTCTGCACCCCCTCCTTCTTACCGGTCTCTTAACATTGTTCTCTCCCTCTAAACCACTACTTTCCACTCTTTCTTCTAATTCTTCCATTACTTCCATTTCCACTTCTACCCCTTTACTACCCTTCTTTCTTTTTCCTCGCTGACTAACTTCTCTGTGGGGTGTACTAGGTATTTTCTTGTGACGTGGCTCCTTGCTCTAGGGCTACTACTTCCCACTCTTGGCCACAGTCAATCCTTAAGGTGTTAGCCTGAACTGCCTGCACTATCTTTCCCTCTCTCCCTACAGATGTTTTGCTCCCAATGTTACCCTGCTTACTTCGCTTCCTACATTGGTGTTTATTGTGGAGACTATGCGGACCATATCCCTTTCTCCCCCATCTGCGATTCCTCTTTATCACCAACATTGGTTGTTTGGAAACATATACTGACTGTTGATTTAATGTCCGTATTATAGCTGTTTCCCCTCCTTCTTTATTTTGTTCAGGAGGATCAAGGGTGTCTATTACTTGATCCCTTTTTTCCAATACAGGTCGTACTAGTGCTGGCATACTACTATTAATACATTTCAGCTCATTTGTTATCCCTTGCAGTTGATTATTATGTACTTTAACCAAACTATTATTTGCCATCAGCACTTCTAAAATTGCTTGCAGGGTCTTTTGCATTAGGAACATTACATCTAGTAGTGACTCGATGGGTACAGCAGTGGTATCTAACGCAAATGCAGACTGTCTGCCCAAGGGGGAAGACGGCAGAAGTGCACGTATTTCGTTCTCCTCTCTGCCAAGTCCCTCCAAGCCTCCTACAAGACCCTCCCTCTCTTCCATTCTCTCAGAGCCAGAACGGGGGTCCCTCTTCTAATCTTATACCACCCCTGGCTTGCAGTGGGAGGCATGGGGATGAAGATTGCCTGGGTTCCAATGAAACCTTACGCCCATTCGCCTCCTCTAACCCCTCCTCTAGGAACAAATCCTCTATCTGCAATGAGTCTGAGATCTGAAAGTCATTCCTTCTGGGTCGAGCAATTTCACTCTTATTAGGATCAAAGATACTATTTTCCTCTGATGCCTGTGATATATAATGAGTCTTTTTAAAATATTTCCCAACAAATTCTCTGATTGATACTCCCAGTGGGGTCCCTGAGGGTTTTTCACCGCTGTCTCCATTGTCTCTCTGGGTATCCTTCTGATCCAACAACTGGGGTATATTCCCTCCATCATCTTCTTCGTAATTCCCATGTAATGCCTCTGAAAGCTGAAGCACCCCCAAAGTCTCCTTCGATTTAAAACCTGTCTTTGGTCCCTTTTTTATGCCACGTGCTCGAGCTTTGCTCACCGGCATACTGTGAGCTGTGTACTGTATACTGTATACAGTATACCAGTACTATTCTAGGTACCGGGTAATATTCCATGATAGATCACAGTACTCCACACTCCACGAGCTACACTGTAGGGGTTCTTTTAATTCTTAATTAAGCACCGGGGTAGCAAACCGCACTGGTCTAGTACCAGCCGCTTCCGCACCGCCACCAGGAGCTAACTGCCAGCTAGAGCCACTACGGCTCTATTTTTTCTCCCCCATAGTTTCCAGGGCCCTCAAGTTGGAGTCAAGATGGCCTGTGCTTCTCTCAAACTGCAGGCCAGGACCCACTGAGCAGCTACAGCTGTCCACATTGTCCAAAATGCACCACAATACACAATATCCAGGAGTTTCCTTATGTATACAGATGGGGCTCAGAATGGATTCCTTCTCTTCTTATCCTTTGTCAATGGACTTCCTCGCCACCAAAAAACTCCACCACTGCTACGACTTTCTCGCGGTACTCCCGCTTTAATGGTGCTTTAGTGGCGACTAGCTCTCCCGCTCTCCTGCTTTTCCACGGTGTCCACGGTGTCCTTCTCACAGCACTGGCGCTACCACGCCCCCTCCTGCTGCTGCTACTGCTTACAGTTTGCTGCACCCCTTATTCCACGCCAGCCCTGACCTTACACTTCCCGGGGCATCAGCGCGTCGGCGAAAGTCCGGCACCCTCGAGACCACAACAAGACACAGAATATGCCAGGAGGCAGGGGGCAGGTCACAGGTACGGAGGCACGGGTGCGGGGACAGGAGCCAGCAGCACTCTGCACAACACAGCTTGGCGGCAGAGGCAGCGGTGGAGGCTCGAAATACTGTCTCCGGGCCGCAGCGGAAAGCGGAAATTGGCATGCTGCTTGGGAGGTATTCAGGTTAGGTATGCGCTAGGCACTTCTTCTTACCAGTGTGCCAGTGTGCTGGTGTGCCGATATACAGGAGGTTTGTTGCTAGCTGGAGTTGCTGAGGCTATTAAAACGCAGCAAAACGCAGCAAAAACGACAATGAAGCTGGAGCAGCGGCAATTACGCCACCCCTTGCTCCCCCACAAGCTGCACCCGATCAAACAGGCCGCTTCCGTAGGGGTCTGCGGGAGGAGCAGCAAGCTGCAAGGAATTCCTGAGGGAGCACGCACCGCACCACGTGTCTCTCTCTGCTGCCGCTGCTACTGCTGATCTTCTGACTCTTCCGGTTCCGGTTTCTCCTTATTGGATTTTTGTTATTTTGGTGTCATTGTGTTTAATAAATTTTCTTCTATTTCTTCTATTTTAAAACATTTCTATAGTTTTGCATTTCGTTGCCGTAAGTTAATTCTGTCTGCTATGTGCCATAACTACCAGGGGGTTAAGCTTGGGTTAATTTAATAACTTTGAGCATTCACCTTGACAAGCGTTTTGATTTTTCCTTATAGTTGGTAGCCACTCTCTAAACAATAATCCATTTTTTAAACTATGCTTAATTATTTATTGAGTATGTTCGTCGAACACATCGCCTTTCAGTGGCTTGGAGTAGTGAGTTTTTGACAAAAAAGTACACACATACCAAGGAGGGGAAGTTAAAAGTCAATTTAGTAAAAGGTGTGTCAAGTCTAATATTTTTCAACGTTTGAATAAAGTCCAGTTGTAGGTGCACCATAAAAATTCAGACCTTTGCTGAAACCCAGTAATCTTGGTCTTGCTCTCAGACATAGAATTCTACAGCCTGTGACCCTGATCTCCCAGAGCACTGCCTCACTTTTTCATTCTTTCGAGGACTCTTTGGGTGACCAGATGCACAACCATTGAGCACATGATTCTGTTTAGCTGATGGTGAGGAGTATTTCCATCAGCTTTCTCGATGTTTCACCTCACTAGGCTAGTAAGGTGCAAGCACCTCTCAAAGTGATCTTTGCATGCAGAGGTAACAGCTGCAGCGTTTTCTAGACATGTTTTATGTTGTCTATTGACCACAAATTGTTTTACATTGTGGTGAGCTAGTCTTCAAGCATTCACAGCTTACTGATAAGTTTCTTTGTGAACCCCAAGCAGATGATTTTCTAATTGTTTACATGTTCCATACTCACAACTTGCATCAACTCAACCTGGTGGACAATCTGGAGGAGAGGCTAAAATTTCCAAAATAGGGAGAACTGCATGTCGAAGGCAATGGCACTGCATGGTCACAACAAATTAAAGAGAAGTTAATGTCGAATGGGACACTTACTTCTTTCAACCCTCTGACCAGTTCCCGCATATTAGCTGTCTTGCCAGTTAACACCAGAGCCTAAAGACATTGGCGGTCATTCTGACCCTGGCGGTTGAAAACCGCCAGGGCAGAGTGCCGCGGAAGCACCGCCAACAGGCTGGCGGTGCTTCATGGGCAATTCTGACCGCGGCGGTAAAGCCGCGGTCAGAAAAGGGCAACCCGCGGTTTCCCGCCGGTTTACCCCTGCCCCAAAGAATCCTCCATGGCGGCGCTGCTCGCAGCACCGCCATGGGGATTCCGACCCCCTTCCCGCCATCCTGGTCCTGGCGGTAAAAACCGCCAGGAACAGGATGGCGGGAACGAGTGTCGTGGGGCCCGTGGGGGCCCCTGCACTGCCCATGCCACAGGCATGGGCAGTGCAGGGGCTCCCTAACAGGGCCCCATAATGATTTTCAGTGTCTGTCTAGCAGACACTGAAAATAGCGACGGGTGCCACTGCACCCGTCGCACCCCTTCAACTCCGCCGGCTCCATTCGGAGCCGGCTTCATTGTTGAAAGGGCTTTTCCCGCTGGGCCGGCGGGCGGCCTTCTGGCGGTCGCCCGCCGGCCCAGCGGGAAAGTCAGAATGACCGCCGCGGTCGGAATGACCCCCATTGTCTTTACATCAACAAGACATAAAAAACCTAGCAAAAAACTAGTAAGAAAATGATTAATGATATCTGAGAAATCTATTCACCCAGGCAGGTGTCACCAGCTGTGCCATATCTTGGGCGTGATTCTAGGCTACTGCACAAACTACAGACTCACTACGAACTCACTATGATCCCAAAGGGTCAACCTCAGTCAAGTCAGGCTAAAAAAAACTGTTCTGCCTTATCTCATGGGCCTGTCGTGCCATCCCGGGGAAAAAACAAAGTATGAATGCCCTAGATTAATCTTTATTGGTTTTTGAGATGTCATTACTAGGAGAATCACCTGCATTGATCACAAGAGGAATCATTACCTGTCTTTGGCAACTAGGGCAATCAGATCCCTCACTCTTTCTCTTTACTAGGACTTCCCAAAAACGTTGGTGGCTGGCAAATGTGTCAGACTATGCCGAAACATTCCCACAATGTTTTCACCTGTCTGCTCTTGTCACAGCACATCTTACCAAGTGCAACCTTCAGTCATCTCACTGATAATGCAGTCATTGCATGCAGACAAGCCCATGTTAAATGCACTTTTGAAGTATTTTTCTCAGCCAGATAAACTCTTCCACATTCTACTTTGTCCCCCACATTCATCAAGCTGTTACAGCCCAAGTGAAGAATCATAGGTGGTAGGAGCACCACTTACTGCTTTGCTCTAGAAGCTGTTGCATGAAATTGTCCTATTCACAAACCATCTATGTGAATCCACTTCAACTGCAGGTCTGCTGTGAATGAAGACACCAAGGCCCCAAACTGCTGAATTCTCGCTACTGTAACCAAGCATAGATCTACCACCTAACCACTCTGGACACTAAAACAAGATATCTGCCAAGTCCATCCAGAGGACAGGGAGTGATGGCTTTTAGGTGAAGTCTGAATCAAGTTGCTCAGGAAAAGACAGATGACAGCTCTCCACAGTATTATACATACCACATTGCTGCAGTCTGTCCCAGGCTTAATGCAACAACGCTTAACTTTTTCCCACCCGCAGCACCCGGAACCGGAAATAATGACTCCAGAGAATGGCTGGCAGATGTTATGTAAATGGAGGAGATGGAAAATTATGGTTGCTACTGCCTAATTCCTCTGCACCCCTGTTAGACCATCCTCTTATGGTCCTTAAAAATGACTGCCAGGCCTCTAGGTTTGCCTTCACTTGCACCCAGTGGCGGCTCCTCCTCCAGCAACTATCGCTCCAAATCCTTTAACAATGAAAGGACAATAAACTATATTTATTGTCCTTTCATTGTTAAAGGGGCGGGGCATTGGGGATGATGGGGACCAGAGGAGTGCACTGTGCACTCCCCTCAGTGCGCATGTATGTTTGGTCCCTGGCTGGGCGCTCCCAGCCAATCCTGACACTGCTCTGAGCAGCGTCAGGATTGACTGCAGGGCAGGCTGGGAGCCTGTGCCTGCATCCTGCGTAGGAGACGGAGGAGTGGCAGTGAAACACAGCATGCAGGTAAGTTTTTTTATTTTTTATTTATTAATATTTTCCCCCCGCCACCCACCTGCGTGCCACCCTGCCCCCTGTAACACCTAAAAGCTGCAACTGCTTGAACCCTTTAACTTTTCTCTGAGTGGGTAGGGATGTTCACAACTTTACGAACGCCATCTGCCTGCATAAAACTTCTCCCAATCTTCATACACCCTCACATTCCAAATTCAAATAGTTCTGTAGCCAGCGGACACTAAAGTGTTCATTTACACCACCGTATCTGAAGACCCCGGCTGCGTCAGTGGATTTTTCCCAGAAAGCCTCTCTTGTCTCCAGGGTAGGTGTTGTTTTGGTTAAAAACCAAACAATAACCTCAGTTTACCATGCCATAGTTGCAGAACGCATTTGTCAGTACTTAAACAAACACTACAGCAGGAAGTTTCTGCAAGGGTGTCAGGGAAATGTATATATTTTTTAAGTCCAGAACTGCCATGGCTCTCATGGCATATACCCTGAACAGAAAGATAGCAGATGGACGGCTTTGGAGGGGTTCCCTAAATGGGGGAGTCCATCTGATGCCATTTCCAGTAGTACTGCTCCCCCATCAGGAAAAGCACCTTCTTCTGCCTCGCAAAAAAGTTGGCAGGTGCGACAGGTGAGTGGACTTGAGTGTCACCAAATTTTGGCAGCTTTCCTATGACAGCACACCCCTTAATGAGGCATTCAATGCTGTCTCTCCCAAATGTGATAAGGATCTTACCTTCTCCAGTGGTATGCAAAAGCACGTTTATGGCACATCTGATAAAATGCCCATGATGAAATCCTACTCACAGCTTTCTTTGATGACAATAGCACCTCAAAGTCCTGCACTAGTTCTTAGACGATAATCATCTACAAGGAATCTAGCAAATGCACAACATTCACAGAGAAGGCCATCCCATTAATGTAACACCTGCACTTCAAGCTGGAAATCTCAAATTCAACCTGAACAGGACCCTTGCGTACCGACCACCCGGAACACAAGCCACCTTTACCAACCTTATCACCAACTTTGTCGCTCTGCTCACCATTGACTCCAGAGCCTACATTCTCATCAGAGACCTCAACTTTCACCTGGAAGACTGAAATAACCCATGTGCCACATCACTTTTAGAAAGCTTGAGCAACATCAGACTCACCCAGCTCATCACAGAACCAACACTCACCACAGGACACACACTGAACCACATCTTTACCACAAGCGACAGCATCAAATACAGCTCCACCACTCAGCTCACTTGGACTGACCACTCCATCATCCGCTTCCAAATCAACACACCTCACGTCAGCACCACTACCAGGTTCAGCACTCCAAGCCACAGCTGAAGCAAAATCACGGAAGCAGACTGGCTTAGTGTCCTCAGCACTGATCAGCCTAGCCCCACAGACAACCTCTACAAGGACATCAACTTCAACAACTGGATCAAGACTGCGTGGACTCCCTCGCACCAATCTAACCCAACAAACATAGCAGATCAAACAAGCAAGCCAGATAGTACATAGAAGACCTCCAACTGACACTTTAAACAGCTAGAAAAGAAATGGAGAGCCAGCAACAACAACACCTACAGAACTACCTACAGGGCTGCACTCAGATGCTATCACCAGCAAAGCAGAGACACCAAGAAAAAAGCACTAGTGGACCACATCAAATGAAGCTCAAACAGTTGCAAGGAGATCTTTTAGATCGTCACCTCGCCTTCAGCCACTGTCAACAACACTGCTGCCTCCCAACAACTCTGAGACAACCTATCCAACTTCTTCCAGAGCAAAATTGCAAACATCTACAGCAATTTCACACACCAACCCAACTTCAGAGAGCTCATCGCTAACCTACCCACCAAGAGCCAAGACGGCCATCTACGTTCATGGAAAATCCTCACCAGAAATGACACAGCGGCAATCATGCGGACCATCCACTCAGGACCCCCAACTGACCTATGCATCCACCACATCTACAACTTGGGAACATCATCAATCAGCACCACCCTGACCCATATCATCAACACCACTGTCACTTCTGCCACTTTCCCAAGATGAATGGAAACTTCAAGAAGTCAACATCTCCTCAAGAAACCCACAGCCAACCTAAATCAACTGAGCAACGTCTGACCCATTCCCCTGCGCCCCTATTCAGCCAAAGTGATTGGGAAATCCATTAACAAGCACCTCACAGCCCACCTTGAACTTCACCATTTTCTAGACAACACACAATCAGGATTCCGAAAGAACCACAGCACCGAAACAGCACTCTTCCTGGCCACCGACACTGTCACAAGACCCTTATTAGAAGACTCCATGAGATTGGCATACAAGGATCCACTCTCAAAGGAATCTGTTCCTTCCTCACTGGAAGAACCCAAAGGATCAGGCTGCCACCCTTCACATCAGAGACCAAAAATTGATCTGCGGTGTCCCACAGGAATCTTCCCACAGCCCCACTCCTTTCAACATATATATGACATTGCTCGACAACATAATCCGATCAGTAGGCATCACCGTTGCTGAAGCAGATTTGTTAATTAGAAATATTAATGAGTGTTTATGCATTTTGAATAATAAGAAAAACCTGGAATTAAATAACATAGAAAATTAATGTGCACGTTTGAAAATGTGCCCACGGAGAGTGGTCACCAAGATTCACGAATTATATTAAAAGTGACAAAAAATATGTGTAATGTTGAAAATGCGTAATAATAATGTAGTAGTATGTCATATTGAGATATATAACATATGTTTTGCATAATATTGTAGAGCTAACTTAGCCGAAGTTGTGGCCTAGTTTTGCCAGGCCTCATGCAGGAGTTGAATAATAAAGCAATGTAGAGAAGCTAATGTGCTGAACTGACCCTGAACTGCTCGTTGTTTAATAAAGTCTGCTTAGCTATAATTTTCTGCGATGAACCGACAGATAGGAGATGATGGAACTAGAGTATGTATCAAAATTGGTGTAAAGCAGACGAGATGTACTTTCCCAGGACTCGATCAATGGAGACACTGAATGGAGAAGAAGATGCAACATTTTTGATACCTGACGAGCCGGATGATGAGGACATCGTACAGTGAACCAATCGACACCTTGAGAACTGTGTAATACTAGAATTCATAGATTTGAAAAACTAAAATCATTGGATAGGGTAATAACTGGTGACTAATTGACCAATTAGGAATTGAGGGATAGTCTGGGTGACTTTGATATAATGTTGTGACAAAGGCAGAAAAACTTCAGAACTGATGGAGAGATGTTAGAGGCAGATGATCGGGGAGAGACCTTTGCTGAAATTTTGTCATTGGGCTCATGCTCTTGAGAGCCTGATGCGATGCTGATAGATTGATGACCTGAAGACGAAGGCTGACTTTGTTGCTGATCCATACCGTGGATAGGTAGCTATGATAATGTGACTGAATTACCTTTTGTGCCTTTTCTTTCTAGGTACCAACTGCGCTGTTTTATAGTTTTTCTCCTAAGTTAGATGTTTTTTCCAAATTCATGTTTTAAACTGTTTTCACATGAAGTCCAACATGCTAATGCTAATCTGGGTTAAGTAAGGTTCCTATTCTGAGGTGCAGACATAAACAATGACATATCATTGATGGACTGATTTGCTGAACTCTGCTACCCATGTTAACATATTCTTCATTATTGGCTTATGTTGAGGCATTAGAATGCATGTTTGCTCAAGTTCTGATTAGATTATGTTATTGGTGGTCACTAATGAATTAATCTCGAGTTGAATTGAATAAAGTTTGAATTAATCCCATGATTTAGTATTGTAACTAATAGGGAAATAAAATTGATAAAATGTATATTGAGTTGTGATTTTTCATGAATGTTGACGTTATTAACTACTGAATATTGTTTTGCTTATTGGTTTTTGGTTTGTGTATTGATTGTTGATGAACATTGGTTACACCGTAGCTAGGATACTCCATGCGAATCAAAAGGTTCATCGACCTATACGCGTCCCCTTGTAAGTTTACGTATTAAGGACCGGGCGTGCTAGCACCGTCATCTCTTATAATGATGATACCCAACTCATCCTCTCCCTGACAGACAAGACAAACACCACCAGAAATAACTTCAACAACTGCATGACCATGGTAGTAGACTTAATGCAAACCAGCTGCCTAAAGCTCAACTCCGACAAGACAGAAGTACTGGTCTTCGGCAACAAGACCTCCCCATGGGATTCCACCTCGTGGCCGTCGGACATAGGACCAACACCCACAACCACAGACCAAGAGATTTTGGGATTATTCCAGATGACAAGCTCAACATGACTGCTCAAGTCAATGCAGTGTGCACCTCCTGCTTCCACATCCTATGCATGCTGCGAAAGATGTATGAATGGTTGCCTCACAACACCACACGGACCATGACACAAGCCACTCATCATCAGCAGGCTAGACTACGTTAACACTCTCTACGCCGGAGTCTAAGAACAACTCCTACACATACTCCAGACCATCCAGAACGAGCCACAAGACTCACACTCAACCTCCCATGCTGCACCCACATCATACCATACCTCAGAAAGCTCCACTTGCTCTCCATTCACAAGCGAAGCCAATTCAAAGTTCTCATGCACACATACAAAGCCCTACACAACACAGGATCTCCTCCTCAATTACTGAGTTCCACAAGAAGCTGAAGACCTGGCTTTTCCTTTAAGCACGTTGGGACCACGCACCTTACCCAAGCACTTGGTTACTCTCTCAGG
Organism: Pleurodeles waltl; assembly: GCF_031143425.1. Classification (NCBI taxonomy): domain Eukaryota; kingdom Metazoa; phylum Chordata; class Amphibia; order Caudata; family Salamandridae; genus Pleurodeles; species Pleurodeles waltl. The sequence goes on from NC_090445.1 coordinate 338,563,023, forward strand.
TGATTACTGTGCTATAGAAATCAACATAAGATAACATAATTAGAGAGAGGGAGGTTTGCATAGTTCTAAAGGGGTATCTCGCAGAACCTTAGACTTTTATATAAGCATACCAGGGGAATTGATTTGTAAAACAAAATCTAAGATGTATTTTGAAAATTTGTTTGGAAGTATTATGAAAGAACAAGCAGTGTTCTTCTGAAGAAAACTGTTCCCATCCCAGTAAAATAATATTCACACACTTAATAACTCTCATTCTACTACACAGAAGCACACTTTTCGACAATGCAATATTTTTATCCTTTTGGTTTTAATGGAATGTGAGAAGAGTGTAACAAGGAATGGATACGATCTGGTAGCTAAATGGAGGGGCCCGCGGAGAGAGAGACTCGTTCTAGTCTCTCTGCGGGCACATTCGGGAGGACAGGAAGTGGCTCAGGAGCGCCGGATTGGTTACAGGTAAGTGGGGGTGGGATTTTTAGGATGGGTTTATAAAAGGGGTGGGAGGGAGGGTCGGCCTCTTTTCGCGCCGGACCTGTGAGGAATAGCGGTTTTTTGAGGTGCCAGCCGAGTTTAGGGTATTGGGATTAAGGGTTTAGTGGTTAGCCGGGGCGGGCGGGTTTGCAGCGCAGAACCGTTAGTTTAGGTGCAGTTTTTCCATTTAGTAATTAACGCGCGAGGCTCCGCGGCCCAGCGTTGTTTGGGGAGGGGTAGAGTGTGGCAGGAAGGTTAGGTAACCACGAGGCTGGAGCGGGCCCCGCAGCTGTTCCTAATTACACGCGGCTTTGCCGTTCAGACCGGACAGCGTCATGGCAACCAGCCATGACGCTGAGGCAGTGAAAGCCGCGCTCCGCCTCTTGGGCGAAGCCGGCAGGTCAGACCTGCTCAGGCCTGGGGTCCTAGACCAGGCCTGGGTAGGAATGACACGGCCGACGCGGGTGGCGTCGAGCCGGTTAGCGGCAGCTGTTGCCGCGTGTGATTCCCTAGACTCGGATGGGGATGGGGGGGGCTCATTGAGGAAGACACAAAAGCGCTAGTGGAGGCGCTTAGTGAACATAGCCCAACAGACATCAGGGGAAAAGCCACGGACAAGGAGGTGGCAGATACCGGGCCTGGGGGAGAATGAGCCAGACGCAGGAAGGGAAGGGCCCTCAGGGGCCAAAGGGGACACAGGGAGGGGCAGGGCCCCTTTAGTATTGTTAGAAGAGGGGGAGCAGCCCTCCCCTGGGCCTAGTGGGGAGTGGGCCCCCTTAGACCTGACATACCCGAAAGGGGGGCCCAACAACGCCGGGGGCCATGGGGCCCCAGCAAAAAAGCGGGGAAAATATACTGGGAAAGCCGGGGGGGGATGGGCAGACCCAGAGCCACCCCGAGGCAGGTTAAGGCAGCAAAGCCCAAGGGAGAGAGGGAGGCTGGGGCCCTCGGTTCGCCGGGCCCCTCCAGTTATGGTGGCTGGGACAATGCGGAGGCTTTGGATCTGGAAGCCAGGATTAGAGAGCAGCGGAGGGTTGTGGCTGAAACCGAGGCAAGGTGGGCACAGTTGTGCAAAGACTGGGAGGCAGCAGAGGCACGAAGGGAGCAAGGAGGTTACAGACACTAGGGGACCACAGCCACCCAGTGCAGGGACAGGGAGTTGGGTCTGGGTACCACATGCAGTAGTTGGACAGGGACAAGAGGCTGGTGCGGCCAAAGGGGCGGTCGGCGCGGGAAGTCCCAGTGGCGCACACGGCCACGTGGGAAAAAGTAAGTCAATGCCAGCAGCTGAGGTTGGCAGAAGAAGGGCTATGCCAACCGGGCGCAACACGGCCCAAACACGTTGGTCCGAAGCAATAGAGGGGTCTGTGGCGGCCTTCTCTACACCGCAAGAGCGTGGGTATCACACTGATGGTTTGCTCCATGTGGGTCAAGAGTCAACAGCTGCAACGACAACAAAGCCGCGGGGCATGGGGAGAGCAGGTATGAGTGGGGAGGAGATGAGGAGTTGGAATTGGATTATGATGAAGACGGGATGATTGGGAAGACGGAGAGATTCGGGAAGAGGAGGTGAGCGGTGTCAAGAAGGGGGGGCAAGGGTGCAAGTGCAGCGCAACCTCTTCCTCTGTTTTTGTTTTACAGGACACCGTGGTGGCTCAAGGGCCGTCAGGTATACGACAGGCGATGTCACGTGGTAGATCAACGAAGAGAGCGCCACGCACTTTGGGGGAAATGGACGGAGGTAAGGGGAGATGGTGGTCAGTTTGGGGGGATGGGGGGCGAGCGCTAAGGTTTCATGCACAAGCAGATCCATTGGTGTGGGGGACGGGTCTGTTTTGGATACAACTGGGTTGATCTCAGGACAGAAAGGAGATGCGAATAAGGACAAGGAGGCCACATCCTTAGCAGTTACAGCAACAGGTAGTCAGAAGACAGGGGAGGACACGGGGGCAGAGGATAAAGAGGGGGGAGGCCATAGGAAACGGCTCCCGTACATGGGGCTGGCAATGCCCCTGGGGTCCCATGTGGCAGACAAAACAAAGGCAAAGATATGGAGGCACGAGTATGTAGACGTATTTAAGCTTTTGCATAGGGACATACAGGTGAAGGAGGGATCCAAAGAGGAGGAATGGGAATTAGCACGCAGGCCCAGGGTTGCTATCACAATGGATAATTGGACGTCAGCGTTTCTTATATTCGCCAGCATATATTGTGAGAAATATCCAGACAAGGCTATAGCACTCCTAAAATACATGGACATCATAAGGAAAGCACAGATGCATTTTGGTGGCTTTGCATGGCTGAGTTATGATGAAGAGTTCAGGGCTCGGGTGAGTGTAAACCCGGAAAAGCCATGGGGTGACGTAGACCCAGAATTATGGATGCAATGGATGGCATCGTCACAGTCTTCTACATCCACACATACGGCAAGTGACTTGCCAGTAGTATATAAGCCTTTTCAGTCCCGTCCCGCCCAGGGAGGGGTGGGCGTGGCTACCAAGTCCCCAGTGCCCACCACCGGGGCCTGTTGGAATTTCAACAACGGTTTCTGTTCACGACAACAGTGTAGGTTCAAACACGACTGCTCCAAGTGCGGGGGTCGTCACTCAGTCACTCAATGTTTTTCCCTCTCCAGCCCGGCGGAGCAATGGAGAGCATCCAGAGGTCAGGGAGCGCAGGGCGCTACTGCGCCAAAGGGGTCCTATGCCAGTTAGACTGGAGGTTCTTCTGCCTTGGTTACACATTTATCCAGAAGTGGACAAGGCTTGCCAGTTGGAGTGGGGGTTTCGCAAAGGTTTCCGGGTGGGCTACCAAGGTCCTCGGAAGAGGAGGTGGGCAGACAATTTGCGGTCTGCAAAGGAACGGCCTCAGATAGTTCGTGACAAATTGGCAAAAGAGGTGGCACTGGGTAGGATAGCAGGGCCATTTTACGATTGGCCGAGCGAGCATCTGATGATATCCCCCTTGGGAGTGGTACCTAAAAAAGCACCGGGCGAGTTCCGTTTGATACACCATTTGTCTTGGCCTGAGAGAGCGTCGGTCAATGATTTTATTGCACAAGAAGATACCAAAGTGGTCTATGCCTCGGTGGACGATGGCGTGAAGTTAGTTATGAGGTGCGGGCGGAAGGCAGAAATGGCACAATGTGACATACAATCTGCCTTTAGGTTGTTACCCATTCATCCAGCGGATTTTGACCTACTGGTTATGCAGCTGGACGGAGCTATATATGTCGACAGGGTGCTACCCATGGGTTGTGCAATATCATGTGCGCTTTTTGAAACCTTCAGCACTTTCTTGCAGTGGGTTTTTGTCAGGATGAGTGGCCACAGGACGGTGACTCACTACCTGGACGATTTCTTATCTGTAGGGACGGCTGAAGCCGGGTCCTGTGGGCGGGCGCTGGCAGAGTTTCAAAGGCTGGCTCAGCATTCAGGAGTGACGTTGGCTCCTGAAAAGACAGAGGGACCGCTATCAGTTTTGACCTTTTTGGGCATTGAATTAGATGCAAATCAACTAGTGGCCAGACTGCCAGTGACGAAAAGTGGCGGAGATACTTGAATTTTTGGCAACGGTGCGGGTACTTCGCAAAATGGACTTGCGAACGGCCCATAAATTGCTGGGATACCTTAATTTTGCATGCAGGGTGGTGAAAGGAGGAAGGACCTTTTGCAGGCGGTTGGGGTTATCCATGTCAGGAGCTGTACCACCACACCACAGGATAAGAGTTTCGCTGGCTTTGAGAGAGGACATCAGGGTATGGGAAACGTTTCTCAGGAAATTCAATGGGGTACCCATGTCTTTCAGTGATAACGATACGGTGTGGCAAGTTCAAATCTTTTCCGATGCAGCAGGCGCTTCCGGTTTTGGTATTTACTGGGACGGGAGGTGGTGTGTGGAGGAATGGCCGCCGCAATGGTTGCAGCAGGGGAGGGGTATTGCTTTCCTTGAGTTCTTCCCACTTTTAGTGGCCCTGGCAGTCTGGGGCCAGGAACTGGCCAACAGGACAGTAGTTTTTCAGGTGGACAACATGACAGTAGTGGAGTTGGTCAACAGACAGCGGGCCAGGGATCTTAGAGTGTTGCGCTTATTGTGCCAGTTTATGCTTAGATGCTTATCCCTAAATGGTATTTTTAAAGCTGCACACATACCCGGCGTTTACAATGAGATTGCAGATTTCCTGTCTCGTTCACAGTGGCAGCGTTTTCGCAAGTTGGCGCCAGGAGCAGAATGGAACAAGACTGTGGTCCCGGCAGACATTTGGGAGTGGGGGGCATGATGATCACGGGGCTGGTGGAGATGTCTTTAGCGGTGTCCGCGTGGTGGAGTTACAGGCTTGCATGGTTGGAGTTTCAATCTTTTGAGGTGTTTGTGGGAAATTTTTGGGCACAAGGGCCACAGGCCCTCGAGGCACGTGCGTTACGTTTTGTGCTTTTTCTGATTGAGGAGGGCTTATCCCCAGCTACCATTGGGGTGAAGCTGGCTGGGGTTTCCTTTTACGGAAAACTCTTTTTTGGTTCGGATCCAGCACGCAATGACCTGTTAGGAAGGATGTTGAAAGGTTGGGGCAGGGTCAGGGCCAGTGCGGTCAAACCAGCGAGAGAACCCATTACGTTTGAAATATTGCTAGAACTATTACAGGTATTGCCAGTATGTTGTATGGATGATTATGAAGTGGGTTTATTTAGGTTGTGTATAATTTGGATCTTTTTTGGCGCTTTTCGAGTATCTGAATTGCTGGGGGTAGGGAAAGAGACAGGGGTGAAAGTTAGAGAGGTCTTCATGCATAGGGACAGGTTGGGTATTTGGCTCAGGCGCTCAAAGATGGGTCAGTTAGGGAAAGGAAAATGGGTCTGGTTGGATAGAGGGGGGGACGAGTTGGCGTGCCCGGTAAGGGAATGGATGACGTTTAAGCAGAGATTACGCATGTCAGGAGAGAGTGGGGTGTTTGTACATGGGACAGGGAAGAAACTCACTAGCTATCAGTTGTTGCAAGTTTTGAGGATGGCTCTGGGGCGGACAGGTCGTTGTTCATTGGATTTTGGCACGCATTAATTTAGGATTGGCGCAGCTACAGCGGCAGCTCATCTAGGTTGGGACTGTGCTAGAATTAAGGCCATAGGTAGATGGAAATCAAGATGCTGCGAGCGCTATGTGAGGCCGTGACGCGTTTAATGGTTTGGAGGAGAGTCTGAAGCAAGGCGTAGGGGAAATGGGGGGGGGGATTTGGAAGTCTTACATGACAGCCTTTACAGTGTTTTTTCTTTGCAGGATGTGTGGCTGGGCCTCAAAAAGAGAAGATGGTGACATGGCTGGTCGGCCATTCTTTCCTCCACTGGGCGGCGAAGTTTGCGGAGAAACAAGTTTACGGCAGGGCTATGGGACTGCCTAGCAGAGGCCACGAAGTTTGTTGGTGGGGGAAGAGCGGCATGAGGTGGGGAAGTTTGCTTCCATTCATCACAGCTAGTTTGCCGCAGTGGGGATGTCCAGATTTATTACTGATTCATCTGGGGGAAAATGACTTGGTAAACCTATTGGGGCTCACATTGATACAACATATGCAGAGGGACTTGGAACTTTTGAAATAGAAATTACGCTGAACATGTTTAGTGTGGACAGAATTTGTGCCCAGACGAGTGTGGAGAGGGGCAATTAATCATGGAGCCATTGAGCGGGCTCGCAAAAAACTGAACAGGGCCATGAGGGTATTTTGTTGGGCTCAGGGGATCAAGGTCCTGCGACACGAGGACATCAAAGAACATGACGTGACATTGTTCAGAGCGGATGGGGTGCATTTGTCACAATTGGGAAAGCCTTATTATTTGACAGAGTTGAGGTTGCTGCTGGAGGAGTTATGGGGGGAGAAACTGTGGATTAGGGAGTAAAGCTGGGAGTTAAAAAAAAAAAAAGTAACTCTGAGGATTTCTTGTTTTTCCTTGGGTGGGGCAGCAAAACGCCAAGAGGGTTTTGCTGGATGGCAGAAGATGGGGAGGGTGGAGAGCCAGATGCAGGCTTGTCCACCCTTCCAAGGGGAAAAACAAGGAGGTGAAGGATCAGAGTAGGGGGGGGTATGCTACAAGCAAGGAGGGCATGAGAGCAATAGGGGAGTGTCTAAGGGAGGAGAATCGAAGAGACGTTTTGGAAGAGGAAAAGAGGATCAAGGGAAGTGTTAAGAGTTGGGGCTTATAAAATGGCGAATACAGTTTGAAGTTGATTGATGTTTATGTTAAAAATCCTGTCCTAAATAAATGACCTTTTACACTAATGATGGGTGTCACTGTATGTGTGTCCCGATGTCAGCATCCAAAGGTCTACGTTTCAATCCTGTTTTCACTATTTGACCATATTGCGTGATTAATAAATGGTATGAGAATCGAGAAGTTGTCTTGCCTCAACTAACTGTCTCATATGAGATGGCTTGAACATTCCACCCAGACAGCCATGGCTCGAGCCACTCACACAGGGCACTGGCACGAGGACACCTCCAGACATTACAGCGGTCCTGTGCAAATCATTCGGTTTTCATGTGTATCATTTTTCATTCCTTATTGGGGCGACTGGAGGCTACTACTATTTGTAGTGTGTGCTGGAGTCAGCAAGTTTGTTAGGGGACAAGACTGACCATGTGAAAGGATTATGCTATTTAGGCCATATTAGTGAACCGTTTACAATTATCTAGATATGTTGATGAGTGTGGCAGGTTCAGCATGCTTGGGACTGCATGCATTTCACTGGGTTTCCCTGAGTCTGAACGCCAGGCATGGAGCGAAGGAATCCCATAGTCTGTTTGTGCTGGGGACAGCATCACACGTGTGCCAGTGTTGGAGGCGGGGGATGTGTACCATAAGACAGAAAACATGAGTGCAGTTTGGAAGCTGTGATGAATGATGGAATAAGGAAATAGTGGACAGAACGAGGGCCAGAGACAGAAGTAGAGGAGAGACGACTTCTCCGTTTGCAGTAACTGGGTACGAACCAAAGGATCTACTTAAAAGCCTTTAATCTCTCTCCATATTCAAGGCACTACTTCAGCAATATAACATTCACTGGTTTCTCAGGAGCAGTTGTTTCTTTATTTCCCTGACTATATACCAATGCTCCAAACTTTTCTGGAAGCGTCTAGTTTTCAATGATGCCATAGACTCACACACACATTCTGCACTTTTCCCTTTAGTTAAACAAAGGTCGCTGACTCACCAGAAGAAAAGGCAGGTAGGCTTCTGCCATACTCAGCAAAAATAACCTTCTAGATGCATGCTCCACTAAGCCTTTAGGAGCTGTCCCTCAATTTACACAGGTCTTCCAATTAAGGCCTCATAAAGCAGAGCCATTTCTTGCACGATCAGGCTTTGGACAGGTCTACCTTTTATTACACTGTGTATGCTAAGGTTTTACACAAATGTACAGGGTGCACGGATCCCGCAGGTGGTATCCTTTACATCACACAGGGCCTTATGTTTATACAATGCATTCTGTAAAAGTGGTCACAATTTGCGAACCAACTTTTATTGAATGCATTGTTTTTTTGCTAACCAACATATGTTAAGGCATATTGGTTCCCAAAATTCCAGTTCGTAGGGGGTCGTAATGGGACCTACCTTATTAATATGCATGATGTAGGTCATAATTTGCGACTCACTACGAATCGCTGCCGTCACAGAGATAGTGGTCTGCTGAGGTCATCAGTCTGTGATTAATTTTTAAAAAAGCAATATTTTTTTTAAACACAGCCTTTTTTTTAAAGGAAAACGGTTGGCATTTAAAAAAAAGTTACACATTTTTTTTTTACGAGTAAGCAGTGGTAATAGGGACCACGGCCTACTCCTAAAAAGGGACCACTGCCTACTCCTAAAAAATGTTTTTTACACCATGCATAAAGGGGAAGGGGTCCTTAACCCTTTCCCATTTGCAAACAATCCGCCACCTCCTTTGAGGTGTCCGTAACCTACCAGCTATTGGAACGTACCATAAGAAATCACAAACTGGAAGGGGCACCCTTAACACACCCTTTTCAATTTGAAATTTGGTATGTAATTGCAAACCTATTTTGTAATTTGGTAACAAGTTGTATGTCCTAATTTGGGTTTTGAACATACCCAAAGCTAGTTTGCAGATACAAAGGCTGTGAGTTTGGGAATCGGTGGCTTTGAGACCACAAAATAGCTTTGAACATAAACAGGGCTCGACTGGGAACCCAACGCAACCCTGGCAAATTTTGTCAGACCATCCCCTATAGGGTATATAGCAAGTGAGGTTGACCACTACAATGGGGCTTAAGAGGGCGTTCTCCCCAAAAGCATAGCAGGGTGGGGATGTTTGGGGTGTTATACCCCCCTAGTAAACGTATTTTCTGGTAAATAGTTGGGTGCTTTCAGTGGGGTATGGTGAAGTGTCTGAGGAATTCACCAGGAATGTTTACATACACACAGACAAAAACACACTCGCTCTCTCCCTTTCCCTGTTTGGAAAGTCTACAAAAATGTTGGCAAGTTTACAAAATACTGTGTTTTCCCTCTCTTGGTAAACATACCGATCTACATTCCTCTCCCTTCCGCTGCCCCTTTCCCTCTTATGCACCCTGCCCGTATAATGTATTTTTACATTATCTGCCAGTGTGATTGTTGGAAAATCTTAAGCTCACACCCCTTCCAATCTTACTGACCAAGTATGCACCTGGTTATTCGCCCTAAGAAAAGTTGGAAAAGAATGGTGGTTCTACAACACAGTTTTTGTTATTATAGATTCAATTGTATCAATTTTTAAAGCATAGTAAATGATGACCTTTCAGTGCACCAGTATACAGCAATCTTTACTGGGGCACTTCAATGATTCCCTCACCATCACCCTCTAACAATGCCTCCCATCTTTTCATAGCCTCTCTCTCACACGTGTATTTCATGTGTTTTATAGTGCCTCCCTTACCAGCTTAGGGTGTCGAAGCCCTTTACATCATACACACATACAGAGACAGTGACTCATACATGTGTAAATCAGTATGTAGAAAATGTTATATAAAACAAACAGAACTAAAAGGTGTAGGATTCACATCCCATACATACTGGCAGGCATATTTTAAGAGTGCTTGGCCTGGGGAAGCATAAACTCAAGATTCAGAATGCAACACAGTGGTTAGGGTTGACTTTACTAAGAGCAATGTATTTCTACCCAAACAAATCTTTTCTAGCAAAATTAGGATAATCAAAGACTGAGAAAAAAACATAACTTTCTAACCTGTACCATGCAATTTGCATGCAGCTCTTTGATGCCAGTTGATAGCTTACTGTACTAGATTATGATAATAACTTATGAACTTCACAGTAACAAAAGGAGCTATGTGACAAAAGCAGTAACTCACTGACATGCACATAAAATACTGCTCTGTGATCTGTACAGTGCACGTTCTTTGCAACAGGCATATTGATCCTCCGTGCTACCTTAGATGAGTCAAAACTGCCACTAGATAAAACTCCGATCTCTCCCCATCAGGTACATTAATCACCAGTTATCTTGCCACTTTTATTGTTGCCTAAAAAACTGTTGTATATACAAGGAACTCTGCAGTGCTTTTAAAACTGATACACTGCTACAAACCTGGCCTGCCAGTAACAAAAGTGCCTTCCGGGGAAACGCCCGATGCTTGGTACGGCCAGTCCGGCCTTGAACATAAGGCTCATAGATCTTCCAGGTCCTAGTCCTAAACAACACATGATCACACCCAGTTGGGAGATTGTGTAGGCCCTCTCTACATTCCCTGGGTCACACATTAGATCATAGAAATCTGCAGCTATTTCTGCAATGTGTCTTATCAACTTAAGCGCTGAACAAATCACATGAGGCTGGTTTAAGACATCTGTTTGGTAACTGTCCAACCCAAGGCTGGGAAAAACAAGCTAAGGGGCTGGCCAGGGATAACCAGGGACACAGATATTCTTTGGTGCTGACAAAGACAAAGGATGGACTCGTCTGAGTTACTATGGTGCAGGGAGATTCTGCTGCCCTGCTTCCCACTCCATTTTGTACCACTCCCTGCTTCTGTTTGCCTTTTCTGCCTTGCAGTGTATCCAGTAACCTCCAGCTGCTGCCTCTTTTGCAGGGAGGGTTTGGAGTGGCAGAGAAGCATTATAAACGGATGGGGACAGAGATGAACGGGTCACTGATGCAGTGTAATTGGTGACTACTGTAGTTGTGGAGCAATTATATCATTAGTGATTATAGTGCATCAAGCCCAAACAGCCTTGTCCTTAAGATATCCTATGGTACATCAAAACTGAAAACCATGGTCACCTCAGGAAAACATCTTGTGCTTGGCCCACCTCATGGCAATGTAGTTGGTGACACATATTTTAATTAATACTTCTTCACATAATTGGGTAACCCAAACATATTACCATAACTACCGTGTCTGAGATTACAAGGCCGCTCTTTCATTGAACTGTGTTGACGGTAACATCCCCAGTTTGAATGTATTGCCTAGTCTGGTGGAGGAAACTAATATTTTAAAGACTGTTTCATGCAAGACTGGTGTTGGAGAGCCAAGCACAATCTTGGGGCACTTCACATATAATAGCTCATTACCGTATTACGTGTGAACACCAAGAACTTGTTCCTTGTAGTACCTTCCGAACTGTCCCTCGCACACCCTGGTGGTTTGTGTCTGTTGTTTTGAATTGAGAAAAGCGTGATTTGTGGCATGAAAATGCAGCAGAAATGTTACATTTACCAGGTGGGTTTTGCAGCAGATGGCTGCTCGCCTCAAAGACTAACTCTATCACAAACTTGGCAGATATCCACTCCACATGTCCCATTCATGAGGCTCTTCATCTTTGCCAAAAAAGAAGTGTCCCAGGACGATGCCGGGTGAAAACCAGGCCGCATGCAGAAATCCCATCTAACAAGTCATACTGAAGGACAGCAAGGTGATTTTTAAAAAAAGTTAACGGGATCTGCTGTGCCTTAGTTTTATTATGGTGTAGCCTGTAATAAATTCCAGTAACACTGCTGTTTGCAAAGCGGATTCATATAGCGCTTCTTCATTTCACAGAGGTGTGGATAGGAGTATCAGTGAGACCCTTGTCTAGTCCTATGAAGCGCCATGCACCGGGCAGGTGGCCGCTACTGCTCACCTTTTTCTGGTCCTTTATTGAAGAAATGATTGAAGTCAGAAGGTAAGGCAGCTTCATCTCCCGCTCTCTGTCTTCATTTGACAACTGCTACCCCTCCCCCAATTCTCTTGAAATGTTAGCCGGTGGAGGTACAGGTTGGTGAACCTAAGGACCCTGTCAGTTAATTATGTGCGCATGCACATTTCACCGCTAGGCCCCAGGGTTAAATAAAAAGGATTATAATGCTCTGAGTTGACCTTGCCTACTCTCCAGCGCACTAGTGAAAATCTGCTGTCTATTTACTAGAAGCATTACAGTGTTGAAGCAACCGCTGACTCGCTCCATCTGCCTCAACTTCTGGAGGCTGACCGAGAGTGAAACTGCCCTGGTGGGCTGTGAAAAATCAGCCCGCCCTTCTTGCTTCCCAGGGAAACGTCCAGCACCCACAATATACAGAAATTGTTGACCACCTGCACATGTAATTTTATTTGCCTCCCACACATTAAAATATGAATGCTCCCCAGGACTTTTCCCACCTTGGGGCTACAGTTAAACAAGCGCGGGAGTCCGTGCTTGTTTTTTAAAAAAAAATTTGCCTCAAATTTGAGAGTTTTGCAGCTAATTTTGTTTTTTAAATATGCTTTTTTTTCCCTGGCGGAGTTCCTCTGGGACCCCAGCACCAGAGCTAAGGGGTCAGGGTGTCCCCTTTCTTTTCTTTTTTTTTTCACTTTTTTGAGGGACTTAGCTTCAACAAGTAAGTGTTGACAGCCAATCAGAGCTATGCATTTGAGGTGCATGAGCTCTTATTCTCTGCCAGTGCTTGAAATGGATAAATAGAAGTGCAGGTACTCTGTACCAGAGTACCTGCTTGTTTCTGAGAAGTGCTGGTACTCGCCAATGGCAAGCATCACGTTTTTCTTGAGAAGTGCAGATACTCTCCCTCTCAAAATAAAAAAGCGCCGGTACCCAGTACCGGCCCATTTAAAGTACTGTTCTCCGCAAAATAGTTGTGAAGGAACCGCATCCCTAAATATACAAATTTGTTTGCCCTGTAACATCTCCAAAACTACTGAATAGATTATCATCAAATAAGCCAAAGTGTAATCTGCGTACCGAAAGCTACCTTTCTGCCAAATTTGGTGTTGATCCATCCAGTGGTTCAGGCTGTCGTCATGTCTAAAGGTCCTATGGGAATTAACACGGGAAACACAACTTTTTTCACCCCTCCTGTTTCTTGACCCCCACTTGACAGATCACCCGGAAACTTTCTGTGCACAAGAATTACCGGCACACTTGTTTTTTGGGAAATTTTGTGAAGATTCGTCAAACGGTGTCAAAGATATAGGCAAGTCAAAAAAGCTTTTTCTATTGAAACATGGTCCTAACTATAACTACCTACTGGCGACCGGCATTAGGTAAAATGTATGTATATATATATATATATATATATATATATATATATATATATATATATATATATATATATATATATGTATAAACAAAAAGATGTCACAGGATAAACCAAAATAATATGACTGATGGGGTCTTGATGGGGTCAGGCTACTTGTTTTCAGAAAGGGTGTGCAGTCAAAGGGCTGCAAGGTTATGATTGGTTAGGTCTAGTTAGGGGTGAAGCTTAGGAGATAAGTAGCTGGGGGTAGTAGGATTGGGCCTCTTTGAGAAGATGGCATGAGGGCTACCAGAGATTAGTATGGGCAGATGTTAAGTTTAGGGCTCCTAATGCCCACCCTGTAAAGGGAGTGATGAATGTGGCTGTTTGGAATGTGGGTAGACGAGTTGAGTGAATGGGACAGGTGCGTAGAAAGGGAAGAGAATGTGATAAGGAGATGTCACTGATGAGCAGGTGCAGGTGGTCAGGTTTTGGAAACTGTGTAGGGACAGAAACAAGGTTGGTTAAGCTGCTCTGGGGGCGGATCAGTTCATAGGAGAGTTACAGAGTTCAAGTTAGTTGCATGGTAACAGGTTACTTGTGACATGAGAATTGGCTACGGAAGAGCAGAAAGATTCTTACTTCAATCATGCAGCTTATAACAGCTGTCAATTACAGCTGTATTCAATACAACAACCTCAGAAGAATGAAGGGATGAGTGTGCACTACTCGTGACCTGCAGTTTATGTTACACAGGGTTGTCTTTAGCGCTCGTGGTGCCTGGTGTGATAATGTTTTTTGATGCCGGCCCATGACCTCTTCCTCAGATTTCCTACCTACCATCCACAAAAGTGACCCTCATCTCTACATCGTCCCTCCCGTACATACATTTAATTTGTTTTAAAGCACTAGTAAAGGCTAGCTTTACTAATCCAGTCAATTAGCACATAAAGTACAGATCTGTTATCTGCAGCAGGCATATTAACCCTCTATTAATGGTGAGTCAAAACTGCCACTAGAAAAAACTCCATCCCTCTGTCTCTGGCATGAACATTAATCACAAGTGTTACTTTGACATTTGTATTGCTGCCTCAATGATGGATGCACAAGAAACTCTGTAGCAGGTGCTTCTAAATCATAAACTATTGGTAAACACAGTCCCCCACCCCACCAGCCCACGGTCAGTGCCCCCCCTCCAGTTCAGCACCCAGTGCGGCCGCACTGGTCGCATTGCCCTTAAACCTGGCCCTGACGTTAGATAGCAACAGTGGGGGCTGAGACACCACCCAGGGCGGCTGACACGCACAGAACAGGATGGTGTGTTGAGTTCAATTGAGAATGGATTACAGACATCAGGATTTCATTGGGATGTCAGGGAGAGTTAGTACTATATAGTAGTATTCCGAGCTGTATCTTCATCCACCCAAATGACAGAAAAATTACATTAATATTAAGCATATGAAATACTCGTAAATATACTAGTTCCTAGACCCAAACACTATGCATCAGGTACACAGATAAACGCGTTTGGAAATGTGAAGATAGTTCTTTTATTCCGTAGTACACATTATATTTTAACAAGTATGCTCATGAACACCTCATAATCAAAACGTGGCCGAAAACATATTAAGGGTGAAATAAGAAAGATGGTAATTACAGACATGAGGATCTTGGTGTGTTATTAGTGGCATGATAAGGTCGCTGTTTTTGCTTTGTGAGAAATAACAATTCTTCCTGCATTCAGTTTCAGAATTCATACATCAATTTAGTTAAGTGACTTCTCAAATTTTCTTTCCCTGGCTCCTCTCCCCTGAATAATGGAGCAGAGGTTAGTTATTATGAGCCTATTGGCTGAGAATGCTTGAGAAAACAAGTTGCAAATAGACGATAATATCAACCCGACAAAGAAGCACTTTGCCTAATCGTTAGCATTAAAGTGTCCTAGAACCCAGCTGAAAAATGACCCAGCACAAAAGTACTTCCTAAGTAAAACAAGTAATACAGCGAGATGCTCATGTGTTACTAAAATATTTTACAATGCTACCCAAAGACAGCAGTGCAGTAGCAAGCATCTAGCACATCTGTAATGGGAAGAAAGGCAGCAGCTGAATAGGAAGCCGTTCATGTCAAAATTACAGCTCCCCATATAGGACACCACCTGAAATGCATAGCGCGCTGCAAAATGAATATGACACACACCAGAATGAATGTACTATGTGTCAAAATAATTATGATACCTGGCAGAGGGAATCTGACTTGAACCAAAACAAATATGAAACCTAGCAGAGCAAATATGCTACTTAGTGATTAATATGAATACAACATACACCAAACTGAATAAGAAATATACTGAAATATACATAAATCATAATGAAATTAATATGGTCCTCACTGTAAACAATAAAGCAATCACTGAAATTAATTTAATATTCATCCAAAAGAATGGGACATTTCTTGAAATTACTGACATGTGCCAAGAGGAATATGACATACATTGGAATGAATATGACAGATTGAAATGCATATAAGGTACTGAAATAGCTATATTATATTCTGAAAAGAAAGTCATGCACACTGAAAATAATATAACATATACTGAAATGAACATTAAACATGTTGCAATGAACTTGAATTGTGTTGAAATGGATATTACCCAGATGGTAATGAATATGTGACATATAGAAATGAAAAGGAGGTGAATGAAAATGAATATGGCTTGTGTTGAAATTGATGTAAGCTCCATTGAATAGAATTTGACATGCCTTTAAATGAGTATGAACAAAGCTGAAATTCTCATGACAGTTGGCAAAATAAATATGGCACACATTTAAATTATTATGAAACATATTCAAATGAATACAATATATGTTTAAATGGATAAGTTGCATCTTGAAATTAATATGACAAGTGTTAATATGAATATGATGTCCATTGAAACATTGATTGAAAGGAATATAACACATGTTAAAATGATTATTACATGACTTGAAATGAATATGACGTTCATTAAAATGAATCTGCCATGTTTTAAAATGAACATGAGTAACGTTAAAATTAACATTACATTTATCACAATGAATACGGCTTGCATTGAAAGTAATATGATATACATTGACATGATTATGATGTGTGTTGCACTGGATATGATTCATGTTAAAACTTATATGTGTTAATATGAATGACGCATCCATTGAAAGGAATATGACACATGCTATGATGAATATTACATGCATTGAAATTAATATGAGCCCCACTTAAATGAATTCAGAATGTCTTGACCAGAATATGAGCAATGCTGAAATTAAAATGAAACTTGTCAAAATGAATATGTTATGCTTTAAAATTAATATGGTACACAGCAAAATAAATATTGCATTTATTGAAATTAATATGGCCTACGTTGAAATGGATATGACCCATGTATAGGTGTTAAGGTGAATATGACATGCATTGCAATGAAAATGCCATTCATTGAAAGCAATATGACATTTTAAAGTGAATATGAGACACTTTGAGATGAATCTGACATTTGGTGGAATTAATATGGCCCACATCAAAATTAATATGACATTCTGTAACATAAATATAACACATTTTGAAATGAATATGAAACTATGCGAGATAATTGCAGCATGCTTTGAAATTAGTTAAGCACATATTGAAATGAATACAAGTGATGTTTAAATGAATTTGCCCCTTGTTTAAATAAATATGGCTTGCACTGAACTTATGTTGATTTGCTTTCAAATTAATATTAATTATTGAAATTAATATTGCATATTCTGAAAGGATATTATATGGACTCAAATGAATTAACTAAAATTAATATACAACACATTTACCAGAATGTAAAACAAGGAACTAGCCTTTACGAGGCATCCAGAACAGGCATCCATTTACAATGCAGGTAAGTATTTCTACATTTGTCACACAGTACTTTATTATGCAGATACGTTTTTTTGTAAATAACATAATTTATTATGTGTGCGTAATGGTAAAGAGAGGTGTTGGAAACGGGGTCTCTAGTCAGCAGTAGTTTGCACCCTGTCCAAGTAGGGACCCTCACTCTAGTCAGGGTAAGGGAGTCACAGAGCTCAGATAAATCCTGCTCCCCCCTTGGTAACTTGGCACGAGCAGTTAGGCTTCTCTCAGAAGCAATGTGTAAATTATTTGCCCACACACACACACAGTAACACTGTGAAAACACCACAAAGGTACTCCACACCAGTTTAGAAAAATAGTCAATATTTGTCTGAAGAAAACAAGACCATAACAACAAAAATCCAACATACACAGGGAAAGATACACATTTTCAAAGATCAAGGGTCTCATTACGAGTTTGGCAGTATGTGCACCTCCATGGCGGCAGCGGTCCAACCTTCTTCAGCTTAGGGGTCGGACCACCGTATTATGATGCAGGTGGTCCCATTAAAGAAAGACTGCAGCCGTCCCGCTGGCACCACCAGGCAATGCAGTCTGCCGTAGTGGTGAGGCAGGCCAAACAGGCCGGCAAAGCCAGTGTTTACACCGGTAACATTATGATTTTGCCCACCGCCAACGTGACTGTGGCAGTCCAACTACTACATCCCAGCAGGCAGAAACTGAGAGCATAAAGGAAGCAACTCATCTGCATGCAGCATTACACGTCCCTTACCGCCATGGAGCCAATCACACATGTCCTGTCGCTACTGCTGCTCATCGATGAAGCACAAAATCCACACCGCCTTGGACATAACAGACGTTAAGACCTGTGTCATTAAGCTCAAGAATAGATTGTTGCGCCATCATCTACATGATATGGGGCTCACGCCACAGGCACCAAGTACACTTGTCAATATGTCCACAGTCAGAGTCATTCACAAAGAATGACACATCACAGCTATCAAATGCCCCCTTTGGGCAGGTCACTGACACTGCACTGCCACTCTCCACAAAAACACATGTCTGCTTATATCAGGTGCACGGACAGAAAAGTGTACAGCACATAATGTCACACAACAGCCACACAACAGCAAAATTACATCTACCAATTCAACTGACAACCTCACATTCTTCACATGCCTTTGAAAGCCATCAGATTGAAGACACATATGTATGGGTGTGACATGGAACACAAATACCCCTTCCATGAGACATCCCAGTAATGGACCCACACATCACCCCCATTGCAGCACAATGGAAGGTCAATGGAATGCACAATAGTTTGTGAAACAACTATCCAAAGCTCACAATGCAAACAATACCTGCACAATAGGGATGGCGGCATCAGGGAGTACTCATGGAAGGAGGCTGCCCTGGGACACATTTCACTTTGCACATGCCCCTAAAATAGCATTTACACTGGAACTGGCCCTTCATGTATCTCAAGGACAAACAATATTTGAGCCAAGTGACATACCCATCAGCCAAATGTGTAAGTGCAAGTCAAGAAAGCACATACAACACGAAAAAGCATTGGCCATCCATTTACGTGAAGTAGCTGTAAGGTACACACATCAAAATGGACACATGGTCAGTCAAACGCAAAAGAAGCTAGCACAATTGAACACCCTTCATGTGTGGACAAACAGAACTCGAGCTCCCACACATGAGACAAATGTACAATCCATATCAGGGGAACACATCTAACACCATACATGCTGACATTGGTCAACATAAGATGAAATACTTACCCTAGCACACATAACACAATGCAGTGATGCCCCATTTGGCTCAATACCCACATATCCATACAGTAAACATATACCCATGTCCTGGGTGACACCAGCACTGCCCACAAAGTTAGATTTTGCAAACAACAGCAATGGATCAGCAATCAGGGTAAAACACACACAACTGTAGTCATACAACACAAGTTACTCCGGAACAACATGAAGGTAGAAAAGTAATGGCAGGACAAATGTGTATCCAACAAAACAACAACTTGAGTTTATTCAATTCAAACGCTGAAGAGCAAAGGGCACTGGCCAGTCCATCTGAGTCAATGCACATTACTGTGCCAGCCTTGAATCCAATTACTGTCAGGGAAACTCCACAGGAAGGGGCATCAAGTGGGTAGGCAGGCACCTCAGGGATCATCCTTGGGTGGGGAGGAGTCGAATTTGGGGTCGGTGGGTTTGGGTTTAGGAGGGGAGGGGTTCTTCAGAGTGGTGGGTTTCTTCTTGGAGGGAGGGGTATAGGTGCTTTCTGGAGGCTGGTGTGACAGGGGAGGATTTTGATGTGGAAGGGATGAGTTGGGATGTGGTTGGGGTCTTTTGGGTCTGGGAGGGGGCTTGAGGGGCAACAGGGAAAAGGGCAAGGTCGAAAAGGAAACTCTCCATGGGAAATGGGTAGGGTCATCAGAGGGGGTTGGGTATTTGGAAGTTGAGGGAGTGGTGGGCTTGTCTGTGGGTGTAGATGCCTTGGCTGTGTGCGTGTGTGAGGTATGCTTGTGTTTGGGTGGTGTCTATTGTGTGTGAGTGTGGGTGCTTGCGTGTCTTGGAAGGCTGGGAGGTGGAGGTGCTGGGTGATGTGGGTATGGTGGATGTTGTGGATGTGTCTGTTGGGGTGGTGTCTGTGAGTATTCCTGATGGGATGGATGTGTATGTGGATGTTGGGGTGGTGTCTGTGGGTATGGTTGATGTAGTGGATGTGTCTGTGGATGTGGTGTTGGTGTCTGGGGGTAGGGTGTCTGAGGTGTGTGGTTCAGTGTGTTGTGAGCTCTTGTCTGGGTGTTTGGTGGGTGTGGTGGACATGTCACTTGGGATGATTTCTGTATTTCATCGGAATGGTGTCTAGGGTATGGTTGAAGTGGTGTCTGTGGGTGTATTTTGAGTACCTGTGTACCGGTGTGTCTTGTGGTGTTTGTGTTGATGTGTGCTGCTTGTGTGTGTGGAGGTGGGTGCATGCGGATGTGTCTATGTGCGTGGGACAGGTAGGGGAATAGGGAATTTGGATTGGGAAGAGGGAGGTGGTAGTGGGGGGTTTGGAAGGTGGAAGGCTGCTGTCAGTGAGGAGGCAAGAACCTGAAAATATCTCTTTAGGGCAGACATGTCACTATGAATGCCTTCCAGGAAATCATTTGTTTGCTGAAGTTGACTGCCAACCTTTGGATGGCATTCACAATGGCAGTCTGCGCCACAGAAATACTCCTCAGAAGGTCAATAGCCTCTTCACTCAGGGCAGGAGGGATAGCAGGTGCTGTGGCTGAGGTACCTGGGGCAAAGTAGATGCCCACACTCCGGGTGAGCAGACACGGCCAACTGGGTGGGGAGCAACAGGGAGGGTGGCGATAGAACTGGGGGTGGCAGACAAGGATGGCACAGGCGCAGGTCCTGATTGGCCTGCTACCATTAGGGAGTGGTCACTAGAGGTAGAATCTGAAGATGACGAGGTTGATCCTGTGTCCTCTGTGGTACTCCCCTCACCCTCTGGGCCACTGAGTCCCTCTGTGTCGGTGGTGTCATGACTGGAGGTACCATGACCAGATGCTTCCCCACTTGGTTGCACCCTTTCTCCTTTACTTGCCTGGATGATGCTGCAAATGCAAAAGGAAAAGAGTCACCATATGTTCCTGTTGAGACTTGAACAACAGATGTGATTAGGAAACATTACCATGATGTAAAGTAGGCCCCAGCAACAAACTATATCAAAGTGGCTCCTACATGTATCATACCATATGCATGCATGCCACATGAACTGTCAACAGTTGCCCACAGGAAAATCAGGATCTCGGACAACTCAAATTGCATGGGTGAAGTTATGCAATCACAGTAACCATTAAACAAGTCGGAGACCACATCACCTTCAATGCTTTGCCTCATGGAGCATACCTCAGTTACCTGTTGTCATACAATGGTAGGCCATTGCCAAGTTCATTCCCAATGATCCCACACAAGGTCATGCAGACATCTATTTGTCACATGCACAATAACACAACAATAAGAAATCATGCTTCAAAATCCTGACGTGTTGCTGACATCCGTACAGTATCCTGAAGAAGGTGACATGGAAATATTTCTATCTTCTTTCCTTAGAAGACAGAAAGAAGTTGAGTGAGAATCTCTTTGGATCATAAAAGACCGGAGAGAGGAAATAAGAGAAAAAGAAAATAGAAATGTACACATGAGGAATAAATTGTATTGTATTGTATTGTATTGTATTGTATTGTAGGATTTTTGTAAAGCGCATTCCAGCAAAAAAGCACCGAAGCGCTAGTCTTCGTAAGATAAATAGAGACCGGGACCAACCCTGGAAATGAAATCAAGAAATCCCTAACTACTGGGAAAATAGCAATGTTTTTATTTTTTTTCTGTAAATCATGTATGTCTTCGTCTGGCTAATCAGAGGGGGCAGGGAGTTCCATAGTCTTGCTGCCTCCACAGTGAAGGCTCTATCCCCACACCTAGCCTTATGGTAGCGGGGTACCGCAATCAAATGTCTGAATGAGTTCTGAGGGTCCTGCATGGTTGATAGTTCTGTAAGGCAGAACTCAAGTATTCGCATCCTTCGGCATGAAGTGCTTTATAGGTTAAGCAAAGGGATTTGAACTTAATCCTTTTGTCAATGGGCAACCAGTGAAGCTGTCTAAGGCTGCTACTAGCTGAAGAGGATCGGGGTAAATTCAGGATCAAGCGGGCCGCCTCATTTTGGGTAAGCTGGAGTTTATGGAGGGCAGATTTACTGATCTTTAACAGTAAGGCATTGCAGTAGTCTAGTCTGGATATAACTAGCGCCAGAACTACAGGCACTTTCAAATCATCATCCAAAAAGCCAAAAATGTTTCTGCGAGTTTTTAAAGCCCAGTTGCAAACTTTAATCGTCTTGTTGACCTGTTGCTCAAAGGAAAGGGAGCTGTCAAATATCATACCCAGATTTCTGGCTGAGGTGCACAGGACTGGGCATCCCCTGCAGGATTCCGGCCACCATCTGGCGTTCCAAAGATTATTGTCAACACCGAAACAAATAATTTCCGTCTTGCCACCATTTAGTTTAAGCCAATTATGGGACATCCAGCTGTTAACAGCAGTCATACAAAGCTGGAATCTTTCCCTCGTTTCCTCCCAATTGTGGGAGACTGGGATAATCAGCTGTGTATCATCAGCATAAGACACAATATGGAATCCAAAAGAGCGTACCAAGCTGGCCAAAGGTGCAACATATAAATTGAAAAGGGTTGGGCTGAGGGAAGTACCCTGAGGGACTCCGCAGGACTGTTGGAAAGGTGTAGCTCTATGGTCACCGCAAGACACCCTACTGGATCTATTGGTCAAAAATGACCTGAGAATACTGAGTGCCTTGTCTCTTACTCCTGCCTGATAGAGACGTTGAATGAGAAGTTGCGGTGATATAGTGTCAAAGGCTGCAGACTGGTCCAACAGGACACATGAGGTACTAATAAAGGTGGAAGGGGTTTCACTAACTGAAAGGAGAACTTCAGGATTACCCCATATATGAGGAAAAAGATAACTTAAAGTAAAAGAAATTAACCATGAGGGACAAAATTTAGAACAGGGGGGTCCAAGCCCAAAGATTATTGGATATCCCTATGAATCTTAAGGTGAAGTGCTGAAAAACAGCAGTATATTTCCTAGCCACACAAATGAAAGAAATTCTGTATTAAAGGGTATTGAAAGAATACTATTGCCCTGCAGAAGGATGAGTGAATAATTAGGAATACCGCCAAAACGCTGCATCAACAGCTCTTTCTTGAAGACAGCTCTTATTGAATATACAGTTTGTGAATAATTTTTAAGTGAAAGGTTCTTAAGTGAATGGATCTATATATTTTGTTGTGTTGATATATTCTCATATAAATTCTTTTTGGTGAATGTTTTTCAAAATACACATTGTGAAATTGTTTTTAAAAAGGGTAAGGTACAAGTGTTCTTAAAGAAGATATGATACAGACTATTGTCTGTTATACTGGAAGTACATTTACAAGTTGTGTTTGGAGATGTATTGGATTGGTTTTTTAATAATTTTTATGAGAGATCAATAAAATACAACACATCTTTTAATACAGTGTTATTGGATTTTATGGAAACAGGAAGTGAACCCCAGAGTAGACTTGAACTAAGTGTAATGTGTGAATCTTGAATCTAGTTGTAAGCGTTTTCAGTGCATTCTATTCTAACCTCAAACAAGTGTTGGAAAGATAGGTGGCACAAGAGGGAAATTTGTATTGATGATCTGATGTCACCCAATCCCTTTGGGCAGATACAGGTGTCTCTCTCCTCTGTGGAGGTTTATGAACAAATAGTGGATTTATGCCATCATTAGGAGCCAGTTCTGATGCCAGCTAACAGTAATCCATACTGCATACCACCCATTGTACAAGTCATGTCAGTATTGTACTTCCTGATCACAGGGTCCTTCCAACATAGAGTGGCCCTATCTAGTGGTATGTCCAACCTATGTTCAGTCTGATGTTAAAGATTCGGCAATGCTGAAACACATTGACAGCTATGTCAGGTTCCCGCGATGTGAGGATTTAGCCAGAGTGAAGGCTGACTTCTATGGTTTTGTCCACATTGCACATGTGATGGGTGCCATTGATGGCACACATGTTGGCTTGTGCCACCACAGGCCACTGAACAAGTCTATCATAACAGAAAAAACTTTAATTCCATCAACATGCAAGTTGTCTGTTTGGTGGATCTCTACATTTCAAATGTGTGAGCCCTTTTTCCTTGATCATCCCATGATTACTTTGTAATGGGGAGTACAGTACCATACTCCAGATGATGTCACAACTGCAACCAAAGAGGGCCTGGCTGGTTGGTAAGTCACGTCTGTACTGATTGTGTATGAGCAATGTCAGGTGCTACAATCATGATGTGAGTGACTCGTTGTTGCACTTATGTCTCATTCCTTAACAAAAGACTCAGCATATCCAACCTGTCCTTGGTTGTTAACGTCGCTGAGCAATCCAACTAAGCCAGGGGAAGTCCACTTTAATGAGGCCCATGGAAGAACAGGGTGGGCAGTGGAGCTGGATTTTGGGCTCCTGAAGGCTAGATTCCGCTGTCTGGACAGGACCGGTGGAGCCCTCCTCTACTTACCCGGTAAAGTGGGTTAGATCACTGTGGCATGCTACACGCTCCACAACATTGCCCTGGGGAGGAACATCCCATACATCCCAGAGGAAGGGGAGCCTGCAGTACCACCGGGTAAGAATCCTGAAATACCAAATGAAGATGACAGTGGCAAAGAGGAAGGAGCAGACCTGCGAGAATATCTCATGCACAGCTACTTCTCATGAGTGTAAGTATGTCATGTGATGTCATGACTGTGACTGTCCAATGAACTATAGTTGTGAGACTGTGGAGTTTAGTGTTTCTGGAACAGTTAGGGAGCTGATACTCTTCAAAAATCAGCCAAAGGCTGATCGATAAGATAGCTTTTGACACATCCCCACCATGATGATGTTGCTTTGTTTGTGTCAGAAGTACTGCAATGTACTTTGTTTTCCAGATGCTTGCTATGTGACTTGTGTCATATGTAGGGTTTCAAGCCTACACTCCTTGCTTTGTTCTTTGTACAGTTACCTTCACAAGGACATCTTCATGTGAGCACTTCAGAAATGTCACACTGGCAGGTATGTGATGCTGATCTGACATACAAAGTGGACATGGATTATTTCAGGTAATGTAGGTCACTGTAAAGGGGTCCCGTTACAGGGTTGCAGCTGGCAGAGCAGGTTGCCGAGGCAACACTGGACGGCGTTACCAGGAAGTGCCCCCGGGGCACCTCAAAGAGCAGAGACCTGACCGGGAGTGAACACTTCTGGGTTTTGGAGGAGGGACTGGCGCGTCAAGGAAAAGAAACACGAGCGGAGGGGGAAAGAGAACGGCAAGGAGGAGAGGAGTGAGAGGACGCCAAAAGGGGAGCGGAGGATGCCAGTGAGACAGAGAGAGGGCGAAGAAGGAAAAGACACAACAGGAGAGCAACCGGGGTCAAATGGAGACTCCCAGGGGGGCACCGAAACAGCAGAGAACGAGGAGGAGGAGGAGAAGGAGGAGGAAAACAGAGGACCATGAGGAGGGAACCTACAGCTTGGTGTTGGAGTGGACCGGGAGCCAGCCAGAAAGGAGGACACCGCAAAAAGACTATGCCGCGTTCCTGGAGGAACGTGGCTACACAAAGTACGGACATTTTTCACCTCGAGTGTACCTATTGGGGCTAAAGGACACGAGGGTAAGGTAGGGAATCCTAGGAGGGGTAGCCTCCTAGATAAAACAGGTCAGGTGGGAAAGGGGAATACCACTTTTACATGTAAAAACACGCGTTCTTCACTTTGGAGTGACTCCTATCTCACTTACTCCCCTCCCTGGTGAAACCCCAACCATATTACCCACTATTACACTTACCTGATACATCGTTCTCCTTCATTCAGAGGTAAACCGACGGGGAACGTGACCTGGGAACAGCAAACCTCTTCACCGCACCATCTAAAGGTGGAGGAACCAACCTAAAAGGAGAGAAAAGAGAAAGAACTTTAGTTAGACTACATGACGATGTCTTTATATATGTCAAAAAACAAATACATAATTATAACCTCCTCATCCTAGACTGTGTTGCCATAAATAGTTATAGTGTTAACCTCGTACAGTGGGGTCAGAAGTGGGATTGGAAATAGAATTCTTTCTAGACCCACTGCACAATGGATATGGACACTAGTCTGGTGGACATGATACGCCAACTAGTTGAGGGTCAGAGACACTAACAGCTAGTCTTTGAGGAGCAAGTAAAAAATGCAGAAAAAGGCTGTGAGCAACTCCAGGCGGCATCAAAAAGTCAGGCCACCATAACAGCGAATAATCAGTTGGTGCACAAGAACGCCATACAAAAACTGACCAAGACAATTGCTAGCGCCTAGGTCCATCCAAACTTGCCCAGTTCAGTCTTGCAGAAATACATACCCGGAGAGGATCCTGACTCCTTTTTCACTAATTTTGAGAGGGTTGCCCTCTCTGCAACATGGCCCAAGGAACGTTGTGGCCAATATATTGCCCCCTTACTGACAGGCGAAATAAAAAATGCCTATCAGGCCGCCAATCCAGGGGGAACCACCCCGTATGATGAAATTTAAAAAACAATACTCAAGAGGTTGGGATTTGATGGTGAACATTATTGCGTACGATTTCGCAGAGAGAAGTGCCCAGGACAATGCTAGTGCGTTATTTTTCTGAGTCGAAGATTTAGGCTTAAGGTGGTTAAGACCTGAGGAGTCTACTAAAGGAGAAATCATTCAGAAAATTCTCCTTGAATGATATTTGGAAGCCTTATCCACTTCCACTAGAAATTGGATAAAACAGCATCCAAATGTATCCACATCTGAAGCTATTGAACTGGCAAATGCATATCATAGAACTGTAGACTATAAAACTTTAATGTCACAGAACCTAAGAGTGCTTCCTCCTACAGGGGTACTGACCACAGCGAAACCATCCTTCCGAGAGGCAACCGATACCCCTAGGATTCCCAAACCTGTAGGGAGTGAGAGTGGTAGTCAACCTCAGTGTTATAATTGTGCAGAATGGGGCCATATTGCAGGAAATTGTCCCTGACGGGTGACAAGTCCAGAACCCATGGATACTGGGTTTTCTAGAGGAAAGGTTCTATGTACTAAAGGACTCCAGATGAAGTATACCCTTGAGATAAGAGTTAATGGGCAACCTATGCAAGTATTAATAGATTCGGGGTGTCGCAAGTCAGTAATTCAGGCTGAAAGACTAACACCAGAACAATGGATGTCTAAAAAGAGAACAGCCATAACGTGTGTGAACGGGAAAACCCAAACCTATCCTCTAGCCCAAGTATTCCTTGAATGGATGTGCAATAGAGAAATTCTTCAGGTGAGGGGGATCCCAGGTCTCATGCAGCACCTTATTATAGGAACTGATTACCCTGAGTTTGTAACTCTATTAGAGAAAGCTCTTGTGGAAGAAAAGTCCTCACAATGGTTGTTGGAGGGATCATTTAGAGGGGAGGATATACAGCTGGGTAAGACCAAGACGAGGCTAACTCGGAAACAAAAGAGAGAAAATAGGAAATACTATAGTAAAAGAGTCTCTGCTCATGACATTTTGTTCCCCCCTAGAGTCTCCTCTAAGAGTAAGCCCGCAGGGAGCTCCCGTACCTGTCAGCGAGAGGATCCCACCCTTAAAAATGCACGGGAACAGGTGATTAATGAAATACCTGACAATTTAGGATTTTTTTTCGTTGAAGAAAAAGGCTTACTGTATAGATATGTCAAAACCTCAGAGCAGATTAAAATTCAATTACTTGTACCCCTCCCATTCAGACCTCAGGTATTCCACTTGGCCCATAGTCAGTGTGGAGGTGGACATTTTAGTAGAGAAAAAACAGAGACTTATCTGTTAACCGGTTTCTATTGGCCAGGGGTCTTCTCTGACATTAGGAAATATTGTGCCTCATGTACCCGATGTCAACTGGCAAATGCACCACAACAACGGAAAGCCCCCTATATCCTTTACCTATTTTAGAGGTTCCCTTCACCCGGGTCGGTATGGATTTAGTAGGTCCCCTGATACCATCCTGTAGGTGATATCGATATATTCTGGTGTTGGTGGACTAAGCCACCAGATATCCGGAGGCGGTTACCCTACGGAATATGAATACCAGAACTGAAGCACAAACAATGATTGAGTTTTTCTCAAGAGTAGGGTTCCCCAAGGAAATCTTGACTAATCAAGGAACCCCCTTTATGTCAAATCTAATAAAACAGATATGTGCTTTAATAGGTATTAAACAGATTAGGGCATCAGTTTACCATCCTCAAATGGATGGCCTCGTAAAAAGGTAAAACCACACCATTAGATCTTTACTAAAGAAGACCATTACGGATTCCGGTAGAGACTGGGATAAGAAACGCCCTCTCGTCCTCTATGCTATCTGGAGCCATGTACAGTCTTCCATAGGGTATTGCCCTTTTGAACTAGTCTTTGGTAGACTTCCCCGGAGTTCATTGGACATGGGTGCAGAGGAGTGGGAGGAGAAAGAGGAAACAGGGAAAGATCTTTTAGAATATGCACAAACCCTCAAGGACACTCTGCATACATTGTGGGCCACGGGTCACGAACAGATAGAGAATGCCCAACAAAAACAAAAACAGTATTATGTCAGAGATAGTAAAATAAGGTAACTACAGATTGGAAGTAAAGTACTCGTTTTACTTCCTTCTTCTGATAATAAGCTGTTAGCCCAATGGCAGGGACCTTTCTGAGTTACTGATAAAGTGACTCCAGTTACCTACAGAACCGCAGTGCCACACAAGAAAAAAAGGGGACACATATATCATATCAACCTGTTCAAAGAGTGGAAAGAACCAGAAACTGAGGCCCTCATTACAACCCTGGCAGTCGGTGATAAAGCGGCGGTAATACCGCCAACAGGCCGGCGGTAAAAGAAATGGAATCACGACCATGGCGGAAACCGCCAACACAGACAGCCACTTTAACACTCTGACCGCCACAGCGGTAGAAACAAACACTGTGGCGGTAAACGCCAATAGACAGGCGGAAGACAATGTACCGCCCACACTATTACAAGGCACCAATCCGCCAGCTTTTCTGGGACGGTACCAACGCCATCAAAAGCACGGATGAAACAGTCTTTGGAAGGGAAACCACTCACCTCTCGACACCTAACGAGGAACCAAGATGCCATGAAGTCCGAGTTACAGGTCCTGCCCATGTTGGTTTACCTCCTCATCTACCAGGAACATCAAAGACGTCGGCGACGACGATGGTGAGTACTACACCTAGTACACCGGGGAGGGGGGGAAGAGAGTGACACACACACACACAACACGCAACACATCCACCCCCACCCACAACAACATACACACACACAAACATTCAATAACATCACAGATACACCCGTCACCCCCTGGAAGAACACAAGGACCAAATTAAATGAGTTAAACGAGTGTAATAATCGAACAATCAGGTAGCCCAAGATAACTTTAAATCATCATTATATACAAATATTTACAGCAAGTACACAAGTCCGTATACTGTTCCATTAAATGTCCGTCGACCAGTGGTCCCAAAAAGCATGGGCGAAGCCCACACATGACACCTGCCTCAAAACGGAAAGAACACTGCAGGGGCATCAGGTCGAAAAAACACAGGCACCTCAGGGGGAAAGGGAGGGGGGCACCTCAGCCGGATGATGGGACGACGCCACTGCTCCTCGAAGGGGCTCCATGCCCACTGCTTGTTACTGGGGAGTGCAAAGCCACAGTCTCTCAAGTCTCTCAAGTGGGTGGGTTGCCCACTGCTTGGTCCTGGGGAGTGCAAAGCCACAGTCTCTCAAGTGGGTGGTTTGCCCACTACTTGGTCATGGGGAGTGCAAAGCCACAGTCTCTCAAGTCTCTCAAGTGGGTTCACTGCCCACCACTTGGTTCTGGGGAGTGCAAAGCCACAGTCTCTCAAGTGGGTGGTTTGCCCACTGCTTGGTCCTGGGGAGTGCAAAGCCACAGTCTCTCTAGCGGATGCTGTTCTCCACTGGTTCTGGAGGGGGCCTGGTGCCCAGAGTGCTTCATCCTTCCAAGGACTGGGGTAGTGGATGCTGTTTTCCACTGGTTCTGGAGGGGGCATGGTGCCCAGTGATGCTGCACCAGCGGTGTGGCAGTTCCCATTCCCTCACATCGGAGTCTGAGCCACGAGATTTACCGGTAACAGGTAGCATGATACTCCATGGAGGCAGAGCCACACTCCTCCTTGCGACGACTAAGGCTGCAAACTGCTGGTAGTGCCAGTGCTGGTAGTGGTGCCTCATGTAGTGTGTGCAGGGTCCAGGCCATCTCAGGCAGCCTCGGACGCCTGCTTACTGGGGATGCTGCTGATGTCTGCTGGAGTGGCACTGGCTGGGCACGTCGCGGGGCAGGTGGCGGTGGCTGCGGTGGTGTCTGCGGCGGAGATGCTGCCGGTGGTGCAGGTGTCTGCACTTGTGGAGGGAGACACCAGGCCGTCTCCTGCAGCCTCGGAAGGCTGCCCACTGGGGATGATGCTTTGAGTCTAGTAGAGGCAGCAGCTGTGCAGGTGGCGGGTGTTGCGGCGGTGCCCACCGCCGTACAGGTTGCTGGGCTGTCTTGCAAAAGGGGTGACACCAGTCCCTCACCCGGAGGCTCCGTGCCCTGAGCTGACTTTCCTTTGCTCTTGTGTCCCTTCCCCACCTTGGAAGTCACTGCTGGGACCTTGGCAGTGTCCTCTTTGGTTCTGGAAGAGGCCTTGCTGGGTGGTTGGTGCGGCTTTTCTCTTCAGCATGCTGGCCCCTTCTTTACCTTGGCAGGTGGCAGAATAGGATGGTCCTTGGCTTCACTAGATGGCACACTGGCAGCCCTGATGGGTGCCCCCTTCAATGTTCCCGGACTTGCAGGGACCACACTTGACCAGGATTTGGTGGCTGAGGTGCAGGTCAGTGCTCAAGACAACCAGGCCCTAGGGGAAGGACGGGGGAGGTGTAGGGAAGAGGTCAATGCTAGCCAGGAAAAGTTTCTTAGACACACTGGGACGAGAAGATGGAGGGGGTTTGAGAGTGGAGGAAGAGGTAGTGGTTGTAGGAGGTGTACGTCTGCTGAGTTTTGGTGAAGGTGCATGGGTTGAGGTGGATTGCTGTTGAGTGGGTGTGTGCTGGCGTTTGTGTACTTTGGGAGGAGGGCTTGCAGACACACTGGGAGAGGACACAGGGGACGTGTGCATGGTAGTGGGGGTGGTGATTGCACATGAGCGGTGTGTGGTGATGGGTGTGCTGGTGATGGAGGTAGTGGCTGAGGATGTAGTGCTTGCAGGTGTGAGTGGAGACGAGACTGGGAGGGAGGTGGAGGACGTGGAGGAGGGGGACACAGTGGAGGCAGTGGATGTTGGTGTGTCTGCATGGGTATGGTGCTTGTGTGAGTGCCTGTGGGATGTGTGGTGCTTATGTTTGCCTGAGCCAATTTTGTATGCTGATGTGTGTGCATGCTGGTCTGATGGTGTGCTTGGGATAGGCTGAGGTAGAGGGGATTGGGTCTGGGCAGTGGAGGTTGGAGGGGGGAGGCTGGACACAGGGACAATGGCTGCCATCAGTGCTGAGGCCAAAGCCTGAAATGCTCTCTGTTGGGCTGTCACGCCAGAATGAATGCCCTCCAGGTATGCATTTGTTTGCTGCAAATGCCTCTCGACACCCTGGATGGCATTCAAAATGGTTGACTGCCCAACAGTGAGGGATCTCAGGAGGTCAATAGCCTCCTCACTGAGGGCAGCAGGGCTGACTGGGCAGGGCCTGAGGTGCCTGGGGCGAAGGAGATGCCCACCCTCCTGGGTGTGTGGGCACGGGAAACACACTGAGGGGCTGCTGGGAGGGCGGTGCTGTTAGGGGGGTGGCGGCTGTACCTGTTGTTGCGGGGGCATAGATGTGCCCGCCACCGCAAGGGAGCTCCCATCAGAGGAGGAGTCGCTGGTGTTCCCATCGTGGAGCTCCCCTCGCCCTCCGTTCCACTGGTGCCTTCAGATTCCGTACATTCCCCCTCCTGGGCCATGTGGGTTGCAGCTCCCACCTGCTCCAGTGCCACTGCTCCTCTGCCAGATGATGCTAATGCACACAAGGACAGGGTGACAAAACAAAAAGGGGGGGAAGACAGAGGACACACATGGTCAATGCCAGCAACACCCCTTCCGTTGGCGGACACAACACACAGGGAGCAGCCCTATGCACTAGCCCAAGCACTAACAGTTCTTAGGAAAATCACCTCCCCATGGGGGACTATGCCTAACCCCATTTGCTGCACACCTGGAATCCACAGGAGCCTGACTAGTTGTAGATGGCCACTACCACTTTTGGGGTTGGAGTGCCACAGAGCCTGCCTAACAA
Source organism: Pleurodeles waltl (assembly GCF_031143425.1). NCBI lineage: Eukaryota > Metazoa > Chordata > Amphibia > Caudata > Salamandridae > Pleurodeles > Pleurodeles waltl. The sequence goes on from NC_090445.1 coordinate 338,594,847, forward strand.
GGGACCTGCCCTAGCAAGTTCACCCTGGGCTAGGGGAACCCACAGCCCACATCCCCCACCCAGACACCTCATAAAGCGCGCAGAGTCAGCTGAATGAGACTGTACTCACCCCCTTGTGGCTGCTGTGATGCCCTCAAGTGCCCATCCAACTCAGGATATGCCACCGCCAGGATCTGGCACATCAGGGAGGTCATGGTGCGACAGGCACCCCTTCCACGTTGGGAGGCCATCCCCAGCTGGGCCTCTGCCATCTTTTTGCTCCAGCGGCACAGGTCCTCCCATCTCTTGCGGCAGTGGGTGCTCCGCCTATGATAGACCCCCAGGTTCTGCACTTCCTTGGCGATGGCAAGCCAAATACCCTTCTTCTGGTGGGCGGTGACCTAGAGGAAAGGTAAAGTAAGAATGGAACTTACTCGCCCCTCCGGTTCTTCTTACTCATTGGCCACCACTTCCCACCCATGCCCTGAAACACATACACTGACCATCCTCACATGCAGGCCACAGCCCCCCCGACCACATGTATCTTCCATCCAGACCACTCCATACATTCATGTCCCATCCATCATGCTCACAGTGTACTCATCTGTTTGTCTGGGGAACCGTAGAGTAGCGTGTACTGTGGGAGAACCCCATCCACCAGTTTGTCCAACTCCTCTGCGGTGAAGGCAGGGGCCCTTTCCCCAGACACTGTAGCCATTGTCACTTCCAGACTCAGGACACAGCAGCACTTGCAGTGTAGGTCCTCTCCTGCTGAAGGTCAGGTATCAAGTGAGTGAACAGATAGAAAATGGCGGCCATGTCCGCGGCGTTGCGTACCGTCACCGCCGGCGTACTTCGTCATTGACTCCTGGAACCCATAGGGCCCAATGATAACCAATGCTGAATTGCGCGGTAGTCTTCGACCGCACACCGCGACGCTGCACAACGCCAGCGCAGTTACCTCATTTCCCCTTGTCCCTCCTTACAGGTCAGGCAGCCGCCATTTCAGGGGGACACATGGAAGGGCACCTAACTGTGTCACAGCACATTTGATCAGGAATACAGACAGACAGCGCCACACACCGATTACATCACATTAGTGCAAAGCACCCTTGTGCAACGTAAGTGGTATGTGGCCCTCTGCTCACCATTCTCCTCCATAGGGCACATCCGCTGGGGCAGATGATGAGATGGCATCATCCTCCGGTGTACAGAACCCTGGTGGACCTGTGGACAATGGAAGACAGACACATCATTATCACCTACAGACTTGATCGTGCCACAATCCAAGAACTGTGTGCCCAATTGGAGCCTGACCTGATGTCAGCTATCCGCCATCCCACAGGTATCCCCCCTCTAATGTTGGTCCTGTCAGTGCTCCATTTCCTGGCCAGTGGTTCCTTTCAAACAACAGTGGCCATGGCATCAGGGATGTCACAGCCAATGTTCTCTAACATGTTGACCAGAGTGTTGTCTGCCCTGCTGAAACACGTGCGCACCTACATTGTTTTGACCCAGGTGGAGGAATTTCCCAGGGTGAATGGTGAATTCTATGCCCTGGGACATATCCCCAACATCCCTGGTGCCACTGAGTGTACACATGTGGCATTTCTCCCCCCCCCGCAGGAATGAACAGGTGTACAGAAATCGTAAAAGCTACCATTCAATGAATGTGCAGATGGTGTGTTTGGCAGACCAATACATCTCTCATGTGAATGCCAAGTATCCTGGCTCTGTGCATAACGCTTACATTTTGAGGAATAGCAGCATCCCTTATGTGATGGGCCAACTCCAGAGGCACTATGGGGGTCATTCTGACCCTGGCGGTCATGGACCGCCAGGGCCAACGACCGCGGAAGCACCACCAACAGGCTGGCGGTGCTTCCGGGGGCATTCTGACCGCGGCAGTACAGCCGCGGTCAGAAACGGGAAACCGGCGGTGTCCCGCCGGTTTTCCGCTGCCCCAGGGAATCCTCCACGGTGGCGCTGCAAGCAGCGCCGCCATGGGGATTCCGACCCCCTTCCCGCCAGCCTGGTTTTGGCGGTTTTCACTGCCAGAACCTGGCTGGCGGGAACGGGTGTCGTGGGGCCCCTGGGGGCCCCTGCAGTGCCCATGCCATTGGCATGGGCACTGCAGGGGCCCCCTAACAGGGCCCCACATAGATTTTCAGTGTCTGCATGGCAGACACTGAAAATCGCGACGGGTGCAACTGCACCTGTCGCACCCCTTCCACTCCGCCGGCTCCATTCGGAGCCGGCATCCTTGTGGAAGGGGGTTTCCCGCTGGGCGGGCGGACGGCCTTCTGGCGGTCGCCCGCCAGCCCAGCGGGAAACTCAGAATGACCGCCGCGGTCATTTGACCACGGTGCGGTCATTCGGCGGCTCCCGCCGGGCGTGCGGTTACCGCCGCCGGCGGGAGTCAGAATGACCCCCTATGTGTGGTTAATAGGTAAGCCCAAGGTCCCCACACAGTATGAATAGGTGTCTGGGTATGGGAGAGTCCCTAAGGGTTGGTGTATGTCTAACAGATATCCCTCGATATTTGCAGGTAACTCTGGTTACCCCAATCTGTCATGGCTACTGACCCCAGTGAAGAATCCCAGGACAAGGGCAGAGGAATGCTAGTGAGGCACATGGGTGAACTAGGAGGATTATAGAGTGGACTTTCAGCCTCCTGAAGGCCAGATTCCGGTGCCTCCACCTAACAGGTGGCTCCATGTACTACTCACTGAAGAAGGTGTGCCAGATAATCGTGGCATGCTGTATGTTGCACAACCTGGCTTTGCGACGCCAGGTGCCTTTTCTGCAGGAGGATGGGCCTGATGTTGGTCTTGTGGCAGCTGTGGAGCCTGTGGACAGTAAAGAAGAGGAGGCAGAAGAAGAAGATATTGACAACTGAAACAACATCATCATGCAATACTTCCAGTGAGACACAGGTAAGGGACTGGCACTCCTCCTCTCATATCAGACTACTGTAGGACATTGTATAAGTCTGCCTTTTTACCTCTGTGTATGGACCCTGACAGTTCACTTTGCCTTTGCTTTTCACAGATCTGGGTACCACATTCTGCCTTCTGCTATGTTCACTGCTACCCAACAACTGTCATACTTTGGTTTGTGCAATTGAACATTAACATTGATATTTGTCAGAGAGGTTGGAATAACACATTTGTGAAAGTACAGACTGACTCCAGATTGTTTTGTGATTCAAGGGTGTTTATTTCAGTGCTAATAAGTGGAGGGGGATGTGCAATGGGCTGGGATGATGGTGTAGGAATATCCATGGTAGAGTCCAGTCTCTTTGTATCACAGGTGCATTGTCCAAGGGGGCATAGGAAGTGGAGCAATGGCAGTTCAAGGTGGTCAGGGTGACATAGTGGGACAGAAGGGTGACAATCAGGGAGAGCCTTATTTCCTGGCGGGGGTCTTGGCAATGTTCTCTGTCTTGTGCCTGAATTGCAGGGCCTTTTTGCGGGGTGGTTCTCCTTCTGCAGGGGGTGGGGTGCTGGTGGCCTGTTGGTCCTGTGGCGGGACCTACTGTTCACTAGTGCTGGCAAATGTGGAGGGCTGTTCATCGTTCAGGCTAGTGTCAGAGGCCTGTTGGTGTGCCACTGTCTCCCTCATGGTGTTGGCCATGTCTGCCAGCACCCCTGCAATGGTGACCAGGGTGGTGTTAAGGGACTTCAAGTCCTCCCTGATCCCCAGGTACTGTTCCTCCTGCAGCCGCTTGGTCTCCTGAAACTTGGCCAGTACCGTGCCCATGGTCTCCTGGGAATGGTGGTATGCTCCCATGATGTTGGAGAGTGTCTCATGGAGAGTGGGTTCCCTGGGCCTGTCCTCCCCTTCTAGCACAGCAGTCCTCCCAGCTTCCCTGTTGTCCGGTGCCTCTGTCCCCTGAACCGTGTGCCCACTGCCACTGACCCCAGGTCCCTGATCGTCCTGGGTTAGTGGGGTTGCCTAAGGTCCCTGTAGCGGTGGACACACTGCTGATTGACGTGTCCTGGGGAGAGGGGCATGGGCCCGCTGGGTGGGTGCTGTGGTGGTGTTTCCTGAGGTGGACGGTTCAGTGGTGGTTTGGGACTGTGGCAGGGGAACCGGCTGTCCAGAGGTCCCTAATGGGCTGGGCTGGTCATCTTGATCCAGGCGTGCAGAGCTGCTGTCGTCACTGTGGGCCACTTCTGTGGGGGGACTGGATATGGCTGGCACCTAATGTCCGGTGATGTTGGGTAGGGGTCCTGTTGGGGTGTAAATGTATAGTTATGGTATCTGTGTGTGCCATCTTGTGCAATGGGTGAGTTTCCCTCTACTCTTGTGCTTGCATTATTGCCTGTGAGCGGTGATTGTGTGCCCGGGCTGAGTCTCTCTACTAGACATGCTTTGGTGATGGGTGTCCATGCAGGTCTGTGATGGGTGTCCATGCATTGTTGTCACATGCAGGGCTTGGTATTGGGATGTGTGGGTTGTGATAGTGGGGTATCTGTGAGGTGTTGGGGTGATGGGTGTGAGGGTAGGGGTAGGTGTTTGTGATGGCATGCAGGTAGGATGGGGGATATAATAGTAAAGATTTGACTTACCAGAGTCTAGTCCTCCTGCTACTCCTGCAAGTCCTTCAGGATGCATGATCGCCAAGACTTGCTCCTCCCATGTTGTTAGTTGTGGGGGAGGAGGTGGGGGTCCACCGCCAGTCCTCTGTACGGCTACCTGGTGTCTGGATACCACGGAACGCACCTTCTCCCATATGTCGTTCCACCGCTTCCTGATGTCATCCCGTGTTCTTGGGTGCTGTCCCACTGCGATGACAATTCTCCGCCATAGCTCCATCTTCCTTGCAATGGAGGTCTGCTGCACCTGTGAACCGAGCAGCTGTGGCTCTACCCGGATGATTTCCTCCACCATGACCCTGAGGTCCTCCTCAGAAAACCTGGGGTGTCTTTGAGGTGCCATGATGTGGTGTGGGTGATGTGTGAGGTGATGTTTGTTGTGATGTGTGCTGTGATCTGTTGGGGTGTGTTCTTTGAGGTGCGTGGATGGTGTATGAGTGATGGTGTTGTGTGCCTCTGGATGCTGGTGTTGCCTTTGCTATTCTCTCTCTCTCTGCTTCTTCCAAAATGTTCGTTGTAAGGGGCTGTGGGTAATGTGGGTGTGGGTTTTATAGTGGTGTGGGTGTGTGGGTGTGGTGTGTGTATGTGTGTCAGGTGTATGTATTTTGAATTGTCCAGTGCGGTTGTGTTTTGTAAATGTGTGTGTATTTTGAGCGCGGTGGTGTGTACCGCCAATGGTTTACCGCGGTTGAAAGACCGCCGTGTTGATTCGTGGGTCGTGATAGTGTGGGCGTATTCCTGTTGGTGTAACGGTGTGGGTTTTGCTATCGCCAGTTTATCACTGACCTTTGGTGTGGCGGACTTGTGTGGGTGTCTGTATTGTGGCGGATTTCTAGATGTGGGTCCTAATACCTGTAGCGGATTTCTGACGCGGCCACGGTATGTTGGCAGCCGTCAGCACGGCGGTCAGCGGCCTTTAGCGCCAGGGTTGTAATGAGGGCCTAAGTCTCCTGTTTCTTTCATAACCACCTCACAACCCTTACAGATACAGTTGCCATCACTAGAAGTTAATAAGGAGAAGTCTTGTGTGGTACTGATGAAACAGGAAGGACTCGAAGTCTTAGGGTGTGTTCCCTGGCACCGCTGGGTTCTGAAAAACCCAGTACTTCAGTTGGCACCCAATGTGGGGCGATTTCAGCCGTACCAGTACAAGCCAGAGGTTCGTGAGGAGCTTCGTGTGAAAATTCTGGAGGGAGGCCGCCACTTCATCGACCCCTGTATGTCGACGTGGTCCGAAAGTCTTTGCTGCGAGGTTCCCCGCTTTCCGACGGCTACGAAGGACTGCTGCCCTGACTATCGCCCTGTTTTGGACCCTTGATGATTTGGTAGAGCGAAACGATAAACGAGTCTTCTGGTGACGTCATCGATACCTCAGTTAAGTATAAGTGGAGCGTCTCCCAGTCCTTAGTTTGGTTCTTAGTTTGGTATCCCCTTGGGATCTTTGATTTGGAACTTGCAAGTACCAAAGCCGAGGGATTCGTGTATTCACAAGGCTATCGTATTCGATAATCCTTTGAAGTTTGAAGCTAGACTAGAGAGCGAAGATGCCTGGTCTTAGCAGATATGGAAATTTGTTTTGTCTTGGTTATAATAGGGATTCCCGATTGGAGGACTTGTGTCCGGTTCCTCCGATTGGAACTCCAACCTATGAACTATATGTGAAACATGGCATAGGCCCCCTCACATATAATGAAGTACGGATCCGATACACCAGAAAAGATGGAGTTTTAAAATGGCCCCAATATGGTAGTTTTGACACAGAGATTCTGAATAATCTGGAGGTTAAACTTTTTAAGAAGAAAGCCCGGCCGGCGATGTTTGACTCTTTCCGCCTATGGCGTAAGGAAGCCAAACAGAAGGAAATTAAATTAGCAAAGAGAAATAAGAGGGAAGAGGGTATCTCGATAATGCAAGCTGCCATGCAGTTTAAAGATGATGAAGAAGAACAGATGAATGAGCAGTTGCACAGGCAACGTAAAATGGTGACCGATAAATGTTATCCAGTTTTTCCGCTTCTTTAGCAAGATGCAGCAAAAGAACTTGAGAAAGATCCTTTAATGTCACACTTGTTGAGTTCGCCACCCCCTTATGCGCAGAATGCTACAGCACCTCCGCAACCTTTAGCTGTGCAACCTCCGGTTATTGTGCCTCAGGTTCTTCCACAGCCGCCAGCTCCTTTTCAGTTGGCTCCTACTACTATGGCGCAGCCCCTTCAAGGGCTGCCGACTTCGCTACCTGCTCCATCTGTACCTCCTACAACTTTATGTACTACATCGACTGCCTCTTCTGGTGTTCTTCCTGATACTGCCTCTGCGTCTGCTTCTGCGTCTGCCTTGCCTCCCTCTGTTTTTCCTCCTGTTCTTTCATCAACTTCTCCTTCTGTCCGACAGAGAATGACAGATACTGTTGCCAGCCTTATATTTCCTCTCTTTGGGTCGTCTGGTGTGACCCCAGATTCGGAGCGTAAGCAGTCGCGTAGTCAACTGCCTAATTCTCAAGAGAGAGAAATGTTTGACCGTATGGCACGTAAATGGGTTGTTTACCCTTTAAGATACGATGTAGAGTCTGTTATGGATGTCTTCCGCCAATGGGGAGCACCAAAACAAAATGTGTGCTTTCCTTTGTGAGGAATTGGAAGATAATGATTTGGAAACAAATCCGCCTGATTTGTGCCGTGTACGGTTTGAGTTTGCAAAGGGCACGATTGTGGGTCCCGATGTTGAGACAGCAGTTGCGACGTTGTTGTCCTTTAGGAATAAGGATCCTTCTCAGTCATTGTTCCAACATGACTCTTCTGTTAAAAAAAAGGTGCGACAGTACCCAATGAGAGAAGTCCCTCTCATTTTCAGCGTGTTTGGGTACATGTTCCGTGGAAGCGAGCTGAAGTTTTAGCCCTTAAGCAGACTTTGCCTGATCCCCGTAAAAACCCTGCAGGGTATTATAAGGAATTATCACAGACTGCAGACTCATGCATTATGAATTTAGCCGACATAGACATGTTATTTGGGAATGTTGTTCCACAGTCTTTGTGGGGATTGATTCGCCATACAGATCATGCACAAGAGTTAGGTGACTCATGGGCTAATATTAGTGCTGCAAATGATAGACAAGTTGGTGGTGCCAAGCCTGAGCCTTTGGTAGCAGAACTGCCTGCTAGGATCATTACTTACATGAAGACTTTAATGCCTGCGATGCGTGTGAATTGGGATAAATTGTCTGCGTGTAAGCAGAAGAAAGATGAAACAGTGTCTGATTTCTTCACCAGGTTTGAGGAAACGTTTATCGACCACAGTGGTCAAGATATGAGTACAGAAGGTGGTCAACGGTTGTTCGTCGACAAGTTTGTGCACAATTTGCTTGCCGAGCTGTGTAAGAAATTGAAGGATTCAGAGAGTTCTTGGGCCGTTTCCTCTTCAGCACAAATATTGGCTACTGCACAGTACTACGAAAATAGGGATAAAGATGAGAAGGATAGAGCAGACAAGAAAACTAAAGAATTAAAGATGAAGGTTCTTTTACAACAGGCGTATCCACCACTTGGTGGTCAGAGTAACTATCAGCAACCTCAACAGTTCCAGAGAAACTCGCAAAGGTTCGAGTTTTCTCAACCACGTGTTCCTGTAGGTCCCAATCAGTGTTCATATTGTAAAGAAGAGGGTCATTTCAAGTATAGTTGTCCTATTTTGTTACAGCGTACGAATGGTGCTTCTGGCGCAAGAGGTCGAGGTGTTCAACAAGCTCCTAGAGGTAGAGGACGTGGAAGTTTTCCCCAGAACACGCGTTCCTTTCCGTCTCAAAACTCAATGAATAGTTTTGACCAGCAACATAACGCGTCTGGTAGGATGGCTCAGTACTATGCTGACGACTACTATGCAGAAGATGAGAATCTGGAAGATAATAATTGTTAGGACAGCCATAGACGAAGAGAGGGAGTTTTTTTAGTTCCAGTGAATCAGAATGGACCTTATGTTAAGGTGATTACCTCAGGTGTGTCGGAGCCTTTTCTGTTAGATACTGGTGCTACAAAGAGTTCTATTATGCACTCAAAACTCCCTGGCGCACCTTTGTCTGGCGAGATGAATGTTTCAGTAAGTTTTTCTGGCGCCCCGGTTAGGAACCCGATTTCTAGTCCCATGTCCTTTTCTGTTGGACCTTGTGAATTGGAAGCACCCCTTATTCTGACGACAGGTTGTGGTGAAAACTTGTTAGGATTGGATTTGTTGAAAAGATTGTATGCGACATTATATTGTTCTCCTTCGGGAGTACAACTTACACTGGGTAGGAAATTGGTCTCTCCAATATATTTGTCGAAGGGTAAACTTCCGACCGAATTGTCGTTTCTTCCTGATACCATTTGGGCTACTGGTCCTAATGACGTGGGTCTGTTGGAAATACCGCCTTATGTTGTGACATTGAAAGCCAATGTTAAATTACCACGCATTCAACAATACAAGATCTCTAGTGAAGGTGAAAAGGCGTTGCTAGCGATCATTTATGATTTAATTGAAAAAGATGTAATTGAAGAGACAAGAGGCAACGTTTGTAATAGTCCTGTTTTGCCTGTTTTGAAACGTACTGACCCCTCTAAGCCACCTGTTTACAGGCTCGTGATTGATCTTAGAGAGGTAAATAAAATAGTTGTGCCACAGTTTCCAGTTGTTCCTGATATCACTGCCATATTGACTATGATTCCAGCTTCCGCCACCTGGTTTTCGGTGATTGACTTAAAGAATGCTTTCTTCAGCATCCCGATTGCCGAGAAAAGCAGGGATATTTTTGGCTTCAGTTTAGGAGGCCGAAGTTTCCGCTTCAAACGCGCTCCTCAAGGCTACTGTAAAAGTCCATCAATATATAGTCAGGCTTTAAAAACACAGCTTGATGCAATTGTTTTACCTGACGGCGCTACCCTTATTCAGTACATTGATGATTTGCTAGTCGCTACAGATACTGAAGAGATTTGTAAAGAAGCCACCTTGTTGTTTTTGCGTCATTTGTCTGATTTACATCACAAAGTGTCCCTTTCAAAACTGCAATATTGTCGACAAGAAGTGACCTACTTAGGTCATCTCTTATCGAAGGAGGGAAGGAAAACTGACCTCACAAAGAATTCAGGCAATTGCAAAATTGAGTGTGCCAAGGACACAGAGAGAAGTACGTGCTTTCTTGGGCATTACATCATACTGCAGACAATGGATACCGAATTTTTCTTTGCTGGCCAAACCTTTGGTAGCATTGACCTATAAAGATACACCGAATCCCGTTCCGTGGTCTGAAGATTGTCAGAAAAGTTTTTCCGAATTGCGTAATGCATTGTGTTCGGCTCCTGTGTTGGGTACCCCCGACTACAGTAAGCCCTTTACACTGTATGTTCATGAGAAAGAGGGTTGTGCATTGTCAGTGCTGACACAGTCTTTTGGAGACAAGCAGCGCCCATGCGCATATTTTTCGTCAACTTTGGATCCGGTAGCTAAAGCATTGCCGAGTTGCTTGAGAGCCACAGCGGCAGCAGCTGTTTCTATTCGACAGTCTGCTGGGTTAGTGATGAATAATATGTTGATTGTGATGGTTCCACATGCAGTGGACACGTTGTTAAACAGGACCAAGACACAGCATTTAACTAGTGCTCGATTGTCAGGTTACGAGTTGACACTGTTAGCGAGTCATGTGCACATAAAGAGGTGCAATACGTTGAATCCAGCCACGTTATTGCCGATTTCAGTAGAGACAGATGATGTTGAACAACATGATTGTTTTCTTAGGACAGAAGAAGAAACGAAAGGGAGAGTAGATCTTAAAGATACTCCTCTTGTAAAGTGTGATGGTACCTTATGGGTGGATGGTTCATGCTTCAAGCTTCCGAATGGTGATACGACTGCAGCATATGCTGTCACAACTTTGCATACGATTGTTGAAGCTGCACGTATACCACATAATTCAGCTCAAGCAGCAGAGCTGATTGCACTTACGAGAGCGTGTGTGTTATCGAAAGGAATGAAAGTGACCATATATACCGACAGCCAGTATGCGTTTGGTGTGGCCCATAGTTTTGGACGATTGTGGAAAGAATGTGGGTTCCTGACTTCGCATGGAGCTAAAATTCAGCATGGTCAGTTGGTGAATGAGCTTCTTGAGTCACTGACCTTGCCATTACAAGTTGCGATTGTGAAATGCAGTGCACACAAGAAGGTTACTGATGATGTCGGTCGTGGCAATGCATTTGCTGACGAAATCGCAAAAGAAACAGCAAAAGATGTGATGAATCGAATGTATGTTGCAGGCCCCGCAAGATGGGTTGGTGACGTTGGAATATGTGAAGATACGATAGAGGGTGTGAAGTCTATTCAAGCTGAAGCTTCAGAGAAAGAGTTGAATGTGTGGAAAGAAAGTACGGGTAAATTGGATGAAAATGGTTGTTGGGTTGACTTGTCAGAATATCAGCGATGGTTGTTACCCGATGCGTATGTGCTTGCAGTGGTGACAATGGCTCATGGAATGGCCCATATCAGTGTGAAAGGGATTTGTAAGTTGTTGGCTCCAGTATGGCAAAATGCTGGAATTCCTAAATGTGCAGAGAATGTGGTCAAGAATTGCATGGTGTGTCTGAAATACAATCCTGGTAGGGGAACCCCAACTCCAGCTGGTCATTTTGCGCCTCCAACGTATCCGTTCGAGGTTTTGCATCTAGATTTCATCCACATGGAAAGGTGCAACAATCTGAAATACGTACTCGTTGTTGTTTGTGCTTTTTCAAGATGGGTAGAAGCATATCCCTTAAAAGACAACACTGCCCATCCACTAAAGCCCTTGTCAAAGTATTCTTCCCTAAGTTTGGAATGCCGAGAATGGTCTGGAGTGATAATGGGAGTGAATTTGTGGGTCGAGTGATGAAAAAAGTATGTGAAGGGCTAGGTATCCAGCAAAAATTCCACGCTGCAAATCACCCCCAATCAGCTGGACTAGTAGAGTGCTATAATGGCACGCTAAAACTGAAGTTGGCAAAGATACAAGTGAGCTCTGGTCTTAAATGGCCTGACGCTCTGCCTCTAGCACTCCTATCAACAAGAATGACTGTGCATTCGCGAGTGGGACTTAGTCCCTATGAAATTGTGTTCGGCCGCCCGGCCAACATATGGGGAGTGCCAAGACCAACAAAATTCAGTGAGATCGAACACCCTGTACTGCTTGATTATTTGTATGAATTTACGGCTAAATTGCGTGTTCTACACCAACAGGTTCACGATACTCTGCCTCAGGTCTCTGAAGCTCCAGGACATCTTATTGATCCTGGATCATGGGTACTGGTCAAGAACTTCCAGCGGACAAAGAATGACCAGCCCCGTTGGACCGGCCCTTACCTCGTCCTTCTCTCAACAAGATCAGCTGTTCGAGTGGAAGGGAAAAAGAACTGGATCCACGGCGTACACTGAAAGAGAGTCCCTTTTCCTCTACCGTACGACCGGTGGGTCCAGGAGGGGATCGCTGACTCTGAGACTGAGACTGTGCCTCGGTTTTTGCCATTTAGCGATGCACGTGTAAAAGGAACAATTTCTGAACGAGAAAGTGACAATAATTTGCAAGAAGCTGTGCCACCGTCAATTCGATTGAACACTACAGAGCCTGAACTCTTGTTCCAGAACCAGACAGTTCCTGGAAAAAGCCGTTATAATTTGAGACCAAGAACTAAGGACAAATAATTTTTTTCCCGTTCCTTTGCTATTTTTTTTTAAAGTGCAGCTCTCTCATCTGAGAAACTTTCTTATTTTTGTTTTTTTCTTTTCGAACCGCCATCCGGGTTCAGCTGTAGGGTCGTGGTTGCCCAAGTCTTTGGAGTGCAGCTGAAGACGTTAGGTCGACAGTTCTGGTCGGTCTAAGGGAGTTGCCCTGGACTGACAGAAGCATTCCCTAGCATAGAACACCCTACCACCACGAGCAGCATTTAGAGAGGAGGGAGTTTTTCAAGAATGAGAGACCTGCCAGACAGATGGACTTTAAAGCCAGAATGGGTATAATAATGACAAAGAAACAATTTTTGATATTATGTATTTTCATGTTGCTTAGTGTAATGACGTTTTTAATAGGATATGTTTTATTCTCTTTTCAAGTGACATTTGCACCCATTACTCAGCCCATACCTCCTTCTACTGTTTCCTCGCATTCTTTTCACCCCCTGCCTGAACACGAGTCTGCCAGAAGATTAGAATTTGTCAACAATTCATTCATTCAGCTTCTACACCAACACCAATTAGTAGTGAACACAACTAACTGTTGGGTGTGTGGTCTTATGCCTCATACTACTGATAAAGGTATCCCTTATCTGGTCCTGCCTTTCAGCCATAATGGTTCTGTGTGGGCATATAGAACGGTGTTCATATACGCGTATGAAGCCAACCCCCTATGTTCTGTGAAAGATAATCGTAAGAATAGTGCTCTAGCTAAGGGTATAGTAGATATGATTAGGGAAGATATTTCCTATGAGACTATCCCGACAGATGAGACACTAACATATATTGGATGGAACATAACAGGATATGGAGTTACTCTGAGTGGGAACCAGCGAGCAAAGAGATCCTCCCCGATTTGGATTGTACCCCATCAGGGTCACCTATGTCTGCAAGGTAATGGCAAGAATCCCAGAGCTCAGTTAGGGAAAAGTATCTGCACTGAAACATGTTTTTGCGTCTCAGACTTCTCCTTCGTTCTTAGCAGCTAAGGGTACCTATTTCATCTGCCATAATAGAGCCTATACATGGTTGCCTCCTGACTTCTCAGGCACATGTGTTGTTTCGTTCCTGTTACCTCCCACCTACACGGCCGCGGCAGATTACCATAAGACAAGGATAGTTAGAGGTGTCATAAGTAAAGAAGACACTACAGGACAAGAATTTGGAGATTTCGTAAAGGGTTTTCTGCCGTTTTGGGGTCCTATGGTTAACAGCAGGAACATAAGGCAATTGACAAGGGTGGTTGAATCCACGGTAGTTGAAACCGCCGGTGCCCTTAGTAATTTGACTGCTGAGCTCCAGTCGGATCGCCTTATGACTCTTCAGAACAGGGTCGCATTAGACGTCATACTTGCAGACCGAGGTGGGGTATGTAAAGTGATCCAATCAAGTTGCTGTGTTTTCATCCCAGATAACGCTCCAACAGTCTACCAGGCCATTTCCAAACTGCATAGGATCTCTGAATCTATTCACGTGGATAAAGGAGATTGGTCATTGATGGGGTGGTTCTGGGAGCTGATATCCGCCTGGGGATGGAAGACTCTGATAGTCATTGGGATGATCTTAGCCATTCTTTTCCTGTCTGTGTGTACAGTGTGCTCCTGCAATATGTGGCCTCTGTGCTACATCGTGTGTAAGGAAACCTGCATCAAGGGACGAGCTAAGTAATAGGATGATGCTACAGCAACATCTCAACGACTTTATGAATATAGACCTGGACTCAGATTAGCGTGAGTATAGGTTATTGCCTATGTAAGGGCAAAAGGAGGGTCTGTGGTACTGAAAATTCTGGACCCGTGTTATAAACATCATCGTATCACAACGATTATGGTATCAGCAGACCGGGAATGATTAGAATAGTATGCACAAGCATTGTATTCATATTCGGGTAACAAAATCACCCGAATATCAGAGTTTCCGTCCTGAACCCTCGTGTTCCATTTAAACGACAGCCATTTTATGATTGCCCTCACATAGGCCAATGTCTAATGCTGAAAACGAGTCTGAAGGACACGTACATCTTTTGCTGACTCCTCTGTGACCTGGGCAAGCTGACTCCACTGCCTGAAGCCAAACCTGTTCGGCCAGTTTCTTTCCCAGTGGCCGAATGAGATTAGTATCAAGGCACAACACATCATAAACCTTTCATCACACACAAACCATGCCTAATCTTACACACACCTGTCCCTGTTTCTTTCTTTATGACTTGCTTTACAAGGAGGAGGTGCCCGTTTATATTGGGGGTCCGTCGATATCTGATGAAAGTACTAAGCCTTGCCGGGTAATTGATTGAGGGCTGGACAAACTGGAATATGGGCTTGTCATCATAAACCTGCTATTTCTTTGTAGTGAAAATATGTGAATGGTCAACTGTAAAATAAGGAATGTTTGCCTAAAGCATAATATTTTGTATAAAAGAGAAGGTTAGCTTTGCAAGAGGAGCAGTCTCCTGAGAATATACACTGTGTTGTACTTCTAGGATACCTGTTACTGGCTGCAGCCAATAAACAAGATCTTTGACTTCACCAAGAAGACTCTGTGTTTCTGTAGTCTGAAACAGGAAGGACTCGAAGTCTTAGGGTGTGTTCCCTGGCACCGCTGGGTTCTGAAAAACCCAGTACTTCACTTGTCCCATTCTTAATACTAACCTCTCACAAATACAGCAAGGGCAAGTACTATCCCTTGAACGCCAGTATCAAGATGTATCTTCCCCCAACCCCGGACACGCAAGATTAGTACAACATCACATATATACAGAACCTGGGAAACACATCCGACTCAAACCTTTTCGTATTCCTGGAACACGACGAAAAGATGTTGAAAAAGAAGTTAAAAAGATGTTAGAGCACGGTATCATAGAGCCATCCACAAGTCCTTGGTGTTCTCCCACTGTTTTAGTTCCAAAACCTGACAATAGTCTCTGGTTTTGTATAGATTTCCGCCTTATAAATGCAATATCAACTTTTGATGCATACCCCATGCCCCGAGTAGATAAAATGATAGAACAACTGGGGGCCGCTAAATATATGTGTACTTTGGATTTCACCAAGGGTTATTGGTAGATACCCCTTGCGCAAGAAGACCATTGCACAACCGCTTTTTTGACACCTTCCGATTTATATCAGTTTAAAGTAATGCCGTTTGGTCTACATGGTGCTCCAGACACTTTCAAAAGGCTTATGGGTAGGCTTTTGTTTCAACATCATGAACACGCTGCCGCCTACCTTGATGACATTGTGATATTTAGCCCTTCTTGGAACACCTATTTGAAGCATTTAGATCAGGTCTTGAAAACACTGAGGGAAGCCAAACTTACAGCAAATCCCAGTAAATGTAAGCTAGCCCAGGACTCGATTCAATATCTAGGGTATGAAGTTGGACAAGGTACTATCTGTCAACAGATATCAAAAGTACAGGCAATACTAGAAATACCCTACCCCACTACAAAGAAACAAGTACGTTCCTTTTTGGGATTAGTTGGATATTATTGGAGGTTTATACCTCATTTTGCTGAGAAAGTCGCCCCTTGACTAATTTACTACGAGGAAACCACGCCAATCGCATTCACAGTCTGACCAATCAACAGATGTCTAGTTTTGATACTCTGAGACAGTCCTTATGCACCAATCCCGTCCTATACTGCCTGGATTTCACTAAGCCTTTCCTGCTTCAAACTGATGCATCGATGCTCAGGTTAGGTGCTGTATTGTTGCAACCTACTGATCGCAATGACTTCCATCCGGTGGTTTACATAAGTAGAAAATTGTTATCCACTGAGCAACACTATCCGACTATTGAAAAGGAATGCTCGGCCATTAAATGGGTGGTTGAATCCCTTCAATACTATTTATTGGGTTGTCAGTTTACCATCCTCACTGACCACACCCCCTTGACTTGGCTGGCTGTCAGAAAGACTCTAATCCCAGGGTTCTTCGATGGTTCTTAGCTCTTCAACCTTTTTCCTTTCAGGCCTCACATCTCCCTGGGAAGCTCCTGGTCATGGCAGATTTTCTCTCCCGTACCCCTGGCACCTCCTGGCCCGATCGGCCATCCCGGTTGGGGAAGTTATGTAACAGGGGCCCCGTTACAAGTTTGCAGCCGGCAGAGCGGGTTGCTGAGGCAACCCTGGACGCCGTTACCGGGAAGTGCCCCTGGGACGCTTCAAAGAGCAGAGACCCAACCGGGAGAGAACAGTTCCAGGTTTTGGAGGAGGGGCTGGCACGTCAAGGAAAAGAAGCGCGAGCGGAGAAGGAAAGGGAACTGCATGGAGAGGAGCGAGAGGACACCAAAATGGGAGCGGAGGACGCCAGTGAACAGAAAGAGGGCGAGGAAGGAAGAGACACAACAGGAGAGCAAGCGCGGTCGAACGAAGACTCCCGGGGGGCACAGAAACAGCAGAGAGCGACGAGGAGGAGGAGAAGGAGGAGGAAAAAAGAGGACCACGAGGAGGGAACGTATCGCTTGGTGCTGGAGTGGACCGGGAGCCAGCCAGAAAGGAGGACACCGCAAAAAGACCACGCCACGTTCCTGGAGAAATGTGGCTACACAAGGTACAGACATTTTTCACCTCGAGTGTACCTACTGGGGCTAAGGGACACGAAGGGAAGTAAGGGAATCCTAGGAGGGGTAGCCTCCTAAATAAAACACATCAGTTGGGAAAGGGGAATACCACTTTTGCATGTAAAAACACACATTCTTCACTTTAGAGTGCCTCCTACCTCACTTTCCTCGCTCACTCCCCTCCCTGGTGAAACCCCAACCATACTACCCACTATTACACTTACCTGATTCATAGTTCTCCTTCATTCTGAGGTATACTGATGAAGAACGTGACCTGGGAACAGCAAGCCTCCTCACCACACCATCTAAAGGTGGAGGAACCAACCTAAAAGGAGAGAAAAGAGAAATAACTTTAGTTACACTACAAGACGATGTATTTATATATGTCCCAAAATGAATAAATAATCACAACCTCCCCATCCTAGACTGTGTTGCCATAAATTGTCATAGTGTTAACCTCGTACAGTCACATAGTTTGTGTCTATGAGACCTGTGTCAAGGCAGCTAGTACAGTGTTTGGATGGAAGTTCAGAAGTGCCCTTTGGACTTCTTGTGTCCTGTGGTGGGCCTTTGTGTCATCATGAAATATGCTGTCCTAGCTCACGACCCATTGGCTAAACACTCTTTTTCTATGACCTGTATATATGTGTAGAGGTGTTTCATTATTTTAGGCCACAGTGCCTGTGCCAAAACACTGACATATGCATAAGCACTAGATTATAAAGGCTCTGTGATCAGGAACTGTTGTACTAACATCTGTCTGAATCTTCGATTATATGATGTTGGATTACTTTGGTGTGGTACGTGATAAGGCTCAAGATGGTGACATCAACCACTTAAACATTTGCCTATTCTACAGGCCGGTGTCTGACAAATTCCTTCCTTCCGTGGTCTGGAGGTATGTGCCTGTAAATATAGTCATTTACTCAGTATGAGTCAATCACTTATGATTTCCAATAATTCAGACATATTGACAGCCTATGTGCTGAACACTGTAATATTTTTTTTTGTTTGACCAGACACTTGTATGTATGTGTTTGTATGGGATGGTTGTAATCCTGAGCTGGAAATTGTGTACATGCAACATATCTCATCTTAAACAGGTACCTTGGATCATCATCGTATGGTCCACATGGTCTGACATATGTACATAGCTAAATATGAAAGCAAAATCAGCAGACAATGAGTCAGTTATGGATGATTTTTTTGTGAAGCTACGACTAACAGAAAATATACATGACATGAATCAACTAAAAAATAAGACATGTGAAGGGGTCAGTCATGGTGAATGAAATCAGTGGAGTAGATGCCATGCCATTGGAAGTCCAAAGTCCAGAGTACTCCTCCCATTGGAAATGAAAGGTGGTTCAGGATCAGTCCACCAACTGAATGTGTAACACACAAAGGAGGAACTTGAGGAAGAGGGTTATTGCTGGCAGAGGTAGATGTCTTGCCATCCACACCTCTTGGATTCTTTGCTGGACGTCCCCGCTTGCGGGGGTGGGATCAGCTACTACAGAGGCAGGGGTGTGTATGTCCTTCAACACCCCTGTTAGAGAGGCCATGTTGGAATTGTGGGCCTTCATCTGTTCATGCATGTCCCTATGCATGTCCCTCTGTAGCTGGTTGATTTCCTGGAGTTCAGGAAATCAACCACCTGGCCCATGACAGCTTGGGACTTCTGATAGACACCTGGTAGAATGTCCTCAGTCCAGAAGGATTCTAAATTTGAGGGGACAGAGGTCCAATACTTATACCCATTTCTGCCTTTGAAGTAGGCAAACTTCAAAGAGAAGTCTTCGTAGTGCACAAGACCCTACCTTTCCTGCCGTTGCCCCAGACACTCCAGAGGGTTGGAGACTGCTTTGTGTAAGGACAGGCACAGCCCTATTTAGATGCAAGTGTCAGCTTCTCCCACCATTCTAGCTCAGTAAGACCCATCAAGATATGCAGGGCACACCTCAGCTCCCTTTATGTGACTGTCTAGAGTGAATTCACAAGCAGCCCAACTGTCATCCTGACCCAGATGTGTATTCCACAGACAGGCAGAGGCACAGAATGGTTAAGCAAGAAAATGCCCACTTTCTAAAAGCGGCATTTTCAAACTTACAATTTAAAAAACAACTTCACATCATATTAATTTCAACATGAATCATACCCATTGCAACACATCTCATAATCATGTCAATGTGTATCATATTACTTTCAATACAAACCGTATTTTTTTTAGATAAATCTAATGTTCATTTTAACATTACTCGTATTCATTTTAAAACATGTCAAATTAATTTCAATGAAGCTCATATTAATTTCAAAGCATGTCATATTAATTTCAACATGTATTATTTTCCTTTCAATCAAGGTGATATTTATGTCAATGAATGTCATATTCATATTACTTAATACTTGTATTAATTTTAAGATGCAACTTATCCATTTTAGCATATTTCATATTAATTTGAATATGTATCATATTAATTTCAATGCATGTCGTATTCATCATGACAATAATGAGAATTTTAGCATTGGTCATACTCATTTGAAAGCATGTCAAATTCAATCCAATGAGGCTTAAATTAATTTCAACACAAGCCATATTAATTAATTTCTGTATATCTCATATTCAATGCAATGTGGGTAATATTCATTTCAACGCATTTCATATTTATTGCAACATGTGTAATGTTCACTTTACTGTATGTTGTATTGTTTTCAATGCACATTAAATTATTTTCAGAATAATACATTTTCATTTCAGTGCCTTATATTCATTTCAATCCGTCATATTTATTCTAATGTATGTCATATTCCTCTTGGCATATGTCTGTCATTTCAAGAAATGCCCCATTCTTTTTTATGAATATTGTATTTGTTTCAGTGATTGCTTTATTGTTTACAGTGAGTGCCATATTTATTTCAGTATGATTGATATATATTTCAGTATATCTCTTATTCAATTTGGAGTGTGAGTTATTCATATTAATCACTAAGTAGTATATTCACTCTGCCAGGTCTTATATTTTTTTGGGTTCAAGTCAGATTCATTCTGCCAGGTATCATATTTATTTTGACACATAGTAAATTCATTTTGGTGTGTGTCACATTCATTTTGCAACACGCTGTGTATTTCAGGAGGTGTCCTATATGGGGAGCTGCAATTTTGGCTTCCCATACTTCAGGGCATCACCAACAGCAGAAAGCTTTAAAACTGGGTCTCCATCAAGATTCTTTCTCAGGTGCAATGTGAATAATAGGGCACACCCCCAGATATGGTAACAGAATATTGCAACTCAAAAAGGGTCAGACAAAAATATTCTATCCTAAGTGATGATAAAATATTGCCTCTCTGGAGGTAATAAAATCTACTACCCACTGGGATGGAATATTTTGTAAGCATTGTTTTGTACACAATGACCCTGATTCCGAGTTTTTTGGAATCCAGGTTCTTTTTATCATACCAGATAAGCAACAATATCCTGGAACACCTAATGTATCAGGTGCAATAAATAGCACCTATTATGAGTTTCTGACTTTTGTGCTTATTGTACCAAAATCTGTATGGCACAGCAAAAATGTTTAGTCTCCAGGCACGGTAAAAGCTTTTCCCTTGTTAAATTCAAGCAGATTTGACCTGTGGAAATTTAATGAAGGATGAGATATTTTCCTCACCCAGGAATTACCGTATGAGGAAAATACCACCCAGCTCGTAATTTTGTCCACTGCCAACGAGGGGTTTATATAGTGGTTGGATAACACTGACCCACTCGTAATCAGGGACAATACATCTATTTTATAATACTATGTTAACAATGAGCCCCTCCCACTGATTGCCTAACATGTCAGAGGCCACTGGCAAATTGTTATTGCTTTAGAAGCTTTGTGACAATGACCCATGGAGTCATTAATCAAAATCTTTGAACAAGTTTCAAATATGGTAAAATGGTTTATGTGTATGTTAATACCAGCTGGTCATTTTCAAAGATCTATCCTTGGAATTAACAAATGAGATCACTCAACGCACCCTTTCCCATGTCATTTCTATTCTAGAACGGAAAGAGAAAAAGGTGGAAAGGAAGGAGAGGAAAAAGAAGAGAAAGAGATAGGAGAGGAAGGAACATTGTGAGAGTGTGTAGCAAACATCAAGATGTAAGAAAAAGGAGAAGATGAAGGGAGATCATGCAATTGAATGGCACAGTAAAAGGATGAGTAAGAGAAAGAAGGGAGGATAAAGTTAAAGGAAAGGATGGAAGATGATGACAGTACAGATAATGAGAGAATGTATGAAATACAGTGTTAGAAAACAATCATGAGTGTAGTAGCTAAAGCTTGTTCATTTGACAAGTCACTTAACTAAAAGGATATATCAATTTCTCTGGCAGCAACGGAGATGGGGGATGGCAGCGGCGAGTAATGCATTGCTGTTTTCCAATCCTAGCACCTTCCCCTTCAATCATCAACTTTAGACTTCAAACTACATTTGTGTACCACATTCTTGTGTCCTGGGCATTCCATCCTTGTATGGAAAGCCCAGGCGAACACTAATCTACATACATTTTTAGGTCTGACTTGGCAGCGCAGCTGTCACCAGACATTATGTGATCAACAAAAAGAGCTTTCCGAGCGGTACTGAGAGAGGGTCTTAGGCTCCATTCATGTCTTGGTTCGTGCATCCACTAAAAAGGGTGCTTGTATTGCACTTTTTAGCTTGTGGTGATGCATATACTCTTTACAGTAGGACTGAGTGGGATATGGTGGCAAGCCGATGATCATGGCTATAAGCATTATTTTTTTATTATGAAATGTTATGATAAAGGCGCTAAGCCTGACATATTGATTGTGTTAAGGATATTTTAAAGACAGTAAGAATATAAGTGTAGATTGTTAGAACTCTATATTAAAGTCTACAGATAGGCATTTTGTGACTTGGAATCTCACAGATCACCAGGGTAGGCACAGGTTTTGGTGCTAGTTACTCCCTCTGACAAACCATATAGAAAGCAGATTTTAACTATCAGAATACTTGCTAGATCCGCTTAGGAGAGCTAGTCTTTTCCTTTGCCAGCTGTAACTTTGTATGCTGTATAATGTTATGACTATGCCTGATGGTTGCTCAATACAGGAGGCTTCATATGGGTAAGGTGACAATCCAGTGATATTAGCTAGGGGCCTGATTAGTTTGGTAGGAAAATAGTTTTGATGCCATTGCTCTAATCTTTTTATTATGAAAAGTTATGATAAATGGAGTAGGCCTGACATTGATTTGTGGAAAGCATATATCAAATTCAATAAGCATTTAAGAATAGAATATTATTTCTCTGCATTAAAGCCCAGAGACTGGTGTTTTGTATCATGAAATGTCACAGATGACATTTGCAGGGAAGGACTGTCTCCTACATACCCTGGGGGAATATTTGCAGTGTAACAATTCTTGCTAGAATCTTCTGTGAGCAGTCTGCCAGGATCTTGTAAAGAATTAATTAAATAATACATACATTCATATGTATATTAATCTATACCCAATACATACACAGATGGCCTTTGGGTCATCTTGCTTCTGCCATTGATCTATCTGAGTGCCATTTACACTCGGATTCCATCCATGACAGGGTATTGCATGGGCTAATAGTTCAGTTCACATTAATTGTTGCCTTTTTTGCCTTGTGAATGCAGCATTTTCTGATCATGTGTACATCCACCTGAAAATTAAACCACTTTAGTTTCAGGGATGGATGACCAGTCCTTTAGTTTTCAATTTCCTACTGCTATAGATGCCCTTTTATTTAATTGATGTTCCTCTTTTTATTTTAATTGCTCTTAAAAGGATATTCCAGCTCTCCAGGAAGTACTAACATGTTGTTTTACCGAGCATTTCATCTGCAGTGCACCACATCCTATGTGGTCACTTCCTCTAAATCAGGAGAACATTGTAGAATGCTGTTGTCCATAATGTAACATCGGTTTACCATTCCAAGATAACCGTCACTTTGATTCTACATGTGGCAGCTAAACTGGAATGTTAAAACAATAGACTTTTTACAATACTTTTGCAAGATAGACACCTGCTGCTTTGTTTTCCTAAGCATATGTCCACGGTGTTTACACAGCACCATGTTTTCTTTTTTCCACTTCTAGGGCCAGATGTAGGAAATCCTGAATTGCGACTCGCAAATTGCGAGTCTAATGACTCACAATTTGCGAGTTGCAATTCAGGATGCAGGATGGTGTCCCTGACACCATCTGCGACTCGCAAGGGGGTCGCAGAGGCCCACCTCATTAATATTAATGAGGTGGGTTGCAAATTGGGACCCCCTTACGACTCGCAGCACTCACAAGAATGGTGGCCTGCTGGAGACAGCAGACCACCATGTCTGTGACTGCTTTTAAATAAAGCAGTTTTTTTTTTTGTAATGCAGCCCGTTTTCCTTAAAGGGAAACGAGATGCATTACAAAATGAAAAAATGAAACGTGTCAGTTTCATTTTTTCAGAGCAGGCAGTGGTCCATAGAACCACTGCCTGCTCTGAAAAAATGTTTTCCAGGCCATTCACAAAGGGGAAGGGGTCCCACGGGGACCCCTTCCCTTTTGCGAATGGGTTACCACCAGTGTGACACTAGTGGTAACTGCGATTGCTTTGCGACCGCGTTCGCGGTCACAAAGCAATTATGCATTGAGCTGCGACTCGCAATTAGGAAGGGGAACACCCCTTCCTATTTGCGACTTGCAGTCCCGTTTTGCGAGTCGGTAACCAGGTTACCGACTCTCAAAACGGGAATAGGGCATCGCGATGTGGGTTTTGCGCATCGCAATCAGCAAAATTCGCTGTTTGCGACGCGTAAACCCATTGCTACATCTGGCCCATAGTCTTTTATCTTACATAAGTTGTTGAGTCTGTGTGTGCTTTATCTTGGTTATGTCAAAGGTTGAAAGCAAGCATGAGTCAATGGATGGATGAATGGGTGTATGAGTGCAGAGACGAGTGGCAGAATGCTTGTCTGATGACTTATTGAGTGTCTAATCCCATCAATGACACAAAAGGCTCTTTCATTCATAAGCCAGACCAATTGGCATTGTCAATGCTGCTTCTATGTTTTGGCTGCCAGGACTGTGGAACCCTCCTCCTTGAAGAAGCCACACATCGCATTTAAATTCTACAAAAAGGTTAGGTATTTTTTCCTTACATAATAACATTTTCTGTGTCACGTTTATAAAAACCCATTACACTCGAGATTCCCGGAAATTCGTCAAAGGTACAAACCTCAATTATGATTGTTTAATATCAGTTCAAAAGAGAGATTTCATATTTGCAGACAAAATTATTTCCAAGAAAGGTAAACACGGCATTGCTCAAGACACCAACTAAATCTAACGGTTATCCACTGCAAAAAGCCTATTTGCTAGGCAACGCCAAGCCACTCGCGTGAACCGCCCTGGCAGTCACTGAATTTGGTTTCGAGTCAGAGCTACAGCCCCCATGCATACCCCTGTCCAAGCCCGATCCCCCTTAGGCCCCATTTAGCACCCGGTTTTGCCACGGAAAGATGGTCCTGATTACAAAAGCCCTTCAGTGGCACATGAAGTGGCAAAACATGCTTTAAGCCTACCCTACTTATGATGAACGGTGAGACGTAAAGTTCTTTAGAAACCACAAATACCCAGGTGGAGCCACACTGACGAGATGGCATTAACACAATAGACTATGCCACTCGCATTACTGTCCTAGCCAGTTAACTATGATCAATACTTTCCCAGTACACTTCCCCCGAACACATAAATTGTAGGATTGGGAAGGCGTAATGTCAACATGGTGGCCATCAAAACCCCCAAGGAGAAAGAGACAGAAGCACCAAACCCTCTATGTCGTATACCTACTCGACGCCCACCCCCATGCCGGGACCTCCACTACAAAACAATGACGTGCTTCCGGCGTTCCCACGTCAATCATTTGAGCTAATTCAATCTCCTATTTGAGTTGTATTTATATGATGGCAAAACATTTACTTTTACTGTCATGAAATCAAAGACGCCCAAGATTCTCCTTATATGGAGATCCAATAATGAACTCGTTTACACACAGTTCAGTGAACAACTTGCATATTTGCACACAGTTCTTTGTCCGATTATGTGCTTGAATCGAAAGGTGTGTTTGTGTTCTTAATAAGTGTTTTGGTGAGGTTTTATCTAAATTTGAGAATATGTCTGATTGTGTTTATCTTCTCCAAATTTGCAAGTGTGAATGTCTCATTGAATTTATTTTGCTGGTCTTATGTCTGTTTTAGGGAATGTGCATCTAGTTGGTAGAATTCACAAATGAGTGTGCGCTATTTTTATCTTCAGAGTACCTCTCTTTCCGATTTTCGGGTCGAGCTTGTAAGTGCATGCGTCTTGCATGAGAGACACTCTTGTGTTCAGTAAAGCGCTTGGAGCCCGTCTGTCACTCACCATTTGTTGTTTTGCATGGAACTGTTAACGCGTCCCTTTATGACTAATTTACTCACTCTGGGACTCGTTTTAGGCCAATGAATCTTTTGACCCTGATTGAAGACACCTTAGGACGAGATAACTAATCAGCATATCAATCAATATGTCAATAACGTAATCAATATTTACCATAATAAGACAATTCAGATTAGTCAAAGACATTAATAAAACTCAGAAACCACCATCGACTTGCAGTCATGAATAACCACACCAGTTTAGTACTATTATATGAAGTTTATTCCCTATTGATTACAATTCTACTAGTAAGTTTATTGGTCTCAAAACCAAGAAACACATTGGCATAGTCACAATATGACAACTGTGATAAGATTTAATCAAGGCAAGAATCACGAATATTAGAATATAGCACAACGTCAACATAGGTTATCCTTAGCAGAGTATCATTATCACGTTATTCAACAAAGCATAGATTCAGTTATTTGTCTATTTGCGTCTGTTTAGTGTACCCCTCAACTAACCTCGAATTAGCATTGGCATGTTGGGCTTCATGCAAAACAATTTTGCAACACCAATTTAGAAAACATCTAACTATGGTCTCTGTCAAAAGAAGCAGTTGGTACCTAGAAAGGAAAAGCAAACAGACAAGTACAATTTCATTGTCAAATAGTTACCCTCCGTATTGGGTCAGTCATTAAAGTTGTCACCCCATAACAGTTCTCACGTAGTTTATTGGTCCTTATGATTGACGTCTTCAGCGGGTAGAATGTCCGGTATGATTTCATACTCTCGTGGTCCTCTTTGCATCTTCAGTCAGTGGTTCCATTGTCTGTACCGGTTCAGGCGACCTTGTACCTGCGAGTAGTCTCCACTGTTGCATTCAGCAACAATGTTTCACTAAGCAAGTCAAATTTCATGAGAAAGGTTCTACTACAGTTACATTCATCTTCTAGCTGTGGAAAAGTACGAGTTCATGTCCTTCAGCAAGTCAGCACACTGCACGTTAGAAAAACACATTTAATATGAAACCGGGCAGCTAGGCCTCGACTCATGCTAACTAAGGCCTAATGATTTATTAGCATAACTTTAACATATAACCTTTTATTATTAGTGCAAGATCATACTCTAACATAACATTTCATCATTATTAATCCGTTTCATTAGTCATTGTATATATTGTCGGCCACTCCCCGTGGGCACATTTCAAGCGCACGCTTAGCAAAATACATTAATAAATTTTCTATGCGGTATTATTACGCATTAGTTCATAAACATTTCATATTAATTTCTAAGTATATAAGCTGTGCTCTCTCAGCACTCTTCTTTACAGCCTCGTAATTCGTCAAGACACGCCTGGCATCACTTCCGTTTCTCTGTGTGGAGCAGGGATCAAGCACTAATTGATGCAACTTAATTAGTGCCCACCTTCAGCTCCCAATGTGATCGAGCTACCAGTTGTTTTTAAGTTCGAGTGCCCCACAAACAGAAGGCTTGTGACTGGCAAAGGTTTATTTTTTAAAGCTAACTTTATTTTACTTTGCCAAGTCGTCTTTCCTGAGTTTCTTCTCATGTTTTCTTTTGTTTATTCTCGTGGGCGCTGTCATAAGAGGACAATTAACTTGTTTGAAATATGCGAGACCTATTGCATTGCAAATGCTTATTTCACTTGTGCTCGAGAATGTTACTACTTTGGTGTTTATTTCCTTAATACTAAAGAGTGTCAGTTTCCGTGACCATATTAATTTACATGATTGCCTTAGAGACCATAGATATTATTATATTAATTTCTCTAACTGCAACAGTGGGATAGTCTTTAAATACTTTACTTTTTCTGTGTATATGCATGTCTATTTGGAAGGTGAGCATTGTCTGAGAGTATCTCTTTCCAAACGAGTATTTTGTCAAGTTCCTCTGCTTTGATGATAGTGTGTATTACCTGACTGTGGAAATGTGAGTGTGTAGGTTCTCAGGAACAAACTGGAGTTTCTGTCAGTCCTTCCTCCTTGGGAACACATGGACACAGTGAGGGATAGATATCCTGATTTATAGAGAAAGAAACAGAAACAGTACTGTCTTGGTGGGAGGAGGCAGTGCTTAACTTGCAAAAGAATGAGTGCCAGTGGCCAAACGTCTCCTCAGAAGCCTGTAGCCAATGCAACTGAATGTTGGCACGCTGAATATGAATGCTACATAGTCCTGAATCCAACTCACGCCTCTTTAATCCACCACCAGATACTTCCTGTCCCTTAATCTCACTCTTACTGGTTCCTGCTTTCTCCCTTTGTGCCCGTTTTTCCGTCTTTGTCTTCCTCTATCTTTTTGTTTTTAGTGTTTTCCACTCTCTTGCAATTGTAAATGAAGCTGAAAAAAAAGGGCTGGTCCCAAATAATGAATGCTGGTTGCCCCAACCTGCAACTACTGGCTCAAATTAAGCACAGAGAGGAGGGTGGGGCGTTGTAGCTCGTGCAAGGTTCCCCAGCCTGATGTTTCACTTGTATGGACATGTGAGGTGACCCTGACGTAGATTCTAGTGTTTGGTACATCTGGGGTTTTTGGATATTGGGACCAGACCTGTACCAGGACTGTATTACACCGAATAGGCATTTGCATCTTTTTTTTCCCACCCTGTCCACTTCCATATTACAGAAGGAGTTGTAGTTGATATTTGTCCTTTTCAGAAATACCAATTGTGCAGGTGAGCATTTTGCATCTGATGATCTCAAGGGATCTTTCCATAATTTGCACGGGCTGCGACCTTTGGCCCAACACCATCAGATACAGAGGCAAACCAGATGTTAGGCACTCTGTGCCACTAAGAAAGTGGTCCACAGTGGTATGCTCCCTAAAGGCACATGTTAATAGGATCTCATTTCATGTGGGTGTTAACACACTGCACATGCTTGCGGAGAGATCATGTTCCCTCTATAGAAGCAGAATAGTCCCCCAGTGCTTGGAGAAAGCCACATTGTAAGAGTCCACCCTTCATCGTAAATGCTTTTTTAGGTATAGACTGTATTAACACATGTGCTGCATGTGTTCTTGTATGCAAGACGTATTGTTTACGATAAACAACTTGGAGCCCACCACTGCTTACCCTTCGGTGGCTTGGTTGCCAATGTTCTTTGCTGACTCCTAATTGACCATCCAATGACAATTGTCACTTCATTTCCTTTATGTGGGACATGAACCAAGCATAGATCGATTCAACTTAGTGCCCATCCACTGCTCGTGCTCTGCTTGAGGTACTATTTCTTCTCTCCCTCCCATTCCCTTTTTGTGTGGTGCCTCTTTCACCTCGCACCCCTTATCTGTGCTGCTGCCCCCGTCTGGTGCTCTCTCCCTCTCCCCTGCATCTCCCTTGTGTAGCTTCCCCTCCTCCCGCTGGCCGCTATTGCTGCTCCCTTCACCGGCATCTCCCTCATGTGACTTGCCCAATTACAATTTTTTAAACATATTGCACAACAGCGTGCCTGCTGGGCACCATGGCTTAAAAAAAGGCCTATGATGTGGTCAGCGCTGGCCGTTTCATAGATGTTTTTTTCTTGACAATAAGCCATGTTGCTTGCGCTGCTGTTCAACATGTCTAACATATTATATTGACAAAGCCATTTTATCTACCCTATGCGAGACCTATTGGCTTTGCCAATGCTTGTTTCCATGGTGGTTTTTTTTTTAATTTTTTTCAAGCTCCTCTTTTCCCATGGCTGTGTTTGCAGTTACATTTGTATGGGTGTCTCTGTTTCTAGTTCTGTTTCTGTTTCAGATTGTGAGATGGTTTCTGAGGGGTTTATTTACAATATTTTGGCAAAGGGCAGCACCGCAAGGCTTCTTGCCGCGCTGCCCTAACGAAAAAAAAAGGGCAGGAATGTGCTGTATCTCTGAATTACGGTACATTACTGTCCTCTTCCACTGCAATGGTGTACAATTGCCTGCTGTGCGCCAACGCAGGCACCCTTGTGCAAGGATGTCTGTGTTGTAGGAATGATTGCTTTTGTGCAGGAAGGTGTAACTTCCTGCACAAAAAAAATCAATAAAGGCGTTTTCCTACATGTGTACCGCAGAATGTAGCACACATAGAAAGAAGAAAAACAAGCATTTGCAATGCAATGGGTCTCGCATTTGCTCGACTTAGAGCTATTAGCGTTGTAAAGCCCTAACCAGACTTTATTGCCACGTAAACTGAAAATGAAAAGTAAAACAGTTTCACATAAGCAAGACGATTTAAAGCACACGGCATGAGCGTGAAGCGCAAAGGAGAGACAGAAAAGGAAACAGAAGTTCACTTGCAGTCATACCTATCAGCAGTTTTGCAATTATCCATGTAACAGGGTCGATGTCATGCAAAGCGCTCGACTATTGCCCAGCGAGATCGCACTGCATAGGAAATTAAAAGAAAAAGTGGTCCACAAGCCTTGCGGAAAACAAGGAGCCTTGTATATTTTCACTAGTTGGTCAGTGCGCTCGAGGAGGGCTTAACACCGGAAAAGGCGTGACGTACTTTCACTAATGAAATCAAGTGAATTTTAAAAGGCAAGCCCAAGAACCAACAAAACTGATGGTCATGCGGTGGGCCTGGTTAAAAGCCCACAGAGATATTACAGCAGGCTAGGGCCTTGCACGCTTGACCCTAAAAACGAGGAAAAATAAAGTAATTCTTCTTGTTACGCCTCCCATGGGGAGGAATAGGCTTTTGATACATTACCAGGTTTACAAATCCTTGGAATTCTGGTAATGCTTCAAAATCCATGGATGTTGCGTGGGAACACCTCTGTGATGCAGAGTGAGGCAACGCAGCGACTTGCCCTGCGTTGCCTTACTACATATCTACAAGGCCATGAAAAGCCATGCAAAGTGGCCTTGTAGATATGGTTCTGCAGCCGGCACCGCAGGCTGCTTGTAAATATGCCCCTAAGAGTATGCTGATTTCTACAATCTGATGAGTGGGCGCACTCCCGCAGACCGAGATACCTGCATAATAGGCAACACACTCACCAAAAGACACAGTGGCTCAATCAGAGAGAATAAGCGCTCACAAAAAACACGGACACTCTCAAAATGGGAAACGCAAAATGATGTAGCCCGTGATGTGGCTTCTTCTCTCGCTTTGAGGAGGCCTGGGGGCTGCATTAAGGACTTTACAAGCAGCAAACATACCATAGAGAAGAACCTGCGTCCGTGGACAAGACCACACAAGAACAAAAGTCAGTCTCAACTCTCACGGTACGGGTCATTCAATTACCAGCGCAGATCCTGGGACAAATCACTTCCCCAGAGACGCGGGCACCCTGGTTGGCTCGTGTATCAATTATGTCGCCGCTTTATGCCAAGCTTCACAGCTACTAAGTTCACAGTGTGTAAACAGTACAGAAAACTGAAACTTGCCTTGTTTTTCTCTTAACTAAAACTAAGCCTGTCTGTGGCTAGTAGCATGCAAAATTTGCTAGTTATTAGCTTGCATGAATATTCAATTTGATGGCATACGTTTTGTTCATAACTCATGCAAAATGCCAGCAAGACACTGGCTCATTGACATGTTGATTCACCCCAGAATCCCACTGTTCTTGTGTGTTCATATGCCCTGGCTCTAGGTGATTTTTGTGCTGCCCCTGTTTCATGACACACATAAATTAATGCCCCATGTTTCTGTGGGACTACCATTTTGCAGTTTAGTTATGTTTTTTTAAACACCAGTTAATGCTATGTGGCAAGTACTGTAAATAGTAATTATGCCGAAAAAATCAATGTGAAGTAGAATCACAAAATTTCAGTGGATTTAGTTAGAAGAACCAGCAACCTCATTCTCTAACAATACAATTGTGTTTAAGTAATTTACAATAATTCATGTGTTTTTCTTCTTTCCATAGATAAGTCTGCTGCTAGCACCTGTGGCCAGGGAGACCTACGTTGCATGGCCCAGTGGGAAGTAGCAACCTGGCTGCAGCTTTGGAAGCTAAAAGCGATCGAGGCGTTCTTCCGCTGGCTGGGGGGCCTAGAGGAAAAGGAGGAAGCAATGTGTCAGACATCCTGTCAGCCGACTGGTGAAAATCTCAGCAGCTATGGGCAGCCAAACCCTTTGACCATGTATGCACCCTCACAGCAGCCGATAAGAACCCCACCACCCAAATACCCAATAATATCCTCCTTCACAAGGTCGTGTAAGGCCCAGAGTCTGCTGGAATTGAGTGACAGGATGGACAGACTTGAGGAGTACTTGTTTATGGAGATGGATGGGTTACTGCTTTGGATGGTGTCCCAGAATGCAGTGTCAAAGTGGTTAGTTACTCTGGTGTTATTTAGGATATTAGGTAGGGTGGATTGTTAAGCATTATTCTTTCTTCTGTCTGCTTTTGGGAGGTGCTGAGTGTGGACTAACTGCAACTTGGAAATCACCACTGTATCTCTTACAGAGTTCCAGTAAGACTTCTCTCTGCATTATATTTCACTTGGACACAATGGAAAATCCACCTGTTTCCACGGACTACACATCTGAGCAGCACTGCCAAATATTCACAAAAACTCAGTACCCAATGAACAATATTTTCAATAGAACAATTCGTGCTGTACCTCGGCACTGGATTCTCTCTTCCCGTATTTGTTTCTGTAATTCCAGGGGGAAATCTCTGCCCCTTCCTTTATCTTGTGTTACATGTAGTCGTAAGTGCCTTAATTGCTACATTGTGAACCTTAGAAATCTCCACTGTGTTTCCAGCTGAACCTGTAGGTACTTATCCATGTATATAAGTACAGTTGTTTTTATCCGAGGTCCAGATACAGAATCAAGTCTGCTGCTTTCTCTGGGGTTTGACGAGTGATTATCCAAGAATAATCTGCACAGACACATTGAGTTTCCTTATCACTGTGGGACGTTTTGCGTCTTACTTGTGTACAATCCTAGCGGTCATCTAGTGGTTTGTCCAGTTATTAGTACCTTTCTCCGTTTTTTCACATTAAAATTACCTGCCTTCTCCGTTCTGTTCATATCCCTTAATCTGTTCATGAATGCTCTTTCCAGGTGTATATTATTGCCTGTTCCTCTGCATTGGTATGCCCAATCACAGCTCTGTTTTCTGAAATTCCATGACCTTAAGGACTGTCCCTCAACCTTATAACAGAATGCCTGAACCAACATTTTTAAGTTCCAGCAGCTGAAAAGGCATACTCAGACCAAAAATGTTTTCCTATCACATTAGGCATCTCTCTCAAATCCAAGCATTCACTAAAATAACTCTTAGTCTAAAGGACAGACAAAGATTATGAGCTCAGTATTAAATGGTGTGGCTTTCTGACTTATCAATGTTAAACTATTATGATATGTGCGATTATGGCCCTCAATTCCTGTCTGTAAAACAACTGCACTTCATTTGCCATCTCAGCACATACCATTCAGACTATGTATGAACCCGTGAATTTGGCACCACAGACTAGTGACCCCATGTTCAATTTCAAGTCACAGCTGTACAAAAAAAAAATACTTCACATGCACAAGAAGACACTTTGTAAGATTATCCAACAGGGTTCCACTCTGTTATGTGTTCTAGACCAGGTTGTTTAGCCGATCAAGGACTCAAATTTGCTACAGACTCTTCTAAACCATTGTAAGTTCTCTGATTCCTTAAGGCCAGTTTGACAAATCCTCTGTCTAACAGATCGATACTCATTGTTGGACTCATTAGCTTAACCTAAATAGCTCCTTCCTCTATCCACCTCGGAAGCAGTATTCCAATCTAAACACATAGTAGCCCTGTACACTCTGTCTCTAACCTTTATAGGTTTATAGGTTTGAAAACTATATGTAAATAGACTATAGGGACAGTTCTGTCGTGTTGATGATTTTCATGATTACTTTTGGACATATTAAAAAAAAAATCTTGTGAGAGAATGTGATAACACGCACACACACATACACGCACGCACAAACACACACACACACACACACACACCCTCTTCCCTTTCTTTCCCCCATGCTAGTCTTGTGCAACCAAATCATGTGACTCCACCCTGGGCTAAAACTGCTTACAAGCTGCCATTGCTTAAAGCAACTTATTCATTTATTGATAATTGATTCTTTGCATACCAGAATTCTTGTTATCCATTTACTGACCAATTCCTTCCTTGATTTTGCCAGAACCTGTGTCTCGTTCCAGTGCAACTTGCTGCCAAATATCCCTCAGTTTTGCAATTCATTTTGTTTTATTCTCTTTTCTGATTTTAATCTACAGTTAGAAGCAGCCCAAGGACTGTTCCTTCGCCAATTTGCTCATTGTTTGTTTTTCTTTTCCTGCTACCAGTTCCCTTTGCTTTTTGAATAAAGCAGTTATTTTTCTTTTTGCAGCCCGTTTTCCTTAAAGGAAAACGAGCTGCAAAAAGAAAAAATTCCGAAAAAACATATTTTCATTGGCATTCACAAAGGGGAAGGGGTCTTTTGCGAATGAGTTACCATCCACTTCAAGTGGATGGTAACTGCGAGTTAGTTTGCGACCGCATTCGCATGAACACCCCTTCCTATTTGCGAGTCGCAGCCTCAAATTGCGAGTCAGTACCGACTCGCAATTTGCGGTTGTGCATCGCGTTAGGCCTTTTGCGCCTTGCAAACTGTGTTTTTCGCCGTTTGCAAGACGCAAAAGGCTTCCTACATCTGGCCCCTTGTCCCTAGTGCTTGACCTGCTTCATTCAGTCTCCAGGTCTGCTCTTTGGCCTTGCTAGTTTTGTGTGCATTCCAGTTTCTTATGCCTTACCTCTTCTTGTTTACTTAGACCAGTTTTGTCTTTGCTGCTCGCCTAATACTACTCAAAGGCTCTTAGCATTTGGTAAGTGTACTAATTGGTCTTCACCTGTGTTTAACAGTATTCCTTTTTGTAGACGGGTTGGCTCCTAGATTACAAGAGGCAATCACTGTCCCATCATATGTCGTATGGTACATGTAGTCCTACCTTAATTGTGGCAGTATGGTATCACTATTTTCTTAGGAATCTAGGCTGTATTCCCAGCTGGAACCATGGAATGTCCCGTGTATGTAACTGAAATCCTTGTTTACACCCTAGGGCTCAGATATAGAATTACTTCTGCTGCCCCCTTTTGGATGATGTACGCAGGGTGGCTATCTTTAACAATAATCTATACAAATCCATTAAGTTCCCATATTACATTTCCGTGTCTGACATCTGTATAACCCTAGTGAGAACCCAGTGTGTTTATCCTGTTATTGGTTCCTTTCTTTGCTTCTATATTTTAGGATTCCCTTGCCATCTCTGTTCTGTTCCTGTTTGTGGTTGCTCTTTTCTATTGTATGTCATTGCATGCTCATTTATTTTGGTACACCTAATCTCCGCTCTATTGTCTGGTATTTCATGCACTTAATGAGTGCTCGCTCTGAGCGTCAGAATAGTAGGTCTCCCACTGAGTGTTGTTCAGTATGCACTGGCAATCTACAGTTCACCATATTGAGAATTCTCTTCATACCTGGCAGACACCTTTGTAACTTCAGAGGGACCTCCACCATGGAGGATATTCTGAAGGCATTGTAAGTTTGCTGAGTGGCTGCCATGTTTCATGTTGCTTCGCAGCAAACATTTTATTTTTTTAAAACAAACGCCCAAAGTGGGATTTTATTTTTGAAAAATCAAAACAACATAGCCCTGACATCTTTGGAGTTTTCTACCAGGGTGTGGGGTTAATTTTTTATTTTTCTGTTGAGGACTTCCAGACATTTTCAGGCGATCTTGAAGAGGAAAATATTATAACGGGTTGCCTCCTCTAAATAAGAGGGACAGTGTGAGGTACTTAGACCAACTGCCTATAATCCATTGGGCCATCACTGTAAGGTTCCCACCAATATAACTGACAGGCACTGCAGTGTGGAAACAGGACGGTCTTTTTAATTCTAAATACAGCAGGAGGACCATCAGTTTTGTGGGCTGAGTACTCCACTTGGGGATGACCTGCACAAACAAAATATTCAGCCTAGCTATATTCAAGTATTACGTGCTACAGAGGGGCGTGCCCAGCCTAGAGCATGTAACAGCTACAACTGACTGTCAAACCACTCATGTAATGAGGACCCACTCTGCACAGCTTTAAACACTGAAATGTCCACAAATTTTAAATAATATCAACAAAATATCCAAGTTACACCAATAGTTTATTGACAATGCATGTTATATTCACTTCAACATATGTCCATGTCTTCTTTATGGATAATTCAAGACAGCTTGTGTTTCAATATAGAGAGTTCATAATTCCTTCAACCAAACATCATCGCTGATGGTTCATAAAACCCAATGCATTTCCGGACTGGATGTCGCCTTCGTCAGGAGTATTACTGTACATTGCATTGTCAATAAAATGAGACAAAAGTGACAGGAGAACAAGAGAGGCAGACCAAACAGAAAGAAACATTATTTATGAAAACCACTGAGCAACTTCAAAAACTAATTTCCAAAGCATTGTTAGAAAAACTGCTTAGTATACTCTGTCTTCAAAAACACGCCCCTGTGAAACATCCTCCTGATTTTATGCTCGACAACAGATAGTGATAAAAATGGCCTGTGCGAAATACCATGATTGACAACATGCTTAACACGAGCATGCTCAAACACTAAACATGACTCTATGCGGAACACTCCATAGTGAGCAGCTATACCATAGCCATGTGTGCTTCATCGCTCCAAGTAAGGCATGCTCAAACACCATGCCGCAAATCAAGTCTGCTTACTTACTGTGGTTTACGAAATGTGGTGAAGACTTGCTGAGTGCAATGCCGTGCAAGAATTTAGCTTGCCAGGCAGAATGTGAAAACAACAACCGTTCACTCAATGCATACCTTATCACCAGATATGTACGATACAACAATGTACCAACATTACCTTAAGGCATGAACGTGGTCCTCACACGTTCAGATGAAGAATCCAATCAATAAACACCCTTTCCGGGCCAAATACAACAAGGTGAACTACAGCCATACTGTATGCCTTGAATTATCCGCAACTTATCATGAAAAGCGCAGGTGCCCGTTTCAAATCTGGATCACAAATGGATACGCTTACTCTTCCCACAGCGATCTGCGTTATACAGACAGCGCCGACATACGACGGGAAGATAGCTGGCATAAATGACAAACGCTCGTCAACCAAAAACAACTAGACCGAGTATTCAGTCAGGTGCTCCTCAAATCTCGGGCACATATAAAACGGCAACAATTGCAACCTAGACTAGGGAACAGCAAAAGGCCACAGTAAACGTACACCCTCTATCTGGGAGTATAAAAGATTCAATGTGTAAAACCTATACTACGCTATTCAACATGAAAATATGAAGAACACATAAGACACACAGGAGGACAGACTCATATATAGTCCCAGGTGCCTCAACTCAGGAACAATGAGTATAAGTAGAACTCTGCCACCACTGTTTCAGCGTATATAATCGTAACCGTTTTAATGAAGCAATGCCAAAATGGCATCAGTACTGTGCACACAACACCACGGTTGTTACATGATCAGTAATTCATTAACCAAGATGCCTGAAAGCTGGCTGATCATGGTGAATGGATGCACAGTAATAGGTATAAACATATTAGCACATAGAAATTTCTCCCTAATCATGTACTCTACAAATAATGATGATGTGGAATTTGTGACTGGGGAGCCTAAATAGGCGGGACCAATGTGTTGCACTGTGTGCAATATGGACTGGGAATAAATAACCAAGTGGTTGAAGTTGACTGGGAAATCGTTGTTGCTGCACTGTGTCACAGAGTCATCTTCCTGTCTTTTCAGGATTTAAGTCCTGAACTCCTCAAAGAATGGGAACAACTTTTGATCACTTCCTCCTTTGGTATGATGGACATCCTGATTAGAGATGCCATTAACAAAAGAGACACACTGATTCAGGACATAGAGGCATTAGAAAAGGAAATCAGGGATGTTAACCATATCTGAGGTAGCAGACAAAAATTATAAAATCCCCAAGTAGGTTCTCCATAATAATCGCCTTTATATTAAAGAGAAAAAGATGCGTAAATTGCAAAGAGATGACAATGACTACTAAAATGGCAGGGTCTTCACATGTGCATGGAAATTCGACAATTTAAAGATCGATGTAGCAGAACATGCCAATAACAAACTGAGTAAGGATTTACCTTCATTTGCCTCTACTAGCGACACTGAAGTATTCAGCATCTCTAATTTAACCAGTGGAGAATCGACAACCTCAGCGAAGCAATGAACCATTGCGCTGTTGAAAAATCCCCTTTTTTATTAGAACTAGAGAGGTACCGCAAAGGACACAAACAACCTCATAAAAGTCAGGAAGTAAACACAAAAAGATCATAAGGGGACAGAGCAAACACAGGAGAACAAAAAAAAAAGAGAGGTGGACGGTAACCACAAGGTCGATGTCCCACAATCAAAGACATTTAATTTCAGCCATATTCTTTATGATCTTGGGGATTCTCTGAATAAAATTCCTATTGTGAACTTATCCAACTATGATTTGAACATGCAACAAATACAAATTCTCAGCAATGGTCTGGGTTTTGTTCCTGCATCTTTACCAAACTTTACAGAACTACATATTAACCTGTTCTGATTTATCCGTAAATACAAACTATACAAGTATTTTCAAGAAAAGGGTACACATACTGGGCCTGATTCTAACTTTGGAGGACGGTGTTAAACCGTCCCAAAAGTGGCGGATATACCACCTACCGTATTACGAGTCCATTATATCCTATGGAACTCGTAATACGGTAGGTGGTATATCCGCCACTTTTGGGACGGTTTAACACCGTCCTCCAAAGTTAGAATCAGGCCCACTGTCTCTACCTGTAAAACATCTAAGCCCTATAATATGACTATAAAGGACATACAGGTTATTAAGACCATATTATCCGTAGAGCATAGAGCAGATATAGCTCCTTCTCTTACAGATATTCCTGAAAACCTTAACATAGATTCCAACTTAGAAGTAGATAGCAGACTTAAAAAAACATATACATTCACCCCATGTTTCTCTCCTGACAATGTTGTTGATATCTTTTATAAAGAGGTGGTCAAGGGTCTCTATAAATTAGAGGATGATTACATAACTGGACATAAAATCTTTCAACACAACATCACTAGGGAAGAAAAGGAGGCACTTCAGTCACTTTCAGTAGCAAAATACATTACCATCAAAGAGGCAGACAAGGGTGACAACATAGTATTTATGAACAAAAGTGATTATATCAGAGAAATTGATCGTCAATTAGCTGATACAAAAGCATACTGCAAACTTACATACAATCTGTTTAATGCGGTCAGTACCATCACACAACAAAAGTTGAGTTACTGGAGGGACCGATGTCAGATTACCAGGTATATATGTTCCTAAGATACATAAAACAGACTCTTTTCCACCAGAGAGGCCAATAATATCAGGGATAGGGTCTCTCACAGAGAAACTATCAAAGTATATTGACATTTTTTCTCAACCGTTTGTATGTAATCTGCCATCCTGTATCAGAGACTTGTTATGTAAAATCTGTGACTTCGACTGGGCTGAAAGCCATTTCCTAGTCACCCTTGATGTCTGCTCACTGTACTCCAGTATTCCTATAACCAAGGGAATAGCAGCTATACAAATTTTTTTTGACAAACGTCATGCCACTTTGCTAGAACATTCAGACATGTTAATTGATTTGATTGAAACAGTTTTGGACAATAATGTGTTCACTCACAATGAAGAATGGTATTTGTCAGACAAAAGGAGTAGCCATAGGGTCAAAATTGTCTGCATCGTTTGCCAACCTATATATGGGATTCTTTGAAAAAATACGCCTCTGGCAAGATTGCCCTCCAGAACTGATTCAACATGAAATCGATTTGGGTAGATACATTAATGATGTGCTAATGTGTTGGTATGGAGTTTCAGATTCCCTCAACCAATTTATCCAACATCTCAATAGCAAAACATACAACATTATATTTTCCAGTCAATTTAGCACCACCAACATTAATTACTTAGATGTTACTCTATATATAGAAAATAACAGAATATGCTCCGAACTATTCAGGAAACCTAAAGCCTGCAATTCCATGCTTCATGCCAGAAGTTCTCATCCTCCATCTGAAATGAGGGCCATTTTCAATGGGGAAGCTACCAGAATTAGACAGAATTGCAATCAGGACTTGGTGTTTCAGACCGAATTATATAAGATGGAACATCAATTCATTACACAGGGTTATTCCAGGAATATACTAGAAGAAGCTAAGAATAGGATTGGGAAAGTCAAGCAGGATACACTTCTTACAACGTCTAATAAATGTAAGAATAGGGACCATAGAACCCTGTCCCTCATTACCCCATATAGTGTTCTCAGCCCTCAAATATATAGGATTCTACAGAAACATTGTTCTCTTTTTCAAGCTGACAACACCCTTAACCCCTTCGCTGCCAGGCCTTTTCCCCCTCCTGTGCCAGGCCTTTTTTTGCCTATTTGGGGCAGTTCGCGCTTAGGCCCTCATAACTTTTTGTCCACATAAACTAACCAAGCCAAATTTGCGTCCTTTTTTTCCAACATCCTAGGGATTCTAGAGGTACCCAGAATTTGTGGGTTCCCCTGAAGGAGGCCAAGAAATTGGCCAAAATACAGGGAAAATTTCGTTTTTTTTTAAAAAAATTGAAAAAGTGGCTGCAGAAGAAGGCTTGTGGTTTTTCCCCTGAAAATGGCATCAACAAAGGGTTTGCGGTGCTAAACTCAGCAGCTTCCCAGCTTTCAGGAACAGGCAGACTTGAATCAGAAAACCCAATTTTTCAACACAATTTTGGCATTTTACTGGGACATACCCCATTTTTGCAATTTTTTGTGCTTTCAGCCTCCTTCCAGTCAGTGACAGAAATGGGCATGAAACCAATGCTGGATCCCAGAAACCTAAACATTTCTGAAAAGTAGACAAAATTCTGAATTCAGCAAGGGGTCATTTGTGTAGATCCTACAAGGGTTTCCTACAGAAAATAACAACTGAAAAAGAAAAATATTGAAATTGAGGTTAAAAAAACATACATTTTTCTCTACGTTTTACTCTGTAACTTTTCCCTGCAATGTCAGATTATTGAAAGCAATATACCGTTACGTCTGCTGGACTCCTCTGGTTGCGGGGATATGTAGGGCTTGTAGGTTCATCAAGAACCCGAGGAACCCAGAGCCAATAAATGAGCTGCACCCTCAGTGCGTTTTCATTCTATACCGGGTATACAGCAATTCATTTGCTGAAATATAAAGAGTAAAAAATTGCTATCAAGAAAACCTTTGTATTTCCAAAAAGGGCACAAGATAAGGTGTTGAGGAGCAGTGGTTATTTGCACATCTCTGAATTCCGGGGTGACCATACTAGCATGAGAATTACAGGGCATTTCTCAAATAGATGTCTTTTTTACACACTCTCCTATATTTGGAAGGAAAAAATTTAGAGAAAGACAAGGGGCAATAACACTTGTTTTGCTAATCTATGTTCCCCCAAGTCTCCCGATAAAAATGATACCTCACTTGTGTGGGTAGGCCTAGCGCCCGCGACAGGAAACGCCCCAAAGCGCAACGTGGACACATCCAAATTTTTGGAAGAAAACAAAGGTGTTTTTTGCGAAGTGCCTACCTGTAGATTTTGGCCTCTAGCTCAGCCGGCACCTAGGGAAACCTACCAGACCTGTGCATTTCTGAAAACTAGAGACCTAGGGGAATCCAAGGAGGGGTGACTTGCGGGGCTCGGACCAGGTTCTGTTACCCAGGATCCTTTGCAAACCTCAAAATTTGGCTAAAAAAACACATCTTCCTCACATTTCTGTGGCAGAAAGTTCGGGAATCTGAGAGGAGCCACAAATTTCCTTCCACCCAGCGTTCCCCCAAGTCTCCCGATAAAAATGATACCTCACTTGTGTGGGTAGGCCTTCAGCCCGCGACAGGAAACGCCCCAAAGCGCAACGTGGACACATCCACATTTTTGGAAGAAAACAGAGGTGTTTTTTGCGAAGTGCATACCTGTAGATTTTGGCCTCTAGCTCAGCCGGCACCTAGGGAAACCTACCAAACCTGTGCATTTCTGAAAACTAGAGACCTAGGGGAATCCAAGGAGGGGTGACTTGCGGGGCTCGGACCAGGTTCTGTTACCCAGAATCCTTTGCAAACCTCAAAATTTGGCTAAAAAAACACATCTTCCTCACATTTCTGTGGCAGAAAGTTCGGGAATCTGAGAGGAGCCACAAATTTCCTTCCACCCAGCGTTCCCCCAAGTCTCCCGATAAAAATGATACCTCACTTGTGTGGGTAGGCCTTCAGCCCGCGACAGGAAACGCCCCAAAGCGCAACGTGGACACATCCACATTTTTTAAAGAAAACAGTGCCTACCTGTGGATTTTGGCCTGTAGCTCAGCCGGCACCTAGGGAAACCTACCAAACCTGTGCATTTCTGAAAACTAGAGACCTAGGGGAATCCAAGATGGGGTGACTTGTGGGGCTCGGACCAGGTTCTGTTACCCAGAATCCTTTGCAAACCTCAAAATTTGGCTAAAAAAACACATGTTCCTCACATTTCAGTGGCAGAAATTTCTGGAATCTGAGAGGAGCCACAAATTTCCTTCCACCCAGCGTTCCCCTAAGTCTCTCAATAAAAATGATACCTCACTTCTGTGGGTAGGCCTAGCGCCCACGAAAGGAAATGGCCCAAAACACAACGTGGACAGAACATATTTTTTCACAGAAAACAGAGGTGTTTTTTGCAAAGTGCCTACCTGTGGAGTTTGGCCTCTAGCTCAGCCGGCCCCGGGAGGGGGGGGCAGAAATGCCCTAAAATAAATTTGCCCCCCCCCAACTCCCCAAGCCCCCCCTGCCCCTGCCCGGGAACAACCCCTGCCTACGGGGTCGCTCCCCCTGCATGACATTGGTGCCAAAAAACAAATCCCAGGTGCCTAGTGGTTTCTGCCCCCTTGGGGGCAGATTGACCTAAAATCAAAAATCTGCCCCCAAGGGGGGCAGAAATGGCCTAAATACAATATCCCCCCAGGGGAGCGACCCTTGCCTGATGGGTCGCTCCCCATCTCGAAAAAAACAAACAAACAAAAAAAAAAACACAACAAAAAAATTTGCCCTGGTGCCCTGAGGGTTCTGCCCCCCCCTGGGGGCAGTTCGGCC
The DNA here is from genome assembly GCF_031143425.1 of Pleurodeles waltl. Lineage (NCBI taxonomy): Eukaryota > Metazoa > Chordata > Amphibia > Caudata > Salamandridae > Pleurodeles > Pleurodeles waltl. Next base: position 338,637,305 of record NC_090445.1, read on the forward strand.
TAATAATAGGCCGATCTGCCCCCAGGGGGGGCAGAAATGGCCTAAAATAAATTTGCCCCTCCCAGCCCCCACCCCCTCCCTGGAGCGACCCTTGCCTACGGGGTCGCTCCCCCTGCGTGACATTGGCGCCAAAAAACAAATCCCAGGTGCCTAGTGGTTTCTGCCCCCTTGGGGGCAGATTGACCTAAAATCGGCCAATCTGCCCCCAAGCGGGGCAGAAATGACCTAAATACAATTTGCCCCCCAGGGGAGCGACCCTTGCCTGATGGGTCGCTCCCCATCTCGAAAAAAACAAACAAAAAAAAAAAACACAACAAAAAATTTTGCCCTGGTGCCCTGAGGGTTCTGCCCCCCCCTGGGGGCAGTTCGGCCTAATAATAGGCCGATCTGCCCCCAGGGGGTTCAGAAATGGCCTAAAATAAATTTGCCCCCAACCCAGCACCCACCCCCCCCCCGGGGAGCGACCCTTGCCTACGGGGTCGCTCCCACTGCGTGACATTGGCGCCAAAAAACAAATCCCAGGTGCCTAGTGGTTTCTGCCTCCTTGGGGGCAGATTGACCTAAAATCGGGCAATCTGCCCCCAAGGGGGGCAGAAATGGCCTAAATACAATTTGCCCCCCAGGGGAGCGACCCTTGCCTGATGGGTCGCTCCCCATCTCGAAAAAAACAAACAAACCAAAAAAAAAACACAACAAAAAGTTTTGCCCTGGTGCCCTGAGGGTTCTGCCCCCCCTGGGGGCAGTTCGGCCTAATAATAGGCCGATCTGCCCCCCGGGGGGACAGAAATGGCCTAAAATAAATTTGCCCCCCCAACCCCCCCCCCCCCCCCGGGAGCGACCCTTGCCTACGGGGTTGCTCCCCCTGCGTGACACTGGCGCCAAAAAACAAATCCCCAGTGCCTAGTGGTTTCTGCCCCCTTGGGGGCAGATTGACCTAAAATCGGCCAATCTGCCCCCAGGGGGGCAGAAATGGTCTAAATACAATTTGCCCCCCAGGGGAGCGACCCTTGCCTGATGGGTCGCTCCCCATCTCTAAAAAAACAAACAAACAAAAAAAAAAAACACAAAAAAAGAAATTCCCTGGCACCTAGAGGTTTCTGCCCCCCCCCCCCGGGGGCAGATCGGCCTAATATTAGGCCGATATGCCCCCGGGGGGGCATAAAAGGCCTAAAATAAATTTGCCCGCCCAGCCCCCCCCCCCCCCTCGGGAGCGACCCTTGCCTACGGGGTCGCTCCCCCTGCTTGACATTGGCGCCAAAAAAACAAATCCCAGGTGCCTAGTGGTTTCTGCCCCCTTGGGGGCAGATTGACCTAAAATCGGCCAATCTGCCCATCTCGAAAAAGGTCTTCCCCTTCCATCCCCGACTTGGGGGGGGGAGGGGGGTGCACGGGGGGCGCGCTAGCGCGCCCCCAAGTTCCCCTGTGCCATGGACGAGATGATCTCGTCCAAGGCACAGGGGAACTGTAGTCTTAAACGAGATCATCTCGTCCAAGGCACAGAAGAGGTTAAAAGTGGGATCACATCTAAGTCGAGCCTCACACACAGCAGGAGCCATTAACTGAGAGACATCTTGTGTCATAGTTACTTACCACCAGACATTGACAGGACTTGGTTACCCAAAGCACCAAGTGGGTTTTACAAATGCTGTCATTGTAATGTTTGTTGGTATGCTAAGGACAAAACAGTTGTTTTTTAATAGAACACCAAGAAAACATGCAAGATTACAAAGTTTATTAATTGCAACACCAGTCACGTAGTTTATTGTCTAATTTGTATATGCAGTCGCATCTATGTGGGTCATACTATAAGACCACTAAAGGAGAGGATTCAGGAACATATACGGGCAATCAGAAACAACAATAGAGACTACCCTTTCACCGCACATTATAACGCATTCCAGGGACGGAAATACATTTTGGGAGTATATACTTCCATGGTGCAATAAGTACTCTACCAAGAAGTGGAGACAAGACTCTGACTTCAAGACGCATGGAAAGTAAATGGATCATCCAATTGAGAGCAGCTGATGGGGGCCTAAACATTGAGAAGGATCTACATGTGTTTCTTGAAAAGTAACTATATAATTTAGTACAACATTGTGAACACTATGTACTGTTTACATCATAACCCCAAGATTGTAGCATGTTTTACAAAAGGGTTTATTGGAAATATCCATAAATAAACACACACGCTTCTATGAAAACTTATTCAATCTTTATTCTGTCTGGTCACTTTTATAAAACATATGTTATTGAGTTTTATTTTGTCATATTTAGATGTTATTGACAGTCCATGCAGTGGGCTATACCTGTTGCCTCCAAACTAGTGCAGTGTTTGTTTCTACCATATTGTGGAATTTCATAAACAAGTCGTCTGTCTGTGTCGCAGTAGTACTCGATAAGTTTACATGCTTACAATCACTACAGTACATGACCAGTCTACCTGTGCCCCATGCTTGTAAAATACTTATTTGTATGTCCTTTATATACTGGTGAAATCACTGTACCAATGTCACAAGATGGCACCCACCCACTCACGTCCTGTCTTGCCAGTCCTGTTTTTAATTCTATCACATTGTGGAAGTCTACTAACAGGTTTTCTATGTCTCGCCAGTATTTAACAAGTTCACATGAATACAATTACTATAGTGCCCCATGTGTGTTAAATACTTATTTGTTTTACTCTTAATACACTGATCAAATCACAGTACCAATATCTCAAGATGGTGCCCACTCGCCTCCTGCTTTTCCACTTACCTGGGACTAGTCCTATTTTACTTTCCATTATTCGAGCAACTTATAAACTGGCATTTTGCGCCGGCGAACAAGGCACACCATTTACGCTGGTCACTCTTAATACTACCTACTACAAGGTGAGTGTTGAATATCTACAATTGGAATCCATAATATTGAGATCCATTGTGTATATTAGTTTAGACTGCATGTGTTGACTTGTGTGAATATGGACTACCAACTTTTGATATCGGGTGTGCACCCGCAGTACTTTAGGGTGGGGTAGGATATTACCATACTGGCACATTATGACCAACACTTTTGATACCCTAGGGGCATTTTTCAACTTGAAATCGTGGTACCTAATTTGATATATGCCATTTGATTATCGGCTAAATTTTACATGCTCCCTTAGTGAATATTCTTCCATTTACACACGCTGAAGAGAACACGTCCTTGTATGAGACAGTTTATGGGAGTTTTTTCACTTGAGGGGCAAGCGGCCTTTAGATGATCCATATAGATTTCCTTACCTGTTTCTTTCACACTGAATACCTCATTTTTTTTGGTTACTGTCTTTTTTTATTTACAGGCTTAACATGGCCGTAGCTCTCTGAATTATTGCTACAACTGGAAGACCCTTAATAGATTACACCATAGGTATGTTGGTTTCACTAAATCTTTTGGTTTCACTATCTTTTCATATGCACAGATATAATTTGTGCTTACTACCAGTCAAACTGATTACAACTAGCGGAATATTCAAGTGTGGTTCTTGTACTACAACACAGTTTTTCGTTTTGGTGCGTTCTCTGTCAAATATAGTAGAAAACTACTCTTGTGAAATATATCCCACTTGAATTTTAATGGGCAGACACAGATTTACTTTTTAAAATATTGAATTGGTTACGTTTGACATACATTATTCTTTTTAATTTAGTAATTGACTGTGCCAAAGGTGCTTCATATTCCATTGAATATTGTTTTCTTGGTTGTTTTGTAACTAAATCAGTCATTACTTGGGCCATCTGACAGATGCCATTCTGATCAACATTGGTTGAATTTTAGGATTTCTTTCAAATTTCAAAATTGAATTGGGAATTGAGACTGCGTTATACATTAAAACCAATTATGTGAGAAGCGTACGTTGTCTTGTATTGCAGTGCATGGAGGGATGATATGATACTGAGCACATATTTGTAACTCAGGATCACGGCTCTCTCTGTTCTTTCTTCTTCTCACCTCTGGGGTGTAGAACAGTGGTTCCCAACCTGTAGTCCGGGGACCCCTGGGGGTCCGCAAAGCCTCCTCAGGGGGTCCGCGACTGCTTAGAAAATTAAATAATATTAACAGATTAGGTCCCAGCAGTCAGTGTAGAGGGTCCCTGGATTCTAATAATGATTCAGTGGGGGTCCCTGGGTTTCAGTAATGATAAAGTGAGGGTCCACAGAAGTCAAAAGGTTGGGAACCACTGGTGTAGAAGAAGGTGTATCTTGGGTCCAAGAATCTTGGCCATTACTAATGCCCGTGCATGGAAACTGCTTTCTTGCAATATCTACCATTTAGCACATTAGACTTGGTGGGGGTCTTTCCTTTGACGTTTTCACCACATAAATGTATGAGTGATACAATTATTTATCACCTAGGTGTTGGACACATGGTCACAATACAATTATATATTTCCCCGTTTTTATCATTATGCAAAACCTGAAATGTTTGTATATTAATTTTTTGCACATTTGAGAAAGTCTTGATGACGAAACACGTTCCAGCTGTAAATCACATACTGGAATCTTTGTTCTTTTGAAGAATAAACCACACATGTTCACCTATACGTCTTGTGGACTTTATGTATTTGTGTTGCAAAATGTAAAATTTTCTGGACTTCTGCAGTGTGCCTTGGTAACTTCTGCAAAAATGTTGCTGTTTAATGCATGCCTGGGATTTGAGGAGCACTTGATTGAATACTGCTTCTAGTTGTTTTCGGATGACCAGTGTCCAACGTTTATGCAGGCCTCCTTCAAGTTGTACGTCGGCAGCTGTCTGATTAACGCAGATCGCTGCAGGAAGTGTAATCGTACCTATTTGTTATCCAGATGTGAAATGGGCACCCGTGCTTGTCGTGGTAAATTGCGGATAATTCATGGATGTGGCATTTGAGATGATATACAATGACATACAGTATGGTTTTAGTTCATCTTGTTGTATTTGCCCCAGACAGAGTATTCATTGATTGACTGCCTCAACCGAATGTGTGAGGACCGTGTTTATGCCGTAAGGTAATGTTGGTACATTGTTGTATCGTACTATCTGGTGATATGGTACGCATTGAGTGAATAGTTGTTGTTTTCACATTCTGCCAGGCAAGTTGAATTCTTGCAAGGCATTGTGCTCAGGAAGTCTTCACCACATTTTGTAAACCACAGTAAGTAAGCAAACTTGATTCACAGTGTTGTTGTGTTTGGGTATGCCTCACTTGGCGAGATGAAGCACACCTGGCTATGGTATAGCTACTCACTCTGGGTGTTCCGCCTAGAGTTATGTGTAGTGTTTGAGCATGCTCTAGTGTTATGTACATTGTCAATCATGGTATATTGCACAAGCCTTTTGTATCACTATCTGTTGTTGAGCATAAAATTAGGAGGATGTTTAACAGGGCGTGTGTTTGAAGAACAGGAATATTGAGCACTTTTTCAAACTATGCTTTGGAAATTAGTTTTGAATTTGCTCAGTGGTTTATGTGACTGTTTCTTCCTGTTGTTTGTTTTCCCTCTCTTGTTCTACTGTCACTTTTGTCTCATTTTTTTTCTTCACAATTCAATGTACAGTAATACCCCTGACGACGGGACATCCAATCCTAAAATGTACTGGGTTTTAGGAACCATCAGCGACGATGTTTGGTTGAAGGAATTATGGACTCTGTATATTGAAACACAAGTTGTGTTGAATTATCCATGAAGAAGATATGGACATATGTTGAAGTGCATATAGCTTGCATTGCCATTAAACTATGAGTGTAACTTATATATTTCATCATATTATTATTATGTTAAAATTGTGAACATTTCAATGTTTAAAGCTGTGCATAGTGGGTCCAAACCACATGAGTGGTTTGGCAATCTGCTGGGGCTGAGTACTCCGCCATGTTTGTACCCAGTTGGCCAAATTCTAAATACGCCCATTAATGTGTTACATAAAAAAGGCTTGATGTTAACTTCTAATCTCTATAGCAAGAAGCCATAAGTACCTTCAAATACAATACAAGCTTCTTATATTTTCTCCTGAGCAGATTATTATTTAACTAGTTACAACTTTGTAAGAGATACTTAGGATATGAAAGAGGCAGACAACTCACCATGTACAGGAATCAAGGAAACATAAAACATAATTATTGTATTAATTTGTGTTCAAATGGCCTGTACAACCTTTCTTACAACCTTTCTTAACAACCAATGTCTGCCTTTAATTGTTTTATGACTTGATTAATAGGGATGATGGCGGACAAGTTCTTTTCATAAGCTATTCCTAGATAAGCCATTGAAAACTCAGCCTGCCTGAAGCGCAATCGTCAGAGATTGTTTCCAAGAGCACATTAAGAGAGGGCAATGAGTTTAGATTACAACCAATTTTGCCTATATCCCCCAAACAGGTAACATTTTAAATCAGGCCGATGTGAATGTGTCATTGTGAGGCCTCTTTTTTTAAAATAAATCATTTTTATTGAATTTTCAACATGTCAGACACTTTAGCTGCGAGTTACTGCTAGCTCAAATTACATTACATTTTCAAAAAAGTAACCCTTGCATCATAGACAGTACTGTCTTTTGAGCCCTTTAACTCCCGATACATCAATAACAGTATCAGTCAGCATACAGTATTGCGGATTTTGCCCATGTTGTGGGGATTTCAGCTTCTTGTATAGGAAAGCTCTAACAATATGTTAGGAGTGTCATCCCCTCTCAGCAAGCAGGGCCTCAATCTCTATTGGGGCACTGATAAGTGAAGAAGTTTGGGTATATCAACCTGGGTGAGCATGAAAGGGTCCGAGGAACTGTTGAGAGGTAAGACAACAGTGCACTCAATATTGCCTCAAAGTCCTTATTGTGGTCAAACACTGCTCCTGAAAGCCTCTCCATTACAATAATGTTCCATAGTATTTGATATCAATGGGAGATAGTTGTGGTTCTTTCCATTCTCAGTGCAAAGTTAATGTGGTAATGTAGTTTTCCCATAAGGATATAGCCAACTCTAGTCAAATGTGAAAAGTGAGTAGAGACCCAGCACACACAACACCTTTTCAGCAGGATAGGTTATCCCAGCATTGTCTTCATGGCATCAAGATTTCTGGCCAGTAGGGATTGATGCAAGAACAGTGCCACCATTTGTTTTTGAAATCCCAGAAGAGATCACAGTCCTTTCAGCAGAAAGCACTCATAGGGGGGTAGAGTTTTTCAGATTTCACAGGTACCAGTCATATACTACTTCATAGTATTTCCGCTCCACTGCTTGCTACTAAACTTTTGTGTTATGTCCTGGCAGAGATACGCTCATCTGACTTCCCCTGACTTACCCCCAGGGTAGTCACCCACTTTTGTCTATAAGAGTTTGTTCGTGAAGTGGTAGCCTGTGGTAGGAGCTTGTATAATGTTGGTGCTTACAAGTTTCAAAAGTCATGCTACAGTAGGATGACAAAATATTGATGACAAATAGATCAGGGTCAAAAGTATTGCAAAAAATATGTAGGACACAAATATTGACTTTGCATAATTTGAATGTGAGGTGAAAAATATTGACATCAAAAATATAGAAGACCACAATCTTGTCATAAAGTAGGTAAGTATATTGAATTTTGACCATTATGTACTATATTAACTGTAAAACATATACTAACTTAAAAAAGAATACTTCATAAAAAAAAATACTTGTAAAAATGTATCAAAAATGTAACATACAAACCTAAATTAAACATATATACTTTCAAATAATAAACTTGTTTTGAAAATAAAATTATTATTCAAACATAATTAATGAAAATACTAACAAGAACCAATTAAAAAAATATATATATACAATAATGTAAAAATCTAAATTAATAAAAAAACTATAACAAATAAGCAATGTAATTTGCATTTAATTAACTTTTAAAATTAACATAAATATATTTATTACAATAATTAAAAAAAATACATAAATAAATTAGACTTGGAGGAGTTCACTGCTTCTACTTCAACCTGACCAATAGTATGGAAAATATTGAACGTTAGATTTACTATTCCCACTTTGATGTAAGCCACAGTAGGGGAAAGTATTGGATTATGGAGGAGTCAGATTTACTGTTCCCACTCCAACCTGAGCAACAGTAGGGGAAGAGTTAAACTTTGGAGGGTTTAGATTTGTTATTCCCTCTGCAATTAGAGCAATAATTGGGAACGTACTGGATTTTTGATGGTTCATATTTACTATTCCCATTCAAATCTCAGAAACAGTGGGGAAAGTCGTGGATTATTCCCACACCTGACGTTCCTAAACACTAACAAATACAGTGTATTGAAGGTAGCGTTCAAGCTACTTGACTGTGCTCAACTCTTACTGTAACTTCTGCTTTGAGATACTTGTTGTAACACCTTATGCTTGAAAACCAATAAAGAAAGTTTAAAAATAGTTCAACCTGTGTGCTACCTATGATGCGTGGTGTTTGTCACAGATTTGGGTGTCAAATGCTTGTGCCACTTGCTTGTACCACTTAAAACCTAAATCAAATGTTTAGGAAAAGGTTAAGGAATTCCAGTTTTTCTGTGACTTGTCCTATGGATATGCCTAACGTCACTAATGAACTATATTTTTCACAACCTGAATAAGTTCACCCAAACGAAATGCGTTCTTAAAACAATAACACCTTACAACACAAAAAATAGAACTCAGCTAAACATTTTAAAAAGTACTATTAACTAAAAATGATTTTCTTACCTTTTGTAGTGTGTGCTACAGAATGTTTGGCATAACATATTTTGAGGTGATATTTGTGTTGCATGACATGTTAGAAAATTATATTTTGGTGGAATATCGATGATACATGTCAGAATTCATGAAGCAATCACCCTGTCTCCATTTGTCAGAGGATTCGGACATCAGATAGAGTGTAAAAGCTGGGTTGTAGTTGATGGAGGCATATGGCAAGGGAAATGAAGTCAGACTATAGTGTTTCATCAAAGTGTCCCATTCAGGCCTCCTTTAAAGGGTTTAAAACCCTGCCATGAAGCACTGATTTACTACACGCTGTCTTAATTTTGCTGTAGAAAGATTGGAATTTCCTTCTGATGTTTCATTCTTAATTATTTGCTAATCAACACAAAAGTGAAGTGTTGATTCACCAAAGTAGGTAATAACATTTCACAAAGTCCAGTTACAAGCATATGTTGACTGAACCATGGCCGGAAATGTCCCTAGGCTTCAGTACAAAATCTTATATGTCAAAAAGGATATTCATGAAAATCCTTTGTGGGATGGCAAAACATTCATATATTAACTAGTCCTTGATCCTCAATTACTTATTTTAGAATTTTCAAGAATCTCATCCTATTTTGACCTATTATCTACTGCATCATTTATATGGCAATTCTATCTAAGGCTGGTTTCTTTTTAGTTTTACAATTTAATCAGTGCCATGGTTTTACTCTGGTGTGTCTCTTCCTCTGAGTTTCTAGAAGTTCCGGGTCTAAAACCATCTAGTCTCATTCCTTTGGACCATTGAAAATTGAATCTCGAGTTTTCATGTTCTGAAAATGGCTTCTTTTGATTAACCCAACCAAGTTTATCATTTTGCAACATGCCACTGAATTTGGTAATACTACTTATTAAAGGTCAACATAGAATTAGAAGATGGACACCTTGACCTAATTTGCCTGAAGTGGTAATACCAATTTGCTTGCCAATGAGAACATGTTCATGAATGATGACTCTGAAATTTGCTCTAATTGATGCTCATTTTGTTTTTAATTCTGTGAATTCACCAGTATGTAAAACGTGGTTGAATTTATGTATGCAAAAGTCTTACTTTCCAGGGTGTACACCTCAAAATGAAAGCATGCTGTAATACCTTGTTATCCCCTATTCTGAGAAGCAGCTCTTGGAATTATGTACTCAGTAAATACTGCAATCTGTGGTATGGATGTTTTACATTTGCTACTTGGATAATATGACTGTGTATTTAGGACAGCAGAACTTCATGATGGACTTAGTCCATCCACACAATCAGTAACTGTCAGCCCAAATCCTGGTGAGCTCACAGGGCCTCACCCAAACCTACCAGGGTGGAAGGCAATTATGGCAACCTGAACCTTACACTCTGACTCCATGGGGAAGTCCTGGAAACATATCGTAACAATTTGTGATATTACTCATGCAAGCCCAGGCAGGACACAAAGAGATGCAAGCTAAGTTGTCAATACATTTATTGAACAAATCACACTCTGGCACAAAGAGAGTGAGCAGGGATAATTAGTCAAATGAAACAAATTAATGTAATCAGCATTACAAACATGGTAAAGTAAATAAACAATACAACCATTGTGAATGTGGTTCCAGACATTCTAGCAGTTCCTACCTGTAGGAGAGCAGAGTATAATATTGTGTGGGGTGTTAGTCCCCACTATGTAATTCTCTCACAATAGCCCAAAGATGGTCCTTGGATTCACAGTAGTAAATCCTTAGCTCAGTCCTGGTAGTGTGGCTTTACTTAGAGGAACATATGTTAAGCATTTCAGAGCACCAACATGGATAATAAGTAATTGACATGACTCAGCAGAAATCCAACACCAATTTTTAACATTTGAGCATATTTGTATCCTAATTTAGACACCAAAATGAACAGAATTGAATCAGTATAACCGGAGTTATAGATTTTAGAGTTAATATTAAATCACATGCTGCATGGAAGTCTATGGAGAAAACATCACTGGTTGCAAAAACGTACTTAGAAAGAGAGTTGCGTGGAACCCTCATAGGGTTAAGGTTGTGCAGTTCCTAGGACCAGAACAGTCAGTTCAATTTTACCTGGCCCGTGGCATCCGGGTGAGGTGTTCTCCTAGTTGTCCGTGGTGCTGAACAGGACTCGAGTTGAAGTTAATGGCAGGGAAGCCACTTGTGACAAACGACCACTTGGAGATCGAGCTGCAGGGAACCCTTGCAGGGTTAAGATTGTGCAGGTCATAGGGCTAGTCCACAGCAGTCAGTTCACTTCTACCTGGTCCATGAGTTCCGGGTGCAGAGTTGTCCTAGCTGTCATGGGTACTGAATAAGACTTGTGATGGTGCTGTTTTTACCGCTTACACGACGATGCTGACAAAGGGATGCAAAATCACAGGTAGGGCTGGGTTGCAGATGTCGGATGCAGACTGAACGCTGTGCCCTCGACCTGCAGCATCAAGTGTGGGGGTTAGTTACTGGACTGGCAACCAACAAGCCTTGACAGTGGTAGAGGTGCTGAAATCCTTTGTGAACTTCACAGCATCCGGGGGAGCAGTGTAGCGGCCTGAAACGTGGAGGCAGGTGTGACTACAACCCCCAGAAGACACTGGGCCACCTGGCTTTCGTTGATCCCACAGCGGGCCCTATTACAGGTGAAACTTTGGATCCTGTGGGCATTTTTACCTGCAGCTTGCAGGGGACTAGCACCACTTGTCCAAGGTAGTCTGAGGGTGCTTCTGGCTTCCACAAGGGTCCCTCTGGTCAGGAGTGATGAGTTTCAGCCAAGTACGAGGGTCGTTCACACAGTTCCTAGTCTGTTGCCTCAGGGACAGAGTATCCTTTTTTTGCCTTGGTGCAGTGGGCAGAGTCCGGTTGTTTGTGATGCAAAGATCCCTTTTGTCCTTCTTTGTAGCTGATTGGTCAGAACTGAGTTTCTGATGTCAGGGGTGACACTTAAATCCTGGATTTAGGGGAGTTAAGGGTGTGGAGACTAGTGGCCAATGGACAGCTAGCTCCTATAGCTCATTTGCCACCTGAGGTGACCACATCCGGTGGGGCAGGGCACCTTTAGCTAACCAGAACCCTCTATCCTGCCACTCCTAAGATTTCAAAAATCAAAATTTAGTGCACAGACAGGGCAGCTCACCCTAGAGATGTGGTCAGCCTTCCTTCATTCCTAATTTCCTGCCTGTCCACAAGCAAATGAGTTTGGGGGTAAAGGGGTTGTTTCCTCTACTGGGGGACAGCGCAGAGGGCTATCAGGGGCAGTGAAGCCTTTGAAGCTCACCAATCTAATGGCCCTATTCACTAGCCCAGCTGGGGGCGAGATGTGTGACCTTAATGACTCAGCCTTTGTTTTTGACTCCTGGGAGCACCAATGCTGTCTGGCAGGAGGTCAGAAACCGGTCTTGGTGGCAGCAAGTGCAGTAAAAGCCAGAACACAAAGCAGGATGGTAAACAGGAGGGCTTTTTGTCTCATTTTTACTGCTTTCTCCTCCTCTCCCCCATTTTCCTGACTGCTTTCTCCTGCTTTTTGCCTTGTTTTCACTGCTTTCTCCTTCTTTTATCCCCTTTTGTTTGGAATGTTTTCTCATTTTTGCCTCATTTTTACTACTTTCTCCTCCCATTTTCAGAGTGCTTTCTCCTGCGTTTTGCCTCATTTCACTGCTTTCTTCTTCATTTCCCCCCTTTGTTTCTGAGTGATTTCTCCTTCTTTTTTACTCGTTTTCACTGCCTTCTTCTCTCCTCTGTTTTTCTGAGTGCTTTCTACTGATTTTTGCCTCGTTTTCACTGCTTTCTCCTTCCTTTTCCCCAGTTTTTCGGAGTGCTTTTTCCTGCTTTTGCCTCGTTTTTATTCACTGTTTATCCTTTCCCTCATTTCCGCTCCCACCTGCTGCCTCTTTTCCCGACTACTTCCTACCACCTCCCAGCACCCCTCCCTCCTCCCAGGACCTACTTAACGGAGGCCGCAGCATGAACCCATTGAGCAGGTCCCAGGCCAGCCCTCCCCTGCTGCTGCATTGCTCTCTCCTGCCATCTGCCTCATTTTCACTGCTTCCTCCTTCCTTCCCCCATTTTTCTGAGTGCTTTCTCCTGCTTTTTGCCTCGGTTTCAATTCTTTTTCCTTCATTTTCACCCGTTTTTCTGAGTGCTTTCTCCCTTCATTTTGCTTTGTTTTTACTGTTTTCTTCTTCTCTCCCCTGTTTTTCTGAGGGCTTTCTCCTGCTTTTATTCTCATTTTCAGTACTTTCTCCTTCCCCCGCCCCTGTGTTTGGAGTGCTTACTCCTTTTTTTTGCTTTGTTTTTACTGCTTTCTCCTCCTCTCCCCTTTTTTTTCTGAGTATTTTCTACCTTTCCCCACTTTTTTCTGAGTGCCTTCTCCTGGTTTCTGCCTCGTTTTCACTGCTTCCCCTCCTTTCCCCCATTTTCCCAAGTGCTTCTTTTTTCCTCATTTTTTTCACTGTTAGGCCTTTTTCCCCATTGCGCTCCCACCTGCTGCCTGTTTTCCTACCTCCCGCCAGCTGCGCCCACTGCCTCCCAGCGCCTCTCCCTTCTACCAGGACCTACTTAATGGAGGCTGCGTTGCGACCCCATTGGGCAGGTCCCAGGCCAGCTCTCCCCTCCTGCTGCATCACTCTCTCCTGCTTTGTGTCTCATTTTCACTTCTTTCGCCTTCCTTCCTCCCCATTTTTCTGAGTGCTTTCTCCTACTTTTTGCCTTGTTTTCACTTCTTCGTCTTCCTTTCCCCCTGTTTTCTGAGTTCTTTCTCCTCCTTTTTGCCTCATTTTTACTGCCCTCTCCTCCTGTCCCCCTGTTTTTCTGAGTGCTTTCTCCTGCTTTCTGGCTCATTTTCACTGCTTTCTCCTTCATTTCTCTCTGTTTTCTTTTTGCATTGTTTTTACTGCTTTCACCTCCTCTGCCCTGTTTGTCTTAGTGCTTTCTCCTGCTTTATGCCTTGTTTTCACTTCTTTCTCCCTCATTTTCACTTCTTTCTCCTTCCTTCATCCCCATTTTTCTGAGTGTTTTCTCCTTCTTTTTGCCTCGTTTTTACTGCTTTCTCCTCCTCTTCCCCTGTTTTTCTGAGTGTTTTCTCCTTCTTTTTGCCTCGTTTTTACTGCTTTCTCCTCCTCTTCCCCTGTTTTTCTGAGTGCTTTCTCCTGCTTTTTGGCTTGTTTTGACTGGTTTCTCTTTCCTCACCCCCCATTTTTATGAGTGCTTTCTCCTTCTTTTTGCCTCGTTTTTACTGCTTTCTCCTGCTCCCCCTATTTTCTGAGTGCTTTCTCCTGCTTGTTGCCGCATTTTCACTGCTTTCTCCTTCCTTTCCCCTGTTAATTCTGGCTGATTTTTCCTCATTTTCACTGCTTTCTCCTTCTTCTCCCTCCATTTTTCTAAGTGTTTTCGCCTTTTTTTTACTGTTGTCTTTTTCCCCATTGCTGCTCCCGCCTGGCACCTGCTTTCCCGCCTCCCAGCTCACATCCCTCCTCCCAGGATCTACTTAATGGATGCTGCAGCACGGCTGTTGGTGCACCAAAGGCAAGACGGTCTGTCCTCATCCGCATCCAGCTCCCACCCCATAAAGATGCACCGCCTCTGACGTATGAGCTTTGAAAATCGGACGTTCCAACAATCACTGCTGCTGCACATCCCACCAGAGGACCCTTTTCTTGCTGACACTGCTGCTTCACCTGCAGCACCGAAGGAGCCAACGACACCAGCAATACTGCAAATGCGGCTGCACCCGACACATCAACTGAGACCATAACAGCACAACTCCAGTGCATCCTAAGCAGCACACGTTCACTAGTTAAACACGCCCCCGTGGTCTGGGAATCTATCTCCTCGCACACCCCAGACTTAATCTTCCAGACAGAAACCTGGTTAAACCCAGCCCCCGGAACAGGTATCGCCACCGCCATCCGCAAAGGTTGCAAGATAACACACTGGGACTGAACCAACAAGCACGGAAGCGGAATTGCCATCATCTACAGGGACACCATCCGTTGCACAACATCCCGTGACAACCTGACACCGGTAATTGAACACCTCAACTTTCAACTCCACACAGATGGAAAAAGCACCATCAGAGGTACCCTTGCCTACAGACCACCAGGATCATGCCCCAGCTTCTGCAACACCATACCGGATCTCATTGCCCCGCAAGCAACCAACTCTGAGCACTAGATATTTCTAGAGGACTTCAACTTCCACATTGACGACCCCAGCGACACCAACTCCACTGACCTTCTGGAAAGCATGAGCAACACCGGCTTCAAGCAGTTCGTCACCAACCCCACCCACTTCACAAGATACAAGCTTGACTCGATTATCACCTCCAGAGACAGAGTTAGGTGTCTCCACACCACACCTCTCACCTTGTCCGACCACCACAGTGTACACTTTATCATTTCAGGACCCACCTGCCCCAGCAGAGAACGACATCACTCCCTACCAGGAACTTTGTGACAACTTCACAGACTTCTTCCACTGCAAGATCTCAGCCAAACTTCGAACACCAACCCTCCACTGCAGACAGCATCAGCCAGCTCACATGCACGAGCTCAAAACACCTTCTCACACATTGGGAACTCCTCACCAGGCAAGACACTATCTCCATCATGACTCTCTGCACTCAGGAGCACCCGTGGACCCTTGCCCCACCACATTTTCATCCTTGGAAGCAAGACAATCGGCTACAGGCTCAGAAAGGTCCTGAATACTTCCATCACCACGACCTCCTTTCCGGAGGACTGGCAACACGCTGAAGTGAGGCCCCTCCTGAAAAAAACATCCACCGACCCAGCCACATTGAAGAGCTAACAGTTCATCTCTCTGCTCCCCTATCCAGCAAAAGTCCTTGAGAAAGTGATCAACCAGCAACTCAGCCAACACCTAGAAGACCACAACCTCCTGGACCCCTCCCTGTCTGGATTTCGAGCTAACCACAGCACCAAGACAGTCCTGATTGCAGCCACAGATGACATCGGAGCCCTCCTGGACCATGTGGAAACAGCAGCCTTCATCCTCTTAGACCTGTCTGCCGTATTTGACACCACCTCTCACCACATCCTGATCAACAGACTCCACATCGTGATTCAAGGAAAAACCCTCAAATGAACTGCCTCGTGCCTCACCGGCAGAACCCACAGTTTACCTCAGAGCTCAAGAAGGTCATCTGTGGAGTTCCCGAAGGATCGTCCCTGAGCCTGACCATCTTCAGCACCTACATGACCCCTGGGCAATTACCATCAGATCACATGGACTCAAAATCATCTCCTACTCCAACGACACACAGCTCATCCTCTCACTGTCTGAAGATTCCTCCACCACAAAAGCTAACTTCCACAGATGCATGATGATTGTAGCGGACCGGATGAAGGACAGCTATCTCAAACTCAACACTGAAAAAAAGGAAGTCCTCGTCTTTGGCAACAACACCTCGCCATGGACTGATACATGGTGGCCCGCAAAGCTGGGCACACCCCACACCCCAACAGACCATGTCACAACCTTGGTATCATCCTCGATAGCAAGCTATCTATGAAGAAACAAGTTGATGCAGTATCATATGTCCGCTTCCACACCCTTTGCATGCTCCGCAAGATCTTCAGGTTGCTCACAGCAAACATCACACAGGCCCTCATCACTAGCAGACTGGACCACAGAAACACGCTCTATGTAGGAATCACTGCATGCCTCCTGAAGAGAATGTGATAATACAGAACTTAGCAGTGAGACTTAAACTTGACCTGCCCATAAGCACTCACATCACACCCAATCAAGAAACTACACTGGTTCCCGACTCAGAAGAGATGCCAGTTCAAGATACTGACCCACGCATACAAGGCCCTGCACAACAACGGACCAACATACATCAGCAAACGCCTGACCTTCCACCAACCAACCAGACACCTTTGATAAACTTCCCTCGCCCTCGCAGGCACCCCACGGATATGTCGAGCTAAAAAGGGAGGACGCTCCACCTCGCACCTGGCAGCCAAAGCTTAGAACAACCTCCACCTGCACCACAGGACCTCAGTGTCACTTCAGTGATTCAGAAGAGAACTAAAGACCTGGATGTTCGAATGATCATAGTGCCTGTAGACCCTCACAGGTGATTTGCCGTGCTCTATAAATGTTTGATTGATTGATTGATTGACTGCAGCTCATAAAATAAAGTAAATAAAGATGAACATGTTTCTTGCCAAATCGATCTTGGCAATTTTTTAGAACCAAAAAAACCCTAATCACCTGGTGATTGGAGATGTGTGAGTGTGTTGTTAACAATAAAGTACCCAATCACATAAAGCCATACCCTAATAGTATGTAGTGTACCTGGGAAAGTCTAAAAACCAACCTGGAATAAAAGAACAAAAGAGATTTAATGTCGAAATGTCATACCCATCTTGAAAACAACAATGCGTTGGGTAGGTTACTAAATGCATGCAAACGGTGACATTAAGGCCCGTATTTATACTTTTTTTGCACCGCATTTGCGTCGTTTTTTGACGCAAAATCGGCGCAAACTTACAAAATACAATTGTATTTTGTATCCTGATCAACAGACTCCACATCGGGATTCAAGAAAAAACCCTAAAATTAACTGCCTCGTGCCTCACCGGCAGAACCCACAGTTCACCTCAGAGCTAAAGAAGATCATCTGTGGAGTTCCCTAAGGATCGTCCCTGAGCCTGACCATCTTCAGCACCTACATGACCCCTAGGCAATCACTGTCAGATCACATGGACTCAAAAGTATTTTGTAAGTTTGCGCCGATTTTGCGTCAAAAAACGACGCAAATGTGGCACTAAAAAAGTATAAATATGGGCCTAAACATCTTAGTGGTTGTGCAAATTCACATGACAAACAGACAAGCGCACGGGTAGGTAAATGACACACAAGTGAAGTAATGCACTTCTCACATATCCCATATCGGAGCTTAGAATAAAGTATATGCAATTATTTATGTAAGTCATGATTACAGTAAAGCTTACCCAAATTTGGTAAGCAATTGGCCCCATATGTGTAGGCAGGGACCATGCTTGTTGCGGAATTAAACTGAGGGAGAAAAGTCACTTTAGAACTAAATCAACGAATAGGAAAAAGAAATAGGGGAGTGATGGCAGAATACTCGCTGGTTCAGCACTCTCAAGTAGCGGCGACATACTTCTCTCAGCCACCCTGAAGGTACCAGGGTTGCAGAGGGAGCGGTCTTTATGCTGGCTGGATAATTGGTTAATGGCTCACTGGTTTTGGGACTAAGGGCCTGTCAATTGCATGGCTGACCGACCACACATGACAGAGTGAGGACATAGTGAGGATGATTATATCCACCCTGTCGGTGGTTAAAGCATCGTCCCAAGCAGGTACTTGTGTTGTTTGGTGGCCCCTGGATGTGCAGAGTTGGGGTGCAGTCATGCCGGCAGTGTCGGGCGGTATCCAAGTGAACCATTCTCTGAGGAGTGGAGGCCAAGGGGAAACAAAACATAGAAATAAAAGAAGGCATACAGAGCTCTCCTCCACAGGAGAACCAGGACCAGGCGCCATCCTGGAACAGCTAAATTTGTAGTCAATCTCAATGGTAACCAGAGGGTTACTGAGTAGCCTCTCCTGTGGGATGAGAATGTATTAATAAAAAATGAAATCCAACAAAAATCAATTGGAACGTAGTCGTAAAGCACATCAGGAAAAGAAATTAAGGATGTTGACAATGACTATACTCCTAACTTAAGGCTAGACCAGTAACAATGAAGTAAATAATTGAGCTCTAGGCAGGTAAAATATATCTGGTGCCCCTTAAAATAGTAGATGGCGCTGGTGTCTGGGACAAAGGCATTATAGGGTGTCAAAAAGGGGGAAAAATTCCCTGCAATAAAATATTAGTGACCAAGTATAGTGATTGATCAAGCTGTAGGCAGGTATTGGGGACCCTTAGTGATAAAATATGCCTTTTGTGCCTTAAAACAGTAGGTGGTGCACTTTATATAAAAATACGCACAACTTCAGCCACCAAATACCATCAGGAAATTACAGTCAATACTGTGTTTCTTTAACTTTAGCAGAACAGCCATACCTGATTATGCACAATGCATAAAACATCTTTATGACTTAATTTGTCCAGATTTTTCGAACAAACATTGGACACTTGAACATACACACATCCTCAGAGAACTTCAATAAGACATGCTAGATGCAAAACACTTACACACACGCAATGACAAAACAAACTTGGTCATCAGAATAGTTGCTGGTGCCATTAAGTTCACTTATGTCACTTTCAATAAGGGTGACACATTACCCATAGCATACATTTGTATTCAAATGCAGAATAATACTTTTCACTGGCAGTGAAGATAATAACTGCTGTACATATGGCTGCCATTAAGGAGAGGCCTGCAGCCCAAGGGAAACACATTATTGTTGTTACCCTTGTGCCGGCTTTATAGGCTGTTACTAAAGCAAGTGTTTGTAACGCTAAAGCATTACATCCAAGCTGGATTTAATGGACAGCCTCCCTGACTGCCACAGATGTAGATTACATTTTTTATCCAAAATTACAAACACAAGAACTTCTCCAATATGAGTAGGAGTACCCTGGACCTATGAACATCCTACCACTTGATCAATACCACAATATCATTTACACTGATGATTCAGCACAACCAGTTTTAAGCGCAAAACATCAGTATTCAGCTGCTTGCGCAGCCTTAAGCGGGGTGATAAGAGATGATGTGTTTCACCCTCAAAATACCTACATGAAAACCTTAGAAGATTGCACTGCACAGCTGGTACTGGAAGATGCAGATCCTGAAAAACCCACAGTAAATGTGTGTGATTCGTGTTACTGTGTCCAGTCCTAAAATGCTCAATCACTGGTGTTTGAACGGGTTAAGAGACTCCAAGGGGAACACCATTAAACACAGAACATTGTGGTGGAGGGTAGATCATCTTAAAGACAGACTACAAGATGATCATGTAGTACAGTGGTTCCCAATCTGTGCGCCACGGCTCCCTGGTGCGCCATCTAAACTAGCCAGGGGCGCCACACACAGTCTGGGAACCACTGCATTAGTCCAAATATAGCGAGGAGCCAGCTACAAAGTTCAAATAATAATTACTTAGGCACGTTTGTTGGTAATTGCTTAACAATTTCTGCCATCAAGCCACATACTTCACAGTGAAAGATCTTCGCAAAGTATTTACCTGGATGAATGAAATGCCTTTTTTTCTAGGGCCCCAATCACCTTTTGATGTTTGTTTTGTTCTGCACAGCAGCAGTTCACATTAACGCTATACTAGCTCAGTAAACAAGATATGTCTCAAACTGATAAGAAAATAAAGTATTGTTTATATATATTTTGCTACTCAGCAGGAAGGCCTTCCTTTCTAGCTGTATCAAAGAATGTCACTAACACACGTCTCTCTAGATTTTTCCAGTCCTGCATTGAAGGCGTGAGAGGGATGGCTATGGAGTGCGGGGTCAGACAGACAAGTGATCTCCTCTCTGGGAAGAATGCAACATCGAAATCTTCATGGTGCATCGTAGCAGGGAGGCTTCTCCTTCACCTACTCACTCAACCAAAGGGTCACGGGGTGGATTGCTGTAGTGTTTCACACTGACTCTTTGTTTACTAAGTGAAATAGAAAACAGTTGCAACAAAGTACACGCATTACAGTGAAATTTCTCAATGCAAAGTAATGTCTTTTTGAGGCAGTAGCAGTTATACTCTGCAATTATATTTGTGAATTTCTTAAAAGAATTCTTTGTACTCTGTAATGCAGATGCAGGTGTAATCAGTCTTCACTAAAGACCTCTCCATTTACTGCTGGATGGAAAGGAAAATGTGTTCGGTGACAGTCAGTGGAAGTTCATCATTCTGTCGGTCTACCTAACACTGATCTTTGAAGCCATCAATAGTGATGTCATGCTATAATAACATTAAAACAAAATCTGACATACCCTCCTTCTTGAATACAGAAGGATGGCACAATGTCATTGTAAGTACGATCCTTATAAAGGACAGGTGAATGTCTTTTCAGCCTTCAATGCAATAATAAAATCGCCAGAGAAAGCCTTTTTAACTGGTGATGATTTCGTTCAGCATCATATACACATCACACAAATACTATTGGTCATAATCTTAATGGAGATTGTTATGTTATGCAACAGTGGTGGCAAAACAAAGAAGAAAATATTGGCAGAAAGCGGGTTAAAAAATCTTCAAAGTGCAAGAAAAGACTTGCCATTCCAATCAATTATTTATTTCATTATTCACTACAGAAACACAACACAACAGAATGTTTTGACATAACAGTAGTAACAGTGGGTAGGGGTGGCAGTTATTTAAAAAGGGGAGGCCTCCTGCAAATTGCATACTATATGGTGCACCAAAAGCATTTTTTCAAAAGAAAAAATAGTTTAAAAAAATTCCATATGGCATGCAAACCCCAGTGCTGAAGAGGATTGTTTCTGACTCTGCCAACAAAAGTTTTCTATTAAACAACTGTTACATTTTTATTTGGTTATATCTATAATTACAATACCTTCATCGGCTTCATCCCAATTATTTTCAGGGAGAAAAATGGAAGTACTACCTAGGCCGGGCTTACATCCCCCACCAGCCAAAAAAAAAGTAACATAAGGGGAGCCGTAACCATCGGCCAATAGGTCAAGGGAGCCGCGCCTTGAAAATGTTTGGGAACCACTGCCGTACCTGAATATGTTCCTCTGGTGTGCCTAAGAAAGTGTCTAGTCTCACATGCAGATCGTGTACCGTGGAATAGTAGGAATAATCCCTGGTGTGTGGATTGAAGGTCCTCCAGGAGTCTAACAACTGCCACTCCTAGATTTTGTTAGCTAGAGCGTTCACTGGTGATTCCTTCAACGGTGGGTGGGACCTATTGAGTCCAGGGTTGGCCACACAGTTAAAATCCCCTCTGATCAACGCTGCATGATGCAGGTGGGGAGCCAATGCACTCCATATATGATCTAGAAATGTACTTTGGTCTGTGTTCGGCACATATTTAAATATCAGCGCAATGTCTTGTCCCCCTAATCGACCAGTGACCACCACAAATCGCCCGTTAGGATCAATCAGTGTATTGGTCATTTGGAACGGTACTCCCGCCCTTATCCAAATTAGGGTGACCCGTGCATATGCTGAGTAGGTTGTGTAATATACTTGGCCCCTCCATCTCCTCTGCAGCGCTGCACCTTCTACTGCTGTCAGCATTACTATGTGAGCGCCCCTTCTACGCATATAGGAGTATACTTTATAACGCCTAGCCATATTATGCATGCCCCTTATGTTCCAAGAGACCACTTTGTTATCTTGTGGATCACCCATAAAATATAACCAGTGCTTTTGCGTCTCTGCTCATCCACTCATCGTGTGGTAACCTCACATTGTCATCAATTAGGGCCGTAGTTCTCCTTCAGATGTGGCAATTGGTGGGCTTCCCAAAAACTGTAAAAACTTCCCCAACTCCCCTTCCCCAGGACAGGTGACAGAATTGCAAACTAATGTCAGTACTTGAGGGGTGGGTGAAGGTAATACTCCAGCCATGTGGAACTCACGGCCCCGGGCTAGTCCCCGTCAAAATTCCAAAAGCCTTTACAAAGCATCTTCACATCAGGTCTCGGAGGCATCGTCGCAACGGGGCCCTCAGTGATATCCTCAATACCTGGCCATAATGTCATATTATATTCTCAGAAGTTCCCGGCGTCACCACTGGTAAATCCATGCTCGTGGCCGCAGAGTTCTCAGACTCCACGTCTGAGTCCGATCCTCGCGTTCCTCTCTTTGTCTCCGTAGATCATGGGCTAGCCTCCCCCCGCTTAAAGATGCCACAGCTGCTGTGGCATGTTGTCTCTCCTCCCGGGCCTCCTCCGAGGTGGGCACTGCACCTCCCCGCCGGGGTCCTCTAGATCGCTCGCGTCTGTTTCTGGGTCTGGGCTTACAAGGTACTCCTGCGTCTGTGGGACCCTCCCACTCATCCAGCCATTCCCTCGCCTCTTGTGGTGTGCGAAAGAATCGTGGCCCTCGGCCGTCCGCCACTCTCAACATAGAGGGAAAAAGCATGGGAGATTTAGTGAACGCCACTGTTTCTTGACCTCCAAGAAAGTTGCTCTCTGTTTTTGTACCTCAGGGGAGAAGTAAGGGAAAATTCGGACTATACTGTTTGCCTCTCTCAATTCCCCTGCTTTCCTGGCTTGGGCAAGGATGTGGTCCTGGTCCTTATAGTGCAGCAATCTGGCCACTACCGGTCTCAGCGGGGACCCCGGAGGGGGAGACCACGCGGGTACCCTATGTGCTCTCTCGAAAGCGAAGAAGCGTGACAAGCCCTCTGGTGCTACTGCTGTGCCTATCCAATTCACCAGGTACTCAGTTAAGTCTTGTAACTGAACTTTCTCGGGGTTACAAGACTTTCTCAAGGACTCTCGGGTAGTCCTACCACGCAGGTGTTGTTTCTTCTGGACCTGTTCTCAGCATCTCTGGAGTGGGTTATTAGTGTCCCTACTTGTTTCTCTAGGGTAGTTACCTGGTCCCCAGTCGCCACCATCTCCGGTTTAAGTTCCTCCATGCCTCGTTCAGTTGTCGTCATCCTTTCTGCTAGGTGTTGTTGGCCCTCTCACAGGAGGCCCAGGTCCACCGCGAGCATGTCGATTGTAGACTCCAGGCTTTTCCTGGAGAACCTGATGGCCTGCAATATGTCTCCCAGTGAGGGGCCCCCAGCTGGGTCCTCAGTAGCTGCTGACTGTGACGATTGTGGCGAGCCAACAGGGGAGGAGGCAGGGCAACCCTGTTGTGTGCTAGGGTCTCCCGTCATGTCCTTTTTTCTACTGATTTTACCCATCATAGGGCGATTTTCTGATGTTCCTTTTCTGCCTGCACAATTTATTTTGCCACCAAAGTTAGTTAATGGGGCTTCTCCCGTCCCTCTACGGCCTCCGCCGTGACTCGGCTCCAGTCTAGTGCCCTTCGTCGTGTCTGGGGCACTCTCGTCCCACAGACCCCCCCCCACCCTCTTCTCCTTCAGGGGTGGGGGGAAAGGGCCATCTGTGTCCTCAGCCCGGCCCGCCGCCTGCCTCTCGTAGCCGGGCCAAGCTCAGTCTCCGATGCTATGAGGGGGATGGGGGCTGCTGCGCACCCCACATCCTCCAATGCTTCTGAGCGGCCGGGGTCAGCAATGCAGCTTCTTCCCTGGCAACCCCCACCTCTCCGCTTACCGCTGCCAGGCAGAGGCGAAGCCACCAGCATTCTCTCTTTGGGTCTGGCGTATCAGCTGGACCGCAGGTCTGCTTCCCCGATGGTTGGTCTTGTGTGTTCGTGGGGGAACCCTCTTTGCCGTGCCACTTAACGGCCTTCGAGAGCCGCGCTTGGCCTGCACGCTGACGGCCCCATCGTGCCGCCATTTTGGAGTCAGGCGGCTCAGCGGTCTCCGTTGTTGCTGGCCGGAATCATGCCTCGAAACGGTCACTCCGGTCCACTTCTTAAAGCACCTCCCCCTCCTGGTCCTTGGGGGTGGGGTGGGGTGCAGCACGGAGTTCTCGGCTATGGGCTGAGGATGGATGTAGACTGGGGGTCCCGGGCCGGAGCTCTCCTTCTGGGCTGCTATCTCCATGGGCTCCAGGCCACGCACCCCAAGTGATAGTACCTATGGAATAAGTACCACTTTACGCCACCGATCCCCAAACCTAAACCTCTTCCTCCTCCTCACCTGATCATACAATACCTCTTCGCAGTAATTGCTGCAGTAATTTCCCTTGGCCCTATAGAATAACTGGCAGCTCTGACAGGTCCAGACAGCGAGGACCGCACGGGAAACAAGGTTTCCTATTTCGAGTGAAGCAGGCGAGCCAGTAAAAGAATCCTACAACAAGAAAGAAGAGTCATTTACTAAATCCATTGCCCAATATATTACTATTACAAAGTTAGTCTAAATATGAAATGTAACAAAATGTTATACCTTATAGGAATCATTTGATTATTATTATATATTTTTGTACCAGTTCTCAGATTCTTTGTGGGGTGTTGATTATGAAAAGAAAAGTCAACATTACCTGGCCTTAGACTACCACTTTGTATCATTTACAGCACTGGGCAGTGTAGAAGTAATAGTGTGGGTGACCTTTCAGGTATTTTTTACTTTTCTCCTGCAGTAGTTTAGCATTGCCATCCCACCACAAGCAAGATCTGTTGTTGGTGAAAATAGATTACAGCACAACACATCTCTCAATTGACGAGAAGCAGATTGGGCAGGGGATGGCAGGGGAAATTAGGGAATAGTTAAGAGACACAGAGCAGAATACTCAGTCATTCCTTTTGGTGTCATTTGTCATAAAAGAAAGATGACTATTAAATCAACACAGTTCAAGCAGTTTTTAGCAATCTACTAATGCCTCTCAATTTGGTTACTTAATCTACAATATTAAATATCACAGTTCAAAAATAATTAAAAGCTTTAAAAACCTTACAGCAGTGGTTCCCAAACATTTTCAAGGCGCGGCTCCCTTGACCTATTGGCCGATGGTTACGGCTCCCCTTATGTTACTTTTTTTTTGGCTGGTGGGGGATGTAAGCCCGGCCTAGGTAGTACTTCCATTTTTCTCCCTGAAAATAATTGGGATGAAGCCGATGAAGGTATTGTAATTATAGATATAACCAAATAAAAATGTAACAGTTGTTTAATAGAAAACTTTTGTTGGCAGAGTCAGAAACAATCCTCTTCAGCACTGGGGTTTGCATGCCATATGGAATTTTTTTTAACTATTTTTTCTTTTGAAAAAATGCTTTTGGTGCACCATATAGTATGCAATTTGCAGGAGGCCTCCCCTTTTTAAATAACTGCCACCCCTACCCACTGTTACTACTGTTATGTCAAAACATTCTGTTGTGTTGTGTTTCTGTAGTGAATAATGAAATAAATAATTGATTGGAATGGCAAGTCTTTTCTTGCACTTTGAAGATTTTTTAACCCGCTTTCTGCCAATATTTTCTTCTTTGTTTTGCCACCACTGTTGCATAACATAACAATCTCCATTAAGATTATGACCAATAGTATTTGTGTGATGTGTATATGATGCTGAACGAAATCATCACCAGTTAAAAAGGCTTTCTCTGGCGATTTTATTATTGCATTGAAGGCTGAAAAGACATTCACCTGTCCTTTATAAGGATCATACTTACAATGACATTGTGCCATCCTTCTGCATTCAAGAAGGAGGGTATGTCAGATTTTGTTTTAATGTTATTATAGCATGCCATCACTATTGATGGCTTCAAAGATCAGTGTTAGGTAGACCGACAGAATGATGAACTTCCACTGACTGTCACCGAACACATTTTCCTTTCCATCCAGCAGTAAATGGAGAGGTCTTTAGTGAAGACTGATTACACCTGCATCTGCATTACAGAGTACAAAGAATTCTTTTAAGAAATTCACAAATATAATTGCAGAGTATAACTGCTACTGCCTCAAAAAGACATTACTTTGCATTGAGAAATTTCACTGTAATGCGTGTACTTTGTTGCAACTGTTTTCTATTTCACTTAGTAAACAAAGAGTCAGTGTGAAACACTACAGCAATCCACCCCGTGACCCTTTGGTTGAGTGAGTAGGTGAAGGAGAAGCCTCCCTGCTACGATGCACCATGAAGATTTCGATGTTGCATTCTTCCCAGAGAGGAGATCACTTGTCTGACCCCGCACTCCATAGCCATCCCTCTCACGCCTTCAATGCAGGACTGGAAAAATCTAGAGAGACGTGTGTTAGTGACATTCTTTGATACAGCTAGAAAGGAAGGCCTTCCTGCTGAGTAGCAAAATATATATAAACAATACTTTATTTTCTTTTCAGTTTGAGACATATCTTGTTTACTGAGCTAGTATAGCGTTAATGTGAACTGCTGCTGTGCAGAACAAAACAAACATCAAAAGGTGATTGGGGCCCTAGAAAAAAAGGCATTTCATTCATCCAGGTAAATACTTTGCGAAGATCTTTCACTGTGAAGTATGTGGCTTGATGGCAGAAATTGTTAAGCAATTACCAACAAACGTGCCTAAGTAATTATTATTTGAACTTTGTAGCTGGCTCCTCGCTATATTTGGACTAATGCAGTGGTTCCCAGACTGTGTGTGGCGCCCCTGGCTAGTTTAGATGGCGCACCAGGGAGCCGTGGCGCACAGATTGGGAACCACTGAGGTACGGGAATTAGAGTACTTGGAGAGAACTCTCTCCGATCACAACCCAATCCTACTTTACTTGTCATGGATACAGGCATACCCACCTGGCACCTCAAACCAGACTGCCTGGAAGACCCCTCATTTCATGGTCTAATAAAGGGACACATTACACATTACTTTGAGGATAATGACACCACGGCCCCCTCCCCCCAAACGCTATGGGAAGCATTCAAGGTGGTAATACGAGGACGCTGCATAACGGCATCAATGGGGATAAGGAAGACCCTATTTCTGGACATAGACTTAGCTCAGAAAGAGCTACGAACATTGGAGAAATTAACCCCGGAACGCCCTGAATTGCAGGGGGAAATGCGGGAGGCTAGAGGGAAGGTTTCAGAACACGCTGAGAGGCTCAGATGCTTTGATTACAAAAACTACATTGCGAGGGCACATGCGGAAAGAAATAAGGCGGGAGTGCTGTTGGAATGTCTGGCCAACCCTGCGAATTGGGGGTCCCCCATAATAGAGATCAATATTCTGTCAGGGGTCAGGCTATATCAACAGAATGAAATTAATCATCACTTCCTCGAATACTACGCAACCCTTCATACCGGCACTGCACATTGGGAGGGGGACGACAAACGGGTGTTTCTTGAACAACTGCTGCATCAATGCCTCAGAGAAGCGGATGGAGACGCCCTGGGAGGCGACATAGAGATATCAGAAATTAGAGAAACCATTACAGGACTTTCAAGGGGGAAAACTCCAGGCACAGATGGCCTACCAATTGAGTTTTATGCCACATATACACAGGAACTGACCCCTAAATTAGCTCAATTATTTAATAAAGCACGTGAAATGGAACACCTCCCAAATTCCACAAAAGAAGCCCTGATAATCCCCCTACTCAAACCGGGTAAACTGCCTGACGATAGCAGAGCCTATAGGCCCCTATCCATACTGAACTCGGACTACAAGATCCTAAGCAGGATATTCACCACGAGGTTGCTCCCATATATGACCCGTTTAGTTCACCCTGACCAGGCGGGTTTCATCCCCACCAGGAACACTGCCCAGAATATACGACGAGCCATCCACATTAAAGACACCATTGCTCCACTTGTAGCTGCGGCGACAGTGTTGGCAGTAGATATTGAAAAGGCATTCAACAGTTTAGAATGGGATTACTTGTATGCAGTCCTTGCCCTCATGGGTTTAGGTGAGGGCTTTATCAAATGGACGAAACTATTATATACGGACCCCAAAGCGAGGGTTAGAACCGGGGCCACCATATCAGAGCAATATTCGGTGGAAAGGGGCACCAGGCAGGGCTGTCCACTTTCGCCATTATTATTTGCTTTGGCAATGGAGCCCTTAGCGGCCCAGACTCGAGCCGCCACTTGGTATCGGGGGTTGACACAGGGTAACCGTGACATATGATAGCACTCTATGCAGACAGCTTGCTCCTATTCTTACAAAACACTGGGCCAGAATTAGAGGGAGCCCAACGCTTTTGGCACTGTACGGCCGTTTGACAGGATTGCTGGTAAACTGGCAGAAATCATACTTGTTCCCGCTATCATCGAACTGCGATCCACCTGACGAGCTGGGAAATGTAAAGTGGGAGCCCCGCTGCATGTCCTACTTGGGGGTAAGAGTGTATCACTCTAGGACGGACATCTTGGAGGGCAATATAGGGGGTGCCATTAGAGCTTTAAAGGCCAGAATAAGCTTCTGGAGTTTGTTCCCGCTTTCCGTGGCTGGACAAATAGCGCTCATTAAGATGCTGGTGCTGCCGTAGCTCTTGTATTATTTTGCGGTATTGCCAGTTTGGGTCCCCGCAGCGATGTTCAGGGAACTTGATTCCATAATCACGGCATGGATATGGGGAATGGGAGATGCAGAGTTGCACTAGCCACTTTGAAGCGACCTCGAGTAGAAGGGGGATTAGTGGTCCCGGACTTTGAGGCCTATTACTTGGCGGCCCTGCTGCTGTGATGCAGGTGGGGGACCTATATCGTGAGGGTAACCTCCTACCCTTTGAAGATTTTTGGCAGGAACACGACCTTCCACAGGGCCACTTGTTGATGCACCGAGCACTCCTATGCACCATCGGCGCTCAATGGAAGATGGGTAACGCGGAGTCCCGCCCTCATCGACCCAGCACCTACCTATTGACCTCTGACGGCACACAAAAAGCCATCACAGGCTTATATAGAGTAATTTTCACAGGAGCGCTGAGCCCCCTTGACGAACTACGACATAAACGGGAGGTGGACCTGGGGGCCCAAATAACGGAAGGGGACTGGGGCCAGATCCTGGAGAGGGTGCCGAAGATCTCCAGAAACGCTAGGTTTCAGCTTATAGAATTCTATGTCATACATTGAGCCTATCTCACCCTGAAAAGACTACGGGATCACCTCCATGTACTATATTCTAAATGTCCCCGATGCGGGGAGGTGGTGGCAGACTTTATGCATATGGTGTGGTCCTGCCTCCGCTTGAGAGCCTACTGGGACACAGTGGTGACAGGCGTGGCAGAAATCATTTAGTGCAAAGTTGCATGCACACCTGCTCATCATTGCTTACTACACTGGTTTCCTCATACTTCCAAGAATAAGGCAACTAGCAAATTCCAGGATCTCGCATTTATTCTAGCCAAACGGGAATTGACAAAGAATTGGAAGAGCCAAATAGGTCCCAACCCCCTAAGCTGGAAGAGAGAGCTAATGAAATGGGCAGAGCGCAAAAAGATTAGTGCTGCATAAAGAGCTTGGATGGGGAAAGGGTTCCCTTGAGTTGATGGAGGCCTAGGAGCAGATTATCATAGCATTGCATGATGGGCCTTTGATTCCCTGCATAGAGGGGACTGAGCTAACCACAACACCCACACCATGAAGCGCTACTACATCCACAAAACTGTTGGAAAGCAGAAGCAGTAGATAGGATAGGTAACTGTTATATAAAACTAATGCATCATGCAAGACATCAAGGGGCAACACAGATAAGGGGATAGCAAGAAAGTCCTATATAGGGTAAGGGGCAGGCCGTCGGCAGGATACGGGGGACAGTTAAGAGTTGAGTTGAATGGTACTATCCTTTACCTCATTTTAGCATGCTGACAAGAGTTATCCAACCTAACACTTCTCTCAACTATATGCATAGAGAGATTAAACATACTCAGAGGAGATGGGAGGGGATACATCTATGATAATTCTGGATTGCTTTCTATGGGTATACAAATGTATGATGACAGTCAATGCTATGCAATATGCAGCAAAGTTAGGATCAGTGATACAGGCTGCATGAACACCGATATTGTACCACTCCTGTGCACCACAAATGTTTGAATTAAAATTCTAATAAAATTTGTTTAAAAAATAAATACTATCACTTACTGGTAACGTTAGAGGGGAGAGCAGTACACAGCTATTACTAATCAAAGGTGGCTCAAGTGACAAGTTACAAAGGGAGGACATGGGCATGGTTGGATTTCAACCACTGATTGCAGGGGGTGGAGTGCTGGATGTATGCATTTTGAGCAGCCTACCAAAGACTTCATGGGAGTTAGAAAGGAGATGATCAAATTGTTTTCATTGTGATGGGCCAGATTGGACCTATATCAGTACGTAGGTATACTGAATACTACTGATTATCAAATAGTAAAGCAAGCAAACCAATAAAATAACAAAGATTTGTTTAAAAAAACTAAAAACACAGCCACAGCAACAGACCCACCTACTCTTCCTTATAACCTAAAAACACAAAATGCACCTACTCCTTCTTCAACCCATCCCCCCATAGCAGACCTACCCACCTCCCTAAAGATGAAAAAGCTAAAAACTAACTTACCCTTTTTCCACCTTTACCACCTGCAACAAAATCCCATTCTGCCTAAAGAAATCCTCCTATCTGTCTATTTAGTCCCTTTTTGTCTTCATCTATGGTGGACCAGGGCATCCAAGCTTTCCAGGATCCTGGGGAGGAGGACCTCAGCAAATGTTGTGGGAGGGGTTTCTAACTGGCTGATTTGGGAGGGTGGGTGGTTACATGACTCGACTGACGGTGGAAGTTAAGATGTTCAATAGCGGACTAGGAGAATGTAGGATCTGCTGCTTCCTTCTTGTTCTCTAGAGCACCCAGGCAAAAGAACATTCTGAGGCCACAGCTAAGTGGCTATCTCTAGCCAGGCCCTATGATGTGATAGGGGTCTTCCAGGTCTCTGGTAAAAGCATCTGCCTGGTCTAAGAAGTGATGAAATGACAAATACATGAATTGCGGTATCCACTGCAAGCATGTGTTTGTATAGCCAGTGAATAAGGTTACGTGGTCTTCCAGAGAGTGCCACTGAAGTTTTGTGCTTCTGTGTCACTGGGATTCTTTTAAGGTATAAGTACTATTAACAGTACTCACCATTAATGAATTACTCCACCACCCTAGCATAATTAAAAAAGCATTGGCAAAGCCAACAGGTCTTGCATTTGGGTGAGCTATTGGCATTGGAAATCAGGTGGAGGTGAGTAACAAGAGGGAGGGTGGGAGTAGGTAATGGGGGGCAATGGTTGAGTAATGGAACAGTAAAAAAAAAACAGTGCTAGTCACTTCATAGTGTTTTGTTTAACTTCTGGTTGGCGGAAAAGGAGCAAAGACGTGAGGGTATTAGGGACAGGGATGGGAGGGCAGATACGAGGGGGATAAGAACAAGGATGGGATTGGGGAAGGTAAAAAAAGAATTGCACTGCTGTGGCCAGCTTAGACCACGTCATAGCACTTTTTTTTTTTTTTAAGAAATTGAACCTGAATCACAGCTTGTGCAATCGATGGCCAGTGGAAGGAATCTAATTACACGTATTTAATCTGTGCTTGGTCCAGGTGCCACCGAAAGCAAAAGAAGTGATGGATGGTAAGCGCTGTCCAATTATAAGGCAGAAAAGAAGAGTGAAAATGCTGCATGGTAAGTAATGGTCAGCTTCCAAGCCCATTACAGAACTCAAGAGCCTCCCAAGTGAGGGTGTATGCGCTAACGCATACTCACACAGGCGTGACCTAAACATGAGTTTTAAGCTTAAATGTATGAAAAATTATTTTAAAAAATGAACTGATGCGTGAATCTTTTATCAGACAGTGTTATTCGGTGTTTAAAAAATGTCTTAACTGCAAAGTGTTGCTGCCACAGAAAATTAATGCAACAATAATTTATGCAGGACAATTTATTTGACTTTTCAGTCATGATACTTAATGAATAGAGCCAACCCACTGCATTATTTTTGAACAACTATGGACATATAATAATAATAATTACAGTGGCCATGGCCTTTCCAATTCCCAGTCACAATCCACACTGCACTATCCCACTAACTCATAAACAGTATAACAAAAGTTATTCCTGGTTAGGGAATTGTAGGAGACTGTAAAGTAAGGTTGATGTTAGGCCAGAGCTCAGTTATGGTTTAGTTTGTTTATGGAGTAGTTAGATTAATGACAGAATGGTGGAAGATTGACCGAAAAAAAGGGAAAGGAAACCCAAGAAGAAGGCGTGGGAAAGTGCAGCACATGCTTTTTCGGCAGGTGATAGGTATGGGCAGGCAGCACACTCTCTTCTAGCCATTCACTTGGATCCAAACATAATGGTGGTTAAAAGGGTTAGGTACCAGGCTTTGGAGCAAGGACAGAATACTGTGTTAGGGTTAACTACTGTTGCAGGCATCATTAACCCCTTCGCTGCCAGGCCTTTTCCCCCTCAGGTGCCAGGCCTTTTTTTGGCTATTTGGGGCAGTTCGCGCTTAGGCCCTCCTAACTTTTTGTCCACATAAGCTACCCATGCCAAATTTACATCCTTTTTTTCCAACATCCTCGGAATTCTAGAGGTACCCAGAGTTTTTTTTTTTTTTTTTAAATGAGAAAAAGGGGCTGCAGAAGGCGGCTTGTGTTTTTTTCTACTGAAAATGGCATCAACTAAGGGTTTGCGGTGCTAAAATCACCATCTTCCCAGCTTTCAGGAACAGGTGGACTTGAATTAGAAAAGCACATTTTTTCGACACAATTTTGGCATTTTACTGGGAAATACCCCATTTTTTATTATTTTTTGTGCTTTTAGCCTCCTTCCAGTTAGTGACAGAAATGGATGTGAAACCAATGCTGTATCCCGGAAAGCTAAACATTTCTTAAAAGTAGACGAAATTCTGAATTCAGCAAGGGGTAATTTGTGTAGATCCTAAAAGATTTTTTCAGAAAATAACAGCTGAAATACAAAACTATTGAAATTGAGACAAAAGAAAACAAGCATTTCGCTCCATGTTTTACTATGTAACCTTTTCCTGCCATGTCAGATTTTCAAAAGAAGTATACCTTTACGTCTGCTGGATTCTTATGGTTGCAGGGATGTAGGGCTTATAGGTTCATCAAGAACCCTAGGTACCCAGAGCCAACAAATGAGGTGCACCTTGCAATTGGTTTTCATTGTATACCAGGTATACAGCAATTTGTTTGATAAAATATAGAGTCAAAAATAGGCATCAAGGAAAGCATTGTAGTTCCAAAATGGGCACTAAATAAGGTTGTGAGAAGAAGTGGTAATTTGCACATCTCTGAATTCCAAGGTCCTCATACTGCTATGTGAATTACAGGGCATTTCTCAAATAGACATCATTTTTACACACTGTCTTACATTTGGAAGGAAAAAATGTAGAGAAAGACAAGGAGCAATAACACTTGTTCTGCTATTTTGTATTCCCCCAAGTCTCCCGATAAAAATGGTACCTCACTTGTGTGGGTAGGCCTGATGCCCGCGACAGGAAGAAAGAACACTGACCTGTGTTTTGCCTAACTGTGGATTTTGGCCTCTAGCTCAGCCGGCACCTAGAAACACCTACCAAACCGGGACATTTCTAAAAACTAGACACCTAGGGAAATTTAGAATGGGGTGACTTGTGGGGCTCTCAACAGATTCTGTTACCCAGAATCCTTTGCAAACCTCAAAATTTGGCTAAAAACACTTTTCCCTCACATTTCTGTGACAGAAAGTTCTGGAATCTAAAAGGAGCCACAACTTTCCTTCCACCCAGCGTTCCTCCAAGTCTCCCGATACCAATGGTACCTCACTTGTGTGGGTAGGCCTAGCACCCACGTCCGAAAATGCCCCTTAACACAATGTGGACACATCAAAATGATCTATTACAAAACTACCTGTTTTTGCAAGAGGGGCACCTGTGTTTTTGGTCCCAGGTGTGACGATCATCTAGGGAAACCTACCAAACCCAGACATTTTTTAAAACTAGACATCATGAAGAGTCCAGGGAGGTGTGGTTTGCATGGATCCCCCAATAGTTTCTTATCAGAACTGCCCAACAGTGCTTTGTCCCCTTTCGGGGGCAACCCTTGCTCAAGGGAACACCCCCCCCCACAAAAAAAACACACAAAAAAATCCCTGGTTTCTAGTGGCTTTTGCCCCCCTTGGGGCAGATCAGCCTAAAAATAAGAGGCCGATCTGCCCCCACAAGGGGGGCAGAACTGGCGTAAAATATATTGCCCCCTTTGGGGGACAATCCTTGCCCAAGGAGCCGCCCCACCCACACAAAAAACACACACTCACAATATCCCTGGCTCTAAGTGGCTTCCGCCCCCCTTGGGGGCAGATGGGCCAAAAAAAAAAAAATAGGCCGATCTGCCCCCAGTAGGAGCAGAACTGCCAAATAGTGCTTTGTCCCCTTTGGGGGTCAACCCTTGCCCAAGGGGCTGCCCCCCACCACAAAAAAACAAACAAAAAAATCAGTGTTTTCTTGTGGCTTCTGCCCCCCCCTGGGGGCAGATCAGCATATAAATAAGAGGCCGATCTGCCCACAAGGGGGCAGAAACGGCAACAAATAGTATGCCCCCTTAGGGGAGCGACCCTTGCCCAAGGTGCCGCTCCCTGTGAAATGAAACAGACAAAAATGCTCACATAAACAAAAATCCCTGGTGTCTAATGGGCATTCCTGCTGCCCGATCACATCGCGATCGGGCAGCAGAATTGCTAAAAGATACATCGAGGGAAAGAAAAAGCCTTTCCTTTCTCCCAATGCCTCTTTGTCCGCAGTCCCCCCCCCGGCCGGAGGAGAAACTTACCTCCTCTTCTGTAGACGCGCTGGAAGCAAATGGCTTCCAGCACGTCTTGCAAATTCTGATTATGTTAGCGTGCAATCATGCGCTGACGTCATTGGGGAGAGGGGTTGAGGGTGGAAGGGGAAGCAATTCCCCTTCCAGCCTTGCCCTGGGGGAGTAGGGGGGAGGTCCTCAGTGGGAGCGCTAGCGCTTCTCCGGAGGGCCGGTTCCAGGACGTAATGGTTATGTCTGTGGCGCCTCAGCGCCGCAGCCAACGACGTAACAATTACGTCAATGGCGACCAAGGGTTCAGAAAGGAACTTTATTTACACATGCCCCAGCAGCCACTCCCACAGGTTCTGATACTCCACCTGGCGAAGTCCTGAAAAAGGTATTTATTGAAGAATAGAACTGCCAACCCAAATAACAACAATACTAAATATCAAAAGAACTGTAAATCGTTGCAAGCAAAAGTGTAACTTTGAAAGATTTACTTCTATATATTAAAAGAGTCAAAAATTCAAAGCAATCAAATGTTTAAAAATGGCAAAAAGTGGGTAGCACAGGATCAGGAAACCAGTGATTAAGGAAGTAAGAAGATGAGGATGTATGGGAAAAATAAAGACAGTTATTGAGGCGGGAAGGAAAACAAAAGGAGACAGAAGGAAATAGAGTGAGGAAAAACTAAAAAGAAGACAGTATAAATGTAAGCAATGAATGAATGTTAATCGGACACCAAAATAGACCAAAATAGACAAAAATAGACCAAAATAGACCACAGGGAGAGAAACATAAGAAAAAGTATAGGAGGCCATGTTGTGTAATCAAGGTGAGACTGATATATGTGAAATCAAGAGAGAATACATTATCACAACTTACCATGGCCCCGCTTGCCAAGATCACCAACCAATACGAGCTAAACATAGTCTCCTACACTGACGACACACAACTGATCCTGTCCCTCTCTGAGGACTCTACTTAAGCCAATAGGATTTCCACATCGGGATGAGAGTAGTTGCCACCTGGATGGAGGCCAGCTGCCTCTAGCTCAACTTGAACAAGACAGAGATCCTCATGATCGCCTCCACCCCTTCTGCCTGGAATGACTCCTCGTGGCCTACTGCTCTGGGTAACGCCCCCGCCCCCACTGACCATGCGTGCAACCTAGGCATCATCCTGGACTCCTCTCTATCGATGACACGCCAAGTCAACGCCATCTCTTTGTCATGCTTCCACACCCTCCGACTCCTGCAGAAGATTTTCAAATGGATTCCCCCTGACACGAGGAAGACAGTCACCCATGCACTCATCACTAACAAACTGGACTACCACAAAACACTCTATCCAATCAAGACTTCAAAGAGTCCAGAATGCAGCAGTCAGACTCATCCTGGACATCCCACTGGCTCCCAGTCAACAAGTGCATCACATACAAACTCCTGATCCACACCTACAAGGCACTGCACAACATAGGCCCGGCATACCTCAACCACTGCCTCACCTTCTACGTACCTAACAGACATCTCCGTTCCTCCCAGCTGGCCATTGCAGCCATCCCCAAGATCTGGAAAAGTACAGCAGGTAGAAGATCCTTCTCTTATCTAGCAGCCCGGACATGGAACACACTGCCTCTTAATCTCAGACAGACAGCATCACTGAAGCAGTTCATTAAGGACCTTAAGACCTGGCTCTTCAACTGAGCAGCACTCCCACATACACCACCTTGAGACCCTATGGGTGATTAGCTGCGCTCTGCAAATCCTTGATTGATTGACCATGGGCAGAAACTGATGTGGTGGTGCCGCACTAGTTTGGAACATCATTTTCCTCCTTCCCTTGACCCCCCCTTTCCCTTGGCCTTCCTTTTTCCATTTCCTCTGATCTTCTTTGGTTGTCCTGTAAAGAGGAAAGAAAAGAAAAAGAAGACACTGTTTAGCAGTATTGTTGATCACTGTAAGCACACATAAAAATGAATATTCAAACAAATATACTGCTTTTATAGCCAATTCACATCCCTTTATCCTCATCATGAATTATTTAACCTATAACTACCTACAAAGAATTTTCCTCCTGTCCTACTTCCATACTAAAGGTTCAAAGTCGGAAAAACTTGCATCTTGTGGAGATGGAGGTTGTTTTGTGACAGGGGTCTCATGCGGAGGAACCACCATCCTTACTTCTAGCCCATCACCCAAAGCCTGTTCACAGCTAACTGTTTGCCAAACAGCCTGCTGCAACTTTAGGTGAACCCCTCAGACCTACAAAATATTTTAAATGAAATCCCAATATCTGTTATGATGTGACAAGCACTTCTGACACCCTACCTGACAAAATGATCTAGTCTATGGATCAGCCCTCCCCAATCCGAGTGCCCTACTCTTTGCTCTCAATTAGAAAGTACAGAATATGCATCTGTGCCCACAAGGATTGACATTCTCCTGTCAGCCATGACTAATATTTAGACTCACCGCTGACAGCAGTTGGTGGCACAAGAGTGGGCACCACTCTGATTGAACCCCTGCCTTGAGTATGTATGGATGTCTGCATGATTTTTCCATTCATGGTCATGTGTCAGTCAGTAGTTCTGCACTATGACCCTAGGATATAGACAAGGTTCAATACATTCTAGTCACAAACATCGTGACATTACAACCACACACACGGTCAAGAGGGTTCAATCAGAAACCAGTGTTCAACAGCAGAAGGCCTTCAATTTCCGGCCTTTTTGCTTTTGAGCGCGTGCTCCGCTAAATATTTTATATTACCGAAGTTTTTGTGCTCTTTGACCTCTCTTTGAAAGAGAATATGATGAAAGCCCATTTTTGTGAAACATCAACAATAAAGTTTTTAAAAGAATCATTAACTAAATGAAGAGCATCATCCCTTTTTCAAGAGTGTGCACTACCCCCAAGAGTGAAGGGTCTTATGTTGAACTAGAAGGTTGGACCTAAAACGTGAAGTTAATTAGCGAAACTCAAAAAGCATCTCACCCAATGATACTGCATAAAAAATTCAAAATTGGCACCAAACAAATCAACAAATATGAACAAATAATGTGATTTGCAAATGAGTCTCCTCACAAAATTTCCTGTTTTAAGTATGTGCAGTCATACCTGTGGTAATTGACTCTCCTCCTGGACACGGCTTATTAAAGATACATTTGCCCACTGGAGCTTAATCGTAATGGATATTTAACCATTTGTTGTCCTCTTGACATGATTTGGTAAGGAGCATGCTATCGGTCCAGGACAGCATCCTTATAGGATTGTTGTGTAAAATGAGGGGCTTCAAAATAATTTCATGTAACCACTCATTCTTTTGTGTAACGTTGTGGAAACTTCATGAAATTCACCCTCCTACCAAAAGTGTTGATTTTACTATGCTTATGGATAAAGGTGCATGTCACCCATTATATCATGCCTAGTCTGAAAATATCTGGCACTTTAGGCAAAGTGACATTTTGCCACCACATTTCCTTTCAGTGGGTAATATTTGATCTTTCAAGAGAATATTTGCTGTTCCCCTTCCAGGGGCACGTAAGAGACGCTTAGAATTGTTATGTTTGTTACTTTATGTTATCATGAATTATTGGGTACGTCTATGACTCGGCTTCATGGCGCTACAGAATAAAAAAGCCCATAGGCTAGTGGTGAAGAAAGGAGAACGAAAAATAAAAGTTGTTACTGTGTCCTGACGCCAGGAGGAAAAATTGAGAATGGAGAGGTAAAGAATTCGACACCCTGACTGCCTAGACGGATGAAGCTATGTCTCAGGGTGCACCATATGAGCGGAAGGGAAAAAACTGAACGTTTACGCAATATATAGGAATATGAGCAGTGCTTTAAATGGGCCGGTACTCTCCGGTACTGAGAACCGGCACTTTTTTATATTGAGAGGGAGAGTACCGGCATATCTCAAGAAAAACGTAATACTTTTAATTGGAGAGTACCGGCACTTCTCAGAAACAAGCAGGTACTCTGGTACAGAGTACCTGCACTTCTATTTTTCCATTTAAAGCACTGAATATGAGAATTGAACTAAGACTTCCTTACGGGAGAACCAGCCTTGCATTAGATCCCATTAGGCCAGGCAAAGGGGACGTGGCTTTGTAGTTTAAGTTAAACTGGCCTGGAGCTAGGTAAAGGGGACTTGGCCAAGACTGTGGCTGTTGTTTTTCTATAATGGCTCAGACGAGCTACAAAACTACCCAATGAAATGCTACCCAGAGTAATTCTCTGTGCTTTAGAAACATTACCTCATTCTCATTGTTTGAGATTGAAAACCTTCTACTTAATATGTACCTTTGTATTGATGCTCAAGAAGAAATCACTTTACTGAATACGGAGTGTTTCATTCGAGAGAGGGACTCTCTGATTAAATACCTTCACTTAGCCAAATGCAATGACTGTATAGGCTGAGAAGCTATTTCTTTTCCGACCTAGGTTTAATGATGTGGTTAGAAAATAAGAACTGCGGTGAAGAGGGTATGTATATTGAACAGAGCAATCTCCTTTCTGCAGCCCTCTTTGCCCCACCCCCATGTTCGAGTAAATAAGCAGCCCTTGCAGGCTGTGAGACATTATTTACTGCACCCCTCCTCAGGGAGCTCAAGTGTAATAATTAGCTGAAAGGAGAAGTTAGTTAACTTGACTATCAAGCACTATCGTGCAGGAGAAAGGTACGAGAATTGTAAGAATCTGTTGTAAAAAGTAGCATTATTTATGGGCAACAATAATAGTGGTGCTGCTCTGTTCCTGTGCGTTCCTGGTCACTTCCACCTCTACTATTCTGTGTAGTACAATCTATCTGCTGGGGTGAGGGGGAAGAGCATAAACACAAGTTTTAAAGTGTTTCCTCAATGGGGAACGTCTTTGTTTACACTGCACAAAATCTGATGGGCATGAAGGGGCATATTTACAAGAAAGTGCTGCACCAGCCCCTTTTCTTGCGTCGCCATGTGCACCCCTAATGTTACCACGGTAGCACTGTATTTACTATGCAGTGCACCATGGCACACATTAGCACAATACTGTCATAATTTATGACGATATTGTGGTGCTTTGCTGTATTAGCGCCATAAATTATGGCACTAGTCTAGGAAGCACAGGGTGGCCCATAGGTTATTATGGGAGCGTCACTTTAATAGCTGCCCTGAGCAAAAATGACTGGGAAAATGGCGCAGTGAAATCTTGTAAATTTCACTGTGCTATTTGTTTGGGCCTCCCCGCCTGGGAACTCCCCCCCCTTGCATACATTATACTTGGCGCAGGTATAATGTGGCATAAGGAGTTACAAAGTGGCGCGATGCATGCATTGCGCCACTTTGTAAATATGGTGCACAGTGGGGGCCTCCTTAACGCCTCCTTAGCGTAAAAAAAATGGCGCTAGGGAGGCGCAAGGAGGCGAAAGGGGCTTGTAAATATGTCCCTTTTTCTTTCGGCTTGAGAAGTGCTAAAAAACCTCGTCTTTAAGCTTGAGAATAGCTAGAAGAATAGTTAGAAGGGGTTGATCAGACTCAAGAAACAGACAGGAAACAATCAGAATCAACAAATGAGATCTCGCAAGATCAAGCGAAAGACTTTTCATATCTTTGCGCTAAGGAAGAACATGCTTGCCTCATATGACAGTGATGTACCGCCAAATTGCAGTCCCATTGCATAGGGCAGTAAGGAGTCTCAAGGTGGGCTCTGGAAATTCCTGCTTAGAACTTTACAGAGCTCGATGGAGGTAATGAACTTCCAAGCAAATAAATTGGCTGTACAGAACAGGCTCTTAAATACCCTAGTAAGGTATGTAGCAAGGATTGATTAGAAACTTGCAAATTTAAATAACGTGATAAGTAGAGCACAAGCAGGAAAGCAATGACCATCAGATGACTGGCGGTGCACCAAAGTACAAGAGAACTAAGAAAAGGAAGGGGCGCAATAAAAAAAGCTCTTCTAGCAAGCAGTTTAGCAGCCTACCCAATGTTTAACGTAAGTAACAGTTCACCTCCACTTGACAATGTACAAGGGCCTGCAGTAGATATGAGGAGGGGAGGGAGCCAGGAGAAGCTGGTATAACGGAGGAACTTAACAGTGAGAACAAAGTCGGCAGTGGAACAGGAATAGCTCTGGAAGCAGCCCCACTGTGACTTCTGGATCCAGTTATTGCTTCCAATTGAACTCAATTTTCTAATTACACATCAACCACTTGCCCAAACGGGCTGGTTAGAGTGCAGACTGACACCTTCAAGGTGCCTAATATACTCCCAAAGATGATGCAGTCATAGCTATGGGCCCTCTGCCCGAGAGTAGGTCCATAAAATCACAAATTACTTGTACCAGTTTGCGCCCAGGATACAAATCTATAGGGGAAAGTATGGCTTCCATCTTGCCCAGGAACCTAGACCAGTTATCAATAATGTCTTGTGCTGGGCACAGGAAGGAATCAAGATATATCTATGAAGCAACTTGCACACAACTATATCCAGAATATACATCTAGGGGTCCATTTGATATTTTAAACAGGAGCAATGTCCTCAAACTTATACACTCTATTGATACGCTTGGGGAGGTCACGTCAAAAGATATCATCTCAATAGAATTTATTGACCAAGGCCCTGGACAGCGTAATAAATCCACTAAAGTCACTTGGGGCTCTGTATAGTGGGCACAGAAGGTATTAAAAGAGGCAGATACTGTTAAAAGATGGGAGATTATATTCACTCTGCTAAGGAGCATGGGATACTCTTATGTCCTTGAGGTTACAAGATAAGATGGAGCAAAACTGAGTCGACCGAGAAACATGTTGAGTAAATCCCCAGGTCCGTCAACGCATCCTGCTAGTTAGCTTTCCGTGAAGCCCACTTCATCTCCTAAGGTTGAAACAGATAGGAGTTGGCTTTTGGGGGTCCTGAATACAACCAGACCATTAAAATGCCAAAATACCCACAAAGGCTTCCAGACAGACAAGTTGCCCAGAATACTCTCCTGGAATATCAATAGTTTGGTCAGGAAACTGAATGATCTGGAAACCTTCCATTATCTTCGCTCCTTTCAGGATGTGCTTTTACAAGAGACTTGGGGCATGATTTAGATCCTAGCTGTAATGGTCCCACCATCGATTTTATGTCTGAAAACCCATCTGCTTCCATGACGGTCCACCTGTCCTAATTAGATGTTAGCAGGAGCATAGGTGAAAGACTGCTGGTGGTCCACCGTCACCCCCAAGAAACTCCACCCGCGTCAACGGCACCATAGGCAAAATCTGGCTGGCGGCGGCACTCCAGTCCCTTTTGCCACCAACCCAATCACGATGTGCATTCCCGCTGACGCAACTGTGGTGGCTAAACCTCCACACATGAGTTGGCGATTTGGGAGGGATAAAAGGACAAAACTCACCTATTTTCCACTTTTCCCTTTTCCTGCTGCCATAAACCTTGTAATACAAGCCCTGCCATTGCAGCTGCTTCTGGACCAAGAAGAAAATCAACCCAGTGGTTGCAGGAACAGAAGTTAAGTCACTGTTATACCTGTCATCCTCGGAAGCACTCGACTTGTGCATGTGTAAATAAGTTTTGCAAACAACACCATAATGATGTGCAATGCATATGTGTGTAATGTTGTACTTAGAAAATTGTATCATAACACACCTCGACATATTAGTAGCACCCACCAGTCTGGTACTAACTGCTTTCATGGCAGTGGTCACCTACACCAAAATTCACAGCAATCACAAATGGAAATGTGTCCATACAGGTGTGTGCAAAAATTTCACAATTAATTAGAAATCATGAACATAAACAGTATACCCTAAAGGATCTACTCAATCCCATAATAATGTAGTAATTTCACTATGG
The DNA here is from genome assembly GCF_031143425.1 of Pleurodeles waltl. Taxonomy (NCBI): domain Eukaryota; kingdom Metazoa; phylum Chordata; class Amphibia; order Caudata; family Salamandridae; genus Pleurodeles; species Pleurodeles waltl. The sequence goes on from NC_090445.1 coordinate 338,680,106, forward strand.
CATGCTACAAGTGGATGCACACAGAATTTACTACCAAACTTACCTCCAAACTGCAAACATGGCAGAGATGTATGAAAGCCACATGTCCCCTTGGTATGTGCAATATATGACACACATTAGATGTCATCTAACTGTAAAGTGCCAGATTCCCTGTGTAATGCATCTGTGCATATTATTATGACACCATGTCAAAATAAATACACCTGCATTCTCCAGTCACAATAACAGAAGCACATATCATGTGGGTGTAAGAGTCCAGTAACAACATAAATCTTTGTACTAAAATTGGCACGCCCTTCACAAATGTACAACCGTAATGTATGCATAGTAAAATTCTCTAAAATATACAACCTGTGCTTGTCACTGTCACAAATGCGAGTAAGTGCATGGTACACACATTAGCAGAAAAAACATCATCAGCAAAGAATTAGTAACAGTAAGGCCAGGACAAAGGTATTTTCAAAATACAAATATTGTATATAAATGAGATAACTCTCCCATAAGTAAAATAAATTATAGAGTAAAGAAACAAACAAAGGCACTAGAACATTAGTCCGTAGTATGGGTGGCAAGACCAAAACTTGCCTCCTAATGTCATTGCCAAAATAGACCTCTTCTGGAACGGGTATCTCTGGGGTAAAGAGCAGGCATCTCAATGATCTTACTGGGAGGGGTGGTTTGGGGTTTGGTTGGGGTAGGTTGGGATTTGAAAGAGGTGGATTGGGATTTGGAAGGGGTACAAACATGTTTGGGGGGGTGGTCTGAGGTTTGGGAGGGGTGGTCTGGGATGAGGAAGGGTTCAGGGATAGGACAAACAAAAGGTCCTCCTTGGGGAAAGATGTAGGTTGACCAGGAAGGAGTTGGGGTTGGGAGGTAGAGGAAGTGTCAGTGGCAGTTGTGCATGTGTCTCTTGATGGTGGAGTGCCTCAGGGTCTGGTGTGTGTGATGTATGTTTTTGCTTTGTGTTTTGTACTGCATGTCTGTTGCGTGGGTGAGTGTGGGCATTTGTGTTCGGTATGTGTGTGGATGTGTGTGTTGTGGAGGTGGAGTTTGTGTGGGTGTGCTGGTGTATGTGTGTGTCATGGTGGGTGTGGTGACAGTGGGTGCTCTGGTGGTGTGTGTGGGTGTTTGTGTAGTGGTCGGTGTAGTGACTGCGGGAGTGGTGGTGGTGTGTGTGGGTGTTTGTGTTGTGGTGGGTGTGGTGCCTGTGTGTGGGTGAGCTGTTAATGAGTGCGGATGTCTGTGTCATGGTGGGTGTGGTGTCTGTGGGTTTGCTGGTGGTGAGTGTGGGTGTTTGTGTCATGGTGGGAGTGGTGGCTGTGGGTATGCTTGTGGTTGTTGTGGGGTGTGTGGTGTCTGCATGTGTGTGTTTGTGTCTGTGTTTCTTGTTGTGTCGGTGTGAGGATGTGCTACTTATGAGAGTTGGAGCAGGTGCAGGTAAAGGTGTAACCTGTGCTCTGGATAGGACTGGGAAGAGGGATTTGGCATGGGGAAGGGGTGGGACTTGGGGTGGGTGGCGGTCTTCAGTAAATGAGGATGCCAGACCCTGGAATGACCGCTGTAGGCCGGACAGGGCACCATGAATGCGATCCATGTAAGCCAGCATCTGGGTATTCTGATAAGCAAGCCCTGGATGGCAATCAATAGTGTGGTCTGGACTACAGCAATAGTCCTCAAAAGATCAACAGCCTCCTGATTGAGTACAGCCTGGAAGACTGATGTGAGGTGAGGTGCCTGCAGTGAAGGTGATGCCACCCCTTTCAGAGGAGCAGCTACGGTCAATGGGGGGGAGCGAGAGGGAGGGTGAAGATTGGAACGTGGGTAGCGGATGACGATGCAGATGGCAAAGTCTCACTAGGGTCCACCACCACGAGGGACTGGTGGTCTGTGGAGGCCTCCGAAGAAGATGTTGAGTCACTTGTGGCCTCCACGCCACTTCCCTCCCCCTCAGTGGTACTGTGTCCCTCAGTGTCAGCAGTGTCTGCACCAGGGCCACAGTGCCCAGCTCCTTCTCCACGGACATGGCCGCTGTCACCTTCATCTTACCCAGATGATGCTGTAAAAACAGACACAACAATTTGATGGTATCTGTGTCAGTGGAGTTCAACATGAACTTTGCTCAGAAAACATTTGCCAAGTCTACACATTACACCAGCTTCAAGGCACTCAAACTTGGCTTCTTGATTGTCAGTATCTCATGCATGCAGGAATAATTCCACAAGACATCTGCTCACAGTCTAGAAATTCCCTTTGCTAACTCCCATACCATGTATGCCTTTTGTCCCTTATCCACTTTTATTTCTCTGCATGACAAATGGCTTTGACAGCATCAGTAAATACATAGGTCTGGATGCATTCCTAAACTACTGCAGTACAGAGCAAAAACATTTCAACATATCCAAAAGAGAAATGTTTTGGGCTGGATATTGACTCATTAAGATGGGATACACCAACATCTATGTGATGGAACATTACATCTACAATTGTCATTTGAAATATCACTTCACTCAACAACATTGCTTTCCCATCAGGACATAACTAAGGATGCTTCGATGTAATTTGGGCTATCTGTAACTCTGTCACCAATGTGTACACATTCCTGTCTGTTTCAATCAATAAATTCATGCATGAAAAGTCATCTTGGTTGACACAGACTGGCTCACATGCACATTTTGGAAGGACTGAGGCTTCATGACAACCTGCTACTGTCTACATGAAATGAACTGATTTTTTCTATTGAAACATTTCTCAAACAGTTTTCATATGAGGAATTAGGCCGTTGTATGTATGTTTCCAGTTCTTTTGGTGCAGTTCCTCATGATCATATCTTCTTTTTACCAATTTACCAAAGTAAAGTCTGAAACAAAAACTGTCTCTCAAGTGCTTACTATGCCATGTCACCGGTAATAGGGCCTACATTACCTACTCACATTTGTGATGGAGCATCACACCTGACTCAATCCTCAAAAGGAGCATGCTTGGTACAAATGTCCCTCATAACATGGAGAAAATACAGGTACCCCTTTTGTCGCTTGCTGCCATGTGTCTGCTCTAGATAGTACTTGGCTTGCAATGAGGAATCTTGTGACATACTTTGGCACGAAAATACATTCTAAACACTGCATCAGACACCATCTGATAAACTTACACCTCCAGAAATCCTCATCTGAGTTGGATGGGTGTCAAAGGTCATGTTGATGCCAAACTACAGAGCTATAAATTAAAGAGGTTAAACAACAAGACTAGCTACAAACAATAACTCACCCCCTTGATGCTTTTGTTTGGCCCTCAACTTCCCATCCAGCTCTGGGTAGGCCATCATAAGGATGAAGGCCATTGAAGAGGGGGATGGTTAGGCTGCGGCACACACGCTTGCCTCGTTGGGAGCCTTGGCTGAGCTGGATTTTCACAGACATCGTGTTCCAGCGTCGGAGGCCCTCCCACCTCTTCCTGCAATGCAGGCTGCGCCAGTTGAAGACCCCAAGGGTCCACACTTTCTTCGCAGTGGCCCTCCAGATGTCCCACTTCTGATGAGCGTTGACCTGTATGGGTGTGAACAAATGACAACAAAATAAGTTTTGAGTGATTTTGGTTGTCTGTAGTGTGTCACATAATTTAGTAGCAGCCCACACAAGAATTCCCGGAAACAGAAAGTACAGATTATCTACAAACATTTCAAAGTTCCTTAGAAACACTAATTTGTAGTGATCTGTAGGGTGGTTCAACATTTTTTTAATCTCATGTCTCATGCTACCAATAACGAAACACAAACACCATCTAAGGCAGGAATAGGGAACCTGTAATGTAGTGACACCCACTCCAGATTAGTCCAATTCATTGTGAGCTACTAAAGGCTAAACAACCTGTACACTATGTGCACATAACCACACACACAGCTACATTGGCTTTGTGTCTAACCTTCTAAGAGTCAGATACTATGTGTTGCACCACATACAGTGACTAAGGGTGGTATGGGAGGGCTGCCATGTGTCAGTGAGAGCATAGTTTTGGGTGATGTATGAACAAGTGTGTGTAGTGATGGGACATACTTGTATGGCTAATTGTGGGCCCATGTCATTTAGGCTGGCAGGCCAGGCAATACCTTTCCCCATATCTGGCACCATGACATGTTTAAAGCAAAAAGTTAATCCAATTCCCAATTACGGTCTATATATTCACTTGACAGAACAGCATCAGACAACACCAGCACTCTGAAAAATCTACTTGGATTTCAGATTTTTACCATTTGGCCTGGGCTTTATGTTTCCTCTTAAACTAGTGGTACAGTGCCTAGTAGCCGCTGGAAGTAAGGGCCTGCATTTAGTCTCATGAAACCTGGAATTGTGAGTAACATGCACTGAAACATCAGATAATTCTCACAGGTGACTTTTCATTTCAATGCACAGACATTTCTAACATCCTCAAATAATACCCTGTACCTAGGTAAGTCACTCAGTTCACTACCCTCCAGTCACAACACATCAGTCAAAAAGGGCCCAAGCAGCCTGTGGGCAAAGAGGGAATAAGTTACTTTGGCAAACATTTCCCACTCAAACATGTACCTGTTCCTCTGGGGTCCCATACAGCTGGCTGTACAGGGAGAGGCCCTCTCTGGTGAGGAGCTCCAGTTTGTCAAAGGAGAAGGCAGGGGGCCCTGTCACCTGATTTGCCCAGCATCCTGTCTCCCAGAGGTCAGTTCAGCAGTAAGAAAATGAGGAGGTCCTGTTGGCTGCACTGTTAGGAAGCAAGTTAACTTTTTTCCAATATTCCACATAGAAGTACACGGCAGACGCGAAACATGACAGAGAGGACACAGCCATTGGCTTTCGTGCATAGCCATCACACCCGATAGCCTATGGCAGGGTCCGCCACAGACTGTTCCACCAACTAGGCTGTCAACTTCCACCGGCGGTTGTTGAGTAGCCAATGTCCTGATGCAAGGTCAGGCAGCTGCCATTTTAGGGTGTGAAGCTGTGTATTTTTAAATTGTTAGTGCATCACCAGCACTCAAAATGGAGGGTAGTGTCTACACAAATGTCAGTTAAGAATGACACTGTTTTTGGCAAGAAATGACACATTAAAAAATGAACCGTATGTTTGACATTGATAGTGCTGCAGGGGAAGTAATATCTCTGTTGACAGTATTTTGAAAAAAAGTTTTTACAAAAAGGTAACCGCAAATGATACATTTCAAATGTATTATTTGCACATAATTAAAAAAGACATATAAATTGAGTTTTGAAGTTAAAGAAATTGATAACAATGTGTACTTATTTGCCACAATGACATTCATAATGTTACCAAGACCTAAGATGTGTGTTGATCTTCAAAGAATGATGTGACCTTTTAAGCTGATATTTTCTTTTTCATACATGCAGAACTATGAACCCATGCATGGGTAGGAGACGGCAGCCTGGGTTCTTCAGACCATTTCCAGACATTGCCACCATGGAGGAAAGGGATGTCATTAAGAATTTTGGTAAAATAGGTTTTAATCTGGATTTGTGTCATCAGCTGGAGTCTGATCTCCAGCCAAACAATAGGAATTCAACAGCAATAACACCAATAGTGAAATTCATGGCAGTATTCATTTTGTGGCCACTGGCTCTTTTCAACACACTGTGGCAGTAACTGGGGGCATGTTACAACCAACTTTCAGTGGTGTGCTACAAGAATTTGGCCACTGTGAAAGGAGACTTTTATGCTTTGGGTGGACTAACACATGTGGTTGGAGCAATAGATAGCACACATATTGCCTTGAGGCCACCACATGCAAGGGAACAGGTCTACCACAAATGGCAGAATTTCCATTCCATCAATGTGCAAGTTGTCTGTTTAGTGGATTTGTACATGTCAAGGGTGTGTACCCACTTTCCTGGGTCAACACATGATTCATTTGTACTGCGGAATAGCACCATACCCCTGCAAATGTCACAACTTGGACCTGAGAGGGCCTGGCTTGTTGGTATGTATAATATGACTTGAAGATCATTTGTTTGAATCCTAGTTTAGGAAGGTGCAAGGCTTCAGATAATATTAAACTATTGAAATATTGCTTCCATGAAGGAAAGGTAGCTTATCCTAAGAGACCATGGTTGTTAGCACCGCTGAGGAATCCAACAACGCCAGGGAAAGTCTGCTTCAATAAGCCCCATGGAAGAACACAGAGGCCAGTGAAGTGGGCTGTTGGGATCCTCAAGGCCATGTTTTAGGTGCCTGGACAAGACCGGTGGAGCCCTCCACTACTCCTCGATAAGGTGTGCCAAATCATGGTTGCCTGCTACATGCTCCACAACATCCCCCTGCAACGGTACATCCCAATAATCACAGAGGATGGAGACCATGAAGAGCCACCTGGCGAGGATGTTGAAATGCCCATTGAAGATGACAGTGGTGAAGAAGGAATTAACCCACGTCAAGATGTTATTGACAACTTCTTCACCTGAGTGTACATTTACCTTTTCATATTGTAAGCTCCAATGTCAGGACAACATGTGACATAGGGAACATATCAGTCTGCAGTTGTAATTTCGTAGGAATGGTCAGTTCAGGAAAGGCCAAGGCAAAGATGTTAGTGGATCCCTAAATTGACTACTGTTTTCATTGATTTAGGTTACCTTTGATTGTGCTAGGTATATGTGTGCTCCTAACTTGTAAATTGAGTCAAGTTTAATATGTAAAATCACTAATTATCCCTTATTATTCTGTTTCAGCATCCTTCACCATCGTCTTCATCCTCATATGGACATTTCAAAGTTGTAACATTTACAGTGATATGTTGCTGCTGGAAAGTACAATGTGAACATGAGCTGATCCTGAAACAGATGCCCACTTGGGATGGACAGATCTTGTACAGAGACAACTTGCACTGTGATTGAATGGAAGATCAGGAGACTGTATCAGACCTGTTTTCTGTGTGATATTGCCATCAAGGCAATATGTACAACTTAACTTGCTCAAACCACATGTGTATGTCAAGCCGTAGCATGCTGCTCTTCCTTCAGATTGTCTAAATCTTCAATCTGTCTGTGCAGTTTTTGACTGCCTTTTCAACCTGGCAAGTGCACCCACAATTTAAAAATACATCTTTTGGTGAAGTTGGTTTTTAAATTGTAAGTTTGAAAATGTCACTTTTAGAAACTGGGCATGTTTTTTGCTTAACCCTTCTGTGCCTTTGCCTGTCTATGGAATACATGTCTGGGACAGGGTGACAGTTGGCCTGTTTGTGAATTCACTCTAGACAGTCACACAAAGGCTGCTGAAGTGTGCCCTGCATGTTCTGAGTTAGAGTGGTAGGAGGAGTTGACACTTGCAACTGAGTAGGGCTGTGCCTGTCTTTACACAAAGCAGTTTCCAACCCCCTGGAGTGTGCCTGGGGCCAGGGCAGGGAAAGGCAGGGTTTTGTGCACTACAAAGACTTCTCTTTGAAGTCTGCCTACTTCAAAGACAGAAATGGGTAGTACTGGCCTGCTGTCCCCACAAAGTTAGAACACTTCTGGACTGAGGACATTCTGTCAGGAAGAAGGGCTGGATGCTGTAGGAGGGGACTGCGACTCTGCCTGTTGCTTTGTTATGCTGGCCTGCTGCTTGCTGCTTCTGTCTTGGGAGTGAAAGGACTAGACTCTGCTTTTTACATCCTGCTTTCCAAGATTCTCCAAGGGCTTGAACTGAGCTTGACTCCTGTTAAGAAGTCTCAGGGATGTCAAAGACTTCATCTAGCAGTGCTTGGGCTCTTCTGCTGAGAGTCCTGACTAAGTGGTGCCAACTCAAGTCCCTGGGCCTTTGGAAGTGGAAGCTGGTGACCTGGAGAAAATCAACTCATCGAAGCGCCAAGGCACAAAAATCAATGCAGTGCTTTTCCCGCGGCTGAAGAATCAATGCAGCACCGATCTTGCGGCTGCAGAATTGACACATTGCCTGTGTCAGTGCAGATCCATCATCACAGCACGTCTGGATTTTGCATGCATTGTCTCTGGGTGTCATTTTCTAATCGACCTTTCACTGCAGTAAGGAACTAAAGCATTGCCTTTCCAATGAGGAAAGATTAAACGCATTGACTTTCGTCGTGGAAAGAATTGACGCATTTCATCACCTTCAAGGAAAGAATCCACGCATCGCCTCCTCTGTGCAGTAAAGAATCGACACATGGCTTGCTTTTCCGACGCATGATCTCCTTTGCGGTCAGCATCGTCTTTGTTTTTTTACGCATCCCAGGCACTGTGTTTTAATGGATCAAATCTGTTTATTAATAGTTTAGGATGCAAGAAACACATTACACAGCCATGCGCCTACAACCTCTCACATCAAGCCCAAGGAAGAAGCTCCAATGAAAGGGCTGTACAGCCACAGCTAAGTGCATACCCGTGCCTCCCGCATCAAGAAACCCCAAACCAAAACGAGACCTAGCGAGAGCCGATGCCCCATCATAAGAAAAAGAAAGAACAGAAGGAAAAGTCACAGACAACCGTAACAAATAACACAACAAAACTCCTCACAGCAATGCTCAGCTAAAGTCCATCCTGCGCCCACCCGTACCCCATCTCCCGGCCATTAGCGTCATCCGTCCGGCTCCCCCCCAAGACCCGCCACCTACTCCCCAATCAATCAGTTCCAGGTAACTTCAGCACCTTCAGATATACAGGGCATGTGAGTTTGTTAAATTAAGCGGATAGGATCTGAATAAAGGGTTTCCACAGCTCAGCTAATTCATCTGCCCTCTGATCAGCCACTAAAGTTAGTTTCTCCATGGCCAGAATATACCAAAGCTTATAGAGCCAGGAGGTATAGCTCGGGACCCCGTCCGTGCCCCACAATCCAAGAATCACCTGATGTGCCGCATTGAGGGCAAGGGCAATCTGACGACCCCTCAAAGAACGGAGGGGAAAGGTGAGAGGGTTAGATAAACCCAGAATGGTGTATGCCGGGAACCTTGGGATCTCTGTGGAAAATACTCTGTCGATCTCATCCAGAATACAATTCCAGTATCTTGTCAGCTTCGGGCAGTACCACAGCAGGTGGATGAGCGAGCCCGTGTTCCCACAACCCCTCCAGCAGAGCCCAGATTTAGTAGAATCCCACTCACGGATCCTCGTGGGGGTACTGTACCAGGAAGTAGTGATCTTATAGGCCGTTTCAACCCCTGGAATATGGTGAGCCGCGTGGTGCACCCTGAAGTAAATTTCCTCCCACTCCTCCTCCGTAAAGTCTCTCTCCAACTCCTTCTCCCAGCGCTGCTGCCCCTTCGTCTTGTCAAAGGATACGGCCCTGAGAAGATGCACATAGATTTCTGATACCAACTGTGTATCATCTTTCTTCCCTAACAGCCATTTCTCAAATGGCTTAAGCGTTCTAGCAACTAAAGGCTTTACTGTTGGCTGCAGCACCCAATGTCAGACCTGATAATAGGGCAATCTATCCGCTTCCATTAAGCCATAAATCTCCAAGAGCTGGTCAAAGGGAATAATACCATCCCTATCAAAGAGGCACCCCACCCTTCTGTATCCCTTCGCATGTAGATGCTGAAGGCTCTCAGAGCTCAAACCGGGAGCAAACTCTGGGTTTGCGCATATCGGTGTCATGGGGGATGGGAAGGTCGTCAAGCCGCATCAGAGCGCCACCGCGTCCCACACCCAAAGGGTCGCACCCGTGATAGGAGAGGAGTAGTGGCCGGTCGCTCTATGTCGACGCCGTAACCAAGGCTCTCTCCAGACATGTAAACCAGTTACTGCCTGGTCCATAAAACACCAATGCTTTTCCATCAGCGGTCGGTTCCACTCAACCAGAAAATGTAGCTGTGCCGTCTGGTAATATTTTAACAGACAGGGCACCGCCAACCCCCCTCCAACTTGGGGCGATACAGAGTGTTACGGGAGATCCTCGTGGGCCTCCGGTCCCATATAAACTTCATAATCGCCACCTGAAGCGTAGCTAGCGTGTTAGGTGGTGGAGTGAGAGGAAGGGTCTGAAATAGGTAGAGTATGCGCAGCAAGATCGTCATTTTGATTGCATCGATCCTACCGAACCACGATAGTTTATGCTTCCTCCATGTCTCTAGATCCCTGAGTATCTCCCTAGAGAGTGCAGTGTAATTCAAACGGGGTGTCCTTGCCGCTGTCTTCGCTAGAACAATGCCCAGATACGGAATATGCGAGGACGCCCATATAAAGGGAAATCTAGAGCGCAACGCTGCCTCGTGGTCCGACGGTACCGACAGATTCAAGATCTGTGACTTCTGCACATTCACCCTGAACCCAGAGATCGCGCCAAATGCATCTAAAGCGTCCACGAGCGCCGGAAGCTAAACCATGGGCTCTGCGAGCGTCACATCATCCGCGTACAGACTAATAAGGTGGTGGTCACCCCCAAACTTAATGCCCGTAATATGAGGGCCAGCTTGAAACCTCTGTGCCAAGGGTTCCATATAGAGAGCAAACAGAAGCGGGGAAAGGGGGCACCCCTGCCTCGTTCCTCTTCCTATGGAGAATGGCAATGAGACCGTTCCATTGACGCGCACCACCGCGCTAGGTCTACTGTAGACGCACTTGATCCACGTCAGGAGTGTCGCCCCCATACCAAAAAGCTCCAACACTCGGAAGAGGTACGGCCAATGCACTTTGTCGAATGCCTTCTCTGCGTCAATAGTAAGAAGGAGCGCCTCCCTACGGGACCGATGTGTCTTATCTATCAGATGCAAAATCCGCTTAGCATTGTCTCCACATTGTCGGTGGGGTATGAAGCCCGCCTGATCCGGGTCAACAAGCCCGGGCATATATGGGTTTAGGCGCTGCGATAATACGCCCGTAAACAGCTTGGCATCGATGTTAAGGAGTGAAATGGGCCAGTAAGATCCACAGTCCTCCGGGTTCTTCCCGGGCTTAGGGATGACTGTGATAATAGCATCAAGCATACTAGGAACAAGAGTTTTAGTCTCTGCAAAAGAGTTGAATAATCGGGTAAGTACCAGGGACAGCTCTGCACGGAAAGTTTTATAGAAAAGCAGAGTAAAACCGTCCGGACCAGGCGACTTCCCAGCCTTTAAGCGTGAAATCGCCGATATCACCTCTTCCAACCGGATAGGCTCATTGAGGAGAGCTGCATCCTGCTCTCTAAGCGGTGTAATGGCATAGTCAGAAAGATAGGGGTGGGGGTTGCAATCAATAGCCGTGTCTACTGGATAGAGACCCCGGTAGAAATCAGCAAAGGCCTCAGCGATCTGCTCATCCGTGTGCGCCTCCCTCGTGAGGAGGAGCGCACCATCTGCACCACAGAGGCTTGTCTCTGGGCCCTCAACTTCTGAGCCAGAAGCCTCCCACTTCTGGTACCCCCAACATAGGACTTGTGTTTCAGGCGCGCTAAAGCAAACTCCGCCCTATCCCAGTCCAATCTCTTCAATTACAAGCGTGTCTTCTCCAGTTCCCTCCAGACTCTGGGGGCTCCCGTATGCTTATGGGAGCGCTCCAGGGCCACCACTCTCCCCTCCAGGGTCTCTCACTTATCCCTCCGGTCCTTGTTTTCTCTAGCCGAGAGGGAGATCACCTCCCCACGCAGGACCACTTTAAGCGCTTCCCACAACGTTCCTATGCTAGTCAATCCATTATCGTTCTGTTCAAGATAGTGCCTGATCAATTGGCGCAACGAGTCCGCCACCTCCCGAGACTGCAGCATCATGTCCCGGAAGTGCTACCCCGGACCCCAGCGGGACAGGCATCCACACGGGCCATCACAGTTATGGGGGCATGATCCGCCAAAGCCCTCGGCTCAATCGACGTCTCCTGACCCCGTGTGCAGAACTTCGAGGTGGCCAGGAAGTAATCTATGCACACATAGGTTCTAGACGCTACCGAGTAAAACGAGTAGTCTCCCAGACCCGGGTGGGCCATCCACCAGATATCCTCCAAACCACAATCCGCTAGCCATTGTAGCCCTGCCGAGGTTAAAGCCCCAGTCTGCCCATACCTATGCCCCGATCTCTCTAAATCATTGTCCAGAACAATGTTAAAGTCCCCACCCACAAGTAAGGCTCTGTCTGAGGTCGTAAACGTCGAAGAGAGCACCTGCTTAATGAAACTTTCTTGTTGAGTGTTGGGTGCGTATATATTGGCTTGTGTGAAATGAAAGGAGCCTATGCGGATTTTCAGAGCCAGATATCTACCCTTGACCCCGTGGATCTTAGCAACAACCTCCCCATGGAAGGACCTCGAAAACAATATCACCACACCACCCTGCTACGTGGAAGCGGAGGACCAGTACTGCTGGGGAAACCACCTAGAGCGCATACGATGTGTGTCCGCATCCAGCAGATGTGTTTCATGCAACAAACAGACCCGACTCCCAGAGCGCTCCAAAAAGGACAGGATCGCCAACTTCTTCGAAGGATTATTGAGGCCGCGAACATTGAAGCTAATACACTTAAAACTTAAACCCATGGCGAGGAGGTAGGAACCGCGATCGACAGGGCCCCTGCTCTGAATCCAGGCGCGGGGGCAGCTCCAGTTAAGGCAGACAGGAAATCCCATAATAATCCCCAGCAATGAGCAAATGACCTGCAGAGGGGGCACAGTATAACAAGACAAAAATGCACAACAGGTGCAGATCAACCAACATTGAAGTCCTCCGTGATACGTCCACATCGAGGAAGAGTTCAAACCGAAGTCGGGGACACACCGCCGGGTTCACTCCTGACTACCAGAAGCCCCGCCACACGGCTCTGCTCCAGTCCAGTCCACTTCACCCCTGCCGGGCGGCCCACCAGCACCTCCCCCCACCAGCAGTGACCATCGGGGCCTATTGGCCAGCACCAGCGGGAACGCTGTTCAAAACTGCTTGTCTCTCCCGCGCTCGCTCTCTGGACGACGGCCGCGACGGCCTCCACTTTTTCTCCTTGCGCCGCTATCCGGGTCGGCTTCCAGCAGGGGCCCCCCCCGGGGATCCGGCCCGCTGCTCCGACTCCTCCAGCCCCAGCACCCGACGGGCTTCCTGGAGCGTCCTCACCTGTCTCAGCTGATCACCCCCATCAGAACACCAGGCGGAAGGGGTGACCCCAGGTATAGGACGTGGAGGCCGCCCGGAGATGGTCCGTGATAGGCTTAAACTCTCTGCGCCTCTGCAGCGTCAGCACAGAGAGGTCCTGATAAACCTGCAAGTTGTGCCCCCAAAACTGGATCTTCGGCAAGTTCTGCGCCTTCTGGAGTATTGCTTCTTTAACCAGAAAAGTATGGACGCACGCTAAAATATCGGGAGGGTGCACTCCGGCACCCCCCACCTGGCTCGCTCTATGGACCCGGTCCAGAAGAATCTCTGGTGGGCTCTCAGGAGACAAGAGGGAGTTAAACAAAGCCGTAACGAACTCTCGGACATCATCCCCCTCGGCCCCCTGCGGGACCCCCCTGATTTGTATGTTATGGCGCATAGAGCGATTTTCCAAGTCTTCAGTCATAATCTGCAACGGTTCCTGATGCTCACCCAGATGGAGTACCTCCTGCTGGAGTTGCTCAACTTCCTCCCCTCTGGAGATCTCATTATTCTCAATGCTGGACACTCTTTCCCCAGAGAAGTAATGTCAGAACTCTGATCTCGCACTTCCTGGGAGATGGCTCTGCGAAGCTCCTGCAGATCCACCCGCAATGAGTCGAAGAAAGAGGTAAGAAAACTCTTTGTAACTGGGGCCTCCCCATCCGCCACCATGTCGCCCAACTGGTCGGCCCCCTCTGCGACGGATGTGATCTGGTTAGCATCTCTCGGACTGATTGGTCCCTCTTAGGCTTAGAAGATGCCATCGCCACCTTCTCAGTGTCCACAAGGCCGCTGCTGATGTCGCTACAGGTATGTCCGCTCTACAGACTCTCCGTCCCCCCACCGCGGGCCGAGCCGTCCCGCCGAGCTCCCAGCGCCGTCTACAGCGTCGCCTGCACTCCTCTAAGGCCACCTTGAACTACTGCCACCACAGCTGGGAGAGCCCTCGTCACGCCCTCCCCCCCCCCCGGGGTTGCCACCGGTCACTCCGGTCCCCCCGGGCCCTCTCAGGGCCAGCCGGCCCTAGCCGTACAGCACTGCCATCCACTGCCTCCTCGCAGCACCTCACCGAAAAGTCCCGCCGACCACCTTATGTCGGCGTCGTTGCGCGCCCTCAGGGCCACCCGCTCACCACATCGCGACGCGGCAAAGCAGCCCCCCACCGCGCCACCAGCCCCTCAGGGCCCCGCCAAGCAGTGCCACAAGGAGTCTCCAACTGCTCCGGACGGAAGGCCCAGGCTGCACACCGGCCGTATGCGTCCTTTCTCCGCCCAATAGCGCTGCGGGCCACCACTCACCACCACTGTCGGGGCCACAGGCCGAAGCCGCCGCCATCACCGCCGTCACCGCCGTCACCGCCGTCAGGCCAGGACCCGGCCATCCAACCCCACACCGTCTGCAGGCCTGATCCGGGGGCCTGCCCCTCGTGCTCTCTGGGCGCCCCATGTGGCCCCCAGGCACTGCTCTCGTCCTCCGCTGCTCGAGGCCGCCCAACTGTAGAGGGCCGGGCCAGCCACTCTGCTGTTTCTGGGCCCAGGTGGCGGAGCTCCGAAAGACACATCTGTCTACTCCGCCATCTTGGCCACGCCCGGCACTGTGTTTTAAAAGGATATAGCCATTGATTCCTACGGATTAGGTCTCTTTTAAACCTTTAAAAGGTGATATCTTTATTTGTGTATGTTGGGGTTTTTGTAGTCATGGTCGTGTTTTACTCAGATAAATATTGGCTATTTTTCTAAACTGGTGTGGAGTACTTTTGTGGTGTTTTCACTGTGTTACTGTGTAAAAATAATTTACACCTTGCCTCTGAGATAATCCTCACTGCTTGAGCCAAGCTACCAAGGGGATGGGCAGCGGTTATCTTAGCTGTGTGGCTCCCTTACCCTGACTAGAGAGAGGGTCCCTACTTGGACAGGGTGCAAACCACTGCCAAGTAGATACCTCATTTCTATCAGCCATGGTGTAGACTATTTGTGTTATTGATGTAGGATTCCTATTGTGAGGGCAGAATGTATTGCTGCAGCTGAAGTCATGCATCAATGATAGTTTGCCTTTTTAATTTGATCCCATGCAATATTCCCTTTCTTCCATGGTGTCAAGGTCGCTGAGTGTCTCCCTCTAAATGGCACAGATGTTTGGGGTTATATATGGTTTGTGAAACTCAGCTCTGATTTTGTATAAGATGTGTTACCTACATATGTATGCTACCAATACATTGATATTTTGATTAGTTTTGTTTACGTGAGATGGGTAGCACATTACCTCTTTGTCATTTCTAATTTCCTTTGCAAATATATGTTCAAAGGTTTTGACAACATGATGGTGGAAGACAGACATGAAAAATGAAATGGCGTTGTGGGAGGGAATCAGTGGGCCAGGAAAGTGAGGCCACTAGTGTCTTTATCAGACAGACCTAGTGTTCGGAGCAGCACAAGAGTCCCAAGATGTGATGGGCCAGATCGTAACTGAGCTCCGGGGGATCAAGGAGGTGCAGAGTGAGCTCATGTTGGAAATACGCAACTACAATGACAAAATGAGGTCCCTGGCTGGAGTGCTTTTCGACATGCATCACCACATGTGCAGTGCTTTCCCCATACCATCTGCCCCTGCCTGTGGCCTTTATTCATCTGGACCAAGAACACCACTGCCAGCCACAGACAGGGAAGCCCTGCCACATGAGGAGCCTCCTCCTCCCACCCCAGTCTCTGCACCTGTGCACCCCTCCTCCTCAGAGAGAGAACGGTCATCCGGACCACCAGGAGAGGATGGCAAGACTTCACCACTACCTCCAAGAGATGCAGATACTAATTTCCTCCAGTGTGTGTCTATAATTCGCTCTGTGGATTATTTCAGGGACACACTTACCTTTTTTTGAGGACAGTTGTATTTTGTACATTAGACTCCAAACTGTTTTTGCCTCTACTCCTATACTTTCATCCACTATGATAGACTTTTTTTAACTTCATGTTCCCATTGATTGAAACACCTTTCTGTTCCTTTGTATTATGCAAATAAATGATATGGACACAAACTACAAGACTGTTGTTGCATTTATTATGGCATTTCATTTTTGGAATGACAAACAACTATCCTGTTTATCTATGATTTATAAATTATAAGTCAGCATTTAATAGGGTTGACCTGGGGAGGTTCTGGTGGAAACTGGCCAACTGGAACATTCCGGATGGCTTTCTAAGAGCCTTACAATTATTGCACACTGACACATGGGTCTGAATTAAATAAGATGATGGTCTTCACTTTTCCTGGGCCATTACAACAAGCCAAGGTCTAAAGCAGGGCTGGTTGCTGGCCCAACTCTTTTTAATGTATTTTTAGCTGACCTTCTATCATCCTTAAATACTGTTATCTGCCATGCACCCAAGTTGGGCAATCTACAATTTTCAAACCTCCTATATGCTGATGCTTTAGTCCTTGTCAGCAGAACAAAGGTTGGTCTACAGCCACTTCTGTGGCATATTCAGTGAGTAGTGATCTGATTATCAATGGGAAGAAAACCAAGATAGTAACAATTCAAGGTAAAAGACTGCAGAAACACAGTTGGTTTTTGGGAAATGACATAATAGAGTTGGTAAATAGCTTTAAGTATCTTGGGGTTTTCTTCAATGCAAATGGAAGGTTCAGTAACCAACTGGAGGAGATAAGAAGGAAAGGAAATGCTCTGGTTTTGGCATGAAGTCCTTCTAAAACAAGTTCAAAGGCCCAACGCTTACTCCAGTCTTGCAGGTAGCTCAAGCAAAGGTTCTTCCAACATTGACCCACAGAATCAAGGCCCTGTGGAGCCGGGACAGTGTCATCCTGGACAAAGTAATACTGAAAATGTATAGGTCAATTTTTCAATTGCCAGTATATACATCATCGGCTCAAATTAGACTGGTGCTTGGTTTAGCCAAAAAATCTCTGGCGTGGAAAGTGGCATTTGTGAACTGCTTCTACAGGCTAAAGCTTGCTCCAAAGGGTTATCTGGGCCTCCAGCTCTGGACTGAAATACAAGGGAGGTCCAGTTCTCCTGCACAAAATTAACTACATCTGGCCTTAGACATCCTTGGTCTTTCTCCTACCTGGGATGCATTCCTTAGTTCTTCAGAGCTTATAAACTGACAAAATCTAGCACTCAGATATTAGCAGTTGTAGAGGATAAAGCCAGCTTGACTAAATGTAGCCATTGATGGATGACGCTTCAGGCTACAGCAAGCTTAAACCACAGAGTTATCTGGGAGAAACTTTACAATAACCAGGTTAAGCAGCAATTTCTGAAATACATGCTGAGGATACTACCTGTTTTAAAATACTACCCACCATGGAAGCTAAGGAAAGGACAGAAGATCTGCAGGCTATGTGATCAAGGGCCAGAGGACATCCTCCATGTACTATGCTTGTGCAAATCTGTTTTGGGGAAATGGTGCACACTTTTGCACAGGAAATGGAAAGAAAGAGGTATGAGGACTTGTAGGCAGCTGGCGATTGCTTGTTTTGAATTAACTGATCCCATACTAGACTGGGAAATAGTGAGGTTTCTCCAGAAGTTAGAGAAAGAGGTTGTGGCCAAGGATCACAAGGATGCAGTGGAAGCTACAATAAGCTTAAACAGCTAGCTTCTACTGTTGAGGGGCCCCCTCACTTAGCAGCAGTATTGAGGAGCAGGACATTTTAGAGTACAGGGACATTTCAATTTTAAGAGAGAAGGGAATACTCTGTGGGGGAGTACGGGGCACACATGTTTGGGAGGGCGCAAGCCCTTTAAGACACTTTACTTATGCACTTTAAAGGGAGGACTATCAGAATATGCTTTGGGGACAGTTTGAAAGTTGTTAAGAACACTTTTACTTTAACCCCTACACTGTCCTAATCATTTTAATTGGATGCCACAGGGTGTGGGAGTTGCTCAAATCCCTAGAATATCTCAGTAGGGTTGAGATTTTTACTGTTAGTCTGGAGGTTAAAGGGCCCCGGGGCACCACATTTGGAGCTGGTATGAGCACCTGTTCTTTAGACCTAGGAATTCAAGTTTGACACTTTAAACATAAGGCAGCGTGGAAGAGTCTAAGTTATAAGGGTCCCTGTTTATGCACACCCCCTAAACACCTATAACTCAGGGGACATCTGAGTAAAATGTATGTGTGCATTATGGACAGGTGGTAAATTAGAAGATGTTGGCAGGGTACAAGCACTTTAAGGAATTTATCCTGTGTCTATTATAGGATAGTAACCGCTTAGAACTTTAGTGGTAAGTATTCTTGTGTTGGTGCATTTTGAGAACATGTTCTAAGGACAGATTGAAAGTAGGTGGTAAACCAGAAGGTGGAGTTAGGGCATACGAACCTAAGGAAACGTAAATTTTTTATTTTATCTGCATTTTCACGCTAGAAATACTTGAGGATAGATTAGATCAGGAAGCACCGGCACTCTATCTGCAAGAGATGGTCATCTTGCCTTAGATGCACCGTATCCAGACACTCACATGATTTCTGTCTGGTGAGCAGCATCAGTAGGTGCTGGATAACAGATTAAAGGTCAAATGTATGAAGCCAGTTTGCATTTTGTAATGGTTGAATTGCTATTTCGGGCCATTAAGAAAGGCAAAATAAGCTTTTCTCATGTACAAAGCCCTTTAAGGAATCGCACATTGTGATTTCCACTCTGTAGAAATCGCAATTTGCATTTCCCAGAGTAGGAAATCGCAAATAGGGAATTCCTATTTGCGATTTCCTATTCTGAAATACCATGCATTTCCTAAATGCGATCTGGGCGTTTAGGAGATGCACTTACCATTGACTTGAAGTTGATGGTAACCAGGTGCAATTTGAAAAAAGGACCCCAAAGTGCTTTTTAGGGTCGAGCCTGCGTTGCATGCGCTCGCGCATGAGTATCGCAGCAAGACGCTTTAGGGTTTAGAAAAGGTCTCGGAGCCCCGTCGACGTCACGTCAGTGTTTTTCATTGGTTAGTGGGCTTGCCTATTAACATCTGCTTGCTTTCATTAGTCGAAGGCATGCATACGTCATGCCTTTACCGGTGGCTAGCCCTCCTCGAGCGCATCGACCAAGTACAGAAAACATGCAAGGCTCGCTGTTTCCTGTCCGGCTCGTGGACTACTTTTTCTCTAATTTACTAGCGTGATTTCACTTGGCAGAAGTCGAGCGCTTTACATAGTTAAATGCACTTTTTTGGCTTACGTACATAAAGGGCACTTTTGCCGATAGGTGAAAAGTCGGGTTAGGAGTTTACAACGCTATCAGCTCGAACATGAGCAAACGCAAGACCCGTTGCTTTGCAAATGCTTGTTCTTAATTGCAATAGAGCACACACCTGCCCTTTGGGCAGGTGTGTGCTCTACAGGTGCACCTCTATTTTTGTGTGGCACCCAAGTGGGCCTTTTGCCCACTGCCTTCCTTGGCTTTGCATTTCCTAAATATCGATTTCCTAATAAGAAGTGGCTATTTGGGAAATGCAAAACTGGCCCATTGACTCAAATGCAATGCGATTTCTTAATACTGATTTCCTAATAGTGATTCCTACTTTGTAGGAATCACTATTAGGAAATCAGTATATTTGTACATTGCATTTTGCATGTCTTAAATAGCGATTTCTATTTAAGAAATGCAAAATTGCATTTTCGTACATCTGGCCCCATGAGTGGGCTATAACACTTTCAGTCTTGTCTCTTTAAATTGCTTGTAAGTCAATTGTTAAAGTGATGGGGCCAGTACGGAAGGCTTGATATTTTTTATAACCAGGCAGGGAATGTCCTCGGAGGTCGTGAGGTTCCAGGGCACCTTCACGCTCCATGGGTTGGAGTTGGTGGGAGTATCTATATTTTAGCTTCTCTTTTTTAGGTTGAGCCTGCAAGTGCATGCACTAGCACATGCGTCTCGCTTGCAAGACTCTGTTGTGTACAGTAAAAGGCTTGAAGCACACCTGTTACTTTCCATTTGTTGGCTTTACAGCCTCCTAATTTGTCACTGCAGGCAAAGCATAATTTCCATTTCTCTCTGTGGAGCAGGGATCAACCACTGATTGATTCAACTTAATCAGTGACAGACCGCTGCTCCTGACAGGATTGAGGTACCTTTTTGTTCTTTTTAGCATCTAGTGCCCTGCAAACTGAAGGCTTGTGATGAGCAAATACATGCCTTGCAGGACAAACACATTTGCAAGGTTTTATTTTCTATACCTAACTTTCTTTTATTTTGCCAAATTGTCTTTTCTCACTTTGCACTCATGGTTTCTTTTGTATTTACTCGTGGATGCTGTTCTCAAAAGATGACGATTATCTCGTTCTAAATATTGCAAAGTGACATTTTTCCTTTCTTGTGTGTAATTTCTGAAATTATGCTTTGACACATAATCATGCAGTACACCCCAATCCACCCCACGCCAGTCTGCCCCACAACAATCCATGTGAATCCACCCCACACCAATCCAAATCACTCACCCGACCCACCCCAATCTAAACTGCCCCACTCCACTTTGCCCCACTCCAATCCCAAACAATCTGCACCACTCCAAAAGAAACTGCCTCACTCCAATCCAAAACAATCTGCCCCACTCCAATCCAAAACAACATGCCCCACTCCAATCAAAAACAATATGCCCCACTCCAATCTATCTCACTCCAATCCAAAACAATCAGCTCCTCTCCAATCCAAAACAATCTGTCTCACTCCAGTCTGCCTCATTCCAATCTTCCCCACTCCAATCCAAAACCATCCACCCAACTCCAAACCGCTCCCCTACAATCGGTCCCACTCTAATCCAAAACAATCCGCACCACTCCAATATGCCCCACTCCAATCTGACTCACTCCAGTCTGCCCCACTGCAACCCAAAAAAGTCTGGCCCACTCCAATACGCACCACTTCCATCCAATCCATCCTACACCTAATCCACCCCACTCCAGTCCAACCCAATCCAATCTGCCCCATTCCACCTCACCTCCCCCCAGCAATCCACTCCACTGTAATACACCTCATCCCATACAATCCACCCCATACCAACCCAATCCACCCCACTTCCATCCAATCCACCCTACTCCAACCTAATCCATCCCACTTCAGTCCACCCCAATAAAATCTGCCCCAGTCCAAAACAATCTGCCCCACTCCAATCTGCCCCAGTACAAAACAGCCAGCCCCACTCAAATCCATTTCAGTCAACCCTAATCCAAAACAACCTGCCCGACTTTAATTCAAAACAACCTGCCTCACTCCAACCTACCCCTCTCCAATCCTAAAAACCCATTCTAATCCAAAACAATCTGCCCCATTCAATTTCACCTACTCAAATCCAATCCACCTCATCTCACCACAATCTGATCCACTCCATCTCAATTCACCCCACTCCAATCTACCACAATCCACCCCACACCAATCTAATCCACCTCAATCTGGCCCAGTCCAATCTACCTCACACCAATCCAATACACCGCAGTCCAGTACAATCCAACCCACTCCATTCCAATCCACCCCACTCCACTTCAATCCAAACCGCCCAACTCCAATCCAACCCAATGCACTCCAATCCAATCCAACCCAATTTACCCACTCAAATCAATTCCACGCCATTCCAATGCAATCCAATCTACTCCACCCTAATCAAGTCCACTGGTACCCAATCCACCTCATTCCAATCCAATCCACCCACATCACTCCAATCGATCCAACTCCAATACAATCTACTTTAATCCACCCACTCCAGTCTAATACAGTCCACCCCACTCCAAACCACCTTAATCTACCCCACCCCAGTCTAATCCACCCACTCCAGTCTAATGCACCCCACTCTAATTCAATCCACCTCACTCCAATCCTCCCCACCCCACTCCAATCCACCCCAGCCCAATCAGTCCACCCCAATAGTGTGCAATCTACTTCACTCAAATCTTCTACCCTCCAACCCACCCCAATCCGATCTACTCCACTCCGCTCCACTCACCCACTTCACTCCAGCCCACCTCACTCCAATCCAATTCATTGCATGCCAATTCAGTCCACTTTACCTCAGTGCAGTCCATTCCAATCCAATCCCCCACTCCAATCCACCCCAGTCCAACTCAGGCCACCTCACCCTACCCCATTACAATTCCCCCACCCCAATCTATCCCTCCAGTCCACCCCACCCCATTTCAATCCACTCACCCCACCCCACTCTACTCCAGTGCACTCCACTGTACCCCAATCCAATCCACTCCACCCCATCCCAGTTCAGTCCCCTGAACTCCAATCCAATCTAATCCATCCAGCCTACCCCACTCGAGTCCACCTCATGCCAATTCAATCCGCTCCAATCTACCCCACCCCACCCTAATCCAATCCACCCCACCCCCGTTCAGTCCACTCCACTCCAATCCATCCAGCCCACTCCAATCCATCCCACTCCAATCCTATACACCACACTCCGGTCTAATCTACCCCACTTCACTCCATTCCAGTCCACCCCACTCCAGTACAATCTAATCCACCCCACTCCAGTACAATCCACCCCAGTCCTATCCAATCCCTCTCACTCCATTTCAATCGCCCCAATGCCAATCCAATCCATCCCACTCCACTTAATCCACCCCACTCTACCCCAATCCAATTCACCCACCTCTACTCCAATCCACCCCACTTTACCCCAATCCAGTCCACCCCACTTCCTCAATCCACTTCAACCCACTCCACCCTATTCCACTCTATTCCACAACACCCTCTGCCACTGAACCACTGAACTCTACTCCCATCTACTCCACTGTATGACAAATCCACTCAATGACACTCTACTCCCCCACTTGACTCTGACACTCTACACTGCTAACCTTTAGCCATGCTGAACAGCAGCCACACTGGTGAACAACATGGCAAAAACAGATTGCCAAGTCAATAGCTCTTGTATAGGCAAGACCTATTGGCTTTGCCAATGCTTGTTTTAAATTGTATGTACTTAATTGTCAGCCTACTGTTATTTGCACATCACATTTCGCTGTCTGTTATTTTAGCCTATTTAGGATAAGTATAGAAAGAGTATTTAGCGGGACAGGATTCACGCTTGGATGGCTCTGCTTTCCCGCCATTTTATCTCAAATTAGCAGACAGGCCTCAATGCATATATGTCACTTTTGGTCAAATACATAGGGTAATCCAAAGAATATATGGCCTTGGAGATAGCTGGGCATGTAATAAGTGTTTTTCCTCTTGGCCTATCTAAATTACTCATAGGTAATAGGTATATATGTTTCACTTTAACTATTTACAGAAAGAGTTATTTTAAATGAAATACTTTGCAATGTATTTTAATAAAAATGTCTTTGGTTGGGAATGTTTTATGAGCTACATATTATAATGGTTGTAATTAATTAAGCAATAAAATATACTTTGACTTTGAGAAGTGCCAGTGCACCTTTGTGTGACGTTTGCACATTTGGTCTTTCATTTGAAAGGAGATGAACACTTGGCTCCACTTCTCAGCAGCCTTTTTATGACACTCTTGGAGAGATCGAGGTGGTTGTGTTAAATTGAGAAAAAAAAGTGCAGGTTTTTCTAGCTTTCTGGTGAAGGGAAGTAGAGATATTTAAAAGACAGAGACACAAGTATTATCCTTGCTAATGGTCTTTAATATCAACCAGTTAACAGAAGTATTATTCAAAATACCTTACCCAGTGTCAGCCGGTAATTTTAGGAGGGAAGAGGCGGGCGGGACACACATGCACACTCACACTCATTCATTCACACATGCGTGCACACACTTCCATTCACAACACTCATTATCACATATTCAAACATACACGCATACACCAAACATTTGTTTTATAAAAACACACACACACAAACACTTACCTTCAGCTCTACCTATGAGGTCTCAGGGGGGTTGGGACCGCTGCCTTCCCTCACTGGCTAACCTAAGGTCAGCCAATGAGGGAAGGCAGCAGTCCCAACTCGTCACAGAGTGGGATGGTGTCATTCATTGACATTCGGCCTGAAGCAATCGGTGACGTTCCTCCTCGTCATGAGAGGGAGGGCATCGAGGCACTTTTGCTAGGCTGAAGAGTTCACACCCACAGGCGCCCAGCAAAGTTCAGCTCAGGCAGCCAGGAGCCTGCGCAAATTGTGCATGTCTAGCTCCTGGCTGCCTGACCTGAAAATGAAGAGTGTCTGTCAGGCTGACCTTTGCTCAGCCTGACATACACTCTTCTTGAGGGGCAAAAGGTGGAGGGGTGTGGCCCATGGATGGGCTACGGCTGACCTTACCCAGAAAACCCGGTAAGGTTAAACCACATGAAAGTATGGTGTGTGTAGTGGTGCTGGAACAATTTTCATAGTGAGGGTGCTGACATAATAAACATAGAACAAGTGTAGTAAATTTATTCTACAGCAGAGTAGTCTGTGGCTAGTGCTGCTTTTTTGTCAACACTATTTCAAATACATTACTAAAGCATTGTATGGTAGCCGAGAGTCCTTGGCATGCAGCACATTTTCCATTAAAAATGTTCTCTAAATGTTCTCAAACATACGGGTTTACTGACAAAAAGCGCACACACAATAAGGTGTGGGAATCGGGTTTCAGGAAATAAGTATGGCTTGGTTCATTTTGAGCCCATTAAAATCTTTGTTTCATTACACTTCAGAATTACAAAGAAATTGTGCTTCCTTTGTGCTTTCCAAACTGCTGATATATTTTGAAACATTTGAATTTTTAATTTATAGGCATTTACATTTGATTATGTATTCGAAAAAGGTGACATCTCACTTAGAAAATAAACACCAGTCTCCATGTTATAAACAGCCATTTGCCAGACGTTACTGCCTGACATTTGACCTCTGTCCTTGAAGCACAGCAAATGTTACAAGATAAAAACAAAATGTAAAGGCTTCTTCGTTGCTCATTCATCTTCTGAACTCCAGCATGGCTCTTTTGGGAGTGCTGCAGCACCCAGGCACCCCTCCTTCCAGCGCCAATGGGTGTGTGCATGATCCCGCCTTATGATAGCTCACTCTAAAGGACGAATTCTAAATTGCAGTTAATTCGGTGTGCTTATAGCACCCAGTAAATACCGTGCACTTCTAATCACTGCTTAATTTAACTCTTTCAAATCTTTTTTTCATGGAAATATTGCAACAGATTTTCCAGCGAAATGTGTCTTGAAACAGTTGTGGCTTTGAGTTCAGTTGGAAGTGTGTCTCTATATCAATATTACAAAAACACTTGAGAAAAGTCGAACAAAAATGAATGTGGATATGTTAAACATCTGGCACCTTCTGCTCTTTATTCGTCTCCTGCTCATTCCATATTGCTAGGCTTTCGGACTAGTCTTTATATGACGTGAACGCTTACCCGCCCATACACCTGGATAGACAGTGAAAAACAGCCATAATTGGGGTGTCCTAATGTCCTTTCATTCCGGTGCCTGGTGCCTCTGCACTTGCTCCCCTGCGGACAGCCACCCTTTGGGTATAATATAACCTCCCCATGTGTTTAAGTGTCAGAACTCGAGCCTGTAGCTTAGTGATATGGTTTTGGGGCGCACATAGGCAGCCGCCAGTGATCTATCACTTGCTGCCTAGTATAACATTTCCATTCATTTCTGTAGCACTAGCACCGTCGATGCGCTGCATTCTGTAAAATGTAATAAGGCGCATGCTCACAAGGGAAGCGGCTGCTTCTGTTAAGAAATCAGTACTTTGGAAAACTCCAAGAAATATCTGCATAATACCCCAAGACAAAGCAACGTGCGCGGGTTCTGAGCGCAACTGTTATGAGCGTGTTAGCCACAGACAGGGCTCCCTATGAGTGTACCTCAAGATTAGTGACCAACGTACCTGGGGCCAGACGTCATATTAGGACCAGGCCGTTCTAGTGTGTAAAATAAGGGTAAAGGGGACTAGCATTAGTGGTGGGCATAACTTGCTTAATTCCATGTAGTTTAATCACAAGGAATCACCCAGAAATTGTATTTGAGGAGGCAGAATTATGCGAGATGCCTCTTGTATATGTCGCACCAGAACAATGGCACGGGTGACGCAAAAAAAAAAAACAGAGCGAACGGCATGCAGCCATTTTGTTTTCTGAGGCCTGCTCCTGCATAGCCATCCCTTTGTGTTTGCTGCTCCCTGGGCCCCATGTAACCCAATCCACCACATGCTGTGCTACCCGTCACTGTCTTTTAAATATGTTTTCACTGTTTCCTGCTCGTCAGTGTTTATTTTAAATTTTTGTTTCCTGGTTAGGTTTTTACCCAGGCAGCCAACCCTGCACCAGCTATGTCAGCGGCAGGCAAATCTGCCAAGTCACGCCGCCCCTGTGGTGACGGCAGCCTGAAGGGTTGGCGCCCTACTTTTTTATGTGCGGCGCCACCACACCCTCACAATGGCAGGAGGGGGCAGTTCTGGATGGGGCTACAGACTAGCGGAGTATCAACTGAGGTGGGGAGAGTGCAGTGCTGCATGCACCTCCACCCAGGTGTCTCCCACGGGACCAACATCATAAACCAGGAGCAGGACCTGCTGGGGTCCAAGCGGCGGGGCTAAGTGTTGTTAAACATGAATTTTAATATTATATTTGTTACTCCTCAGGTAGCATCACATCACAGGTAAGTTTATGTGTGTGTGTACATATATATATATATAGCAGCCAATTCATCCTGTTCACGTCAAATAAATTGACATTGCACCGCACACCGAGTGGTTCAGCACTGCTTGCTGTTATTAGGTAAAGGTATTTGTAGTGGCATCAAGGAGGGAGGCGAGACGGGTTAGATGGCAATAACGTCAAAGAAAGGGGGGATTGGGAGGGATAAAGGTCCAATGCAAGTTTAATAGTAACGTAATACACTGTTCCTAAGAAAGCCAGGGGACTGCAGGATGAGTGCTCTAGGGTCCCATAACTCAGGAGCACGAGTCCTCACACACCCAATTGGGTGTCATGCTTCATCATCGGACAAGCTCCTCGTCAGACTGGCGCTGCAATGTCTGACGGGCACCACCCAATGGGGGGCTCTTTGCCGGAGATCTTCTCGATGATGCCGCTCTCGCCCTCAGGTAGATAAAGGGGGAAGACACCGAGGAGGGTTAGAAAAAGAAAGAATCTAAAATTGGCTCCGAACCCTGTCTCGTTTTGACTTTATTCTATTAATGTCGGTAGAGGCCAAGATTAAAATACTCAACAAAAGAGTGAAACAGAGGTAATGCTCAACCACTCTCTAACTGTATATCTCATAGTGAGGGGTCAGGAAACTACAGGACCCCACCTCTGTATTGGGTCGACATGTTTCGCGTCTCAGCGGTCCATATGGATCCAATGACGCTTCCTCAGGACCTAGTGTAAACAAAACTCCTCCAACTGTAAGCTAAATTGGCTAATTATAAATCAGAACTGACAGTCAAAACATTAGATAACGTCAGTCACTTACAATAGTCCATTGTGGCCATAAATTCTGTTCCTATTCGTCGCCCTGGAAAATATCAATACATTAATTGAAGAGTTAATAAAAACAGAGTGAGTGATAAACTGTGTGGCAAACGGTGATAGTGTGGTGATAACATATCCATGCCAAAAGAAAAGGAAAAAAGGAAGAAGTGAGACAATGTATATATGCTTACCCTCCCATTTAGAGTAAGGGCTTCCTGGGATCACGCGGGCCTACAGCCAGATGCGCATACCAAACTAATCGTTGCATAGGAAGCAATAAAACATGGGGATGAATCACATTGTTTGCAATATGGACAATGTACATTCCCTTGTCACAGTAATCAGCAAGTCACAACATTATATCCCATATAGATATTCCAATGAGTATCAGGTCAACATTTAGGACTGAAATGTGCTGAAACTAGCATTATCATAAGAATAGTAACTTATGATATACCGTCTTCGTAATCATTCACTATTCCCAAATGAAGAGCCATATCAGCGAGTGAAAATAATTATAGTTGTTTAGGTATTCAAAAGTAGACCAGAACATGATTCAAGATAATCAAAGCACCACTCAGTTAGACATAAGTTGTCACGTTATACATCACAAGTATGGGGAGCCAGCATACTATAATTATAGAGAGCCCGGGAGGATATATCAGACAAGCTGTAAAGCGTTCTTATTCTGACACTCGAGCAGAGTTTTAGAAACACACGTAGCGTCGGCTATACTGCACTTACTTGTGGATGCCTGGTTGCGGGTGGATACACCTACCCTAGTCGCGCTCCCGTAGATGACTGGGAGACGCGACCGGGGCCGCATAAGAACACGCGCTAGATGAGAAAATTGAAAGCCGGTGCGCGCGTTGCTAGGAGACGCAAACGCGTCCCCGGCAGCGCGGCCGGTCGTAGAAATCGAAGATGGACTTAGATTAATACTGGGTTGAGAAGCCGAAGATGGCGGCCATTATTAAAAGGTGGGGTAGCCCAGACGTTAGTGTATTGATGGTAGTTCGAGGCACATAGCCTACATAATGCAATTCTATTAAGGAGGGATATAAAAACTAATGGGGTCTAGGACTACGGGTGTACAATATTGCTCATCTTGGCATCAAACATTAACACAATGTATGTTTTTTATAGAAATGATAGTCAATCGATATAATAGTCAAGGGTATATAACAAACTAGGTACCTCTCTAGTGGGCGGAGATAACACATCCTAAGACTGCAGGTACTGACTGGTCCTAATCTTGTCAAAGGAATTAACGAAGCTCATATTTGATCTTAATGTCACATAGTCATGGAGTCTCTCATAAATGTCGTGTGCCCCCATTGATAAATAAAGTCAGAAGATCAGCGAGGGAAGCTCGTCCATGGGATGTCGTCATTTAATCCCTTCCGATGCGTCCCCAATTTAAACACCCAGCGCTGTTCCAGTTCAAAAAGGGATTCAGTGCTTTTTTTGGCACATGTTTGTAATACAACCCACCACATGTCATCCGGGCTGTGTTGTACCTCGATGAAATGAATACTAAGTTTCGTCGAAGTTCGTCCACAGCGAATATTGCTGCGGTGTTCGTTGATTCTAATTCTGACTGCTCTGGTGGTCATCCCTACATATTGTAGGCCACAAGGACAAGTGATCAAATAGACACAAAACGTAGTGTTACAGTTAGTATGTTTGAGCAGTCGCCAGTTGCCTATCGGTGCTAGATCAAGAGTGTCTAATCGTTTCGTTAGTGCACAGACGTTGCAGTTACGACACGGGTAGTGTCCAGTTACTGGAGGTAAGTCCCACAATGTCCCTTGTCTTTTGGATAATGCCTGTGGTTTAGGTCGCGTATGGATCAGTATATCTTTCAGATTAGTCGTCCTTTTGAACGCAAACAGTGGCCACCCTAGCCATGACAGAGAACTTTTTCCAGTTTGAAGATCTGCTTTTTCATCAAATTTGAGGGACATCAATGGGTAGCACTTTTGCTCCAAGTTTAGCATGTCTCTATATGTATGACTTTGAAAAACGATTCATACTACTTGATTCCAACCCGTTTTACGGCAACATTAAATTGTGGCGCCGATACATTGACGACATCTTGGTCATTTGGCAGGGCCACATTGACGAAGTTACAGCCTTTACTACTTGGATTAACAATTTGGATCCCTTTTTACACTTTACCTCCTCGGTCTCAACCACCACGATCCCTTTTTTGGATCTAGAGATCAGCATGGATGGAGGCAAACTAAAGACCAACACTTATCATAAAACTACAGATCGTAATAGTTTATTACTATATGACAGTTTCCATCCTAAAGCGCTCAGGGATAACTTACCTTTTGGTCAGTTTTTGCGGTTACGCCGCAACTGTTGCAGCATCCGGTCCTTCGACTCACAAGCCACAGAACTAAAACATAAATTAGGTGACCGCCACTATCCCACCAATGTGGTTAATATCGCCTACAAACGAACCAAATATAGTGACAGAGAGTCACTACTCCATACGGCCCTTAGGTGTCCAGTGAATCAATTAACTTGTGTCACTACCTTCACACCACTGTCCAACACCATTAAGAAAATCGTCAATAAGAGATGGAATATCCTGTGCAGTGGCGGCGAGAACATCCCAAAGCCACTGTTTGCGTTCAAAAGGACGACTAATCTGAAAGATATACTGATCCATACGCGACCTAAACCACAGGCATTATCCAAAAGACAAGGGACATTGTGGGACTTACCTCCAGTAACTGGACACTACCCGTGTGGTAACTGCAACGTCTGTGCACTAACGAAACGATTAGACACTCTTGATCTAGCACCGATAGGCAACTGGCGACTGCTCAAACATACTAACTGTAACACTACGTTTTGTGTCTATTTGATCACTTGTCCTTGTGGCCTACAATATGTAGGGATGACCACCAGAGCAGTCAGAATTAGAATCAACGAACACCGCAGCAATATTCGCTGTGGATGAACTTCGACGAAACTTAGTATTCATTTCATCGAGGTACAACACAGCCCGGATGACATGTGGTGGGTTGTATTACAAACATGTGCCAAAAAAAGCACTGAATCCCTTTTTGAACTGGAACAGCGATGGGTGTTTAAATTGGGGACGCATCGGAAGGGATTAAATGACGACATCCCATGGACGAGCTTCCCTCGCTGATCTTCTGACTTTATTTATCAATGGGGGCACACGACATTTATGAGAGACTCCATGACTATGTGACATTAAGATCAAATATGAGCTTCGTTAATTCCTTTGACAAGATTAGGACCAGTCAGTACCTGCAGTCTTAGGATGTGTTATCTCCGCCCACTAGAGAGTTACCTAGTTTGTTATATACCCTTGACTATTATATCGATTGACTATCATTTCTATAAAAAACATACATTGTGTTAATGTTTGATGCCAAGATGAGCAATATTGTACACCCGTAGTCCTAGACCCCATTAGTTTTTATATCCCTCCTTAATAGAATTGCATTATGTAGGCTATGTGCCTCGAACTACCATCAATACACTAACGTCTGGGCTACCCCACCTTTTAATAATGGCCGCCATCTTCGGCTTCTCAACCCAGTATTAATCTAAGTCCATCTTCGATTTCTACGACCGTCCGCGCTTCTGGGGACGCGTTTGCGTCTCCTAGCAACGCGCGCACCGGCTTTCAATTTTCTCATCTAGCGCGTGTTCTTATGCGCCCCGGTCGCGTCTCCCAGTCATCTACGGGAGCGCGACTAGGGTAGGTGTATCCACCCGCAACCAGGCATCCACAAGTAAGTGCAGTATAGCCGACGCTACGTGTGTTTCTAAAACTCTGCTCGAGTGTCAGAATAAGAACGCTTTACAGCTTGTCTGATATATCCTCCCGGGCTCTCTATAATTATAGTATGCTGGCTCCCCATACTTGTGATGTATAACGTGACAACTTATGTCTAACTGAGTGGTGCTTTGATTATCTTGAATCATGTTCTGGTCTACTTTTGAATACCTAAACAACTATAATTATTTTCACTCGCTGATATGGCTCTTCATTTGGGAATAGTGAATGATTACGAAGACGGTATATCATAAGTTACTATTCTTATGATAATGCTAGTTTCAGCACATTTCAGTCCTAAATGTTGACCTGATACTCATTGGAATATCTATATGGGATATAATGTTGTGACTTGCTGATTACTGTGACAAGGGAATGTACATTGTCCATATTGCAAACAATGTGATTCATCCCCATGTTTTATTGCTTCCTATGCAACGATTAGTTTGGTATGCGCATCTGGCTGTAGGCCCGCGTGATCCCAGGAAGCCCTTACTCTAAATGGGAGGGTAAGCATATATACATTGTCTCACTTCTTCCTTTTTTCCTTTTCTTTTGGCATGGATATGTTATTACCACACTATCACCGTTTGCCACACAGTTTATCACTCACTCTGTTTTTATTAACTCTTCAATTAATGTATTGATATTTTCCAGGGCGACGAATAGGAACAGAATTTATGGCCACAATGGACTATTGTAAGTGACTGACGTTATCTAATGTTTTGACTGTCAGTTCTGATTTATAATTAGCCAATTTAGCTTACAGTTGGAGGAGTTTCGTTTACACTAGGTCCTGAGGAAGCGTCATTGGATCCATATGGACCGCTGAGACGCGAAACATGTCGACCCAATACAGAGGTGGGGTCCTGTAGTTTCCTGACCCCTCACTATGAGATATACAGTTAGAGAGTGGTTGAGCATTACCTCTGTTTCACTCTTTTGTTGAGTATTTTAATCTTGGCCTCTACCCGACATTAATAGAATAAAGTCAAAACGAGACAGGGTTCGGAGCCAATTTTAGATTCTTTCTTTTTCTAACCCTCCTCGGTGTCTTCCCCCTTTATCTACCTGAGGGCGAGAGCGGCATCATCGAGAAGATCTCCGGCAAAGAGCCCCCCATTGGGTGGTGCCCGTCAGACATTGCAGCGCCAGTCTGACGAGGAGCTTGTCCGATGATGAAGCATGACACCCAATTGGGTGTGTGAGGACTCGTGCTCCTGAGTTATGGGACCCTAGAGCACTCATCCTGCAGTCCCCTGGCTTTCTTAGGAACAGTGTATTACGTTACTATTAAACTTGCATTGGAGGATATACACTGGACCTTTATCCCTCCCAATCCCCCCTTTCTTTGACGTGTTTAGTACAGCAGCTTTGCTGTGGGATTAGTTTTGAGTCTTTTTGCAGACTTCCCTAATGATGGATAATTTCCAAGGGCTAAGCTTTGACGATGACATCGTTTCAGCAATTCTACAGACCCCTTCCATTCTGGCAAATGAGGGTGCTGGACCTTCGGGTCCCACAAAAGCAGAATGGGATAAACTGTCCTCACTGAAGCGAGACTTGATTAAAACAGTACTTCATGGGACAATCATGACTGAGTACCTGAGAGCCAATATAGCCCCCAATGGACTAATTGTATCCAATATGCAACGGATCTTCCTACAAGACTTGGTCTTTAGGAAGGATTGGGCACAAATAGCCTGGAAGTGCACCCGCGATTGGTTGGTACTTATCATCAATACCTCCAGGCGACTAGCAGAATCCATGGCTGTGCAGATCTCCTTTATGGAGAACACACTTAAAACCACAGTATCCATCACAGCGTTTAAGAGCCGGTTAGCGGAAATCAATGCCGATTTGAATGAGTCAAAAGAATTCTTGACCCAGCAGAAAATCACTAAATTACAGAAAGACATCGGCAAGTTCTGTCGTGAAAAAGTCTATCCCTACACCAAGGAAGACTATTCTGTTGACACTCAATCCATCTCGTCAGATGAATCTACATCGTCTCTTAGAAGACCCCGTAAATTCAGCCATAGCTCTTCATCCGACGGGTGGAGCACGGATGACGAGAGACCTCAACCATATTTCCAATATCCTCAATATCATCCTGGACCACCAATGGCCTGGCAACAACCCTTCCCCTTTTATCAACCCCGCCATATGTTACCTTACATGCCTTTTTTAGGCAAGGCAGGGGCAGGGGAAGAGGCAGAAGACGAGGAAGAGGAAGGAGAGTACATTGGGCTCAGGAGGAACCCCAGATGGTCACTCGCAGCCAGGGCAAAGTGCAACAACCAAGGACTTAGTTGTCAACTTATCTGACAGACCCCTTTCCCCTGAGGAAACCATGGTGTTAAATAGAGGTTTGGGGTTTGTTCCAATCCCCAAAGAAGACTTTTTCCGCCTTCAATGTGAAATGGCACAATTCTTTAGGAAAATTAGGCTCCAGTCCTTTTTCAAAGACCAGCCTACCGATGGTGCCCCCCTGGATTCGGGCCTTAGAAAACCATCCAAATTTACGCCCCCCACAACTGCAACACCTTGTGAGATTTTGGCATTTGAAAAGGCGGCCGATACTGACCTTAACAGATTACGACCTAAGCATCACTTCTGTAACTTATCCAAAGATGAGAATGACGCTCTGAAGAGGCTGGCAGCTGATAGCAGTATTACCATCAAACCAGCAGATAAAGGCGGAGCTATAGTCATATTGAATTCAGTTGACTATAGACAGGAATGCCTCCGACTTCTTAGTGACTCTACTTACTATGCACAAATTACCAATGACCCAACCACTCGAATTCAAGCAGAAATTAGAGGTATGATAAATGAGGCTGTCGGTAATGCATGGATCACACAAAAAGAAGCTGATTTTCTAGACACACCATGTCCTAGAATTCCATACTTCTACTGCCTCCCGAAAATCCACAAAGGGAAAACCCCTCCCCCTGGTCGCCCTATAGTCTCAGGTATAGGCTCGATTCTTGAACCCCTCTCGACTTTCTGCGACCATTTTTTGCAACCTCTTGTACAGCAATCTTCCACTTATCTGAAAGACACTAAAGATGTTCTCAAGCTGATTGAATCTATCAATACCACAGATATTGTTCAAGCATTGATCACTTTAGATGTCGAAGCACTGTACACCAATATCCCACAACAAGACACTTTGTCAGTAGTTGAGTCAGCCCTGCTCGCTGCTACTCTGCAGTCTACCACACCTGTACATTTTATCATGCGTTGTGCCTCCCTAGCCATGACAGAGAACTTTTTCCAGTTTGAAGATCTGCTTTTTCATCAAATTTGAGGGACATCAATGGGTAGCACTTTTGCTCCAAGTTTAGCATGTCTCTATATGTATGACTTTGAAAAACGATTCATACTACTTGATTCCAACCCGTTTTACGGCAACATTAAATTGTGGCGCCGATACATTGACGACATCTTGGTCATTTGGCAGGGCCACATTGACGAAGTTACAGCCTTTACTACTTGGATTAACAATTTGGATCCCTTTTTACACTTTACCTCCTCGGTCTCAACCACCACGATCCCTTTTTTGGATCTAGAGATCAGCATGGATGGAGGCAAACTAAAGACCAACACTTATCATAAAACTACAGATCGTAATAGTTTATTACTATATGACAGTTTCCATCCTAAAGCGCTCAGGGATAACTTACCTTTTGGTCAGTTTTTGCGGTTACGCCGCAACTGTTGCAGCATCCGGTCCTTCGACTCACAAGCCACAGAACTAAAACATAAATTAGGTGACCGCCACTATCCCACCAATGTGGTTAATATCGCCTACAAACGAGCCAAATATAGTGACAGAGAGTCACTACTCCATACGGCCCCTAGGTGTCCAGTGAATCAATTAACTTGTGTCACTACCTTTACACCACTGTCCAACACCATTAAGAAAATCGTCAATAAGAGATGGAATATCCTGTGCAGTGGCGGCGAGAACATCCCAAAGCCACTGTTTGCGTTCAAAAGGACGACTAATCTGAAAGATATACTGATCCATACGCGACCTAAACCACAGGCATTATCCAAAAGACAAGGGACATTGTGGGACTTACCTCCAGTAACTGGACACTACCCGTGTGGTAACTGCAACGTCTGTGCACTAACGAAACGATTAGACACTCTTGATCTAGCACCGATAGGCAACTGGCGACTGCTCAAACATACTAACTGTAACACTACGTTTTTTGTCTATTTGATCACTTGTCCTTGTGGCCTACAATATGTAGGGATGACCACCAGAGCAGTCAGAATTAGAATCAACGAACACCGCAGCAATATTCGCTGTGGACGAACTTCGACGAAACTTAGTATTCATTTCATCGAGGTACAACACAGCCCGGATGACATGTGGTGGGTTGTATTACAAACATGTGCCAAAAAAAGCACTGAATCCCTTTTTGAACTGGAACAGCGCTGGGTGTTTAAATTGGGGACGCATCGGAAGGGATTAAATGACGACATCCCATGGACGAGCTTCCCTCGCTGATCTTCTGACTTTATTTATCAATGGGGGCACACGACATTTATGAGAGACTCCATGACTATGTGACATTAAGATCAAATATGAGCTTCGTTAATTCCTTTGACAAGATTAGGACCAGTCAGTACCTGCAGTCTTAGGATGTGTTATCTCCGCCCACTAGAGAGGTACCTAGTTTGTTATATACCCTTGACTATTATATCGATTGACTATCATTTCTATAAAAAACATACATTGTGTTAATGTTTGATGCCAAGATGAGCAATATTGTACACCCGTAGTCCTAGACCCCATTAGTTTTTATATCCCTCCTTAATAGAATTGCATTATGTAGGCTATGTGCCTCGAACTACCATCAATACACTAACGTCTGGGCTACCCCACCTTTTAATAATGGCCGCCATCTTCGGCTTCTCAACCCAGTATTAATCTAAGTCCATCTTCGATTTCTACGACCGGCCGCGCTTCCGGGGACGCGTTTGCGTCTCCTAGCAACGCGCGCACCGGCTTTCAATTTTCTCATCTAGCGCGTGTTCTTATGCGGCCCCGGTCGCGTCTCCCAGTCATCTACGGGAGCGCGACTAGGGTAGGTGTATCCACCCGCAACCAGGCATCCACAAGTAAGTGCAGTATAGCCGACGCTACGTGTGTTTCTAAAACTCTGCTCGAGTGTCAGAATAAGAACGCTTTACAGCTTGTCTGATATATCCTCCCGGGCTCTCTATAATTATAGTATGCTGGCTCCCCATACTTGTGATGTATAACGTGACAACTTATGTCTAACTGAGTGGTGCTTTGATTATCTTGAATCATGTTCTGGTCTACTTTTGAATACCTAAACAACTATAATTATTTTCACTCGCTGATATGGCTCTTCATTTGGGAATAGTGAATGATTACGAAGACGGTATATCATAAGTTACTATTCTTATGATAATGCTAGTTTCAGCACATTTCAGTCCTAAATGTTGACCTGATACTCATTGGAATATCTATATGGGATATAATGTTGTGACTTGCTGATTACTGTGACAAGGGAATGTACATTGTCCATATTGCAAACAATGTGATTCATCCCCATGTTTTATTGCTTCCTATGCAACGATTAGTTTGGTATGCGCATCTGGCTGTAGGCCCGCGTGATCCCAGGAAGCCCTTACTCTAAATGGGAGGGTAAGCATATATACATTGTCTCACTTCTTCCTTTTTTCCTTTTCTTTTGGCATGGATATGTTATTACCACACTATCACCGTTTGCCACACAGTTTATCACTCACTCTGTTTTTATTAACTCTTCAATTAATGTATTGATATTTTCCAGGGCGACGAATAGGAACAGAATTTATGGCCACAATGGACTATTGTAAGTAACTGACGTTATCTAATGTTTTGACTGTCAGTTCTGATTTATAATTAGCCAATTTAGCTTACAGTTGGAGGAGTTTCGTTTACACTAGGTCCTGAGGAAGCGTCATTGGATCCATATGGACCGCTGAGACGCGAAACATGTCGACCCAATACAGAGGTGGGGTCCTGTAGTTTCCTGACCCCTCACTATGAGATATACAGTTAGAGAGTGGTTGAGCATTACCTCTGTTTCACTCTTTTGTTGAGTATTTTAATCTTGGCCTCTACCCGACATTAATAGAATAAAGTCAAAACGAGACAGGGTTCGGAGCCAATTTTAGATTCTTTCTTTTTCTAACCCTCCTCGGTGTCTTCCCCCTTTATCTACCTGAGGGCGAGAGCGGCATCATCGAGAAGATCTCCGGCAAAGAGCCCCCCATTGGGTGGTGCCCGTCAGACATTGCAGCGCCAGTCTGACGAGGAGCTTGTCCGATGATGAAGCATGACACCCAATTGGGTGTGTGAGGACTCGTGCTCCTGAGTTATGGGACCCTAGAGCACTCATCCTGCAG
Source organism: Pleurodeles waltl (assembly GCF_031143425.1). Classification (NCBI taxonomy): domain Eukaryota; kingdom Metazoa; phylum Chordata; class Amphibia; order Caudata; family Salamandridae; genus Pleurodeles; species Pleurodeles waltl. Next base: position 338,717,782 of record NC_090445.1, read on the forward strand.
TCCCCTGGCTTTCTTAGGAACAGTGTATTACGTTACTATTAAACTTGCATTGGAGGATATACACTGGACCTTTATCCCTCCCAATCCCCCCTTTCTTTGACGTGTTTAGTACAGCAGCTTTGCTGTGGGATTAGTTTTGAGTCTTTTTGCAGACTTCCCTAATGATGGATAATTTCCAAGGGCTAAGCTTTGACGATGACATCGTTTCAGCAATTCTACAGACCCCTTCCATTCTGGCAAATGAGGGTGCTGGACCTTCGGGTCCCACAAAAGCAGAATGGGATAAACTGTCCTCACTGAAGCGAGACTTGATTAAAACAGTACTTCATGGGACAACCATGACTGAGTACCTGAGAGCCAATATAGCCCCCAATGGACTAATTGTATCCAATATGCAACGGATCTTCCTACAAGACTTGGTCTTTAGGAAGGATTGGGCACAAATAGCCTGGAAGTGCACCCGCGATTGGTTGGTACTTATCATCAATACCTCCAGGCGACTAGCAGAATCCATGGCTGTGCAGATCTCCTTTATGGAGAACACACTTAAAACCACAGTATCCATCACAGCGTTTAAGAGCCGGTTAGCGGAAATCAATGCCGATTTGAATGAGTCAAAAGAATTCTTGACCCAGCAGAAAATCACTAAATTACAGAAAGACATCGGCAAGTTCTGTTGTGAAAAAGTCTATCCCTACACCAAGGAAGACTATTCTGTTGACACTCAATCCATCTCGTCAGATGAATCTACATCGTCTCTTAGAAGACCCCGGAAATTCAGCCATAGCTCTTCATCCGACGGGTGGAGCACGGATGACGAGAGACCTCAACCATATTTCCAATATCCTCAATATCATCCTGGACCACCAATGGCCTGGCAACAACCCTTCCCCTTTTATCAACCCCGCCATATGTTACCTTACATGCCTTTTTTAGGCCAAGGCAGGGGCAGGGGAAGAGGCAGAAGACGAGGAAGAGGAAGGAGAGTACATTGGGCTCAGGAGGAACCCCAGATGGTCACTCGCAGCCAGGGCAAAGTGCAACAACCAAGGACTTAGTTGTCAACTTATCTGACAGACCCCTTTCCCCTGAGGAAACCATGGTGTTAAATAGAGGTTTGGGGTTTGTTCCAACCCCCAAAGAAGACTTTTTCCGCCTTCAATGTGAAATGGCACAATTCTTTAGGAAAATTAGGCTCCAGTCCTTTTTCAAAGACCAGCCTACCGATGGTGCCCCTCTGGATTCGGGCCTTAGAAAACCATCCAAATTTACGCCCCCCACAACTGCAACACCTTGTGAGATTTTGGCATTTGAAAAGGCGGTCGATACTGACCTTAACAGATTACGACCTAAGCATCACTTCTGTAACTTATCCAAAGATGAGAATGACGCTCTGAAGAGGCTGGCAGCTGATAGCAGTATTACCATCAAACCAGCAGATAAAGGCGGAGCTATAGTCATATTGAATTCAGTTGACTATAGACAGGAATGCCTCCGACTTCTTAGTGACTCTACTTACTATGCACAAATTACCAATGACCCAACCACTCGAATTCAAGCAGAAATTAGAGGTATGATAAATGAGGCTGTCGGTAATGCATGGATCACACAAAAAGAAGCTGATTTTCTAGACACACCATGTCCTAGAATTCCATACTTCTACTGCCTCCCGAAAATCCACAAAGGGAAAACCCCTCCCCCTGGTCGCCCTATAGTCTCAGGTATAGGCTCGATTCTTGAACCCCTCTCGACTTTCTGCGACCATTTTTTGCAACCTCTTGTACAGCAATCTTCCACTTATCTGAAAGACACTAAAGATGTTCTCAAGCTGATTGAATCTATCAATACCACAGATATTGTTCAAGCATTGATCACTTTAGATGTCGAAGCACTGTACACCAATATCCCACAACAAGACACTTTGTCAGTAGTTGAGTCAGCCCTGCTCGCTGCTACTCTGCAGTCTACCACACCTGTACATTTTATCATGCATTGTGCCTCCCTAGCCATGACAGAGAACTTTTTCCAGTTTGAAGATCTGCTTTTTCATCAAATTCGAGGGACATCAATGGGTAGCACTTTTGCTCCAAGTTTAGCATGTCTCTATATGTATGACTTTGAAAAACGATTCATACTACTTGATTCCAACCCGTTTTACGGCAACATTAAATTGTGGCGCCGATACATTGACGACATCTTGGTCATTTGGCAGGGCCACATTGACGAAGTTACAGCCTTTACTACTTGGATTAACAATTTGGATCCCTTTTTACACTTTACCTCCTCGGTCTCAACCACCACGATCCCTTTTTTGGATCTAGAGATCAGCATGGATGGAGGCAAACTAAAGACCAACACTTATCATAAAACTACAGATCGTAATAGTTTATTACTATATGACAGTTTCCATCCTAAAGCGCTCAGGGATAACTTACCTTTTGGTCAGTTTTTGCGGTTACGCCGCAACTGTTGCAGCATCCGGTCCTTCGACTCACAAGCCACAGAACTAAAACATAAATTAGGTGACCGCCACTATCCCACCAATGTGGTTAATATCGCCTACAAACGAGCCAAATATAGTGACAGAGAGTCACTACTCCATACGGCCCCTAGGTGTCCAGTGAATCAATTAACTTGTGTCACTACCTTCACACCACTGTCCAACACCATTAAGAAAATCGTCAATAAGAGATGGAATATCCTGTGCAGTGGCGGCGAGAACATCCCAAAGCCACTGTTTGCGTTCAAAAGGACGACTAATCTGAAAGATATACTGATCCATACGCGACCTAAACCACAGGCATTATCCAAAAGACAAGGGACATTGTGGGACTTACCTCCAGTAACTGGACACTACCCGTGTGGTAACTGCAACGTCTGTGCACTAACGAAACGATTAGACACTCTTGATCTAGCACCGATAGGCAACTGGCGACTGCTCAAACATACTAACTGTAACACTACGTTTTGTGTCTATTTGATCACTTGTCCTTGTGGCCTACAATATGTAGGGATGACCACCAGAGCAGTCAGAATTAGAATCAACGAACACCGCAGCAATATTCGCTGTGGACGAACTTCGACGAAACTTAGTATTCATTTCATCGAGGTACAACACAGCCCGGATGACATGTGGTGGGTTGTATTACAAACATGTGCCAAAAAAAGCACTGAATCCCTTTTTGAACTGGAACAGCGCTGGGTGTTTAAATTGGGGACGCATCGGAAGGGATTAAATGACGACATCCCATGGACGAGCTTCCCTCGCTGATCTTCTGACTTTATTTATCAATGGGGGCACACGACATTTATGAGAGACTCCATGACTATGTGACATTAAGATCAAATATGAGCTTCGTTAATTCCTTTGACAAGATTAGGACCAGTCAGTACCTGCAGTCTTAGGATGTGTTATCTCCGCCCACTAGAGAGGTACCTAGTTTGTTATATACCCTTGACTATTATATCGATTGACTATCATTTCTATAAAAAACATACATTGTGTTAATGTTTGATGCCAAGATGAGCAATATTGTACACCCGTAGTCCTAGACTCCATTAGTTTTTATATCCCTCCTTAATAGAATTGCATTATGTAGGCTATGTGCCTCGAACTACCATCAATACACTAACGTCTGGGCTACCCCACCTTTTAATAATGGCCGCCATCTTCGGCTTCTCAACCCAGTATTAATCTAAGTCCATCTTCGATTTCTACGACCGGCCGTGCTGCCGGGGACGCGTTTGCGTCTCCTAGCAACGCGCGCACCGGCTTTCAATTTTCTCATCTAGCGCGTGTTCTTATGCGGCCCCGGTCGCGTCTCCCAGTCATCTACGGGAGCGCGACTAGGGTAGGTGTATCCACCCGCAACCAGGCATCCACAAGTAAGTGCAGTATAGCCGACGCTACGTGTGTTTCTAAAACTCTGCTCGAGTGTCAGAATAAGAACGCTTTACAGCTTGTCTGATATATCCTCCCGGGCTCTCTATAATTATAGTATGCTGGCTCCCCATACTTGTGATGTATAACGTGACAACTTATGTCTAACTGAGTGGTGCTTTGATTATCTTGAATCATGTTCTGGTCTACTTTTGAATACCTAAACAACTATAATTATTTTCACTCGCTGATATGGCTCTTCATTTGGGAATAGTGAATGATTACGAAGACGGTATATCATAAGTTACTATTCTTATGATAATGCTAGTTTCAGCACATTTCAGTCCTAAATGCTGACCTGATACTCATTGGAATATCTATATGGGATATAATGTTGTGACTTGCTGATTACTGTGACAAGGGAATGTACATTGTCCATATTGCAAACAATGTGATTCATCCCCATGTTTTATTGCTTCCTATGCAACGATTAGTTTGGTATGCGCATCTGGCTGTAGGCCCGCGTGATCCCAGGAAGCCCTTACTCTAAATGGGAGGGTAAGCATATATACATTGTCTCACTTCTTCCTTTTTCCCTTTTCTTTTGGCATGGATATGTTATCACCACACTATCACCGTTTGCCACACAGTTTATCACTCACTCTGTTTTTATTAACTCTTCAATTAATGTATTGATATTTTCCAGGGCGACGAATAGGAACAGAATTTATGGCCACAATGGACTATTGTAAGTGACTGACGTTATCTAATGTTTTGACTGTCAGTTCTGATTTATAATTAGCCAATTTAGCTTACAGTTGGAGGAGTTTCGTTTACACTAGGTCCTGAGGAAGCGTCATTGGATCCATATGGACCGCTGAGACGCGAAACATGTCGACCCAATACAGAGGTGGGGTCCTGTAGTTTCCTGACCCCTCACTATGAGATATACAGTTAGAGAGTGGTTGAGCATTACCTCTGTTTCACTCTTTTGTTGAGTATTTTAATCTTGGCCTCTACCCGACATTAATAGAATAAAGTCAAAACGAGACAGGGTTCGGAGCCAATTTTAGATTCTTTCTTTTTCTAACCCTCCTCGGTGTCTTCCCCCTTTATCTACCTGAGGGCGAAAGCGGCATCATCGAGAAGATCTCCGGCAAAGAGCCCCCCATTGGGTGGTGCCCGTCAGACATTGCAGCGCCAGTCTGACGAGGAGCTTGTCCGATGATGAAGCATGACACCCAATTGGGTGTGTGAGGACTCGTGCTCCTGAGTTATGGGACCCTAGAGCACTCATCCTGCAGTCCCCTGGCTTTCTTAGGAACAGTGTATTACGTTACTATTAGATGGCAATAACCTCTCTTTATTATGTTGCACACAATATGGCCCATGAGGAGCAACCGGGAGCACACACGCCAGCCGGAGTCCCCGCGCTCAATTCCCTGTCCTCCTCTCGCCGCCCCCCGACGTCACAACCATCCTCGATATCGGATTGGCCATGACGACAGGAGGCGACCTAACAGAGAGGGAGGACTACATTCTGTTCCCCACATCGCGTACGTTAACTCACGTACGACATCTCCCCTCTTTAACAAAACAAGAAACCTATGGAACTTCATCTCATAACAAAATCTTCGAACCTCTTGGAAGCTCGGATATGCCTCATTGGCCTGCTCGGAGTAATATACTGGGATGAACCCACCCTGCCAGCGCCTGTACCATCTTGGCCTGAACTCATTACGTTGTGACTGTCGCTCTTCACAGGTTCGGGGCTGCTACCGTTCCGGCCTTCGGCATCCACGATGCCACGCCATGCTTTCTCACACCGATCTGCACTTCCATGTCTGGTCCCCCCTCGCATAGGGGACGTATTCCCACACTTATCATCACCAGTGACTACATCCCTGGCCTCGTGACTTTGCCACTCATACATATTGTCAGTGCTCTCGGCCTCACACATATGACTACCTCTCATGATGATTTCCTCTTGACCAGCCTTGAGCCTGACGATGTCGTCCTTGCTACGCCATCCCCCTCCTTCCAAACAGACTGCTCCTCTTGTCACTCCTTGCACACGTACAGGGGTTTGAAATACAGATTCTCCTTTCATCACCTTGTTATGTTTCTTCACCAGTACCCAATCCCCCTGCACTATATCTTTAGCTTTGGCTCTGTTCACCACGTCAGCATACCGCTTGTTGCTTTCCTGTTTAGCCACGATTCTTTCTTTGACTCTCAACCTCTCATCAGGTACCACCTCAATTTCCTCCCTCATGTCATACCACTTATTGAATTTGGGGGTGAGCTCACTCATACACCTTCTCCCTCTCATCAAGTAGAACGGAGTGTGCCCCGTAACTTCATTAGGCGTGTTATGAAAAGTGTGCACCTTGTCCGCCAGAAACGCTTTCACATCCATGTTGGAGGCGACTGCCTGTTGCACGCCCTCTTTGAGGAACCTATTCATCCGCTCAACCTGCCCATTGCTCTTCGGGCTGTACAGCGGGGTCTTCTCTTGCTTTATCCCCAACCTGGACAGAAAATCCTTCATCTGCCTGGACACCAGCTGGGTGCCATTGTCGGACACCATGATCTTCGGCTGCCCCTCAATCGCGAAAATTTTCTTCAGCGCCTTAATCACTCGGTCAGTGGTAACCTCCCTGACGAACTTGTAGTGGATCCATTTGGAGAAGTAATCCGTGAGAACGATGAGATGTCTACAATCGTCTGGCAGCAAGTTAAATGGGCCCGCGAAATCAATGGCAATCTTGTTCCATGGGCCGGCAGGAATGTCCACCAGCTGCAGCTCCCCTTTCGCCGTCTTCCAGTGCTTGTCGGCCCTTAAACACGGTCCGCACCGATCTATGAAGCTGCTGAGGTCGCTGCACATCCCTGGCCACCAGTAGTACTGCTTGAGGAGATTTTTGGTAGCGGTACTGCCCGGATGGCCCTTATGGGCAATCCTGATTAGCTTGTCTCTCAAACCTTCCGGAGGCACAAACAGCTCGTGTCTCTTCACAAAGCCGCCCTCGATGGTGAGTTCAGAGCTAACCTGTTGGAAACTCCTGAGTGCTCCGTGCAAGTTCCGGACCGGGGGCCAATGGGCCGTCATGTGGTCCATCACCCTACGAATAGTCGTGTCCTTCTCCTGAGCCGTCAACCATTCCTCCTCAGATATGGATCCCTCGCAAATGGCTGTTGCGTCAACCATTGCCACCACGCATTCCGTGTCATCCAGCGAACTGTCCTCCTCACCCGTGACCGGCATGCGCGATAGGCAATCCGCCCTGCAATTGAGGCCACCCTTGATGTGTCTGATGATGAAGTGATATTCTTGCAGTTTGGACAGTAAACGTAGGAGCCTCGAGCTGGCTTTTCCATTGCCGCGTCCTTCACCGTCCATCATATATATCAAGGGTTTGTGGTCAGTGACCAGTTCGAACTCCCTGCCCCACAGATAGTTCCTCAGTTTCTCCACGGCCCAGACGCACGCAAGCGTCTCCCGCTTGATGGTGCTGTAGTGCTTCTCTGCATCACTCAATGACCGGGATATGAATGCGACTGTGTTCTCCTTCTTCCCTTGGAACTGGCAAAACACTGCGCCGATACCCTTGGCGCTAGCGTCAACCGTGATCACGTTCCGGAGGTCCTTGTTGTACGGCTGTAACACTGGAGCCGCCACGATGGCCTGCTTGACGGATTCAAAGGCAGCGCTTTGTTCCTGTGCCCACCTGTATTTTTCGTTCTTCCGCAGCAGTTTCCTTAGAGGCTCCACGGTGGTCGCGTATCTTTGCATGAATTTGGAATAGTATTCACTGAGCCCCAGGAACGATCGCAAAGCGTCTTTGTCTCCTGGACCGGGGGCATCTCGTATGGCCCTCACTAAGTCATCTTTAGGCGCAATGCCATTTGGGGTAAGCACATGCCCTAAGTATTCGATCTTCCCTTCCATGAACTTGCATTTGTCCTTGGAGACCGTCATCCCCTTTTTTCGCAACACCTCCAGCACTCTGCCTAGCAGCTCCAGGTGCCCCTCCTCATCTTCCGTGTGGACCAGAATGTCGTCCTGGAAGGCTTCAACTCCCTTCATGTCGCAGAAGAGCAGGTCCATCAGCTTTTGGAAGACGCCCGAGGCCGATGCAAGGCCGAACGGAAGACGGACGTACCTGTATGCTCCGAACGGGGTAATAAAGGTGGTCAATTCCTTGGAATCTTCCGTGAGACATACCTGGTGATATGCGGACTTCAGGTCTATCAGCGTGAAGAACCTCGATCCTGACGTGGAAGATAATATCTCCTGAATGTTGGGCAGTGGGTGGCAGTTCAGCAGGATATTTCTGTTCAAGGATCGCAGGTCCACACACAGCCGAATGTCCCCTGTCCTCTTCTTCTTGGACACCACAATTGCGGACACCCACTCTGATGCGCCTGCTTCCTCTATCACTCCTTCCTTTTTCAGACTATCTAGAACAGCCTTCAGCTCCCCCCTGACAGAAAGGGGAATCGTTCTGACCTTGTGCTTAATTGGCATGGCACCCTCTTTCAACCGTATGGCATGCACGAATCCTCTTACACATCCTACCTTGTTTTCAAAAACGGAATCAAATTTGCCGAGGACCTCAGCTAAGCCTTCATGCAAATCATCAGGCCGCACGTAGTTGACCCAATCATCCCTCAGAACTATGGGATCATCAGCCCCAGGGATTAGCATCACACCCAGCTTCGCCAGGTCCTTCCACCCCACAAGGCTCCTCCCTTTTTCAGCCACATATATCTTCGTTCTCACCGTACGCCCTCGAAAGGTGAGGGAGTCCCAGAAGTACCCCATCATCACTATGTCGTGGTCCCCGAAGGCCTTTGGATTTACATCCGTCTCATGCAGTTGCACATCCTGCCATTTCAAATCAAATGTCCTATCAGAGATCAGGGTAAGAGGAGAACCAGAATCAGCCGTAAATGGTAATTCTACCGCACCAATCAGGACGGAGCCAATAGGCCCCTTCACTCTACCGTCCTCATCATCAATGGACAGCACGATGTCCGCATCCGCATCCACGTCACTATCGCTCACCGAGCTCACTTTCATGCCCATACTAGATTTCTTGGCTTTACACACTGCCGCAAAGTGGCCCACCTTCCTGCATTTAGAGCAGCTTTTGGACAGGGCAGGGCAGGTCCTGCTGTCCGCCAAGTGGTCCCTTGACCCACATCTAAAACAAGCGAGCTGCCTCCTGCCTCCCCCTCTATCGCTCGCCGCCCTGTCTGGAGTCTTGGGCGCATTTTTATGTCTGTCCTGCACATAGAACACATTTGAAGCCTGACTAGTGCTCGCCAGTTCCTTAGAGGACACCATGGAGCGTTCCACTGCCTTTGCAATGGCCACCACTTCCTTCAGTGAAGGGTTCCTGCAAGAAAGCAACCGTTCCTGCACCTTCTTAGAATGGCAGTAGAACACCACCTGGTCCCTGATGTAGGTATCAGTCATCTCCGCAAATTCACAGTCTTGGGCCAAAACTCGTAGACATGCAATATACTCTTCGATAGTCTCTCCTTCCTCCTGTTTCCGCAATGCAAATTTATGGCGCCCCACCATGATGTTACACTCCTCAGCATACTGCAGCTCAAGTCGCTTAACCGCCTCCTGGTATTCATTCAGAGGAGCGGTGGCCCCCGGGGAATTCACATAAACCGGCAAGCTATCGAAAACCTCCTGGCCAGCCTTCCCCAACAGTCCGAATAACAGCGACTTTTTCCGCTCGGGGCTATACCCCTTGCCATCAATGGAGACGATATAGTTCTCAAATGCGCGCAGCCATCCCTTCCATTTCATGCACGGCTTACCAGGAGAGTCCAGGAAGAGAGGGGGCATGCAGATATTGACGGGCTGCGACATGACCGGAGAGCGGGCACCACACCCGGAGAGGCCATGTGGAACAGGAGCAGCAGCAACTCTGGAGGCTCCTAGACAGCGCAGAAGGATACCCCAGCACACAGGGTAGCAGGAGACCACCAGCACACCGGCCACTTTTCAATGAGGTACATACGAGCTGACAGGAAACCCGGAGCACGGGCTCACTGCCTGGGCCTCACGTGGCAGGGGTCGCCAAAGATCAACACACATAGAGCCCCCCCGCAGCAGCTCACCGGAGGCAGTGCACGTGGTCACCAGGGGCACAGCGCGCGATCGCGCTCAATAAGCGGCAGCCGTCAAGGCAGGGCCCGGCAGTAGCGGAAAGCATCCAGCAGGCAGGAGCAGGGGCGAGAGGTCACCGAAGATGGAGTTCATTCACGTGGCATCAGGCGAGGAGATATCGGCGCGCGCCAGCAGCAGCAAGGAACACCAGGCGCGCTGGACTTCACTCGTGGGCCATAGGAGAAGCTGTGACCCTCGTCGCCATTTGTAGTGGCATCAAGGAGGGAGGCGAGACGGGTTAGATGGCAATCACCTCTCTTTATTATGTTGCACACAATATGGCCCATGAGGAGCAACCGGGAGCACACACGCCAGCCGGAGTCCCCGCGCTCAATTCCCTGTCCTCCTCTCGCCGCCCCCCGACGTCACAACCATCCTTGATATCGGATTGGCCATGACGTCAGGAGGCGACCTAACAGAGAGGGAGGACTACATTCTGTTCCCAACATCGCGTACGTTAACTCACGTACGACAGTATTGAGTATATATCGCACTCCATGTAAATGATTACTCTCTAGCTTCTTAATTTTTCCACACAAAATAATATCAAGCCATGAATCATTTCCTGGAGTACGATTTCGTAATTTATGGACATAGCAATATTACAAACCAGTAGGTGGTTATAGTTAGGACCATGTTTCCATAGGAAAATCATATAATTTTTTGCCTTGCCTATATATTTGACCTTATTTGACCTTATTTGACAAATCTTCTTGAATTTTACCAAAAAAAAGTGTGTCAGTGATTCTTGTTTGCCATGGAAAGTTTTGGGATGATCCGTAAAGTGGGGTCTCAGAAAACAGGGAGGGGTCAAAAAACGTGCGTTTCCCATTTTAATTTCCATAGAAGTTTTGAACAAGACTACAGCTTGAACCGCTGGATGTAATCACACCAGATATGGCAGAAAGCTAGATTTTGTTTTGCAGATTGTGGTTTTCGTTATTTTATGTAAATCTGTTCATTAGTTTTTGAAATGTTAAAGGGAAAATACGTTTGTATATCTGTGGCCAAAGATCCATCGCAATGTTTTTGCAGCGATTGCAGTGAATTTGTGAACATGTTTGTTAACAGGAATGCTTTGTTTGGCTGGTCGCAGCCTGACCTGAAAGTTGCGGCCTCCATTTTAGGTTATGGGACACGTCCCCGGGGCTGAAAAATAAAGTGAAAAGTGGCATATGGGGAGGGTGGAGGTACCCTGACCCCAGGGCAGTGATATAGGTGTCTTTGAGGGTGAAATTCTGGCCTTAAAATGTTTTTTTCACTAATACATTTGCAACATCAGTGCAGCCTCCCCGTGTAATGATGCAACAAATTTGCGAATAATGCAAAAAAAAAAAAAACATTAACAGTCATTCATCCACCAAATAATTTGTTCATAGAAGAACTCAGACACTCATGCACCAACTCACAGAGCCCTTAGCAAGGCATACACCAAGTTTCAGACCTACTCAGACACTCACGCACCCACTCACACACCAACTCAGGCCCTCATGCACCAACTGACAGACCCACTGAGACCCTAATGCACCCACTCATAGACAAACTGAGACCCTGACACACCCTCTTACGGAACCACTCGGACACTGATGCACCCACTCACAGATTCACGCAGCTACTCATAGACCCACTAAGTAACTCATGCACCCCCTCACAGACCCACTCAGAGACTTACACACCCACTCAGGTACTCACACACCCACTCTCAGACCCACTCAGACACTAAGGCACCCACTCACAGACTCATGCACCCACTCACAGACCCACTCAGTGACTCATGCACCCACTCACAGACCTACTCAAACACTGATGCACCCACTAACATATCCACTGAGACCCTCATGCACCCACTCAAAGACCCACCCAGACCCTCATGAACCCACTCAGAGACCCATTCATACCCTCACGCACCCACTCACAGACCTACTCTGACATTTATGTACTCACTCACAGACCCACTCAGACTCATGCGCCCACTCACAGATCCACTCAGACACTCATGGACCCACTCACAGACATACTCAGACTCAAACACCCACTCACAGACCCTCACACACCAACTCACAGAGACACTCTCACACCTAGAGACACCCTCTCACACCGACTCTCACACACAGACACTCTCACACCTACTCTCAAATCCACATAGACCCTCTCACACCTACTCCCACACCCAGATACTCTCACACCGTCTCTCACACCCAGAGACATCCTCTCACACCTATTCTCACACCCAGACAGACAGGCCCTGTGGCCAACCCCTAACCGGGCACGGTGTGGGCTGGGTGGTTATAAGGGTTTGCTGCAGGCCAGACCCTGCGGCCAACCCCTGCAGTGCACGGCCTTGGGTAATTATAGGGGCTTGTTGCAGGGCCCTGCGGCAAACCCCTGCCATGCACGGCCGAAGGCTATGTGCGGCGGTGGATGGATTAATGTATAGTAATTAAAATTACTTTACGTAAAAAAAAAAACATAGAAATTCACTGAAAAAAACAAAGGTTTCAGGGACATTATAGTTAGGAAATAAAATTAAAAAACCCTTAAAACATCACTTAGAAAAAACCAAGGTTACAAGGACATTATATTTAGGTTCTGATTTTACTCGCAGAAAACCATAGAAATTCAGCAGTTATAGTTAGAACAATAGCTATCTGGTAATCCTCCTCCCCGTGCAGATACTCCGGACAAGGAGGAGTTCCACATATGGTGGGCTGCTTTTAATTTCCTTGGGTGGAAACTTCATGCATGGAACACTGAGTTTCTGGTCCTGGATTCACGAAAGATGGCAGTTTGTAACTGGTTGTTGCATACAAACACAGTTATGTCTAGGAAAGAGACCTCCTTCTTACTGATTTGGCCCGTGATTTGAGATTATAGGTATTATTACGCAAAAACTGAATATAGGTCTCCACGGATTCCCTGGTTCCTGTCCACATGATGAAAAGATCATCTATATATTGGACCAATAGGGCTACACAATTGATCAAGATGTTACACTTTTTGCTCCAGGCTCTTCCCACCAGCCAACAAACAAATTTGAAATAACTGGGGGAGATTCACGAGCCCACGGCCGTCCCCTGAATCTGCCTGTAAAATTGCCCTCCAAGGGTAAATATATTATTATGGAGAAAAAATTCAATCAGGTCTGGAATAATATGATTGTGCTCAAAGTATTTAAGAGCTGTACTTAGAGGGCCCTGCTGATTGCCTCAAGCCCTGCTGAATGTTTGACACATGTATAAAGACTAGTGACATCTAGCTTAATCATTAAGAAGTTCTCATTAAGAAGTTCTCCTCCTACTGGATCCCATCGATCTTTCTCAAATAGTCCTTGGTGTCCCATACATAGGAACTGAGACTAGGTACAAATGAAAATGGATAATGATTAACATACATAAATCAATTTTCGAGGAGGCTCCCCCTAGAGGAGATGCTTGGGTGTTCTGGGGGTTTGGTCAAGTGTTTATGTATCTTAGGTAGATAGTAGAATGTGGGAACCTGAGGGTATTTGCATTTTAGAAACTGTTATTCCTCAAAATCAAGAATACCCCGATCTCTCCAACCACCCAAAAGGTCATAGATTAACCTAATACTTTGTACATACTCTTCTGTGGTTATTGGTACATAGCACTTCTGATCCCCCAACTGTCTCAGAGCTTCTGCCTCATATTGGTCTCTCGTCTGTAGAACCACATTCCACCCCCTCGTCTAAGGGTTTTATGACCAGATCAGGGGTATTTTTCAATGCCATAATAGCCTCCACTGTTCTTGGGTTACGTTACCCCCATTTTTGTCAGCAGTACATAGCTTAGTCAAATCCCTTATTATAGTCTCAAGGAATATATCTATGGCATTATAGGGAGTCTGAGGTATAGTCCGTGACTTAAGTCTGAAGTCACTGGTACCACTTTTTTGTTCAATCCCACAGTCCTCTAGTATTATGGCCATCTCCTTGGCACGCTCTTCTGTCTCTGAATTCCCCAAGTCTTGTGGTGTGAGAAATGTTTCTAAGTCTTTACCACATAAATGATCAAAGGATGAGACCTCCTCTCTACGTATTCGTTGTTTCTCTTTTGGATTCATAGTATGAACTTTCAGCAATTTTAGTTTCCTTATAAACTTGAAAACGTCAATTCCTGTTTGAGTGCAATCAAAGTTGGCAGTAAGGCAGAATGTCAGACCCAAACTCAGTACTCCCTTTTCAGCCTTTGTCAATTCACGGTCGCTCCCCCATGCATGACCACTGCTGCTGTTGCTGCTGCTGTCGTCTCTTCACAGAGCCTACTGGCTCTGTGTTCGAGGCTTGCCTCCACCGGTTGGCACCCGCCTGTGCCTCATCTCTGGTGGCCTAGTGGCCATCAGCGTCTGTCAGGACAGTCTGCCTTCTGTCTCTTTCATTCTCTTTGCTATATTTTGCCTCTTTTTCTCTCTTTGCCTCTTTTCTCTCTCTCCTTTCACCCCTTCTTTGCTCCTGTGCTTTCCCTGCTGCTGGTGCCACCATGGCCCGTCCCCCTCCCTCGTAGCACCTGCCACCCTCTTGCCTCCCAGCTGACCATTATACCCCCCTCCTTAAGGGTGGCCGCTGCGCAGCCACACCAGTGGCATGCCAGAGGCATGCCAAAGGCAAGCCGGTCTGTGCCCGTCCTCACCTGGACCACGCTCAGTGCCACAGACCCTGGATCTCGCACGAGCCGTCGACACGACACCAGGACCCTCCAAGCTCTGAACCCAGAATGCCGAAACAACTGTCACCCTGCCTCCCCCAAGGACACCCACAGACCTTTCTCCTGCAGCCACATCACATTCTCTGCATGCCAAATGCTAGCCCTCACAGCACCAGAATAGTCTCCAAGCCACCTCAAGTGCATCCTCCTTCACGTCCGCTCCATACATAAACACGCCGTGGAGATTTGGGTCCTGGTTGACACCACCCGCCCGGACATTGTGTTTTTCACTGAGACATAGACTAACACAACATCCGGACCGGACATCGCCATTGCCATCCCCAGAGACTACAAGCTGCTATGCACAGACCGCCCATCCAGACGAGGAGGTGGCATAGCCATCGCCCACAAGACCAACCTCTGACTGACGTTAAGCACACAGGAATTCACCCCAATCATGGAGCACCTTCACTTCCAAGTTCACACCACCCTTAAGATGACCACCCTCATCTACAGACCTCCCGGACCACGCCCATTGTTCAGCTGCGCCATCGTCGACCTCATAGCCGCCCAAGCACTCGCTTCCAGCAACTACATTCTCCTTGGTGACCTCAACTTCCACTTCAATAATCTTAGCTACCACAACACCTCAACACTACGTGAGAACCTGGACACAATTGGGCTCAAGCAACGCACACCACTGGACACACTCTCAACCCCATTTTTTCCACCAGCAGCAACATCATCATAAACGACGTGACCCTGCATCCATTTTTCCTCTTAACGCTCACAGCGCAAACCCACTCAATACGTCCCACCCACAGAAAATGGAACCAGATCTTAGAGAAGCAACTCACGAGCACCCTCAGCAACTCCCCATCCCGACACAACAGACACCAACACCTAATCCCGCAACCTCCACCAATGGATCACCAGCAGCGCCGACACCATAACTCCTCTCTAGGCGACTTCAGGGAAACACTCCTGCAAGAAAGCCAGTTAGTTCACCCACTAACTACAGGAATTAAAGTGTTAATGCAGGAGGCTGGAGAAGAAGTGAGGAAACAGCAAATTCCCCGCTAGTCCTGGCCACCTTTATGGCCACCACAAGATCCCACCACAGCCTCATCAGGACCTCCAGGAAATCCACTCTACAGGACCGCATCAACTCCACCACCCACAACATCAAAGAACTCTACAACGTCATTAAAGAATTCGCCAAACCACAAGCTGAGACCACAGACTTCCCTCCATCGCAGGATCTCTGCAACAGACTGGTCACCTTCTTCCACTGGAAGATTCAAGACATCTATGACAGTTTCAGACCCCAAGACTCTCCGAAGCCAACCAACAACATCCCTGCCTGGACCAGCTGAACCCAAATGACTCCTACATGCCTGGACCCCCCTTAGGACAAATGACACTCACTTCATCATGATCAGCATCCACTCTGGAGCACCGACCGACCCCTGCCCGCACTACATCTTCAACAAGGCCAGCGGCTCAATCACACCTGAACTCTGTAAGACCATCAACTGCTCCCTAGAATCAGCAACCTGTCCCGAAGACTGGAAGCACTTCGAGATTCGCCCAATTCTGAAAAAACACACAGCCGACCTGACGGACCTCAAGAACTACCGCCCCATCTCACTGCTACCCTTCCCAGCTAAAGTCATTGAGAAAGCAATATACACTCAGGTATGCCAACACATCGCGGACAACAACAGCCTGGGCGTCTCTCAATAAGGATTCAGAACCAACCACTGCACCCTGAAATCACGCCTCCATGAAACCGGAATTCAAGGTAAAGCCCTCGACTGGATCGTCTCATTCCTCTCCGGCAGAACCCAGAGAGTCCGCCTCCCCCCCTTCCGCTCCGAAGCCACCGACATCATCTGCGGCATCCCCCAAGGCTCATCCCTCAGCCCGACGCTGTTCAACATCTACATGGCCCCCCTCGCTCAAGTGGCCCGACAACACAGCCTCAACATCCTCACCTACGCCGACGACACCCAGCTCATCCTCTCACTCACCAAAGACCCCCACACCGCCAAAACCAACATCCACGAGGGAATGAAATCCATCGCCGATTGGATGAGAAACAACCGTCTGAAACTGAACTCGGACAAGACGGAGGTCCTCATCCTCGGACCCACCCCCTCCGCCTGGGACGATTCCTGGTGGCCCACTGCACTAGGAACCCCACCAACACCATCCGACCATGCTCGCAACCTGGGCTTCATCCTCGACTCCTCCCTCACCTTGTTTAAACAGGTCAATGCAGTTTCCTCCTCCTGCTACAACACACTCTGCATGCTCTGCAGAATCTACAAGTGGATCCCGACAGAAACAAGAAGAACAGTGACACAGGCCCTCGTCAGCAGCAGGCTGGACTACGGCAACGCACTCTATACAGGCATCCCAGCAAAAGACCTACTACGCCTCCAACGTATCCAAAACGCCTCCACCCGGCTGATCCTCGACGTACCCCGCCACAGCCACATCTCCCACCACCTGAGAAACCTTCACTGGCTCCCCGTGCACAAAAGGATCACTTTCAAGCTTCTTACCCACGCTCACAAAGCACTCCACGACACCGGACCAGCCTACCTAAACAACAGACTCAGCTTCTACACCCCCACTCGTCAGCTCTGCTCCACTAACCTCGCCCTCGCCATCGTCCCCCGCATCCGAAGAAAGACCTCCGGCAGCAGATCCTTCTCATACCTTGCCGCCAAAACCTGGAACACCCTCCCCACCAACCTGCGACAGACTCAAGACCTACTCACCTTCAGAAGACTCCTCAAGACCTGGCTCTTTGACCAGTAACACTAGCTCTCCCCCCGCCCCCCCAGCGCCTTGAAACTCTCACGGGTACGTAGCGTGCTTTATAAATTCAATGATTGATTGATTGATTGATTGAAAGTACCCAAACCGCCCTGCTCACAGCCATAGATGACACCCGCTCCCTCTCCGTCAGCGGACAAACAGCATCCCTCATCCTACTGGACCTCTCAGCCGCCTTCGATACAGTGTCCCACCGTACAATATGCGCCAGACTCCATGCGGCAGGCATACGCGGCAAGGACCTTTGATGGACACATTCATTCCTAACAGGCAGAACACAGAAAGTCAGGCTCCCGCCACACCTATCAGAACCCACTGATATCAGCTGTGGAGCACCCCAAAGATCATCGCTGAGTCCCATGCTGTTCAACATCTGCATGATCCCACTCGCCCACATTTTCAGGAACTACAGCATGAGCATCATCTCCTACGATGTTGACACCCAGCTGATCCTCTCCCTAATCGAGAACCCCTCAACAGCCATGAAGAATTTCAGAGACAGGATGGAAGCAAGTGCTACCTGGATGAGGGAGAGCTGCCTAAAGCTGAACTCCAACAAAACTGAGAACCTCATCTTGGGACCATCCCCATCAGCTTGGACGACTCATGGTGACCCTCTACACTTGGCAGGCCCCCACCCCTACAGACCATGCTAGAAACCTCAGCGTCATCCTTGACTCAACGCTCACCGTCACAAGGCAGGTCAACTCGTCACCTCCGCCTGCTACCACAATCTCCGGCTCCTCCGAAAGATCTTTAGATGGATACCAACCGACTGATGGAAAACCATGACACACACCCCAATCACAAGCAGACTCGACTACTGCAACGCCCTCTATGCTGGAACTTCCGAGAAGAACATAAACAAGCTGCAACAAATTTAGAACGCCACCGCCGGACTTTTCTTAGACATCCTCTGCAGAGAACACATCACAGAACACCTAAAGAACCTCCACTGGATCACCATTGAGAAGAAAGAGGATCAACTTCAAACTCCTCGTACAAACCTACAGACCCCTTCACAACAGCGGACCCATCTATCTCAACCACTGCATCACCTGATACTCCCCTTCCTGATCTCTCCGCTTGTCCCAACAGCCACTCACCAAAGTACCCAGCAGAAAGAAGTCCTTGGCTGGAGAAAGATCTTTCTCTTAGCTGTCAGCTAAAGTTTGGAACACCTTACCACCGCACCTCAGACAGTCGCCATTGCTTCCTCAGTTCAAGAAGGACCTCAAGACCTGGCTCTTCAACTGATCTCTGAGGACCCTCCCTAGCACCTTGAGACCCTATGAGCTGCAGAATACCACGATAATGGTACATGCCAATTACAAGGCAGTAATCATTGGCTAATGGGTGCGTTTACAAAAGTAAATGGCAGCCGTGTAGTGTTCACCACACTTTGGCAGTCTTCTGGGTTAGGACCTTAGATATAGGTAAGTAGTAGGTTTTATTGTTGTTCCATACCTATTTCCACTTTATTAAAATAGTAATAGCTAGGCACATTTAATTATTTATTGATTGTAAAAAATACAAAATTACACTGCAGTAGACTATATTTGTGAAATATAGTGTAGGACAGTGCAATATATTTTTTTTAAATTACTTTGAAAAAAAAGAAATTCTAAATAGTGTAGTACTTTCTAGGAAGTACTGGGGTATTGTGTTAATAATTTGTTTTAAAAATGTGAGTATATACATTTTTTACAATACACCGTACCCACTATATTTGTGAAATATAGAGTAGTGAAGTGTATTTATAACTTTTTTACATATTTATATTTTTATAATTGTTTAAGTACTGCAGTACTTCCTAGGTGGGACCACTGTACTCCATGACCGTTTTAAAATGCATAGAAGCTCATTAATAATTTTCCCTACCTATTGTCACTTTTATAAACTGACGAATGACACCCACTCTATCATGGGCAGCATCCACTCGGGAGCCCCGACCGACCCCTGCCCGCACTACATCTTCAACAAGGCCAGTGGCTCGATCACACCTGAACTCTGTAAGACCATCAACTGCTCCCTAGAGTCAGCAACCTACCCCGAAGACTGGAAGCACTTCGAGATTCGCCCACTTCTGAAAAAACACACAGCTGACCTGACGGACCTCAAGAACTACCGCCCCATCTCACTGCTACCCTTCACAGCTAAAGTCACAGAGAAAGCAATATACACTCAGGTATGCCAACACATCAAGGACAACAACAGCCTGGACGTCTACCAATCAGGATTCAGAACCAACCACAGTACCCAAACCGTCCTGCTCGCAGCCATAAATGACATCCACTCCCTCTTCGACTGCAGACAAACAGCAGCCCTCATCCTACTGGACCTCTCAGCCGCCTTCGAAACAGTGTCCCTCCGTACACTATGCGCCAGAAACCATGCGGCAGGCATACGCGGCAAGGCCCTTTGATGTACACATTCATTCCTAACAGGCAGAACAAAGAAAGTCAGGCTCCCACCACACCTATCAGAACCCACTGACATCAGCTGTGGAGTACCCCAAAGATCATCGCTGAGCCCCATGCTGTTCAACATCTACATGATCCCACTCGCCCCCATTTTCAGGAACTACAGCATGAGCATTGTCTCCTAAGCTGATGACACCCAGCTGATCCTCTCCCTAACTGAAAACCCTTCAACAGCCATGAAGAATTTCAGAGACGGGATGGAAGCAGTCGCTACCTGGATGAGGGAGAGCTGCCTAAAGCTGAACTCTGACAAAACTGAGATCCTCCTCTTGGGACCATCCCCAACAGCTTGGGATGACTCATGGTGGCCCTCTACACTTGGCAGGCTCCCCACCCCTACAGACCACATTAGAAACCTCAGCGTCATCCTCGACTCAACGCTCACGATGACCAACCAGGTCAACTCATCGCCTCCACCTGCTACCACATCATCCGACTCCTCCGAAAGATCTTCAAATGGATACCAACCGACTGCCGGAAAACCATGACACACGCCCTAATCACAAGCAGACTCGACTACGGCAACGCCCTCTATGCTGGAACTTCCAAAAAGAACATAAACAAGCTGCAACAAATTCAGAACGCTGCCGCCAGACGTATCTTAGACATCCCCTGCCGAGAACACATCACAGAACACCTGAAGAACCTCCACTGGCTCACCATTGAGAAGAAAGAGGATCAAGTTCAAACTCCTCGTACACACCTACAGACCCCTCCACAACAGCGGCCATCTATTTCAATCACTGCATCACCTGGTACTCCCCTTCCAGACCTCTCCGCTCGTCCCAACACTCACTCACCAAAGTACCCCGCATAAAGAAGTCCTTGGCTGGAGAAAGATCTTTCTCTTACTTGGCAGCTAAAGGTTGGAACACCTTACCACCGCACCTCAGACACTCGCCATCACTGCCTCAGTTCAAGAAGGACCTCAAGACCTGGCTCTTCAACTGATCTCTGAGGACCCTACCTAGCGCCTTGAGTCCCTATGGGCTGCGGAATACCACGATAATGGTACATGCCAATTACAAGGCAGTAATCATTGGCTAATGGGTTTGTTTACCAAAGTAAATGGCAGCCATGTAGTATTCACCACACTTTGGCAGTCCTCTGAGTTAGGACCATAGATATAGGTAAGTAGTAGGTTTTATTGTTGTTTCATACCTATTTCCACTCTGTTAAAATAGTAATAGCCAGGGACATTTAATTATGTATTGATTGTAAAAAATAAAAAATTACACTGTAGTAGACTATATTTGTGAAATATAGTGTAGAACAGTGTAATATGTTTTTTTTTAAATTCTAAGTAGTGTAGTACTTTCTAGCAAGTAATGGGCAGTGTGTTAATTTCTTTTAAAAAAGTGAGTATGTAAACTTTTTACAATACACCGTATCCACTATATTTGTGAAATATAGTGTAGTGGAGTGTATTTATAACTTTTTTACATATTTATATTTTTATAATTGTTTAAGCACTGCAGTACTTCCTAGGTGGGAACACTGTACTCCATGACCTTTTTAAAATACATAGAAGCTTATTAATAATTTTCCCTACCTATTGTCACTTTTCTAAAACGGTCATGGGTAGGGAAAATATAAAACCTACTACGTACCTTTATCTAAGACTCTGTGCCAGAATACAGGCAAAGTGTATTAAAATCAACACAGCTGCTTTTACTTTTGTAAAGGCAAACATACTTTTTCAAAAGTGCTAAACTTAACTTTTTTAATTTTTCCCAAAAATGTTAAGATTCTAATGGTGGGAATACAGCAAGGATTGCAGCCAAAGAGAGAAAGTGAAGCTTTCCTTTAAAAATCCAAATCAAAAGTAAAAAAGAACTGGACAAGGCAAAAGGAGGAGTCTTCAAGACAGAAAGAGGAAGTTTCTAATGTATGTACAGTAGCCTCCCAGTCTCTATAGCACTTTCTTCCTGTTTAAATAAAATAAAAAAATTAAAAACAAAGTGCATTTCATACTTTTAAAAATTCCTAAACAATCTGTTCTGGTAAAACATCTACTCCAAAATGCATTTTGATTTTCCAGCCATTTGAGTAATACATCTACTGAAAATGCTCATTAGTGAGTGCCCACATTAAAGAAATAAATCAGCTCGCATTCGAAACGACTGCTGAACCTTCTGATCTCATTTGCCAAAGGACCAGTGCTCACACTCTTGCATTGTTTCAAAGCTTCCCGCTGTCTGATTTCCCACGAATGGGAGAATCGGTTAGGGAAGGTGGCATAATGGCACTGCAATCAGTAATTCCACATCACAAGAGTAACACAGAATTAGAGAACTACTCCAATTACTCTGGAGTAATTAAAATTACACCCATGCCTAATGAGCACCTGTCTCCCCGGAAAACAGTTTATTGAGCAATATGTTGTGGAGTCTGGCACTCGAAGACCACTCCATTCATCTGGAAGGATCAATGTACTGCCTGCAATGTGAGCCTGCTTGGCAGCTCCTTTCCTGCAACAAAGGCAGTGCTAAGACACTAAACAGGTATATTGGCAATTACCGAATGCAGCTTGGAAACAATATTCATTTTAATAGGTGACATTCCGGCCACCATAGAAAGGCAATTTCACAGTAGTCTCAAACCCCAATCTGACTCAATCAGCAAAATGCTCATTCAGGAATCCGTATTGTTGATGATGTAAGGCAGATCTAAGAGAACAGGATTCTGTGCATTTTACTCTATGGCTCCTTTAATTGCCCAGTTTTGACAATTAAAGGAGCCATAGAGTAAAATGCACAGAATCCTGTTCTCTTAGATCTGCCTTACATCATCAACAATACGGATTCCTGAATGAGCATTTTGCTGATTGAGTCAGATTGGGGTTTGAGACTACTGTGAAATTGTTCGACCTCGCTCCCGCAGCACCCATTAGATCAAGGGTACCTATCAGGTCCATCTGCACACTAACATCAGTTGTCACCTTACTGACAAGATAGTTTATTGTGGTATCCCACCAAAGGGTGTATTCATCCATTGGCTCACAGGTGAGAGGATACAGCACTAATTGGTTCCAATTAACAGCTACTCCAGAGTACTCCCCTAAAATGTAAACTGTGAATCAGATGAGAGCATCACACGATTCAGTAATATGTGATAGACAATCAGTACCTTAATCATGACTTAATTAGAACTTCAACCTTTATCAGGATTAAATAAAGCCAGGTGTCTGTGCAGAGAGGGCAGACTGGGCTCTCTTTTACAACCTTGTCAAGCACATACACTGAAAGAAATTGCTCCAACTACAACACTTATGCTTTGTAACATAGTTGACCAGCTGATCAGTGGTGTTCAAAATGCAATGGCCAAACTACTGACATAAATTTGCCAACTATAGACACTTCAAATTTTAGACCTTTCATCCAACTGAAGCTTTCTTACATGAACACCCTTGGCAGTATTTAATTCTGAAAAACCTGGAAAGCAACCAGTCTGGTTTCCATCATGGGTTCAGAGCAAAGACAGCACTGGCGGGCGTGAGAGAGAAGCTCTTGTGGAATAGTGGTTGATGACTACCTCTCGTTCTGGTAGTACTGGGCTTGTGAGTCACCTTCATTTATATGCTTCTATTAAAGTTTTCCATTGCGCATTCTCATGTGAGAGCATATGAATGTTGCACACTGGACAATTGTTACATACTGCAACAGAGAATGATCACTCTTCAGTGAATAAGACAAACCCAACAGACCAAATAAGCTAGGACAAACAACAGGGTAAGTTTGCAAAGTTATAGGATCTGATTTAGAGTTTGGAGGATGGATTACTTTGTTAAAAACGTGACTGATATCACGTCCGCTGTATTGAGATTTCCACAGGATGTAATGGAATCGTAAAACAGCAGACCGGATATCTGTCACATTTGTGATGGAGTAGCCCCATCCACCAAACTCTAAATCGGGCCCATAGTCTAAACTTGTAAGCTGCTTGCTCAGACTGCCGAACCCCTGGCCTACATGGGGACGGTGCCTCTCTAGACCACAGGCTTCCTTACTCAGGCATGAGGGATGATGTTTTCCCAGGGGGGAAACTTGAAGGGCAGATTGGATTTATTATGCTGTGCTCTAACATAGCTTAGGTAGGAGGACTATATATCACTCCTAGTGGCAGTATGGTGGGACTGTTTTTGTGTTTCACTCTCCTTTTCACAATCTTGCTTTTATTGTGTTTTATCATCCTGCTTATTGCAATACATGCCATTTTATCTAAGATGCAGTTACTTCAAAAACCCTTATTGAACCCTATTGTGCCTCTGCTCGTCTTTGCCTGTGTGAGACTAATGTGACTGAGAGAAAGGGATGAGATCTAATCGACCGCGATTCCTCTGAGGAGTCTTTCTTGTCATGCGCCCAGTTGCCACAATCATCCCTGCTCTTGGGTGGAGATGAGGTGCTGCTAGTTAGCCAGAAAACCCGGATTAGGCTGACAGCCTTCACATGGTGTGGAATCGTACTTAGTCCCCCACAAGCTACGCGATTCTGCCGCCCAAATTCAGTAGCCTCATTAGGATAATGAGAACGTACACAACAGTTTAATGAGGCAACAATAGAGGATACAAAATCATACTTTGTATGAGAAAATGAGTCTGGAAGTAGCATGGAATGTGGATTTCAATGGATTGAGTGTGTATTGTGGCACACATGCCAAGACTGCATTGCCAAAGTTCAGTCTCAATATCATCAGTGTGTGTGCCGCAGAATTGCATTCACAGGTGTGAGGCTTGGTTTACTTAATTCAGTGCCTGCAGCTGTAAGGTAGTCGCTTTTGTGATCCTATTTACATAAGATACCAATGAGATTGGCTGAGAACAAGATACACTCCAATTTTTAAGGATGCTATGTAGATAGTTGTTTGGGACCAAATTGATTCTTTAAGTGTTTAGTGTCATTTTTTAAATTTAATTGTTATGTTTTATTACTTTTTGCATTATAAGTTAATAATTTTCTAAAGTTAGTTACATATAATTATCTTTTAATACATATTTACATTCTTTGATAATATATTTAAATATTTTTGTTGATTTTATTTGAATTTATTTGTTGGTAGGATATCTGTATCTATCCAGTGACACCCTAGATTTGCAGCTCAGCGAGGATGGCACTGTGATAATCCTATGCTTAATGTTTTTGCTATACAAATGGCAAAATACTTTGTCCCTTTCTAGCTTGGCATGGATGGCACTGTCCTAATCCTATGCTTCAAAACTGTGCTAGAGAAACAGACATTTAAGGTCCAGTGTGTAGCCGGTGTTACAGGAGCTGCTCTTCATCTAAACCTGGGAGATACTCAGAGTTCTCCCTTCTTTTTTGCATAATTTAGGCGGCATTCTAACCCGGAAAGGTTTTTCTTTTGGTGTGTCTAGATATCTTTATATATGTATATATCTGCATATTATCTACTGGTGGTCGTCAGTAGGTAGTTGTAGTCAGGACATAGATTCCATATGAGAAGCTTTTTTTTGTTTTGCCAATAACGTTGGTGCCGTTTGACAAACCTTCACAAAATTTTCAAAACTAATACGACAGTTGGTTCAGGTGCTCTCTTAAAGGTTTTGGGGTAATCCATCAAGCGGGGGGCTGAGAAAAAGAGGGGGTAAACATTTTTTTTTCCCTATGCATTTTCTATAGGGATTTTGAAGCAACTATAGTCCGAACTGCTGGACGGGATTACACCAAATTTGACAGAAAGCAAGCTTTTTACCTCAAAAGCATGCTTTTTGTGATTTGGTGTAACCCTGTCCAGTAACTTTAGAGATTTTAAGCAAAAAAGAAGACACAGAGGCTCTGTGGATCCCGGAGATCTCATGCTGGCTGCCTACACTTCAACCAGGAAGTGTTGGTGGCCATTTTGGAGCTCAGTTTCAGCTGAGTCCCAAAAAAAAACATAAAAAAGAAAAGGGTGCAGGATGGGAACACCCTGATCCCCTAACCTTGGGGAATTGGCAGAGGATCCACAAATCTGCTGAAAATGTAAAAAAGAAAAAAAAAATCAAGTGTACTCTCCTGCACTTTTTCTCAATTTAGCCCCCAGGTGGGCCAGGTCTCGGGGGCATATGACAATAATAAAAAAAGGAGGGGGCACACAGGGCCCCCGTCCTAGGGCTCTTTTGAGCCCTGGGGACCACCACCTTCCTGGGGCTTTGTAATTATAGTGGAGGTGGCGCCACGCGGACCTCCCTCCCGGAACTTTAATATGCCCTGGGGACCACCACCTCCCTGGGGCTAAAATAACAAAGATTCTGGGGGGCCACGTGGACTCCCCATACACCGGGGACCACCGCCTCCTTGGGGCAAAAAACATTTGTAAAGTTGGGAGGGGGCTGTGAGTCTGCCCTCCCAGGCCATATACATCCCTGGGGACAATCAGCTCCCCAGGGCAGGCCCGTGTCTATCAATGGAGGGGGCAGCTCAGAGACCCTCCTGGAGCCACTAATGACCTTGTAGATAGCCATCCCTCCAGGGCTGGCTCCTGCTATCTCTTGAGGTGCCCATATTTGGGAGATAGCTGTTTGCTTTCACTTGGCAGGAGCTATGACCGCTCCCACCGAACGAGAGCAAACACTAAGGGCCTAATTTACAAGAACTGACGAATCGACTGTGTTGTAGCAGCAATGCATCAACAAAACTTGCCCTGTGGCAAAAAAGTTTACGACGCCATGGATGTGTCATATTCACAATACGGTGCTCCATGGCATAGGGTCCCAGGATGTGTCAGAAATACTGACGCATCTGAGGGAAGTATGCCGCAATACATCCACTTAAAGACTGATGCATTGCTGAAGTTGGTGTCAGAACTGACGCAACTTCAGGAATGCATCAAAAATCTGAGGCGATGCGTCAGTTCAGATTGCTGCATGGAGCCTAATGTATGAGGACCAATGTAAAAGATTGTAAAATGGTGGAATATCACCTTCTACACTTTTACATTGGTCCTGGATGTAAGAGGTGTTGTATGCAGTATGGATATGTGTCACATTACAGTGGGCATAGTCTGCTTATGTGTATGTACAGACCTGAGTATGTGTGACATAGTGAGTGACATTACAATGTAAGTGAATACAAGTATGCGTTGGAATGTGAAGTGGCAATACATGTATTACCTACCTTATGTGTGTACTTACCTGTTGTCCTTTGGAGAACGCAGGCCTGGACTGGGGACCCCTTCCACCCGGAGAAGTGACAATCCTGGCCTGTAATTTACAAAAAGTACTCAACGTCACGTAGCCTTTGCAGGAATCTGGCCTGGTGTGTGGTGGGTACCTAGGGTACTTACACCTTATACCAGGTCCAGGTACCCCTTCTTAGTGAAGTGTAGGCAGTGTCTAGAAGCCAGGCTCTCTAGAGGTAGCTGTGGATGAGCAGCTAAGGATTATCTAGGAGACATGCAAAGCTCATGCAATACCACTGTAGTTACACAGCACTCACACACATGAAAAAAACACTCAGTTGTACAAAAATAAAGGTACTTTATTTTTGGAACAAATCACCACAAGATACTAGAAAGGTAACCCACTCTTAGGAGGTAAGTAATGCACTAAATATATACACTAGTAGTCAGAAACAGGCATAGAAAAGGTTGGAAAAAATAACCAATAGGGACCCTAGTGGGAGCACAAACCATATACTAAAAAAATGGAATGCGAACAAGGTACCCCCACCTAGGTAAGTAAAATGTGAACAGAGGAGCTGGGAGTACTAGAAAACCACAGAGGTAAGTAACACAGTACCCCTCAGCGACCAGGAATGCAGGAGTAAAACACTGGATTTTCCCCAAACGACCCAAAAGGAGAAAAAGAAGCAAAAGAAGACACCCAGGCAAGGCTGCAAGAAAACCAGCCATGGATTCCTGAAGAAAGAAGACCTGTGGAGAGCGGGGATCAAATCCAAAAGTCACAGTGAAGTCCAGGAGGACTAGGAGCTATTACCCACCCAGCTGTGAATGCAGGAGTTGTTTGACAGTGATGAGGAACAGATCAGCACTGCAGCCCTGGAGCTGGAGAAGAGTTCCTGATGGATGCAGATGAAGCCCCACCCTGGAAAGAAGTTTGCAGACGGGTCTTGGTGCAGGAATTCCACCAGCAAGCCTTGGCAAAGACAAACTCGCCCAGGAGGACTCAACCCAGGAGGGGGAGTCACAGGGGACCCTCAGCATCAAAGAGAGTCCCCAGGAGCAGAGGGAGCACCCACAGGAGTCTCACAGGACGGGGACACAGGAGTTGCAGAAGAAGCCCATGCAGCACTACAAAAGAGGATTCCACGCTTCAGGAGAACCATGCCAGTGCTGTCCTTTATGGATGGAGTGCTGGGGGCTGGAGCTACACGTTGCCTGAAGAAACCTTGGAGTAGATGCAAACAAGCCTTCGCTGCTGCAAGAGACATGGTGCATGGGGGTACTGTCCTGCGTGGAAAGGCATGGGCTTACCTTCACCAAAGTTGGACAGCTGTCAGAGAGGACCACAAGGACTACTCTAGACCACCACCTGTGATGCAGGATCCACGCAGCTCAGCAGGAGAGGGGATCCACGCAGCCGGTCGTTGCTTGCTGTAGGTGCCTGCAGTTGCAGGGAAGTGACTCCTTCACTCCAAGGGAGATTCCTTCTTCTTCTTCTTGTGCGGGCTGAAGAGTTGCAATCTTCTGAGGATGCACGTCTGGGGAAATGTTCCAAAGCTGGCAAGAGATGTGGAAACATCTCTTGCTTTATCATAGCAGCATTTGTCGGTTCCTGGAGGGTCCAGTTGCGGTTCCAGTGGCCAGAAGTCAAAGCAGAGGTTGCAGAGGAGTCCTGCTGGAATCTTGCAAGCCGAATCTGAGGACCCACCCAAGAGAGAGACCCTAAATAGCCCTGAAAGGAGGATTGGTCACCTAATCAGGTAGGCACCTATCAGGAGGGGGCTCTGACGTCATTCGCCTGGCCTAGCCACTCTGATGCTCCCAGAGTTCCCTGCCAACCTTTGAAACAAGATGGCAGAACCCAGGGACGGAGGAGCACTTGGCACCACCCCTGGGGTGGTGATGATAGGGGAGTGGTCACTTCCCTTTCCAGTGTTCAGTTTCGTGCCAGAACAGGGACTGGGAGTCCCTGACATGGTGTGGACTGGTTTATGTGCGAAGGGCATCAAATGTGCCCTTCAAAGCAAACCGGTGGCTTGGGGAGGCTACCCCTCCCAAGCCAGCCTCCTATTTCCAAAGGGAGAGGGTGTTACCTCCCTCTCCAAAAGGAAATCCTTTGTTCTGCCTTCCTGGGCTTGATCAGATCAAGCAGCAGGAGGGCAAAAACCTGGCTAAGGGGTGACACTGACATGCACTGACTCACTTCCTGGTTGTGATGCCATCATGCTGCTCCAGATACAACAATCGCAATTTGTGATTTCCAAATACCGATTTGCTACTTTACCAAATCACTATTTGGTACTCGCTATTTGCAATTGCCAATCTTTGGTAACCGCAACAAATTCAGCGATTGCCTTGTTACATCGCATTTTGCAAATCCCAATTTGCAATTTAGTAAAAATCGCTATTTGGGAATTGCAAATGCGGACCTTCATACATCTGGCCCTATATTTTTGTGATGTACGTGTAGCAAAACTGTACCCCAAAATTTACCTAAATCAGTTCTTCCAGTTTACTGGATTGGAGTCTGTATTAAACCTCAATTTAATTAGGCAACGTGTCTCTGTGTTAAGTCAGCTCCCCAAACATCAATTATCAGAGTAAAACAGTTAATTAAATAATGGAGTTCACTCAATAATTGAGTTATAGATCAATGAAAGGTTAAAGAGTTCAATTACAAAAGGTTTAAAATAAGTGGTGCACAGTCAACGCTGTGAAAGCTCTCAGATGCAAAGTTACATGGAGTATGTAAAAAAAGTCTTAATGGGCAGTGTCAGAACCCGGATGATAGGGCCATGGGGCAAGCATGAGCTACTGGGTCTCGCCATGGGGGCTGAGGCCTTTCACTCCTGATGTCTCAGAGCCTAACCTACAGTAGGTCCTACGCAATTGGGCCCAGTACCCCTTCGGCAATTGACTCCGTATTTGCACAGGTTGAGCAGTCCAAAGCTTCCTTAGAGGGGAGGTAAATACAGGGATTGAACACATGCTCACCGTCACAACTCAAAATATGCGCAGCAGCTGCAATAAATGATCATCCAGCCAAATACTTGCTTTTATGAAAAAGTATTCTATTTTACAGCTACCAACACAAAGGGAAATATGACTTTCACAAACAAATTTCAGGGTCGCCTGAGGTCAGGACTCTAGTGGTTCTATAAGCAATTCTTTGAGTCCCACTTCCTCCTCACTCTAGCGATAGTGGTTATTCCCCATTCACTATAGGCATATTCAGGTGAACCCTCACTAGTAGTCTAGTAGTACTAAAGTCCCAACACTAGTCCTCAATAAAGGTTCAGGTCTGTAGGTTCCCCCCAGTGGCCTCTCTTCTCCGGTGACAATCCGAGCCAGATCACACTTCTTGCTTAGTTCCAGCGACCCCCTCTGACATTGGGTCACTGTCTCTCTGCTGCACATGGGAGCTGTCCCGATAAGCAGAGCAGTGCAACTTGTGACTGCCTCTGCTTAACTCACTGCGGCTACCCATGCAGGACCAGCTGCAGACCTCAGGCTTCACTCTGACTTCCGCTTCCTGCAGTCTCACAATCTCCAGGAGATGAATGGGCACACATACAGAAAGTGATAGATGAAAGCAGACTGTGAAACTGCTTCCACAGCTGCACTGCCTGTTTTTACGTTCTTTTTTTCACTCACAGGGACAGTAATACCCGCTCCATAAGCCTCCTTGCACTCCATCACCCTCCATACTCCCCCCACACCTACCATGGTAGTATTCAAGGGGCGGCGAGTGCGTTTGGGGACTGCTGGGTTACTGGATGCCTTGACACGATGGGCTTATCGAACCCAGAGGTGCTCCGTGGCTTACATAGGTTAATACCTGTAAGCAGCCTCCTTTGTCTGACAGGCTGTAAGGGAATCCCCTGTCAGTCTCATTGGCCAGTGGAGCAGATGAGTGTCACTGAGTAGGGGAAGTCTTCAAGCCATCATCCAACCCTGGCCCTCTCCGACTTGCGTAGCATCAATGCACTACTCTCCGGATCTCCCTGTACCCATCTAGCTCCAGTGGAGAGGGCTCATCATGGCACTATCTGGCTTCTCAGAGTCATAAAGAAATACAAAAACATTACCCCTACCCAGAAGGAGCTTCATTGGCTGCTCCCTGCAATCATATATCATTTTCAAGGCCTGCTGTGTCCCCTATAGTGCAGTAAATACCAGCGCCTCCTTACCTTACTGAAAAACATACCCTGTCCAACTCAACACATGAGGAAGTTAACTTGAAGACCCTCTCAGCTTAGCTTGCAGAGAACTTCTGACCCCCTTTCAGTTCTACCTTCTTCTAAACCATCACCATAGCTACCTGAAGCTCAATGGCAGTAAGATTGGAGTTTGCCAATGTTGCTAATTATAAAAAAGTGTGTAGAATTTGCTACATGCAAGTTCGTAGAATTCGACCTTTAGTAGGAAAATTCTCTAGGCAAAAGGTTTTGTTAAGTACTTTTTTCCACAAAACCTTCTTTCCACGTATTTTCACCTGCAGGTGAAGTTTTGTGTACTTTGCAAAGGCTTGATTTACATTTCTGAGGTGACAGGCCTGACGCCGCCATTTCCACCCACAGCAGATGTTGGGTTGCTGCCCTGCTCTGGTTAGTGCAGGGTTGTGGACAGTGGAAAGGCTAACTAACCATGGGTCTGTGGCACAAGGCCTGCACTATAAAGACATACATGGGCCAAATGGGTAACATCACAGTAGCACTGGTGGCATGGCGTGACAGGTGGTTGCAGCTCCTGAAGACCACCGTGGCTCCCAATGACTCTTTTGTATATAGATCCTAGTTAGAGAAATCACCAGATCCATCACCATGGTCGGGGATGGTCTAGCACCATCATATCGGGTAAACACAGGAGCCAATCCATTTTGATGATAAAACCGTTCAAAATATTGGTATGAAACTTTATTCATCCTGCCTCAAACCCCAGCCGCAACTCTCAACTGACATTACAAGAATCCCACGCCCCAAACATTCCTTATGGAACCCACCAATGTAACATTATACATATGTCTATGAATACAACATATCCTTCCCCTTTCACCTTAAAACAAATTCAATAATGCAAAAATGAAAATTCAAAACATTAGCAACCATTCTACAATTAGCAAAAACTAAATAGAAAGCAAATTATCATTCTACATATGTCAAATTGAAAGCAACCCAACATTCTACATGTCATGAATACAACCTATCCTCCCACTTTCACATAAAACAAGCCCACTTGTAAAGAAATAAAATGCAAAGCAATATTTAACAGAACAAAATTATTATTAAACATAATGGTATGCAAACACCAGAGATTAAAACAAGGTAAGGAACTTATTGTTAGAATTTATTCTTGGACATAATCCTCCAGGTATGTAGGTGGCCTCCGTTCTGTCCTGTCTCTTCAACACTCCAATTTCTTCTCTTCTAAAGTCACCTCCTCCAGAAGCTGATGCCAAATTGTATCAACTTTCCTTTCTTAACAAGGACTGCGTCTCAAACCCATACTCAGTTACTCATCACCCATTAGTATAAAACCACTGCATCCACCATGACTTCTTGAATTGGAAGTTTAAAACTCCCCTCCTTTCAGATACAAAGTCACTGTACGTTTGTTCCATTTTTCCTCATTCTCCAACACCACATGCCACTCATGCACCTCCTTGACCTTAAAAGGACCTCTGCACTTCGATAGACGCCCCCTTTATGCATCCATCCTTCAATTTGGCCCAATGTCCTGATACAATGTTACCTGACGCAGAAACCTGTTGATCTAGACACTTACGTTCATGACTATCCTCCACCCAACTTGGTAGCAATTTGGTCCCAGGTTTCTTACCTCATGACCACAAATGGCGAGCTTAGAAGTACCCTATTTACTGTGGTGTGATGTGCCCATATTAGTTCAATAACAGCATTATGCACATTAGAACCATTCTGCACTGCTATTTGAACACACTTTTTTCCATACGGATTGTCCTTTCAGCAATACCATTGGCTTGTGGGGTATAAAGAGCTGTGCGATGATGTGTAATTCCATTGCCACTCAGAAGTGGCTTAATTTTTCCTGATGAGAGGTGAGTGCCATTATCTGTGATTAACGTATTGGGGATACCTCCCTTTCTAAAAAATCTCCTGCAACATAGTAATAGTACTCCTTGTGGAGATTTTGCACACAAATTTAACTTCCTCTCATCTAAACAAATCCACTAAAACCATGCAAATCTTAAGTTGCTATCCATTCCTGCTGTGGACCAATAAAATTCATACTGACACTGTGAATTACTTCTCTTGGATCCTGAATATGGCTCATCTCATACTGCAAGCCTACTTTGAGCCTCCTGTCACTCTCCTTGCACTCCAAACTTCTCTCTACCCATTGTGTCATTTGAACGTCAATCACTGGCTATCAAAAGTTCTCTTTCATCCTCCTCTTAGGCCTAGTTTGGTCTAAATGGCCCTGATGTTCTAGTTGAATAATTCTACTCCTCAAATTCTCTTGTGGAATATATCTGTCAGCACTCATCAACACACTCTTACCACTCATGATTACTCATCCACAATTGTTACGTGAGGTCTAACCGAAGAAACAGCAGCACTTTCCCTGCATTTCCCCTTTACCACCATGCAGCACACTTCCTTCAATGCTTCAACCATTTCATTCTCATGTACCCATTCCTCCTTTAAAAATATCCTTACACAACTCTAAACCACATCATCCAACCATGTCACAGTACCTTCCTTCTCCATGTCTAACATTGCTTCAGTGTCCTCAATCCGCTAATCTAATGGCACTTTAGAAAGCCCATCCACTTGCACATTTTGCCACCCAGTAATATATTCAACAGTGTACTGAAATTGTTGTGGTTGGGCTGACACCCTGGCCAATCTCTTTGCCAGCTCCTCTGCCCACTGGTGTCAGAACTTTAACTAGTGGTTTATGGTCAGTATGCAATGGCACAATAATTTTGCTCTTTAACCGTCAGTGAATGCAAAGTAAATGCTACTGTTTTCTGCCCTGTGTTGTGCAACTGAGGCAAAACAGCACCGGTCCATGGGCACTGGCATCAACTGTCAGAATGGGACCCAGATTCACATCGAAAGGAACCAGAATTCCTGCTCAACATATTTTGTTTTTGATAGTTTCTAAACACATTTGCTGCTCCTCACCTCTCCTGAATGCACACTGTTAGACCTGACAGCCTTAGGGTAGTCACCCCTAACTTTTGCCTGCCTCCCTCCATTTTTTTGGACACTGTTTTTGCTGGTTTATAGACTCTGCGCACTTTACCACTGCTAACCAGTGCTAAAGTGCATATGCTCTCTCCCTTAAAACATGGTAACCTGGAATCCTACCTGATTGGACTATTAATTTACTTATAAGTCCCTAGTAAGGTGCACTTTATGTGCATAGGGCTGGTAAATTAAATGCTACTAGTGGGCCTGCAGCACTGGTTGTGCCACCCACTTAAGTAGCCCCTTTTTTCTTGTCTCAGGCCTGCCATTGTAAGACCTGTGTGTGCAGTTTCACTGCCACCTCGACTTGGCATTTAAAAGTACTTGCCAAGCCTAGAACTCCCCTTTTTCTACATATAAGTCACCCTTAAGGTGTGCCCTAGGTAACCCCTAGGGCAGGGTGCTGTGTAGGTAAAAGGCAGGACATGTACCTGTGTAGTTATATGTCCTGGTAGTGTAAAAACTCCTAAATTCGTTTTCACACTACTGAGAGGCCTGCTCCCTTCATAGGCTAACATTAGGGCTGCCCTCATACACTGTTGAAGTGGCAGCTGCTGATCTGAAAGGAGCAGGGAGGTCATATTTAGTATGGCCAGAATGGTAATACAAAGTCCTACTGACTGGTGAAGTCGGATTTAATATTACTATTCTAGAAATGCCACTTTTAGAAAGTGAGCATTTCTTTGCACTTAAATCCTTCTGTGCCTTACAATCCACGTCTGGCTGGGCTTGGTTGACAGCTCCTTGTGCATTCACTCAGACACACCCCAAACACAGGGTACTCAGCCTCACTTGCATACATCTGCATTTTGAATGGGTCTTCCTGGGCTGGGAGGGTGGAGGGTCTGCTCTCACACAAAGGACTGCCACACCCCCTACTGGGACCCTGGCAGACAGGAGTAAACTGAAAGGGGACCTGGTGCACTTCTTAGCCACTCTTTGAAGTCTCCCCCACTTCAAAGGCACATTTGGGTATAAAACAGGGCCTCTGCCCTACCTCATCAGACACTTGCTGGAGAAGAAACCTGAACCAGAAACTACATCCTGCCAAGAAGAACTGCCTGGCTGCTCAAAGGACTCACCTGTCTGCTTTCTACAAAGGACTGCTGTCTTGCTGTTGCCCTGCTGCCTTGCTGAACTCTTGTCTGGCTGTGAAAGTGCTCTCCAAGGGCTTGGATAGAGCTTGCCTCCTGTTCCTTGAAGTCTCAGGACCAAAAAGACTTCTTCCTTTCACTTGGACGCTCCGTGCGCCGAAAATTTCGACGCACAGCTTGTTTCGCGGCGAGAAAAACGCCGCACACCGACGCTGATCAACGCGACGCTCTCGGGACGATCGAGACTTCGACGCACAACCTCGCAAGGACAACGCCGCCCGACTTTCCAGGAGAAATCGACGCGACGCCTACCGTGAACGCGAAACTTTGACGCACGGCCTCGCAAGGACAACGCCGCCCGACTTCCGAGGAGAAATCGACGCGACGCCTGCCGTGAGACCAAGATTTCAACGCACGGCCTCGCAAGGACAACGCCGCCCGACTTCCAAGGAGAAATCGACGCGATGCCTACCGTGAGATCGAAACTTCAACGCGCAGTCCCGCAGAACGACGCGCAGCCGGAAAACAAGTAGGAGAATCCACGCACAGACCCGGGACATCTGGTAATCCCCGCGATCCACGAAAAGAGACTGTCTGCGCGCCGGAAAACGACGCCCGACTTCCCCGCGTGGAAAAGAACGACGCAAATCTTTGTGTGCTGAGGAGAAATCGACGCACACACCCTTTTTCCACGCATCTCTTTTCCTGTGGCCCTCTGAGGAGATTTCCCACCAGAAACCAGGTACTTTGTGCTTGAAAGACACTTTATTGCATTCTAAAGACTTAAGACACTTTATATCACTTCCCTGTGATATTTCTACAATTTTCCATTTGCAACTTTATTCTTTTTGACCTACAATTATCCTGATAAATATTATATATTTTTCTAAACACTGTGTGGTGTATTTTTGTGGTGCTATATGGTGGTATTGTATGATTTATTGCACAAATACTTTACACATTGCCTTCTGAGTTAAGCCTGACTGCTCGTGCCAAGCTACCAGAGGGTGGGCACAGGATAATCTTGGATAGTGTGTGACTTACCCTGACTAGAGTGAGGGATTTTGCTTGGACAGAGGGTAACCTGACTGCCAACCAAAAACCCCATTTCTAACATTGGTGATCAGCGGTGAGGATAGGACTTGTATTTGTGCAGTGACATACAGTAGCTAAGTATCTCACTACCTACCCACAGTTGAAGGTCAACTTGGTTTTTATCTCTTTTTGAAAATCCGTTTTTTCCTGACAATTTTCAAAAACTAAATCCTCACTCAACATGTCTCTGACTGGGTCTCAGACAGGGGACTTTGACCTAGTCCAGTTGGATACATACACGGTCAAACAACTAAGAGGATTCTGCAGGGCATTAAGGGTACCCACCCAAGGGGCCTCCAGAAAGGAGGACTTTCAAGTGGCGCTGAGGGCCTGGGCAGAAGCCCATTTAGAGGATGATGAGGAAGGGGAGCCAGAAAATGGCCCCTCAGAAGGATTTTCACTATCTATGGATGGTGTTACCACTGCAATTGTGCACCCTTCCAGACCAGGGAGCAGTGTCTCCATGCAAAGCCTGACCGCAGAGGAAAGGAGAGAGGAAAGGGAGTTCCAATTGCAAATGGCAAAACTGAAAATTGAGGCGCAACAGGAGGAGAGGAGGGCAGAAAGAGAAGCCAAACAAGCTGAGGCTGAAAGAGCAGCCAAACAGATTGAAGCTGAAAGGACAGCCAAACAGATTCAAGCAGAAGCTGAAAGGGCAGCCAAACAAGCAGAAGCTGAAAGAGCAGCCAAACAAGTGGAAGCTGAAAGAGCTTTGGCTGAAAAGAAACTATTGTTGGCTCATGAACTGAGTCTCAAGGAGCTGGAGATCAAGGCAAGACAGTCTGAATCCAGCAATAATGGTGGCAGCATACAGACAGGACCTGCTGGAGAAAAGAAGGTTCGTATACCCAAAAATGTGGTGCCCAGTTTTGTGGTGGGAGATGACATAGATAAATGGTTAGCTGCTTATGAAGTTGCACTAAGGGCTCATGAGGTTCCTGAAGGGCAATGGGGGGTAGCTATGTGGGGTTATGTGCCGCCATTGGGGAGGGACACACTTCTCACATTGGATCCACCGGATCAAAACACATACCCACTCCAGAAAGCCACTTTACTTGCCAAGTTTGGGCTGACCCCTGAGGGATACCGTCAGAGGTTCAGGGACAGCACCAAACAAACCACACAGACATGGGTAGATTTCTTTGATTTCTCTAGTAAGGCACTGAATGGATGGGTGCGGGGCAACAAAGTAGCAGATTATAAAGGTTTATATGACTTGATCCTGAGAGAGCATATGCTTAATGTTACTTATACCGATTTGCGCCAGCACCTAGTGGATAGTAAGCTGACTGATCCCAGGAAGCTTGCTGAGGAGGCGGACCTCTGGGTTAGCACCCGAGTGTCCAAAAAGGTACCTGGGGGGGACTCCCACAAAGGTGGTCAGGGTTCCCAACAGAAGAAAGAGGGGGGAGATAAACTTACAGATAAGGAACTCTCTAAAGGCCCCCAAAAGAATTCCCAGGGAGGGGGTGGCAACCCTTCCTTTTCCAAATTTGGGAAAAAGCCAGGGACATTTGACAGGTCAGGAAAATCTAGCCCCAAATGCATGGAGTGTTACCAATATGGTCACTACAAAGGTGATCCACAGTGCCCCAAGAGGGCACCGTCCACTACCGGACAGGCACCTGGGTTGACTAGTGTAGCACTCGGGGGGGAGATGGACCCAACTAGCTTTGGGGAGCAGGTAGAGATTTCCCTAGTGTCCCTGGGAGAAGGAGAAATGGTGCCCAAGGCCCACATGCCCAGAAATACTTCCAAGTACCGGCAGTGGGTCACCATTGATGGGCAGAGGGTGGAGGCTCTGCGTGACACAGGAGCCAGTATGACTACTATCAAGAGTCAGCTGGTGTCAGCAGAGCAGATAGTACCTAATACATTCCACCAGGTCAGAGTCGCTGACAATCGCGAGAGTCACCTACCGGTGGCTCTGGTTCCCTTTGAGTGGGGGGGGGTCTCTGGTACTCTGAAAGTAGCTGTGAGTCCTGCCATGCCTGTAGATTGTCTGTTAGGCAATGACCTTGAGCACACTGCTTGGAAAGAAGTGGAGCTCAGGTCTCACCTGGAGATGTTAGGGTTACCTGAGTGGGTCTGCATGACCACACGGTCCATGGCTGACCGAGAGGGAAGTCAAGGGCATCTGGAGCCTGGAACGATGGCCCAGAGAGCTGCCAGGAGGAGGGACCAGGGGTGCGGGAAACCGGCCCCCGCTGTTCCCACAGTGGCTGACGGGGTTCCTGAGGAGGAGGCTTCCGAGCCAACTGGGGAAGACATCGCCGCCCTAGGTGACTTACCTGAGCTTGCTGGCTGGCAAGTTGAGGGTGGACCCACCAGGGAGGAATTCTGCAAGGCGCAGAAAGAATGTCCCACTCTAGAAGGTTTGAGGAAACAAGCCTCAAACCAGGCAGCCGGCGACGCCTCTGGCGATCACCACCTATATTGGGAGAATGATCTCCTCTACAGTGAGCCTAAGGTTCCGGGCTTTGGGGCAGCACGTATGCTGGTGGTCCCCCAATGTTACCGAACCTTCCTACTGGGTCTGGCTCACGACATTCCCCTGGCAGGACATTTGGGGCAGGGCAAGACCTTTAACAGGCTTGTCACCCACTTTTATTGGCCCAAAATGAGGACACACTCAGACAAATTCTGCAGATCCTGTCCTACCTGCCAGGCCAGTGGTAAAGCAGGAAAAAGGGTTAAAACCCCCCTGATTCCACTTCCTGTCGTTGGCACCCCCTTTGAAAGGGTGGGCATCGACATTGTTGGTCCCTTGGACCCCAAAACTGCCTTAGGCAACAGGTTCATCCTGGTTTTGGTGGACCATGCCACCCGTTACCCAGAGGCAATCCCTCTAAGGACAGTAACTACACCGGTGGTGGCCAGAACCCTGATGGGGATATTTACCCGTGTGGGATTCCCCAAGGAAATAGTGTCTGACAGAGGCACTAACTTCATGTCTGCATACATGAAGTCTCTGTGGGATGCGTGTGGTGTAACTTACAAGTTCACCACACCCTATCACCCCCAGACAAACGGTCTTGTGGAGAGATTCAACAAGACCCTGAAAGGCATGATTGGTGGCCTTCCTGAGGCCATGAGGCGTAAGTGGGACGTCCTCTTACCATGCCTTCTCTTTGCTTACAGAGAGGTCCCCCAGAGAGGGGTAGGGTTCAGTCCCTTTGAACTTCTCTATGGGTACCCTGTCAGGGGACCCTTAAGCATTGTCCAGGAGGGATTGGAGAAAGCTCCAAAGACACCCTCTCAGGATGTGGTCAGCTATATGTTGGCCCTCCGCAACCAGATGACCCGCTTCTGGAAAGAAGCCCAAGATAACCTTGAGGCCAGTCAAGAGGTGATGAAACAATGGTATGACCAGAAGGCCACCCTGGTAGAGTTTCAACCTGGAGACAAAGTGTGGGTAATGGAGCCAGTAGAGCCCAGAGCTCTCCAGGACCGCTGGTCTGGCCCATTTGAAATAAAGGAGCGGAAAGGGGAGGCCACTTACCTAGTGGACCTCAAAACCCCTAGGAATCCCCTAAGGGTGCTCCATGTGAACCGACTAAAAGCTCATTTTGAGAGGTCGGAGATCAACATGCTTCTGGTCACAGATGAAGGAACGGAAGAGGAGAGTGAACCTCTCCCCGACCTCCTCTCTGCCCAAGAAGGTGATGGGTCAGTAAGCGGGGTCATTCTGTCTGACTCCCTGACTCTAAATCAGAAAGGAGACTGTTATGAGCTGTTGGAGCAGTTCTCCCCCCTGTTCTCCCTTACTCCTGGGCTGACCCACCTCTGTGTTCATGATATTGACACCGGTGACAGTCTCCCTGTGAAAAACAAAATTTACAGGTTGTCGGATAAGGTGAAGGCCAGCATCAAGGAGGAGGTCTCCAAGATGTTGACTCTAGGGGTCATTGAGAAATCCAGTAGTCCCTGGGCCAGCCCAGTGGTATTGGTCCCTAAGGCTACTGCCCCAGGTGCGAAGCCAGAACTCCGGTTCTGTGTGGACTACCGGGGTCTCAACTCAGTCACCCGGACTGATGCTCACCCCATCCCCCGAGCTGATGAGCTCGTGGACAGGCTAGGCGCTGCCAAGTTCCTGAGTACGTTTGATCTTACTTCAGGGTACTGGCAGATCGGCCTAACTGAGGGGGCCAAGGAAAGATCCGCATTTTCAACCCCGGATGGCCATTACCAGTTCCGGGTGATGCCGTTTGGGTTGAAAAATGCCCCCGCTACCTTCCAACGGTTGGTTAACGGGGTCCTAGCTGGCAAGGATGCCTTCTGTGCAGCCTACCTGGATGACATAGCTGTCTACAGTTCCAGCTGGGAGGAACACCTGCTTCACCTCAAGGAGGTGCTTCAGGCCCTGCAACAGGCAGGCCTGACCATCAAGGCCAGTAAGTGCCAGATTGGGCAGGGTTCCGTGGTGTACTTAGGACACCTAGTGGGTGGTGGCAAGGTGCAGCCACTCCAGGCCAAGATTGAAACTATCAAGGCCTGGCAACCACCCCGAACACAGGCGGAGGTGAGAGCCTTTCTAGGCCTCACAGGATACTACCGCCGATTTGTCAAGGGCTATGGTACCATTGCAACACCCTTGACAGAACTCACTTCCAAGAAGCAACCTAAGTTGGTGAATTGGACAGAGGCTTGTCAGAAAGCCTTTGACGCCCTGAAGGAAGCCATGTGCACGGCCCCCGTACTCATGGCCCCTGACTACTCCCAGGAATTTATCGTGCAGACAGACGCTTCAGAGCATGGCATAGGGGCAGTCCTAGCACAGCTGAATGAGGAGGGCAGAGATCAACCGGTAGTCTTTATTAGCAGAAGGCTATTACCACGGGAACAGAGGTGGAGTGCTATTGAACGAGAAGCTTTTGCTGTGGTCTGGGCACTGAAGAAGCTAAGACCCTACCTGTTTGGGACTCACTTCCTGGTTCAGACAGACCACAGGCCCCTCAGATGGCTCATGCAGATGAGGGGTGAGAATCCAAAACTCTTGAGGTGGTCCATTTCCCTACAGGGGATGGACTTTACGGTGGAACATCGCCCAGGGGTTGACCACGCCAATGCTGATGGTCTCTCCAGGTACTTCCGCCTTAGCGATGAGAGCTCCCAGGAGGTCGGGTAGCTCTCCCCACTTTCAGCTGGGGGGGACACATGTTAGACCTGACAGCCTTAGGGTAGTCACCCCTAACTTTTGCCTGCCTCCTTCCATTTTTTTGGACACTGTTTTTGCTGGTTTATAGACTCTGCGCACTTTACCACTGCTAACCAGTGCTAAAGTGCATATGCTCTCTCCCTTAAAACATGGTAACCTGGAATCCTACCTGATTGGACTATTAATTTACTTATAAGTCCCTAGTAAGGTGCACTTTATGTGCATAGGGCTGGTAAATTAAATGCTACTAGTGGGCCTGCAGCACTGGTTGTGCCACCCACTTAAGTAGCCCCTTTTTTCTTGTCTCAGGCCTGCCATTGCAAGACCTGTGTGTGCAGTTTCACTGCCACCTCGACTTGGCATTTAAAAGTACTTGCCAAGCCTAGAACTCCCCTTTTTCTACATATAAGTCACCCTTAAGGTGTGCCCTAGGTAACCCCTAGGGCAGGGTGCTGTGTAGGTAAAAGGCAGGACATGTACCTGTGTAGTTATATGTCCTGGTAGTGTAAAAACTCCTAAATTCGTTTTCACACTACTGAGAGGCCTGCTCCCTTCATAGGCTAACATTAGGGCTGCCCTCATACACTGTTGAAGTGGCAGCTGCTGATCTGAAAGGAGCAGGGAGGTCATATTTAGTATGGCCAGAATGGTAATACAAAGTCCTACTGACTGGTGAAGTCGGATTTAATATTACTATTCTAGAAATGCCACTTTTAGAAAGTGAGCATTTCTTTGCACTTAAATCCTTCTGTGCCTTACAATCCACGTCTGGCTGGGCTTGGTTGACAGCTCCTTGTGCATTCACTCAGACACACCCCAAACACAGGGTACTCAGCCTCACTTGCATACATCTGCATTTTGAATGGGTCTTCCTGGGCTGGGAGGGTGGAGG
The DNA here is from genome assembly GCF_031143425.1 of Pleurodeles waltl. Lineage (NCBI taxonomy): Eukaryota > Metazoa > Chordata > Amphibia > Caudata > Salamandridae > Pleurodeles > Pleurodeles waltl. The sequence goes on from NC_090445.1 coordinate 338,760,445, forward strand.
GTCTGCTCTCACACAAAGGACTGCCACACCCCCTACTGGGACCCTGGCAGACAGGAGTAAACTGAAAGGGGACCTGGTGCACTTCTTAGCCACTCTTTGAAGTCTCCCCCACTTCAAAGGCACATTTGGGTATAAAACAGGGCCTCTGCCCTACCTCATCAGACACTTGCTGGAGAAGAAACCTGAACCAGAAACTACATCCTGCCAAGAAGAACTGCCTGGCTGCTCAAAGGACTCACCTGTCTGCTTTCTACAAAGGACTGCTGTCTTGCTGTTGCCCTGCTGCCTTGCTGAACTCTTGTCTGGCTGTGAAAGTGCTCACCAAGGGCTTGGATAGAGCTTGCCTCCTGTTCCTTGAAGTCTCAGGACCAAAAAGACTTCTTCCTTTCACTTGGACGCTCCGTGCGCCGAAAATTTCGACGCACAGCTTGTTTCGCGGCGAGAAAAACGCCGCACACCGACGCTGATCAACGCGACGCTCTCGGGACGATCGAGACTTCGACGCACAACCTCGCAAGGACAACGCCGCCCGACTTTCCAGGAGAAATCGACGCGACGCCTACCGTGAACGCGAAACTTTGACGCACGGCCTCGCAAGGACAACGCCGCCCGACTTCCGAGGAGAAATCGACGCGACGCCTGCCGTGAGACCAAGATTTCGACGCACGGCCTCGCAAGGACAACGCCGCCCGACTTCCAAGGAGAAATCGACGCGACGCCTACCGTGAGATCGAAACTTCAACGCGCAGTCCCGCAGAACGACGCGCAGCCGGAAAACAAGTAGGAGAATCCACGCACAGACCCGGGACATCTGGTAATCCCCGCGATCCACGAAAAGAGACTGTCTGCGCGCCGGAAAACGACGCCCGACTTCCCCGCGTGGAAAAGAACGACGCAAGTCTTTGTGTGCTGAGGAGAAATCGACGCACACACCCTTTTTCCACGCATCTCTTTTCCTGTGGCCCTCTGAGGAGATTTCCCACCAGAAACCAGGTACTTTGTGCTTGAAAGACACTTTATTGCATTCTAAAGACTTAAGACACTTTATATCACTTCCCTGTGATATTTCTACAATTTTCCATTTGCAACTTTATTCTTTTTGACCTACAATTATCCTGATAAATATTATATATTTTTCTAAACACTGTGTGGTGTATTTTTGTGGTGCTATATGGTGGTATTGTATGATTTATTGCACAAATACTTTACACATTGCCTTCTGAGTTAAGCCTGACTGCTCGTGCCAAGCTACCAGAGGGTGGGCACAGGATAATCTTGGATAGTGTGTGACTTACCCTGACTAGAGTGAGGGATTTTGCTTGGACAGAGGGTAACCTGACTGCCAACCAAAAACCCCATTTCTAACACACACCCTTTCTGCAGTAGCATTTTCAGTTCCCCGGTCTTAACTGCAAAGTTCTCTACAAACGTGGCATAGTATTCAATCAATCCCATGAATTATCTTAATTGGTCTTTGTCTGTAGGTGAGGGAGCTGATTTAATAGCCTAATAGGTCTTTCTTTGGTTTTACCCCCTCCCCCTGTGATGTTATTACCCAAATATTCAAGTTCTTTGGTCAAGAAAACACCTTTATTTTATACAGTGTAAGACCTGCCTTCAACAACCCAATCTAAAATTTGTTTCAACACTTGACTATATTGTTCCACAGTTATTCCATGGACCAGAATGTCATCTTGAAATTATATAATGTTTCGTAGGCCTTTGAACATGAGTCATCATACTCTGAAAGACACAAGCTGCGGATAATAATTTAAATGGCATTCTAATGAAACAAAAAGTGCCCTCCATTGTGATGAACGCTGTAAGATCCATAAAGTTCTTGTGCAGTCAAATCTGATGATACACACTCTTCAGATCCAACTCTGAAAAGAATGTTTCTTCATTCAACAGCAATAACTGTTCATTTATGTTGGGTAAAGGACAATTGTCAGTGACAATATTCCGATTCACACTATGTAAGTCAACACAGAATCATAACTGACCATTTTTTTTGTGTTATGACAACTGGTGATATCCAATTAGAAGCCTCCACCTGTTCTATTATTTCCTCCTTCATAATTTCATTTAACATTACAGGGAGTGCAGAATTATTAGGCAAATTAGTATTTTGACCACATCATCCTCTTTATGCATGTTGTCTTACTCCAAGCTGTATAGGCTCGAAAGCCTACTACCAATTAAGCATATTAGGTGATGTGCATCTCTGTAATGAGAAGGGGTGTTGTCTAATGACATCAACACCCTATATCAGGTGTGCATAATTATTAGGCAACTTCCTTTCCTTTGGCAAAATGGGTCAAAAGAAGGACTTGACAGGCTCAGAAAAGTCAAAAATAGTGAGATATCATGCAGAGGGATGCAGCACTCTTAAAATTGCAAAGCTTCTGAAGCGTGATCATCGAACAATCAAGCGTTTCATTCAAAATAGTCAACAGGGTCGCAAGAATTGCGTGGAAAAACCAAGGCGCAAAATAACTGCCCATGAACTGAGAAAAGTCAAGCGTGCAGCTGCCACGATGCCACTTGCCACCAGTTTGGCCATATTTCAGAGCTGCAACATCACTGGAGTGCCCAAAAGCACAAGGTGTGCAATACTCAGAGACATGGCCAAGGTAAGAAAGGCTGAAAGACGACCACCACTGAACAAGACACACAAGGTGAAACGTCAAGACTGGGCCAAGAAATATCTCAAGACTGATTTTTCTAAGGTTTTATGGACTGATGAAATGAGAGTGAGTCTTGATGGGCCAGATGGATGGGCCCGTGGCTGGATTGGTAAAGGGCAGAGAGCTCCAGTCCGACTCAGACGCCAGCAAGGTGGAGGTGGAGTACTGGTTTGGGCTGGTATCATCAAAGATGAGCTTGTGGGGCCTTTTCGGGTTGAGGATGGAGTCAAGCTCAACTCCCAGTCCTACTGCCAGTTCCTGGAAGACACCTTCTTCAAGCAGTGGTACAGGAAGAAGTCTGCATCCTTCAAGAAAAACATGATTTTCATGCAGGACAATGCTCCATCACACGCGTCCAAGTACTCCACAGCGTGGCTGGCAAGAAAGGGTATAAAAGAAGGAAATCTAATGACATCTCCTCCTTGTTCACCCGATCTGAACCCCATTGAGAACTTGTGGTCCATCATCAAATGTGAGATTTACAAGGAGGGAAAACAGTACACCTCTCTGAACAGTGTCTGGGAGGCTGTGGTTGCTGCTGCACGCAATGTTGATGGTGAACAGATCAAAACACTGACAGAATCCATGGATGGCAGGCTTTTGAGTGTCCTTGCAAAGAAAGGTGGCTATATTGGTCACTGATTTGTTTTTGTTTTGTTTTTGAATGTCAGAAATGTATATTTGTGAATGTTGAGATGTTATATTGGTTTCACTGGTAATAATGAATAATTGAAATGGGTATATATTTGTTTTTTGTTAAGTTGCCTAATAATTATGCACAGTAATAGTCACCTGCACACACAGATATCCCCCTAACATAGCTAAAACTAAAAACAAACTAAAAACTACTTCCAAAAATATTCAGCTTTGATATTAATGAGTTTTTTGGGTTCATTGAGAACATGGTTGTTGTTCAATAATAAAATTAATCCTCAAAAATACAACTTGCCTAATAATTCTGCACTCCCTGTAGTCTGACCTTTTCTCTAACCACTAAAGAAACCTTTCTCACCTTGTGCTTGATTACTGCAACCCCTGGTTTAACCTTGATCTCACGTACATACCCCTTCAATTCTCCCAATTCATCTTAAAACACTTCTTTCTCACCCTCCAACATCTCATCAATATTCATTTCCTCCATAATCATCACCTCCCAAGGGGCCCTGGAATTCACAGCTATATTCAAGTCATACTGATGCATCCATCCGAGAATTGGTGGTCCCCTTTCTGCAACATATACCTTTCCTTCAATTTCTCTGGTCAATAACTTAATGGTGGTAATACCAAATCCTACAATATCAATTTCTTCTCCTTGGTACCCCCCTGGACAAATGTCCTTGGAAAGCAGTTCAAGATTAAACCATTCTTCTTTAAACAAATCCTCTGGAATGGTGGTATACCTCAAACCTGTATACTCCATCAGCTCAATATCCCTTCCCAACACAGTGAACAAAGTTTTAGGCCTGTTTTTCCTCCTCTCACACCTTTCATCCTCATTTACTCACACGTCTGCTCCATGATAGCTATCCTTGATTTACACAAATGTTTACACATACGAGCAAAATGCTTCTTGTGTTTGCACTTCTTACACACTTTACCTAAAGTGTAACAAGTTTTTGAATCATTCCCATGGAAATTGCTACCACACCTATGGCAAGCTTTCGGACTTTGCTTGGTTCCCGTGAACTTTTGTGATTTAACAAAACTCTTATTCACAGCATCCACACAAATGTTTGTCTTCTCTAACTCCCTCACAGCCACAATCTCCTCTTTGTCTCCCAAAACAGCACCCACTAGCTTGCTCATCTCCTTCATACAATATTCCGATTCCTCTACCACATTTACCATATCTATAGCATTTTTTAAAGTGGGTTTTTTGGCTGCCCAAAAACGTTCCTGGATATTCCTACTTTTACATTGAACAGTTAATTGATCCTGAATTAATTCATCTCCCATATCCCCAAATTGGCATTTCATAGACAACCGTCACAGTCTTGAAACAAATTCATCAATTGATTCCCCAGAACATTGTGGTTGAGTATAAAACATATATCTGGCCATTACCACATTTGTTTCTTTGGCAAATCTATTCTCCAACCTTATTTTTACCACTTTATATAGATCAGGTATCCTTAGCCCATTTTGAGCTAATGCCTCAGGAAGAAACTTAAATTTATGTTGACTCTCACAACCCAGTAAACTCAATAAAATAGCTTTTTTTCTCTCAGAACTAAAGTTTTGGCCATTCAAGGCAAACAAATAATTATCAAATACGTCAATCCAGTCTTCCCACAAAATGATTGAAGCCCCTTGATTGGGTAAAAATGATGGTGGTGTGCCAATCACAACTTGCTCCATGTTGGATGCTTTGTCCTGAGTGTATATGCAGCATGGGTAAAAGCTTTTTTAGTGTGTGTACATCACCGTGCTCCAACTAGTTTTTCACACTATAATATTTACTGTCTGAACTTGTAAGGTACTTTTTTTGGAGTGTGCGCATCAGCTCAATCTTCATAGTTTTTCAAATGTGAGCAGTTTTAACTCTTTCCTCAGGGTGTACACAATACCGTGTTCCACATGGATTTTACAACCATACCAGAATGAACTGTGAACACACTAATACCTTTAAGGTGTCATACGATCCCTTTAAAGTGTGCGCGTCGCCGCACTTTCGCTTCAATTCCACAGAAGCGCCCACACCCCCGGCGATGAGGTGATGTTGTGCTGAACGGTTGCGGGAACTATGCTGCATGCAGTAAAGGTATGTAAAATGAACCTACCACACGTATTTTGGAATGCACATAGTTATCAAAGCCTCGCAGTCCTGCTTGCGATACCGCACTGACTTTTAACTGATACAGCAATCTACTGATTGCAGTGCTTGGAACAACTCCCAAAAAATCTCCATAAGAAGTAGTCTCAAATTGCCCTACAGTCTCTGTTGGGAGCAGCAATTTTACTCTGACTGTCAAACACTCACAGCACTCTTCAACATGCCGTACATTACCTCGACAGGGCAATCACATCGCAAACCCACCAATTTGCCAGTCACAAAGATACAATGCCCTGCACCACGGCACTCCCATGCTGCTCTCTGGACTAATTCTTGTTAGCCCCACTGATCACTGGAATAAACTGCTCTGCTCTGGAGCATTCCTGCGCCGTCTTCAGTACTGATTCTCACTAACACGTCACCCGGCAAGCTGAATCTGGGCTGGCTCCTCATCGCCAAATATTTTGATGATAAAACCATCACCATATATATTGGTTTGAAGGTAAGCTTTGTTCATCCTGTCTCAGTATGACTTACAAATGCCAGCCACAACTCTCAACTGATATTACAAGAATCCCATACTTCAGACGTTCTTTATGGAACTAACCAATGCAACATTCTACATATGTCATGAACACAACTCTTTCCCACTGCAGTTGGCACATACTGAAAGCACGATAGGTCTCAGTATGAACATGTACGAGGCTTCCTGGGGAGAAACAGAACCGGCCCATATTTCTTTAATCCCTGTCTTCTACCTCAGGGATATTATGTATGGCTCATAGAGAGCCTCTATCATTTATTTTAGTATCTGAAAATCATAACTCCTTGCTATGACATCACAACAGTTAATAACAAAACTTGTTACCAGCGGTTGTGATGTCATAAAGACCTTCCATGCCCGGTGACGGGGCTCTCTGTCAGCACAGCTCTGCTTGTCTGTTTTGACTGAAAGTAGAAAGCACAGTTGCAAGAGAAGGAAGGCAGGGAAGGTAGTGGGCTTTAGTTAAGGACAGCAGGTAAGATATTTATTTTTCACATTTGCGTCAGGGAGGAGAGGGGATGTTATGTATAGGTCTCTCCCATTATCCTCCGCCCTTGTGCAGCAGATGAAGGCAGGGACAGATGGTTTTGAGGCCCATACACAACATAAACATAAAATTATAGATGGGTAAAAAGTGAATTAGAGGGATGTTTTTCTTCTTGGGTTTCTTAGCGACATCATAGACAACTCCTCGAGCTTTGCTTTCCTTGGCAATTTGACACCACTCAGAATGCCTTGGAGGAAAATATCACCGTAATTCACTGTTACCCATCTATAATTCTATATGTTGCTCACTGCAGTAAGTGGCCATTTGTAGCTGTCCAAAGTTCAGCAACATCATACTGGGAAGCTGTAGCTGTTCTTGTTTTGGATCTCCTGCACATACTGACTGGTTATTAGAAAGACAGGAAAATAAAAAAAGCTGCAGCAGGGCCAATAGGCCTAGCAGTGGATCCTGCTTTTTGGCTTTGTCAGTAATTGTTTTAGTTTATCATGGCTTTTGAAAATGTTATTGTTTGTCAAGGAGGGCAAGCCTGTGCCAATATTTAAAAAAAATCTAAAAGCAAAACAATTTTCTGGTATCAAAAAGCACCCAGGGCAAGCCCTAGCAGTATTTTTCATCAAGTTATCTGTTGCTGTGTCATTCACATTTTCCCTCTGCCCACTACAGCACACAACCTTGGGCAGTGGGTCAGCTTACTTCTGCAATTGGCTAACTTTAATAATGCTGATGTGGAAAACTCGAGTTTTCTTGTGGGGCGGGTGGGTAAAGGCACTGGCAGATGGAACAGGAAAACCTGAGGGTAGCAAAGAGGAGAACTTCAGAAAGAAAAGGGGGATGTAAGAGCTTCAGTTAGTAAGTGGGAGGCCAGAAGGATGTGAGTACATGATGGGAAAAAGAAGAAGAAGACTGAGTCCAAGGTGAGAGGAGTCTGCAAGTTAGAGGCAAGAGGGATTCGAGTACAAGCGGGGAGAGAGGAGGAAGAACTGTGGAGGGAGGACAATAACACAGAAGGCCTGGACTGCAACTAGTGAGAGGGAGAAGGCACCAGGAAACACATGAGGGTAAGAGAGGAAGGACGTGACATTACAATTAGTGGAAGGCAAGAGGGACATGAAAAGATGTGGGGAAAGAGGAATGTACAGGCAAGGAGAGAAAGGATTGAGAAGAACAGTTAATTGGTGGATGGATGGACAGGAAAGCATGAGGAGCTACACCTAGTGAGAGAGAGGAAAAAGAAGAGACACTTGAGTATATGGTGAGAGAGAGGCATGAGTAACTGGATGCTGCAGTCCTGGCTGTTTCGTTCTATTCTGTAACTTGTAGGTTTATAATGGAATAAACAATACTGCAAGTTCCATAAAGTAAATTAAAAAAACAGAACTGGAGCAGCTAGCTGCACATGGAGGTGAAATTGCCAACTGAGGGACTAAATAGTTTGGGCAACTGTCCTGTGTTTTTTACCCACAGTTGCATGGTCGGTTCACACTCAGCTGGTGTGAATGCCAAATGTCCTTGGCGAGCCTAGGAGCGCTCTTACATCTCTCTCTTTTAGCCCTGTGTGGGCTGTGAAAGAGATGAATGTCTACAGCACAGGAGCATAGGAGGACTGCTCCACAATGCAGCTTCAGTGACAGATAAGCTTTAGGGATGCTGATGGTGAATGTGAAGGCTTGCAGTTAAACCTGAATGTGTGAATCAAACTCATCCTGAAGGGATATCCTGGGAATATGCCCATGATGTTTATTTCTTCGATTAAGTCTGTTTCAGTGTGTACACTTAGGGGGTCATTCTGACCCCGGCGGGCGGCGGGAGCCGCCCGCCTGGAGGGAACCGCCAGAATACCGCTGCGCGGTCGAAAGACCGCCGCGGGTATTCTGGGTTTCCCACTGGGCTGGCGGGCGACCGCCAACAGGCCGCCCGCCAGCCCAGTGGGAAACACCCCTCCATGAGGATGCAGTAGCACCCGTCGCGAATTTCAGTGTCTGCTAAGCAGACACTGAAATTCAGGGTGGGGCCCTCTTACGGGGGCCCCACGTCACCTCATACCGCCATCCTGTTCCTGGCGGCCGAAGCCGCCAGGACCAGGATGGCGGTATGGGGGTCAGAATCCCATGGAGGATTCTACAGGGCAGCGGAAAACCAGCGGGAGACCGCCGGTTTTCCCTTTCTGGCCGCGGCTGAACTGCCGCGGTCAGAATACCGTGTGGAGCACCGCCAGCCTGTTGGCGGTGCTCCCGCCGACCCCGGCCCGTCGGAATCAGGCCCTTAGTGTGAGATCAGGGGACAAGAGATTCAGATTTACCCAAGATCAAAGAGTTGGGTAGAATTGAAGATTCAAGATTGTAAAGCAGTAATGCTCATCCTTCAGGACTCTACCACCATATTTTTTTATTTGGACCATGAGAGTGGCCACTGCTACCCACAGTCTGACAGGGTAATATCTAGCCTAGCTTCTTCTTAACTTCAACCTTACTAATGGCAAGACCTTTTCTTTAGTGCCTGAGGTAGAAGGTGACTATGGCCAGTATCCATGATGGATACTAGTATTTACCATTGGTGTACCTGGGCTTTAGAAAGTTTCATTCAATTTTGGGGACAGTTATTCATTTTGTAAACTTTTTCTTCCCAGTGTGCTACTAGAGAACAGTCAAGCCTTGCTCCAGGCAGCGGTGAATGGACCTCACATACAGTGTGGCGTAGTAATCACCCTCAAGATGCTCAATATTCAGTCTAGTTATATTTTATTAAATGACCTCATTTAGAGGAGGGAGTTCTGGAATACACCCCAAAAATATGCTCTGTGGCGCAGTCCTCCAGCACCTCACCAAGTGTTTTTTTGTGTCTGCGCGTGCAAAGGGTCTACGCGTTTGTGAAGCATCTACATGTGTGCAAAGTGTCCTGCGTAGTCATAATGGAAAGTTGGCCAAACAAGGAGGAAAGGATGGCAGAGTAACATTCCTCTAGTGCCCGAGTACTACTTCTTTCTCTGTTGCCTTTTCCCGTCACATCATTCATCTACTGAACTTCGGAAAATGAGATAAAAAGCCCTGAAGGACTGCTTCTATGGGACCGCGCTGCTGGGTGCTACGTGCCGCCACTGCGCTCGGGAAATGTCTTCTCCAGAAAAGTCATGGAATGGATTCTGATGATTTTATGACATTCCCAATAGTCCCTGCTCACTTCGACGACTGGTGCCTGTTAGACTGAGCCTTTAACTCTTTGTCTCCGTTAGTGACTCACAAATCCTGACTCCAAACCTGAATCCGTCTGAGACAAAAAATAGTCCTGGTTACCAAATTAAAAGTGACCATATTAGTAAATTAGTTAGCTAAAAAAGTGTCCTCCATTTGCACATTGGGGCAGTTCAGTTTTGAACTTATAATGACACACTGTATGAGTGTTTTGCAAGGTGTGGAAGGCAGCATGGATTGAAGCTTACTGTAGGCTGTTTGTTTTAATATGGGGGAAATTAACAGTAAAACTGGACTGTCGGACTATAAAATAGGCCCACAAACAGCCAAAACCCACACAGAGACTGATCTGTCAGTCCAGCCCGTCTGTCTGACTGCCATAACAGCAGGGCCACTGGAATTGTGCAATTGTGCGCCAGCAGCAATTTTCGCATAACTATAGATTTGCTGCATTTGCCACATAATCCATCATCTGCTGCATAATCTGCAAGTTTACCCAAAAAAATTGTTTCTAGCTCAAACTGTTCAAAAGTTAGTAAAAATGCAGCAAAACGTTTTATTGCGCAGTGAAAGGCCCTTTGGAAACCTGGACTCGTCACCTTTTTGTTTCTATGTGCGATATTTGGGATTTAAACCGTTATTTATAAGGTGCAAACAGTGCTCAAACAGGGTAACCAAGTTTAAAACTATCATAAAATGTGGTGCATTGTGCCTCATAATTTGTCTTTTCTTGCTGCATAATTTACTCAAACCTGCTGCATAATTTGGCCTTCTTGTGCCACATAATTTCAGTGGCCCTGCATATAGGCCAGTCCAACTCTGCTCCAAAACTCCGTGTCCTGCACTGTGAGCACCAAAAGGCCAAGAGCTGGGCCTTCAGTACGATTAAGCACCTGGTGAAATGAATGTGTATGTACCTGGTATTCCTTCCTTCACCCACAGCTAATTTCCCAATCAATTCTCTCTTCTCTCTTGGCTCTACAGAGAAAAGTCCTGAAAACCTTGTTTCCTCACTTTGTGAGAGCTACCCCTTAGGCAACCTATCTCCTCTGAGAGAGTAGCCTGTACAGGAGGGGACACAGCCCTGATTCGTCCCCTCAGGAAGCTTATCTCCTGTGAGACTGGCCTGTACAGGAGGGGCACACAGCCCGTACCTCTATTGCAGTGAAGTGAAATACCATACCCTAAATCAAACATGAAACTTCCATCTGGTTTTTGGGGCACAACCCCCCACCCTGCATATACAAATCCTGCTCTAGCGTGAGGACAACTGCTCTACAGCCTGCATGTCACACCCTGGAGTTTATTCATTTACGGAAAGCTGGACGAACACAAGCATTTGCACATCTAAAGAAACATGTACACGATCAGCTTCAGTCATGGTAGCCCTTGTGAGGTAACCTTGTAATCATCCTTCCTCTTTCCTCCAGGGTGGCATTAACTCAAAAGTCTCCACCTATGATGGTGTCACATAGAGGAGTAGGAGGGTAGCGCCTCAGTAAGCTTGTGGCCATTGAGTAAGGTGGAGCGATCTCCTGCCATGATCACTGAGTGAGGTGGAGTGATCTCCTGCCCTGATTGTTGAGTGAGGTGGAGTGATCTCCTGCCAGGATCGTTGAGTGAGGTGAAGTGATCTCCTGCTAGGATCACTGAGTGAGGTGGAGTGATATCCTGCTAGGATCACTGAGTGAGGTGGAGTGATCTTCTGACATGATCATTGAGTGAGGTGGAAAGCAGTAACAATGCTGCAATGATCCTCTCTGAAAAGTCTTTAAAAGCCCTTGCATTACAGGACTTTGCAAAGATTGAATATTTCATACCTTTGCAGGGGCAGCATTTCTTAAGAGTTCATTCTATTCCAGTGGTTGATGTCTGACAATGGTCAATCAGTGGTATTGGCTTTGCTTCAACTGACAGCAGTCCTCGATTCTGGACAGCTGTATTTTTCGGTCCAGGTTGGCAGACAGGACTAACATTTAGAAGCAGCCTCTTTTTGACTCGAGTAGCTCTGCCTGATGGTTGGCCTGGATGAATCTGATGCATTGTCTCAGGAGTAGCTCCAGGTTCCTTTAGGTGCCTGTTGTTATTTAACCTGCAAACCTGCCCTAGCACCGTCTTCATTGTGGACTATTACACCTATACAGATGATGTTTACAAATGCTCAGTCTTGCCAGGTCAGAGAAATAATGATATCACAGCTCTCCATGTAAACAACGGCTGCACCCAACCTATGGGACAATGCAACTGACGCAGTTTAAATATCCACCAAGCAAAACTTATTTGGCTGTTATTCAAAATAAATTGAAAGAGGTAAGGCTATTTTACCCTCTGTTTATAATTGTCTATATCCAAATTCAAGCCCTAACAGTAGACAAAGGGCCTAACTTAGATCTCGATGGACTGTTACTCCATCACAGGGTGACGGATTTCCGGACCGCCGAAACATAAATCCCATTATCTTTTATGGGATTTATATTTCGGCGGACGGGATATCCGTCACCGTTGTGCCGGAGTAACCAGTCTGCAAGATCTAAAACAGGCCCAAAGTCTACACAATATCATAAATCTGTTTAGTTCAGCAGACGCTTACTCCCTGAGGACGGAGCCATGGACGCCTGTGTCAGAACTGACTCGGAGCCAGATCACCGTGTGGCTGTTTAGGCTGCAACTACACAGAGATTACCCCAGCTGCACATTTAAGTGATACAAAATGACGCAGGTGGGTTTGTATTTGGAACTCCCGGGAAACAATATATTTCTCTGTAGTTTAAGAAAGCCTGTGGTTAGCCAATGGATACAATTCTAGCTGATAACACTAACCCATTGAGTCCACTGTAATTGAATCTCTAGTTCTATTAACAAGTCAATTGTGGATTGATCTGCTGCAGGGGTTTCTGCGAGCTTGTATCAGCATGCAGCGTCTGTACTGAAGAACAAAGATTTATTCAAAGAAGAAATATTTTCTGCCCCATGCAGTAAAACCGTGGAATGGTCTTTTCTTTGTAGAGCAATAATACGCCTACTAGATGCATTCAAGAGAATGTCTTAAGAGCTTTTTAACTTGTAAATGTATGCCACTATTCCCACCAGAATGCCTCTTTCATTTCCCTGTGCTTCGATGTCCTTTCGGGTTTTGTGCCATTGTCTGGCAATTCAAATTTGGGTTAAAATTACAGCTAAGGTAGGAGGTAAACTACTGGTGAGTTCACGTAAGAGCAAGCAATATCAAAGCTATCTAGCACTGCTGTTGATCAGACGTGGTGTTGGTCAACAATCGCTTAGGTTTTGCAGCCTGGCTGGGGAATATAGGAACAGGAGGAAATTGGCTGTGGAACTTATGATGATACACATAGACTGTAAGGAACTGTAAGAGTCCTTTGCTTCAAAGATCTTGTGAACGCAAAGCTGGGATGCTGAATTTTGCTGAGAAATGACAACATTTTCAATTTAAGGTGAATAAACAGATCGAACAGGTTAGCAGAATCACCTAGCAGCTTTTGCCAGTTTTACTTAGATCTGCATTGAGAGCAGTATCTGCTGTAAGTAGTTATGCAGTTAGCAGACTCTAGTTACAGGTGTTTGAGAAAAATATTGAAACAGAAGGGGAAGCAAGAAAATTGTCCTGAGAATTTTGAGGCTGTCACAGTGGAGGCCTTTAATGTATATCAAGTTATTGAAAGTCTCAGTTCGCTGAAGTCTGACCTTGGTGCTTTGGGTGTGGACGTCTTCAGAATTTGTAAGAGTTTCTGTTGTTTACCTTTTCATGTTCTCTTTTAATTCCCAGTGTGTTACTTCCGGTAAGGAGGCAAGAAGTAGAGTTAGTGATAGTAGGATGTAAGCAGCTAGTGTGTCTGATGGCCCTTAGGGACTGTGAGTAGGGGACAACTCCAGAGGGTGGTAGGCAAGGTTGGGCCCTGACCCCCATTTCATTTAACGTGCATGTGAAATATGCAATTAGTGAAATTTATATGATTGATGATCTTGTTGAAGTTGGGCTGAACACCTTGAACATGCGTCCTACTTCATTTCTATCTATGCTATTCGTGGACGATATGGTTTTGATTGCTCATGGCAGTTTCAGCCCCAAAACATCTATTTGAGTTTTCTATCACTTATGGGGGAGACTAGAAAAGCAGAAATGTAATCAAGAGAAAGATTGTATTAATAGGTAGCTCCCAGAGCACAGCTGTTGTACTAGCTTAGTGTCAACAAAATATTTTGATTATATGAGCACCATGTTTTCCTCATCAACTCTGACCACTTTTGAAATCATATTTGAAGATTTCAGTGCAGAAGGGACTCCCTGGTAGATCTGCAGGCACCTATGAAGGTGACATCTGAGGCTCCAGCGGTCTCAGATCACTGCGGACCACTGAGCTGTGCTTCCAGAAGATGATCCTTGCCTTCTCTCAGTCTTCTTTCTCCGACATGGCGTTACAAGATTTAAGACTAAACCCAAGGGGATAGTAGCTCATCACCTATGGATCTTTTGGGTGGTGATTTTGTCCAATCAACGATCAAGCTTAAAGCTTAATGCTCAAACCCAACAAACTCCAAGTTCATATCTATTTTCAGTTTTAAGACTAACAACCATAAGGCAAGCCATCCAGTCACATTTATTGTTTTATTGTTTTAAGCACCTTCTTGATGGTTGGAACGGACTGTCTTTTAATTTGTGTCATTTTGTATTTTATCATGATGTATACTTTATTTCGATTTGATAACTTGCTTCTTTGATAGCTTGATAGCTTGCCTGCTTGTATTTTCTGAATGTTGTTTATGCTCTGAAATGAAACGCTTGCAGTGCTGGTTAAGATCATTATAGATCAATAAAATGTTGATAATGATTATGTTGACATCATATATTTGCTGCCAAAGCAGTCACAGTTTCTGAGTTAGTTGTAGATGGTTGTGTGATTCCCTTTCATTCTTTCCCACTTTATGTTTTTCCTGACAAGCCTGCTCACTGTTGCTCAAAATCTGCACTTGATTCACAAGGGTACATTTTTAATGTCGGTGGTTTCAATCATCGCTATCTACGTGCCCTCAGCCCCCATCTAATTTACTCCTGAGTATTATCAGCAGTGCAGGAAATCCTCGGGAGTAAGTGTGGTGGACACGCCCATTAAAAAGGTTTCTTAGTAACTGATAAGACATTGTGGATAGTTGCAAGATTCCCAAGATTCCTCCCGGCGTCTGCCCTCGGAGAAACCTCTCCTAATCCCGCACTTACAACTGTGAAAAACTCCCGATAGGAGCAGATTTTCACTAATAACATTTTGTGACAAAGTTTTGCACATTCAGAATCTTTGAACAGGGATTATTTTTTTGTCTGATATCAAAAAGTTCTAGTTTTTGGACACTATATTGATGTTTAGATGGAGAAAACGTTTTATGAACCTGGTCCTTGGTGTTTTCAGGGATGCTGATATTTCCCCCCTGGGGGACTCGGGGATAGTGAAGAGCAGATTGGTAGAGATGAGATGGCTTGACTGGTGCATGGGAGGACGGTTAGATACTTTATTGACTTCTGCTGCAACCGGGCTCATTTACCGTCTGTCCTTCGGCAGGAAGGGCAGAGTTATTTAGCAGTACATGTTCAGTGATTGACAATTGCTGCTGGCCAGACCTTGATTAATGGTGTCTCTGGAGTAAGTTATTTTGAAGTATTGAGCTCAGGGGACCGCTCACTTGTGAGTTGTGGTTGCATAATTATTCTGTCTTTGAAGACGTCCATACCTCCCGCCTCCCTCCCTTCTTCCTTCCTTCCCTCCCATCCCTCATTCCTCTCTATCTTTGGGTGATACCCTGTTATGTTAAGGTTTTGTATAGTGAAAAGTTCACTTCGTTTTACTTTGGGCACTTTTATGTTGTTGGTTGCTGGCTGGGGTCTGTGATTTGTTGGTTTTAGCAATTAACATATTCTGTGGGTAGAAGGGAAGGCAACCACTCCTGTCCTGACTTGGTGTGAGTTATGTTGTTGGTTGTTCCTGGGAGCATTTACCTATGAGACGTTCTGCTCTCATGATCCTCCACATAATCTGTGTCTGGTATAGCGGTGATGTCTCTCATTAAGGCCCTAAGACCCCTAAGTAGGGGCAATTGGTTTTGCCTTCCTCTAATTGAGCTATGTCAGAACGAGTAAGAGTTAGGGTGGCCTACAGTCCCGCTTTTTGCAGGTTTGTCCCACATGTAGGTGGTCTCTGTCATTGCCCACTCTCATCTGGTGTGGGACTCGAAATGACATTCTTTTTGCTGTTCAGTGGTAGAGAAATGCTCAGAAGGAGGATTCAGGCTGCCTGACGGGACACCTCAAGCACCCTGGCAGGACAGCTACCTCTCACTATTTCAGCACCTTATGACATTTAAAGGAGATGCCTCTGTGAGCCTGGGATGGGAGGCAGCAACACACGACGGGTCCTGCGTAAAGCAGCTTAGAGACAATGCCTTTAGAAATGCTAATAGGGAATGGCCAAATGGGGATGTCAGGATTAAAACCCATGGCTCCTTGTTCCACAGTTTGCAATTAGCCCACCAGGCCACAAGCAGGGATGGGGGAAGGGGCGAAAGAGATCATGATGGAAACAGACTAGCCTGTCAAGTGATATGTCACCTTGATATATACCACGTCCGGTTCCATAATGCTGTTTTTAGTTCCAGGACATTTAGGTACAATTGTAATGCCAGGATTAAATACTAAGTCTAGTGGTGATGGCTGGCTACCCTAGAGACTCAACTTGTTAGAAGCTCTACCGGGGTGTTTTTATGTAGTACTTACTACTTGTACTGTACCTGTTAATAACCTCCTTCCCCAAATATGTTCACATAATGGGGAAAAGGAAGCAGTTGATTGTAAGACCTTTTCTTTAGATCTTAGAGTAGTATATGCTTACTGGGCAGCATCTGTAGTTGACAATTATTTATTGGTGCATCGAGTCTTTCCATTTGAATGACAGTTATTCATTTTGTAAATGTGTTTGTCTAAAAGTGCCAATAGTGACCAGTCAAGGCTTAATCCAGGAAGTTATATATAATTGGAACTCAAATACAGAATGACACAGTAATCACACTCAATATGTTAAGGCCCATATTTATACTTTTTTAGTGCCGCTTTTTGACGCAAAAGCGGCGCAAACTTACAAAATACAATTGTATTTTGTAAATTTGCACCGCTTTTGCGTCACAAAATGATGGAAATGCGGCGCTTAAAAAGTATAAATATGGGCCTAAGTCTTTTACAATTACCTAACTCAGAGCTGGGAGTTATAGGAAACCCTAAAAATGTGCCCTTCAACGTGTATTCCCTTATCTTGAAAAACGTCATCTGATGTATCTGCATGCTCAAAGTATCTACACAAGTGAAAAGTGTTTACATGTATGCAAAGTGTCTTCACACAAACACAGTATTCTACAAAGTGACGTGGGAAAGTTGTGCACCCTAGTAAGTTTGGTGAACTAGGCTTCATTTCTGAGAGAGTTTATGTTTGTGACACAGATTTTGTAAGTGTATATGTTGCCATGTCTTAATTTTCCTACTCTGCTTTTCTTTAAGTCTGATGTGGTCTCCTTTTTTCCTGCACCCTCTCTGCTCCAGCTCCATTTCTGAATGTGTTTAGGTCCGAAATGTCTGGTCCTTAAGCACCTAAGGTTTATTTTCTTGAATTAATTACAGAATCTGTCTTCTCAGATCTAGCTATCCGTCCCCCTTGAAAAGCTTTTTGGTATAAGTGACTCTCCAACCCCAGTGTCTTCCTTGGCCATCTGTTTCCACAGCCTGAGCAACTGTATGGACCATCCGTTCTGGCAGCTACATGACTTACTTGCTTACATGAGTCCACGCTTTAGTGTCTTCCTAGCCCAAAGGTCTCCCCAACCCCAGAAGACTGCGGTGCCCTTCTGGCCCCAGTGCCTTCAGATAAAGATGATTTTGATTTAATAAAAATGTGTGCTTAATATTATGAAAATGTCTGCAGTTAAACAAAAACATTGCATTTTTAAAACTGTATTTTCCAGTGCTTTGCTAAACTAAGCCAAATTAGGCCTAACCTCCATTTTGGATTTGAATACACTTCACGCAGAAAGAAATGCACTACTTCTTTGTATTGATATGCTGTTCTTGAAGAACTACACAGTAAGCCTTTTACTACATTCAAGGTTCTTCCTGCTTATGTTACAGTAGGTTTATTCATTTATGAGACTTCAGTTGTGTAGAATCATGCCCAGCCTAGGTACCCACCAATGATTATGCCACACACAGAGCTGTAAATTAGAAGTCTTTATTCTTCTGTGTGTACCAGTGAACTTCAACACTCTAAACCAGGCTTTCATTATATTCAACTCCAGCGATTATGTCACATGGCTACGGAGTCTGTTCGGAGCCAAAAGTATTCAGTCATAAAACTAGCAAGACACTACGGGGGTCATTCCAATGTTGGCGGGCGGCGGAGGCCGCCCGCCAGAATTCCCCCCTCCGAAATACCGCGCCGCGGTCAAAAGACCGCGGCGGGTATTACAAGTTTTCCCCTGGGCTGGCGGGCGCTTGCTGAAAAACCGCCCGCCAGCCCAGGGGAAAACGACCTTCCCACGAGGATGCCGGCTCGTAATCGAGCCGGCGGAGTGGGAAGGTGCGACGGGTGCAGTGGCACCCGTCGCGTATTTCAGTGTCTGCAAGGCAGACACTGAAATACTTTGCGGGGCCCTCTTACGGGGGCCCCTGCCGTGCCCATGCCATTGGCATGGGCACGGCAGGGGCCCCCAGGGGCCCCGTGACCCCCCTACCGCCATCCTGTTCATGGCGGCTTTCCCGCCATGAACAGGATGGCGGTAGGGGGGGTCGGAATCCTCATGGCTGCGGAGCGTGCTCCGCAGCCATGGAGGATTCACACGAGCAGCGGAAAGTCGGCGGGAGACCGCTGACTTTCCGCTTCTGACCGCGGCTGAACCGCCGCGGTCAGAATGCTCGTTGGAGCACCGCCAGCCTGTTGGCGGTGCTCCCGTGGTCGGTGGCCCTGGCGGCCACCGGCCGCCAGGGTCAGAATGACCCTCTACATCTCCCCCTCTGTTAAATGAAAATGTAAATGTTTACAAAATGTTTATATATATATATATATATATTTTTTTTTATATCTCAATATATGTATATATAGAAATATATATAAACGTGTACAACTATACTTCTTCGGTCAATCTTCTTGGTGCCTTGATCATTCAACCTGATCTGGTTACTGTAAGGTGTCATCTTCCGTGTCAGGGATCATTAAAGATGGTGAAGAAGTAACAGCAGTCACTGAATTTTCAGGTTCAGTCTTCTCTTCATTATCTCAATTTGAAGGCTGATGAATCAAAGACTTAAAGTGAAAAGGCAATTGCATTTATGACAGGCCTTGAGTATCTTTTCAACTCTTTCATTTAGGTATGGAAACCAAACTCTGTCTCGGAGAGCTCTGTTTGTGGCAATAATGCCACAGTGTCCTTAATGAGCCACTTCAGATACTTTCTGTTGCAGACTCTCAGGGATCAGGACTCTTGATCCTTACAGTACAAGCCCTTCCTGAGTTATGGACAATTAATCTTTGACATTTCTGTATTTTTGATAGTCACCATCATTGGTGAGAGGTTTAGTCTGTCAGTTCCATGACTGATGTGTAATTATGGCCCTCATTATGACATTGGCGGTAAAAACTGTCTACCGCCGCAGCGACGGCTGCCAAAAGACCGTTGCCGCAGCTACCAGCCGTCCGCCGTAATATGACCGCAGCCGGATTTCCGGCAGATGGATGGTGGAAATCCAGCTGTGGCCATGCTGGCGGATGGTGGCAAGCAGCTCCACGCCAGAAGACCACCGCCACCAGCCATATTATGACCCATAATACGGCCTGGTGGTGTTCTGCTGGCGGACGCTGCTGCTGGCAGCAGCGCCCCATCCCATCTCCTGCTGGAGAACCCCCTTAACATAGGTAAATGGATGCTCCAACAGGGGAGGGTGGGTGTGTTGTGTGTGTGCGGGGTGTATGTCTGTGAATGTTTGTGCATGCGTGTATACGGGTGTGTGTTTCGTGTTGAATGTGTGTGCATGTATGGAGGCATGAATGCATGTATGTTGTGTTGTGTGAATGCGTATCTGCATGTATGTATGAAAGTGTGTGCGGATGTGTGTGTCAATGGATGTATGCATGTGTGGATGCGTGTGGGAATGGGTGTGTGGATGCGTGTGTGTATGTAGGGGGTTTGGAGAGAAAGGGGGATGGGGGGAACTCTGAATAGGGGGTGTGGAAGACCCCTATCAGTGACAGGGAAGGGATTCCCTGTCACTAATAGTGCCTAGCACCGTGGTTTTTGTGACGGTAAGGAAGCCACGAAAACCATGGTGGTAGGCGGGGTCATAATCCCACCGGCGGTACAGTGACGGCCGCCGGGCTGGAGAGTGCTATCTCCAGCCCGCCGGCTGTTACCGTTGTTTCGGTCGGTGTGGTACATTGGCGGTTTGGCTTCAGCCAAACTGCCAATGTCATAATATGGTGGAAAGTACTGCCAGCCTGTTGGCTGTACCGCCGACCGCCAGGGTCATAATGAGGGCCCATGTCTTTTAACTTCAGCATGTCACGGGCAGTGATAATCTGGGCTAATGAGATATCAGCTGGTGTATTTGATTTTACGATTAAATTAATGTATGCTTCAGCTGACTTGGATGGAGTACCATGACCTTGTATAGGAAAAGTAGTCAGCATGATTTTGATCCTTATGCGGATGATGCACAATTGTATAATCGTACTTTTGCAATCGCAGTCCCCATCGTTCAATGGGAGGAGGCATCTTGGCTCTTGAAATTGCCAAACATGGTCAGCAAAGCTTGATGATAAGTTACCAGTGTAAAAGACTTTCCTTACAGGAATACACGGAAATGTTCAGAAGACCATACCACAGCTAAACTTTCTTTCTCAGGTTGCGAGTAAGCACTTTCTGTTTGAGACACACTTCTAGCATAGGCCACAATATGCCTTCGAGCATTTGGAGGTCCACTGTGCTGTGCAAGGATAGTGTCTTACCCGACTAGGCTAGCGCCAACGACAACATCTGTATAAAGTATGCCGTTTCAGTAGCATTTTCAAACACATGTTTGATTCTCTTGAAACTTCTCTCACGTTCTTGGGACCACCGAAAGGAAACATTTTTCTTCGTCAACTCCCATAAAGGAGCACTAACATTGGCAAAGCCTTGTATGTACCTTAAATAGTAGCTGGCAATGCCAAGAAATGAACATACAACTGAAACATCTTGTTGGGGAACAACATTTGACAGAGCATGTACTTTTGCAGGATTGGGTGTCATACCTCCATCAGAAAAGATATGACCAAATAATTTTCATTTTGTCTTGTTGAACTCACACTTGTCTGCATTCAAAGTCAAACCTGCATCACTGAATGAGCAGTATAATTATATGAGAGCTCTATAATGCTCCTACTGTGTAATTACAAAACCGAATATATTATTGCTGTAATTGAACGCATTTTGCAACAGGCTGTATGATGACGCTTTGGAAAAGTTCTGCAGCCAATGAAACATCAAAACTAAGGGCCTGATTACAACTTTGGCAGTCCCACCACTGGACCACTAAAGCTGCGAGGAGGACGCCACTGCCATGGCAGTGATGTCCCCCCCAAGTGTATTCCAATGTTCCCATCAGGCTGACTGGCAGGAACATTGGAATACGCGTTCCCGCCGGCTGACCAGCGGAAACAGTGCTAGGATATTGGCCTTGGCTCTTTCAAGGAAGACGAGGCCAATATCCTAGCACTCTAGCACCCTTGGAATGTACACTGTCTGCAAATCAGACAGTGTGCATCCCGAGGATGATAGGCAGGGGGGCCCTGCACAGCCCATGCCATGGGCAGTGCAGAGGTCTCCCTGTGGCCCTGGCAATGGTTTTCCACCAGCCTTTTAATGGCCACATGAAAAGGCTGGCGGGAAGTGGGGATGTAACCAGTAAGGCGACGCTGACTTCGGCGCTGCCATGGCTGGTTACAAGCCTGACCGCCATCACCCCATCTGAATCTATGATCCTAGCGGGGACGGCTTTCTTTAGGCAGATCAACTCAAATGTGGTGGTCCTTGGACCACCAGACTCTTAATGAGGCCCTAAGTTTTTTGTACTGAAACAAACCAACATGTGTAGACAAGATTGTAATGTACCTGCAATTTTCTTCGAGTTCCAACTGATGATAACCTTTATCTAAATCAAGTTGAGAGAAGACCTTTGCACCATTTAATTGCATTACCATGTCAGCAATGTGTTGACCTGGATGTTTATTGTTGTTCAATTGCCTTGTTTGCCTGACGCATATCAACGCAGATGCATACTGCTCTTTCACTGACCCTTTTGGGCACTACTACTATGGGAGAAACCTATGGTGTTGGACCAGTGGAACACCCAATAATTTCATGCTTAAGTAATGATTCAAGTTCTTTTTCAACAGTTTCTTGTCAATGAAAGGCAATTTGCCTATGTCTCTGAGCAACAGGGTGGACATCCTCATTAATATGCAGTTTTACTGTCATCGTCTTAAGCTTTCCTACACCATGAAACAATGAAGGAAATTGAATTGCTATTTTGTGATGAGCATTCATGTTGTAATTCGCAGAAATCAGTGCCATATCAGCAGCTGTATTAAACTGAATAGACAGGCACTTGACACTGTGCCTTTCCAGCACATGGATGGGTGCTTATACCTTCATTTTCTTATGTTCACTGTCACTGCAAATGAACCTTGACTCTTTATGGGCGTTGATGCAGCCCATGCATACACTTTGGTTATCGAAGGCATAAGCTTCGGTAATCGAGACAGTTCATTGTATTTCATTTCAGACATTATGTTTATCAATGTACCACTGTCGATAATGAATGGTATTGAACAACCATTTACTTTCAATGAAATCTTTGGACAGTGTTTGTATGATTTTGTTGCCTTGACATGTTGACTTTTCTTTCACTGGCGTTTTTCTTCACAGGCAGCCAGTCCAACATGCGCATATTTCTCTGTGGTGAACATCGACATAGCGCAATCGTTTTCTTCACTTTCACTTCATATTGAGGTGGAAGAACTGTTTGATGATAATTAACATTCAACTTTGTTTATTATCTGTTGCTCCTGGTTCTTGTGGGCGTGCACTGCTTCTGGAACATTCTGGCAGCCATTTTATCTTCACGCTGTGACACACTTCCTTTTTACTTTGATTTGCAGACAGTCCAAAATGGTTCTCCTCACCACAGACTTTACATATCTGTCCAATGGTGGGACATCTACCCTTAAGTGGAAACGAAAATCCACATCTAAAATATAACTTTATTTTACAGGTAGACATCACTTTGTGTCCTTCAGTCTTTTGTTTTGGCTTATTTTTCACACTCATGAGTGATTCACTCTGGGCAACTCCGGCCTCCATGTCAGCAGCTTGTCTCTCAGCATGTCCTTCAGCTCTATCAGCCATTAACGCTCGCTCCAGACTAAGAGTTTCTCTCTGCATTCGTCGTCTGAATGAATCTAATGAGCATCCATCAATAACTCTAAGATGGATAGCTTCATCATCATTAAATTCATTGAACTTTTAGTGATTGATGAGTGCATTCAGTCTCTCCACAAACTCATCAATAGTTTCTGTTCTGTGTTTCCTTATTAATGGCTTGTATTGTTTAAAGTGAAACTCTCTGACGTTCTTGACTGAAAATATATATTTTGTAATCAACATTTGGCACTGGATTAAATTTGAGATTCAACACTTCCTTAATCTGATGGTATGTGACGTCTTCGTTAGTTCTCTGCATTTTCTATACGACTTCTTTCACATCATCACCTGCAAGATTTTTGAGATACTTGATAATCTTTCTGTTGTCAGCCTCTATAAGTGTGTCAATTAAATCTTGAAATATTTCTATCCAAGCAGTCTATCTATTGCCAATATTTAGCTTTTTGGCAGTATCGAAAGGTGGTGGTGGTTTCAGGAAGGCAGAAGCATTGTGACTGTTCATTGGAGTGGATAATATTGAGGAAGGAGCTCTTTCAGATGCTGTCTGCTGTCCATTAGAATCTGCATCATTGCTGAGGCCTGGCGAGGGATTGGCCTCCTGGGCATCCAGGATAGTCTTTGGGGTTTTGATCTTCTTATTGGTCTCCATCGAAGCCCCATCACTTTTGGAGACCTCAGGAGTTATTCTGAGCCACCACCTGGCAGCGTTGGTGGTATGCCTCTTCAGGTATCAGACAGTTCAGTAAGAACAGTAAGGACAACATTCTTCTTCTTGGGTCTCACTGCCAGTGCTGAGGTCATAATGCTCCACTTATCAGGACTCTGGTAATTGTAAGAACAGTATGCTTTTTTCTTACTTGTTCTGTCAGGCAGTGCTTCTGTTTTCAGCGTTATTAGGCAAGTTATGATAATCTTTGACTGTGCTTTGTAAACCTACTTGTATCTGTCTTCAGTGTTAATAGTCTGTATAACATAAAAGTTTACCTCATGTGGCAGCGCTGTGCCTTTCTGTATGGCCTTGTTCTGAATTTCTTGACCAATGATGAGTAGACTTCTCAGTAAAGCCTTCCGTATCTTAAAATGCTTTATGACTCCTGGAGTTGTACTTTGGCTCCCCATGCATGAAGCGTTCATTCCATACTTTGGCAACAAAACACACGGCAGTTTGCTTGGACCACGGCAAACGTATCCCCTATCTCGTCTCCAGTTGTACTGTCCTAGGTACCCACCAATGCCTACCCAACACATGGAGCTGTAAATCACATGTCTTTATTCTTCTGAGTGTACATGTGAACTACAACATTCTAAACCAAGCTTTCATTACATTCCACTCTAGTAATTACCTCGCAAGGCTATGGAGTCTGTTTGGAGTATAAAGGGTTCCTTTATAAAACTTGCAAGCCACTACACATTGTTTTGTGTAACTAGATTTTTACTACCATTTTCAATAACATTACGTCAGAATAGAATAACTTAATAGTCACTTAGGGGATAGTGCTGGGATGGTGGCATTAGGTGACATTTTATTCTCTGTTGTGATCTGTTTAGCTTTGGTCACCTGCTCACACTTGCTGACTGTGCTATTTTCATTGACCTCTATTGTGAATTTTCTTGTAGAAGATGGTATAATTTGAGGGTGAGGCAGTCCTGTTTGCCCTGACTCTAGGTGCTATTGTTCTTTTGTTTTGTCTCATGCTTTGGACTTACAATATTTTTCCTTGACTTTATATTATTCTCATGCTGCATTTGATTGAGCAGTATACTAATTCCCTATACAAATTTACTATGTGTTTTGAGTATTAGCATTTTGCCATCTTACACCTTGCCTTTGTATTGCACCTTGAAATATTTTAATAAACCTTCATGCTTTACAGTTTACTTCTGACTTTGGAGGCTTATTTTTTCCAAATGCTAATTATTTCATTTGTGTTTGGGTGCCATTTAGGGACCTGTTACCTCATACATACTTGAGGTTCAACACCATCCCCAATCCAACATAGGTGATTTATCTTGATTATCTGATAAGGTAGTGTCAACACGTCCTAGTCCTTACGTTCTCTGGCCCCAGTGGCTTTTTTGCCCCCTTGCTTCCCAGGCCCTAGGTCCTCCCTCACACCACTGTCTGCCTAGCCCAAGGGTCTTCCCAACCAAAAAGCCTCAATTGCACCATCGTCTTCAAAGACCCAACACCTTCCTAGTCCCAGTGTTTCTCTTGACCGCCTCCCAGGGTCCAGTGTTTCTAGCGCCAGTGTCTGCCTGAATGCAGTTACTTCACTGCCCAAATGAATTCCAGGCCGGAGGGTTGTATGTTGTGGTATAGTGTGCTGTCTTTGCATCATTTGGTATAGTGTGATTTGGTGTATTGTGAGGTGGTTTTGGGTGCTGTTTTGTCTTATGGTGAGATGTATTGTATTATAGTGTATTATGTTGCAGACTATTGTATGATGTGATGTTGGAGTATGTTGCTGAGATACGTTGTCAGTTGCTGGTGTTCTATGGTATGAAGTGGTGATGTATCTTGTGATGTAGTGTGGTGTGGTGTTGGTTTGATGCAATGTGGTGCTGTATTGTGATTTGTTAGGATGGTTTGTTTTGTGTAATGTGATATTAGGTAGTATAGTGGGATGCGGTGTGAGCTAATGGTATGAAGGGAATTCTCAATTTGTGCAGGGATTCGACACTCATTTTTGGAGACTTATCTTTCATACTCAGAATTTGACCGAGAAATAGAAAATGATGTATATATGTAGTAGGTGGCAATGTTGAAGAATCTAAAATAGAGACACAACGGGATGTTCATTTAACATTCCATTTTCAGTTTCATGTATCCGGGGTAAATGTGCGTACATCACTGGGCTGCGCTGTGTTTCTGCCATTTAAGTGACAGGAGCCCAGTACACCCACCACCTCCGCGTTGTATCCCTAACAATCTCCGTTATTGATGGCATTTCTTGTGGAGTTTTGCTCTCGTAATATGATTTGTGCGGGGATTGACAAATAATCACCCTTTTTATTTCGTATTGTGAGCTACCTTCCCAGCACGTGCTCAGCTATTACCCTACTGGGACAGACATATATCTTTTCCGATGTCTCTCTTCCAGCATACTCTAGCTTTTTGAAACATCTGTCATGCATAATTCTTGGAAAGATATCTACATATTTTTTTTAAACTCCCAGCCTCTCAACTTGATGGCTATTTGCATCATCCTTCTTTCCAGCGTTACTTTAAGAAAGGGTTTTATGTCGTTGAAAAACAATTCATCAACTAATATGTGTTATGCCATATGCCATACCACTTCTTGTGAGCAGCTCGCTTGTTTCCATTGAAACTGTGATTGTAAGTCCGGGTTACCACACAGTAGGCGCCGTCATTTAGGGGCATATTTATACTCCGTTTGCGCCGAATTAGCGTCGTTTTTTTCGACGCAAATTCGGCGCGAAACTAATGCCATATTTATACTTTGGCGTTAGACGCGTCTAGCGCCAAAGTATGGGCAAATAGCGTCATTTTTTAGCGTGAACGCCTTCCTTGCGTTAATGAGATGCAAGGAAGGCGTTCCCGTCTAAAAACAGACGCACATAGCGGTGCGTGGTATTTATGCTCCAGGGCAAAAATCACTCCCACGCGGCAGGCGGCGCAAAAAATGGCGCAAAGCACGAATAGCGTGAAATTTTAACGCCTGGGTCAGGGCAGGCGTTAAAATGGGGCAAACACACCTGTACTTAATCAGAACACACAGAACAAACAACAGAGCAGCAGAGCAGCAGAGCAGCAACAGGGAGACATGGAGGTGCTTTTTCTTCAACGTGCACGTAGACACAGAGCCCTGCAGCAACAACAGCAGCCACAACAACAACAGCAGGGACCCCAAAGACAGCGCAGAAGGCAGGAGAGGATATTCCGCCCACGAACAACCCTGCATGGCCTCAGGGAACGAGACATCATCCAGAGGTACCGGTTGAACTGGCAGGCCATTCAGCAGCTGCTGACAAATATTGAACAGCAATTGGCCCCCACTTTAGTGACTCCACGCACTATCCCAACCGAAACAAAGCTGCTTGCCGTACTTCACCTGCTGGCAAGTGGCTCGTTTCAGACAACTGGTGCCCTGGTTGGTGGAATCTCACAACCATCTTTCTCCGCATTCCTGCCTAAAGTACTGGATGCCATCATTGGACTGACACCCCGCCACATCTGCTTCCCTAACACAGTGCAGAAGCAGCAGGAAACAAAACAGGGGTTCTACGCCATCAGTGGCTTTCCGCACGTCCTTGGTGCAATCGACTGCACACACGTACGCCTTGTGCCACCTGCTGCGAGTGAACACCTCTACCGCAACAGGAAGCACACACATTCCATCAACGTGCAGGCCATAGTCGATCACCAAGGACTGATCAGCAACATTGTGGCTAAATATCCTGGGAGTGTACATGACGCATTCATCTTCCGTCACTGCACCATCAACCAACACTTCCAGGATGGACGGTATGGCAATGGACTACTTGTTGGTAAGGACAAAAATCTACTTATATACTCACTGCACAGAAACCCTCTAGGATAAACAACCCATACACCACAATAGCAACACCTAGACAGGAACACACTGAGGTACTCACATCACTAGCCATGTGTCACAAGTCACCATTGAACCTCTCACACATTTGAATTTACTCCACAGCTTAGTGTGAAGACATTCATGACTGTGGTTGCCTAAATGTCACCTTGCAAATTGGAAGTCTCACAATAACCTGTACACTAATACAATGCATAACTTTTAAGGGATGGGATGGCCTGGCTATGTTCATATGAACGTTTCTAATACCCTTTCATGTTTCAACTCTGCATGGAACTATCATCACACCCCCAGTGAGGACACACGGACACCTGTGTCACAAGTCACAATGCAAGGGAGGGCACACTGTACTTGAGAAACCAATACATCCTGCTGACAAACAGTTAGACAACAAACACTTGCTCAGCCAAGGAAAAAAAACAATGCCAAAGTTTCCACCAACAACCATAGGTTGTCACATTAGTACACAAAATAGTCACAGACAACACAACACAACTACTGCCATCAAAGATACGTACAACAGTGCCTCCTACATCTAATTGATACCATTCTGTGTTTCTCTTTCAGCTGATCAGGGGTATGGCATCCAGCCTTGGCTAATGACGGCATATGGGAACCCAAATACTGCTGCTGAGCGGGCATACAATGACGCCCACAAGAGGACCCGCAGCATTGTGGAGAGGACCTTTGGGATCCTAAAGTCAAGGTTCCGCTGCCTTGACATCACTGGCGGAAGCCTACTATACTCCCCAGAGATGGTATGCAAAATCATACTCACTTGTGCCATATTACACAATATTTGTGTACAAAGGAACATTCCCCTCCTTGAACCGGACCCAGACATGCCTGAGGATGATGATGAGGAGGATGCTGGCCTGCAACAGGAGGGGGAACAACCTAACACCGCAGCAGGAGTGCGTAGGCGCCAACAGCTTGTGAACAATTTTTTTACTTAAGTTATTATAATCACTTGTATTCCACACTTGTAAATAAACACAGATCACAAACACCACATCATGCTTTGGCCTATTCATTTCTGACCACCTTTAGTTTGAAATAGCTGAAGATGAATGTCGTCTCATTGATCAAGAATGCCATTAAAATTCATCACACCAAAAATAAACATCACAACTGTATGCACAGAGGGTAGGATGTGACATGTTACATTACCATACACAGAGCCCAACAAGAGTACAAATGTGACAATGACACATGCCGGATCCAAACAAATGAAACAGTCTCGCATCCAGCCCAAAATTGGAGATCATTTGAAAGTCACATCACACGTGTTCAGAGACAGGGTGGGACCATCCATGTGTACGTGAACATGTCATCAATGGCTTCTCTCAAGTGTATGATGTGAGCAATACACAATTGCAACAACATCAGCTGCCACTAACTCAGGAGGAGACCTTGAAGTTACAGTGACAACATACACACAGACAGGTCATACTGGATCCACATTCCCACACACATGTACACATATGTCATACAACCAACCTAATATTTGAAAGTAGACCATCACAGTTGTGTCCCAGTTTGAACCTAGCAGGAAGATTGTAACATGACACTAAACCAGTTTATGCAGAAAGGGACACAGACAAGCAAAACAATCTTCGCATTATCACATCGTGAACGCTGAGAGTCTTGCAAACTTAGGGGGTCATTCTGACCCTGGCGGTTATTACCGCCATGGCGGATGTCGGCGGTAGCACCGCCAACAGGCTGGCAGTGCACCAATGGGCATTCTGACCGCGGCGGTTCAGCCGCGGCCAGAAACGGGAAGTCGGCTGTGTACCGCCGACTTCCCGCTGCCCTTGAGAATCCGCCATGGCGGCGGAGCGCGCTCCGCCGCCATGGGGATTCTGACACCCCCTACCGCCATCCTGTTCCTGGCGGGTCTGGCATGGGCACTGCAGGGGCCCCCGTAAGAGGGCCCCACAAAGAATTTCAGTGTCTGCTTTGCAGACACTGAAATTCGCGACGGGTGCAACTGCACCCGTCGCACCTTCCCACTCCGCCGGCTCCATTCTGAGCCGGCGTCCTCGTGGGAAGGGTGTTTCCCGCTGGGCTGGCGGGCGGACTTTTGGCGGTCGCCCGCCAGCCCAGTGGGAAAGCCAGAATGACCGCCGCGGTCTTTCGGCGGGAACCGCTTGGCGGGCGGCGACCGCCGACCGCCGCGGTCAGAATGACCCCCTTAGTCATATGAAAATGGTATGCAACTTAGCTCCAAATCATCATTACTGCAAACGTCAAATGGGCTAATGAGATGAATGAATGGTCAACAGTCATTCATACCATATGGCCTTACATTCGCCCGCTGCTGCAGGTTTGCCAGGATATGATAAAAATACTCCATGGATACAGTAGCTATTCTGGATGGTCAAATCCTAGGGTGCTGGGGGCCTAACTCCACCTCTACCACCCCCAAAACATACAAGAATCATGTACTTGTGAACTAAACACATGCATAAGGCACATGTGTGGCCTCCATGTCACAAGTCCTACACAAATATGAAACACAAAATCATAATGGGACATGGTCAGCCCCATAAAAACTGAAAGTGACTCTCCCACTCCCTGTTAGGACTACAGATAAAAGCATCCCCATCATAAAGGTGGGGACATTTTGGAGACGGAATACATAATGGTATCAAAAACATCATTTCAAAATAGCCATCAGCAATTACACCAAATATGTTGTCAAATATGGTCAATACATTAGTTAACGTATCCCAAACATCACAGTGTGAAGGCCGTCTATACATAAAAGTACGGACATTTGTCATATACAAACACAAATGTGTCTCACATCGCACCGTTTTACCATGACAAATCACCTTTCCAAAGCTAAACACATGAAGACATTTGGATAAATTTGCTCCATATTCTACGCATACAGCATGGCCGTCATAATTTGTTCACGTACATGAGTGCACACAATGCAGAGTCAGATACAAATGTATCCAAAAGTGTCTTGATATTTCACCTTCAAATTATTATTTACATCCACAATATTTTTGACTCTGCATCATGTGCACTACTGTACGTGTAAAAAAAAACACGCCCATGATGTATGCGTCGTGAAATTGACGCTACATGCACAATATATTGGTCATTTCATGTACAGTATTAATTATTAATATTCATATCATATTTTTTCACTCCGCATCATGTGCACTACTGTACGTGTAAAAAAAATGACGCCCATGATGTATGCGTGGTAAAAATGACGCTACATGGACAATATGTTGGTCATCTCATGTACAGTATTAATTATTAATATTCATATCATATTTTTTCACTCTGCATCATGTGCACCACTGTACGTGTAAAAAAAATGACGCCCATGATGTATGCGTGGTGAAATTGACGCTACATGCACAATATGTTGGTCATTTCATGTACAGTATTAATTATTAATATTCATATCATATTTTTTCACTCCGCATCATGTGCACCACTGTACGTGTAAAAAAAACGACGCCCATGATGTATGCGTGGTGAAATTGACGCTACATGCACAATATATTGGTCATCTCATGTACAATTTGAAATATTAATATTCATATCATTTTTTTTCACTCCGCATCATGTGCACTACTGTACGTGTAAAAAAAATGACGCCCATGATGTATGCGTGGTGAAATTGACGCTACATGCACAATATATTGGTCATCTCATGTACAATTTGAAATATTCATATTCATATCATTTTTTTTCACTCCGCATCATGTGCACTACTGTACGTGTAAAAAAAATGACGCCCATGATGTATGCGTGGTGAAATTGACGCTACATGCACAATATATTGGTCATCTCATGTACAATTTGAAATATTCATATTCATATCATATTTTTACACTCCGCATCATGTGCACTGTAATGCGTCAAAAAAATATGACGCACATCTGTGTATGCGTGAAAATATGACGCATTACGCGAAAATAAAAACGGCGGCCATTTTATGCAGGAAGTGATGTAATAGGATATCCTGTTTACCAAATCTGTACTAGGAGTTGACTTTCACTTTCACTTTGCAGTCTCAGAGTTATCTAGACTGTGTGGTTGTGTGAAAGGTGTTGTCCTGTGTTTTACTGCTTTAGTGTCCTGTGTGCCTTGTATTTTGTCTTTGTGTCAATCTTTTATTGTTGTCTAACATTGTCTCAGTCTGTTTAGTGTTATTTTGTCTATACCTGTGATAGTTTGTATTGTCTGTGGGAGTCTGTTGTGGGTAGCATAGTTTGGGGGGTTAGTTGGGCTATTTTTCTCCTTCTTCTTTTTCTTTCACACCTCTACCTTTCCCCATTTCCCACTTTTTCTTTCATTTTTCTTTTGTACTTTTTTACACCTCTCATCATGTCAGGTAGGCCTCGCCTGTCCAGGATGGGTGAGGACGAATTGGGGGGCTTCATATGGCTCGTAAGCCATTTCCTCCCACTGATGCTGGAGGCTGGGGGCCGTGTGATACAGGGGTATCACACGGAGGCGAGGAAAATCCGTTGGGAGAAGGTGCGCCATCACCTGGTCCGGGTCTACGGGAGTCTGAGGAATATACATCAACTCAAGCACCGCTGGGCAGATCTGATCAGCAGGGAACAGGACCTGCTGGACCACCTGGGACTCCGGATTGGTGGCTATGTTGGAGAGTACTAATCAATTACATGGGAATAATAGGAATGTGTGCGTGAACATGTGATGATTGGTAGCCAATCTGCAAAATAAGTAGCTGACTGCGTGTTATGCTAGGGAAACCTAGGCCCATGGGTATACACATAAATCCCCATTTTTGCTACACATGTACACCCAATTACAGCAGTAAAATGCAACATCTATTTGTATTTTGCTAAGTAGCCCCCTCTCTGCGTCACAAAATGATGCAAATGCTGCGCTACAAAGGTATACATATGTGTCCAAATGTGTATTTGTTGCAGGATGTGTATGAAGACCTATGCTACCAGGCCGATGCCTCATTTTTGCAACACATACCAGATGGCTGTAGCTGCATGGAATGTACTGTTGCATTTGTGTCTGAAAAGCAACACGTGAACTGCTCTATTTGTACTCTACTGGTCATAATGGCCAGTGAGTACGTCATGTAGAAACAACATACCTACATATGTAGATGCCATAGCTAGACCGAAAATTGCAAACACATGATGATGCTACACATGTGTGTTGCCTTCACGTCACATGAAGTTAGTCATGTTGTCCACACATATGTCACATGTGTGTCTGGTTGCTGTGTGTTGAACCTGTCCACATAGCCTGTTTGATTGTGAGTGGTCATGCAGTCCTCATGGAACCAGTTGTGGAATGTTTCTCTCTGGGATGCACATGCTGAGATGTATGGATCACATGATTGTTGGGGCCTACTAATGGAGGATTAACTTGGACGACACATGACTGTCCTGGCCACTGCATGAGTGTAGTAGGGTGTGTCACTGGAGCAGGAGACTCATCCAATGATAATCTAGAATACAAAGTCAGCCAGGCAGGATGAGCATGTGTGAAAGTGTATCATTATCATGTAATATTCACACACTGTCATTGTAACTGAAATTATTTGTCTGTTCACCCAGTCTGAGTATAATCTTCCTTTCATGCTTTACAGGTGGACCAGCCCCATACACCGTTGGTGAGGTGGCCCATTTTGACGACCCCGATACCTACAGTGAGTGTTGCCTAAGTGCTATTTACATTGTTTGGAAATGAAGCATGATGGATTACTGTGTGTTCAGGATAATTCATGATTTGATGTGCTGGCCGTTCATTGGCTTTGTTGTTTTGGTGTGATATCAAATTGGAATAATGTTTCTGTAAAGCAATACCTAGTCATCTCTCAGATTGAGGGGCAGTAAGTCATTCAATTAGTGCGACAATTGGGAATGGCATGACTCATTTTGAATACACTGGTCAATGTTAGACTTGGTCAGGAACTTGCCATTAACTGAGTCAGCATATCAGACTGACAGTCTCCCAGATAGCTTAGGCACATGGCTTCGATGACAAGTGCTTCTTCCTAGTTGAGGATGGACTGTGTACACTGTAGGTCGGATCTTCCGGGGGCATGTACTTCCACAAGGTGACCTCAAAGTGTGTGTGACTTGAGTGCAATGGCCTAGGTGTTCTGTTGAATCATGTGAATGGGTGTTCTACCTCCTCTGTGTGTGTTGTAAAACATGCCTCACTAATAGTATGTTATGTTGGGCTAAGTCATATCATTTTGACATGTGTGGACCTGGGATGTGACAAGGTTGGGCTGACTCCAACGTGTTGCTAGCCCTTCATAGGTGTTGTGTGTGAAGGCACATGCTTGTTGAACTTTCTGTACACTCCTGGTTGTGCATTGATCATGGGATTGTTGTTTGTTCTTCCCACACCACCCACAAAGACTGCGATGTTACTGTGAAACAGGGTACCTAGGACTGTAGCAACCAGTATGTTACACGTACTTAACACCTTTTGTGACTTGAGTTTGTACCTAGGTCCAGATGTAGCAAAATGTCTACACATTGCAAATAGCATAATTTGATGTTAGTGAGTTGCAAACGTCTGTTTCCTAATCCGAAATGTTTTTGGTGGTCATGTACATATTCGCAAAATGCTTTTCTAAATGAAAAAAATAAAGGAGTTTACCAGCCCTACTTGCAAATCACAGTGGTAGGCAATCCCATTTGCTAACGAGTACGTGGTTGCAAAGTGAGTAGCTGTTATCATCCACTTGAAGTGGATGCTAACCAACTTGCTGACTGGAAGGGGTCCTCATTGTGAACCTTCACCTTTGTGAGTGGACCAAAATACTCCTGCACAAAACAGCCAGTGGTCTAGGGGAGCAATAATTATTGTGTAAATTACGAAAAATCAATTGTTGTGAATTTAAACAAATCGCAGCTCATTTTCCTTTCAGATAAAGGGCCTACACTTGGTGAAAAATAACTTGCTTCATTTAAAAGCAGTCACGTCTATGGAGTTCTGCTGTTCCCAGCAGGCCTCCATCCCCGTGAGTGCCATAGTTGCTAAGGTGGTGCAAGTTGGAACCCACATCATTGATGTTCATGAGGTGGGATTTAGGGACCCCATAGTGACTCGCAGACGGTGTCAGAGACACCGTTCAGCTTTGCAATTTGCTAGTTGATTTCCCATCAATTCCTACATCTGGCCCATAGTGTCGACATATGATTCATGGCCAGGGGTTCAATCTTAGCACACAACTATTTCGAAATGCCATTGAGTGAGGAGTGTGATTCTTATCACATAGAATGACATATGTAGTGAAGTCAGTATGCGGACGAGCTGGTGCCATAATGTATAATGCCTTAGGTATGAATTGTATGAGTAGTTTAGGGTGATGTCATCCATCATGTAGAGACATGGATATGCTATATGTGATATGCCCTTCAGTATGCATGATTCACATGTACTTCCTCTGAGCCTTCCCGTGAACTATGTTGTAACGATTGCTGCAACCAATACATTGCTAGTAATGGACAAATTACCCATTGTGGTATTCAACCCACTGTAAATTCTATGCTCAATATTTGCCTTTTCTCTTCACAGCTGCAAACCTGAGTGCCGCAGCTCGCAACCAGTTTGAGCGCCGGGCAATGAGGTACAGCCACATCCTGCAGGTGCAGTGTGGGTATCGGAGGATGGCCCGCAGATACAATTCGGAACGGGCCTCCGGGGCGTGGTATGCCACACCACAGGCTCCCCCAACGGTGCCCCCAACAACCCCCGCCACTACATCCACCAGGTCTGGCCAAGTGGACCCAGCAACGGACCAGGCATCCTCATCCAGACCTGGACCCAGCCGTGTGGTGGGAGCAGGGCAGTCCCGTGCCCACACCACTCCACCAACACAATCCACCTCCACCGGCACCCAGACCTGCACTGACCCTCCGATCAACCCAGCGGACTTCCACGCATTGTCAAGGAAATTGGACAGGTTGATTGGAAAAGTTGACACCCTGACGGAGGACATGGCTGAGGTGAAGAAGAAGGTGCGCTCCATCCGGCGAACACTACGGAGGCCAAATCAGTAGACATTTTGCCCTCCAGAACTTTTACCCCTCCCCTCTCACCTCTTTCCTATTTCATACTGTTAGTTGGGTTTGGGGGGTTAGTTATAGGATAAGTGTAGGAAATTAGCTTAGTTAGTGTTAGGTAAGAGGGTGGGGGGTCCTTCTTCTTTATATCTTATCTTTTTGTGTGGGAGGGTGTGTGTGTTGGCAATGTTGGGATTCCTGTTTAAAAAAAAAAAAAAAAAAATCTATAAAAAAAATATTTAAAAAAATATATGTTTGTTTAGGATAGTGTAGTATGTGTGTAGGTTAGTAAGTGTTGTCCTGCATGTGTCTTGTCTCATAATGGTGGGTGGGGGGTTGATGTTTAGATCGTTTCGTTACATGTGTAGAGTAAGTTTAGCTTAGGTTAGTTAGGGACAGTTGTGGGTTAGTAGTAGTCAGGTTAGATTAGTGTAGGTTTATCTTTCCCTTAGTTGCCTCTTTTATTATTTATTGGAAATAAAAAATTTGTTAACCCTTTACCTGATGCGTTAGGTGCTACCTTTTCATGGCCTTGACATCAGTGTAGCAGAAAGTTTTAGTATGACATTTGTGTCCTATGCTCGCTATCCCCAGGCTATTGAGGTTTAACATGCCAGCTACCCATGTGCTAACTTGGTAAGTATCCACCATGTGGGAGAGCCACCATTGGTAGTGTGCATAGATCATCAAGATTTGGGGTTGGTATGTATCCTACTTCACAAAGAGTGCTTCCAGAGTTGATTTTGTAGGTAAATAGATAGGTCGGACAGCATTGTGAAGTTCAGGGAGAGCTTTGTAGATGAGTATTTGTTCACACTCTTGTCTTGTTGCTGTCATTGCTGACCTACATCATGTGTGTACTGCTTGAGCATGACTTTCCTTCATGGTAGTATACGCTGTAAGGGTGATTGATGCAGTGTAATTTGGTTATCATTCCTTTCATTTTACAGCATAATTTCTTGTTTTAGTATTGCAAGGTGCCTACATTTCTCAGCCACCATTAGTTGTCTAGAATAGCTATGGATGGGGCCTCATTCTGTCCAACACAGCATGATTGTGTGTGCTTAGTCCCTACATCAGTTATTTTCCTCAGTCTAGTAAAGCTATGATGCAATCCTGGCCACTGCACAGATGTTTCAGTATACATGAAATCAGGACAGTAGTATAGAGAATCGACATGGTTGCCACACAGCCACTTTGGAGTTATGTACTGCACAGTTGAAGTGTGAAATGACACAGAGACACAATAGGTGTGCAAGTGATATTTATTTTTAGGTGGAGTAGTGCAAAAAGTCCATTAACAATGTTAGGTGAGTCCGTTCTGGTGCATTCTTAAATGGTGATCCTATTTACAGGGTGTGGATGATGCTCCTGACATGCTGGGGTGATGTCACAGACGGTGCAGAGGAACAGGAATTGCCAAATGGTAGGAGAGAAACATTTACAGCCAATGTGGACAAGTTAAACAGTGGATTGCCGAACAGTCATTGAGGGTAGTTGGAGTGAGGCTGGCATGTGTCAAAACGTAGGACCTTGGTCAGAGTAGGGCATGGTGCAGGGACTAGGGCTTCCGGGTACTCTTGCGAGTGAATGTTATCTGTTCCATGTCTTCTTCTTCTGATGTGTGTGTTGCCTGGTGTGTCCTTGTTGTTGTTGGTTGTGAAGGGGCAACACACACCTCAGTGTCAGAAGACATGGAGGCAGACATCCCGGGGGCTGATCCCTGTCCAGTTATGAAGGGCAGTACTGCAGCAAGGAGGGCGTGCTGGTTTTTCAGAATGGCAGCCACATCCCGATGGTAGGCAGCCAGGTCGGCCCTGAGGGGTTCGATGTTGCATTCGTGCACACGCTGACTGGCTTGCTGTTGGAGTTGTTTGGTCAACTGGATGACAGCTGTGCAGATTGCCTTCTGTGTTACTAAAAGTTCCTCCAACAGCGATGTTCTGGCTTGCATTGCAGCTGCCTGATCAGCAGTTGACAGCATGCACGAACGCACCCCCTCAAGGCTGGCTGCCAGAGTTTGCATCCCCACCCGCACCTCCTTGGCCAGCTCCCGCTGGACCCCAACGACTGTTCTTTCGAAGCTGGTGCCAGTGTCGTCAGAGTCCTCAGCTGTGTTGGAGCTGGCAGGTCTTACAATTGGGGTGGCGGGTGGTTCTACTGTGGTGGCTGCTTCTTCTTGGCTCCTCCTTGTTACTGAAGGGGGGGTTTGGAGGCTTTCGAGGACCATGTCAATGGTCTCTTGTGTGAGGTTGATGGTCTCGTCATCCATGTCATCAGGGAACTCATGGACAGGCATATCGGCAGGAGATCCGTGTTCCTCTGCAAAGAAACAGGGTACAATTAGTGTGTCTGTGTTGAGATCATTTTGCACTAAGATACAAGCCTTTGGATGCCTTAACTTTGTACTCTGATTTTGTCTTGGTATCTGCTGTCCGTCATAGGGCATTGTTGTAGGCCTATGGCCCACCTGTGTGTCACATGTATGATATGGAGCTATCAGACATGCCTGCCAGGTCATCTCTAGGTGTTGATTTGTAATTATTTCGGAATATGCATTTTTTTGTCCTACTCCTCCCTCTGTGTTTCACTATTGTTATGGAGGGACATTTGTTTGGGTGGGCTCTCATTATCCTACATGTGATTCTTGGCTTTCTAGGCAGCAGGATAGCTAATGGTGTGGGGGACTAAGTTTGACCCACTTGTAAATAACTCTGTCACCCAGATATTCTATTTAGCTCAGACAGACTAGCAGTGCCTCTGGTCTCCCACAACAGAGGAATGTTTAGAAGTCCAAGCCCATGACATCTTTGGGACTTCTCAGGGAAGTGGTGGTCACTCAGGTCCTACACATTTCTATCTTTTCCGGTATGTTCCCATACACAAATGACACAGACAGTATTTGTTTGATATGAAGTTTCATTGTACAACTGACTTGTAGGAATTTAGGTGTAAGCCCCAATAACCAAAACAATACACACAGTTAGAACTGAAATAGTCCGCAGGAGAGTAATACATTGGTACACAGCTATCATGGTGCCTAACAGTTTCTACTCTCCCTCTGCTTGTTCTATATATAGCACAGCATGTTAAGTTTGGAGCTTGGCTGTCTGAATCACAGGGGAGACA
Organism: Pleurodeles waltl; assembly: GCF_031143425.1. Lineage (NCBI taxonomy): Eukaryota > Metazoa > Chordata > Amphibia > Caudata > Salamandridae > Pleurodeles > Pleurodeles waltl. The sequence continues at coordinate 338,799,417 of NC_090445.1, forward strand.
TCATCCCTCATATCAGAGGAATGGGCTGGGATCTGGTTGTGCATCAGCAGCAAGGCAGGCAGCATCTAGATGTGATTTTCTGTTTGTAAACTCCCCCATGCGTGTCTTGGGACGAGGAAGTGAATTTAAAAGACATATGTCATTGTGATGACAAAGTTTCCCTACGCAGGAATGGCAAACCTTAACCCCTACCACATCTATCATCAACGAACCAGACGGTATCCTTGACTGGGGCACAGAGTGAATATGTTCTGGCAAACTCCAGTGCAGAAGTAGGCAAAACATGGTGATTTGACTAATTGCCAACACCTTAGGACTGACTATTTGCTACATTAACTGATAGGAAGGGCAATGAGATTCATTTAGTGCAAAGTGCTCTGAGGCACTTAGATGTGAGCAAATGAGTATAAGTACATTCAGGGTAAGATGCACAAAGGCCTCCAGCCTGAGGCTATTGCGCAAAGTATACGTTTCACTTGCCACGCTACACTTTGACTGACTGTGGGTGTTGTGACTGCCCTGCCAGCACACTTGCCTCACAGGCCCTGCACCATACACTTTTTATTCACATTGCATGATCTGTACATGTTAGGTGGCATGACCTATGTATGTCAATGTTAGGATGTGGTATGGATGTAAACATTGTTGATGTTTGTATCTGATGGGGTCTCATGTGGGTCTTACTGGATTGGCCTGTTTATCGTATGAATGTCCTATTTTTTGGTTAGACTGTGCAGATGTGTTTCATTGACCAGTTGCCTGTGTCCCCTCGTCAATGTTGTTGTCTGAGCAGTATGACATTTGTGATGTAGCATTGTTAGGCAGGCACGTGAGGGACCCTGACGTATGCAGCATGTGTGTGTCGTTAGTGCTGTGTGGCTCCTATTGCTGTTTACTTAGGCTTATGTATGTGTCAGTTATGGACATTCGGCATTTAAGTGTACTGGTACCTTTGTCTTATTTCTAGGAGTAGTTGCAGATGTCATCCTCACCCCCTAATTTAGGTATGTATGTTCCAGGGTGGGGTTCCTGCCATTTGGTACTATAGCTGCCCAGAGATGAGAGGTGTTATTGTCAACTGTGGTGGCAGTTAAGTTGCAGTTGTTGTATTTGCTACTGCATTACAGGTAGGGACCTAGTTGATGGGGAATAGTTTGTGCAAAACAAGTGCCTGGATGTAGATTCAGGGTAGTGTCCTTCCCACCTGTCACTGGTTTCCCTTGGCTCTCTTGTTGTAATTACAGGATGTCCCCGTGGGACTGTAGTGGTGGCAGTATTTTGTCGTGCCCTGGCTATGGTCAGTACTGGCCATTCCCCCCTGCCGTGCCCCTTTCCCCATGCCACTTCATATATGTGCTAAGTTACATGCATTGTGTAGTAGGTATCCCCCCCTGCTTACAGTCCCCATTATTGCATTGTAATTCCCCATGCGACTTACCCTGCATGTGCGTAGTGTCGTGGTAGTCTGCGCTGTCCAGTCCTTGTATCCCTGTGACGATCTCCTCCGGGATGACGGCTGCGACCATCTCCTCCATGTGGTCCAGGGCCTCCTGTTGTGCTGGACTCCCCCCTCCAGTCTGCATTGCTGCCTTCCTGTTCCTGGCCATTTTCTCTTTGGTCCTACGTTTACAGTCATGCCAGCGTTTCTTACACTCGGTGACTGTCCGGCGTTCTTCAGCCACACTGTTTATCTTGTCCACAATTTGTTTCCAGATGGCCTCTCTCCTACTGAGTGGCAATTTTGAGGATATGAAAAGTTGGTGCTGGTGTTCCGTCACCTCTTTCACCAGGATTTCCTGCTCCTCTGCACTGAAGCGACACTTTCTTTTTTTCTTTAACATGTCCTGGTTCCTGTATGCTTCCTCCTGGCTGGTTCCTGGTCTGCTCTCATCCTCCTGGGGTCTGTTGGGGCATCTAGGATCCATTTTGGGTCTCCTCTCCTGTAAGTGCAGTTTTCGCGCAAAAATGTCACGCAATAGCGTGAAAAAAACCGGCGTTTTCACGATTGCGCTGTCGTAAATCGACCCACAGTGATTTGCGTCACTTTTACGTGGGTTTCCCTTACGACAGACCGACGCTGTGTGCGTCACGAAATAATGACTCCCACCTGTTGGTTGCGCGGCCGTACGTCAAAGTATAAATTTGACGCCCGAATGGCGCATCCAAATGGCGTTAGACGGTGCACATTTTTTTGACGCCAAACTGCGATAGCGCAGTTTTGCGTCAAAAAGTATAAATATGGCCCTTAGTATCCTACTTTCTGTTTGGATAGCGCCTTATATAAAGAGCACTGCAGTGCTTTGAGAGGGTGCACTTTTATACAGTTCTTGGATTTGCATCTACTGGTTCTGTTGGGGTGCCCTGCTGGTAGTGATCTGTTCAGTGTTTCCTTATTAATCATTTGTATTGTTTAAAGTGAGGGTAGTAATGTAGGCCCGGGAAGGCAAAGCTGGACACTAGAGGGGACGCACCCTCGGGGTGGGGGACAAAAAGGGTGGGCAAACAAGCCCGCAAGAATTTTGGCCGGCGGGTTGTAAAAACTGCCAATAAAGAAAGGGGGGCGTGCCGAGCATGTGGCTAAAAGTGTAGTGTTGGGGGCCCTCATACTACTAATATTATTGATACGGACACATAGGGTTCATACAACTGGCCCAGGGCACGTGCGCCCGGCCTCTTTTATTTGCAGGGTCACCTGATTGGTGACACCTTTGATGGATGCGTGTGGGGTGAGTATGGAAGCCAGCCCGCAGCACGGTGGCTGGTGGAAACACTAGAATGAGTCCAACCGGACTCTACATCCCTCCCAAAATGTATTTAAAAGAAACCAACAAGTCCTACCTTTGGGCGAGAAACTAGTGCTGAGAAACTGGGGTGAAGAGCCGCAACCAGCATAAGGTGTCCTGTTAGAAGTGTACCACTATAGCTCCTGCGAGTCGCAGCTCACGTTGCGCCTTGCCGCTGCCACCCAAGGACTGTTTGCTGCCCGGGCCTACCATGTCTGCTATCTCAATGAGAAGATGAGGGAGGAGTGCCCCCCCCCAACGTGGTGTACGCAAAACCGCCGAGAGAGGCCAGAAGTGTGGCACAGCGGCAAAGAACGAGGCTGAAGCTGCTGTGAGGCGAGGTGAGCCCGTCCCAGGTCTGGAAGAGCCAGGAGAGCGCTGCACGCCTGTAGTTAAGTACCATCTTTCTTGGCATGTTACCCCCATTTTTACCTGTATGTCAGTATGGTTTTGCCTCTCTCACTGGGATCCTGCTGGTCGGGACCCCAGTGCTCATAATTTATGGCCTAATGTGTGTGTGTGTATAGTGCTTAACTGTGTCACTGAGGCTCTGCTAACCAGAACCTCAGTGCTTATGCTCTCTCAGCTTTTAAATTTGTCACTATAGGCTAGTGACTTCATTTACCAATTTCAATTGCCATACTGGAACCCCCTTATAGGTCCCTAGTATATGGTACCTAGGTACCCAGGGCATTGGGGTTCCAGGAGATCCTTATGGACTGCAGCATTTCTTTTGCCACCCATAAGGAGCTCAGACAAACCCTTTCACAGGACTGCCACTGCTGCCTGCGTGAAATAGTGCACACATTATTTCACAGCCATTTTTACTTCACTTAAGTAACTTATAAGTCACCTGTATGTCTAACCTTCATTTAATGAAGGCTAGGTGCAAAGTTACTAAGTCTGAGTGCACCCTTGCACTAGCAAAGTTGTCCTCACATAGTTCAGGGCCAATTCCCGGGACTTTGTGAGTGTGGGGACACCATTACACGTGTGCACTACATCTAGGTCAATACCTATATGTAGCTTCACAGTGGTAACTCTGAATATGCCCACGTAAGGTGTCTAAGATCATGGAATTGTCCCCCCATTCTAAACTGGTATTGGGGAGCCAATTCCATGCATCCTGGGGCTCCACCATGGACTCCCAGTACTGCCAAAGCAGCTCTCTGAGACTTGCAATGCAACTACAGCTACTGCCACCTCACAGACAGGGTTCTGCCCTCCCAGAGTCTAAGCAGCTCAGTCCCAGAAAGGCAGAACAAAGCATTTCCTTTGGGAGCAGGGTGTTACACCCTCTCCTTTTGGAAATAGGTGTTACAGGCCGGGGAGGGGTAGCCTCTCCCAGCCTCTGGAAATGCTTTGAAGGGCACAGATGGTGCCGTCCTTGCATAAGCCAGTCTGCACTGGTTCAGGGACCCCCAGTCCCTGCTCTGGCCCGAAACTGGACAAACGAAAGGGAAGTGACCACTCCCCTGTCCATCACCACCCCAGGGGTGGTGCCCAGAGCTCTTCCAGTATGTCCCAGACTTCAGCCATCTTGTTTTCCAAGGTGTGGGGACACTCTGGAGGCCTCTGAGTGGCCAGTGCCAGCAGATGACACCAGAGACCCCTCCTGATAGGTCCATACCTGATAAGGTAGCCAATCCCCCTCTCAGGGCTATTTAGGGTCTCTCCTGTATATTATCTTCAGATTCTATTTGCACGTTTCCAGCAGGAATCCTCTGCAACTACTACTTCATCCTCTGACCTCAGATCAACCGCAGACTGCTCCAGGAACCGCTGTAATAGCAACAAAGTATCCAGTAGGGCCACTTTTCCTCTGCAACTTCAGCTCCAGGCAGTCTCTAAACAGTTTCCACAGTGTGCACGCTCTGGGGACTCCATGTCTTCACCCTGCACCAAAAGGACCGAAGAAATCTCCCATGGAGTGACGGAGTCACTCCCCTTCTCAAGCAGGCACCTTCTAAGTTGATGACCAGTTCTCTTGGACTCCTCTCCTGGTGACGAGCATGCTCCTTGGAACACAGAGGGTGGACCCCTTCGACACAGACTGTCCTGAGGTCCTGCTGTCCCAATTTGGAGGAGGTAAGACCTTACCTTCCCCGAGAACGACAGTACCCCTGTGCACCGTGTCTTCTTCACCTCCTGAGACCTCTGTGCACTATTTGCAAAATTCCTTCATGCACAGCCTGACCCAGGTCCCCAGCACTCTATCCTGCGACGTTCAACTTGCTGAGTTGACCCCCGGCGGCGTGGGACCCTCCTTTGTAGTGCTGCACCAATCACATTTTTTGCATCCTTTGTCCCCATGTCTTGGGACTCCCGTGGATGCTGTCTGATCTTCTGAGGGCTCTCTGAAGTGCTGAGAGCCCCCTCTTCCTCCTCACACAGAGTTGAGGCCCCCAGGTCCAGACAGCGCCACTTTGATGCAAAACACGACTTTGCCGGAACCAAGGCTTGCTGGAGGAATCCAGCACCAAGACTCACCTGCATCCAACTTCTCTCTGTGGGACATCCAGTGAATTATACAGGAACCCGCTGACATCTTCCTTGGGCGCATTTTTGCAGTCTTCGTCCAACTGGGGACTCTTCTTTTGCACCCTCTTCTGGGTTGGCAGGGGCTCCTGTCCTTCCTGGAGCTTCTTCCGACTTCTGGACTTGGTCTCCTTTCTTTGCAGGTCTTCAGGTCCAGGAATCCCCATTTGTTGTTTGCAGTCTTGCTTTGTTCTTGCAATAACTCTAATCACGAATTGTAGCGTGTCCTAAGGAAACTTGCAGTACTTTACTCCTGCTTTTCTGGGCTCTGGGGTGGGGTATTTTACCTACCTTTGGTGTATTCTTACTCTCCCAGCGATCCTCTATACACTACATTACTTTAGGGGGCAATTTGTGATTCGCATTCCACTTTCTTAGGATATGACTTGTGTTGCCACTAGACCTATTTTCTCCCTTTGCCTTCTACAGCATTTCCTATTGTTTGCATTATCCTATGTCTAATTACTTACCTTATTTTGGTGTCTAGTGTATATATTGTGTATAATACTTACCTCCAGAAGGAGTATTGCCTCTAGGATATTTTTGGCCTTGTGCCACCCAAATAAACTACCTTTATTTTTGGTAACACTGAGTATTGTCTTTACTTGTGTATAAGTACTGTGTAACTATAAGTGGTGTTGCAGGAGCTTTGCATGTCTCCTAGTTCAGCCTAAGCTGCTCTGCTATAGCTACCTCTATCCGCCTAAGCTGCTAGAACACTACTACATTTCACTAATAAGGGATAACTGGACCTGGTCTAAGGTGTAAGTACCCAAGGTATCCACTACAAACCAGGCCAACCTCCTGCAACACCCACTTGTGCATGGCGACTCAGCCAAATGCCGTGTGGGGCCTGTGAAGATGTGTTGTGGCCTGGGCTCGCCACATGAACGTGCTGCCGGCTGCCCACTCGTGAGTGCCAAACCCCTGCAGTCATCTGATAGTGTGTCACGTAGAAAGTAACGCCATCTGCCGCACATGGCCCGCACCTCCACCAACCGGAGAGGGGAGGAGAGAAGCCAGCTGCGCATCACTTCTCCTTCCGTATCTCGCCTACCGTCAGCACCACAAGCAGTATCGAGCATGGCACTTCAGCTGGAGGCCGCCCCCTGCCCTGAATGACTGACGGCCTTCCCCGCAGCCCTCCTGTGGGGAAAAACAGCACTTACCGTAAGGCAGGTGGTGAAAGAACTTGCGCCTGCACTGCATACTGTCCTTCTAAGTCCTCCTGTGACGCCCGCGCGGGCCCTGGCCTAAGTCGAGTGGATGCAGCGCCACCAAGTGACCACTCCTCCACACTGCACCCAGCATGCCCGGCCAGCCAAAGAAGTACTCATCTCCATAGACTCATAAATTGCACACATGAGAGCTGCATGGCCCGCAGCGAGCAGAAGGCTCCCATGGCCTTGCAAAGTGGCTGCAGCACCACCTTCCGGCTGTTTGGCTACACCAGCATCAAAGGAAGCCTCAACTTGGCAGTTCAACTTTGCACAGCCCATCTGCATGATTCTAGTGGCCATAGCAGTCTGAAACGAGAAGTGGCCACAGCGCCACCTAGAGGATCTTCACCCCACTGCACCTGGCCCTGGTGGGAAAATTGATTTGCCAGGAGGCCTCCAGATGCTAGGACATCAGACTGTTAGCATCGCCCTGGAGCGTCCCTGAGGCATCAGCAGTAGAGACAGATGAAGGTGGGCAACTCCTGGGAAGTCTGTGGAAGCTAAGTTAGATGCACCAAAAGACACGAGCAACTAGGCCAAACACTCTACACAGATAAGCCATGAGCGCCTCTGCCTCATTGGACAAAACAGAGAAAGTTATGGCCTGCAGTGCCCCTATATACATTCACTTGCATGCAGCAGCATCTGGATACCCCCTCAGTGCAAGGATCTGTGAAGAGAGACGCCCAGAGGTGAAAAGCCATCATCTTAGGCCCGGAGAACGGGCATAACCTGCTCCACCAAAAATGGCACCCATGGAGCAAATGACACAATGTCAGAGGTGCACAGAGGGCCGCTCCAGTGAACCTGACAGCATGGGCAGGAGCCCGAGAGAAAAACAGAGCCCTCTGAGAGTGAGTCACAATGCCAATTGGAAAAGGCCGCACAAGCCTGCCGCACTGCAGCACCAGATGGCCACTGTTGAGCAGATCAGGAGGAGTGACCGACCCTGCCATGCAAACCAGATGGAGGCAGGAGAAAGTACTGCAACTGCGTAGTCTCGAGGTGCAAGCACTGTGCCCTCACGTGATGAAAGGAAGAAGGGAACAGTGACGCTCCAGTCAGGGAGCTGACCACTAAGAAGATCCTGGAAAAGACCGGACCTGCGGGAAGTCTGCAGGGAGAAGAAATCAAGTCCTACTAACAGGACTAAGCCTGTGAGAGGCCGCTACAGAAGGCAATGCACCGTCCGAGGTGCAGCACATGACCAGTGAGAGGTCCATGTGATGCAATGGCACATCAATAAGAAAAACACAGAGGAGAGAGGAACGTGGCACGATACCCTGACGTGAAGGACTGAAGAAGAAGGGGTGTGACAGACCTGTCACACAGAAGATCAGGAACACCACAGGTGCGCAAGAGAAAGGTAGAAGAGCGACAGGACAGAGGACTCATGCCAGCATACAAGAGGGCATCCATCCCCACAAGCAAGCCACCAGAGTGAACAGACGTCACTGGAGACAGCTCAGCGGGCGGACCAACTGAATGCTAGCCAGCAAGCGTGAACCGCGTCTAGGCCCCACGCTTCCTAGTGCGACTGTCCTGCACCTGTCACCGGCTGCTTGACATCGATGGCATCCCTGTTGTCAACTGCACATGCCAAGCAAGAACCGCATGTGGCTATGAAGTCCTTCAAGTCATCCATTCTCCAAGAAAGACACTACCACCTATTGATCTGAACAAATAGATGGTAAGATCGTCAACATTACCAAGGGCATCATCCGAATCACCTAAGGAACACTGAACCATCAGAGTGGAGACAATGTCAGTGAAAAGACCAGAAGTTAACAAGGCATCCCTGGCGATGTGGGAGGCAGACCACCCAGAAACCTGCTGTGAGCCCCCGTGAACTGAGACTTGCCAAAGAGAGCATGCTCGACCATTGGATCATCCACCCTTGGGGTTGCATGAGGCTTGGACATGGCCCTGTTGGGTTCCAAAGCGTCCCTCTTGGCTCAGGGTTGAATAGCCCGCACAGCCCACGCAGTCCCCATGGCAATTCAGGGGCAAGGGCCTCAAGGGAATTCCAGTGAGAGGGGAATCCCACCAAAAGAGATGTGCCAAGGTAGCTCCACAACAGGCACAGGGAAGCACTGGGATCACAGATGGAGACTGGTCACCCAAAGACTATAGGACAAAGGCCAGGGCACCAGAGTCCTGATGGCCAGAGCACCAAAATCCTGTGACAACCATCCTTGTGGCTCTGATCGTGACTTGGATGTGGTTCTGTTGGCTGTTCCTCAGCAATGCCTTCACTTGGCCTGTGATAGGCCAGCCACCGTCCACACTGTCCTGTAGTAGCCTGCCAAGGGGCCTCAAGGAGACTCTTGTCCGATGGAGTTCTGGTACGAGAGGGATGCCTGAAGCTGCTCTACTTGTGGACGTTAAGATGCGCCAAGGCCTTCAAGGACATCCCCTTTTCATCAAGGTCATCCTCAGTCTTTGGAGGTTCGCTGTCCCAGGAGCCTAAATGCCTTCCTAGAGATCCTTGAAGTGGACGTTCCACTGCTCTTGATGCACCTGCATGGAACTTTGTACATAGACTTTACCACTGCTCAGGATGCGATATCTCAGTGGACTTTGTAAATAGTTTCCAAGATCGTGAGCCCAGGCAGGACAGGACCAACAGTGCCTAAATTAACTGTAATGCCATGGACAGGCGATTGAGGAATCTGGACTTCTACCTGGCCATTCGTGCCCAGAATAGTCTGGTTAAACTACGGAGGCATGCCGTGATGCTGAGTACCCCTAGCTGTACCTGTCCATGCAGCATGTCTGGTGGACTGCCTTAAGACACTCAATGGCAGTGCTGGCAGTCTCAATCCACCAGGGCAGCGCTGTAAGCAGCGTTGCCCTGAGGATTACAACCCCTCTCTCTGCTGGCGTTTACATGGTGGTTGCACTGCCATGAAAATGCTGGCAGAGACGGGGTGCCAGGGGCCCCCGCACTGCCCGTGCACTTGGCATAGGCAGTGCGGGGACCCCCTAGCCAGCCCCGTCGTGCAAATCACTGTCTGCTCTGCAGTGATTTGCGCGACTGCTCTGTAGACAGTGATTTGTGAAACGGGTGCTGGTGCACTTGACACACAACAGCATTGCCACTGGCTCTATTATGAGCCAGCGTCATAGGGGCCACAGAAGGGCTGCCACATTGGCGGTTACCCAACCGTGGGAGTTTGGCGGGCAGCCTTTTCAGCCCGCCAAAGTCATAATCAGGGCCATAGTTAGGGTTCATGCAACTGACCCAGGGCACGTGCACCTGGCCTCTTTTATTTGCAGGGTCACCTGACTGGTGATGCCTGTGATGGATGGGTGTGGGGTGAGTGTGGAAGCCAGCCCTCAGAAGAGAGGCTGGTGGAAACACTGGCATGAGTCCAGCCGGACACTACATCAAGGAAAGCCGAGTAAGAGGCCGATCTAATTATTGTTTGCCAACTCACTGTACATTAAATTGTACACTTAATAAACAACAGGCGAACATGGAATTCTAACACATTTTAAGCTATACCTTAAAGGCATTGCTAATCAAGACATTAGCTATTGTGCATTGTGCGCATAAGGGTGTGTTGTAGTAGGTAACTTTATCTGAACAGTTTTTAGGTGTGTGGTGGTGTGATAAGGTGGTACAGTGCTGTTGAAATAGCAGTGATTTGATGTATAGACTGCATGCTGTGATGTGCACATGAGGGAGTCTTAGCACTGATTTTGATGCAAGTTGTTATCGGGTGTCCGAGACCAGCTGATTATAAGCAGTGCTCCTGGAATTCTGCGATGCTTCGGCATTTTACTCGTGAATTTGTCGCATTTGCCATATAATCCATCATCTGGTTCATAATCTGTAGATTTTAACACAAAAAAAGTATTTCTAGGTCAAACGGTACTAATAAGGCGAAACCTTTGATATTGTTATATCAGTGACAGCATGGGTGAAAATGACAAAATAATGAAGCAATGCTGTCACAAAAGATGCCACATAATTTGCATTTTCTTTCAGCATAATTTTATCATTTCTGACACATAATGCGGTTCTCTCCCGACGCTTAATTGCAGTGGCCCTGATTATAACATTTCAGATTTGGGTTTGATGTTTGGAATTTTGTGTTATGCAGATGCTTGGTAAAGTGCGCAAATACGTCAAGGGGCGTGGCCGCCCAGCCTGCCCTGTCACCAGTAGAGAAGAAGCAGATCTGAATGTGGGAGAATTAGGTTATTACTTACATTTATCCCAGGGTATAATCAGCCTGTATTATAAATATCGTGTTGGGTAAAGAAGGGGCTTTACATTGAAAACACATTTTAACTGGCAGCCAGGGAGGCTGTTCAGAAGGAGAGAGGGATAATCTGTGAGCAAGATTGAGGTTCAGCCTAGCTGCGGATTTCTGGACGATCTGTAGGCGACAGGTCAGGTGATCGGGATTATCTGGGAGGCCTATGTAAATAGTATTAGCGTAGTCCAAGCGCAATGTGATGACGACATGGATTATGCTTTTGCGTATGAATACTGGAGGCAGTTGTTCATCTGGCGAGCAACTGCACACCGGCAAAGGCAAAACTTGGAGTTGTGAAATCAGGCACTTATTTCAAATGGTGTCTGAATTAAAACAGAGAGGGAGACTGAGTTGATGGCTGCAGAGAGATCGAACACGACGAGGACAGCAGAGTGTCCTTTACCCAAGCGGACTCCACAGTCGTTGGTGACAGCCACCAAAGCAGATGCGATGCTGAGCTGAGGCCGGAAACAGACTGAGAAGGATCCAGTAGATTGGTGTTTTCCAGATAGGCAGGGAGCTGGTGGTTTATGTGTTTTTCGAGAATCATGGAAGGAAGGGGTAAAAAGAAACAGGCCTATAATTGCTTAGAATCCCGAGGTCTGCTTGAGATTGTTTAAGTAGGGTAAAACTGTAAACTTCGCACTTGTATAGCGCACTACTCACCCGTTAGGGTCTCAAGGCGCTGTATGCATACCGCTGTGGAACCCCTCCTGGCTTTTTCCCTGTGAGGCACCCATTCCTGGACAGCCCCAGGGTGAAGCCAGGCATCCAAGCGCTGTGAGGGCCGTTGTGGAGATTAAGCAAGCTATTGACCAGAGTTACAGAGTGGGACCCATTAACTAGATTAGGTACTGAGGCGAGAATTATCTGGTCTAAGGGAATTGAGCCCAAGACCCACTGAGGTGGGAATTGAACCCTGGTCCCAGGCCAGATCTCTGCATCAGGGTCTGCCACTCTAACCATTGGTCCCTGCTTTAAGGTAACACCAAAGAGATGTTGGCCTCCGGTAGCTAAGTGTTAAAAGAAGTGACTGTTAATTAGATGTCCACTTGGTAGTTTGAGGGATGGACTGGAGAGCCGTGGTCAGGTTAGTGGAATTAATCGTGGCCTAAGGTCTGGAGCATGTTTTGAGTTTCTTTTACCACTGTATATTATAGGGCACAGGAAATGGATAGGTGATAATGAATGCTTACTGATCTTTCTATCCCAGAGGAACGAGGGTGGGCAATAATGGAAAGCTAGTTAGAGAAAAGGGGATCAAGAAATGGTCTGTCTGTGTGGATGGGGGCTTTGGAGAGAAGATGAAGCCCACAGTAGAGGCCAGGTCTTTAAAATTATATTACCAGGGCTATCTTCACTGCCAAGGTGCAGTTTTTTATAATTACCATTCCTTTAAAAAAAAATAAAAAACAACAAATACGTATTCTTGTAATATCTATTGTTTTAGTAATTGTAAATAGTACACTCCCATATGCCAACCTGGGTCTGGTCTCTGGTTCCCCTCCACCCCTGAAAGAAATGGTCCTTTGTCGTTTTGGTATTTCTCCAAATAGGGAATCACCAGCCTGGTTTAGACTGGTGGGGTCTCCATGCTAGGAATAGGATAAAATGAGGCATTGGCTCTAGGTGATATTTGTACAACAGTGATAGCTGGCCAAATAGAAAATCCTAGGTGCTTAGGTCGCAGGCAGGAAGGGAGAAGCAAAGGAGAGAGGCTGGGTATGGCTAGGCTGATGGTGAAAGATTTAAAGAGAGAACGAGAGAGAAATAATTGTGTGTGTACATGCTTTTGTGCATGAGTGAGTAGAATTCTGTCAGCTGATGCAATTCACTGTCAGAGGATTAAAAGGAGAGGTAGTACATTAAAGAGAGACTAGGCCCAGGAGGATAACGCCTCGTTCCCCTCTGGGAGTGCCTGCATTCAGACCTCTGTCATCTGCCTGTCCCTGATCGATCCATGTACCAGCAGGACCCTCAAAACAGCAGGAGGTTTCTTGATAGGCTTACTTTTGGGGCTGAAAAGCCAGAATGTCCAGTCCTGAAAGCAGGGGCGTAACAAAACTGGAGGAGGCCCCCCTGCAAAGAACATGGAGGGGGCCCCTTCTGGGCTCACACAGGCCAGGTGCTGTGCAGAGGGGGCCCACTGGAGCTCGGCCCCTCCCCCACCACAGTGGGCTCGGGGGCCTTTGTTCCGCCACTGCCTGCAAGCAACCCTGCATGAGTGTTGTGTGCCCAGGTACCTGCAGAGGGCTATGGAATCTTAAAATATGAGAAGCTCTTTATGATGTTGCTACCTCCCCGAGCAGCAGTACTGGGTCCTTTACGTTTGGCCCGTCTGGACCAGCTCGCCTCATCATTATTCCTGCATCATCGGTCTTGAATCGCTTCAGGGTTGTCCACCAGTAAAACCTCATGATGAGTGGCTTGGGACGAGTTCTTTCGTGTTGTTGTTTTTCTAGCATATCGAAAGGGGATGTTTTCCTTATGGTATGTGGCAGGTTCTGGTAGTCTCACAAGAACTGTATCTGGCCCATTCTATAGGATCACTGTCTACCTCTATTTGTGTTACTTCATTGAGAGTTTGCAAAAATCTCTCTGCCTCTCCTCTTCTCGATCTTTTTCTTAAGACAGCCAATGCCTTGGGAATCTTCGTCAACATTTTTCAGCATCTGTGTGATGGATTGCTGCTGCACGTGGAATGCAAATGAAAACATTGAAAGTATCAGCTTCGCCGCTACTGGCTAGAGTGATGCCTCTTTTCATGCCTTTTCGTGCCTGACTTTGGCAATGGAGGTACCTGCGAGGCCAATTGGGTAGGAATTGCCATAGGCATAGAGTTTAGTCGCTGTTGGTTTGAATTTTGACAGAGGGAACAGTTGTCAGTACTCCGTCCTTGGCGTCACACATACTGTGGTGCTTGTGTCTGTCAGACAGTCCGTTGAAGGCCCTTGGAAGTGCATCGGCACTGTGATTGTGTTCTCTGTGGATGGGCCCTGGGACTTTCAAGAGCAGCAACTGAGTGAACCTGTTCTGGATCAGACGAGACTGCTTCATCTGAGTCTTCAGGTTGTGACCTCCCTCGGTTGCCGGGCTTTATGTGCCTCACTGATGTGACATACTTGTCTTTTGTATTTTATCCATTGTTGATTTAGCCCCTGGGGTGGATAGGCATATTTTTACAAAATGGTTCGCTCTGATACAGGCTGAGCAGTTTCTCCTCTTGCGTGGCATGTCGATCACCGGTAGTCACATTGCCACAACAGCCACGTTTTGTTTTGCCCTGTTTTGGATGCCATCTGAATACAGCATGTGCTTCTTCACTGGACTCGTTTGGCTAAGTTTTAATTGGTTTAGTTACCACGGACATCTCGATATAAGAGGCTCTCATGTCTGCCAGTTCATGGGTATGTCCTAGGGCACGCATGGTGGCAAGTGGCAACTTGGCAGTCTTTAGGATTTCCTTGCGGAAGACAGAGAAGTGGCACCCATGGATGATCTGAGCAATACTTCCTCTTCCGTGTCAGTGAACTCGCACATGCTTGCTAGGACTCTGAGAGACGCTTAGAAGGCATACATTGTTTCTTGTGGACCTTACTTTGTCAGACACAGCACAAATCTTTTGTGGTGAAGTTTCGCCTGTGTGTCATTGAGTTTCTAAACTAGGCCTGGGCGGAGTTCGCGGGTGCTGTAAAAACCGTATTGCTATGCGCAGTTCCACAAGCAGTGGTTTGGGTAAAGCGCGCTATTTGCTATATGTCAAAGATCCCCATCCTGGTGGGGTGGGCTCCTCCCACCACTGCACCAACACTGTGAGCTTTCTATTATGAGAGTCCTATGATTAGCATGATGAAACCTAACAGGCAAGCTAATTGACTCCTAAAACTGGCCAATTTTGAACAAAAGGCCAGCTCATATTGGGACCACCCCGGCCCCAGCTCATATGACAAGTGAGGAAGAAAGGCGCAGTAGTTTCACGATGATGAGCGACGACGAAGTGGTAAATGGCTCAAGCAGTGGAGAGGCCGGTAATGCTCAACTTCCGGATGAGAGTAGATTTGGGGATGGTCGGAGACATACATTGCCCCGAGAGAATGTGGTTGTTGATCAGACAAGGGTGCAGAGAACACAAAGCCCGCTCATATATATGCAAGAATAGATAAGAAAGTATTATAAAAATACATGTTTGGCGCTGCATTGAAGGAAGGTGTTATACTATAATCATAAAAGCTCTGGAGCAACGACTATGAAGTTTCCAGTGTATTTTGTTCTAATCTGTTCGCTACGGCTTAAGAAGTAAAATTCCATTTTGAGTCGGTTACCAGTTGACTGTCAAAGGGAATACCTTTTCTTTTCGTCTATATTTGGAGTCCGGTGATTAGAACAGATGCATTTTAAACATCCTAGAATGGGTGGTAGGTGGTGGAAGAGAAACTCCACATCGCAGATGACATGCACCGCACCATTGTTTGCTCTGGGTAATTTCCAAGTACCAAACGCACCAATGAGAAGCTCTCGGGTAGCTATGCACTTTATAACTCCTCACAGAATAGAATAGAAACAAGCCAGTGACAGAGTTAACATGTTTTACTAAATTATGAATTTGCCTGTATATATTTATATATTTTTTATATTTCATGTGTTGTGGGTGATTGTACTTAATTAATAAAGTTTAATGTAGCTTTTCAATTTTGGTTTAAAAAAATATGTAATTTATGTTGTAAGATTAAAGAAAATCATAACATATAATATAACCAGTATCCCTATGAAAAAGCTTTACTTAAAGAGCTCTCCTAATGTTTACTCATTTTTACGGTCGAGCCTGCAAGCCCGAGAGCACGCTAGCAGATGCATCTTGATTGTTAGACTCTGTTGTGTGCAGTAAAGGGCTTGGAGCACGCCTGTCGCTTACCATTTGTTGAGTTGCATGGCACTCTGCTTTACAGCCTCCTAATTTGCCACTGAAGGCCTGGCAATATTTCTATTCCTCTGTGTGGAGCAGGGGCCAAGCATTGATTGATTCAACTTAATCACTGCTTGCCCGCTGCTCCCAATGTGATAGAGGTACTGTTTTGTTCTTTTTAACTTCTAGTGCCCTGCAAACAGGCGTGTGACTGTCAACAACATACCCAACAGGACAAACCAAATTTCAAAGTTTTATCGTTTATAGCTAACTTTCTTTTATTTTGCCAAGTCGTCTTTTCTCACTTTGCACCCATGTTTTCCTTTGTTTTTGCTTGTGGGCGCTGTTCTCAAAAGATGATGATTATGTTATGTGTCATTTCTGAAATGATGCTTTAACACATAATTGTGAGGTACACCCCAATCAATCCACCCCACTACAATCCACCCCAATTCACCCCACCTCACCGCACACTAATCCAAGCCATCCCAATCCAATCCACTCCAGCCCACCCCGTTCCAATCCTCCCAATTCACCACAATCTAATCTGCTCCACTCCTGTTCGCCCCACTCAAATCCACTACTCCAAAACAATCTGCTCCACTCCAACCTGCCCACTCCAATCCAAAACAATATGGACCATTACAATCCAAAACAATATGCCCCATTGCCATCTATACCATTCCAGTCTGCCCCAATCCAATCCAAAACAACTTGCCCTAGTATATTATGCCCAATCCAAAACAATCTGCCTCACTGTAATCTGCTGCACTCCAATCCAAAACAACATGCCCCACTCCAAACTGCCTCACTGTAATCTGCTGCACTCCAATCCAACACAACATGCCCCACTCCAAACTGCCCCACTGCAATCCAAAACAATCGCCCCCACACCAATTCAAACAAATCTGTTCCACTCTGATCCGCATCACTTCAATCTACCCCACTTTAATCCAAAACAATCTGTCCCACTGGAATCCACCCCACTTCAATCCAAACAATCTGCCACACTCCAGTCAGCCTCACTCTAATGTGCCTCGCCCAAATCCAAAGCAACCTGTCCCACTCAAATCTGCCCCACTCCAATCCCAAAAAATCTGCCCCACTCCAACCCGCCCCACTCCAGACTGCCCCACTCCAATCCAAAGCAATCTGTCCCACTCCAATCTGCCCCACTCCAAAACAATACGCCCCACTCCAATCCAATCCATCTCACTCCTATCCAGTACACCCACTCTATCCCAATTCATCCCAGTCCAATCCGCCACACTGCCACCCAACCCAACCCACTACTTCCAAACCACACCAACCCAGTCCAATCCACCCTATTCCAATCTGTTCCAATCCACTCCAATCCAATTCACCCACTCCTATCCACCCTAATGCAATCTGCCCCACTCCAATTCAAAACAATGTGTACCACTCTAGTCTGCCCCACTCCAATCCAAAACAAACTGTCCCTTCCAATCTGCCCCACTCAATCCATTTCAATCTGCCCCACCCCAGTCTGTCCCACTTTAATCCAAAACAATCTGCCCCACTCCAACCTGTTCCACTCCAATCTCAAATGACCCACTCCAATCCAGAACAATATGCCCCACTTCAATTTGCCCCACTTCAATCCAACCCACCCCACTCCATCCCAATTCACCCATCTCCAATCCAACCCAATCCAATATACCACACTCAATCCAGGCAACCCCACTCAATCCAATCCATATCCACCCACACCACCCTAAACCACCTCACTCAGTCCAATCCACCCCACTCAATCCAATCCATCTCACTACTACCCACCCCACCCCACTCACGGCCACCCCACTTTAACCCACTATTCTCTAGTCCACCCCACTTCACTCCAATCCACCCCACCACTCTTCCCCATCCTATTTCAATACACACCACCCCACTCTACCCAAATCCACTCCACCACATCCCAGTTCAGCCAAACCCACTCCAGTGCACCCCAATCCAATCCACCCCAATCCAATCTACCCCACCCTAATCCAACCCATCCCATCCCGGTTCAGTCCACCTCACTCCAATCCAATCCATCACCCCACCCCATCCAGTCCAGCCCATCTTATTGCAATCTATCCCACTGCAATCCACCTCAATTCAATCCACCTGCATCCAATCCACTCCAACCCAATCCAACACACACCACTCCAATCCTCCCCACCCTACTGCAATCCAATCCATCTCACTTCCGCACACCATATC
Organism: Pleurodeles waltl; assembly: GCF_031143425.1. NCBI lineage: Eukaryota > Metazoa > Chordata > Amphibia > Caudata > Salamandridae > Pleurodeles > Pleurodeles waltl. Next base: position 338,817,352 of record NC_090445.1, read on the forward strand.
CGAATCCAACCCACCCCACCCCATTTTAATCCACCCCACCCCATTCCAATTCACCCCACCCCAATTCACCCCACTCTACCCCAATCTAACCCACTCACTCCAATCCACCACACTGTACTCCAATCCACCCCACACTATCCCAATCCAATCCACCCCACTCCAATTCAATCCATCCAGTCCACCTCACCCCACTCCAATCCACCCCACTCCAATACAATCCACCCACTCCACTCCAATCCACCCCACCCAAACCAATCCACCCACCTGATTCAAATGTAAGCCACCTTACACAACCCCCTTACAACCAAATCCACCTCACTGAAATCCAGTCTACCCCACCCCTATCACTCTAATCCAAACTACCCACCCCAAACCAATCTAATCCACCCCACTCAAATCCACCATAGTCCAATCTACCTCACCACATTTCAATCCACCAAACTCCAATCCAACCCACCCAACACCAATCCACCCTACTTCACTCAATACACCCCACTGTACACTATTCCAATTCATCCCACTTTACTCCAGTCCAATCCACCCCATTACCTCGATCCATTCCACCCACTCCACCCTATTCCATCCCGCTCCACTCTAGAACACTTCAATGAACCACTGACCTCTACTCTTCTCTACTCCACTCTGCTCCACTCTATGTCACTCCAACAAATCCACTCATCAACACTCTATTCCCCCACTCCACTCTGACACTCCACACCACTACATTTTAGCCATGCTGGTCAGCAGCCACACTGGTGTACAACATGGCAAAACATATTGCCAAAGCCAATAGTGTTTGTACAGGTGAGACCTATTGGGTTTGCCAATGCTTGTTACAATTATTTAAATACTCTTAGACCAGGACAGACAAGCATGAGGAGGGTCTTAGAAGAAATTTAGTGAATCTTTAAAGCCAAGAACTATTGTAAAACCAGTGCTTAGTTTGAGCCGGTGATACTTAATTTTGGGAACTAGCACTTATTTTTCCTCATCAGATATTTACAGAGTGGAAGAAAGGGGAAACACACAGATCGAAAAGATGGAGCTAGTGTAAGATGGCAAAACCATCAAAAAAGTAGAAAGTAGGAACCTGCAAGAGTGCGAAAAGGGGGCAGGCATTGTCTGATACTTGATTTTAAAACTACCAGCCTTGGTATTCAGAGCCAACGGCTAATTGCACCGGCCAGCAGCTTCTGGGCACAGCTTCGGGCCCCGATAATCTTTGTTTCACAAAGTAAGAGCTGTTTAAATCTTCATGATAAAACAATGTCTGTTTCTCCCCTCCGATGCACACAGTAACTCTTCGGGGCATATTTACAAGAAAGTGGCACATCAGTCCTGATGTGCCATTTTTCTTGCGTCACCCTGTGCCCCCGTAACAACACCATGTGTGAGCTGCATTTACAGTATGGCTCACCATGGTGCACGTTAGGACAATAGCATCAAATGTTTTGACGTTATTGTAGAGCTTTGCAGGATTAGTGCCAGAAATGATGGCACTAATTCTGCAAAGTCAAGGGAGGTCTGTTGAAAACAATGGCAGCGTCTCTTAAACCTCTGTCTCAGGCCGGTGTTAAAAATGATGCTAAAAATGGTGCAGTAAAAGCTTGAAAATTTAACTGCACCATTTTTACAGGCCTCTCTGCCTAGGAACACTTGCACACATTGGGAGTCATTCCGACCCTGACGGTCAAACACCGCCAGGGCCGCGAATGACGGAAGCACCGCCAATAGGCTGGCGGTGCTTCCTAGCCCATTCTGACCGCGGCGGTAAAGCCGCGGTCAGAAAACCGGGGGCGGCGGTTTCCCGCCGGTTTACCCCCGGCTGGGCGAATCCGCCAGGGCAGCGCTGCAAGCAGCGCTGCCTTGGGGATTCTGACCCCCTTCCCGCCAGCCTGTTTCTGGCGGTTTTCACCGCCAGGAAGAGGCTGGCGGGAACGGGTGTCCTGGGGCCCCTGGGGGCCCCTGCACTGCCCATGCCACTGGCATGGGCAGTGCAGGGGTCCCCTAACAGGGCCCAGGGCGGCTTTTCACTGTCTGCTTAGCAGACAGTGAAAAGCGCGACGGGTGCAACTGCACCCGTCGCACTGCCGCAACACCGCCGGCTCCATTCGGAGCCGGCTCCTGTGTTGCGGCCGACATTCCCGCCGCCCGCCAGAGTTAGAATGAAGGCCATTGTGCCTGGTGCAGGCATAATGTGGTGCAAGGGTTACATGCATTGCACCACTTTGTAAATATGGCTCAGGAAAATGGCCGCCTTAACTCCACATTAGCATAAAAAAAATACGCTAGTGTGGCACAAGGAGGAGCAAGGGGCTTGTAAATATGCCTCTTTTTCTGTACATTTCTGGCTGGGTGCCCAGTTGTCTACTTGGGAGGTGTCCTAGGCAGGGACCCTCCTAGCAGTGTGAAGTGTCAGCCCTGCCTGTGGGCGAGGGCTCTTTTCGAACCATCTGATAGTATGGTTTGATGCACAGCACAATCTGCCTTGAAATGCTAAGCTTTGAAGTAGCAGAACCCTAGGTGCTTCCAGGAAGTCTACCAAAAAGCTGTCAGATCAGCATTCACGAGAAACAGTCCTATTAAACCGACTCGTTTGTCAAGTTTCTGACCTGGGAAGACTTTACTCATCTTTGATTCATAACTGCATCCATTGGAAAAGATTACATTTCTACACGACCTTTAGAACAAAGTGAGGTTTTGCTGGGGAAATGATCTTATGCCATAGGAAAAGAACATTTAACATTTGACAGGCTGTGGTGCTGGAACAGTTTTTAAAATGGGGAGCTGGCATCATTGTTACATCACTGAATTCATGGGGATTGTGAAAAATCCAAGCATCGCACTAAGAACAAGGGTAGCAAATGAGCCATGGCTATTCAATAAGAGAGCGGTAAGGGGGTAGTATCTATTTGATGGCACATTTTTGAGTCACTGTTGCAAATATGTTACTAAAGGATGGTGTGGTAGCAAACTAATTTACAGATATCACATTCTCCATTGAAATGGCCACTAAATTTGCATATACAATTTTACTGACAAAACTATATAATTAACACTCAATAGTGTATAGAAATCAGTTTTCAATGAATACGCCTCATTTTTTAATCAACATCTAAAGCAGAGGTCTACAAACTTTTTTAGGTTGAGCCCCTTCAGCTGAAGTTTTTTTAGACATTGGGACAATCTGACAGAAATTTCTGGGTCTGATACACTGCATAATCTGCCTCCATCGCATATCCCCGAGCATATCTGGCTAATAACATTAAAAACAGTAAGAGTGTTTAGTAAACTGAAAATTCATGAGTGGTTGTGGTTAAACGACAGAGCCATATTAAACAGTTCAAATCACAGTGTTCCAAGATAAAATGTGTGCAATTTCTTTATACTATGGTGCTTTATTTTACACATATAACACATAGGGGGTTAGTACAACTTTGGAGGAGGTGTTAATCCATCCCAAAAATGACAGTAAAGTGACGGATATACCACCAGCCGTATACGAGCCCATTATATCCTATGGAACTCGTAATACGGCTGGTGGTATATCTGTCACTTTTGGGACGGATTAACACCTCCTCCAAAGTTGTAATAACCTCCATAATTTTCTATAGATGGATAGTAACACTACCAAATTAATGTGACAGGTGTGCCTGTTTTTTAGCACAGAGATGGTAAATCTGTGGATGGCTTTTTGCTACTGCCATCCTCAGATTGTGCTCCACATCCAGTCTTGAACGTCACTTAGGCCCTCATTACAACCCTGGTGGTTGGTGGTAAAGCGGCGGTAATACCACCAACAGGCCGGCGGAAAAAAATGGAATTACTACCATGGCGGTAACCGCCAACACAGACAGCCAATTTAACACTCCAACCGCCACAGCGGTAGAAACAAACACCACGGCGGTAACCGCCAACAGACAGGCGGAAGACAATGTACCGCCCACACTATTACAAGGCACAAATCTGCCAGCTTTTCTGGGGCGGTACCAACGCCATCAAAAGCACAGCAGAAACAGAACACAGAAGGGAAACCACTCACCTTTTGACACTTTACGAACAACCAGGACGCCATGGAGCCCGAGTTACAGTTCCTGCCGATGCTGGTCTACTTCCTCATCTACCAGGAACATCAAAGACAGAGACGACGACCACGGTGAGTACTGCACCTAGCACACCGGGGAGGGGAGGAGGGAAAAGAGAGTGACACACACACGCAACATCCGCAATCCCTACCCCCCACCCACAACAACACACACACACATATCCAATCACATCACAGATACACCCCGTCACCCCCTGGAAGAACGCAAGGACCAAATGAAATGAGTTCAACAAGTGTAATAAACGAACAATCAGATAGGCCAAGATAACTTATAATCATCAGAATATACAAATATTATCAGCAAGTACACAAGTCCATTAAACGTCCGTGGACCATTGGACCCAAAAAGCATGGGCGAAGCCCACATACCGCAGGAGCATCAAGTCGAAAACACACAGGTGCCTCAGGGGGAAGGGGAGAGGGGTCACCTCAGCCGGATGATGGTACGACGCCACTGCTCCTCGAGGGGGGTTCATGCCCACTGCTTGCTCCTGGGGAGTGCAAAGCCACAGTCTCTCAAGTCTCTCAAGTGGGTGGGTTGCCCACTGCCTGATCCTGGGGAGTGCAAAGCCACAGTCTCTCAAGTCTCTCAAGTGGGTGGGTTGCCCACTGCTTGCTGCTGGGGAGTGCAAAGCCACCGTCTTTCAAGTCTCTCAAGTGGGTGGGTTGCCCAGTGCCTGGTCCTGGGGAGTGCAAAGCCAGAGTCTCTCAAGTCTCTCAAGTGAATGGGTTGCCCACTGCCTGGTCCTGGGGAGTGCAAATCCACAGTCTCTCAAGTCTCTCAAGTGGATGGGTTGCCCACTGCTTGCTCCTGGGGAGTGCAAAGCCACAGTCTCTCAAGTGGATGCTTTTCTCCACTGGTCCTGGAAGGGCATGGTGCCAAGAGTTCTTCATTCTGCTAAGGACTGGGTTAGTGGATGCTTGTCTCCACTGGTTCTGGAGGGGGCATGCTGGCCAGTGGTGCTGCACCTGGGGTGTGGCAGTTCCCATTCCCTCACCTGGGTGTCTGAGCCACGAGAGTTTCCATTAACAGGTAGCATGATACTCCATGGAGGCAGAGACACACTCCGCCTTGCGACGACTTAGTCTGCAAACTGATGGTAGTGCCAGTGCTGGTGCCTCATGTAGTGTGTGCAGGGTCCAGGATATCTGCTACAGCCTCGGACGGCTGCCTACTAGGGATGGTGCTGATGTCCGCTGTAGTGGCACTGCCTGGGCACATTGCGGGGCAGGTGGCGGTGGCTGCGGCAATGTCTGCGGTGGAGATGCTGCCGGTGCTGCCCGTTGTGCAGGTGTCTGTAGTAGTTGAGGGAGACACCAGGCCGTCTCCTGCAGCCTCGGCAGGCTGCCCACTGGGGATGATGCTGGAGACTGTAGTAACGGCAGCTGCCGTGCAGATGGCGGTGCAGGTGGTGGTCATTGAAAGGGGGTCACCAGTCCCTCACCCGGAGGCTCTGTGCCCTGAGGTGACTTTGCTTTTCTCTTGTCTCCCTTCCCCACCTTGGAAGCCGCTGCTGGGACCTTGGCACTTTCCTTTTTGGTTCTGGATGAGGCCTTGCTGGGTGGGTGGTGTGGCTCTTCTCTTCTGCATGCTGGCCCCTTCTTTACCTTGGCAGGTGGCGGAATTGGGTGGCCCTTGGCTTCAGTATGTGGCACACTGCTAGCCCTGATTGGTGCCCCCTTCGATCCTCCCAGACTTGCAGGGACCACAGAGGATGACGATTTGGTCGCTGAGGTGCTGGTCTGGGCTCTAGACAACCTGGCCGTAGGGGAAGGACAGGGGAGGGAGCTTTAGGGAGAGGTCAATGGAAGCCAGGAAAAGTTTTTTAGACACACTGGGACGGGAAGATGGAGGGGGTTTGGGAGTGGAAGAAGAGGTAGCGGTTGTAGGAGGTGTGCGTCTGTCTCAGGCCCCCCCCAACATGTATCTACCAGCCACACCACTCCATACATTCATGTCCCACGCATCATGCTCACAGTTTACTCACCTGTTTGTCTGGAGGACCGTAGAGTAGTGTGTACAGGGGGAGGACCCCATCCACTAGTCTCTCCAACTCCTCCACACTGAAGGCAGGGGCCCTTTCCCCAGACACTCGAGCCATTGTCGCTTCCAAACTGAGGTCACAGCAGCACTTGCAGTGTAGGTCCTCTCCTGTTGAAGGTCAGGTATCAAGTGAGTGAACAGCTAGAAAATGGCGGTCACGTCCGCGGCGGTGCGTACCGTCATCACCAGCGTACATCGTCATTGGCTCCTGGAACCCATAGGGCCCAATGATAACCAATGCTGAATTGCGCGGCGGTCTTTGACCACCTACCGCGATGCTGCACAACGCCAGCGCAGTTACCTCTTTCCCCTTGTCCCTCCTTACAGGTCAGGCAGCCGCCATTTCAGGGTGGCACAATACAGGGCACCTAACTGCGTCACAGCACATTTGGGCACAAATACGGACAGACAAAGCCACACACCGATTTAATCACATTAGTGCAAAACTCTTGTGCAAACTATGTGGTACATGACTCTCTGCTCACCATTCTCCTCCATAGGCCACATCCGCTGGGGCAGATCATGAGATGGCATCATCCTCTGGTGTACAGACCCCTGGTGGACCTGTCGACAATGGAAGACAGACACATCATTATCACCTACAGACTTGATCGTGCCACAATTCAAGAACTGTGTGCCAATTGGAGCCTGACTTGATGTATCCCCCCTCTAGTGCAGGTCCTGTCAGTACTCCATTTCCTGGCCAGTGGTTCCTTTCAAACAACAGTGGCCATGGCAACAGGGATGTCTCAGCCAATGTTCTCTAACGTGTTGTCCAGAGTGTTATCTGCCCTGCTGAAACACATGCGCAGATACATCATTTTCCCCCAGGTGGAGGATTTCCCCACAGTGAAAGCTGACTTCTATGCCCTGGGACATATCCCCAACAACATTGGTGCCATTGACGGTACACATCCCCCACCCCCCCCAGAAATGAACAGGTGTACAGAAATCGTAAAAGCTACCATTCAATGAATGTGCAGATGGTGTGTTTGGCAGATCAGTACATATCCCATGTGAATGCCAAGTATCCTGGCTCTGTGCATGACGCTTACATTTTGAGGAATAGCAGCATCCCTTATGTGATGGGCCAACTCCAGAGGCACCGTGTTTGGCTAATAGGTGAGCCCAAGTTCCCCACACAGTATGAATTGATGTCTGGGTATAAGGTAGTCCCTAAGGGTTGGTGTATGTCTAACAGATATCTCTCGACATTTACAGGTGACTCTGATTACCCCAACCTCTCATGGCTACTGACCCCAGTGAGGAATAACAGGACAAGGGCAGAGGAACGCTACAATGATGCACATGGGCAAACTAGGAGGATTATTGAGCTGACTTTCGGCATCCTGAAGGCCAGATTCCGGTGCCTCCATCTAACAGGTGGCTCCCTATACTACTCACCCAAAAAGGTGTGCCAGATCACTGTGGCATGCTGTATGTTGAACAACCTGGCTCTGCGACGCCAGGTGCCTTTTCTGCAGGAGGATGGGCCTGATGTTGGCCTTGTGGCAGCTGTTGAGCCTGTGGACAGTGAGGAAGAGGAGGCAGAGGAAGAAGATATTGACAACCGAAACATCATCATCATGCAGTACTTCTAGTGAGACACAGCTAAGAGACTGGCACTGCTTATCTCATATCTGACTAATGTAGGACATTGTATAAGTCTGCCTTTTTACCTATGTGTGTGGACCCTGACAGTTCACTTTGGCTCCCCTTTTCACAGATCTGGGTACCACATTCTGCCTTCTGCTATGTTTACTGCTGCCCAACAACTGTCATACTTTGGTATGTGCTAATGAACATTTCAATTGATATTTGTCTAAGAGGTTGTAATAATACATTTGTGAAAGTACAGACTGACTCCAGATTGTTTTGTGATTCAAGGGTGTTTATTTAAGTGCTAATAAGTAGAGGGGGATGTGCAACGGGTTGGGGTGATGGTGGAGGAATATCCATGGTAGAGTCCAGTCTGTTTGTATCACTGGTGCATTGTCCAATGGGGCATAGGAAGTGGAGCAATGTCAGTTCAAGGTGGACAGGGTGACATAGTGGGACAGAAGGGTGACAATCAGGAGAGTCCTATTTCCTGGCGGGGGTCCTGGCAGTGTTCTCTGTCTTTTGCCTGGATCGCAGGGACCATTTGCAGGTTGGTTCTCCTTCTGCAGGGGTTGGGGTGCTGGTGGCCTGTTGTTCCTGTGGCGGGACCTCCTGTCCACGAGCTTGCGGACGTGAAAGGCTGTTCATCGTTCGGGATGGTGTCAGGGGCCCCGGGGTATGCCACTTTCTCCCTCATGGTGTTGGCCATGTCTGCCAGTACCCCTGCAATGGTGACCAGGGTGGTGTTAATGGACTTCAAGTCCTCCCTGATCCCCAGGTACTGTTCCTCCTGCAGCCGCTGGGTCTCCTGAAACTTGGCCAGTACCGTGCCCATGGTCTCCTGGGAATGGTGGTATGCTCCCATGATGTTGGAGAGTGCCTAGTGGAGAGTGGGTTCCCTGGGCCTGTCCTCCCCCTGTCGCACAGCAGTCCTCCCAGCTTTCCTGTTGTCCTGTGCCTCTGTCCCCTGAACCCTGTGCCCACTGCCACTGACCCTAGGTCCCTGATTGTCCTGGGTTAGTGGGTTTGCCTGGGGTCCCTGTAGTGGTGGACACACTGCTGATTGATGTGTCCTGGGGACAGTGGCGTGGGCCCGCTCGGTGGGTGCTGTGCTGGTGTTTCCTGAGGGGGGAGGTTCAGTGGTGGGTTGGGACTGTGGCAGGGGAAGCAACTGTCCAGAGGTCCCTGATGGGCCGGCTGGTCATCTTGATCCAGGCGTGCAGAGCTGCTGTCATCACTGTGGGTCTCTTCTGTGGTTGAACTGGATATGGCTGGCACCTCCTGCCTGGTAACGTTGTGTAGGGGTCCTGTTGGGGTGTAAATGCATTGTTATTATATCTGTGTGTGCCACCTTTTGCAATGGGTGTGTTTCCCTGTATTACTGTGCTTGCATTATCGCATTGGCCCTTGTGTGAGTGGTGATTGTGTGGGGTGAATGAGTCTCTCTATTGGGCATGCTGTGGTGATGGGTGTCCATGCAAGTCTGTGATGGGTGTCCATGCATTGTTGTCACATGCAGGGCTTGGTATTGGGATGTGTGTGTTGTGATAGTGGGGTATCTGTGCGGTGTTGGGGTGATGGGTGAGAGGGTAGGGGTTGGGGTTTGTGATGGCATGCAGGTAGGGTGGGGGATATAGTAGTAAAGCTTTGACTTACCAGAGTCCAGTCCTCCTGCTACTCCTGCCAGGCCCTCAGGATGCATTATTGCCAAGACTTGCTCCTCCCATATGGCTAGTTGTGGGGGAGGAGGTGGGGGTCCACCGCCAGTCCTCTGTATGGCTACCTGATGTCTAGATACCACAGAACGTACCTTCCCCGTAGGTCGTCCCACCTCTTCCTGATGTCATCCCATGTTCTTGGATGCTGTCCCACTTCGTTGACCCTCTCGACAATTCTCCGCCTTAGCTCCATCTTCCTTGCAATGGACGTTTGCTGCACCTGTGATCCAAATAGCTGTGGCTCTACCCGGATGATTTCCTCCACCATGACCCGGAGCTCCTCCTCAGAGAACCTGGGGTGTCTTTGAGGTGCCATGATGTGGTGTGGGTGATGTGTGAGGTGATGGTTGATGTGATGTGTGGGGTGATGTGTTGGGGTGTGTTCTTTGAGGTGCGTGGATAGTGCATGAGTGATGGTGTTGTGTGCCTCTGGATGCTGGTGTTGTCTTTGCTTTTCTGTTTCTCTGCTTCTTCCAAAATTGTTGCTGTGAGGGGTTATGGGTAATGTGGGTGTGTCTTTTATAGTGTTGTGAGTGTGTGGGTGTGGTGTGTGTATATGTGTTAGGTGTGTATTTTGAATTGTCCAATGTGGTGGTGTTTTGTAAATGTGTGTGTATTTTGAGCGCGGCAGAGTGTACCGCCAATGGATTACCGAGGTTGAATGACCACCGCGTTGATTCATGGGTCGTGATAGTGTGGGCGTAGTTCTGTTCGTGTGACGGTGTGGGTTTGCTATCAAAAGTTTATCACTGACCTTTGGCGTGGCGGACTTGTGTGGGTCTCTGTATTGTGGAGGATTTCTGAGTGTGGGTCATAATACCCGTAGCGGATTTCCGCCGCGGACACGGTATGTTGGCGGCCGTCTGTACAGAGGTCAGCAGAATTTACCGCCAGGGTTGTAATGAGGGCCTTAGTCTTCAATACTGCAAGTGCTGAGATCCCAATCTCACATACATATGATGAGCTAAAAGGCAAGAGAGTTTTGATAACAGTTTCTCCTAAAGCTGAATGTTCTGCAGACAATTTCATCCAAAACTCCCCTAATGAGAGCATACTGAATTGCATCTGCAGTGTGCAGTCACTTTGGAGATCAATCAGTTTTTCCTGCATACGGATTGGGAGATGGCTCCCCACCTCTGCCAGAAATGGTTGAAAGACCCAGTCATTGATGTGATCGTTGTCCTCAGGAAAATACTTTTGTAAACTGTCCCTGAAAGATGCCAGGTGATTTTTGTATTAACTCAGCAACACCTGAAAGTTCATATTCCGTCTCCTGAAGAGCATCTGCTAAAGGTGAAAATGGCTCAAATAAGCCATCTTCAATTATTATTCTCCATAATTCCAGCTTCTTCCTGAATGCAGATATTCTTTTATTCATGGCAAAAGAAGTGATTTCAGCTCCTTGCAAAGACAGATTCAGGGAATTTTATTTCTCAAAAATGTCAGCAAGGTATGCTGAAAGCACACGCCATGGTTATTACATAGTTGTTCTGCTGTGGAGGAGCGAAACCCAAATGAAACTGCTGTACTTCTTTCCTTAATTTAAAGATGCGAGTCAGCAGTTTTCCCTGGGATAACCACTGCACTTCTGTATGAAACATCACACCATCATACTCAGCTCCCATCTGCACATAAAATTGAAAATCAATGAGCTCTTGTGGGATGGGTCTTTATGAAATTTGCTATCTTTATAGCAGAATTCAGCACATTCTCAAGTTCACTGTCCATGTTTCGGACAGCAAGGACTTCCTGTTGTATCATGCAGTGGGTCCACAGAATATGTGGAGCAACTTTCAACACTTTGGCTTTAAAGCAGGCCCTAGCACCACTCGTGGAAGGAGCACTAAATGTGCAGATCCCAACACAGTTTTCAATTTTAAGCCATGGATACTCAGGAAAACATTGATAATGTCAAACAAATCGGATCCTGTTGCTTCCCCCTTCATTGGCTTGCAAAATAAAAAATCTTCCAATAATACGGTTTCATAACAGTATCGAACATGATCATGAGCAATTAAATGGGCATCCTTAGACACATCAGATGCTTCATCCAACTGCAAAGCAAACAAACTTGATTTCAACCAGGCTATGAGCTGTCTATGGATTTCTTCTGACATGCAAGAGATGTGGCGGCAAACTGTTGTGCCTGAAATGGGTATCATTTTTAACTTCTCTGCTGCTTTTTCACCAGGCATTGTCCTAGCCACATCAAGCAACGCTGGGAAAATCACTTTTTCTATGAAAGGCTTTTTGTTTTAAGCAATGAGTTATGATACTTGATATGATGCTTTAAAAGCATTTGCTGGGGTAGTTGCCATGTATTTCACCATTTCTTTCGAGTTATCCCTTGCAACTTCCTGGCAAAAAAAGCTCTATTTTTTTCCTGTTAGAGATCTATGTTTCATTTCAAAGTGATGCCTTAGTTTGGTTGGCAAAAAAACACAAATGATCGGCGAAATGCGGAACCAATCAAACATTCACCCCCAGTCACAGATCTGGGTTTAATCCATCAATTCTTTTGCTCACAATGCCACCCCAGTTTGGACCTAGCCATATGCAAATCAGTCTTGACCCTGTTCCCCACGGGAACAGTCCAGCCCGAAGTGCCAAGCAAGGTCCTCCCTGGACCAGAAACAAGTATCCTCGGACCGGTTTCAGGGTATTACCCTTTATCAGCTAGGCTAGCTTGAATCCAGGTGCACAGTGAGCCCGGGACTCACGTCTGGGCAGCGGGAAATGATCCATTTCAAATGTGTGTTAACCTAAGATACGAAATTCCGAAACTGCATGTTAATGAATAGCACATGGATGCAATTGTACAGCTGCACAAGGTACAGCAGGTTTTTAACATTGCAGCTTCAAAAACATCTTTAAAATTATTTACTTATATTATAAATAGCCATTGATTTTGGATAAAAGAATAGTTTCATGGTAAGTGGATAAAAAAGTAATTCCAGCTCACCCAGGCTTTAATTAGATGTTTCTAAAAATTGCTGCAGTATGTATATGCCATTTAGCAATGATGAGGCTTTGAAAGTTACTTTTTCAAAGGTTAGTGAGGGCAAATGTCTGCACTGCCCCTTCATCCATCACTCAAAAACAAATGCATACTTTCTTATTCCCTTCCTCTGATGTTTCCGCTGCTTGAATAGGAGTCCTCTGCCTAGCGATCAAGTTGTTTTTTCCTTTGCGATGAAGAGAAAACATTTAAGAAATATTACTTGCATATTCTCAATATGTTTCAGAGATCAGAAGCATAGTGATGGGCAAGGGAGTGAATGACATGCCTAGAAGTTACCTGTTGCCTTATCATAAGGGCAAATAAAATATGCCATGATCTGCAAGTTATTAGTTTGAAGTCCTGATGGCTGGTAAGATATGCCATGATCTCTAAGTTAAGAATTTTATTTCTAGCATTGCTACATTAGATTTCCATTCCTTCGAGTTTGTTAAATTGATCTTGCATGGACTTCCTTGCAGCTCCTTCACTTCACAATCCCCCTTTACACAACACACACACTCTCCTGTGAGTACCAAGTTTTCTTTACTTTTGCCTTGTCACTATTTCAACAGCTGTGCAGTTCCTTCTTGCACTTTTTGCACAGAATCACAACTGGCATATGGGACTAGTGTAAGGACCCACTGACAGGCACTGTGAGAAACTTGAACTGCCTTTGATTCTCAACTTCAGAGATTGTAATCGTGGTTTTTGGACTGTAAAAGTGTGGACGCATCTCTGACAGACTCAGACGTCTCCATCATTTGCATGGGGCCCTCGCCTTTAGGCATGTGCCATATCACAGATGAAAGTCCAGGGCAAAAAAGCACTGGGGAAAAATAACTAATTCTACAGCATCAAAAAGGGTTCATACAATGTGTGCTGCTGAATGGCATCTGGAAAGGGACAAGGAGGACTCCAGCGATACTACGTACCTCCACACAGTACCTTTTAAAATTTGTGTATTCATAATATAAATTTTTCCTATGCCAGTGCTAAGATGTCATTGGTTTAGCCACAATCATGGTATACTGGGAAAAATGAGTGCCAATAATAACTTTAAAATATAATGTTTTCACAGTTTTATATTGTGCAAGCTCAGCTCACGAGCAATGGAACACTTTAAATGAGCACCAGTTACATTACACAAGGCCAGATATATATATATTTTTTTTCACTGATAAATTAAATTATTTTGTCCAAGATCACAGGATGTTGTGCCGATGCCGGGATTCAAACCCGGCTCTCCAGTTCCAAAGTCGGCAGCTCTGGATATAAAACCACATCCTCTCCATTGCAATTTCACAGACATTCAACATCCTACACACCCCGGTGGCTATGAAGAGTTTGTATCCTTATGTAAATAGAGCCTAAAAATAGCAGAAATTTGAATTTAAAATATGCTTTTTCAGACCAAATCAATCTTCAAAGTGAAATTATGCTAAGTGAAATAATGTGTGTATGCCGATTTGAATCTCTATAAGGTTCTGGAGCGTTCTCAAGGCTGCTAGTGATCACTCTGTGTGTGCGCACATGTGAACTAGAATGTGTTTATGTGTGGCAGAATGTGTACCCATGTAAAAGATTGAGGCTTTTATTACAGCACCGCCAGGTTGCTGCTGGTCGACAGCCTGGCGGTGCCGGCGGTCTTAATCTGCCAAGGCGGTGGTGCAAGCAGCGCTGCCCTGGAGATTACGATTCCCCTCTCCGCCGGCTTTTGCATGGTGGTCCCACCGCCATGCAAAGGCTTGCAGAGACGGGGTGCCGGTGCCCTATGAGGGCCCCTGCATTGCCCATGCAGTTGGCATGGGCAGTGTAGGTGCCCTCATGGACAGCCCTGTCGTGCTTTTCACTGCCCAAATTATGGTGTGCAGAGGTCGGAATCAGCTGGGGAGGCGCTGCATGCCATGAAAAGGCTGGCAGAGAACAGGTGCAGAGGGCCTCAGGGAGGCCCCTGCACTGCCTATGCACTTGGCATGGGCAGTGCAGGGGTGTCCCTGCCCAGCACCATCGCAGTGTTCACTGTCTGCTGTGCAGACCGTGAACATTGTAAGGTTGCTGGTGCATCCTGGGGCTGAAGCATTGCCGCAGGCTTGATTATGAGCCGGCGACAATGCTGCTGCCAGTTTTCTGCTGGGCTGGCGGCCTGGTTTCTGCCCCCCAGCCCAGCAGAAAACTCGTAATGGGTCAGGCGGGAGGTAGCCAGGGTGGCGACTACCTACCCATCGGAAGTTCAGCAGACAGTACAAACTGTGCGCCAAACTCCTAATCAGATCCTTAATGTTATAATAATTTTTACAGAAACATATAAAATACATATATAATTTAAAAAAATGTTAAAAGATCAACTCAGAATCACATTTCATTCAAACATATCAATTTTCTGCCACATTTATTTAATCTTGCAACATAAATTACAGCTTTTTTTAATAAATAACAATTTATTAAATCTAAAAATCCTTTTAAACGCCTTCATTATGAACATAAACATAGTTATTTCACATAAATACAACTACAACAGAAAAAACTGCAAAAATATAAAACAGTAAAAAAGATACTATAGCACAACCCAACAAACATTTTTTGTAAAAAAAAAAAAATGGATGGGCTAGATTTTCTATTCTAATAACAGCCCAACATAAATTAATGAATGACCATATATTTGGGGGAGGTGGCAAGATGGGGAGGGAGCTTGATGGTCAGATTTACTATTCTTATTCCAGACCCCCAATACATTGTATACATTAGGGGTGGGGGTGTCAAATTTACTCTTCTGACTCCAGAGAAACAGTACATATATGGATGGGTGGAGACTCACTTTTCTAACTCCAGTCCCGCAAACATTTAGGAACATGCATTTATTTGGGGAGAGGGGGTTTAAGTTTACTGTTTGAACTCCAAGCCCACACACATTAGGAAACATCCATATATTGTGGAATAGAAGAGTTACATTTATTGTTCTGATCCCAGTCCCACAAGCATTTGGGAAAAGTGCATTTTGTGGGAAGGAGGGGTTAAATTGACTATTCTAACTCAGCCCTACAAACATTTTGGAAAGTGGGTATATTTACATGGGGGGGGACTGATTTATTATTCTAACTCCAGATCTACAGACATTGAAAAATGTGCACCCATTTTGGGAGACGGGGTAACTTTAATTTTCTTTTTTATGTCCAGTCCTACAAAAATTGGGGAAAATGCATATATTCATGGGTGGGAAAGTCTGATTTACTACTCTAGCTCCAGTTCAGAAAGTGAATGAAAAGTGAATTACTTTTGGTGAAGGTGGGAGGTGAATTACTATTCTAACTCATGTCTCACTAACATTGGGGAAAGTACTGATGTTAGAGGAGGGTAGAGGGAGTTTAATTCACTAGCATAACAAATAAGCAACGTTTTGAATAATTAAATATGTATTACTGAAATTCAAAGTATCAGCCCTATCAAAATGCAAACTACTTTATCTTTGTTTTATATAAATGAAAAATACTGAAATCAGTATGTGCAATCAGATGTTCTTAATACTGTTTGTTTATATTTCAAATATAAAATTAGCTCTGCTATGTAAAACATTATTTTTAGAATTTAAAAACCTTAAAAAAGTAAAACAATAAATAAAAGGTGCATCGTTTTACTGCAATAAATTAAATGACATTAATTTTAAATTTTATTTTAATTTAAACACAGAATTCCTGATCTCTTTAATTAAAAATCTTCTTATTACAGTATTCATTTAAACATACCCTATTAACTATGTTAGTTAGTCTTCCTAATAATAATATAAATAGAAATTATTTTTGCAGTTTATTTAATAGAAATAAATAAACCTGGATATATTTAACTAATTAATAATTATTGTAAAATCAAAAAGTAAGTTATTGGTAATTTACAATATGTACACAATTTTAATATTTTGTATTACTTATTAATTAACATAGCCATACTAAAATATACTACCCAACAAATCCTCCAATAAGCCCTACAACCTGAAAATCACAAACATATTTTATGAAAAATGAATTTAAAGTAAAAAAACATAAAAAAGTAACATTATTTCTATAATTAAACATAAGTTACACACAAAATAATGTTTTTAAATAAAGCACTGAGCTCCCAATAGCCAATAAAATTAACAACCTGAAACAAATACAAATGTATTAATATGTTGACCATTAAAAGGCAATAATGTAACATATATTAACAAATCCTCCAATAAGTCCTACAACCTGAAAATTACATGTAAACATATTTTATGAAGCATGAATTTAAAGTACAAAGCATAAAAAACCTTAAAATTATTAATGTAATTAAACATACATTACACACAAAATAATGTTTTTAAATGAAAGTGTGCTTCCAATTCTCAATAAAATCAATAACCTGAAACAAATACAAAAGTATTAATATATATAAAATTAAATAGCAATAATGCAACATATATTTGTGTATAAAATTTACCAACAATTAACCAATTAATACAATACATAAAAACAATATTAGACCACAATTGTTTGTATTCTATATTTTAAACATCCATGCTATTGCCACACAAAACAAAAAATATATATTTACTTTCGATAAAAAAAAATTGCACTATTTTGAACACAATATTATGGTCAAATTATATTTTGGAGTTGGAATTCAGGGATCATACTGTTAAAGGTGGTGTGTGCCATATCAATGTCATTCATATTAATATATAAGAGATAACCTGCTGTGCTTAAACGGGATGAAAACCTAAATAATGGTGATCAGTAACTCACCTGAGACTCTGCCCAAATCAAAATCAAAAGCCATTTGTACAACACACAGGTGTTCAAGTGAAAGACTGATTACCAATTAATACGTTTCAGGAAGGGGGACTAGCCTTTGTCAAAAACAAAGGATTTTAGTTCTTTCTTTAAAGTCGAGACAGAGGCAACTCTGTGCAGGTTCACCACTTGGCTGTCAAGACTGTGAAGGATCTCCCTAGTTTTCTTGCTGTGGCGAATTTGGGGACGTGCAGCAATATTTGCATTTGTATTTGTATTTATGAAGCGCATTCCGGCCGAGGCATCGAAGCGTAGCAATAATTGATTATTTGACCTGAGCGATCTGCAATGCCTATATGGACAAAGTCTTTTTCTCAAATAAGAAAGGCCCTCACCGGAAAAGGCTCTAAGCGCTAGTGTGAGAGCTTTAAATGTGATCCGATTTAGGACTAGCAGCCAATGAAGGTGCTTCAAATTGGGTGATATAAACTGCCTAAATGGATCTCTTTGGATCAGTCTTGCTCCTGCATTTTGGACCAATTAAAGTCTGCGAATTAAGAAGGCAGGAATGACAGATTATTAGCATAGTTAAAACAGGAGGTTACCAAGGTGTGAACAGCCTTCTTACAAGTCTCCTCTGGAATCAAATGCAGCATCTTCCTCAAGGATATAAGTTTAGCAAACCAGACGGATGACACTTGATTGATTTGAGTGGAAAAACAGAGACTTAAATCAAACTAGATTTCTCACAGAGGAAGTGGAGGCCTGTGGATGATTACGTTCCTCCGGCCACAAAAGGCTAGGGAGAGGAGGACAACGTGTACCAAAAAAAAGAACTTCAGTTTTGCCTGTGTTTAATTTAAGGAAATTCCTGTCCATCCAAACTTGGAAACTCTTAAGGCATTCCTTACGTTTAGACAGAGCAAAATCCACGTTTTCTTGGAAGGACAGTAAAAACTGTGTGTCGACCATATAAGACACCACCTGTATACCACCCCAAGGTTTAATCAGCTGAGCCAAAGAAGATAGATAGAGGTTAGAAAGCGTAGGACGCAATGCCGAGCCTGAGGAACTCCACATAGCAAGGGCTTAGGGAAGGATGAGAACGGCTGAAGGTAGACCCGCTGTGATCTATCCATCTAAGAAAAGGCCTTACCTTGAATGCCTGCCAATCTGTATCTATCTAAAAGAGTGGCATGAGAGACTGTATGGAACGCTGAAGATAGGTCCAATAGGACCACCATTGCAGAGGGTCCGGCGTCAAGATGATCTTTGATGTATTCTGTTCCTTCCAGTAAGGCAGTTTCAGTGTTAACCCCTTGTCAAAGCCAGATTGTGAATCATGTAGCATGCCATTAGATTTCAGATAAGAAAAGAACTGACTGTTTACCAGTTTCTCAAGTATTTTGACCACTGCCGGCAAAAAGGAGATGGGCCTGAAATTAATCAGTCAATAAGACTGGATCCACAGTAGGTTTCTCCAGTAAGGGCTGAAGATAAGCTGCTTCACTCAGCAGGCAATTCAGAACTTTATTAAGTAGAGGGTTAATAATAGAGGCAATCAATTTTTAATTCTGAATGGGCAACGATCAGCTGGTGATCCTGATTTACATTTCTCGAGTTCTTTCAAAGAAAGTTCCTCAGAGATTGCGAGAAAATTAGAAAGTACTTGACTTTAGGTTGTCACAATATCTATTGGGGCCTCAACTACAGCACTCATGGAAAAGGTTGCATACATTTTCTGAATTTTCTCATGAAAAAATAGAGATAGGACATTGTAAAGTTCCCTGGAAGGATGAAAAATTACTATTAACAGCCACAGGAGAGAGAAAGGAATGAACCATCTTTTATACTACACATGAAGTATTTGTCCCTGCCAAAATTCGAGAGGAGAAATACTCTGTCTGAGCTTTACAAGTTGATTTATGAAAGCTTCTTAATGCTTCCTTATTTTGGATCTTAGCTTCAAGACAGTAAGATTTCCTACAAACTCGCTCTAGATTTTTACATTTTAACACAGAGGAGATGCAAGGAGCCGAAGGTTTGGTCCTCTTTGCTATATGAGGTTTTAATGGTGCAGCCAAATCATGGCATCGGCGATCCATTTGTTAAAATTGGCGACATCAGTATCAGGAATCCCAGTTAAGAATGGGTGGTGGATTGTAACTTTTGAGGAAGGGGTGAATATGTAATTGCATGTCATGCTCTTGAAAACGATGGGGGGAGACTAACCCATTAAAAGAGAAGGGGAATAGACAATGATCTGACCAGAAGAGACACTGTGCTGGGGGAAACCTGCAGGTCAGTGATGTTAAAAAAGATCAGATCGAGCATATGCCTTGTCTTATGCATGGGGGACGGGAGCCGTTGTGGGAGGTTCATGCCTGCCAAAGTCACACCAAGGTGCTTTACCTTAGGGCACTGTGAATTATCCATATGCACATTGAAATCCCAAAGAAAAGCGAAATTCGCAAACCACAAAGAAAGTTGGGCAAAAATATATCATAATTGGGGAAAAACAATTCTTTGAGTAGTCGGGAGTTGTATATATCACAATTCCTGCGAAGGAGAACTGGGGAGCTAATTTAAAGCTGAAAATAAGACCATCAATACTCTCTATCTGCACCAATGGTGTGGAAGTACCCTCAAATGTATCCCTGAAAATTACAGCTACAGTTCCTCTCATTTTTTTACCTTCCCGGTTGGCAAACAGGATGCAATATCCTGGGGAAATAGCTAACACTAGGTCTGAAGCTGATGTTTCAGCCATGTTTCAGTCAGGAATATAAAATCTCAGATATTTTCAAAGAGTAAATTAAACACCCCAAAGGATTGTTTGGGAACTAATTTGTAATTAATAAGCTGTGGCAGCCGCAGCCAGGGAGGGCCGGAGGGGCAGCGTGCAAAGTGGTGGGTGGCAGGGGGGGAGAATAATAAATGTAAAAAAAAAAACACTTACCTGAGCTGCCCAATGCCGCCTCCGTGCTCCCACTGCCTCTGTGCTTCACTGCTTCCCTCCCTACCCAATGCGGGTGCTTCTCTCTTGCTGTTACACAGCATGAGAGAAGCTCCAGGATTGGCCTTAGTGGGCTGAAATGCCACTCAGGGAGGGAGCGGGGCCCGCACTTGGTCTTCACCCAGTTGTAAAATACAGCTCAGGTGGAGAGTTCTAAGTGCGCATGTCAGTTTGGACGGCCTCAGGCGGCCGGCCAAACTAACATGCACACTTAGAGCACCTGACCACTACTCCTGCTCTATGGTGATATGGGGGTGTTTTGCTTTACAGCTGACCGTGCCAAATTTCACACACTGAAAAGAGTAAAAAGGAATCTCTAGAATGTGCTTCTTAGTCTAAAGAAGACATTTATTAAATTACTTTGCAAGGCTCGGGAAGGAAGGTCAGTAGAACCGAAAGTGCACTTTTAAAATGTGCAACAATAAAGTGAGAACATGCACAAAGAATCTTCAATCTATAAACAGGAAATAGATACATGCAAAGATACAACTACCTATATTGACATATATTTTCATACACAATGCAAAGCAAATAATTAATAAAAAGTCATCACCATGGGGCACAGGTGCTCCTCCATCCTTCTCCTGCCAGCAAGTTGTTGATCCCGGTTCGACTGCAACTAGAAAGGGAGGTCTACCCTCACGGGAAATATCAGGCATTCAATGTCTCAACCCTCATTGAGGTCTCTGAATAACCCCACTGTTGACCTGGGTCTCATACATACCTTAAACAAGCCAGGAAGGAGATTTCTAGAAAAACCCTGCCGCTCGGTGAAAAGTGTTAAAAAATGCTGGCTACTTTAGGTCAGTTTTGAAAGAAACAAGTTGTAAATGTCCAAGGTCCCAGGGTGTTCCTCCCAAACCTAAACTGTTCCCTGCTGTACCATCAACATCATTCTAGTACATCCTTATCTTAGTGACTGACTGACTCCTCCACGTTATTTCCTAGCCCTTGGCTAGAAAGAACATGCAGAATAAAAACATGAACAAGAAAACGCGTTGCATAACATGTTTTGTACGGAACAATACTTGCACCTTTAACATGGTGGTGAAGCTAAGGATAAGCTGAATACAAAATGGATCTGTAAGTTGTGACCGCTAATGTGACGGTGGACAGCTAAGCCAAATGCAAAGTGGTGTGACATGGAGTCAGTGTTCAAAACAGAAATATCACTACAGGGTGTTGCTGGCCGCGCCCTCCGTAAGAAGAAAAATAAAATGATAATAAAGTACTTTTATAATAATTTTATTTCTCTGCCTTTTTAGAATTGGGGTGACACTCCTCCGCCATAGTGGAGGGACCGCCCCTGATAATAAGACAAGCTCTATAAATCAGACGTGTTGTCAGAGGGAATTACAGCTCCGCTTCGAGGCTTGCTCTGATTACAGTGAGTACCTAAGACTACTGATGGGTTCCTTAAGGACAATTCAGGACAAACCCACAGCAACTGCAGGCACAGCTCTTATCCCACAGTTGGTTGAAGTTAAAAACAAGATCCATTTCTTAAAGTGAAAAGAACCTCCCTGGAGTATAACATCTCCTGAGGTAGGCCTGAAGGCATTTGGGCAGCATGGCTGGCTGCAATCCGGATGTGGACAGGTGCAGATGGGCTTGCCATGTGCCAGCGGCACACCCGCTGCACATGTTCGCTGCACTTCCACAGCATGAGCAGCATTAAATAATGAGAAAAAGCAGGAGAGAATTAGAGCGTCATCCTGTCAGCTTAACCCCTAGAGTGCTAAACAAACAAAATGGTGTCTCTGCGGTCGTACAGACCATGAAGAAAAATGGTGGTCCACTCCACAAAGTGCTCATTGTGTTTAGTCTCAAAAAACAGATCCAAACCAGATCTTGTGCAAAGTACGTATTTTTAAAAACACATTTGCCCCACTGAAACTTAGGGCCTCATTAAGACTTTGGCATTCCCCCTATGGGACCGCAAAACGCACAGGAGGATGCCACCCTCATGCCGGTGGTGCCTCCCCCTGACATATTACAATGTGTCGGGCTGGAACATTGTACTACGATGTTTGCACTGGGCTCACCTGCAGGAACAGTCCTACAGTATTGGCCTCAGCTCCCTTGAGGGAGCCGAGGCCGAACCCGTAGCACAACAGCACCCTTGGAATATGCATTGTCTTCAAAGCAGACAGTGCGCATTCCAATGATGATGGGCAGGGGTGCCCTGCCCATGCGCATGCCAGAGAGGCATGGGCAGTGCAGGGGTCCCCCTGTGGCCCACAGGCCTGGCTTACTGCCAACCTTTCCATGGAGGGGCCCCTGCTATGGAAAGGCTGGTGGTAAGTGGGGTTGTGATTAGCATAACGGCACTAAGTTCAGCGCCGCCATGGCTAGCACATCCCTGACTGCCGTCAATCCATTGGGAACCTTGTTCCTGGCAGTCACCTGGCAGGTCGGCACACCAGGGTTGTAATGTGGCGGTTGGACCTCCTGGAGTGTGGCAGTTCGACCGTCTCCTCGAGTGTGGCGGTTTTAGGACTGCCACACTTGTAATAAAGCACTTAGTTTGAATTTAAAAGTCTAAAAGCACACGTTCACCCCAACAAACAATGAGTTTGAGTTAAAATAAAAGGGGTCCCAGCATCCGCAATATTCATTAAAAAACAGAGTTTATTTACACTGTCAATCTTCGCTGTGCATTCGTGGCATGAGCCCCATTCCTCTTTCCAAAAAACGAAATGGAACTCCATCTCCTTTATAGAAGGTCAAACGTTTGGGGGTCTGGTTTGGTCCAGACCTCGTCTATTAGCGGCTCACGCTGATCATGAAAACCAAGAACCTTGGACTAATGATGTTGAGAAGTGTGCTCTTGCTCATTCAGATGACAAATGTAATTGAACATTTTAAGATTATCTTGTTTGGACTACCATCACTAGAGACCTTAGCCAGAGTTTAGAGGGGACTGTAATTCCTCCAGTTCCTGGAGGCAGCTCCTAAATACAAAGTAGAAACCACCAACTGAATTTCCCCCGAAATCACTGTGGAAGAAGAAATTCATCCTACTCATATTTAGAGTTTCCTCAAGAAATGTGGAGGATTTTAAGATTCCTCCAAACTCCAAATGAGATTCTGAGCTTGTGCAAATGAAACAATTAAATATGCCACAAAGCACCAATAGATCACAAAACAAGCACCTAAAATGTATTTAAATTTGAAGTAGTCGCGTTGTCTGACCTGAATCTTAAAATAGCTCCACTGGCTTCAGGTGGCTAAAGGATTGAAATAATTCAAACTCTTATGCATTGTCTAAAATGCCTTCAAGCTAATAGGACAGAAATATTGGCCCGCAGTTTCACACTGGATCATAACTTTAGATCAGGGAAACACAAAGTAGTTGTCCAAGCTAGTTCTGAACATAGATTGTGTTCAATAAAATAAATGAAGATGTTAAGTCAATGTCTATGGAAAGCACTGAACTTGTCCTTAGTCTGCAGTCCTTTAGCAAAACGACTGAAATAGGGCTTTTGTCAACAGTTAGGCCTCTGCAGACACCCTCTGTGTGCTTTCTGAAGGGCTCGGTCATACAGAAGGGCCTACTAAACTCACAGGAGTCATGTTGGATGAGCCAAATTGTGACACTCAGTTGAGGTGATGTTTGCTGCTCTTGCAACACCAGTGGCCAATGAAGTACCTTCTTGTGTTTCAAAGTGGCCAGAACAGAATATGGTGGCACGGTAGAAAGATCTGTAAATAAGCACATCATGAATAGATGTTGTCTGTCATCATCTACTTGAAACTGGTTGCGTAAATGGTGAAAGCGTTCCTCCTGCTAGGGAACTGTCATGCAGACATGAATACACATCACTCTAGACACCCTGAAGTTCAAATTACCAGATGCAAAGACCTTCCTGCCTAGGGCATTGGGATGGATTTACTTTATGTTGTTGTAAAATCCTATATTTAGATTTCATTGAAGAAGTCTGAGGGCTTGATTCAGAGTTTGACTGACTGGTTACTCTGTCACAAATGTGACGGCTATCCCGTCCGTCGTATTACGATTATAGGATATAATGGGATCGTGAAACGGCGGATGGGATGTCCGTCACGTTTGTGATGGGGTAAACCCATCCGTCAAACTCTAAATCAGGCCCTGAGTCTGCGTCTTCTCAGGGGCGGGTGATCAGTAAGGATTCCTAGACCTCCTGGGCCGGTGATGCATTCTGCCCACATTTGATCGTGCAGACAGAGGAAGGGTTTTCTGTCTAGCATACAGCTAAAAATACCCTTTTCTAGCCTTCAAAAATGACCTTTCAGTGCTTCTGGAGTCCGAGGTCATGTTCGACATAGAGGCACCTCATTCATCACCAATGGTACTCAATGGTACTTCCCACCAGTATCTTATAGTTACAAAGTATAAAAAGCCTTTGGCATCTTAAACTAAAGCATGGCGCTGACCCTCAAGACACAAGCTGGCCCACAAATCTGTCGAACTGCAAAACTCAAAGTGACGAACAAGGTGGCGCCTCCATTTGCTATTGGTTTCACAACTTTTTTTTCAAATGTGTTTTTATTCGTTTTGTAAAAAAATATGAAGCTATGGCACAGCAGTTAAAGCCCCCACGATTTCAGCCGATTGAATAATCCATCTCCACCCTACAAAAGCGTTCACCATCTTCATCAGGACAGTATTTATATTATAGAAAAAGACATTATTAATCTAATAGAGAAAAATCAATCCAGGTTACACCACAAACCCAACACAGAGCTTTATCTTAGAATCAAATGTATCACTGTCTTTTGTTACTGTACTTTTTTTAATACATTGTTTATCGTTTTTCAATAACAAATCAATCAGGCAGACATTCATATATGACATTTCTACAAAGGAATCTTTCCACTAATAACTATAGCTCCTGCTTCCGCATTTGTAAGTGTTCAGTGCATCTCTGTTGCAGCCCCTGATGTTCAGGCTGTCAGTGTCCTCACCTACAGGCAAAGCGTATGACTCCATCAGTTGTCACTGTGTCCTTTTCGTGTAGTCTACGTTCCTGGACCCTGCCCCTCGGCATGCAGATTACATCATTTAGAGCGGTCGGGTCCCTGTCCTCACCGCAACCCTTCTGTATCACCACCCTCCCTACTGCTATTGTCTTCCTGTGGTGGGGTATTTCTTTGCGGTACCCCAGCCTGATTACCAAGTCTTCCAGTATCACCAAATCCTCCTCCGCCCCCTCATCTGTCTTCAGTCTCCTCATGAGCATCTCTTCTTCCAGAGCTCACTCCAGTATGATTGTTTTCCATGCTACCATTGTGGAGGCTCCGTGGGACACCCGACTTATTTTGCCAACACTAGCCGAAAGCTACTGGATTTTCCGTCTTTTGGGTCTGGGTATAATTCCCAGTGTTTGGGGGCGATGCCTGTGTTGATACACGGCACCACGCTTCTCCCGTAGATCCAGGTCATATGTGAGAAGTTTGCCTCCAGATCACCACAGCGCGGGTAGGCAGAGGACAAATCTGTACAAATTCTGAATCAGCTCTGCAGGGCTGTGTAAGCCCAGAGTAAATAGTGAAACTGTGCAAGTTTCAACCTAGCTTTACTTGTCACATCCGTACATGCCCACTTCCACTCATCGCCCTTCAGGGCCCTGATAGCTTTTCCTTCCACCTCTGCTAAGTCTGACTTTACTCCTTAATTGCTCAAACTAAGGAGAACAGGAGGCTATCGAGCATCCTGAATGTCGCTCTTCAATCAGACAGATTGTACTTCGTAGAGTATATAAGCAGCTTGGTAACAGCACCTTTTTTGCAAATGCACCCTACCCATAATGGAAACTAGAAGTGTATTCCAGAATTAAACTAAGGCTCTTAATCCCTAAAGGACTTTTCTCATTTTATATGTGTACTATTTCTTGGAGTAGGGGCAATCGGTACTCAAAGGTGCCTAAATTTTTCAGTTTCCTACTTCAAGCCTGTCTCGGAGAGCTCCGCAGGGCTCCTACCCACCAGCCCACGTAGGAGATATAGAACAGGTTTTCTTTGTTGATGCGTAGTCCTGATATGCCTCCAAAATCATCTAGCTTCCTGAATAATACTGCAATGCAATCCTGGGGTTGTGACACGTATAGTAATTTGTCATCTGAGTACGTTGACACCATCTGCACCATCTCTCCCACCCTTGTGTGCAATTCATTCATCACAGTCCGCAGCAGCTGTATTACCAGGGGCTCAGTTGCCAGGGTGAAGAGCACTGAAGACAAAGAGCATCCCTGCCTGGTGCCCCTCTCATTGTTCCACCTGTCCAGTATCAGACCACCTTAATTCACGTTGTTTGTGGGTTCTGGAAACAGCAGCTTTACCCATACCAGAAAGTTAGGGCCAGATCCCATTCTCTCCAGTACTGTTAAAATATTGTCAAATTCGAGTGTGTCAAACACTTTATCAATCTTCAGTGCTACAGCGCACTATCCTCTGTTTTTTTTTTTTCATGCATCACATGACCAAAATACCTAATATTTATAAGAGTATTACAGCCGGGATAAAGAACATGGTTGATATGATCCCGGATTTGTGGGGTCCCTATCAGACTTGGGGTGCACGATAAATATGGCTTTCCTCATGGTCTTTGGTAGGGGGCATATCTGTCTGGCCTCTCTATACACCTCCAAAAAGCTATCCATGAGTTGTGTGCCAAACAGGTGATAAAACAACGGGGTGGAGGGAGGCAATCAGTTCCTGGCACCCTCCCCAGGGGTAACCCCCGAATGGCCTCAGTTAATTCTTTTTGGATTTCTAACTCCAAGTTGGCCCTCTGGCCTTTAGAAAATGTCAGCAGGCGCACCACCTCCCCTCCCCCAGAAGGTTGTTCCTATGTCACCCATAGGTTCCCCTCAGTCTTCTATAGAACTGTGCTAGGTTCTGTGAAAGGGTATCACAGAACCTGGGACACCACCATGGTGGCGTCTGGCCTATGCAGAGCCAAGATCAGGGACTCAGGTTTCCCTCTTCAGCAGCCAAGCCAGTAGTCTCCCAAATATATCTCTGTCCTTGGGTAACTTTTGTTTGTGTCTGTATTCCCTGAGGGTAAATTTATTTTTGTCCCAAATTTCTTCCAACCGACGCCTGGCTTCCAGCATGTCTGCCTCAAGCACCGACCACCAAAGGCAGTTACAGCCCCAACTGAGCCAAAGGCACAACATCTTGCATGGGTTCCTGCCAGGAAGGTCCTCTACAATGTAGGTCACTCCCAGCTCATTCTCAGCTAGGGAGCTCCACGTCCATGCCCCTCAGTACCCAGGGACACCCTGTACCTCTTTCCTCTTAGAGAGTCTCTCCTCCAACATGGCCAGGCAGACTACTTCCCTTTTCCCATAGACAAGAATCACTAGACCAGACACTTTAGATCATACTCAGCTTTCTAGCAGAAAGTACAGAATTCAGGTGATGTCCCCTCACCTTTAGAAGACTGGCTATCAGGCAGACACCAGGCTGGTTGCACAGCAGTCTTTTGAGTACTCTGTGAAGTGGGCAATCCCTTTCCTGGTCTTGAACGACTAGGAGCTGAAACAAAGGGGGTGGTCTGAGTACCAGTTTTATCCTCCCTTTCCAAAGAGGCAATATATGGATCCACATCCTCTAAGTGTGGATCATTATTCTTTCAAATGTCCTCCTCAAGCTGCTCTTCAGACACACTGTTTGTGTAGGCTGATCCTTCTCACAGCACGTAGAACTGGGGTGGTCTGCATACTGAAGCACCCACAGTATAGGAACAATAAGGTGTGAAGTTTCCGATACAGGCTGCCATCAGACCAACTGAAGTAGCAATCATGGACAGACAAAAGGGTAGTCTCAAACTAAGTTCTTCCTCACCACACAGGACCAAACTGTGGTCCCAACACTCACTCATACCATCAACCAGATAGTAGTGCTCAGGAAGACTAATTGGCAGACCCTTGCTAACAAAAGACCTTATGGAATTTCTGCAGGTGACCCATCTCCATCCTTCTCACTTCAGTGCCTGGATCTCCTCCCTCCAACTCCACAAATGCAAGCAATATCCTTCCACTGTCAGGGTGAATGCCCCCTCCATCTTGTGCTATGCTAGACTGAGGGCACATGAAGTGGATACCACTAACTTCAGTAATCAGGCTCCCTCACACACAGCCCATTACTATACATGTGTTACACATTCCACGCAAGTGTAGGCATTCTCCATGACCACTGGATGTCAGCAAGATTGTTGTCTCTCTCTCCCAGTGAGACAGGTAAAAAGGTCTGGTCCCAGTATCTATACTTCTAAAACAAGGCATACTGCCACCATTGCTTTATATGTTCTGCAGATGACTTGGGTATTAGTCCTCAACACATATTAACAGTATGCTTGGTGCACCTTTCCAGGTCAAATGATAAATGCAGGACTATCATAAAAGCAGGACTAGGCCTCTGCACACACACTAGGATTAGTATGACACTAGGGCCAAATTAAAAGTCGAGATTTCAGTTATATGCATGCAGTTGGGCACTCCGGGCACAGGAGCACTCCTGTAAGCCAAACAGAGACATTACCATCCCTTCAGAGAAAGAAACAGTCATTCACAACGTCCTTCGGATAGCCACATACAGTGGTCATTCCATTTTTAACATGGCCGCCATTAATGAACCTTTAAAGAACTAAGGCGAAGCTAATCCTAAAGGAATCCTTGCCATAAACTGGTGGTAACACACTTCCATACTTCCTTGTATGGGAAACAATGTGAGGTTATCACAAGGAACATGCTATTGTTCCAGGGCACAGCTCCTTACTGGTAGCCCAGAACCAAAAGGTGGCAATTGCAACTGCAAGTTTTAAGTTAAATATACAATTTCAACCTGGTGTAAACAGCACAACTGACTATCTGCCCAGGCACTCGAGTCCAAGGAGAGTGTCAGAATAAATCACCACTTAAATGGGAGGACACTTGCTTCTTGTCACCTAAGAGGGTGTCCTCATAGATGAGATCTGGGATGTATTAAAGAAACATGAACACGTCGAGGCGGCTATGGAGGCAGATCAAGACCAAGGCAAAAATAGTTCCTGAAAGACCACCAATTCAGACACCATCAGGCACAGAATGGCCTTTAGGACCTGATTGAAGTCATGCATGCGCTAAGCTCCTCGACTAAGAGCAAGGTGTTGAGAAGCAACAGAATTATCAAACCAACCACTCTGATTCCCAGGATCCTACCCTAACACACCGATACCACCGTATCATTGTCCAGACTAAGGCCAGAAACATGGTTCCCATATTAAACAATTAAAGCTGCGACGGGATTCTGGGCTCCAATAGCCTTAGCCCTTTATTATCAGGGAAGAGGAATGCTAAGACCCATGGGAAAGCTGAACAGAGAATTCTGCACTGCCCATACCGGCGCTATCTGCTAATTACAGTCCAAACTTGTGTCAAGTACCTGGTGGTTGAACTTGTTCAGTAAGGTTCATTCGACAGTATGGCTCCCCAGACAGAAAAAAATCATTCCCACACATGAAATCCTTGAGGAGATTTAAGCAGACACTGTGCCAGCCTTCCAAGAGTCAGGCTATCAAAACCAAAACCACCTACTCAGTCACAATACGAGGCACCACACAATTACCACAGATGGCTTCTGGCGAATGGGGAGGTAAAACGCTTTATGTGTGTACCAAAAAATATAAAGGATATATATGATTTAAAAGATATATATATATGAGGATACATGTGTAACACGAAGCTGACCTTAAGTGGACCATTCATAAGATGTTGCCACCTGCAGAACCACCGTCATTCGACCACACACAGAAGTCACCCCCCTCAGCGCTGCCTGGGAGGACAATAAGAGAAACCGTCCCTACTAGCGGTAGTAGAAACAATTTGGTGAAATACAAACTATGCATAATACACACACCGCATAATTTTGAGCATGGTACGGATTCGGTATGCATTTTTGCATTTTATGTGCATCTTCTTCTTCCAAACACATTCAACCAACTTCACTGGTTTTAAGTGGATTGCAGTGTGATGCATCCACTGGTGATCCACTATAGGCCGGTAGGAAAATTTCACATTCTGCCACTATTGCCTAGTAGCAAAACTTAACATCCTGCCAGGTGTTCCGCAAGTGTGAAAAAAAGAGGAGTAAAAAGTGAACTGATATGCAGTTTGGGTTTTTCTTTCAGTTAAAAAAAACACCCAAAGCACAGACATGGTTCAAGGACCAGAAGGGACAGATTGCACAAAAGTGCACTGTGGGCACAACAGGCTCACAGCCCTTCCTCCTGCACCCCTGAGGCACTTTGGTATTACAGCAAGGGGTGCAGAGGCTTGTGTGGCCATTTGTGTAATACAGATCATGCCAGAGCTACATGCGTTCTAGTGCAATCTCAACGGGCTATTCCCCATGCAATGAAAAACACTTTCCCTCTGAGCCTACGTGGTATTACAGAAGTGGATGCAGAAGCCACATCTAGGTGGTGCACCGTCAGTGTGTTCCCCGAGGGTGCCTTTCGGATAGCAGCGGTGGCCTGTCTCATGTACCCCCAGGGATGCCCCCGCAGCCAGGTGCCTTCACTCACTGCATCTGCCTGCAGAGGCCTCTCTGTCTCCCAGCTCGTGAATGAGGACATGTTGCTGCCTCCACAGTGAAAGTCAAACAGATGGTCCGCCTTTCACTAATGTGTTGCTACCAGGGTAGGCATGATATTAACTGTAATAGGGTGCACTATCTGGGCCTGTTCCCAGTGCAGTCATTTAGAGCTATTCCACAACACAAATGGGAACAGCATGCCCTACATGTAAAGTGGGCCCTGGAGACCAGAGCAGCACCGCATCCGCCTCAGTGAGAAACAAGCTATAGACCAACCCATTAGCAGCCATGAGCTTTAAGAATAAAAAGAAAAAAACTCTGGCCTGTTGCAGAGGAGGCTAAACATATGTCTACTTGCGGGCTCTTATTCTACAAAGAACTTGATGTCACTGCATCATAAGAAGATGGGGGTGAGAGAGCGGAGAAACGAAGAAAGTGAAAGAGAGAAAATGTTAAATGAAATCTGGGAAAGTTCACATAAAGGGCAAGATGTTGAAATGCGTATTATGAGCAAGGTGAAAAATTAAAAAGTGAAAGGACAAAGGGAAAGGTTTATGTGATGATATGCTAAACGTGAAATGCTTATATCAATGCTGCATAGAAAAACTATAACAATTAGAGTAATGCTTAAATATGCATCTGAAAATTCGACTATAACGTGTGTGGTCACAATTATATACGTGAAGCTAACAATGATAAATAAAACTGTTCATGCTTTGGTTTATATTAACATTTGTGTTATTGCATTGTATAAGAAAAATATCCTAGGCCTTAAAAGTTAGCGTAAGTTGAAGATTTAGCTGTGTAGCTCTCATATTAAAGCATATTTTTTGTTTTTCAGTGTGCTGACTCGCAAAGGGCCATGACCCTGAAATTGTTATTTTCCTTCGTTTTATGTGTCTAATTCCATCCTATTCCCATCCCCATGCTAGCTGCCTTAGTATACGTTTTCTACAGAGTTTGAAACAAAAGTATATAAAAGAATGTACAAGGACATTTGACCATGGACAAGAGAAACTCATGACCCGAGGTACGTGCCAAGACGGTGAAGTAACCCCGGATGTGCCACCTACGAAGACGTCAAATATGAAGACCAATCAAAGTGTCATAAATTATTATGGGGTGACAATTGGGATTACCTAATGTATAATTTGATAGGTTAAAGATAATGGGGTATAGTGAATGTCCAATAGAATTTTGGGGGAAGGTATTTACGAAAAGGGATAAAAACTCATGTCACAGAAGGGTTGTTAGAACTAGGTAGGGAATGCTATTGATTTCATCCAGAAACTCTGTCACTCTGTTCGGTGACTTCGAGCCTTAATAAATCATCCTCACCCATAGACTGCCCCTTTACGCTTCTCCTCCTTATGAGGGAAGTGTCCCCTTTTCCACTAGACGAAGTTAGACTGATGGCGATTCGACTGATGTCCTGAAGACGAAGCCTGATCCTGTGTCCTGACTTAATCCTTGGAGGGTAATTATGACAATGCTATTGTAATTTGTCTGTTTGCTTTTCCTTTCTAGGTACCCTGCCGCTGCAGCTCCACCAGCCCAGGCTCCTGATACCTCCCAGCAAGACCTGCTAAAACAGTAAGTACTCCCCCCGCCCAGCCCCTCACTCAGCCCCGCGCTACTCACCTCTCCTTTTCCTGTACTTCTGTCTTCTGCCTTCCGCTCTCTCCTCCAACCTCTCTCCGCACCTCTGCTGTCCATTTCCCTTCGCTCTCTGCTCCTCTTCTGCAGCCCACTCGCTGCGTATTCTCTCTTCTTTCTGCATCTGTGTTCTTCATCTGTGTTCTTCCTTCTCCTCTTCCTCACTGCGTTCTCTTCCTGCTTTGCTCGTCATCTGTGTTCTTCTTTCTCCTCTGCACCCCGACCTGCGTGTTCTTTCTTCTTTCTTCATCTGTGTTCTTCATCTGTGTTCTTCATTTCTCCTCTTCCTCACCGCGTTCTCTTCCTGCTTTGCTCTTCATCTGTGTTCTTCTTTCTCCTCTGCACCCGACCTGCGTGTTCTTTTCTTTTTTCTTCATCTGTGTTCTTCTTTCTCCTCTGCACCCCGACCTGCGTGTTCTTTCTTCTTTCTTCATCTGTGTTCTTCATCTGTGTTCTTCTTTCTCCTCTGCACCCGACCTGCGTGTTCTTTTCTTCTTTCTTCATCTGTGTTCTTCTCTCTCCTCTGCACCCCGACCTGCGTGTTCTTTCTTCTTTCTTCATCTGTGCTCTTCATCTGTGTTCTTCTTTCTCCTCTGCACCCCGACCTGCGTGTTCTTTTCTTCTTTCTTCATCTGTGTTCTTCTTTCTCCTCTGCACCCCGACCTGCGTGTTCTTTCTTCTTTCTTCATCTGTGTTCTTCTTTCTCCTCTGCACCCCGACCTGCATGTTCTTTTCTTCTTTCTTCATCTGTGTTCTTCTTTCTCCTCTGCACCCCGACCGGCGTGTTCTTTCTTTTTTCTTCATCTGTGTTCTTCATCTGTGTTCTTCTTTCTCCTCTGCACCCCAACCTGCGTGTTCTTTTCGTCTTTCTTCATCTGTGTTCTTCTTTCTCCTCTGCACCCCGACCTGCGTGTTCTTTCTTCTTTCTTCATCTGTGTTCTTCTTTCTCCTCTGCGCCCGACCTGCGTGTTCTTTTCTTCTTTCTTCATCTGTGTTCTTCTTTCTCCTCTGCACCCCGACCTGCGTGTTCTTTCTTCTTTCTTCATCTGTGTTCTTCATCTGTGTTCTTCTTTCTCCTCTGCACCCCGACCTGCGTGTTCTTTTCTTCTTTCTGCATCTGTGTTCTTCTTTCTCCTCTGCACCCCGACCTGCGTGTTCTTTCTTCTTTCTTCATCTGTGTTCTTCATCTGTGTTCTTCATTTCTCCTCTTCCTCACCGCGTTCTCTTCCTGCTTTGCTCTTCATCTGTGTTCTTCTTTTTCCTCTGCACCCCGACCTGCGTGTTCTTTTCTTCTTTCTTCATCTGTGTTCTTCTTTCTCCTCTGCACCCCGACCTGCGTGTTCTTTCTTCTTTCTTCATCTGTGTTCTTCATCTGTGTTCTTCTTTTTCCTCTGCACCCCGACCTGCGTGTTCTTTCTTCGTTCTTCATCTGTGTTCTTCCCTGCACCCCGACCTGCGTGTTCTTCTCCTCTTCTGTATTTTTTCTGCATGTTCCTTTTCTTCCTCTGTGGCCTCTCCTCATCTCCTGGACGCTTCCCCTCTGCTTCTCAGGTCTCTCCTCTTCTGCCTGACTCTTCTCTCCTCTCTCTTGACTCTTCTCTCCTCTTCTTCTTTACACTTCTTCTTGACTCTTCTCCTCTACTTCTTGACTCTTCTCCTCTTCTTCTTGACTCTTCTCTCTTCTCTCTTGACTCTTCTCTCCTCTTCTTCTTTACTCTTCTTCTTGACTCTTCTCTCTTCTGTTCTTCCTGACTCCCCTCCCCTTCTGTAATCCCCCCTCCCCTATCTTTTCTCCCCTCCCCTCTACCTGACCCCCCCACCCTCTGCTTTCCCGCCACCACCTCCTGCTCGGCCCCGCCCCCCCTGCTCCCATTCGTCGACCCCCTCCCGCCCCCCGCCCCCAGCTGACCCCTCCTCCCCCCCTCCTGCCTCTTATGGCGGCCGCTGCGCGGCAGAGTCAGCGACCCTTGACCCGAGGGTAGGTCGCTCCCCCTGCCGCTGCAGCTCCACCAGCCCAGGCTCCTGACACCTCCCAGCAAGACCTGCTAAAACAGTAAGTACTCCCCCCGCCCAGCCCCTCGCCCAGCCCCGCGGTACTCACCTCTCCTTTTCCTGTACTTCTGTCTTCTGCCTTCCGCTCTCTCCTCCAACCTCTCTCTGCACCTCTGCTGTCCATTTCCCTTCACTCTCTGCTCCTCTTCTGCAGCCCACTCGCTGCGTGTTCTCTCTTCTTTCTTCATCTGTGTTCTTCATCTGTGTTCTTCCTTCTCCTCTGCACCCGACCTGCGTGTTCTTTCTTCTTTCTTCATCTGTGTTCTTCATCTGTGTTCTTCATTTCTCCTCTTCCTCACCGCGTTCTCTTCCTGCTTTGCTCTTCATCTGTGTTCTTCTTTCTCCTCTGCACCCCGACCTGCGTGTTCTTTATTCTTTCTTCATCTGTGTTCTTCATCTGTGTTCTTCATTTCTCCTCTTCCTCACCACGTTCTCTTCCTGCTTTGCTCTTCATCTGTGTTCTTCTTTCTCTTCTGCACCCCGACCTGCGTGTTCTTTCTTCTTTCTTCATCTGTGTTCTTCATCTGTGTTCTTCTTTCTCCTCTGCACCCGACCTGCGTGTTCTTTTCTTCTTTCTTCATCTGTGTTCTTCTCTCTCCTCTGCACCCCGACCTGCGTGTTCTTTCTTCTTTCTTCATCTGTGTTCTTCATCTGTGTTCTTCTTTCTCCTCTGCACCCCGACCTGTGTGTTCTTTTCTTCTTTCTTCATCTGTGTTCTTCTTTCTCCTCTGCGCCCGACCTGCGTGTTCTTTCTTCTTTCTTCATCTGTGTTCTTCTTTCTCCTCTGCACCCCGACTTGCGTGTTCTTTCTTCTTTCTTCATCTGTGTTCTTCTCTGCACCCCGGCCGGCGTGTTCTTCTCCTCTTCTGTATTTTTTCTGCGTGTTCCTTTTCTTCCTCTGTGGCCTCTCCTCATCTCCTGGACGCTTCCCCTCTGCTTCTCAGGTCTCTCCTCTTCTGCCTGACTCTTCTCTCTTCTCTCTTGACTCTTCTCTCCTCTTCTTCTTTACTCTTCTTCTTCTTGACTCTTCTCCTCTACTTCTTGACTCTTCTCCTGTTCTTCTTGACTCTTCTCTCTTCTCTCTTGACTCTTCTCTCCTCTTCTTCTTTACTCTTCTTCTTGACTCTTCTCTCTTCTGTTCTTCCTCACTTCCCTCCCCCTCTGTAATCCCCCCTCCCCTATCTTTTCTCCCCTCCCCTCTACCTGACCCCCCACCCTCCGCTTTCCCGCCGCCACCTCCTGCTCGGCCCCGCCCCCCCTGCTCCCATTCGTCGCCCCCCTCCCGCCCCCGCCCCCAGCTGACCCCTCCTCCCCCCCTCCTCCCTCTTATGGCGGCCGCTGCGCGGCAGAGTCAGCGACCCTTGACCCGAGGGTAGGTCGCTCCCCCTGCAGCTCCACCAGCCCAGGCTCCTGACACCTCCCAGCAAGACCTGCTTAAACAGTAAGTACTCCCCCCGCCCAGCCCCTCGCCCAGCCCCGCGCTACTCACCTCTCCTATTCCTGTACTTCTGTCTTCTGCCTTCCGCTCTCTCCTCCAACCTCTCTCCGCACCTCTGCTGTCCATTTCCCTTCGCTCTCTGCTCCTCTTCTGCAGCCCACTCGCTGCGTGTTCTCTCTTCTTTCTTCATCTGTGTTCTTCATCTGTGTTCTTCCTTCTCCTCTGCACCCCGACCTGCGTGTTCTTTTTTCTTTCTTCATCTGTGTTCTTCATCTGTGTTCTTCATTTCTCCTCTTCCTCACTGCGTTCTCTTCCTGCTTTGCTCTTCATCTGTGTTCTTCTTTCTCCTCTGTACCCCGACCTGAGTGTTCTTTCTTCTTTCTTCATCTGTGTTCTTCATATGTGTTCTTCATTTCTCCTCTTCCTCACCGCGTTCTCTTCCTGCTTTGCTCTTCATCTGTGTTCTTCTTTCTCCTCTGCACCCCGACCTGCGTGTTCTTTCTTCTTTCTTCATCTGTGTTCTTCATCTGTGTTCTTCTTTCTCCTCTTCCTCACCGCGTTCTCTTCCTGCTTTGCTCTTCATCTGTGTTCTTCATCTGTGTTCTTCTTTCTTCTCTGCACCCCAACCTGCGTGTTCTTTTCTTCTTTCTTCATCTGTGTACTTCTTTCTCCTCTGCACCCCGACCTGCGTGTTCTTTCTTCTTTCTTCATCTGTGTTCTTCATCTGTGTTCTTCTTTCTCCTCTGCACCCCGACCTGCGTGTTCTTTCTTCATTCTTCATCTGTGTTCTTCTCTGCACCCGACCTGCGTGTTCTTCTCCTCTTCTGTATTTTTTCTGCGTGTTCCTTTTCTTCCTCTGTGGCTTCTCCTCATCTCCTGGACGCTTCCCCTCTGCTTCTCAGGTCTCTCCTCTTCTGCCTGACTCTTCTCTCTTCTCTCTTGACTCTTCTCTCCTCTTCTTCTTTACTCTTCTTCTTCTTGACTCTTCTCCTCTACTTCTTGACTCTTCTCCTCTTCTTCTTGACTCTTCTCTCTTCTCTCTTGACTCTTCTCTCCTCTTCTTCTTTACTCTTCTTCTTGACTCTTCTCTCTTCTGTTCTTCCTGACTCCCCTCCCCCTCTGTAATTCCCCCTCCCGTATCTTTTCTCCCCTCCCCTCTACCTGACCCCCCCACCCTCTGCTTTCCCGCCGCCACCTCCTGCTCGGCCCCACCCCCCTGCTCCCATTCGTCGCCCCCCTCCCACCCCCTGCCCCCAGCTGACCCCTCCTCCCCCCCTCTTCCCTCTTATGGCGGCCGCTGCACGGCCGTGCCGCTAGGCAAGCCCGTCCGCGCCCGTCTGCGCCCGTCCGCGCCTGGACCGCGCCCAGCGCCACGACCCCTGGCCCCCAGCACTCCCAAACCCCTCAGCACCGCTACGACCCCAACACCCTCCACGCCCTCAACCCGGGGCGCTCCCGTACCTGCTTCCAAGCCAACCCTAAATGCACCCATGGACCCTTCGCATGCCTTACCTGCAAACTCACCTTCCACCGCGTAACCACCCCTCCCGCCAGCCCACACGCCAACAACCACCTCAAATGCATCCTGATCAACGCACGATCCGTCCACAAGCATGCCATTGAACTATGGGACCTCCTGGACTCCACCGGACGTCGCCTTCATCACTGAGACCTGGATGAACGCCTCTTCGGCCCCCGAAATCGCCATAGCCATCCCCGACGGCTACAAGATCTCCAGGAGAGACCGCACCAACCATGTGGGTGGAGGAATCACCATCGTCTTCAAGGACTCCATCAACGTCACCACCTCCACCGAAGACACCCCCCTCGCCGCCGAACACCTGCACTTCCAGATCCACACCGACCCCAGGACCACCCTCAGAGGAACTCTCATCTACAGACCCCCTGGACCACGCGCCCTCTTCAGTGACTCTATCACTGACTTCATCTCCCTGCACGCCCTTGCCTCGCCGGACTACATCCTCCTCGGTGACCTCAACTTCCACCTGGAACAGAACAACGACCCCAACACCACCACCCTGCTCGCCAACCTCGCCAACCTCGGTCTCCAGCAACTGGTGAACACCCCCACCCACATCGCCGGACACACGCTCGACCCCATCTTCTCCGCCAGCAACCACGTATCCTTCAGCCACTCCTCCGTAATACACTGGACCGACCACAGATGTGTCCACTTCACCTTCCGACGCGAGACTCGCCACCTCCGCACACAATCCATCCCACGCAGACATTGGAACAAAATCCCAGCAGAACAGCTTCTCTTCACTCTCAGCGACAACCAACCCACCTTCTCCACCGACCCCAACGACGCAGCCCTCCGCCTCACGCATTGGATCACCAACTGCGCAGACAACCTCGCACCCCTCAGACGCCTCCCAAGACAGACCAACACCAGGAAACCTCTTTGGTTCACAGACACCCTCAAGGAATTTTAAAAAAACTGCTGCACCCTCGAGAAAGCCTGGCGCAAGGACCACACCACAGAAAACATGTCTGCCCTCAAAAATGCCACCCGCGACCACCACCATCTGATCCGCGCCACCAAAAGAACTTCCTTCACAGTCAGACTGGACAAGAACACTCACAACAGCAAAGAACTCTTCAACATTGTCAAAGAGCTCTCAAATCCCAACGCCAACGCCATCACGCCCTCACAAGACCTCTGCAACTCCCTCGCCACCTTCCTCCATCGTAAGATCACCGACCTACACGACAGCTTCGGACACCAGACCCAGCCAACCACCACAGAACCTACAACCCCAGCCATCACCCTCAACGCCTGGACTCACATCAGCACGGAAGAGACCAAAGCTACCATGAACTCCATCCACTCCGGTGCCCCCTCTGACCCCTGCCCACACTTCATCTTCAACAAAGCCAACGACATCATCGCCCGCATCTCCAGACCATCATCAACAGCTCGTTTGCTTCTGCCACCTTCCCCAAGAGAGCTGGAAACACGCAGAAGTCAACGCCCTACTGAAGAAACCTACGGCAGACCCCAGCGACCTAAAGAACTTCCACCCCATCTCGCTCCACCCCTTCCCAGCCAAAGTCATAGAGAAGACCGCCAACAAGCAACTTACCAACTTCCTTGAAGACAACAACCTACTCGACCCCTCTCAGTCCGGATTCCGAGCCAATCACAGCACAGAAACCGCCCTCATCTCAGTCACAGACGACATCAGAACTCTGATGGACAACGGAGAAACAGTCGCCCTCATCCTCCTCGACCTCTCGGCTGCCTTCGACACCGTCTGCCACCGAACCCTAATATCCCGCCTCCGCTCCACCGGTATCCAAGGACAGGCCCTGGACTGAATCTCCTCCTTCCTCTCCAACCGCTCCCAAAGAGTCTACCTCCCACCGTTCCGCTCAGACCCCACCGAGATCATCTGCGGCGTCCCTCAAGGCTCCTCGCTCAGCCCGACTCTCTTCAATGTCTACATGAGCCCCCTCGCCGACATCGTACGCAAACACAACATCAACATCACCTCCTACGCCAACGACACTCAGCTGATACTTTCCCTCACCAAGGACCCCACCAGCGCCAAGACCAACCTGCAAGATGGAATGAAAGACGTCGCAGAATGGATGAAACTCAGCCGTCTGAAACTGAACTCAGACAAAACGGAATTCCTCATCCTCGGAACACCCCGTCCGCCTGGGACGACTCCTGGTGGCCCACGGCCCTTGGCACCGCACCAACCCCCTCAGACCACGCACGCAACCTCCGATTCATAATGGACCCTCTTCTCACCATGACCAAACAAGTCAACGCCGTATCATCCTCCTGCTTCCTCACCCTCCGCATGCTCCGAAAGATCTTCAGTTGGATCCCCGCCAACACCAGAAAGACTGTGACCCACGCCCTCGTCACGCGCCGCCTAGACTACGGTAACACCCTATACGCAGGAACCACCGCTAAACTCCAGAAACGTCTGCAGCGAATACAAAACGCTTCCGCCCGCCTCGTCCTCGACATACCCCGCAACAGCCACATCTCCGCCCACCTGAGACACCTGCACTGGCTTCCCGTCAACAAAAGGATCACCTTCCGGCTCCTCACCCATGCATACAAAGCCCTCCACAACAAGGGACCTGAATACCTCAATCGTCGCCTCAGCTTCTACATGCCCACCCACCAACTTCGCTCCGCCAACCTCGCACTCGCCGCCGTCCCTCGCATCCGTCGCACCACGGCAGGTGGGAAATCCTTCTCCTACCTGGCGGCCAGGACATGGAATTCCCTCTCCACCAACCTCAGGTCCACCCAGGGCCACCTCGCATTCCGGAGGCAACTCAAGACCTGGCTCTTCGAGCAGCAGTAACCCCCTCCCCCTAGCACCTTGAGACCCTCACGGGTGAGTAGCGAGCTTTATAAATGTTTTTGATTTGATTTGAACTGCTGTATTTTGAATAGAGGCCATAGTCAGATGTTTTCTAAATTGGTGTTCTAAATTATTTTGCATGAAGTTCAACATGCTGATGCTAATTAGTGGTTAGGCTAGGTGTTCACTCTGACTGACACAAATAGACAAAGACTGACGTTGCGCTATGCTGAACTGAGACTTACGTAATATTCTTTGTATTCTGATCTATGTTTACACTGTGTTATGTTCTTATGTTTGTGATTCTTGCATTAATGAAATCTTATCACAGTTGCCATGTTGTGACTATGCTTATATGCTTCTTGATTTTGAGATTGACACTTCTGCTAGTAGATTGTAATCAATAGGGAATAAAATTCATAAAATTCTATCAAAAGGTGTGGTAATTCATGGCTGAAAGGTCATGGTTACGTCGACAGTTTGATCTATGTCTTTATCCAAAGTAAAGTGTATTGTGGTGATAAATATTGGTGACATCATTGATATATTGCTTGACATATTGATCAGTTATCTCGTCCTACGGTGTCTCACCACTGGGTCAAAAGATTCATTGGCCTAAAACGAGTCCTAATGTGTATAAATTGACATAAAGGGATGCGTTATCAGTTCTGGTAGCAGAGCGACGGTTTGGCCCTTGGGGGCCCTAGGACGGAGAGTCATTGTTTAATTTGTTTTTCTGTGATAATGCAAATTGGAGGTATGATGGATTTCTAAGTTCACCATGACTTTCCCGGGATCTCGGAGCCTCCCTAAGTGAGTTGGGAATGTTCTTGGCGCCATAATGTATGTGGTTTAGGATTTTTGCGCTTGCTTAGCTTATGCCTTTTTGCAGATAATTGTGAAATGTGGATGTATTAGACCAAGTAAATGTTGTTTTAGGAGGAGTGGGCGTACTCCACAGTATGAGAGTAGGGAAGTCGGCGTACTTCATATGAGTGTGGCGCTTGATGCTCAAAATTATCCACGTGGTTGGTTGTTTATGTACGGACCCGTCGTGGTCTAAGACTCCGGAGTATGTTGACAAGTGTAGGAGACACTTGGGTTTATGTTGTAATCTGTGCGGTTTAATAGGTCAATCGGGCGTGGTTGACAAGTCGAGTTTGAGTTGAAACGTATGTGTGAAACCTTCGGTGGAGATTTGGCAAATTCTAAAGTGCACTAGGAGGAGCCATTGACAAGTCGAGAGTAGAATTTGCGGGTCAAATTCTGCTTGCGTATGCGGGAACTGATAAGGAGAAAGTAGCGGCCGAGGCTTCGAGTGAAATCTCTGTAAAGTTCTGAAGCAAATGTGTTACCCTTCCTGTAGTAAACCGGCAGATTTGTGTTGTCATTTAAGGTGCTCGCAATAGTTGCATTAGTTTGTGTGGGTTCAATGAGGAGCGGACGAGCCGCAAGACTTTGTCAGCTGCAGTGTGTGTGAGTGTGACGTCAGCGGTGCCGCGCTGAGATAGGTCAGTTGTCGACAAGGGTCGCG
Source organism: Pleurodeles waltl (assembly GCF_031143425.1). Taxonomy (NCBI): domain Eukaryota; kingdom Metazoa; phylum Chordata; class Amphibia; order Caudata; family Salamandridae; genus Pleurodeles; species Pleurodeles waltl. The sequence goes on from NC_090445.1 coordinate 338,859,175, forward strand.
CATGGATTGGCTGCCGTCCGTGAGAGGCAATAGGTTGAGGAAGATGGGTGAAGAGTGTCCTGGGAACTAAGTCACTTCTGATTAAATACAAAACTAGGAGAGAATCGCAAAAATGAATTTTGTTAAAGCATTCAAGAGTGCTCTGAAAGGAGACGTACATATTGTAGCCACTGATGGGGAGCCTACACCACCCGAGGGTACTCCAGCTTATATAGTCATGGAAGAGAAAGGTGTCGCGCCTTGTTTATGGATGAAACAGTGGCGTAAATTAACAGAGAAGGAGGGATGTTTAGCGTTTCCGGAACATGGAACGTTCAATACGAGGGTTCTTGAAAACTTGAGGTGGATGTTAAGTGTACAGAAACCACCTCCAAGACCAGCGCAGTATGAGGCTTTAGCGGTTTGGGATCTAATGGCTCTTAAACAAAGGCAAGAAAAGTTTCAGAGAAGACTGAGAAGGGCAGAAAAATCTTATGCAGAGGCTAGATGGGATAACGAGAGCAAAATGTGGAGAAGGGGGATTGTTGATGGGATAAAATTGTTCCCAGCAAAAGCGCAGGGAGAAGAGACACAGGGAAAAAAGCCTCTTGTAAAACAGATAAAGACTCAGGCAAATCTAAAGAGAATAAAAGACCTTGGGAAGAGGAAGATGATTCAGACGATGAAGAATTCATGAACAGGTTATTACATGATCGCCCGCCACCGTATGCGGTGAGCGATAGTGCTCCAAGCACTAGCATGGATCCTGGGAACCAGACGCAGGAAGAGGGAGTTACTGATACGGTACAGACTAGTGATATGACTTCGATACAGAATGGTGTCAGTGTACCCACTGCACCAGACATATCTTTACAGTTGCAACCTCCACCGCAGATACAGAGAATCTACCCAGACGTTCCAGTACTTGAGACTACTACAAATCTGATAGTTCCGCCAGACCCGATATACACGAAGCCAAAATTAATACAGATTGAATAAACTCTGAAATTACTGTCCCAGCCACAACTACAACTAATACCAGGGTACAACCCAGTAACCGGTCCACCATTGGTACCTGTCCCAGGTACATTAGAACAGACCTACGGAGTCGCTGCTTCACGCAGTCTAGGTACAGGTCAGACACCTGCTGCCATCTCATTGCCAATTACTGTGGGTCCACCAGTGCCGTTGTATGCGCAAGGCAAACCTGGTGTATGCGAGCAGGGAGTAATGACTCAAGATGCGATAAGAGGAGGGGTCGTGGGAACTCCCCAGATTATGGCTCCGGGGTAACAAGTAGTTGAACAGCCAAAGCCTTTGATGGACCTTAGTCCAGTGGGAGCACCCATCGAAGCAATGCGTCAAGAAGGGTTAGGAGTTTTAACTCCACAGACAATTAGTACGAACACCTCACCTTCCCCAATGATGCATGCAGGGAACATTTCGTTACAGGGTTTTACAGTCCAACAGTTAAATGAATGGTTAGAAAAGACTTATACTTCACAAAAGACTGCAGTGGTTACAGCCGAGCCAGAAAAAGAAAAACAAGATGAATACCTGAACTTTGTAAGACTAGGGGCAGAAGTTGCTGAGTTAGTAGAAGGAACAATGGGAGTAAACAGATTAGAGTCATACACGGAAGCAGAATTAAGATTCCTTTGTCCCAAAATTACCAAGGAAGTAGGCAAGGTGCATCAGAGATTAGCAAACCTGGCAGATAAATACGATATTGATATCGGAAACACTAAACATTTGAAAAGAAGTTACAGATTAGATTTTGACTCTAAAGATTTTGAGCACATGAGGTCTGCGGGACTGAAGGCACATTTGAAAGAATTGTTGCAAAGTTCACAAATTTGGGGTGCACTGGAGAAATGGGAAGGCAGATGGGCAAAGAAAAGAGACAAGGGAAAAGGTGACAGTCCAGGGTCTAATCAAGCCAAGGCCTCACCCGATCTGGAATCAGTAAAAATATTACCTATGAGAGAGACAGCTGGTGGTGTCCTAGTTCACTTTACTAATGATTATCCCAGATTGAGAGAGAAACCGATCGAGTGGTATCAGCAAACAGATAGGTTTGTGAAACTTGCGAAGTGTCTCTGGGAAGACTTGAATACCTTGTTTGAGATCATTGTTCTGCCTGATTTGTGGCTCGAGTGCAAGAGAGGGGTAGATTGGCCGACGAAGGAGCCGGCAAGAGATAAGGTGACCGGGGCACCCTCTGAAGAGGTGATGAAATATTATCATAAGGTGATTGAGTTTTTGAAACAAAAGGTGTCGCCGAAGGTGACTGATTGGCAGAAAATCGACCGGACCTCTCAAGAGGTTAAAGAATCAATACATGCTTACTATGAAAGACTGCTAAAGGCATTCAAACATTATAGTGGTACTGAGGCAATTGAACCGAAGGACATGAATCATCTTGTATTTAGGTTCGTCGAAGGACTAAGACCAGAAGTTAGTCAGATGATTAAGAATCATTTGATTTGTTGGCAAGCAAAGCCGATTGATGAGGTGTTACAGTATGCGAAATATTGTAGTGATGAGATTGAACTGAAACAAAAGAAGCTGAAAGAGAAAGTGATGGCGATGCAGATAAGGGCTGCACAGGCAGGAATACAGGGAAATGGAGTTCAACAAATGATACAGCAGCAACTGCAAATGAACGGTGTGTTTCAGACCCAACCGAGGGGTCGAGGTCGAGGGTTTGTGAACCGCGGTTCAGACTTGAATACGGTTGTAATTCAAAATGACGTGCAAGGGGCGAAAAAGATGTCACCATGTCACGCGTGCGGGGGCGTGGGGCACTGGAAACGGGAGTGCCCGAATATGGTGCAGGATGGTACTGTTCAGCAAAGTGCTAATGTCGGTACATTACAAAATGTACGAGGCCCGAAAATGAGACATCAAAACCCGAATTTTCAGAACAATCTGGTACAAATGCAAGGGGTACAGCCCATGCAACAGGTGCAAATGCCGCATTTTCAGTCAGTACAAATGCAACCAGTACAGCAGCAGATTCCTATGGTACCTAGACAGCAAATGCAATTACCAATGGCTCTGATGGGACAGCAACAGGTGATGCTTCCTCAACAGGTCACAGGCCAGGTAACGAATCAAAATAATACTGTACAACAGTTCCCATTACGAGGCGAAAATGGCATGAATGAGGATTGGTCAGATGATAGCTCAGATAGTGAGGAGTGCAGGCTTGCAGCATCCTTAGAGGTGGATCAAAGAGGCCCATATGTAGAAGGAAAGGTGATGGGTTACAAGGTTTCATTCCTGGTCGACACAGGAGCCACACGCTCTACAGTTAGGAGTGCGGAAGTCCCAAGATTACCTCTTTCAGGGCGTACCATAAGAGTGGTTGGAGTAGCAAATCAGTATCTGACCAACCCAATTACAGATCCAGTTCAGGTTGAGATTGGCAACTTCCAGGGGCTACATAGGTTTGTAGTCTGTGACTCGAGTCCAGTATCCCTGCTGGGAAGAGACCTACTGTGTAAGACAAAATGTTCAATTACCTGTTCCAATGACGGAATTGAAGTGCAGACAAATAGTGATGATGAAGGAGACGAAAGTCAGTTTTTAGAGTAAGAAACAGGAACAAATGAAGACTACCCTCTGATTACTCTATTCCCGATGCATACTTTGATTGATTTACCTGTTGAATTATAGGGAACGGTGACAGAGAAAGTATGGGATCTGACTGGGAAGGAAGTAGGACTAATAAAAGGGGTGGAACCAGTTAAAGTCCATGTAAAGCCAAATGCGGTGTTCCCTCAAGTGCCACAGTACCACATGACCCAAGACGTTCTCATTGAAGTGTCACAAATAATTGCAGACTTTCTCAGGCAGGGAGTTCTGAAAGAAGTTTTGAGCAGTCCATGTAACTCTCCCATAATGGGTTTAAAGAAGCCCTGTGGAAAAGTTCGAATTGTACAGGATTTGAGAAAAATAAATGAAATTGTGATAAAATGTTGCCCTGTGGTGCCCAATCCAGCAGTAATAATGTTCCAGGTCCCCTGCGATGCTGAATGGTTTACTGTGGTAGACCTATCACAAGCCTTCTTTTCAATACCTCTTCATGAGGACAGCCAATTTTTTTTGTTCAGTTTCAAATTCCTGGATAAGGTGTACAGTTGGTGCAGAATTCCTCAAGGGTTTTCTGAGTCACCATCCATCTACAATCAGATATTGAAGAAGGATTTGGAGCCACTGGTGCTGCCTTTTAATTCAACTCTTGTGCAGTACATTGACGACTTGCTAATTGCGTCCAAAACTAGAGACAGTTGTAAATATGATACCATTGCATTACTGAATCATCAGGGAAAGAATGGACATAAGGTGTCACCCAGAAAGCTACAATACTGTCAGAAGGAGGTGAAATACCTAGGGCATTTGATTGAAAGAGGTTCCAGGAGAATATCAAAGGAAAGAATAACAGCTATTTTACAAATGAACCCCCCAACAACAAAAAGGGATGTCAGGATGTTTTTGGGAATGGTAGGCTACTGTCGCCAGTGGATACCCAACTTCTCGATCATTTCAAAATCATTGATAAAGCTGACAGGCAAAGAAATCAAGGATGAGCCATATACTATAACTTTGTCTAAGGAAGAACTTGAGTCATTTATGGAGTTAAGAGAATGCATGTGCAGGGCACCAGCATTGGGAATGCCTGACTATGAGAAACCTTTTCTGTTGTTTTGTCATGAACGTGATGCTTGTTCTTTGTCTGTCTTAACACAGGTCCATGGAGATGCAAATCGCCCTGTAGCATATTTTTCAGCTACCTTGGACCCTGTTGCAGCAGTCTTACCGGGTTGTTTGCGTGCAGTTGCAGCAGTTGGTCAGAGCCTTACACAATGTGAAGGCATAGTCATGGTATACCCCCTAACAGTAATGGTTCCACATTCTGTTGAAATTCTGTTGACTCGAACTAAAACTCAGCACATGACAAATGCTCGTCTCACTAGGTATGAGACGATCATACTGGGATCACCAAATGTCACTATCAAACGTTGTAATGTATTGAACCCGGCAACTTTACTTCTTGATGAAAATACTGAAATCAAAAATGAGGAAGAATTCGAACATGACTGTCTTGAGGTAACCGAGCTATGTACCAAACCTCGCCCAGACATTCAGGACACAACGTTGAAAGAAAATGACTGTATCATGTTTGTCGATGGGTCCTGTCTAAGAGATTCTGCTGGAACACTGAGAGCTGGCTATGCGGTATGTACCATAACTGGTATCGTTGAAGCCTCCTGGCTCGAGAGAGTGTTTTCCGCTCAAGTGGCAGAATTAATTGCCCTTACAAAGGCATGCCACGCAGCTGTAAATTTGAGAGTCACTATCTATACTGACAGCAAATACGGATTCGGAATTGTACATGATTTTGGCCAACTTTGGTCACAGAGAGGTTTTATGACCTCATCTGGTTCTCCTATGAAAAATGGTGAGCAAATAAAGGATTTGTTACATGCAATTCAGTTACCTCTTGAAATTGCCGTGGTGAAATGCAGTGCTCATATTAGATCACAAGACTTTGTGTCCATGGGAAACGGCTATGCAGATCAAGTCGCAAGATTTTGCGCATTGAACTGTATATCGTTCAAGGAGCAATGGGAATTATTACCACAAACTGAAAATGACACATGTCTGAACCTTGCATTGCGGGTAGTCGACACATTAGATGAGCTAAAAACATTACAAAGCAGTGCGAGCAAAGAGGAGAAACGCTCTTGGCAAAGAATGCAATGTGTACAAAGGGCTGATGATTTGTGGGTCTCAGAGGAAGGGAAACTAGTCTTGCCAAACAGCCTTCTATCCCAGTTTGCCAGACTCTACCATGGACAGCCTCACCTTGGAAGAGATGCAATGATCAGGTCATTCAAAATTGATTGGTTTAACCCAAAATTCAGACATGCCGCAGAAATTACCTGTCACAGGTGCATCATCTGTCAACAGATGAATGCCGGGAAAGGAACTGGGGTAACATTGAGCCACATTGGGAAAGCTGGCGGTCCATTCAACAAGATGCAAATGGACTTCATTGAAATGCCTGTTTGTGGGGGATTGAAGTACGTGTTGGTGATTGTGTGTGTTTTCAGTCACTGGATTGAGGCATATCCCACACGTAGAAATGACAGTCTTACAGTTGCAAAATTACTACTTAGGGAACTACTACCAAGGTTCGGGTTTCCGGTTTCTATAGAGTCAGATAGGGGCAGACACTTTGACAATGAGGTGATTAAACTCCTGTGTGCCACACTTAACATTGAACAAAAGCTGCATTGTAGCTACCGCCCGAAGCATCAGGACTAGTAGAACAAATGAACGGTACTTTGAAATCGAGAATGGCAAAAATGTGCGCAGCCACTAACATGAAATGGCCAGATGCCTTGCCTCTAGTGCTGATGTCAATGAGAAACACCCCAGACAGGAAAACAGGACTATCCCCCCATGAAATCCTCATGGGTAGAGCTATGAGATTACCAGCTGTACCTGCAAATGCGCTAGTGAATATTACAGATGATATGGTGTTGGATTACTGCAAGGGCTTGGCTGACGTGATTCGCTCTTTCTCTAACCAGGTGGAAGCCAACACATTGCCACTGATTGGTGATCCAGGCCACTCCCTACAAGCTGGTGATTGGGTGGTTGTCAAGAAGCACGTGAGAAAATCGTGTCTATAACCACGTTGGAAAGGACCATATCAAGTAGTCTTGACAACTACCACTGCTGTAAAGTGTACTGGAGTTCCAAACTGGATACATGCCAGTCACACGAAAAGGGTAACGTGTCCTACTGAAGAGGAACTTGAAGTTTCCGGCACAACAGCTTCAGGAAGAGAAGTCTCAGGGCCAGAAAACAGTCAAGAAGGAACTGAGACTACCGGAGAGCCCACTGAGAACAGCCTTGTCCCTCAAGCAGTCAACAAGTTCGAGAGAGGTGACAGAGTGCCTATCTCAGTAGAGGCGGCAGGAGAACTAAATCAAGGAGAAGTTCTCCCAGAAGTAGACAAATACGGGTTAGAACTCGAACCCGGCACAGACCCAGAAGAAGAAGAAGAAGAAGGAGAAACTGTAGAGAGAAATCAGAGCGTACCAGAGTCCCCCGAGCCTGCTGCAGGTCCATCAAGTGAAAACGCCATATCACAAGAGGAGGGTGCTGTCCAGTGTCCTGAAAAAACACATCAAGAGAAAACGTATAAAGGTGATAAATGGCCAGATAGACCACTCCTCAAGATAAGAGACGTATCAAAAGACACAATAATAGAAGAGAACGATACATCTCGAGTGGAAGATCTAAGTGAAAGAGAACAACAGGGTGAACGAAGGCTGAAAAGAAAAAGAGTCGCAAACAGGAGATATACAGGTCCTGAATGGGCGTATGCTACAACATCTGAATGGCAACAAGAATTCCTAGCATTCTGTTTTGATCGAGAAGTACCAGGCCAATACTACGGTACCTGAAGAAATCTGAGGAAAGCTTGGTTAGGAATGAAAATTTGAAAACTGAAAAAGAGACTTTATAAATTACCGAAAGTGACACTAGAACCGGATTGACTTTTAAGACCTGATTAAGAAAAGCTGCTAACTTGATTTGACAAAAGGGTCCTGGAGTGAGTGAAGACGCTGTAAATACACGCAGAAAGCAAGAGAATATTCTAAATCATCCTCGAGTTGATTGTTGGTCTGCTATCTGATTCTGTACAAACATGGCTTACAATAGAAGTAGTAGCAAGGGAAGTAAAGTGTGTGTTTGGCTAGGACTTATAATAGGTGTTGTGTGTGCAGTGATAATTGTGGGAGTGATTGTGGGAATGCCATGAATAGAGAAAGAAACTATTAATGCTACTTCAAAACCTGAAACTACCACACTAACACCGTGGGAAAGATTTGAGCAAGATGCAAGGCACATGCATGAGGGAACTAATGCAAAAGGGGAACTTTCTACTAATGTCTTCTATCGCTTACTAAATGAGTATGTGGAAACCATGGATGCGAAAGATTGTTATGTATGCACTAAAATTCCTTCATCTGTGCAGGAGGGAATTACATACCATAGCCTCCCTCTTAATTATGGGATTAGTTGCAGCTTGCTACTAACAAGGTTCTATAATCAAGAGCAGGTGCAAAACTTTTATTCAAACTTGGATGTTGTGTTTTCTTTTGTGCCTGTGATTGAATTTTTAAACAAGTTAGCTAAGGAACATGATATAAAAATAGTTAGGGGATTCTTTGAGCCGACGCTTAAAATCGGGACTGCTTATGCACATCGAAATAATTTGACTTGCTCATTATCGCCTCTTGAGAAAAGCTTTTTAGATCACACCGATGATAGACGCAAAGCATTAAAAGAAAGATTAGAAAAAGGGTTAGAAAAACGCACATACGCAAATGATTATGCTTACACTGCAATCAAAACACAAGGAAAATTAGCTATAGATGCATTACATGTAGGTAGACTTTGTTTATATAGGCCAAAATCTGAGCAGGACAACTTATTTGTGGGAACGAGTGAGTGCAGGCATGTGCTTTTGTTTCAGAGTAAATGGACTTTTATGCTGAATGGACAGGATCCAGCGATCCCTGGGATCTATTACATCTGTGGGCTTAGTGCTTATTACCGTCTCCCTAAGGGATGGTATGGGACATGTTATTTGGGAATAGTATTTCCAAAGATTTACCAGATTGATGACTTAAAACAGATACCTAAAACGTCTGAATTACAACATCCTAGACAAAAACGAGAATCAGTGGTGGCTGTCATTGGTGATATATTCGGAGCTATAATCCCTTCAGTAGGGGTTATCTTGAATTCTATGAAGATTCAAAAGTTGTCTACTATAATGGATAACATGCTGACAAATTTCACAGGGGCTATACTCCTGATGGATACTGAACTTGCTGCAGAAAGCGCTATGACTCTTCAAAATCGGCTTGCTTTAGACATTCTTTTAGCTAAGAGTGGAGGGGTCTGCAAGATGCTCAACGAGCGTCATTGTTGTTCATTCATTCCGGATAACAGTAAAAAGATTAGAAGTATGCTTACTAACCTTACTAGAGATAGTACAGATTTAAAGGATTTGAAAGAACTTGGTGTTTGGGAGAAATTTGGAAAGGGAATTGCCAGAGTTGGGAGTTGGTTTACCAGCATTTGGAATGGGTACTTGCAAAAATATTGATGGGTCTATTAATTGTTTAATTTGTCTATTAGGATTATGGGGGGCATGCAAAATTAATGACAAAATAAAGAGAAATTGGACTAAAAGAACCCGGAGAAACGAAGAAAGTGAAAGAGAGAAAATGTTAAATGAAATCTGGGAAAGTTCACATAAAGGGCAAGATGTTGAAATGCGTATTATGAGCAAGGTGAAAAATTAAAAAGTGAAAGGACAAAGGGAAAGGTTTATGTGATGACGAGCGTCCTCAGAGGAGGGACTGAGAGAGCGTAGTTTAAATATTACATATGCTAAACGTGAAATGCTTATATCAATGCTGCATAGAAAAATGATAATAATTAGAGTAATGCTTAAATATGCATCTGAAAATTCGACTATAACGTGTGTGGTCACAATTATATACGTGAAGCTAACAATGATAAATAAAACTGTTCATGCTATGGTTTATATTAACATTTGTGTTATTGCATTGTATAAGAAAAATCTCCTAGGCCTTAAAAGTTAGCGTAAATTGAAGATTTAGCTGTGTAGCTCTCATATTACAGCATATTTTTTGTTTTTCAGTGTGCAGACTCGCAAAGGGCCATGACCCTGAAATTGTTCTTTTCCTTCGTTTTATGTATCTAATTCCATCCTATTCCCATCCGCCTGCTAGCTGCCTTAGTATATGTTTTCTACAGAGTTTGAAACAAAAGTATATGAAAGAATGTACAAGGACATTTGACCATGGACAAGAGAAACTCATGACCCGAGGAACGTGCCAAGACGGTGAAGTAACCCCGGATGTGCCACCTACGAAGATGTCAAATATGAAGACCAATCAAAGTGTTATAAATTATCATGGGGTGACAATTGGGATTACCTAATGTATAATTTGATAGGTTAAAGATAATGGGGTATAATAAATGTCCAATAGAATTTTGGGGGAAGGTATTTACGAAAAGGGATAAAAACTCATGTCACAGAAGGGTCGTTAGAACTAGGTAGGGAATGCTATTGATTTCATCCAGAAACTCGGTCACTCTTCGGTGACTGTGAGCCTTAATAAATCATCCTCACCCATAGACTGCCCCTTTACGCTTCTCCTCCTTATGGGGAAGTGTCCCCTTTTCCACTAGACGCAGTTAGACTGATGGCGATTCGACTGATGTCCTGAAGACGAAGACTGATCCTGTGTGCTGACTTAATCCTTGGAGGGTAATTATGACAATGCTATTGCAATTTGTCTGTTTGCTTTTCCTTTCTAGGTACCAACTGCTGTATTTTGAATAGAGGCCATAGTCAGATGTTTTCTAAATTGGTGTTCTAAATTATTTTGCATGAAGTCCAACATGCTGATGCTAATTAGTGGTTAGGCTAGGTGTTCACTCTGACTGACACAAATAGACAAAGACTGACGTTGCGCTATGCTGAACTGAGACTTACGTAATATTCTTTGTATTGTGATCTATGTTTACACCGTGTTATGTTCTTATGTTTGTGATTCTTGCATTAATGAAATCTTATCACAGTTGCCATTTTGTGACTATGCTTATATGCGTCTTGATTTTGAGATTGACACTTCTGCTAGTAGATTGTAATCAATAGGGAATAAAATTCATAAAATTCTATCAAAAGGTGTGGTTATTCATGGCTGAAAGTTCATGGTTATGTCGATAGTTTGATCTATGTCTTTATCCAAAGTAAAGTGTATTGTGGTGATAAATATTGGTGACATCATTGATATATTGCTTGACATATTGATCAGTTATCTCGTCCTACGGTGTCTCACCACTGGGTCAAAAGATTCATTGGCCTAAAACGAGTCCTAGTGTGTATAAATTGACATAAAGGGACGCGTTATCAGGGGCGTTTGACTAAATGTATAATGGCAAAAAAGTATAAATGTATATCCACAGGAATCATCTGTCTCCATCCAATTATTCATTAACCGAAAGCACACTGAAGCTTACTACATTTTTTCAAGAGCTTTTCAGAATATTGATATAAGGGTTGTCTACATGCACATGTTTTTGTTGGATATTTATCGTCTATCTTGATTTAGGTATTAGCCTTATAAATGTACTCATTTCTGTGCTGGGGTCCCTTCACAAAACGTATCAGACCAGGTTAAGGGCAAACTCGGTTGGACATGTCCAGCGTCCTCTCATGCTAGGCACATCATTAAGAAAGGATCCACACCCCAGAGCATTTTACTAAATGAACTAATCGTCGTCGCCACTGCAGGGACTCCAAGTACTACAGCTGCTAAAGAAAGTGAACTGCGTCGCAATGACCCTCGCACTGAAGTAGGAGTTTGAGACTTGCTAGAGGATAGAAAACCGGGCAGAAAGCTTCTTATGCTTTAAAACTGCACTTCTGGGCAGCCACATCCCAAAACAGCACAATGTTCACAGTTGAGAAATGTGGCAAGGAACTGTCCGGAAATGTGACACTGTTGAAGAAACTCTAGGGACCATTTTAACCCGATAGGCATGGGGCACAAAAGGCAAACATGGAAAGAAAGGGTACTCCATATTTTATGACCCTATGTTGAAATACTAGGTCCAGATTTTCTGGATGAGGAAGCCTCACCTGCGTAATGTGGCATGCTCTGTACTCTAGAGACCATTTCACAGTTATTGCCACACAAGAGCCATCAGCCCCCTCTGGTCCAGAGACTGACCCTGAAGAACTGTGATCCAGTCCCAACATGTTTGATCCAGTTCTCTGCCACTACAATGAGAGTGAGTTAGGTCTAGCAGTGGCCATAGAGGACTTGGACGCAGGGGTGGCTTTAGGGTGGTGCGACTGGTGCAGCTGCACCTGACGCTGACCTCAGTGGGGTGAAGGGACTGTGTGTAGAAATAACATTTGCATATAAAAACACCTGCTCAGAGTCCCTTGTGTGTCCAGCAGTTTTGAGGCAGCTGCAAAAATGTGAAGATAATTCTAATTTTCCTGCTGGAGATAGATTGGAGTTTTGTCAAGTGGCAATTTTGACTCATTGTAAAGCAGCACAAAGGTTTAGTATGCCTGCTGCAAAAAATGTGTGTATCATGCAGACCAAAGAACTATATTTTATGTGGAAAGCTCAGTGGCTTACTGGTTTTGTCACAGATATCCTTTTGTTACTTGCAGTTCATAAGTTACAATTCTAAAATAGCACAGTGACCTATGAACTGGTGTCCAAGAGCTGCATGGAAACTGCATGGTATAAGTTATACTGTTATTTTTTCCCACAGTCTTTCATTATCCTGTTGCTAAAAAAGGGTAGGTTGGGGTACAAATACATTCTTATTAGTAAAGCCAGCCCAAACCACTGTGATATGTTTTAAATGCTGAGCTTGTGCTTCTCCAGACCAAAACACTTGCTTACTGGTATGGATGGCATGTGATCCCTACACTTGTAATCCTCGTTCTCTTTTGTAACATTCTATATAGACTGATTTACACACATGAATCATTGTCTCTGTATAATGTGTGTGTTATGTGAAATGCTTCGACACCCTACAGTGGAATGAAATGCATGTGAGTGAGGGGTCATGAGGAGAAATGAGGAGCAATGTTGGAGGGTGGTAGTGAGTTAATGTGTGGACAAGGAGGTCATTAATTGGTGGCAAAAAGATTCTCGCACCAGGAGCCACCAGCGCTAAAGTCAGTCCTGTACGATATGTGTTATGACCAACTCCATACCCTTCAGAGAGGCTTCAACATCTACATGCTGTGCCCTAAACATGGAGCCATCTTGTCCTGGTTTGCTCATTATGCCATAATACATGTTTTGATGAATCATAAATGCCTTGAAATGTGCACATTAGTGTTTTCCTGGAGGTACACGTATTTTATTAGCACAAACTAATATTGAACTTGGATATGGAGTTTTATGAACTTCTGGCTGTCCCTAGCTACACTACCTGTGCCATAATAGTCTAACTTCAACTCACATCTTTTGCAATAGGATTTTGAACCTACTAAGTCAAGGTGGAGAGTGAGCGACATCATCAGAGAACACTGAACTTGCCAGGTGCTAAAACATCCCTACCATTCCATGTGTAGTATCTTGGTTTTCTGAAGCAGAACCCCGCAATATGTGAACTCACTTCTAGATAAATTCCTCCATCCCTTGACAACTTTCTCCCATTCCAGCACCATTTAAACCTTTACATAGTGGCAAAGAACATATTTCAATAGCTTGCTCTCTCCTGACCTCCCAGCATGCAATGAAGGAGATGTTGTTGGAGAAAATGCTCCAAAGTCCACTACAACCAAAGTTTCGTCCACCAGAACCACACGTTTTACACGCAGACTCCTGTTACACCAGCTCTGCATGAACATACCCCTTCCCTATCTCTATAACTAAAAAAGTGAATTCATGTGTGCTCATTTTGGCCAATGACTGAGGAGTCAGGAAATGATGGAATAAGGCCTATGAACCAGCAGTAACAGTGTCACCAGCTAGTTTTATTTTACTCCATCGTCCCCGTTCTTTCCCATTCGTAATACGTCAGCAGATGTCATAGGTGGTCATTCTGACCTCGGCGGTAAAAGGCGCCTACCGCCGGTCAGAAATCCTCCATAATTCCGCCGCGGTCGCGGTAACCCGCCACGGTCATTCTGACCCGCAGCAGCCAAACCTCCGAAAATCCGACAGCCACAAGAGACCGCCAGACCAGCGGTCGGCGGAAAAGTGGAGGTGACCAAACCTCCACCGTCACGCCAACAGAAATACGCCCATGCCATTACGACCCACGAATCCACGCGGCGGTCTTTCAAACGCGGTTTTCCATTGGCGGGACACACCGCCGCGGTCAGAATACACACAAACGAACAAAACTCAGCCACATTGGACAATTTGAATTCCACACACCTGATACACATACACACACCACTCCCACACACACAATACAATATAAAACACACACCCACATCACCCACAAACCCCTACGACCAAAAATTCAGAAAGAAGCACTGAGAGACACATCAGCGATCACAGAATACCATCACACAGAGGCACACTACACCATCACCCACACAATATCCACACACAAAACAACACACACCACCACACTCAACACACTTAACTACACATACTCCACCCCACACATCATACACACCACTCCATGGCACCCCAAAGACACCCCCGCTTCTCAGACGAAGAACTCAGGGTCATGGTGGAGGAAATCGTTCGGGTAGAGCCCCAGCTCTTCGGCACACAGGTCCAATACACCAGCATTGCCCGGAGGACGGAGCTATGGCAGAGGATTGTCGACAGGGTCAACGCTGTGGGACAGCACCCCAGAAATCGGGAAGACATCAGGAAGCGATGGAACGACCTACTTGGGAAGGTGCGTTCCATGGTATCCAGGCACAACATCGCCGTGCAGAAGACTGGCGGAGGACCCCCACCTCAACCCCCACAATTTACAACATGGGAGGAGGAAGTCTTGAACATCCTGCATCCTGACGGCCTCGCAGGAGTCGGCGGAGGAATGGATACTGGTAAGTTGAAGCTTCAATACTGCTTCCCCCCCACCTGCATGCCAAATCATACCCCAACCCTCACCCCCATCCTCGAAGCCCACCCTCACCCCCACCCCCATCCTCACCCCCACCCTCACCCCCACCACCATCCTCACCCCCACCACCATCCTCACCCCCACCACCATCCTCACCCCCACCCCCAGCACACCTATTCCCTGCCAATGTCTCACCATCACAACCCACACATCCCAAAACCTAGGCCTGCATGCGTCTACTAAGCATGGACACCCATCACCAAAGCATGCCCAATGCATATACACATCCCCCCCACAAGCCACCCTCACCAAAGCCCCCACACACGAATGCCAGCACTTGGGGACACGGGAACCCACAGATACACCCATATGCCACACATTGAAACTATAACCATACCTCTATACCCCTGCAGGACCCGACCGTCAACACACCGCCACGGAGGGCCCAGAATTCTCCACACCCCCCACCCAAGAGGCCGTCAGCGATGACAGCAGCTCTGTCGACCTGGACACTGATGACCAGCCTGGACCATCGGGGACATCTGGACAGTCGGTTCCCCTCACACAGGCACAGGCCACTACAGACCCAAACCCCTCTGGGAACACCGGCACAGCTCCCACCCAGCGGGCCCATGCCTCTGTCTCCAGGGCGCGCCAATCTGCGGTGTGTCTACCACTACAGGGCACCCAGGATAACCCACCACCCCAACAACAACAGGGACCTGGGGGCAGTGGTAGTGGGCACACCGGCCAGGGGGCAGAGGCCCAGGGAAACAGGGCAACTCGGAGGGCAGCTGTGCGACAGGGGGGGGACGGGCCCAGGGAACCCACTCTCCACGAGGCCCTCACCACCATCATGGGAGCATACAACCGCTCCCAGGAGACGATGGCGACGGTACTGGCCCGGTTCCAGGAGATCCAGGTATTGCAGGAGGAACACTATCGGGGGTACAGGGAGGACATCAGAGCCCTCACCTCCACCCTGGTTACCATGGTAGGGCTGCTGCAGGACCTAATCCACACCAGTACGGACACTCAACAACAACAAAGGGCCCCTGCCACTAGCCTGGCCCAAGAACAGCCAACCACCTCCGCCGGCGCTAATGGACAGGAGGCCCCCGCACAACAGCAGCCCACCAGACCCCCACCTCCTGCAGGAGAAGAACCACCCCGCAAGAGGGCCCTGAGATCTCGCAAGAAGACAGAGTAGGATGTCAAGACCCCCGCCAGCAAAGGATACCACCTGATGTCAGCCCACTGTCCCACATTGTCACCCTGTCCATCCTTGAACTGCCCATGCTATATCTCTCCAAAGGCCTCTGGACAATGCACCTGTGTGACTGTTACTCTGGACTCTGCCCTGGACATTCCTTCACCATTGCCCCCACCCACTTGAAACCACCCATCCCATTTTGAGCACTGAAATAAACACCTATTTTGCACAAAACTATCTGGAGTCTGGCTGTGATTTCAAAATATTGTAATTGACATGACATTGCAAATATGTCCTTGTACATAGTGAAGTCAACAAACAGCTGCCACAAAGCTGTAGTCCATGGGGAAACGAAGCACAGGACTCGTAGTGGGGACCCCAGATCTGAAATAGGGAGGGAAAAGCCACAACTCAGTCATCATACACTGGGGCAAATAGACAGGCAGCAGAGATGCAGGAGAGTAGTTCACATTTACTAAATTATGTTTGAATTGTTACCTGTGTCCTATTGGAAGTACTGTTCAATGATTCTGTCCCTGTTGTCTGTTTCAGCACCGTCGTCTTCCTCCTCGTCACTCTCCACAGGTTCCACAGCTGCCACAACACCACCGTCTCGACCATCCTCCTGCAGGAAAGGCACCTGGCGGCGCAAAGCCAGGTTGTGAAGCATGCAGCAGGCCACGATGATGTGACACACCTTCTTAGGTGAGTACATTAGGGTTCCCCCTGTCATATGCAGGCACCGAAACCTGGCCTTTAGGAGGCCAAAGGTGCGTTCGATCACCCTCCTAGTACGCCCATGGGCCTCATTGTACCGTTCCTCTGCCCTGGTCCGGGGATTCCTTACTGGGGTCAGTAGCCACGACAGGTTGGGGTACCCAGAGTCCCCCAATAGCCATACACGGTGTCTCTCTAGCTGTTCCATCACGTAAGGGATGCTGCTATTCCTCAGGATGTAGGCGTCATGCACTGACCCTGGGAATTTGGCATTTACATGCGAGATGTACTGGTCAGCCAAACACACCACCTGGATGTTCATGGAATGGTAACTTTTTCTGTTCCTGTACACCTGCTCCCTGTCTCTTGGGGGAACCAAAGCCACATGGGTCCCATCAATGGCACCAATGACGTTGGGAATATGTCCAAGGGCGTAGAAATCACCCTTCACTGTAGCCAATTCGCCCACCTCAGGGAAAATGATGTAGCTCCTCACGTATTTCATCAGGGCAGACAACACTCTGGATAACACCTTCGAAAACATGGGCTGAGACATCCCAGAAGCAATTCCCACTGTTGTCTGAAATGACCCACTTGCCAAGAAATGGAGTACTGACAGGACCTGCACCAGAGGGGGAATCCCTGTGGGTTGGCGGATGGGGGACATCAGGTCGGGCTCCAGCTGGGCACACAGTTCATGTTTAGTGGCACGGTCAAGCCGGTAGGTCAGGATAATGTGGCGTTCTTCCATTGTCGACAGGTCCACCAGCGGTCGGTACACGCGAGGATTCATCCGTGTCCTCGCCAAACCCAGCGGACGGTGCCTAGGAAGGACAACATGGAGCACAGAGTCAAGCAACCCACAGGTACGTACTCACAGCTTGCACAGTAAACGATTCTCTATGCAGTGAATGGCGTGTCTGAGTGGCTATGCAAGGCCTAGGCCTGTGTGACGCAGTTGAAATTGAGCCATGTGGACCCTCGAAATGGCGGCTGCCTGACCTGTGAAGTGTGACAATGGGATGTGAGGTCAATGCGCTGGCGTGGCACACCGCGGCGGTCGGCGGTCGAAGACCGCGGCGCGAAGCCGCATTGGTTAACATTGGTTGGTTTCAGGAGCCAATGGCGAAGGGCGCCGGCGGTGGCGGTACGCACCGCAGCGGTACGCACCGCCGCGGGCATGACCGCCATTTTCTATCTACTTATTCACTCGCGACTTGAACTTTCACAGGAGAGGACCTATACTGCAAGTGTTGCTGTGACCTCGGTCTGGAAGGGACAATGGCTGCTGCGCCTGGGGAAAGGGCCCCTGCCTTCACTGGAGAAGAGTTGGAGAAACTTGTGGATGGGGTCCTCCCCCAGTATGCGCTACTCTACGGTCCTCCAGACCAACAAGAGAGTTTAATTCAATATGGATTTGGGGCCACTGGCTGGCTTGGGGGCCTGGCGGGGGGCCTGGCGGGGATGGGGGGCATGTTGGGCCTGGCGGGGGGCCTGGCGGGGGGCCTGGCGGGGATGGGGGGCATGTTGGGCCTGGCGGGGGGCCTGGCGGGGATGGGGGGCATGTTGGGCCTGGCAGGGGGCCTGGCGGGGGGCCTGGCGGGGATGGGGGGCATGTTGGGCCTGGCGGGGGGCCTGGCGGGGGGCCTGGCGGGGATGGGGGGCATGTTGGGCCTGGCGGGGGGCCTGGCGGGGGGCCTGGCGGGGATGGGGGGCATGTTGGGCCTGGCGGGGGGCCTGGCGGGGGGCCTGGCGGGGATGGGGGGCGTTGGGCCACTGGCAACGAAAATGCAGACAAACTTGAACGTGGTATTTCTCCCTCCCTGTACGTGTCACATAGGTCCGCGCCCATGAGAAGATCGGGATTTGGCGTGCCATCGCCAAGGAAGTCCGGACCCTGGGGGTCCACCATCGACGGGGCACCCACTGCCGCAAGAGGTGGGAGGACATCCGCCGCGGGACCAAGAAGACCGCCGAGTCTCTGCTGGGGATGGCCTCCCAACGTAGGCGGGGTGCCTGCCGTCAACTGACCCCCCTGATGTTCCGGATCCTGGCGGTGGCCTACCCTGATTTGGATGGGCGCGTGAGGGCAGCACAGCAGACACAAGGGGGTGAGTACAAGCATTATCTACTCTGTTGTCGCGCAGTGGAGGTGTCTGGGTGGGGGAGGAGGGCTGTGGGTCCCCCTAGGCCAGGGCGATATCTGTAGGGTGGGCACCCCCGTAAGCCCCTGTGTCCCCAGCCACCACCCTCAGTAGTGTGTCAGTACAGCCATCCCTGGGCCGTGTCATCCATGGGTGCAGTTGTCAACTCTAGGCGTGTAGGGCATGTTCCACGGAATGCGTAGCGGACCCCAAGTGCGCAACTTAGTGCAGGGGGCATCTGTGTCTGTCATGTCCGCTAACTGTACCGGTGATCCATGTACTCAAAATCTCTTTATTTCTCTCTCCCCCCCCCCTTTTTGTTTGTCTTTCTGTGCTTGTGTGCATCAGCATCATCAGGCGGAGGAGAAGTGGCATCGGGGCAGGAGGGAGCTGCATCTCACATGGCCCAGGAGGGCCATGCCACAGAGTCTGACTGGACCAGTGAGACGGAGGGCGAGGGGAACTCCACAACGGGGACGACTGGACCCTGCAGCGACACGGACACGTCCTCGGAAGGGAGTTCCCTTGCGGGGGTGGCACCATCCGTGCCCCCCGCCATTACAGGTACAGCCGCCACCCAGCGCACCATCTCCACCCTCCCAGCAGCCCCTCAGCGTTCGCCCCGTGCCCGCTCTGCCAGGAAGCCGGGCATCTCCTTCGCCCCAGGCACCTCAGGCCCTGCCCCTGTTACCCCCGCTGCCCTCAGTGAGGAGGTCATTGACCTCCTCCGAACGCTCATTGTTGGGCAGACTACCCTTTTGAATGCCATCCAGGGGGTGGAGAGGGAGGTTCATCGCAGCAATGCGTACCTGGAGGGCATTCATTCGGGTCAGGCTGCCCATCAGCGATCGTTCCAGGCTCTGGCCTCAGCACTGACGGCAGCCATTGTCCCTGTCTCCTGCCTCCCTCTACTAACTCCCTCCTCCCAGTCTCCTGTTCCTCTGCCTGTCCCACCCACACCATCAGACCAGCCTGCACACACCTCAACACCCAAGAGCAGCTCATCCAAACATAAGCACAACAGATCACGCAGACATTCACACAAGCAACATTCCGATGCAGACATGCCAACAGTCACTACCACCTCTGTGACCCCCACCTCCTCGTCTCCCTCCTCCCTCCCTGTGACGTCTACACTCACACCTTCATTCACCTCACCATCAGCCAGTGTTTCCATCACCAGCATACCCTCCACTACAGTCCGCACACGTGCAGTCACCACCCCCACTGCCATTTACACGTCCCCTGTGTCCTCTCCCACTGTGTCTGTCACCCCCTCTTCCACACCACACAAACGCAGCCACCCACCCACCCAACAGCCATCCACCTCACGAC
This sequence comes from Pleurodeles waltl, assembly GCF_031143425.1. Classification (NCBI taxonomy): domain Eukaryota; kingdom Metazoa; phylum Chordata; class Amphibia; order Caudata; family Salamandridae; genus Pleurodeles; species Pleurodeles waltl. The sequence continues at coordinate 338,879,260 of NC_090445.1, forward strand.
AGCCTCCCGCTCCTGCACCTGCACCCAAAGACAGCAAACTTGTCTCGCCTACAACCACATCCTCTCCCTCCACTCCCATACCCACTGTACCTACCACTCTCCATTGTCCCAAGAAAATCTATCTCTCTACTGCTACCTTCTTTCCTGACCCTGAGCCCCCCCCTCCTCGTCGGGGTAAAAAGAGCACCTCAGCCACCACCAGCCCTGCAGCCCCCTTGACAAGGGTGCAGGGCTATTGGAGCCCACCAGCCCGCAGGTCTGGATCTTCGCCCAGCAGCAAGGGGACAGCCAGCCCACCCCCTGGGAAGAGGAGCAGAAGGCGGAAGGGCCGCCGCCGGAGCCCGGATTCGATATCCCCCCAGGACACTAGCCAGCCACCGTCAACAGCCACAGCTCCAAAGGGAGGAAAGGGCCACAGACTCCCGACTAAGGAGGGCAAGGGCAGCAAGGCGGAGAAGTCAGGCAGCAGGCCTGCTGCCCATGGAGGACCCGTCACAGCTGCCCAGGAGGAGCCCGCAACCCCCATAGCCGCTGCCCCGGGAGGAACCGGCACAGCTGCCCCGGGAGAGCCCACCACCCCCATAGCCGCTGCCCAGGGAGGACCCAGCCCAGCTGGCCAGGAGGGCCCCACCACCCACAGCCCAGGTGGGCATTGAAGGAGCACCATCCCCGCTGCCCAGGAGGGCACCACCAGGCAATGAGCAGTTGGCCATAGAATGGCCGCCGTCTCCAGCACCGCTCCGCTGGGGACCGCCGTCTCAAGAACCGCTGAACTGGGCCCTTCAAGGCAAGAACCGCTGAACTGGGCCCTTCAAGGCAAGAACCGCTGAACTGGGCCCTTCAAGGCAAGAACCGCTGAACTGGGCCCCGCCGTCTCCAGCACCGCTCCGCTGGGGACCGCCGTCTCAAGAACCGCTGAACTGGGCCCTTCAAGGCAAGAACCGCTGAACTGGGCCCTTCAAGGCAAGAACCGCTGAACTGGGCCCTTCAAGGCAAGAACCGCTGAACTGGGCCCTTCAAGGCAAGAACCGCTGAACTGGGCCCCGCCGTCTCCAGCACCGCTCCGCTGGGGACCGCCGTCTCAAGAACCGCTGAACTGGGCCCTTCAAGGCAAGAACCGCTGAACTGGGCCTTTCAAGGCAAGAACCGCTGAACTGGGCCCTTCAAGGCAAGAACCGCTGAACTGGGCCCCGCCGTCTCCAGCACCGCTCCGCTGGGGACCGCCGTCTCAAGAACCGCTGAACTGGGCCCTTCAAGCAAGAACCGCTGAACTGGGCCCTTCAAGGCAAGAACCGCTGAACTGGGCCCTTCAAGGCAAGAACCGCTGAACTGGGCCCTTCAAGGCAAGAACCGCTGAACTGGGCCCCGCCGTCTCCAGCACCGCTCCGCTGGGGACCGCCGTCTCAAGAACCGCTGAACTGGGCCCTTCAAGGCAAGAACCGCTGAACTGGGCCCTTCAAGGCAAGAACCGCTGAACTGGGCCCTTCAAGGCAAGAACCGCTGAACTGGGCCCTTCAAGGCAAGAACCGCTGAACTGGGCCCCGCCGTCTCCAGCACCGCTCCGCTGGGGACCGCCGTCTCAAGAACCGCTGAACTTGGCCCTTCAAGGCAAGAACCGCTGAACTGGGCCCTTCAAGTCAAGAACTGCTGAACTGGGCCCTTCAAGGCAAGAACCGCTGAACTGGGCCCCGCCGTCTCCAGCACCGCTCCGCTGGGGACCGCCGTCTCAAGAACCGCTGAACTGGGCCCTTCAAGGCAAGAACCACTGAACTGGGCCCTTCCAGGCAGGAACCGCTGGCCCTTTGGCAGACGTGGCAGGGCAGGATCTGTCTCGGGCAGGGCTGCAGGATGTCCTCTGGCCAACATGCCTCCTCCAGTGTCAGTGGAGTCTGTTATGGACTGTTTGGACTGTGGCTTTGCTCTCCCCAGGATGGCCCAGTGGGCAGGCCACCCACTGTATGGACTGTTTGGACTGTGGCTTTGCTCTCCCCAGGATGGCCCAGTGGGCAGGCCACCCACTGTATGGACTGTTTGGACTGTGGCTTTGCTCTCCCCAGGATGGCCCAGTGGGCAGGCCACCCACTGTATGGACTGTTTGGACTGTGGCTTTGCTCTCCCCAGGATGGCCAATGGTCATGGAGTCCCCTCGTGGATCTGGCGTCGTGTACTCAAGTGGCTGAGGTGCCCCCCCTTCCCTTCCCCCTGAGGTGCCTGTCCTTTTTTCTTTCTGATGCCCCTGCAGTGTTCTCTCCGTGGAGTTCTTGTCGTGGGACTGGGCCTTGCCCCTTTGCTCAGGACCCCTGTGGTCCACGGACAGTGGTTGGACTACATTTAGTAGCTGTATATATTTTGTATATAGTTTATTTATTTATTTGGATTACTGCTGTCCATTTTTCAATATATCTGCCCGTTTGAGATCTCTTCTTTTGGTCTTTGCATTATTTCGGAAGGGGGGGGTTTGTGGGTTGTGACAGTGATCTGTGGGAATGCATTGATGTGTGTGTTGTAGTGGGTGTGGGTGGGTGGGTGTGTGCCGGTAATCTTTTCCCTCCCCTGTGTCGTAGGTGCAGTACTCACCGATGTCTTCCGCGCCGCCGGGCGTGCTCCTGGTACAGGAGCAGGTATAGGAGTGCGGGGATGACCTGCAACTCGGGTTCCATACTGCCGGAATCTCGCGTGGAGTATGTGGAGGTGAGCGTTTTCCCGTTCGTAGTCTGTTTCCGCCGTGTTTTTATCGGCGGTGCTCCCGCCCTGGAAAAGGTGGCGGATTGGTGGGTCGTGATAGGGTGGGCGGTACATTGTCTGCCGCCTGGCTGTTGGCGGGGACCGCCGCGCTGTTTGTTTGTTCCGCCGTGGCGGGCGGAGTGTTAATGCGGCGGGCTGTGTTGGCGGTTCCCGCCAGGGTCAGAATTGCATATTTTGGACCGCCGGCCTGTTGGCGGGTTGGCCGCCGCTTTATCACCGACCGCCAGGGTCAGAATGAGGGCCATAGTGTCTAAAGGAGAAAATGGAGGAAGAGAAGACAGCATATGACAGCTCAGAGTAGGAAAACAAGTTGCAAAGACCAATTTGGCCAAACAGACAACACCAAGAGAGGAAGCTTCCAGAGAGTAGTGCTGGCAGGGCACAGAGTTTGTGGGGTAGCCCTTGCAGGCACGCAGCAAATTTTTCTGACAGTTACATAACTAGGACGTGCCATCAGAGCTACAGTGGAATGTGCTGGGACACTGGGCGGAGCTTCAGCCCCATGCACATTGCAACAGTTGGAGATGAAGGTGCTAATGGAACCAGCAATGGAGGCCTTGCCCACAAGGTAAACAGCATAACTACATCCAATGGCAAAACGGTTGATCAGTGGAATCCAGAGCCCTGGTCCTATCAAGATAAAAGTGCAGGGCTCTTTCAACGTCTAGGCTATCTACAAAATGGCAGAGAGAACAATCGTATTGCAAGAAAAATCGGACTGCGATTTGGGTATAGAGGGGAGGTGATTCCTCAGTAATGTGCTTTGAAGCAAAAGGGGCTTTCAGCTGACTGATATATCGGGACTGGGGGGTACAGCTACAAGGAAGGAAGTTTTCTGGGAAGGAACTTGATTTCTCAAGAGGCCATGAGTTCCAAATGTGTTTTTCCTCACTCTAGGCAAGACAAGTTTGAGGTACTAAGAGACCATGGAGTGTCTCAACTGAGGATACAGAAGCATGAGACCGATCATAAAGCTGCTGAAGAGGTCTTTCAGGAGTCCATCAGCACTTCAGGAACATGTATGATGAGAAAAGTTCATGCAACGTTCACCAAGCAAAGTTATCACCTGTGGTAAGCCCCAGAAACTGAATGTAGGACAGTTGTTCCTCAACGGAGTTCTCGTGGAGAACTTCCTGACAGTCACAAGGACATCCAGAGTCTCCACAGAGAGGCATAGATGAGCAATGCTCTCTTCTAGAGCTAGGTGCTCAAGCTGAGTGATAATCACGAGGGATGAGACACCTTCTCTTCCTCCGTGCACAGGGGTCTCCTTCTGGGGAGGTGGAAATCTCCTATTAAGCAGAGTAATAAGGCCAGGGAACCAAACACCAAACTTGGGAAGGACAATTTAGAGGCAATCCACAGTCTGGCAGATGGTCACTGCCTTCTCTGATAGAAGAGACATTTTAATCAGGCCCAAGTTCCATATTGCCTCAATGAAATGAATTCTGCTGGAGAGAATTAATCAGAATGTTGTGTAGTTCACAGAAAACCCAAGTCTGAGTAGGGTCCTTAAGGTCAATGTCAATCCAGATTCTTCTGCCTCTTTGATGCTCCCTTTTCTTTTGGAAGCCATTAACGTGTGTAGGTGCAAGAAGACATTCACAGATGCCAGGATTTGTTAAAGACCATGGTAGATGCATTGAAACCAACAGGGAGCTACCTGCACTGTGGGGAGAGGAAGTGGGCCCACAGAGCACAGCAAATCATTGCTTTGAGTGGATGATAGTATCTAGTCCAGAGTCAGCATCATGAGTAATTGCCTTACTCCATTTCAGAGGGCAAGCCCAGCTCTACCCTCATTAAAGCGGAAGCATCTAGTATGGCATCTTTGGATTGGAATTATCTTCCCCTCCATCTTCGCTTTAAACCTGATTTGGCTTCTTTTAGCAAAGCGCTGAAGATCTGGCTATTCAAACAAGCCTTTGCTTCTTAATTCCTAGCTGATCTGTTTGGCGCTGTCTGCATCTGATTGGTGGAACTGACAGGCCTCCAGTGTCTCAGGCACTCACATGGTATATTAGCGCCATGAAACCTTTGAGTGTAAAGGGCGCTCTATAAATACCATTAACATTAACTCACCTCTTGGCCCTTCTCTCTACTGATGAAATTCCTTCTGATAGGTTATGTGTACCCTTATTTGCCACCCAAGCCAGGCTGATCAAGAGGTGGATGCAGCGCGCTCATGGGAACACGCGGAGCGCAGGCACGTACCGGTGACTGACCGCGCAAGAGATGGGATTCTGTGAGTCAGCAATACATCGGAGGATTGCCGTGCCCCTTACACCCAGAAGGTTTTGGTAAAAGTCACTTGATCTGACGGGTAGAGAGCAAACGTCCAAACCCGATAATAAGGGGGGGAAGGGCCACATAGGAATGTGAGAGAAACAAGTATAATTCGTAGGATGCGTGCATGAGGTATCAGGTTTTGAAAGCGTTTTCGTTCTCGCCACTAGGAGGCAGGGCACCCATACTTTGACAATGACTGTAGGAGTAACTAGTGCATTGTAATTCCAAAACAGTGGACCATAGGCTTAGATATGACAAATAGCATCGTGTAACCTTTCCTCAATTCCCACCTCCTTTCAAAGTACTTTTTTCCATTGCTATGGTTGATATTTTAGCCCCCATCAGGGTAAACGGGGCTCAATATGTTTAAATACAATGAAATGCTTCAGAATCTTTACCACACGTTCCAGTTCCAACTAAATGAGCACTGGTAAGTGCAGAAAAGATGCCTTGTCAGGTGAGGAAGGGTTCGCAGAGAAATTCAAGTACTGAGGCTCAGTGAGTGGTGGCAAATTTCACACCCAGCCTATGGGGAGGTGAGAGATGTGGAGCCTGCTTGATGTTGCTGCATTCTGAGCCTCAGAATCAACATACCAGGGAGGCAGAGTGTTTACTGCATTAGAGAAGTAAAACTGGAGTCCCATGAATCCCACCTGCAGCTTCAAATCCATGTCCGCCTGTGCTCCCTCGCAGAGCCACAGTGCCCCCAGCCGCAGGGGAGCCGCCTCATACTTCACCAGGCAGAACCAATGCCTCCATCTCCAGGGAATATCAGAGGTATGCCACACTCTCTCGTGCAACCCCGGATCTCCTGCAGCGGTGAAATGGAAAGAAAGCCCTCCCACCTCTCTGCTCTACCGGTGCTGCCTCTAAAGATTATTTTCGGGTGGGGCGGGGGTGGGGGATAAGTGCCGATAAGGGGCGCAGGGGTGCCGACACGGGACTCTTTTTTTAGTGGGGCAGAGGTATGCCGACAAGGGGCTATAAAAACAACCATTGGCAAAGCCAATAGGTCTCGCCCATGCAAAAGCTATTGGCTTGCCAGAGCTATTGGCTTTGCTTTTACTATTGGCTTTGCCATTGTGTTTTAGCGATGTAGTACACAAGCGTGGATGCTGTTCAGCATGGCTAAAAGTTAATGGTGCAAAGGAGAGTGACGTGGCGTGTCAGAGTGGAATGGCAAAGAATGGAGTAGAGTATTGTGGAGTGGCATGACAGAGAGTGTTGTGTAATGGAATGGCATAGTGTGGAGTTGTGTCATGGGGCATACTCTGGAGTGGCATAGAGTAGAGTGGACTGGTGCAGAGTGCATTGATGTAGAGTGTTGCGGAGTATAGTGGTGCGGTGTGGAGTGCAGTGGCATTGAGTGCATACATTGGCATACAGTGAAGCATCATAGAATGCAGTGTTGTAGATGAGAGTGGTGCATAGTAGAGTGTAGTGGCACAGAGTTGAGTCGTGCAGAGTGGAGTGGTGCAGAATGGAGTGGCACAGAGTAGAGTGCTGTAATGTAGAGTGCAGCTGGCACAGAGTGCAGCAGCATAATATGGTGCATAGTGTGGTGCAGAGTGGAGTGGCACAGAGTTGAGTGATACGGAGGGCAGTGCTGCATATTAGAGTGGAGTGGTATAGAGTGAAGTGACGTAGAGTGCAGAGTAGACTCAAGTGGAATAGAGTGCAATGGTGTAGAGTAGCATAGAGTGGTGCAGAGCAGAGTATACTGTTGTAGAGTGCAATGGCATAGAGTGCAGTGGCTTAGAGTGCAGTCGCATAGAGTTGAGTGTAGAGTGGAGTTCTGCAGAGTAGAGTGGCATAGAGTTTAGTGGCAGAGTGCACTGTTGCAGAGTAGAGTGTCAGAGTGCAGTGGTGTAAAGTGGAGTAGAGTGGCGTGGAGAGCAGTGCATAGAGTACAGTGATGCAGAGTAGAGTGTAGTAGCATAGAGTTCAGTGACATAGAGTGCAGTTGAGTAGAGTGCATTGGTATAGAGTGCAGTGGTTAAGAGTAGAGTGGTGTAGAGTGCAGTAGTGTAGAGTGAAGTGGTGCACAGTGGAGTAGTGTGGCATAGTGTGGAGTGGCATAGAGTTGAGTGTTTAAGAGAAGAGTGAAGTGGTGTTGAGTGGAGTGGTACAGAGTAGAGTGCAGTTGTGTAGAGTGACATAGAGTGTAAAGTAAAGTGGTATAGTGTGCAGTGGTGTAGAGTGCAGTGGTGTAGAGTAGATTAGAGTGGCGTATAGGGGGTTGACAAAGTGCAGGGGCATAGAGTTGAGTGTTACAGAGTGGAGTGCATTGGCATAGAGTTTATTGGCATGGAGTACAGGTGTAGAGTGGAGTGCAGAGTAGATTGATGTGGCCTAGACTGGAGTGGTGTAGAGTGCAGTGGTTAAGAGTACCGAGGCAAAGAGTACAATGGTGTAGAGTAACGAGGCGAAGAGTGCATTGGCTTCGAGTAGAGTGGTACAGGGTAGAGTAGAGAGGCATAGTGTGAAGTGGCGTAGAGTGCAGTGGCATTGAGTGGAGAAGTGCAGAGTACAGTGGTGTGGAGTGTTGTAAAATGGACCGGAGCAGAGTAGAGTGCAGTTGTGTGGAGTGGTGCAGAGTAGAGTGGAGTGATGTAGAGTGGTGTATTCGTGGTGTGGTAGCACACTGCCATTACAGACAACACATTTCCAGTTGAAACGATCATTACAATTGAACAGCTATTCAGTTTTACTAATAAGGCTCTACAGTGCACAGACAAAAATGTGTGAAAAATTGCATCACCTACTGTAATGATTTATTTTGATCATATTAACGTATTTGTTTCAAACACAGTTTAGAAATAACAAAAAACATGCTTAATTTGTGTTCCTAATTCTGATATATTCTGAAATACTTACACAGTTTATTTAAATGTTGTTGTGTGCTAGAAAAACTATTTTCTGACATACTTGCACAGATCAATTAAATGTTGTTGTGTACTACAAAGAAAACCTCTTTCTTACCCCCAGTGTTCCGCAAGATTGCCACATAAATCCTCTCACTTTGAAGTTGGAGAAAGAAAAGTAAACAAGCGCCCTCAGAAGACAGCGCCTGACATTTGACCTCGGTCTTTGAATGCACAGCAAATATGATTAGATAAGAACAAGATTTGCAGGCCTGTTTACAGAAAGGGAGCACTTGGAAGGATACTGTAAATAAGGTTTGGGCAAGGGAAAGTACAAACGTAAGCTGGACAGCCTAAAACACAGAAGGCCAGCAAATAGAAAGCATGAAAATGTGAGTTATGATCCACAAAACCAATGGCAAGCAACGGGCAAAATGCATTCCTATGTCACCTTTCTGAAAGTCTCCAAGATGTCTTTAGCAAATCAGAAAGCTGTGCTGCCTGGTAGGCACGACCTAAAACTGATGCAACCACCTACAATGTGCAGTCATAAATAGTGGGTGTACGTGTGTGTATGTGTACCCATGCAGACTGTCCTCAACTCAGTCTACAATCTACATATTTGAATGCTTTAATATTTTTGCATTAAAGGGTGGTAACATTTCATTTATGAACATATTGCCAACTCCATAGACAACTAGCCTTCAACTCTGTCTCAACTCAGACTAGGATAGTGTTTCATAGAAATATACATAGATTTTCATGGAACATGAGGACCCAACTCCCTAACTATGTATATTTTATTGCTTGGGGGATGACCAAGCTGCTGTATATGGTGTATGTAAGAAACTAGAGTGCCAGATCTAGCCTATGAAATGCTCTGCATCTAGTGAGACGATGCACCTCAATATTCCCTGAAACATGAGTGTGTGAAAAAGCTGCTTTAATGAGACAGGTGAGCATTGCATTATAGCAAACCCTTGGCAAACGCCATACTGCCTATGATTGAGAATATCATTTAGGCTGACCGCCATGCGCCCCGCCCCCCTTGCCTAAAACATTCCTCTTGCATTTCAGCAACTATACACCACAAGCAAACCTTTGCCGTTATCAACCCATTCGCGCCCAAGTTATCTATTAACCTGTCAACAACTGTGAACTCAATGACCTCCCTGCTCTGGAGTTGATACATCCATACCTCAACCAAACCAACGCTGTTTCTGTCCTTACCTACTGTGTAAAAACTGACACTCAGAAAAATCCTCACCTTCTTCCCCAAATGACTTTTTGCTATCTCAAAACTTTTCCACCAATAAACGATTCAGTCGTTCCTGCAACTGCAAGAAATACAATTTCATGCAAACTTCAGGAAAGTGCCTATCATCCGTAAAAAATTGTTTCACTTTAATGGTATCTCCTCATGCACAATCTGTCCATTTTTCTGTGCACCTTGTCTAAGTCCTCTTGTTTCTGTGTCCCCCACCACTTACACGTAGGCATTAACTCAGTCCAAATTACCTCTGTCCTTGACCAGCATTGTCAAACTTCCTTCAGATCCCTTTCTAGGTCGAGCGTAAGGGTGGAGCCTCTTGTGCACTTTTAGTATACTATACATCTGTGGGCTTAAAGCCATATCAATTGTTTGCTTCAATGTCACTTAAAAATTCTTGCTTACTAGTGGTCAGTCCTTCCTCTTGTCCCTCCTTTTCCTCCCCGAAAGAGCAGTGCCCCAGTACTTATGCCCCTCCACTTGTCCCATTGTAGCATCTGATTGGGACTACTTTTACATTTCTCTCAGGGTATAAGACCAGAGCGCTAGATGTTTTCAGTTGCTCTGAGGTCTGTTTCTGTAAGAAGGGCTGTAAATCATGTTCTTATCTGATTACATTTGCTGTGCATTCAAAGACAGTAGTTTCCTTTCTCGGTGTGTCCAAATGTCTTAAATTTCACGTTTACCTCACCTTCTGCTCATTTGACATTAATCTCACCTCCTTATATATAATCACTGAAACACAATATATTTATTTACGATCTCCTGCAGGAATACAGCCTTGTAAATTGGAGCTGAGCCTGAGGGTCTAACCTAACCACAAGGGGTGGGAGTTTCAGAACTTATGGAGATAGAACTTAAGTAGCCCAATCAAAGTAGTGAGAGGGCATAGCATCATAGCCAATAGGGGCAACACTACTCTGAGCCAATCAGAAAGCGTACTGCTGACTGCCTCAACTGAAGGCAAACAAAGTGATACTCTCGTGACGTAGGGTGCTGGCAGGGTTGCCTCTTCTGTGGAAGTCTCTGTAGCGAGGCAATGAACGGGATGGAGTGCTGGAGCGGTCAGGAGGAAGCGATGCTTACGAGAGCCATTATTCAGGTCGGGTGGCTCTTGTTTCTTTTATTCCTAATGTCCAGTGCTTTGAAAGCAGCTGCAGTGGTAGACAGAGAGATCCTACATCCTATTTTCAAAGGACAGGGCTGTTGTGGTAATACCCTCTACTTTTAATAAACATTTTACTTTGCTCTGAATACAACACTTCTGCTGTTTCTACGGTCTGTAAAGAACCCGTTACTGCCACCCAGCCTATGGGATTCATTGTATCCTTCCCGGAAGTAACAAAGACAGGGATTCAAACTTGTGATGTCCAGATCACCGCTTTTGTCAGCAGACAGCTGTCTGTTCACCAAGGGAGGATACAGGTGCTTCTCCACGAACTCGTCCACATCTGTTTGGAAATTAAGAATTAATATGTTCCGATTTTAACAGGAGAGGTGTGATGTTCAGACACCTAAGAGAGAAACAGGAAAGTGTTGCCTAAATTGTCACGTCATCTGGCAATGTACAGTGCACATTTTCTAGCTATTAAACAAATTTGGCACAGATTTTATCAACCCACCACATCCGTTTGTTAACAAGAGACGTACCTCCGCATACGCCTAGAAACAGCATTGGACCTCCTCTGTGGCTGTGTCTTTTTTAGAATTCTGTTAGTGAGCCAGCAACTCTGATGCTGGGGTGGTGAAAGAGGTATTATATTGTAATTAGCATGGTAGATTTAAATTAGGATGCTAAATGCAGTGCTTAATTTGTGCCGTGCCCGAAGCTCTCTTTTTAAACTTGCGGCTGCTGCAATTAAATGTGCAAGCACAGAATACTGAGGCAGCGTAATCCTGAAGCGATCTCAGGCCTCTTCGATCCATTTACAGCCACTCCCTCCCCCTTCAGCTAACTCTTGCAGCTTTCTCCCTTTGTGACGCTTTTTTACGGTTTTTCCTGTATGTGTATTTTGCTGACAGTAGTTGCCTGATGCAGAAAAGTAAGTGCCAGCCCTAAAAAATAAGTGCTGGTGCCCCGCACCGGAAACCACTGGCTTAATATAAGCACTGGCTAAATGGCAACATTTTCATTTTTTGCTGCAGATAGAGGAAGAAGGTAAATGGAAGTGCTTTAGTTATATGCAGGGCCACTGGAACTATATGGCAGGAAAAGACGAAATTATGAGGCAGGGTTGACCAATTTATGTTTTAAGAAAAGTCCAATTAGGCATTTACAACACCAATAGCTCTAACTCTTGCAAATGCGAAACCTATTGCATTACAAATGCTTGTTATTATCCCTTTCAAAGGCTTCATTTTCTCTCTAATGAATTGAGAGTACGCCGAGACATCCCTAGCATGTTTGCAATTTACTTAATGGGGACAACAATTCACCCCGTCGCATTCCGCTCTTAGCGAACCATTTTATTTACACTTTTAACTCATCAAAAACCAGCTGACGGCCATGCTGCCACTGTGAAGCCTTTTCTGAGGCCCCTTTCACAAAGCAAATACACACTGAGATGAAACCTCTTTGTGGTTCAGCCATGTATCCTGAAAACAACCATCAGAGAGATTAAATTATAAGAGCTACTGCTTTTCTCGACTGCCAAATCCTGTCAACTAAACAATTTGACACCATCCACATGCCTGAAGAGTGGACACATGTGACCCCAACTCTTCCATTTAACTCCTGCATGCCACTACTGGACAAACCTGCTTCGCTGGATGTCTCATGAATTTAAAGAAAATCTGTCACTTTTCCCTCTCTAGTCGGTCATGCTTTTCTTAATCAGGACTTCAGTAGTGTCATCATGTTCCACAACGTCCTCACTGTGCACCCCCTAGTCTTTCTGATATGTATAAAATGTCACGCTACTAAGGAATATTCTTGGCACTCACCTTTCAAAGCCTGTGAAACACCAGCTGCCTTCTCCAGGTAAGCCTGCTGTCCCTCTTTGCCCTGCCCCTACCTAGCATCTCCATTCTTGTCCTCTCACCTCCACCCCTTCAACCCACTCCGTTATTTCCCCTTCTTCCAAGTCATCCACTTCATCATCAAACTCCAGCATTGTGGTGTACAACCCCTCAGCCTAGCAGCCCCCCACCCTCTTTTACCTTCTCACCCAGTGCCAGCTGCCACTCAACGGGGGTGGTGAGGTGGAGGGACGAGGTAGTGGGGGGGATTTTTGAAAAAAAAAATCACTTACCTATGGGGGAGATGCGTTTGTCTCCCCTCCATCCTCTTCCTCTTCCCGGCGGCACACAGGCTCGCAGCCAATCACGATGCTGACGACACTGCTGTCACCAGCATGAAAGAACCATCAAGATTGATCTGAGTGGCCTGCTTCGCTGCTCACAGCCGACCAAACAGACATGCGCGCTTTGTGGTGCACATACCTCTCCTTCGGCCCCCTCCCTCCAGCCCAGTCCCACCCCTTCTCCCAGGAAAAATAAAATGATAATAATGTAGTGTTATTATCATTTTATTTTTCCTTTCCCCACAATCCAGTGGAGCGATGCTTCTCCGCCTTAGCTGAGGAGCCACCCCTGAACCCCTCTATCCACTTGGCCCGAGCTTTTTACCATCCCCTCGTCTCCATTATCCCGAGCGTCCATCCAGTTCTCATCAAAGCAGTGTATGTCTTCCTTAGGGAGGCCACCAAAACCCACCTTGCTTCACTTTCAACAGATTCACCGCTCACTTGAGGCTGCCCCGCCAGACTGTTTTTGCTTCCTGCCAGGTTGGGCAAGCCACACTAGATTTCCCTGCCTGGCTGCTGCCACCCACTGCAGAGCAGCTGCCGCCTCTCGCTGTTCCTCCGTAGTGTTGCTGCAACATCTGCCCCATCTTTATTCTACAGCCTTCTCTTCTCACATCTATACTCATTTTCTTCTAGGTTGTATACCCCCTTCCCGTATTTCGTGAGACACACTACTCTTCTATCCTTCTTTATCTAGCCCTGACCCTTGTTCTTTCACCCCACCTATGACCCCCTTCTCTCTGATGTGCATTACGCTGTCTTGTTTAACAGCCTTTCCCATTGCTATAGGTAATTCCTTCCAAAGCACATCCTTACACTACCTGAAGGAACTTATCTCTATGCCTGCTGCACAGCTATGGTGCAGCAATGACTGCTCCCCCCTCCTCTGGGGTCTTCATTGTCCTTCTTCTCTTTCCATGGCATAGGGGACATGTCTCCAAGTCTGTGTGCTGCCACTGCGACAAGCATCTGCGCTTGCAGCGGACACCCCCTGATGGTCACCACACCATACCACGCTGCCCAGGCTTGGCCCCGCTGGAATATATCCCTCACCACTAAGGCCTGGCACTTCTGCCATCGCTACAGGTGAGTTTGGGGTCTGTGTTGCCTGCTGCACTCTGTTTTGATGGTCCCTCCAGAAGCACTGAAGGTCTGTCTGACACTACCCACAGAAATAAACTAGCTGGCAATCAGAAAAAGACCGCCCACACTACATAACTTCACGTTGCTAGCACGTACATGCTTTAAGTGTACCCCCATGTTAACTGTCTACACTATTTGATCTAGACAAACCCTGCCCCCATGGCCAAACTGGCCAACTTTTATCCAGCAGGTCCTGGCCTGCACCACTCACCAAAGACCCAGGGGGGGCGGATTGCTGTTGCTATAGTGATGGTGGTGGGAAGGTGGGTTGTAACCAATGGAGCATGCAGTATATTTCTGAACTGTGGGAGCAGGAAAAGTGAGCTGTTTGTGTTCCAAATCTGGTACAATTTTTACTTTTCAACCCTGCAATGTCTGGTGCTTTTGGACACTGCACTCAAATGGCATGGAGGATCAAACTCCTGGTGAGTCGAGTCCATGTAATGAGCCTCAGAGCTTGCTGAGAGACTGTCCCGCAGATGTCCTGGAAGCCGTGTGACTGGTGGCACATCTCCTGTAGCCCTTGTGTAGAAGTTTTTACCTGGCCCACTGGGCACTGGGCATGATGTGAGTGGCTGCAGAGGGAGGTGTAGTTTTGGCTCCCTTCCTGGTGGGCATCCTGCTGCAGAGAAGAGCGGACAGGTCCATGGAGTTACACTGAGGATATAGACTGTCCCTACCACTAACATTTGACAACGGATAGCCTCCCTGCAATTTACTAGACTGTGAGCGCAGTAGGACCAGTGGTCAAAAAAGATAAACTCCAGCTGGGGTTCACTGGACCCAGTGATGACCATACAAAGTGGTTCAAGGCGTGCTGGGCAGCAGGGTACACTCACACCACACATCATTACTGAAGCTGCACGCAGAGCAGGACTTGGACTGTGCAGATCACTGGGAGACCCAATGCACTGCTGGCGGTATGGGCCATATGGCTAAGTGGCTGGACATTGTTTGGGTGATACTATCTTGGGTATGACCCTGCCCATGCTATCCACATGTAATTAACTACCTTGAGTACCCTCTCCACCTTGTTAAGATGTTTATTCACCAGGCAACTGTGCAAGGGGCAGAGGACTTTGTGTTGTCACTTATGTGCACACAGGAAAGGTAGTTCCCTGACGAATTTAGCTGTTTGTGCCTGCCCCAGTTCTGAGCTCATGTAGATCTTCATTAGGGCGAAGGTGAGGAAATTCTAGATCCTTCACTGTATTATTATTCAAGGCCTGATTTTGTTCTTGATTTGTTACTTTGACAATTAAACACAAATGGGCAGAAACCATCCTACACAAAAGACTTCTTCACTGAGTGTGGGTGATGCAGATAATGTACCTGCAACAACAGTCGTTTGTTCTCTTGTATCAAATAGAGGAATATACTCACATCTAATACACACTGACATCAAAAAAGCTCTGCAGTCCAAAGCTGACTGTCTTGCTGTAGGTCCGGGCCTTCTGAAAGAAGTCCAGAGGAAACTTTGAGAGGGGGTCAGGAATAATGAATGTATACCACAGGAACTTCAACAGCAACAAGTTACAGAGCTGCATTAGCAAGTACACTTTCTGGAGGGTATGGCGGAGGAAGCTGAGTGTCGTTCCCATCACAGCAATAGCCATATAGGAGGAATGTTGGAAGGCCTTATTGAAAATTGGTTACTTAAAGATGTAGCCTCATCTGCTCTCTCTTTTTTGTTCACTGTGATGAGGGTTCACTGAGTGTCTGCCAAATTCCGTCTTCCTGGTGCACACTACAGACCAATTGTGTTAAAAGTTCTGAACTTCTGTGATAAAGATGTCCTACTGAAAAACGTCAGAAAGGCGATTACCCACTGGAAGGAGGAAAAGCAATATTATTTCCACACAACATGTTAGAAGTGCAGCATCACGGTGCACCCGTCACAAGTGTGATGTGGATACTCAAGGAACTATTATTTTATGCTCTTTTTTCCAGAAGAATAGAGGCTCTTAATAGATCAAGAATCCTTTTTAGGTCGCGCCTGAGACAGCACATGCGCTGTTGCTTGCAAGACATTTTGTTAGATTAAAGGGGAGATTTAAGCTTATATTTTTTGTCTACCTCTTCACCCTCAATTTGTTGCTTCCTTTGGGTTAGCCAGTGGCATCTTTACTTCCTCTTCGTGTGTTTGTCCCTTCCTTGGAGTATGGTCCAAATACTGCTTCTGATTCTAGCGAGTGTCCTTCCGCTGCTCGCGTTTTGTGTCCTAGGCTACTTTTTAGGTCGAGCCTGCAGGTTATGCACATGCGCTGTCGCTATAGTGACGAGCTATTGCCTCTGGGGCAAAAAACTCTACAAAAAGGGGCTATTAGTCTGCTCATCACTTACCATTTGCTAGGACCATTATCACTCTTGTTTGCTGCCTTCTAATTAGGCAGCCGGTGGGATGCTGTTATAAATGGGGTCTCTAGTTGGCAGAGGTATTCACCTTTGTCCAAATAGGGATCACTATCCTAGTCAGGGTAAGTCACACACAATCCAAAATATTCTGTGCCCACCCTTTGGTAGCTCGGCACTGACCAGTCAGGCTTAACTTAGAAGGCAATGTGAAAGTATGTGTGCAATAAATCATACAGTAACATGGTGAAAACACCACAAAATATACCGCACACATTTTGAAAAATATATGATATTTATCTGGTTAAATTATGGTAAAAACGATAAAGATTCAATAAGCACAAGTTGAGATATCACTTTTGCAAGGTTAAAAAGAGTCTCAAAACGTAGAAATCAACAGTTGTCTCTTGTTTGCACAAAGTACCTGGTTTGCATAAAAAATAACATGCACGGAGACTGCAGAGGAGGAGATGCGTGGAAAAACAAGGTGTGCATCAGAATTTCCGGCGAGGCACAGACAATGCATCATTTCTTTCCACGCTGCAAGGGGCTTTGCCTCGATTACAGGCACGCAGGCCTGGTTCCTCACTGTGATGCGGGGATCTTTCTGACGCCCAGGGACAATGCGTGGAAATCCTGGGCATGTGGGACGAAGTCACAGGCATTGCGTCGATCCAGTGTGGCGATGCATTGAATTTTCTGTCGCACGGCAGGAGCTGTATTGATTCTTCACACAGGAAGTAGGGCTGCGTCGTCCAGTTCGGCTGTGCGCTGATCCAGTAGGGCTGTGAGTCGAATTTCTGGTCGCAAGGCAGACTCTGTGTTGAGTCTTCACTCGGGAAGTCGGGCTGCATCATTCCAGCTCGGCAGTGCAGCAATTTTCTCGTTGCAAGGCAGGCTGTGTTTCGTTTTTGGAAAGCTGTGTGTCGATTTTCAGTGCACAAGAAGTTCCTTGAAGAGATTAAGCCTTTTTGGCCCAGAGACTTCAGGAGGCAAGCTCAACCAAGCCCTTGGAGAGCACTTCTCAGTAAAGTCAGTAGGGAGCAGGCCAACAGCAGGGCAGCAGTCCTTCTCAGCAAAGCAGTCCAGATGAGGCCTTTGGGCAGCCAGACCGTTCCTCTTCACAGGTTGCAGGTTCAGTTCCAGAAGTGTCTGAGTTGGTGGGGTCAGAGACACTGTTTATTTACCCAAAAATGCCTTTGAAGTGAGGGAGACTTCAGAGAGTGGTTTTGAAGTGCACAAGGTCCCCTTTAAGTACAGGTCTGTCTGCCAGGGTCCCAATAGGGGGTATGGCAGTCCATTGTGTGAGAGCAGGCCACTAGCCTTTAAAATGTAAGTGTCAGGCCCTCCACCCTCCCAGCCCAGGAAGACCCACTCAGTATGCCGATGAGTGCAGGTGTGACTGAGTATCCTGTGTTTGGGGTTGTCTGGGTGAAATGCACAAGGAAGCTGTCAACCAGCCCAGCCCAGACGTAGATTGGAGACAGGATGTGAGGCACAGATGGATTTTAAGTGCAGAGAAATGCTAATTTACTAAAGATGGAATTTCAAAAATAGTAATATAAAATCTAACCTCACCAATACGCAGGATTTTGTATTACCATTCTGGCCATACTAAATATGACCTGGTTATCCCTTTCTGATCAGAATCTACCAAACAAACAGTATATGAGGGTAGTCCTAATGTTATCCTATTAAAGGTGCAGTCCTCACAGTAGTGGAAAACCAGCTTAGTGGTTTTCCACTACCAGGACATATAAACCACACATGTACATGTCCTGCCTTTTAACTACATAGCACCCTGCCCTATGGGTTACCTACGGCCTACCTTAGTAGTGACTTATATGTAGAAAAGGGGGAGTTTAGGGCTTGGCAAGTACTTTTAAATGCCAAGTCAAAGTGGCAGTGAAACTGCATACACAGGCCTTGCAATGGCAGGCCTGAGACATGGTTAAGGGTCTTCTTATGTGGGTGGCACAACCAGTGCTGCAGGCCCACTAATAACTTTAAATGTACATGCCCTGGGTACATGTAGTGCACTTTACTAGGGACTTACAGTAAATCAAATATGCCAATTGGGAATCAACCACTGTTACCATGTTTAAGGGAGAGAGCATATGCACTTTAGCACTGGTTAGAGGTGGTAAAGTGCGTAGAGTCCTAAAGCCAGGCAAAAATGAGGTCAGAAAAAGAAGAGGAGGAAGGCAAAATGTTTGGAGGTGACCCTGCAGAGAGGCCATTTCCAACAGATGCCATCACTTCCTTGTCACTGTGTGGAGCATAGTCTAAGTACAGATTAACTTAACTTAATTAGTCACCGCCCCCACCCCTCTCACTGCGATCAAGGTCCTTTTTTTGCATTTTTAAATAGTATGCAAACTCGACCCAATTATGTGGTGCTTTACTTGAGGGCCAGTTACACTTACACTATTTCACATTAGTTTTTAGGGTCGAGTCTGCGAGTGCATACACTAGTGCATGCATCTCGCATGCGAGACACTGCTGTAGTCAGTAAAGGACTTGGAGCCCACCTTTCCCTCATCAATTGTTGGTTTGCGTGGCACTCTTCTTTGCACCTTGTAATTTATCAAGGCATGCCTGGCATAATTTCTGTTCCTCTGTGTGGAGCAGGGATCAGCACTAATTAATTTCAACTTAATTAGTGCCCATCCTCTGCTCCCACCTAATCGAGGTACTATTTTATTCCTTGCAAATTCCAGTGCTCTGCAAACAGAAGGCTTGTGACTGGCAAAAACGTGCTCAGCAGGACAAACAAAATTGCAAAGTTTTATTTTTTTAAGCCAACTTTCTTTTATTTTCTTAAGTAGTCTTTTATCAGTTTCCACTCATGTTTTCTATTGTCTTTGCTCGTGGGCGATGTTGGAAATATGCGAGACCTAGTCAAATGCTTGCTTGTCTCTGAATTCTTTTTAACAGAGTCTGACGATTAAAGGCCCTTGCAGGCGGATTCTCTGTTTGCTCCTCGGCTTTCTACATCGCTTTGTGATGAATATGTTCTACGTACCCCTAACCCAGAACGAGAATAGTCTCGATCTCCTCTTTTGTTGGAACCATTGTTGCTTCGAGGTGCGACATTGGTGCGCCGTGTTGTTTACCAGCGGAAGTGCAGTTGCAGACATGGTTGGAGTGTGATGTCTGCATTGAAAAGGCCCTTAAACTCTATGACGTCGTGCAACAGGCAGCAGTCACCGCATCTGCTTGATGTTTCCGCATTCCGTTTGTAGTCTTGTGCAGAACCTAAAGTATTAGGCCATCATTATGTAAAAACATGTACTTGCATTGTCTAATAATTATAGAACATTTTTGCAAAGCCCTTGATGTTTAATAATGTTTACCGAAAATGCTCTGTGACTTCACCAGTACGGCGCTGTTACAGAGATGTTTGCCTTGCCCCACATGGCGGCTCCAGTCTCTGCCATGGCAATATACATGAAATTTAAAATGAGTCCAGGGACGGAATTGCTCAGTTGAACAGCTCCCACACACCAGCAGCTTTCATGCCTAAATCCCAGTCAGCGGAAAATAAATTACCGGTGGTCAATGGCTGTTATGTTTTATGGCGGTGTGCCCCAAGGAACAGCCATGCACATTTGTTGCATTTTAATATGGACGTACGGACCTACCTTGCTTCCCGGACCCAACTTTATTGATAACGTTTGTTGACGCATCACGGGGCGAGACCACCGTGAAGGTACGTGCAGGGGTCACCTCATTGTGCATTGCAAATGGCTTTGTCTTTGTACGCAACATTCCTCCAAAACTTTAAAACAAAGCAAACAAGTTTCTCGAGCAAACACGACAACACCAAACGGACGTTGTCAAATGAAAAAAGTCTAGCAACCAAACAGTCCTCAGTATTGAGGTAGGTATTAGACTATTAAGTCTTGTGTCTCTGTGACAAGGATCAGGCCTCAGCACATAGGGGTGGATGTCCAACATGGTTTGAGTCTTGTGGGTTGCTAATGACTGCTTGCATGATCACAGGGAGACCTAGGTATGGCATCTTTTGGTGTGGTGGTTGAACTTTCACCTGTCTCATTAGTACTTGAGGTGACATTGCTGAGTCACTAGAATGCTCTAGGGACAGCTTATCCACCCATTGGTGAGTTTCCTTGCAGCTTCTTAAATCATGACGTTTTGCAGGCTATTGCCTTGCCTCTTCCGTAGTGCTTAATTTGAGCCAGTGGTTTCAGGTGGGGACACCAGCACTTATTTTTGAGGGTCGTAACCTATTTTTCTGCATCAGGCATTTACTGCGAGCAAAAGACACATATGGGAAAGACAAAGGAAGAGAAAGACGGAGAAGTATCACAAAGGGAAAAAGCAGAAATCTGCAAGAGTGAGCTGAAGGGGCAGGGAGTGTTTGTAAATGGATTGAAGAGGTCTGAGATGGCTTTAGGATTATGCTGCCTTGATAGTCTGTGTTCACACATTTATCTGCAGCAGCCACGTGTTTCAGAGGAGAGCTTTGCGCACCGGCACGTTTTTATTTACAAATTAACCACTGCTCTTTGGTGCACTTACACCAAAGTTCCTCTTATTTGGATTACTACCCACAGCATGGGATCAAACAAGGGTTTGAACTCCACCCACCTATTGTTTGTGTTTCATTATCCTTTCCACACCTGCCCAATTTTCATGTTTCTTTTTTCTCTTCTCCACCAACCCATTGGTTGTGTTGCTTTATCTGCCCTGCCCCTGTTGTTGGTGCTGCTTTATCCCCTGCATTGTTCCTGCAGCTTTACCCCTACTACACCCTCATTTTCATGCTGATTTTCTCCCTCCAACCCAGCCGTCATAGCGCTTTCTCATAACTTCTAGCCTTTTTGCATGATACAAAGGTATGAAACATAGAGCTGTGCTGCATTATAGCGCTATGAAAAAAGCGCTATGATGCGGCAAGCACTGGCAGCATTGTACCACCTTTTCTTTTAGCTTTGCTGCACAGCAGCCGTGCTTGCTGTACAACATGGCTAAAAGAAATTGGCAAAGCCAATAGCTCCCACATTGGCATGACTTATTGGCTTTGCCAGTGCTTGTTTCTTTTACTTGCAGCACTACATAAAAGTGCATATGTTTGCAGATCCTCTCCCTTCTCTTACTCTTCCCTCTCCATGCTGCTGCTTTCCCCCTTCCAATCCCATCCTGCTGTCTGCCATGACCCTTTCCACCTCCCACTCTCCGCTCCCTCCCTGTCTCTCATGTAGCTTGGCCCCTCTCATCATCTGTGGTGTTGCTTGCCACTGCCACCTCTCCTGCTGCTGTCCACCGTGCCTACCTTTGTCCATGGTGCCTCCTCCACCCTTTATTTGTGCTGCTTCCCTCCACCCTTCCACCCTCTGTTTTTGTTTCTTTTGCCACCTCCCTCCCTCCCTCCCACCCACTCCTTGTCCATATTGCATTTGGCCCCCTAACTCCTTTCCATCCTCTGTTTGTGTTTCCTTTGTCCTACTTTCCCACTTTCACCCACCATCTGTCCATATTGCCTTTGCCCCCTCATTCCCCCTCCCTCTGCCACCTTTCCTCCCACCCTCGGTCTGTGTTGTCTTTGCCCTTCTCAGTCCTACCCTCCATCCCTATTCCCTTTGGCCCCCTCACTCCCTCCCAACCTTTGTTCGTATTGCCTTTGGCACACTCCCGCTCTCCGTCAAAGTTGCCTTTGCCACCCTCTCCTGCAGTTAAAATAAGCATTGACAAAGCCAATAGGTCTTCCATTGGCTTTGTCATTTCGTTTTTTTAGCCATGTTATAAAGCACCAAGGCTACTGTGCAGCATGGCTGATAGGAAAAAAATGTGTATGACATTGTTAATGCTAACTGCGTGATAGCGCTTTTTGTTTTTACTTTCAACCATGCTGTGCAGCAGCTGGGCTGTTGTACATCATGCTTAAAAAAATTGACAAAGCCAATAGATATTGCATAGGCGAGACCTATTGGCTTTGCCAATGCAAGTTCTTTAGTGAACTTGAGTATGCCTGAGATTTGGCTAAGCGATACTCTGCTAGACTTGCCAGGTCTGACACCCTTGCAAGCCGTCCACGAATGCCTAGGTGCCCTGAGAGAGAATACTGAAATTGTGACTCACAGTGCCCTGGTGCTAACAGTCTTTTACTGATGCAAAAGCAGGAGGACAGGAGGGCAGTGGCGACTGGTGACCTTTAAAAGAGGTGGGTGTAATCCTTGACTGAAATTCCAGAGAGCTTTTTCTTGAAGGGTTCTCTCACCACTTTCTTGCACTAGGTTTCCTGTCTCACTCTGACTCACCCAGTCTCACTTAATCTCACTAATTCTCACAGTCTCATTCATGCTACTCAGACCCACTATGTCTCACTCAGTCCCACTCATTTCCCCTCATTCTGAACTACTCAGTCTTACTTTGACTCAGTCTCACACATAGTAACACTCAGTTACACTCACAGTCTTTCTCCCTCACTCGCTCACATTCATCCTCACACATACTGGTCCTTACTACCACTCATTGTCACTCACTCTTACTCATTCCTTCACTCTCTCTCTCTTTAACTCACACACACAGTCACACAGAGATGCTCACAGTGCTGGAATGGCGCAGGCACCTTCATGAACCTCTGCCAGGAATCAAACAATGTCACTAGCTGCCTCAGTTTGTTGCAGGACCAGGAGCGGGTCTGCATTTTATTTTTAATATATCAATTCACTCTTGATACAATAAAAATGGACCACAAAACACGGAGGGTGTAGTGTAGCTGTGGAACCCATAAAGGAGAGTTGCCAATGGTCCAGGGACACCTGTCCATCAAATCAATCCATCCATTCAATCATCTGTCCTTTCACTCATCCATCCCCCCTTTCATCCATCCATTCATTCAGTCATTAATCCATCCTTTGGCTCATCCATCCACCCTTTCGCTCCATTTATCCATCCTTTCACTCCATCTATCCATCTGTCTTACTTTGGCTCACCCATCAATCCACCCTTTCACAAAGCCTTCCATCCTTAAACCCATACATCCCTCCATCTACCCTTTCACTCAGCTATCCATCCTTTTACTCACTCATCCATCTATACATCTATTCATCCATCCATCAATTCACCCTTTCACTCATCCATCCTTCCATCCTTTCATCCAGACATCCATCTATTATGCCTTTCACTCATACATCCATTGCTTTACTCTTCCATCCTTACATACATAATTTCACTCATCTATCCTTTCGCTCATCCATCTATAGTTTCCATCTAACGATCTATCCATCCATTTACCCTTCCACTCATGCATCCCTCCATCATCCATCCTTTCACTCATTGAGCATCCATCCTTTCACTCATTCTACCACCCATCCATCCTCCCTTTCACTCATACATCCACCCTACCTGCCTTTCACCCTTTCATTCTTACACTCATCCTTTCACTCATACATCCACCCATCCATGCATCTATCCATCCACCATTTCATCAATCCATCCATCTATCCTTCGTTTCACTCACTCACCCTCCGAAGTTAATTATGAGCCTTTGTCTGCTGAGCTGCAGACAGAAGAGGCCCATCAAGAACCCCACCCCACTATAGTTCCTAAAGCAAACAGGGGTTGATGATGCCCCTGATGCAAGCAGAAGCTTAACTTCACACTTACCTCTTACTCCACTAGAGCAATTGTTGTCTGCAGCTGGTTACTTCCCTTTCTGGGAATTCTAAGGTGGAAATAATGAGCACTCTGCCAGGCCTGCTCTGCTCCATACCTTTTTTTCAAAGTGAAACCAAATGTAGTATTAAACTATTACTGCAAGGAGAGCAGCCCCCTGCACTTCTACAGTCTGTCCCTCTGCCATGACCAACAAATTGTTGCCACCCTTCCCCTCCTTGTCTCATCGGCCTGCCTTACCCCCAGTTATTGAAGTGGGTGGAGTTTTGTAACTCATTCCAGGGCCACTGTTTATGGAACGCAACTGGATCATTTGCTTTCTAGTTCAGCACTCCCTCTCTTGCGATATCACTGCTGTAGCTTATGCCTGCAGTGTAGGAAAACCTCATGGGCTGGCACCCAAGCAGTAGGACATGTAGAAAGTTCACTAGACTTCACCCAGGAGATTCAACACACGGGGCCTGATTACAACTTTGGAGGAGGTGTTAATCCGTCCCAAAAGTGACGGTAAAGTGACGGATATACCACCAGCCGTATTACGAGTCCATTATATCCTATGGAACTCGTAATACGGCTGGTGGTATATCCGTCACTTTACCGTCACTTTTGGGACGGATTAACACCTCCTCCAAAGTTGTAATCAGGCCCACTGTCTCAGAGCAGTGGTTTATTTTCAGCTGCTCTATGTTATTTCAGTGTTCTTGCCTGTTCCCCAGAGAGTGTCAACGCCCCTTTTGCCCATGAACACCAGTCGCCTGCAGGGTGCCCTTTGTATCATGTCCTTGTACTTCAACTCAAGACAGACTATTAACTCATCAGACTATGATTCTGCAAAATCCTCAAAGCGGGTTACTCCCCAGACAGCAGATTGCGTATAAAATGCACCGAGGTCCAGTGATGTCTGTTGTGTGTAATGCTCTATGGCTCACCAGCTTGCTGTAATGACACTCGGTGCCCACTGAGCAGCAGTGGCACATTAATGCCGTAATCGCCTCTGCCAGTAGCACCTCACACAGCATTTGTGCTACATATAGCAGTTTAATTGGCAATTAAAGTTATTGTGTCATACAAATTGCATCTACCTTTGTTCAATGTAGCGGATGTTTACCTTTCTGATTACCTCACCTGCTGGAGGGTGCCTCACCCTGGTGTGCTGTGTAGCCCGTTCTGCTGGATCCTGTGGTCTGCTGGCCCCCGCGTTACCCTGGCCTTCGAGGGTGGCTACCACGACCTCCTCTGGCTCGCCTCTCAGTGTATATAAACAAACAGCAGATCCGGGATTAACCTTTACCTGTTTGAGTGATCCGCCTCCTACTCCCCAGAGGTTACCGCCGACACCCCGGGTCTGTAATTGCTGTCAATTTAATGGTTCACTTTGTGTGACTGGTAACCTTCAGCCCTGGGTGGGGGCGAGTTTGGCGGGGAGGTGGGTGCTCTACATAGTCAAGTGCAATTTAGGTTCACACACTTAGTGCAGGCCTCACGTGGTTTGATGGGTTGGGGGTATTTCGGTGACATTGTGCCAGCCTCATATGCCCCCACCTCATTCCTATTCACAACCGTATCCCAATGGCATCAACCAATCAATTGAGGCTTATGGCACAAAGTTTCCGTGGCATGGGCACCAGCATAAAAAAATATACGGATTCCTTAGGTGGAATGGTGCTCCCATTGCATTCATTCAGGAGTCCAATGTAACAGGTGTTGTCGGGTTATGCCAATGTCCTCATACCACGTTTTGCACCTATGTAGAGCAGTGCTCATCTGGGTGAGACCAGGCACTCCCCTTCAGGATATCTACACAGATGTGAATCAAGGTGGGAGGTATGTCCTGGTGGAAGGCTCCCGTGATGGTACCCCATTATTGTTGGAGATCACTTGGCCCCTAACACTGAAGAGTCTCTTTTTCTATCCAAGCAAACCTCTACTCTAGCAAAGAGGGCATATCCACCATGACTTGTGTGTAGGATATTGTACTCAGCAGGTCAGTTCCCTAATTCCTCAGATCCCTAACTCCTAATCAATTCACAACACAACCCCCAACACAATGGTCTCTGCATTGATCCCTATCTGACATTCGGCATGCAGCAAACTAATATTCTTTGTCCTCACCTTCCCATGACCTGCATGTCACATTAGGTTGCATGCTGTTCTCTAACACTTTACAGCCACTTGTAACCTATGCTGGATATTTATGTAAAATTGTATCTGTTCACAACCTCCTGCTTGTTGGTATGCACTGGCCCCCTTCTCTGCCATACAGCCCTCTCCAAGCACGACAGTCTGTACACAATTTTACAGTCATTCAGCATGTCACCAATATTCTGCTGGGATACGTTGCATGGTAGGAGATGGCTCAGTCCACTTTACATATCATTTTCTGAAATCACCAGGCATTACTACTGAACAAGGAGCGTGTACAGTGCTGACCCTGGGATAAACACTGGGATTAGATGGACTACCTGCAGATTCGTGTAACTCCTACGCCTCATCCCTGGCACCTAAACTAAGTCCTTACAGTGTTGCTGCCTAAACCGAGTAAAGATCTGCTGAGGGTATCCTCATATAAGTCTTACCCATATTAAATCATGAATAGAAGATTTTCAGCAAAATTTTAGCATCAAGCCTTTCAGGAGGCTCCCAGAACTGATTCATTCTGACAAAAATGGATCTATTCTGATTAGAAGAATTTCACTCAATATGAGATGTCTATACCGTGTTATGGAAGATGCCCTATCTGTCTGGCCGTATGCCACTTGATTAATATTAGATCTGAAAAATGCCATGGACACCCTCGGTTTGGAATACATGCTTGCAACCATGGCTAAGTTTGGTTTGTGTTCTAATATGCTCATTTGGATTAAATTGTTGTACTCTGACCCAACAGCAATGATGAGGAGTGGTGGGTTTACTTAGGAACTATTCAGGGTGTGATGAGACACCTTTCAAGGTTCCCGCTGTCACCCCTGTTGTTTGCTCTGGCCATGGAGACGCTTGCTGCTACATTTCACCCTATGGGTGGAGACTGGGGCAAGCCTAAAACTGTCTCTATTCATACCGTTTCACTATGTACATGGCATAATGGCAAATGTGAAAGTTGTACATGCTGATCTCTCCCCGTTAACTAGATTAAATCATGCCGCTCTCCATTATGCCATACCCTACATGTCCGGAAGTTGTTGTAAAGCTGGACAACCAGACAATGAAGTGGGCAAACCCAGCATTCCACTATTTGTGGGAAAATAGATCATTCCAGCCAATATTAGGCAGCAACTTCACAAATGTCCTCACTTACGTCACAAATGACTGTTTGGAAATCCTTAGCAGTCCACAATTGGCAGAAAGGCCTTGAATAAAATGATCACACTTCCTTGCTTTCTAGCTTATTATATTACTTTTTGAAACTGCAATTGCAGGTTTCCATGAAATTCTTTTGTTCCCTTTTGTTTCCTTGGCAGGATGTTAGGATATTTCAGTTGTAATGTCAGTACACACAGGTTGTCACTAGCTCAATGGAGGCTCCCAGCCAATCCGTGAGGCTTAGGAGCCTGGAGGTGAAGTTCCTGCGTTGCCTCTTGGCACATCGCTCACTGGAAGAGGTGAGGTATATGCCCAGTGGAATGAGTAACATGAGAGTGTGGGAACTGTTTCTCCCTGGTGCCTCTCTGAAAAATGTGCCTTGTCTGCTATGTGCCTCGTCTTCTATGTGTAGCTCCACATGGCTACAAAAGGGGCCATCTTACCCCGTACACTCCAGATATGCCTTTGCAAAGTACTCCTAGCTTTATGCAAGCCTATCCAAACATTCATGAGACCATTGGGAAGACACAGGCCTTTTAATGGGGGGACCTTTCTCAAGATGGACTTCTGCTGCTACTCAAGTCCACTCAGGGCAGTGTTTGACCTGCTGCAAACTGTATGGAGACTTCACACTTATTAGGGCGATCACTGAGACAGACCAACCGTCTACATGCCTTAGCTCAAGCAGGCTGTGTTATGGGGCAGGGGAAAAGCATGAGTTATAGTTACCTTATTTCGGGAGTTATCATTACTTGAAAGAATTCTAACTATAGTTACTGAATTTCTATGGTTTTGTACGAGTAAATTCAGAACCTATCTATAACGCCCCTGTAACCTTTGTTTTTTTTTCAGTGAATTACTAAGTTCCTATGCGTAAGTGTCTGAGTGGGTGTGTGAGTGGGAGAAATTGATTGAAAGAGAGGTAGTGTGAGAGAAAGAAAGTGAGAGGGAGAGAGACAGAGAGGTTTCTTATTTAGCCCTTTATGGGCTATTTGGGACCGACAGTGAGCCCACAAGGGCTCCCCTGTGGTCCCTACATATTTATTTATTTATGCATTTTTCTTTTCCTTTATTTTTTAACAAAATGCCCTTTATGGGCTATCTAGCACTGAAGGGGAAGCTTTAAAGCTTTAACAGTATCTCCCTGCTTCCAGAAGCATTTCATCTCTGTCCCCTTTATGTGTGCAGGGGATAGAGATGAAAGCTTTGGTTTTTGACAGCGGGACCTGCTTGACAGGTCCTGCTGTTCAAAACTGAAGTGTTTTCTGTGGCTTGGCTGCAACTTCAAAGCTGCAGCCAAACCACAGCAAACAGCTTAGTCCTGGGGATGGGCACCCACAGCAGGAGCCAGCCCTTGGGGATGGCGGTCTCCAGGGCCATCTGTGGCTCCACCAGAGGGGCTATGAGGCCCCCCTCTAATGTGAACATTGCCCCGGGGAGGTGGTGGTCGCCAGGGCTTTCTATATTTTGATTGTTTGCCCTGGGGAGGTGGTGATCCCGGGGGCAGTGGAGGATGTGGGGCGTGTGCCCTCCCGCACCAGATTTAGCCATTGTCCTAGGGAAGTGGAGATCCTCAGGCCTCGGGTGGCTGAGCGCACCCTCACATTTATTAAATTTAACGCCCCTGGGCTCCCCCACCGAATTAAGCCAATTTGCCCCGGGGAGGTGGTGGTCCCTGTGGCGCGGGGAGGGGTCCATGGGCCCCCCACATATATCAGGAAAAGTCGCCCAGGGGAGGTGGTGGTCCCCAGGGCTGGGGGGAACCAGGAGGCCCCCCACATAAAATTATTAATGCCCCTGGGATGGCCCCTCCCTGGGGCCAATCAAAAATAAGCATGGGAGCCCACACTTGTTTTTTAAAATATTGTTCTTGCTGCGAATTCGCAAATATCATGATTTCACAGCAAAAAATAATTTAAAATGCTTTTTTGGTCTTGTGGTGTCCCAGGGACCCCCACCCACCTGACCTAAGGGTCAGGGTGTCTACTGGGACTCGGCTAAAGCCGAGTCCCAAGATGACCAGCAGTTCCTGGTTTGAAGTGTTGGCAGCCAATCAGAGCTGTGCATTTCCCTGCATGAGCTCGTCTTTGTTTGTAAATACTTCGCGGACAGATATATACAAATTTGAATTTCCCTAAATTACTCAAAAACTACTGAACGGAATTCCTACAAATGAGCAAAAGCGTAATCTGCGTACTGATAATAGCTTTTTGTCAAATTTAGTGTAATTCTGTCTAGTGGTTCAGGCTGTAGGCGTGTCTAAAGGTCCTATGGGAATTAACATGGCAAACACAACTTTTTTTACACTACCTTTTTATTGTCCCCCACTTCACGGTTTACCTGAAACTTTCAGTGTGCAAAAAGAATCACTGCAACACTTTTTTGGGGAAATTTTCGTGAAGATTCGTCAAACGGTCCAAAGATATAGGCAAGTCAAAAAATGTTTTTTCTATGGAAACATGGTCCTAACTACAACTACCTAGTGACGATTGCCGCCAGGTAATAGTTACTATGTGTGGTTAACGTATACGCGGCAAAGGCTGCGTGCTAAAGGAATGTTTGGTAAACGCATTCTTTATAATGTCATACATTTCCACACCTGTTTGCTTTGCCAATGCTGGTTTTACTTGGTTTTAAAGTTGAAATAACACTTGAAACCATTCCGGGTTGCTTTATTTTATTTCAAGCTAAAACGCCCCCCTGGTTCCCTGCTTCAACCCCTTGGGGTTTTTCCTACGTACACTCAGAGATTCTGTATTAATTAGTCAGAATGCCATTCCTGAATACTGTTCAGATTTCATTTTGAGTTCGTGCAGTCTTCATTCTAGTTCTAAAGAAATGTAAATGCTCATTTTTTAAATAGCACTCCAGACTCTCCAAACTGAGAGACGTCGAATTTGAGACAAAATGAGATGATGTGAACTGCGTTTCATATCGAGTAGACTGTAAAAAATATCTCACGATTACTATTATTATAGTCTCTGCAGATTTCATTTGGATACATGTGGAGAAATATATATATTAGCCTTGATAAAGTGGAAGACATAATGCCAGTACGACGAAAGACTTGAAAATTAGAATGAAAGAATCACAAGAGCACGCAATTGTTGTGTTGACTACAAGTCGAAGTGTGCTCAAAGGTGTCTTTGAAAAACAGATCTTTTTCGGCTATTAAAGATTGTGTTGTGCCCGCCTTTCCTTCCAGAGCACCATGGTATGGATGAGATATATGCAGACTGGTGTCATGGAATAGTGGGCGTGCGCCTGTCAGCACCCCGCCACCTCTTGTTGGAAACCACACACTTGTACTTTATTATCACCAATTTCAGTAATACACATTTCACTAGCCCTAGAAGGATGAAAGGCAGAGCTGCTGACACTTTCGGTTGTGTCCAATTTATCAAACTATGACATTAAGCCACTCAGGATGGTTGTTTGTATGTGGTCTTCTAAGACATGAGCATGCCATGGCGAGGAAAAATCGCCGGTGAGGAATGTGTACACATCAGGAAGGTACCCCAAATGCGAGAGTCCCTAGAGGGGTTAGTGTCTCTCCACGAGGGCACGTTGTGGAAATAGAATATTTCATATTGAGGTTGGAGGTCAGGGTTGCAGTGCTACAAACTTCAGACTAATTCCAGGAAAGCTGCCTTGGGCGTTCATCACCTTCTAGTCTTTAAGATGTCCTCGTGTCCGGGCAGCAGTATCTTCTGCATGTCCAGAGCACAGGCTCGGGCAGCAGTGTCTTTCCTCAACATGTCCACTGGACAGGCCCAGACTGTACTTCCTTCAGCATGTCCAGGCGGCAGGGTCGGGCAGCAATGTCATCAGCATGTCCGGAGTACACTGCCAGGCGGCAGCAGTGTCATCAGCATGCCCAAAGGACAGGGGCAGGCAGCAGTGTCTTCATCATGTCCAGAGGACAGGCTCAGGTATCAATGTCATCAGCATGTCCGGAGTACACTGCCAGGCAGCAGTGTCATCAGCATGCCCAAAGGACATGCTCAGGCAGCAGTGTCTTCATCCTGTCCAAAGACCGGGCCAGGCAGCAGTGTCTTCATCCTGTCCAGAGGACAGGGGCAGGCAGCAGTGTCTTCATCCTGTCCAAAGACCGGGCCAGGCAGCAGTGTCTTCAACATGTCCAGAGTACAGGGTCAGGTATCAATGTCTTCATCCTGTCCAAAGACCGGGCCAGGCAGCAGTGTCTTCAACATGTCCAGAGGACAGGCTGAGGTAGCAATGTCTTCAGCATGTCCAGAGAACAGTGTCAGGCAGCAGTGTCTTCATCCTGTCCAGAGGACAGGGTCGGGCAGCAGTGTCTTTATCCTGTCCGGAGTACACTGCCAGGCAGCAGTGTAATCAGCATGCCCAAAGGACATGCTCAGGCAGCAGTGTCTTCATCCTGTCCAGAGACCGGGCCAGGCAGCAGTGTCTTCAACATGTCCAGAGGACAGGGTCAGGTATCAATGTCTTCAGCATGTCCAGAGGACAGGCAGCAGTGTCATCAGCATGCCCAAAGGACATGCTCAGGCAGCAGTGTCTTCATCCTGTCCAGAGGACAGGGGCAGGCAGCAGTGTCTTCAACATGTCCAGAGGACAGGCTCAGGTATCAATGTCTTCAGCATGTCCAGAGGACAGGGTCAGGTATCAATGTCTTCAGCATGTCCAGAGGACAGGGACAGGCAGCAGTGTCATCTGCGCTGGGGAGTCTGACCTGTGCAGCCTCAGAAGGCAACTCACTTGAAATTACGTGACTATTTCTGCTATAAATACCAGTAGGGAATGGCATTCTTGGAAAATACATTCACAGATAATTTAATTATGTTTGAAGGTCAGAAGCAACCTACATTTCTTTGTTAGTTTCCATGTGTTTCTGCCAAGCCCCAATGTCAGTTGAAACGTGATCTGAAAATACATTTGCTCCCCACCTCCGACTGAGGGTTGATGTGAGGGGCCTGAGGGCCAGATGTATGTCCATTTCATTTTGCAAGCCTTTAATTGCGAATTTTTGTGAGTCGCAATTAGAGACTCTCAAAGTGAAATGTACAAATGTGTCTCAGACATATTTAGCAGTCCCCAGTGGGGTTGCAAAGACCTACCTCATCAATACTGTTTTCAATAGGAAGGTCACAATTTGCAACCCCATTAGGAATGGTTGCACTTGCAAGGATGTTCATCGGAAACCGAGATGCATTTAAAATAAAAAAAATAAAAGTTTTCTTATCATTTTTCCAGTGTGGGCAATGGCCCACCTAATTTGAAAAAATATTTTCCCTTCCATTCACAAAGGAGAAGGGGTCTCTGGGGACCCCTTCCAAATTGCGAATGGGTTACCACCAACTTGAAGTTTGTGGTAAATGTGAATGTTTTGTGACAGCATTCATGGTCGCAAAACATTCCTACATGCTAGTGCGATTCGGTATTAGGAAGGCACACCCTCAACACACCCCTCCCTAATACTGAATCACAAAAGCAAAATGCGATTTGGTATACAAGTTACGGAGTCGCATTTTGCTTTGGTACATAGAAAAAAGCATTGTCCCTGTTGCAACCGGAAAAATGCTTCATACATCTGGCCCCAAGAGACTCGGGCCACCATTTTGAAGGACAGGCAGATGGGTTACCAAACACCTGGAGCTCAGTCTGAGGGAATTCACATTCATCCAATTTGCCCCAGAAGGCAGACAGCTTTTAAATTGGTTCTGAAAAAGTCACACTCTCCTTCAAGTCGTAAAAAGTTATGGGTGTCTGCCTAGGAAACCCTGGAGGCCATGAGATGCTTTAATGTCAGTCAGAGGAGCCACATAAATATTAAAGAACATGAGGCTTTATGATGAGCCCTGTGGGACCCCACACTTTACTGATTTAAAAGTAGATCGATAATGAGCCACGGAAAATGCTTGTGTCCCTTCAAAAAAGACACAAACCAACTCAGTACATTGCCCTGCAAGCCAGCCCGAAAGGAAAGTGTGAGAAACCCTGATTGAAAGCTGCTGAGAGATTGAAAAGAATAAGAAACCCTCAGCATCCTGAATCCTCCAGACATCATTACTGGTGGCCGCCAACGAGGTTTCAGTACTAAGATTAGGATGAAAATCTGATTGATAGATATTAAGATGAGAATTGTCTTCTATGTGTTTTGTCAGTTGTATATATACGCAAGTTGCCGTGATTTTTAGCAAGCAGAGACGGGAGAGACCACAGGACGACAGATAGTGTTGCTGGTCTAGTGTGTGTTTTTAGTAAAGGGATGATAAGCGCTGTTTTCTACAGAGCAGGCACCTTGTCGCAAGACAGTGTGATGTTGTAAATTGATGACAACCGGGGAAGGAAAGACTTTCGTGATTTTACCTCGGCAGGGATCCAATAGAGAGTCAGAGGAAATGTGACTGAGCTTAGAAAGAAAAGCATATGTCTTGTCCTTGGCGTCTGTTGTACGAGAGCCATGTATATCTTGTTCTCTGCGTCTGATGTGCGAGGCCTCAAATGTCTTGTACTTGACATCTGTTGTATGAGTGAGATGTGCATCTTGTTCTTGGCATCTGTTGTGTGCTGACACAAGCGCCCTGACCTTGGCGTCAGTTGCAGGAGTGCCATGGACATCTTGTCCTTGGCGACTATGGTGAAGTCACTCGTGTTGTCATTTGTGTCTGTGCTGTGAGGTCACAAACATCTTGTCCTTTGTGTCTGTGGTGCGAGGACATGCATGTCTGTTTGAGTGCCATACCATGAGTACTCATGTGAATCTGTGACTGTCACAGAATCTCAATAGTACTCCTGAAATTACGTTTAAATTCCTTACAGGCTGAAAAAGCGCTCCTAAAACAGACATATTTCTTTAGGTGTAATTTACTCTTTTTTTTCAAGCAGCTTTTGCGAATCAGACAGATCATCCAGTCCCACTCAGTGACCTTGAGTCATTCTTAGCAGTATGGAAAATGATATAGAAAAAACTAAAATACAGGATAATGAGGTGACAATGCAGCTAAGAAAATCCGTAAAACTGGAAGAGCAAGAAACCTTGTCAATCGATGACATGGTCACTAAGCTGACTAATTAGTTTTCCATAAGAAAATGTTGCTACAGAATCGTTTTTATTTGATGTCATGAATTATGAATTCCGTTTTAGTTATTTGTTTAGGTGCAGGATTATGCACAAATATGCTGTTTGTTTCTAATGCGCAAACCCTTGATATTTTATCTAATTCTTTTAATGCAACATTGTCTAATAATCTCCAGACCTTTATTAGAAATAAATGCGAGTATACCTCTATTATAGCCTTATAGCCTGATGCCGAGGGCTATGACAGTTGTTAAGGGCCCTGAAACCAAGATTTTGATGGCCTGTACCTAGGAAGCTCTTAATTAACAACTGCTATAGCCCGAGGCAGAAGGGCTATAGGGCTGTTAGTACTTCCAGTGAGGATAGAATCTTCTATTCACAAAGGGAGAAACAGAAAGACAAACATAGAGAATGTTGAAGCAGAAGGCTTATACCAGCCACTATCAGCCCTGAGCCCCTTCATTGTCTTCAGTGAAGCTAACAACATTCCAGTGTTGTAATATAGCCTTAAAGCCCACCACAGCGGGCCATACTGGCATCGGAGAGGGACTTTAACAAGCAAGGGAGAGGTCCTTTAATGGCTGTTAAAGCCCAGCTACAGCGGGCTATAAGGCTATTGGACCATTCTCCCACTAGAGGGCAGAATGTTCTAATGAACAAAACACAAGCCTCACTGAGCCCGAGGGGATTGAAATCCCCTCAGGCTCCGTGAGGCCTTTGTGAGACAAACATTGGAATGTTTAAACTCCAAGCTTTTACCAGCCATTAGAAGCCCAAAGCACTCCATTGTCTTCAATGGAGCTGTCAACATTCCAATAATCAGTTCTAATATAAAATAAATAAGTAGTAACACAGATGTCAGGTTACATTTCATGGACTCCAGTCCAGAACTTAGGGTCTATTCTCTCCGAGCCACCCTTTTCCTAAAAGGATGTCCCTTTCAGGGAAGGGGTGGCTCGGATAGAATCTAGCACTGCAACAGAAAATGAGATTTCAGCAATTTGAAAAGACTGCTCTTCCTTGAGACAGGATAGGTTAACCTGCTGAGAAGAAGTCTGTGTTATGCTGGGGAGTACTACTGGAATATTGTGGCTAAAATATAATCCTATAAAAATATTGTGGGGAAAATCTTGACTACCAAAATATCATGAAAATAAGTATGTTTAGGTATATGTATGGTTAAGAGTGGGTTTACAATAGTAACACCACGGATATGTACCCTGACAATATTTATCTTCAAGGTAAGTGGAGGTGCAGTTAAGAATAGTAAATCTACATTTGGCTTCACAATATTTTGGTTCTCGATACTTAGGCCACAATGTTATTATAGGATAATATTTCTGTCCTTGATATTTTGACATCCAACCTAGGTTTGTAGCTGAGTGCTCTGCTGGAAAATATGGGTTGAATGTGGAGCATTTACATCAAGGATCAGTCACACTCATTAGCAATGTCATCTCCGACATCATGTGTGATATAATGTGTGATGCCATGAGCAACTGAGTGGTTCAGTTCTGCTGTTCAGACTTTTTCTCATGGAGCAGTGGCGGGTAGAAAGTACTAACCAGTGTCAGTGTTTGTCTTTTGTCCTCACTCTTTCAGGCCATGGTTTCTGTTGCTATTAAAGGACATTCAAGATTTCCCTTGTTCCCGTCAGTCTCGAGTAGTGGCTGTGGTGGAGCAATCAAGGCTTACTCATTGAAGGAAGTTTGCAGTTTGGTTTAAGATACAGTGTAACAAACAAAATATCATACAAAATTCAAATCAGAGCCCATCCTGATGTATTTCTTTAAAAAAGGGATTGTTCCTTTAATGTATCAATTATATGAGACAACAGTTACATTTGTAAATGCTCTTAGTGCTTCGCACATACTGTATCTGACCTATGACCCTAACTAGCTCCACTAACTATTTACATTCAGAATATACAGATCAGAAGAACCAAAACAGCCATTTCATGTGGCACCCTCACACCCTCCTCAAGCCCTCCTACCCAGTTCATGCTGCGTCCATTTTATCCTTCCTCACAAACTTCCCCATCAAACTCCTCCACATTTTGAAATCAGCCAATCCCTCACGTGCCTTGTCTGACCTTCACTGACTCCAAACCATCTAGACGCTGATTCTCTTCTGTAGCAACCTCACTTGTCCCTCTCCCTCCCTTATTCTTCCTCTCTCTCCTCAGTGGGATACACCTTCACTGCTTTAAGTCGAACAAGGTGCTACCTCTTCTTAATAAACCATAGTCTAATTACTAAACATTATTCCTTCTGCCTTTCTTCTCTTGAACTTCTTATAGTTCTCAAGCTTACCTACTATCTGTCTTCCATAAAGTTGCTTGGCCATTTTTGAAGTCGGGCTTCCACACTGTTTATTCCAGAGATGACACTCACTCACGTCTCCCAATTCATCACC
This sequence comes from Pleurodeles waltl, assembly GCF_031143425.1. Classification (NCBI taxonomy): domain Eukaryota; kingdom Metazoa; phylum Chordata; class Amphibia; order Caudata; family Salamandridae; genus Pleurodeles; species Pleurodeles waltl. Next base: position 338,915,650 of record NC_090445.1, read on the forward strand.
TCATCTCAACATAACCAATTGTCTTCTGTTATCACCCCCAGCCTTTTAAGCAGCATTTAGTTATCCTGTTTAATATGCTCACTTCAATGTGGACTGCACAATCTGCTTTTGAGTGGTTCAACTTATACCACTCCACATTTAACTTTCTTGATGCTCTAGAAGTCCTCCAAGTCTCTTTCCTCAGTCCCCTATTGTTTTTTGTCAATGCCGCCTGTCTGTATGCCATCAACTCTTTCTTTAGCTTCTCCTATCACATGTGGCCTGGTCGCACACTAATACTTCCCGCTCCCTCATAGTCTGTCACTGGATGGACATGCTGTTTGTCATGCTAAACTCCTCCAAGAGCGAAATCTAAGACTTTTCTGAATATGTCTCATTTTATTTTCTCTGAACATCCTCACTTCGTCCTCCCCTGCCAGAAACGTTGGTGTGGTATTAAATTCCAACTGAAGCTGACCCTTCATCTTTTCTGCATCCGTAGCCTCACAGTGCCAGCTTTTTACCATTAGAAAAACCCATCCTCACCTTCCAATGTCTTCCAAGAAAATAAACTCATTGATGCCCCTGTCATGAGCCAGCTGCACAATTGGGCTCCCTACATAGGCCTTTTTTGCCACAAATACAATCATCAAATTTACAACCTGAGCTTTGTTCACACTCTTATTCTACCCACTCTCTCAACCAGGGGCATAGCTATTAATAGTGCAGCAGGTGCAGTTGCCACAAGGGCTGAGATTGAGACAGACCCACTCCATCCCAGTTACCGCTGTGTTTACTCCCCAAAACTGGGAATATGGGTCAATTTTCCTTACATTAGGGCACACAGGACCCCCTGATACCTCATCCCCCACCCTTTCACCTTGTAGCCCCATTTAAGTTTTTTGGAGCACTTGGTATGTTAGAGCCCTTTTTTCATTTTTGATCTGACCAGTGGCATAACTTGGTCAGTGTTATTAAGGGGGTGTGACTCTCAAATTTCCTGGCTAAAGAAGCAGTGGGCCACAGGGTGAATGTGTGGGGTGGCCGAGGTGTTGTCATGAGTTGCAGGGTCAGTACTGATTGCACTAGGTGGGCCTCCCTGGCTGATTTAGAGTAGGTACTCTGTTGCAGCTGTGACAGAGTACCCTGCCCACCAAACTCGAGGCCCTCCGGCCTGATTTTGAATCGAGCGGACCACAAGTTTTACGCCAGCCAAAGGAATAAAATATTCTCTGTCAGTCTACAACTTTCTTTAGTGGCCCAACAGAATAGGTGTCACCTGAAATAAACCAGAGGACCGTCCCCTCTACTTAGACTGAACGGTCAATTTTTTTAAAATATATTTATTTTTTACTGTCTGCCACTGCCAGGTATATTCTGGTGGAAAGGAATAGTAAAATAAGAAGAAAAATGAGCCCCACACTGTGGGAGAAAACTGGTGTGGGAGTTATTTTTTCAAATGGCACTTTGGAGTCTGTTTTTATTTAAAATACAAAACTTTGGAAAAGTTTGACGGAGCTATGCATTAACCTTTTCCTACATTGATAGAAACCACCATGATGGAGGTTCCTGCCAATGTATAGAGATGTCCACTAGGCGGGCAGACATCTCTAACTTTGGCAGGCAGAGTAAAGGCAGCAAAATCGATCACCATCATGTCTGCCTCTGTCTGCTAAATCCCAAATCAGCTCTTCTATGTAAAGTGGCACAGTGGGTGAAAGAATGGCTTGGAATGCTATCCCGAGTGATTGCCAGTGGTTACATTTTCTGCAACCATTTATCATGTCACCTTCTGGGTGTTTGATTGCCAGTAGCATGTCTGGAAACCTGAGACTGGTGCAAATTTCCAAGCCTACTACTGCCAACGTCTGTGGATTCTAAAAAGTATTATGTACCATTTAAGGAGTATTCTAAGGATCAAAGGTACTACTTTTTGGGTAAACTGGTCACTAAGCCGCATACTTAGAAAGAAGTGATGTAATACATCATGCAAAGTTGCTGTGCTGTGTTGCTTCACCTAACGAGAGCAGAACTTAGCCGTGTCTTCACAGAAATACTGCAGTTCTTTTCTCTTTCTATGTGCTGGCACTTTGAGCTGCCTAGTGCCAAGGCAGGCACCCTTGCACCATGGTGCAAGGGTGTCAGCGTTATAGTTAGGGTAGATTTATGCAGGAAGGGGTATTCTCCTGCAGAAAAACTATCCTTGGAGTTTTTTTACTCTTTGTATGTGTGCTGCAGATTGCAGTGAGGAGGAGAAATCCAGACATTTCTTCTTGTTACACAAGCCTTTTGAAGCAAACCTATGTCTACAGCTGTTTGTAAATATAGATTGGCAACAAATCAATGGGGGGAAGCATGGGAACATCCCATGCAGCACCAATGGAATGCCTACCATATTCAGGGTAAGGCAAGGCAGTGCATTACTTCAAAGCCACACAGATTGCAATTTGCACGGTTTTAGAAGTACTAAAAAGAATTTTGCATCAGGGCTGCATCGAAAAAAATGAGGTGACCCTAACACAAACTCTTTGTAAACTTGGGTCTAATTTTATTTACGTTCATGATCCAAAAAATAAACATATTATGACCTCATTGTGAAAACCGAGACAGACATAGCAGACCCAACTCCCGCCCGTGACCCAACTAGCAAGCCAAGAATATATTTATTTGAGGGATGTCACACCCAAACCAACCTCCTATTCTTCCCCAGGAAGCTACAACCCTCATCTGACTCTACTCTGTGAGCCACCCATTCTCTCACCCCATCCACACAGGTCACCCTTTCTACTGTAAAGCCCATTCACTCCCACTCTCTCCCTCTCGCTTTCTTTCACCTAGCCTCTCTGGCTGCTTCACTCGCTCATCTGCATAAATTGGAATAGGCCTCAGAGAGTCTGCTGTTCCAGGGACGTCCTTATCAAGGACTCTTGGAAGTGAATCTCATTCAAACACATATTAAAGTGGATGAGCGCCAGCCGCGGCTCTGCTTAACTCCAGAAGAACACCCTCAGCAGGGCCCGCCCACGTCCGTCCGTGGAGCCGCAGCTCGGGTATCCCAGCGCCGCTGCGGAATTCAATTAATCCCCGAGGGCCTTTAGAAGGAGGGGTGAGGGCAGGCATCCAAGGAGCCAAGAACACTTACCCTAACTTCTTCTCAATTATACAGTCAAACAAGGACTCTGTGCCCAGAACGGGGGGCGCTGCGTGTCCTCGCTAAGAACTAGGGCTGCCACCTTCCTCAGGCACAAGACCGACCTCTTCTTCAGGGCTTAAGGTTCTGCAAGGTCGGGGAAATCTTACTCGAATATGACCTTTGGAAAAAAAAAAAAAATTCTATCCATTTATAACGTGGCGCGTGGGTTTGCTGTAATTGTCATTTGGGAATCATTTGGCCAAACCAATAAGTTTTTAAAGTGTTTACTTTTTGTGTGCTCTGTTTTAAATACATACTCAAAAGGAGAAAAAAAAATACAGATATGTGAGATGATATTTCCATATTTTTTGATAGTCCTGGCATTAAGATACTAGTCGCATTGGTAAAAATCCTGCCAAGTGGCAACCTTAGAAACAGCCTGCATTAAGGGATATATATGCCTTTCTTAAATGTTGGGGCAATCAGTGCCAGTTTGAGCCAGTGGTTGCAGGTGGGGCCCACCGGCACTCATTTTTTGGAGACCTGCACTTATTTTTACACATCAGACTTTTACTCCGAACAAAAGAGTGAGAAACACACAAGATAAAGCAGGAGCCTACGAGAGTGAGATTAAAGAGCAGGGAGTGTCTGGTGGCAGATTAAAGAAGCATTAGGTGGAAAAAGGACAATGCAGCCTTGGTATGCATAATACTGCCATCCTCTAGAGTCTCTGGGCTTCTTAGCAAAATTATGGGCAGCCCGTACTTATTCTTTTACAAATTAAGCACTGGGGGCAATTGTTTCAGGACTTTGAGCTATAGTATGGGAAGAATCCTGAAAGAACTCAGACCTAAATGCTTTTAATGGCCATTAAAATGCTCCCTGATATAAAGTACAATTTAGGAATGTTCAGTAAACTTGACAGCCTAATAATTGTAAGATGCTTTTGTATGTCTTTCAAGGAGTTCCCCACGGGGTGACCACTGCTAATGGGGTAGGATTTGAAGAGCATAAATTAGTGCACGATACAGCCCTCCTCCCTTGTAAGAGCCTTGCTCAAGGTTCCAGGGCATGGTATCTATAGCGATCACCCCAAAAATGGTTTAGCAATGTCTTCGTGGATGGCCTTCCAGAGGTGTTTCTACCTAAAGGTTTTGTTTCTTTTAGTACTTGTCAGATTTGTAAATACATTGGTGAGCCCCTGAGTGTGGTTACCTATTTAGCACTTGCTGCATAATTAACCTCACCTTCGCTGAACACCATGATGATGGTTTTGTGAGCTTCTGTGCTGAAAGGTGGACTCTGAGTTTGCAACTCGAGCTGATATGTACGTGCCTCACATGCGTTGATCTACAGTTTAAGCTATATTGTTGGACCAAATTAGACCTCATAATTCCGTGGTGGGAGATCAGATCTAAAAGTCATGCAGAAGAAAACAGAAAGGAGTTCTTACATCATAAATAAATTACATCACTTTCCCTCTGAATTAGCTACAAAAAGCTGTAAAATTGTCTGCTTTTGATATCAGTAAAGGAAAGTGCTGGATTTGATGTGCAGGTGAAATTGATTACACAGATGACAGGAAGGTTTACATACCTAGAAATTATCCTAGTGGCCCCCCGGCTGATATACTCAGAGGTCCTGTGGGTGTTATCCGAGGATGGTTAACAACGGTCCTGTGACCCCCTGGAGGCCTGAGCATTCCATTGGGACGCACAAGCAGCCACACTTTGAAAGAACATTCTATAGCAGTGCCCACTCCATGATCTTCCCCCTACTCCTCACCACCCTCCTGGTCGCCTTTGAGGGTCCAGATGAGGGACAAAGTTGCAACCTCTGCTGGACATCACTACTCTGCTGTTGCTCCTACTGGTGCTTGTACCACCAGTACTGATTCTACTGGCAGGAGAAATGCCACTGGTACCTGTTAGACCTGACAGCCTTAGGGTAGTCACCCCTAACTTTTTGCCTGCCACCCCTAACTTTTTGCCTGCCTCCCTCCACTTTTTGGACACTGTTTTTGCTGGCTTTTAGACTCTGCGCACTTTACCACTGCTAACCAGTGCTAAAGTGCATATGCTCTCTCCCTTTTTGAACATGGTAACTTTGGATCATACCTGATTGGACTATTTAATTTACTTATAAGTCCCTAGTAATGTGCACTATATGTGCCTAGGGCCTGTAGATTAAAGGCTACTAGTGGACCTGCAGCACTGGTTGTGCCACCCACTTAAGTAGCCCCCTTAACCTTGTCTCAGGCTTGCCAATGCAAGGCCTGTGTGTGCAGTTTCACTGCCACTTCGACTTGGCATTTAAAAGTACTTGCCAAGCCTAGAACTCCCCTTTTTCTACATATAAGTCACCCCTAATGTGTGCCCTAGGTAACCCCTAGAGCAGGGTGCTGTGTAGGTAAAAGGCAGGACATGTACCTGTGTAGTTATATGTCCTGGTAGTGTAAAACTCCTAAATTCGTTTTTACACTACTGTGAGGCCTGCTCCCTTCATAGTCTAACATTGGGCCTGCCCTCATACATTGTTGAAGTGGCAGCTGCTGATCTAAAAGGAGCTGGAAGGTCATATTTAGTATGGCCAGAATGGTAATACAAAATCCTGCTGACTGGTGAAGTCGGATTTAATATTACTATTCTAGAAATGCCACTTTTAGAAAGTGAGCATTTCTTTGCACTTAAATCTTTCTGTGCCTTACAATCCACGTCTGGCTGGGCTTGGTTGACAGCTCCTTGTGCATTCACTCAGACACACCCCAAACACAGGGTACTCAGCCTCACTTGCATACATCTGCATTTTGAATGGGTCTTCCTGGGCTCGGAGGGTGGAGGGCCTGCTCTCACACAAAGGACTGCCATACCCCCTACTGGGACCCTGGCAGACAGGATTGAACTGAAAGGGGACCTGGTGCACTTCTTCGCCACTCTTTGAAGTCTCCCCCACTTCAAAGGCACATTTGGGTATAAAACAGGGCCTCTGCCCTACCTCATCAGACACTTGCTGGAGAAGAAACCTGAACCAGAAACTACATCCTGCCAAGAAGAACTGCCTGGCTGCTCAAAGGACTCACCTGTCTGCTTTCTACAAAGGACTGCTGCCTTGCTGTTGGCCTGCTGCCTTGCTGAACTCTTGTCTGGCTGTGAAAGTGCTCTCCAAGGGCTTGGATAGAGCTTGCCTCCTGTTCCCTGAAGTCTCAGGACCAAAAAGACTTCTCTTTTTCACTTGGACGCTCCGTGCGCCGAAATTTTCGACGCACAGCTTGTTCCGCGGCACGAAAAACGCCGCACACCGACGCTGATCAACGCGACGCCTTCGGGATGATCGAAACTTTGACACACGGCCTCGCAAGGACAACGCCGCCCGACTTCCAAGGAGAAATCGACGCAACGCCTGCCGTGAGATCGAAACTTTGACGCACGGCCCTGCAAGGACAACGCCGCCCGACTTCCAAGGAGAAATCAACGCGACGCCTGCCGTGAGATCGAAACTTTGACGCACGGCCCCGCAAGGACAACGCCGCCCGACTTCCAAGGAGAAATCGACGCGACGCCTGCCGTGAGATCGAAACTTTGACGCGCAGCCCCGCAGAATGACGCGCAGCCGGAAAACAAGCAGGAAAATCCACGCACAGACCCGGGACATCTGGTAATCCCCGCGATCCACAGAAAGAGACTGTCCGCGCGCCGGAAAACGACGCACAACTCCCCCACGTGGAAAATAACGACGCAAGTCCGTGTGTGCTGGGGAGAAATCGACGCACACACCCTTTTTCCACGCACCTCATCTTTTGTGGCCCTCTGAGGAGATTTTTCCACTCAAAACCAGGTACTTGTGCTTGAAAGAGACTTTGTTTATATTCTAAAGACTTAAGACACTTTATATCCCTTTTCAGTGATATCTCTACAATTTCACATTGCAACTTTATTCTTTTTGACCTACAATTATCATGATAAATTTTATATATTTTTCTAAACACTGTGTGGTGTATTTTTGTGGTGTTATATGGTGGTATTGTATGATTTATTGCACAAATACTTTACACATTGCCTTCTAAGTTAAGCCTGACTGCTCGTGCCAAGCTACCAGAGGGTGGGCACAGGATAATCTTGGATTGTGTGTGACTTACCCTGACTAGAGTGAGGGCTTTTGCTTGGACAGGGGGTAACCTGATTGCCAACCAAAAACCCAATTTCCAACAGTACCCTTACTGGAAGAAGGAGCAATAGTGATACCATTAGAGCCATCTGACAAATCTTGAAAAAGGTGCGTTTGAGCGATTGAGTTTGCCCAGGACTAATCCTAAATTGCTGGCAAAACAAGGAACCCATCCTCCCAAATCTCTTACCTGGAATTCCTGGTCAAATCTATAAACACCATATTGACATAAGGTTCTGGGGAAGGTAGCCATCTGCAACACAATGCATGGAGTGGTGATTCGTGGGCTGTGCCTGTGGCTTGCTTCAATCTCTCACAACGTCACGTTTTCTGAATCCAGCTGATAAAAGCTTTGCAGAGGTTCAAAGTTCAGGAAGCTCAGTCAACCAGCATGTCTAGGCAGCAATGTACGCTTTCTTGCCAATTCGACTTGGGAATTATTAAATTGGAAATTTGAGTTTAATTAAATAAAGGATAGTTGCATCACCCAGTTCAGACACATGCTCCATCCTTCGTTCTTCTTCAGTTGATAGCAAGTTAGCATTCTTCCAGTGACTCTTGGGTGCCTACACAGAGGCTTGGCCCAAGAATAAGGACCATTCATTCTCATCAGTGGATCCGGGCCTGCCTTGCATCTTTCCTAAAGCACCTGGGACCAGCTGTATCCCCTTTCATTGGGAGAACCATTAGTGAGTCCCTTGAAGACTGTATTACGCCTCTATTTTCAAATTGCACAGCAGTGTTACATCTTTCTGAGAACTATCTGCTAATTTCAGACTGGTGTGCAAGCTGACAGTTTCAGCAAAAGCCTCGGTGCAAGTGGACTAAGTAGAAAGGATGACTCCTCTGACTCTGCCAGTCTGGTGCCCACTCATGGTATGGATCCTGCTCTGGCAGGAATTGATGGAGAGCTGTTTCGGTCCAGAGATCATTGGCAGGTGGTGGTGCTCCTTTAGCGAAGAATGTCTGCAGCGCTTCATACTGTAGACTGTGTGTTACTGATTGGACACTCTGAGCATCTGTGTGCTACCCAAAAACATCTCTGCTGATCTGTTTTGATCAAAATCAAACAGTAAGCAAGCTGATAGGGTGAGTAAGTGTTATAGTATTACACTTCCTCCTGCATTAGCATGACCCTCTTTTCTCTTGCACCAGAGGCAACAATTCTAGAGACTTGACCATGTGCTATTTGATTATGCGAACACTGTGCATGCACTACTTCCTGCCTACAAAATGCACAGGATGCAGCTGAAGCAGTGGTGGTCAACTATTGCCACACTCACATTCAACTAGCATTGGCAAAGCCAATAAGTCTTTTATCAGCTGTTGACTTTTTGGCTTTGCCTTTGCTTCTTTTCTTTGTGAATTTTTTTGTGTAATGGCATGTGGTACTTGAGCGGCCTTGTAGCAATGTTAGGGGATCAGTAGAGCCATTGCCTAAGTAAAACAAACGTGGTCTAAAACTGAAAATAATATTTTTGAAAGGAAAAGCACACATTGCACCAGTAGCCACTACCACTGACTGGGAATACTTAATATGTGGAAGAGCACATTCAACAAGAGCAGAATAGTATCACTCACAGGTAGACTAATGCTGAAGTAGGCTGTGTCCCGTGCTGTAGTCTGTGGGTGGGGTTAAGGGGGCTGTGCGTGATGTGTGTATGTTTGTGTTACACTGGCTCCTTAGAAATAAGCCAGCTCTATTTAAGATCCCAACTTCTGCAACTCCCATGGAGCAGAAGCTGCTTTAAAGAGTGGAACATTCTGCTTTGCTGGTTGGAGATGGAAGACTGCCATCCGCCACACGCTGCTACCCAGGGAACTGAGGATCACTACTGGGCCTTCAGGCTATCAAAACTGAGCTCTTCAGGACATCATTCGGTGAAGTTTAAATTAATGTTCTTCTTGTTGTCCCAGTGTCCCTGGCGTGCTGTGTCCCATGGCTTGGAAGCAGATCTAGAGAGGTAGAGCACATCCAGAAAACATGACATTTCACACAACCTGCCACGTTTCCATTCCTCTGCTGCCTCTCCGGGTTCGTGCTTTGAGGTAGCATGCAGTCTATAAACATGAAAAATATTACAGCACGTAAATAGATAAAAGCAAATGCTGTATTGAATGAGGTGCAAGAGGGCCGCCTAGTCGTGCAACTTTGTTGCCTCTCTCTCAGTCCATGTTTGCTGGGACACCAAGAACTGATTGTGATGGGAGGTTTCCCTGATGCGCGATCTAAACACCTATGTGGTGGATTACAGGATGGTGGTTTGTTCCAATCGATGATACACAGTAGTGCAAACCTAGCTGTTTGCTGGGGAATCTGAATTTGGTGACTAGGGGGTGATCCTGGGACAGGCCAGATTAGAGCTGGGGACTGCGCCTGTGGCCGTGCATCATCTGTAAGGAGCAGAGGGGACCGACTGGGGCTTAGTCAGGTCTTAGGAGTGTGAGCACGTTCCAGGAAGGGCCTCAGACCCTGCTGCATAAACATCGATCAAGCATGCAGTGAACTAGGCTGTTTTGGACATGATGGACTGAATATCAATCTGCTGGAACTGCCTGAAGCACCCATTGAACAAAAAGCATAGAGTCAGCTTGGGGGCTTATACGCAAGGTGCTTGAGTCACAGAGGGATTAGCAGTAGAGGACATAACTAACACTGCACCAGTCCAGTTGGTGCACAGACATGTAACATGTGAACTTCAAGGACCAAGTAGAGTGGAGCTGTTGTTTTCCAATCTCAGACAATCCGTATAGGGAATAAAAGCGGGACAAGCCAGGATAACCCATGAAAGTCCCCAGACAGCTAGGATAGTTAAGGAATGAAAAGGATTTGATGGCCTCTTGGAGAGTTGCCATTAAAAAAATGTATACATGATATAGGCTTGGACACCAATATGGGAGATCCACTAGGATTTTAGAGAAACAAAAGTAAACTAGGAAAGGAAGCCCTCTGCAGGGATGGTACCATAATATGCTGTTAGTATTTCATCATGCGTATTGCCTCCTAAGTATCATTTTCAAAAATGTCATCAAACTGTAGATAAGGATAGAACATCTACTCCTAATTTTTTTTGTGATAGATTTTGAGGACACTTCATTTGTGAAAGGCAATATTTCTTTATACTGGTCTGTCATACAACTCCTCCTGTGATCTCCTGGTAAGGTGCAGAAGTTAGTTGGTACCCTGTATCTTTCAGCATTGCGACAGGGCCCCGTAGTGCTCCTCTCAAAATGGTACCTAAGCTGGAGAGCATGGAACATAGCAGGAGGCACTCCACTTTGAGTCCAACAGCTTCTGTGGGAGGTTGTTTAAAGGAATTTAGGAAGAACCCCATAGCATCCAGCATGGGCCACCAGAAACAACGGATATCTCTTTTGCTTAGTCTGCTTGCAAGAGAGCTCAATACTGGAAACTGAATTAAAGGACATGATATGTGTCTTTGAAGGTTAAAGTGAAAGTCGCAATCTATGAAGCAGTGGCTCTAAGGAAGAAGGCCGTGTGTCATGGAAAACATTTGTCGTTCTCTCAGTGCTTCTGTCCGGAGCAGAACAGAGACAAGAACTGTCAGTGGAGTCCTAGGAGAAAATCAGAAATCAGAGCACTTGATGCCACAGAGACTTGTAATGTGTACTCTAAAATTCATTTTAATCATGCTGTAACTGTTGTGTACTGGTACTCTTCACCGAATCACAACTTCCTGATAGAAGCTGGAGGAGTTCAAAAGACTGTTCGGAATAGTTGAGCCTTAGGGCCAGTTGGCTGAAAATATTGTTGACAAATATATCATGTGATTATATGTTGTGTCCTCAATATCGTTTACAAAACTATCGTCTCACTGGGTGTAGATTTTTATAAACCACAATGGGTCGATATTTATTGTTAACAATATTTAACAAATAATTGTATCAAATATTAATTGTGCCACGGTGGTCTTGTACCATAGTCTTTAGGCCTATTTTCCACCACCCCCTTACATGTTCCTCTAAGGAGAAACCTAATGTTCATCTGCAGTAAGCAGGGGCCAGAGACGGGCAGTTAGCAGGAGTAGGCTTTGACTCTTTCCTGAACAGAAGATGGTTCAGACTTAGCAGAGTGGATAAAGAGCAAGAGGTCCACAATGTAGGAGCAGGCTCAGCGAAGGTGCGTCCTCCTGCTAGGTCTTGGATCATCTCAATCTTGGGACAGCCGTAAGAAATTTAGATTAGAACAGAGATACAACTGCAATTAGGCCAGGACAGAAAAGGGTGAGATGAATCTACACCTTGTCTAAATCTTGGGACAGCATGACATAAATAAGATTGGAACAGAGATATAATTTTTATTAGGACAGTCTAGGAAAGCATGAGATGAATCAGAAGAAAAGGTAATTGTTTGTTGGGGACAGAGTTATACCGGCACGTGGTTTATGTGAGGAGTCCATCGTGGTGGATAGGGCAGACGGTTTCAGTCAATTATTCACCACACTGAATAATTCACTGGCAGAATTGGTTGCAACATTTATCTCACTCGTCAGACTGTCGGTCTTGGCTTTATGATATATATATCTATATTCATTGTAGCATAGCTGGGCTTTGAAGACAGTGAAGACAGTGGCTGCAGTATTATCATAATAGCTGAGCCAGTCCTGCTTTGTTGGCGGAATCCAAGTTTTTTGAGGCGGAATACATGGAGACCCGCACAGCTTTTTGTTTTTTTTTGGCTTGTTCTGGTGGGTGTAATTTAAATGAGTTAATGGAACTGGTCTCGTTAGAAAGGAATGTTGGAGCCAGAGAGTTGACAGAGATTTTTAGGCCACCTCCGGATTAAATTTACTCTATGCTCAGATCTTTATGAGGTGAGTGACCGAAGGACTGAGATGAGACAAGGAGACAGATAGAGGAGTTACTATAACAATTAGGTCATCTCAACAAGATGACAACTTCAAGAGCTATACATTTAGGGTGCACGAAGACATAGGGCCTAATTATGAGTCTGGCGGCCACTAGACCGCCAGACTTGCAGTGGCAGTCTGGACCGCCACTGCTGTGGTGGTCCGACTGCCACATTACGACTGTGTCGGCCAGGGTACCGCTGTCTCCACTGGGATCGGTGATCATGACAGGCTGACGGCGGTGCACGTTGCAATCAGCCGGGGGGGGGGCGCTGCACACAGCACCGCCTTGCTGATTACAACCAGTTTCACCGCCATAAAAAGGCTGGTAGAGAACAGGTGCAGGGGGCCATAGGGGGCACCTGCACTGCCCATGGGATCACCCTGCCCAGGACCCTCATAATGCTCACTGTCTGCTATGCAGACACCCGCATTACAAGGGTGCTGGTGGCCCCTGCGGGCGGCAGCATTGCCGCAGGATCGATTATGAGCTGGCGACAATGCTGCTGCCACTTTCCCACTGGGCTGACGGGCGGAAACCTTGGTCAGGGTGTTCCCGTCTGCTAAACTCGTAGTCAGGGCCTGTGTCAGGAATGTAGTCTGTTCCTTTAATGGGTGACAAAACTAATTTACTTAAGCTACAAGAATAATAATTAGTGAGCATGTCAGTGGCAGAGGCTGCTCCAATAATTTAGGTTTTATAGTAAAGACTAATCCCACGCCTGGCCAGTGATGATAAGATTAATTTCTGTTTGTGGCGGCTGGGGATCAAGCATTAAGAAGGGCACATTTGAGAGAGGTGGGCATAGGGCGCCTAGCAAACACTAGTGTTGCAGCTGTGTGTGTCCTCAAAGAGGTGCAGAGTGAAACATAATTAACACAAGGATTAAACAAGTGTGTGCTGCGTATGATGACTGCCTGCAAGATGCGAAGAAGACCTGCCTTCTGAGAGGTTGTGGACGAAGCATTACGCGCACCCTGCACGTTATTAGAGCACATTGGCTTGTTTCAGGCGTGGCTTCAAGGCGCGAGTTTCATGCTCACATCTTTTCAACGGATGCACCACAGACCAGATCATTTGACACACCGGCGAGGCATCTGGTACCCAGGGAGACAGCAAAGAAGCAGAAATGATAACCAAGATCTGCTCATAATTCTGGACAGCTTTCTTCCCTGAAGAAGTAATGCTAAGAAAAAAAATACAAAAACAAGAAAACCGCTGCATTGTAGAAGAGTGGAGGAGGTACAAACAGCCAAGAACCACCCCAGATTTATAAGGAAATGAAAAGCAGGGAAAACATAATAAAAATCCAAATTAAAAACCTAGATAGTAACATACCTTAATATTGTGTTTTAAATATTGTAAAACTAAATATTGCACCCAGAATATAGGTTTACTATTATTAATTCCGCATCTAACACCTTGGAGATATATGTTGTCAAGGTAGGTAGCAGTGGAGCTAAGATTAGTAAATGTAAACTTACCTATATACAACCACCTTCGAAATGCTTTGGTAGTGCAATATTTTTGTGCTTGATATTCTGACATAGAACCTTTATATTCGCACATATATAAGTTTTAAAAAGGAATTCATCCAGACCTATAACCATCAAATCCATAAATCGTTTTACAAAATAAATGACATTCATATACAAAAAAATCTGCCTTTTTTACATGAATATTTTGAGTAAATATAATGAGACAAAGCCCACATATATATAAATATATAGATATATATATCTATATATATATACATTTTGGTGACCTGCATGTGCCTCTGCGCCCCACCGGTTGACGCACAGCACCTCTTGGGTCTTCGGTCCCAGAAAATATATATATATATATATATATATATATATATATATATATATAGAGAGAGAGAGAGAGAGAGAGAGAGAGAGTTTCATTTTGTGATATACTGCTGCTGATGCTTGCCTGAATGTGCACCAAATACTGACGTTTGGATAAGCTTATTGTGGGTTCTCAAAGGATAGGAAGCACAAAAAGGAAAATTTGTTGTTATTTAAAACTTCCCTGTTTGCCTCAATAGGGTGTCTCTCCTTTTTTGTGAGTTTCTGTACAGGATAGAACATCTGCACAGTGCATAAGCTCAGCTGCCACTCTGTGCCTGGAGCATCCGGTTGAGGAATTGGTCACGTCTGCCGCAGATTTAGATTTTTTTATTTGAATAATAGGTATTGATTTCCACTCTGTGACTTAATCCTCTCCTCTTCCGTGACTCGTTTAGCCCACGATTTGGCATAATTGAATGAAATTACAAGGAGACTGAGTCGGGTGTTGATTGAACACATAGCCGTAATTAATATACAATCGATGCTGAGGTCGATAATCATACTGTGTGCAGATTGCCAGTGGTAACTGCACACCTGTAGTTTAGAACTTGGGCATAGATACTGTCTTACACAGTGGTTCTTAACCTTTTGACTTCCGTGGACCTAAAACTGAATCACTAGTGGAAGTGGGGAACCCCTGCCTAAACAATTTCTAGGATGTGAACCTCCAAAAAATACACAACTACAGAAACAAGTGTATATGTCAAACTAATAAACAGAGTTAATAAATATTTACTTTAATCCACAAACAAAAATTGAAATGATAATTTTAATGGGACAGTTGGAGCTTTTCCGAATTTGGGTTTATTTCTAAAAGGAAAAGCTATATGTTGTGCTCCACCACATCGGTTTGTGTTTTTTGCCCTTAAAGCATCCTCTCTTTTTGTCAGAGCATGCTAGTGCTCCAACTGAGGCCACTAATCCTCCATACTAACTTTTGAAGTACTTGTGATGTTCCTGCGAATCAAGCTGATATCAACTTAATTTTTTGCCTCCAGTTTCAAATTCCTTCACATTTACAAAGTATTTACAATTTTTCAATTTAGCTTTGTTATGTATGTTTACTTTACGGATCCAGGGATGGATGTAGCGCTGATGGTGCCCGCTGTAGCAATGACCTTTTCCATAGCCTTCCTCATTAACAACAACCAATGGTGCCCCTCATCTCTTCATAGCTCCTCTCTTATATTTATTGAGCTTTTTATATCGCTATTCCTCCCAATATAGGTTGTCAGAATATTTTACGTCACAAACACATAGGGCCTGATTCTGATGTTGGCGGGCGGAAGCGGGAACCGCCAGAAGACCGTACCGCGGTCGAAAGACCGCGGCGGTCATTCTGGGTTTCCCACTGGGCTGGCGGGCGACCGCCAAAAGGCCGCCCGCCAGCCCAGTGGGAAACAGCCTTCCCACGAGGACGCCGGCTCCAAACGGAGTGGGAAGGTGCGACGGGTGCAGTGGCACCCGTCGCGTATTTCAGTGTCTGCATAGCAGACACTGAAATACATAGTGGGGCCCTCTTACGGGGCCCCTGCAGTGCCCATGCCATTGGCATTGGCATGGGCACTGCAGGGGCCCCCAGGGGCCCCGCGGCACCCCCTACCGCCATCCGTTTCTGGCTGTGGCTGAACCGCCGCAGTCAGAATGTCCAGCGGTGCACCGCCAGCCTGTTGGCGGTGCTACCGCAGTCATTCGCCCTGGCGGTTTTTACCGCCAGGGTTAGAATGACCACCATATTATGCACAGATTATGATTCATACAAGTATGTAAATCAGTGTATAGGAAATGAGGGCTACAAGGTGTATGCGTTTCTATCATCATACTGGTAGGTATGGAATGTTTAGAGTGCTTGGCCTGAAGTAACAGAGAGACAGAATTTAAAATGTAATGCAGTGGCTGGTATTGCCTGCACTAATAACAAATTATTACTACACAAAGGCACCCATTTTAGCAACATTAGAATAAAAAAAAGAGTAAGGAGAAACAAACAATATGTTCTTGACTAATGCCTTGACGTTTGCCTTCAGCTATTTGTTGCTGGTTACTGTGCCACATAGAGGGACTGTAATTTATGCAGCAATGCAGCAGAATAAAAGCTTCTCTATGACAAAATCATTAACCCACTGGGTTATCTATGTGAACTACAATTCTGTGATCTGCATGCTGTGCTTTGAAGCAACCACCTTTCCCCTCTTTCTTGTGATGAATCAAAACTGCCCTAGACAAAACTCAGACCTCCCCAGCAAGTATATTTCCAGTGGGGCTGATAGCCTACTTGGCCCCATGGCCCATCAAAAACGATAGGAACACCGTGCGCACACCTGAGAGGTGGTCAGTGCTTTAAATAGAAATGTCAAAGCACAGGTACTCTCATCATTAAGTGTATTGCAGCAGTGCTGAGAAGTGCAGGTACTCTCCCTTCCAAATTATAGAAGTGCAGGTACTTAGTACCGAACAGTACCTGCCCATTTAAAGCACTGGCAGGTGGTAACAAGTAACGCCGCACAGCATGAGTGTAGGCTCATCGGGCGGGCGCAATCTGCCCACCTGAAAATGTTATCAAATGTACAGGAAGAAAAAAGTCAAAATCTACAAAAGCAATACTCAAATTGTATATTAATGATTCTTAATGCGAAAAATAATTGAACAAACCGCTATCTTTATTATTTATTCCGGAAGATTTAAAAAGCAAGCAAATCGAAATATTTAAGTCCTGTTGGCTGCACATTTCTCCCCAGTCCTTCTCTTGTGAGACTGTTTCCTCGTGCCGGAGTGTCTGCGCGCTCTGCTCCCTGCGTCAGTCCTCCGTGACGTCTTCCTGAGTTCCCGTGTGTCAGAGCACAGAAGCACTTTACACGTCCTGGATCGTACAAGTGCTATCCACATTCAGTCATAGTGGGTCGGAGAATGAGTGCCTGCCGAGTAACTCCAGATGAGTTGTTTTCTTCCTGGGAGCAGGTGCCCCGATACCAGCCTCACTGGCTGTGGTGTTGTCCCCACTGGGCGACACAAAGTTATGCTGGGACGAAAGGTGAACGCAGTGCCCGCCCCTCAATATGAGGCCCATTTGGTTGGGCTGGTGTTACGTCAAGGGTAGTATAAAATGAGTTGAACTGAGGTCTTTGGGTGAAAGTAATAAAGAAAATGTAACCACCCTAATTGGTCTCCGTGTACGCGTCGGGAGGCCCCCACATTACACTGGCCACACACCTGACCAGCCATTAAAGTAAATTAGTGCCTCACTCGGTGCTAACCTCTGTCGGTAGTTGCAGCCCTGACAGCACCTCCTGTTACAGGATGTCACTCTGCCTGATAAGTGGGGAAAATATTAAAAATTTCCAGGAAATGTCAAATATTTTAAGAAATCTGTGGGAAATGCTCATCATTTCCAAGATCTGCGAGGAGATGACATGCACACCTGCTGGTAACACCTGCTCCTAGCAAGCGAAAAGGGTAAGTGCGTCACCTCATGTGAGAGGAGACGGAATGGCGGGGGCGTGGGGGCAGAAATGTTCTGCAGACGGCGACACTGTTCGACATCTCGATTGGTTGTTTGGAAGGGTAGAGATTATCAGGAGCCAAGGGAAGTACTGAGGAACAAAGTCACGGCCTGGCTCAGCGATGAGGCGGGACTGGCCTCACTCAGGCAGACCAGATAATCATAGCCCACATTCTAAAAGTAAACAAAGTACGGTACTGTAGGCAAACACCTTAAAGGGACTCTTCACGGAAGAAATATGTTAATTTGCTTCATTCGCTTTCTGTGGCCGTTCTTTTTTTTTTTACTTCCCCGTATTTAGTGAAAAGCATACAGTTCGCGTTACACGCCTAATTTTTCAATTAATATTTCCCGGCTCTAAGTTTGAAAATAACTTAAATTGTATATGTTCAGATATGGCTTCCATTACATTTTGTGCTTACCCAAAATGTGTTACTTTTGTGGAATTGCACAAACATTGCTTCGAAATCACAGCAGTAGTGACGCTACCTTGATTTTTTTCCTGCCATTTGCTTTTCGTATTGAGTCCCTGTTATACATAGCCAGCCCGTTATAATCTCTTGCTTGTGACGTATTAAACCTCACTCTCGTGTTGGCCACTGCTAAGCTCGCACAGCCTCGTAAAGGTTGCATTTCTTTTATCTCTTATGAAGCTCTTTTGCTCTCCTCTCATGAGACAGCAGTCCATTTGCTATTTTGATTTTCACTTTATTAATGTGTGTTCTTATTTAAGCAATGCAACAAGAAAACTTACAAAGGTTATGCAGATTGGGGAAGGGTTGTCCTTAGATGTTTACTGCTAACTAAGGGGCCACGTAGTTGCTGTGCATAGCATCACTGTACTTTCTTTTGCTGAATAAACTCCTGTTGACTTCACATAGGGGTACGAATGGTCAGTCTAATCTACACCCTCTTTAAATAAGCCTGTTGGTCGAAGTGTGCTTAAAAACTTGACTTGACATTCTTCTGCCTGGCCCATCTCTACTTCCTTGTCTGATCAGAAGTAACGATTCCCTCCACCATCTAGGCCCTGTTTCTTTTCATTTCTTTATTCTTCCGAAATGTTTTTACTAAACATCAAAAAGGCGTGTAAAATAAAGCACAGATAATATACCACATTGAAGTCTACAGTACATAAGCCACATCATTCGCCCTAAAACTAATGTTGACTTCAACTTTATTACAAAAGATATGTTAGGGACAAAAAATTCTCAAAAGCCACGGGCCATGCAATATGAGGTTCCAGAAGGGGGTCAGATTTTGAAGTGATGTTTTTAGTGTAATAATTATGCCCTCTGGCTATAAGTGTAATGGATGTGTTATCGGAGGGTCCTCATTGTAGGACAGTACAAGACTTTCGTTATTACCATGAAATATGGACATCTTCCGTATGTCCAATAAATGAGGGTTGGGTCTTGGATTTAATAGCCATTTTCAGGTTTTAAAGGGTCACTGCATGTATCACAGAATGAACTGTTAAGAAATGTTTGACAGGATAGGCAATATTTTAGGATGGTACTAGAAAATTGATCAGAAATATTACCTCATTGTAGGCAGAAATAGAAACTCTACACCCAATGGGACAATACTCTTGTAAACAATATTTAGGACACAATATTTATGTCAGTCATTTCTCTATGTGAGATTCTGACATACGTCAATGCCTTTATCTTACTATATGCAGTTTCTCTTCCAAGTCTTTTATCAATGCTAGAGGCGGCAGGTCATGGCCAGTGCATTTGTGTAGAAAGAATTCAATCTCAGAGATGAGTGTGCCATTCCTATTGGGCTCTGTAGGAGGGCAAACCCCATTCCAAACAACAAGAAAAATCCAAGCGACCTTCACTAGCCTATAGTGTGATCTGCCCATTCCTTCCTATTGTTGCTTGGAAGATTGGCAGTTTTAATATTTGTTGTAAAGTTCCCAGAAGAAATTAACATATATCTCAAACTTTTGGAGTCTCTACCCTTTATTAAAAGACACGGCCTCTGTCAATGTTGTTGCATGGGGACATACCTGTTTTAGGAGGAATAAATCTTGCCCCAGTGGGACCATTTGAATATCAGCCCTGACAAGGAAGAGATCTGAATTTGTGCTGGCCAGCATTGGAATAGTACTAGACCAGGTTTAAGATTGAATATCATGAAACAACTCATAAAATGTTCTCTTAGTTAAGTCTTCTGAACTGGCTGCAGTCAACATACTTTCTGCATCTCGAAGTTAGTACATGGATGGGCCTATCCTGAAGCAACACAGAGTGAACTAGATCTTGAACCCATTAAGTGCATGACTCATAGAATTTTCTAGTCCCTATTGGAGTAACATGAGTTCTGTCAGCCCCTACCACCCATCCCCCCATAATTGTACTTCCTGTGTCCTTCCCTTACTCTGTGCATGGTGAACCCTTTTGGGAATGTTAAGATAAGCACTAGCTGCAGCATCTACCCCATGCTTCTTTTTTTTTTGCTTTCCTCCCATTTAACCTTTTCATCAGATCATCTCTAAGCACTACAAACCATCTTTACTTTCACCGCCCGGAAGAGCCCTAGGGTCCTGCATGCTGGTATGGCACCTAAAGTACCTGATAGTCCTCACAGGACTGCCTGGTTGATGGCAAATTGTCATGTGTTTGAAGTCCTGCCTTTTAGTATACTCCAGTGTGATGTCTATGGAACGTCATTATAAAATTCATGCCGTACCCCCACAAGTATGTCATTCCTTCCAACTCAACGCTTTTGATATTTTTGTTTAACGTACTGATGTGATCCCTGTCAGCTGGATGTATTCTTGAAGCTGTGGTAGCTAACATTAAGGGGCAGCCCTGTGTATGTTCTTGCCCGCCCCTCCTAATCCATTGACTCTCGAAATGAAAGGACTTTGCCCTTTATTGGACTCGTTTTTCTCTCTCGAGAGAGGCTGTCTGGAATACACAAACCTTACTTCCAAATAAGCTTCCTCAAGGTATGCTTGAAGGACCCCTCAAAATGCTCTTTTTGCTTACTTCAAATTCCAAATACAGGTCCACTTTGTTGAGAGATGGATCAGTAGCTAGTTTCTCAAGGACAGCATTAGTAATGTAACTGTGCAGGCAGTATAATGAATAACCCCAAATATCTATGTTTACTTGCTGCCAGTGCCTATCCCTTACCCAACCGTGACCAAGAAAGAATCTTTAAAAGATCTACACCTGACTGTCCGCTGGTCTATGTGTCCTGCGTTCTGAGAAACACTCTACAAGCAAAATAAGATATCAGCATGAAGGCCACATACAGCCTCATCGCAATCCAGGGCCAGCTGAGGCATTGTGGACACCAAACCAACTGAAGCAGTACCATCAATCATAAGTGCGGATTGTTGGGACGGAAAAGTCCTGTTCATGTTAATTGATGTGCACCCCTGCTCTGGGTGCCCAACTGTACTGATGTCTGGATCTCTAATGCTGTGGAGGAGCTCCTTCAAAATGTAGAATTCCCCCTGAATGATTATCTAATAGTAAACTTTAATTCCAAATTGACTTGGTCAGCACAACTACTAAAAGGAGAGGCAACACTGAATCCGTATGCCAGTGACTTTCTTAGTTTTTCTGAAAGCCAGGAGAGCAAATGGATTTACCCTGCCCTTGAGCACAAGCCCTTGTTACAGGCCTATATGGAGAAGAGTTGTTTGGTTATAAAAAGTCCAAGGGGTTAGCCAGGGCAGAGAGAAGCTTTCTACACCACCTACTCCTTCTGGGTCCAGGACTCTGATGGAATAACTGAGGCACAAGCTGGGTGTCAAAGCGGTATGCAGCATTATGCCCCATATCATATTGGGTAAGAATATGGTCAAAAACTGAGTTGAGATCTTTCCTGCAAATTTATGCAAGAGGTCTAGCTTCATGCAATATGAGTAAAATTACCCTGGTTCAATCACGTGGCCACTACCTTGCAAACCATAAAATGTGCGGATTGTTGGCTTGAAACAGAAAGAATGACTTTGGACACCAGCGAGGTATAAGGGAAGGTTTTGGCAATATCTTTCCATAATCCAGTCAGGGAAGAAAATAAACCAGTTTCAGAATTTCAAGTCCATGTCTACCTTTGAGCCACACTTGGATATGCGCTATCCACCCCTTAAAAGTTCCCTCTACATTAATTTCAGAGTAGGCACTCTGCTTGTAAAATATTATACTAATTTATGGAAAAAGTGCAGAGGTTGCTCACCCATTCTCGGTGTGAGTTTGGGAGATTAGAAGCTGGAATGCACTTTATGTTGTTTTGCACTTTTACTCGGAACGCTAAAAGAGATTACCTCCATCCGCCTTTAATGTTCATGTGATAAGAAACTGTAAGGATGCTAAGGCTTTGCGTATGCATACTTATTGCAAACAATTTTTCAACCAGGTTTCCTTTTACACATATATATATATATATATATATATATATATATATAGGGCTTGCAGAGCAAGTGGAAGTGGACAAATGCACTAACTATGTTATTCAAGGTCTCAATGTCGTTTTTAACCTACTCATTTCTATCTATGCACACCTATTGTATGCATTACAGTTGACAGCACCTGCCTATGGCAAGTTGTGGGAATATTTGCAGATGCACTTTATTAGTGACTGAATTTGTCTTAGATTTTTAAATTATTACTGTTGTCATTTAATTAGATGTCATTCCAGCAAACTGCAAGCAATGCATTTTTGGGTACTAGTACTTTAGAGCCAGCCGATGGCTATACATTTGCACTTTATTGGTTGTTTATTCCAAGAATGGTTTTAGCTGTAATGTTGACTGCTCTTGTCTTTTTTTTGGAAATGTTTTTATTGTGTAATCATTATGTAATCAAGTATGACATTATGTATATCTTGTACTGTATGTTGTATGGCCTGTCTTTGATAGGCTGACACAATACATAAATAAATAAATAAATAAATAAATAAATAACTAAATGGATATTTCAGATCTCTAATGCTGATCTTTGTTATCATAGGCAAACATGGATCATGCATGTGCTCCTTGACATAGGCCTGTCTCACAGAATATGCCTTATTGGACCCGTAGGAGTGCTTAAAGTGCTACCTTCATAGTAGAAGAAGGCTACAGCTTTCACCAGGACTTAAGCAGCACAAATGTGCTGGTGGCAGCATACTGTGTAGTGATCGGTAGGAATGAGTAGGTCCTTTTCAACCTGTGTCAAAGGAGTGAGGCCCACAGGCTCACTCACTTTTTAAAGTTTTGGTGCTGTGTGCTTAACTCACTTTTTGGCCTACATTAGTTGAATGAGAAGTGCTGCTCAGCGCAGGGGTGATGACTCTGCGCTGAATGTATGTGTACCTGAGAACTGTACAGTGCAGGAATAAGGCAGTGCCATGCAGTGTGTGCATGGTCAGTGCATGTGCTCCGTATGTGTATACATGTGAGGAGTGCAGTACCTGAAGGATGTAGTGTTGTGAAGTGTGTGCATGATGAATGTATGTACTGCGTGTATATGTACCTGCGAGGAGTGCAGTAGATGGAAGGTATACTGTGATGCAGCACACATGTGAACAATACTTGTGCTGGGTTTATGTGTGCCTGCAAGTGGCACAATATAGAAATGCTAATAAAGAAAAAGGACTCCCTGTAACGATAGGGTACTGGGGCAGTGAAGGTACAACTTAAACAGAACACCACCATATAACCCTCCTGCATTTCATTTATATATAAATATCACACTTAAAGGTTCATCTATCATACATGCATTTAGTTACATATAATTTTTCTTTTGTGATATTCATTTTCATTCTCATTTTATATAAACACATGAAATTACTTTACATTAGTAGCATGGTATCAGTTACACTGTTTGCCAAAATATCATATAGTAAGTCTCAAACTATGCGACAGAGACATGCTAAAGCAAACTCTGCAGATCGAGACAATACATGAAAACACATACCTACATTCTCACCTGCAATCAATCACCACACTCCATTGACCACAACCAAACAAACAAGCCCATTCACAACAACCTTACTTCAATAAAAACACACCTGCCTATGATACCTCACAAGTTAACAAATGATAAAAAGAACACAAAAAACAATAATATCAATTAATCAATAATTCTTCGCCAATCTTTTCTTCAATACACTTTGGCCACATAAAATTCCTAAAATGACCTAACAATTATTTCCATGGTTTTTAATGGCTGTAGACAATGTGTATCTCTCAGGTAGTTACAAATTTAATTACTCTATATTCATTAGTTAGGTGGTTATGAATATCTACTGAGCGTATCAGTGGAAATGCCTGTCAGCAGGACAGCCACTTAATGTTGTGTATCAATTTATCACCGAAAGACCTTAAAATATCCATGCTTATTCTGAGGGTGTTACACTGACATCCACAATTCCCTTCTATGATACAAAGGACCCCTATTTCAATATCGTCTCTGAAACCTGATGGAGGTAGGTACCGATCAAACTCGGATGATCAGAAAGCGATGTAGTCTGTTTTCTCGATCCAGTACGTTCCTAGTTACCAATGGTTTTATAATCTTTAACCAGAACCTCCGGTTGCAGCTACATTCTTCAACAGTCACGGACGCCAGGCAATCGTGTTGTCAAAGTTGCCACCAAATCTGATCACATTTCATCCATCCCAAAAGACCTCCACTACCCACTCCCGGCTGCCTGAAACAAAATGACTTTGATCATTCACCATGCCTTGCAAAGAGGCCTCCCAGCTATTGTAAGGACAAACTGGAATATTACGTGTATTTTTCGAGCCCACAACTCACCTGGGAGGTATTTTGGTGCTGAAAGGCAGAAGTGGCGTGGGCAAGCCAGGGCCAAGACTAGTTGAAGAGCTATGCCTTCAGTTATAGTGGATCCTATTTATTTTTAATGGGAATCAGGAGTTTTGCTTAACCTTTTGGCTTGCAGGCCTGTGCCCCAGTCACCTAGTGACTTTCGACCTACTTAGCTTGCTCTGTTTTAGCACATTTATTTAATTATTTTTTCCAAGATGGCTTCTATGTTTATAGTTAGGAAGATGTTTTAGTTTCACATTATCAGTTCCACTCTGTAAAGTCATCACTATCAGCATCAAAGGTAAATGATACACATAGGTATTCACATCATGTACTTTCCCACCTTTGTGTGACAGTAACATAATGTACCTTTTCATGGAATTGTTTATATAATTGCCGCCCTAAGCATGTCTTCTTATCTATTGTTTGGGAACATACCTGCTTCAGGGGTCCCACAAGATCTGTATAAATACATCTCACACTGACAAGATAATCAGAGGGATTCGTACCAGATGCCATCAGTGCTATCTATGCTACACGTTGCCTTGATGCAGACCCAGCCTTTGTGTTCCAAAGAAGTCTGATCTAGAGACCTCATTCCAAGGTAACATGGGTTGGGGGGCTCTTCTCTTGGACATGGTACTGGCAGATTAGGTTTATCACACCTACCTCTGTTTAGGTTAGAGATTAAGTTCATCATGATAGGTTATTAGGGCCTATTTCACATCTCATGTTTTTGCAAGATGGTGGGGGTCCTTGCATTCATGACTCTCGTTTGTACATTTCTGTTTCTTACATTGTTCATTATTATACTCATTGCAGCCCATGCAATTTACAGTAGATTGCAGTCTTGTTAATAAAACCTATTAAAAACATTACTGCATCTCCTTCATTGCCTGTGTCTGACTGAGACATGTTGCTCATGTGAGAAAAGGGTAATCTCCGTTTAACCACGACTCCCCTGAGATGTCGTGCTCTTGAGTCCATGCGTAAAGGCTGCCACAAATCACCTTTTACTGTTTCGATTTTTGGTGAGGTACTCCTTGTGAGCCGGGAGGGTTGGGATGATAGTTGTGACTTGTTGTAGCATTGGCCTATTTACCTACAAACCAAAGTGCTGGGATCCCTAAACCAGCAGTCTTGCCTAGAGCAAGAGTCCAACTACGACAAATTCATGAACTGAGCAGGTGGGTCTGATATGGAGGGGTAGGTTGTTCTGGATTCCGGGAGCGAGATATGAGAAGGCCAGGCCACTGGATATGGTTCTGTGTATGCAGGGGATGTGTGTGAGTAAGAGTCCGGCTGAGTGGTGTCAGGTAGGTATATGGATGTTAATGTAATTGTTAAGGTAGGTGGGGCTGATGCTGTGCAAAGCTTTTTATGTGTGTGTGAGGAGTTTGAAGAGTGCCAGCTTTTGGATGGGGAGCCAGTAAAGGTCTTTGAGGTGTGCAGTGATGTGGGTGCCCACGGGAGGAGGGAGTCTGAGTGTAAGTCTGACAGCTGAATTCTGTATCATCTGGAAACTTCTGATCAGTTGAGCGATGATTCTTATGCAGAGCGTGTTGCCTCCAACTTGCATTTGAAAATCTTTTTAAGCATCTGGAGTATGTGGAAACAGGAGGCAGAGACTGCGTTGACTTGGCCCATCATAGCCAGATGGTTGTCAACTATGTCTCACAGGAGGTCTTCAAATCACTAGAAGTAAACATAATATTCTTATTCTAAAAAATGTAAAAATCAATTGTAAGTGGATCAATGTTTCTTGTGCCAAGCAACAAATTTCTGAAACAATCTACCCAGTTCAACAAAGATTCAACCTTACCTTCCTGTCCTTGAGAGAAAACTTAAAAGACACATCTGTTTATAATACATGTCAGTGTCTAGCTTTTCACTTCCTCTTTATCACCCCATCAAGGTTACTTCTACTGTTCACGTTTTAAAAACTATGTGGACTCTATTCACTGTACTTTTACTGCTTAATTTTTCACTTTTCATGGCCAGTACAATAGGCTCTCCTCTGTTGTTCTTGTGATATGCGAAACGCCCCATTGCCCTTGTAGCTAGGCTAGGGCTATACAAATACAATAAACATAAATCTTAAAGTGTATAAAGACACATGATAATTAAATGTAACCTCTGCAACTGGACATTTAGCTTTTTGGATTGTGTGGTCTTGAAACAGGGATCTACCTTTGTTATGCGGTTCCCACTAAAACGAAGCACTGCGTATTAGGGTACAGAACTTCAGCACTTCGTCCCATCAATAGCTGTTGACCCAATTCCTAGCTAGCTCACAGTGCCTTACCTGAACCTCCAACCAAGTCTTGAACTGAGTGTACAGATTACATGTTGAGAAAGGATAACTGAAAACAAGCAGCATGTACAATTTATTCTTGGAATAATATTGTACAAGCATAAAGTGTATAAAATGTAATTGCTAAAAGTGTTTTCAACTAGAAAAGTGTAACATGTAATACTAAGCTAAAATTGAGAACCAACATGGGCCCAAGAAGGCCTTACAACACCTTCACACCACATCCATACAGTGGTTCCTAATTGCTCAATCTTCACTAACATTGAAGAGAAAACTACTGGTGCTCTCTAACCACTTCAGTATTAGCACTCAGAATATTAACCGGGGGATAACAGTCAGTGTCCCCATTGAAGCTGTAAGTGCTCTCTAGAACCTAAAGAAGCTATAGGAAGCCCTAAGAGGGGAGGAGCGAAACAGAGATCAAGGGAGGTGTCTGCACATGCCTGCTGTGTGGGTGGGGGGCACAAGAGGGGGTTCCGGTGAGGAGCATTGAGGGTCAGGGTGGGTGGGCAGGCAGAAACGGAAATGGAAAGGGATGTTCTGTGGTGTACAGTTCTAAGATTTTAGGAGACCCCAATGATTTTTATCCAAAAATGATTACTATCATCACACCTTGTTACATTTATTTATGTTATCCCCTATATCCCCATTCGTTCCCAATTTCAATTTCTCATTCACTACAGATCTCTTCCATGCCATCCTCAGCTGTGTTCCACATAGCTCACTCTTAGCTCTTTAAGACTGCCTTTGGGTGACATAGGCGCTATGAACGCTACCAACAGCATATCATCATATTCCCTGGTTCACTCTCTGTTTCCCTCCTTTCTTCTCTTGCCCCCCTTCGGTTTCCTGCTCCCTCTTCCACTTTTTTGTATCCTCCCTCCTTCTCATCTCTTTCCCTCTTCTGTCTCTACCTTTCACGCTCCACCCCATCCACTGCTATCCTGTGTCTTCTTCCTCTCCCCCATTTTATTCCTCTTTCCTTATCTTCCTCCTTTTTCTGTCCCAGGACTCATTCTCTCGCCTCATTCCTTATCCAGCCCCCTTCGTTTCTACCATGTTAGCCTCTCGAGCCCCTCCTTTTTTTAGTTTTTCTCGCCCCTCCTGTTCCTTCTTACCGTCTCCTCTTCTTCCTGCCCCATCCATCCCTCTCATAAATCTCACCTCACCTTTCCGCTCCTCGGCGCCCCCTTTCTCTCTTCAGAATCCTCCTGCTCTACTCCCCTTAATTCCTGTGGCTGTTCAAGCCGCTAATAAACAACTTTAATCACCACTGAGAACCATGGTACAGGAAAAGCAAACATATTAAGAAGCATCATAATATCGGGCCAAGTAAGGAAAAAAGACCGATCCTTCAATTTAACAAATATGTATTTATTCGTAGCAATAATATTCCACCCTGAAACGTTTCAGCCAAGCATGATGTCTTACACAGAGCTTTGGGAGTGAGGAGGATATAACAGGATACAAAGATCAGCAGGCACGGATGGAGAAACTGCGACATTGCGTGGATAATAGTTGCAAAGACATACACATATCTAGGATAACTACGTTTCCATTGTTTCTACGTATGCAGGCATGCAATAATCACATGTATATTACATTGGGTGCAAATCATTTCTATCCTTTAGGCTGCAAAAGATGCTTGCTCAGTGCAGCTGGTCTCGAACCTTGGCGGGAAGGGGCGCACGAATGCTGAAGCGGGGTATAGATTTCAAATGTATCAAAAAATCTGGGAGGAAGGGTTTGGGTAGGACTGTAGTCTATGGTACGTTGATCTTAGATTCATGGTTGGCGTTTGGTGAGGGAAGAAATCATAATGGGGCTCAGGGACCATGCCATGTAATGGCCTGTATAAAGAACTGCTGTCGGCAGAGATCCAGCCAATCAGGGGATGGTATGATGACGTTCCAACATACTGGTGGTATGGTTTGTGACATCATTGATCGGTACAAAGGAAACTAGAGGGAGTCCGACTAGTAAACTATTGCAGTAGTCAAGCTTGCTAGATTTCTTTGTTCATTTTTTTTGGCACTTTTAACGCCTGCTTTGAGCAGGCGTTAAAAGGAGGCACACCATTGTTTTCAGTGGGCCTCAATGGGCTTTGCAAGATTAGCATCACATTTTTTTAATGCTAATCCTGCAAAGCTCTGAACTAGCATAAAACATTTTGATGCTAGTTCCCCTAACTACCACAATGGTGCGCCATATCTTAGATACGTGCTGTATCACAAGGTGGCGTTAGGAGGTGCTAGGGGTGCAAGAAAAAAGGCGCTGGCACTTTTCTTAAATCAGGCCTGTAGACCATTGGAGAGGGCTGGTGTGATTGGAGAGAATAGGCCCCCTTTTGCTGTGGTGGAGGGGAGAATGTGGTGTAAATTTAATGTGCTAGAGAAACAAAGGGCTGACCTTACCAGATATCATATTCTCAGTCGTAGAGAACATCTCTAATTCCTGAGGGGTTATGTCTGCATATGTGCTCCCCAGTCCTGACAACTACCACTTTTAAAGGGTGGAATTGGTAAAGAAACATTTCAGAGAGAAGGCTATTCAGGTCAGAGCGTCTAAGATGTGGTCCCATTACTAACATGGGTAAGCATGGGACCAACATCCACACCCACCGACCATGCAAATAGTCTAGAAACCTTCCTAGATGACAAGCTCAACACAATGACAGGAGTAAATGCAGTGTGTACCTTGTGCTTCGCATCCTATGCATGCTACGAATGATCTTTAAATGGTTCGCTCAGAACACTAGATGGACCAGTACGCAAGCTTTCATCACCAGCAGGCTGGACTACGACAACACTCTCTACGCTGGAATCTCCAAACAGCTCCAACACAGACTCCAGACCATCCAAAACACTGTTGCAAGACTCATACTTGACATCCCACGAGACACCCACATCACACTGCAGCTCAAGAATGTTTACTGGCTTCCCATTCACAACCACAGCCAATTCAAACTCCTCACGCACATATACAAAGCCCTACACAACACAGGACCAGAATACCTGAACAGCTGCATACACTTAAACCAACCCACAAGATACTCTCTGCCTCACACTCACAAGCACACATTCCCCGCATTCGCAAAAGCAAAACTGGAGGTCAGTCCTTCTCCTACATCACACCTAAGATATGGAGCAACCTCCCTTAACATCTCAGAGCCCCCTTCTCACTTCTTGAGTTCCTCAAGAATCTGAACACCTGGCTCTTCGTATAAGCACCTTGGGGGACCACACCTACACACATGTCCAAGCACCTGGATACCCCATCTGGTGATTAGTGTGTTATGCAAATCAATATAACATAACCTACCACAGATAACACATAACATGTCCTCATAATTAAGGTGGATGGGCTTTACCACACATACATTGCTTCCCATCCATCTAACAAGCACTAGACCTGTTGGAGAGTATGAAATCTACGTGGCGGTTAGAGCAACGGGTAAATGAACATCTGTGGTAAGCATTGCAAGAAACAATGATGCACGCTTAGTCTTTCAAGAATGACTAATTCTCGAAGTCTTTTCCTGACCGTAGTTGTGTGGTATATCTCCAGCAGGGAGTTGTTTTCTGTACTAATTTAGACGGACACTAATGTAACAGTGATGTGACTATTACACTTACTAGTTTCTGTAGTCAAGCCTCTCTGACACTGATTCTCCTAGGAAAAGATTATCTCTTCCTGCTGAGCTCACGCTAATCTACCTTTGAACCACTCTTTCAGTTTCCACTTCTCACACTCCTGCATGCAGGAAGTGATGTTTATTGTCCATAATCTCTTTAACTGTGCTTCCGCTCTTTTCTTCAAGACCCTCAATCCCCGCTTTAATGGAACCTTCCTCCTCGCCTTTTTGGTCTCAACCATCTCCACATTTGTTCAATCCAGCCTTTCGGGGTGTGAAATAGTTGTGATTGATTATCTCCCTAAGGGTGATGGTTGTCTGACAGCCGTCATCGCTCCCAATGATTCAACTCAGTCACTTTGTAAATCTGAGCAATGAATTGGCTTGACACATGCAATTTCATTTTTTTTACTTCACACTCGTGCAGCTTCAGTGTACTGTTAGCCTCGTTCAGTGCCTTGCACAGCTAGTACAATTCATGTATTATGCCCTGTGTGAGTTGAATGGCATAGTTGGTGTTACATTAGCATATTTTCCTGCACAAAGGTGCAACTGGTTGTTTTTCCACATTGCCCATGTCTACACTGGTGGCAGGTGGATGGGTGGTGAAGGCAGACCTAAATGCAGCTATTGTACAGGGAACAAGCGGTGAATGTCTGATGAAAACATAATTCTCTAAAGCTCATTTTCTACACGTTTTCTCCTCTCGCCTACCTCCTCTGCATCATGTTTTCTTCCTTGGCAGCTGGGTTATTATACACCTGTCAGAGGTGGTTTGAATGTGTATTAAAAGCTGGCATGCCTCTCTTCAGATTTTTTTTCAAGCCACAGATTGGCTTCTCTGTGAATCGAAGCAAAAAGTATGGAATGTATAATTTCACCATATGCAGCTAGGTGTATGCTGGGGCACTGGAATGATGTGATTAAGCGTCCGTGGCCTTTATCTACTTCATAATCGGCAGATTTTATATTTATATATCTAAACAAACGTTTTCTCTAGCTCAAACAGATCAAAAGTACATAAAAACTTGGTGACACATGTTCCTGCACACTGGAAGGCCCTTCACAAAGGTTGACTGATCATCTTTCGTTTGCCTGTTTGACTATTAAGTTGGTACTAAAGGCAAAATCTTTCCCAGGCAGTTTTACCATGTGCAAAAATGACAAAATAATATCACAAAATGCGCTGCGTTAGGTTGCATAATTTTCCGTTCCTTGCCACATGATTTAGGCAAACCTGCCACACAATTTTGCACTCTTCTGCCGTATAATTCCACTGGCCTTTGGGTATATGTGACCAAGTGCATGCACTTCAAATATTCTGCATTCTAATTCATCACTCACTACAAGAGCTTCCAACGTATTACATGCATCGCAGGGACTTTGTCATTTTACAAACTACATCCAATGGAGGTGGGCAATCCAACAAGTTAATAGGGGGAGCGAGCCAATTGTATGGCTGGGCTCTAAGAGCCCATGCACAAGCCAAGCCCTGAAAAAAGATGGCATCTAAATCATGCAATCAATATCATATGAAAATATGATAGTCTGTTTAAACATTTTTAATACATTAAATTATTTTTGTACACTGCACAACCTGAACTCACTTATTGGAAGGTACTCTCACATGTGATAACAAAGAAAATGGAGCCTCTATAAAATATCTTTCTAGGATCACACAGTTTGGTCAAGTGGGGAACACAGGACTGGTACCAGGTTTTCTGGTTTCACATTATATAATTCACCCACTAGATGGCTACCTCCTTTTCTCTTTTTTAATACCAAAGTGTTGTAACTGGGTTGTGCATGTAACTATGGGGATGGAATTTGGAAGGCTGGAGATAGAGTGTTGGGGTTTGAAGAGGCAGTTGCTGATGTGGTGGCTGCCCTGCTGGATGTGCGGAACTGTACTAAATAAAAATTACTAAGAAACCTACCTGGAGTGGTGTCTCTTCATATCACAAGACTGATTTTTTTGTTCTTCATTCTTGACGCATGATGATGGATCATGGGTGGCAGACAAAAGCTGCATTAAAACTCGGCTCGTTTTGGGCTTGAGGGTCCAAGAAGACATCGAGCTCAGCCACAGTCAGGCCTCTAACTCGAGCATTAAGGGCCAGATGTACAAAGCATTTTCCTGATTCTCTGAATTTGCCACTGAAAAAATGCTTTTTCTAATGTGCAAAATGCAATTCAGTAACTGGTACTCAAATCTCATTTTGCATTTTGATTCCGTATTTGGAAGGGTGTGTTTAGGGCATTCCTTCCAAATGCTGAATCAGTATATGTATTGCTCTTTTGCGACCAAATTCCAGTTGCAAAACAGTAAAACTTTACCTCCAGTTTGAAGCGTGTGGTAGCCCATTCGCAAAGGAAAAGGGGTCTCGAAGAACTTTGAGAATATTACAAAAATATTCTTTTTTAAAGCAGGCAGTGGTTATACGAACGCACACCTGAGCAGTCCAACAATCCAAATCAAAGCATGCGGTTACTTTAAATCTTGATCACATCTTGAAAATGTAGTAAATGCATTCTTTCCAAATTGTGACGTATCCAAAGAAAACAGCCGACACGTGTTTTGTCATCTAGACTTTTTGAAGGCTGTGGAAGAACTTGTAAAAGAAAGACGATATGCGTAATCAGATGTCATGACAATAGCAGGTATACCTGTCCAATACACGTTTTATAACTAAACAAACATTTCACTAGTTAGTGACAAATGTAAAATTGGTTAAGTGCCTGCAAAAAGAAAAAGTGTGAATACCAGTGTGCATGTGGAGTTAGGGCAAAGATACACATCTATCATAAGAGAGGAGATTATAAACCAAGAGGTGGGAATGAAGAAGAGAAAGATTGAACAAGAGCCAGTTGGCTCGTGTGACAGTATGAGCCATATCCGGCGTGCCAAACTTAGTGGATTGTCAGTTGTCATGCACTAGAAAGTGAAAAACAAGTGATTTATCAGTAAAAATTCTAGAAAAACCCACATGACAGTAAGTAAAATTGTTACTGGTGACTAAGTAAGTCAACAGAGAGGGAGACATACCTTATAATATTGAAAATGGATCCAATCTAGTAGAGAGTATAATAAAGAAATTCCTGACCCTTAAGAGCAGAATGCAAAAGAAGCATATTCATTTCATTCATCTGCCTTGGGATGATGGACATTCTTATCAGAGATGCTATTAGGAAACAGGACAATTTGTTACTAGACATTCAAACCTTAGAAAAGAAAATTTAGGAGATTAATCTCCCTGAAGCAACGGAAAATAACTATAAAATACTAAAGGAGGTTCTCCATAACCATCAACAGTACATCAAAGAGAAAAAATTACGGAAACTAAGAAGGGACGCGAATGATCACCAAAATGGTAGAGTCGTTACCTTTGCATGCAAACTTGACAACATTAAAACAGGTAAGCAAGAAAGCACGCACCATATATCAGAGACTAACCTTCCCTCGGGTGCATCCATTAGTGACACAGATATCTCCAGCATTTCTAGGATAACAAGTAGTAACTCTAATGGTCCAAAGGGTCAACAGAGCACCACCACTCTTAGCAAATCTCCTTTTTTATTAGAATTGAAGAGGTATCTCAGAGCAAGCAAGCAACCTCGCAAGAGGGAAGAACCACACATAAGAAGTTTAGAAGAGGTAAGAGAAAAACCAAAAGGTTTGGAAATGGAACAGGAGGTGGTAATCACGAGATCAACCGCACGCAATCAGAGGAACTAAATGCCTGTGGATTGGAACGGGGGGTCCATGCACATAAATCTCTAATATATAATGATGTCTAATTTTGAACTTGATACACAACAAATAAAAATTCTGAGCAGAGGTTTGGGTCTTGTACCTACTTCTATACCAAGTTTCACAGAATTACACATTAACCTGTAGAAATGTATTCACAAATGTAAACTCCAAAACTTTTTTCAGGGGAAACAAACAGCTTCCATGACTCACCCTCATCTTAACGTTATACCTAGTAATATGGCTATCACGGACATAACAGATATCCAAACTCTTCTCTCTATTGAACATACTTCAGATTTTTCTCAGTCACTTACGGACATCTTATTGAATCTAAATATAGATTCTAATTTGAGTTTTGATAGTGGACTGACGACATCTTCCAAATTCACACCGGTTTTACCACCGGTCAATGTTATTGACATTTTTTTTTATAAACGAGTGACTTCAGATCTCCACAAACTGGATGATATCTACACTATGGGTGAAGAACCATAGAACACAACATCACTAGAGAGTAAAGAAAAGCAATTAAAATACTATCTGAAGCACATGACATTATTATCAAAGAAGCAGACATTTGGAAACATAGTTGTGATGAACAGAGAGGATTATATCAAAGAGTTTGACAGACAACTCACAGACACTACAGCATACTGTAGATTTACCTCTAATCCCTTAAAAGAAGTCAATGAGGTAATAGAGAAAAAGCTCAGTCACTGTAAGGACCAATGTCTCATTAGTGATATGGATATCGCTACATGTATAATCCCTCGCCTCTATCACCATGTATCTACATTCTTCCTAAGATACACAAGACAGATTCTTTCCCACCAGGCAGGCTCATTATCTTGGGGATAGACTCATCCACTGAAAAACTATTTGAGAACATAGACCTCTTTTTTACAACCATTTGTCGATAACCTACCTTCATACATTAGAGACATGAGGGATTTACTATGCAAGATTCGTGACTTTGACTGGACAAATGGACACTCTTTTGTTACTATAGATGTCAGATCTCTATACACCAGTATTACCAGTGATAAGGGCATGACAGCTATTCAACGTTTCTTAGATAAAAGAGATGCAACCTTGTTAGAACATACAAACATGTTACTTGACCTCATAGAAACAGTTTTGGACAAGAATGTCTTCATACACAATGGCACCTGGTACCAACAATTACAGGGTGTTACCATGGGAGCAACATTTTCACCATCTTTTGCCAATCTATACATGCTTTTTTTTAAAAGTATACACCTTTGGCAGAATTGTTCACCTAAACTCATCGAACATGTCCTGTATTGGGGCAGGTATATAGATGATATAATTCTCTTTTGGTCTGGAGATTCAGACTCCCCTTACTGTTTCACCCAACATCTGAATATTAACCCTTTTAATTTGAAATTTTCAATCAAACAGAGTACACAACAAGTCGACTTTTTGGACATTACCTTATTTACCAATGGTAACTACATATGTTCTAAATTGTATCGTAAACCTACGGCCAGTAATTCCATACTACACGCAAAAAGCTATCACCCTCATTCACAAATCAAGGCCATTCCCTATGGAGAAGCCACCCATATCCACCATAACTGTAGTATGGAGTGTGATTTCACAAGTGAACTACACTGTATGGAAGAACGGTTCTTGACTCTAGGTTATCCTAAGAACCTTATCACTGAAACCAGCAAGAGAATACAAAAAACAAATAGGGATACACTGCTCACCACACATAATAAGAAGAAATACAGTAAACAGAGGAAACTATCTCTCATCACTCCGTACAGTTCTCTCAGCCAGACATTTATAGAATCCTACACAAACACTGGAATTTTCTCCTAGAAGATAACACCCTAAAAGAGGGCATTACTGCCAAACCAAGTTTCACACACAGTAGAGGACGCACACTATGTGATCAATTGTGCCATAGTTTCTTAATGCCTGACACCAACAAAACCTGGCTACCTGAACCTCCTTGGGGCTCCTACAAGGGTGGGAACTGTAATATATGCCAGTATGTTAAGGACACGATCGATACTTTTTAATACAATACTAAAAAAATATATAAGATACTAAATTTATAAATTGTAACACTAGATACGTGGTCCATTGTCTAATTTGTGTATGCAATCACATTTATGTGGGCATTACCATTAGGCTCTTAAAAGAAAGGATTCAAGGTCATATTCCTTTTAGTCCGTTTTCTATTACTTTGCAAGCTGCGCACCCATTTATAGTTACATGTGCATGTTGGCGTCTTCTGTACCACTATTGCACAACTCAGTAACAGCACAATAGCTGAGTGTACGGGTACTTCTACAATCGTGGGAATATAAGGTTTAATGGCATTTCTCTTGAGTGTTTGTCCACATATTTTGGACTTTAGTAGATAACGACATAGATTTTCGATAGTTTTTTTTCTGGCATGTTTTGTTTCTTCCCCATAATTTCGCCCTGACTGGTGGTGATCATTAGATACGATCATCTCATATAACGAGTCTAAAAAAATTTCTGACATGCCTGCCCACACGCCATAGCGGAGGGGCATTTATAGGCACTTTAGGATCTGTACATGGTTAACTGCAACTGGTACAATCCTGGCATTACACGTTACCACTAAATGACATGTTTTCTTTAGGTAATGGCGTTTCCAATATCCTTTCCTCACGTTGCTGGACTCGCCTTTTGGTTTATGCTAAAGATTGACTGTAGACTTTTTTGCCATGTTTCAACTTGGTTTAATTATTGGGTTTCCCTTAAAGTTTTTCTAATATAGCTAAAGAAACTACCATATTATCGCCCTGTTACAGCAACCTAATAACTATTATACAACATACTATAAGGGCCTTATAAAGGTTGGGACCTTCACTCAAGTACTGTGGGTATATAATTTTTAGTCTTCACTAAACACAATCTATACACAAATAGTTCATGACAACGCTATCTATGTGCTAAACAGCACTATTTTTTACAGGCTTATCATGGCCATTTACTTCTGAATACCTGAACTCATTCTAATATATGGCTTTCAGTCCATGATAGGTAAGGTTGTCCTTTCTATTTTGTACACATGGGGGTAATATTTTAATTTATTTTATGCCTTTTACTGATTTCTTAATTTCCATCAGCAAATTTGTTTGCAAGATGACCGCCACAGTGGCTAATTTTTGTTTTATCGCTTGGTTTGGTGCAATTAACGCCATATTAATGGGAGTGCAATTTTCTGAATTAAGGATAATTTCCTCACCCTTATTATTTATTCTTATGGGCATCACCAACCCTTTGCCCACAATTTTACAATGTGAATTAGCAATAATTACAAGTAAATTTAATCTTTAACAGTTCTAGGTATTATCAGACTTCTCCATTTACTTGGTCGAATTAGGTGTTTTCCATTTTACGATAGCCCCTTCCAGGGCAGATGGATAACATTAATATGGTTCTCTTGCCTTCTCCTTTTAAGGGTCAGGAATTTCTATACTATATCCTCTACTAGATTGGATCCATTTTCAATATTACAATGTATGTCTCCCTCTTTGTATGACTTAATTAGTCACCAGTAACAATTTTACTTACTGTCACGTGGGTTTTTTCTAGAATTTTTACTGATAAATCACTTGTTTTGACTTTTTAGTGCGTGACAGCTGACAATCCACTAAGTTTGGACGCCGGATATGGCTCATAATTTTACACAAGCCAACTGGCTCTTGTTCGGCCTTTCTCTTCTTTGTTCCCACCTCTTTGTTTATAATCTCCTTTCTCATGATAGGTGTGTATCTTGGCCCTAACTCCACGTACACACTGGTAGACACACTTTTTCTTTTTACAGGCACCTAACCAATTTTGCATTTGTCACAAACTAGTGAAACATTTGCTTTGTTTTAAAAAGTTTATTGGATGGGTATCCCTGCTATTGTCATGACATCTGACACAACACCAACTTCCACCACAAAATCAAGACCATCTATGACAGCTTCAATGAGGACAACCTACATGCAGAACCCCCTCCACCGAATCCCGACACCTACAAACCAGCAATCCCCAAGTGGACTCCCCTCACCACAGAAAATACACTGAAGACAATGAAGTCCATACACTCCAGAGCCCCCATGGACCCATGCCCTCACCACATCTTCAGCAGAGCCACTAACACCATCGCCTCCAAACTCCACCTCACCATCAACTGCTCCCTAGCTGCCACCACCTTCCCTGACAACTGGAAACATGCAGAAATCAATCCCCTCCTCAAGAAACCCTCGGCAGACACCACCAACCTCAAGAATTTCAGGCCCATCTCCCTGCTCCCATTTCCAGTGAAAGTCATCGGAAAAGCTATCAACAGCCACCTTTATCGAAGACCACAACATCCTCAAAGCCTCCCAAACTGGATTCAGAAAAAAACATAGCACCGAAACAGCCCTCCTGGCCGCATCAGACGACATCTGCTTCCTGCTGGACAAGGAAGAGACGGCAGCAATCATCCTGCTGGACCTCTCGGCGGCCATCAACATGTTCTCCCTCCAGACCTTGATACGCAGACTTCAAAAAGCCAGCATCAGAGACAAGGCCTTCGACTGGATCCTTTCCTTCCTCTCAGGCAGAACCCAACAAGTGAGACTCGCCCCTTTCCTCTCGGACCCCACACCCCCCACCTGTGGAGTTCCCCAGGGATCCTTCTTCAGCCCTACGCTGTTTAACGTCTACATGGCACCGCTGGCCACCATCGTCAGAGAAGCTACGGAATCAACATCGTCTCCTATGTCGATGACCCCCAACTCATCCTCTCCCTATCCAACGAACCCAACACAGCCAGACACAACTTCTGCAAAGTCATGGGAGTAGTCACCAACTGGATGAAAAACAGCTGCCTTCAACTCATATTGAACAAGACAGAAGTACTCATCATGGGCCCTCAACCCGACGTGTGGAACGATTCCTGGTGGCCACCCACCCTCGGAAACCTGCCCACCCCCACAAACCAAGCCCGCAACCCTGGGATCATCCTGGACTCCAAACTCAACATGGACCAGATCAACTCAATCGCTTCCACCTGTTTCCACATCTTCCGCCTCCTACACAAGATCTTCAAATGGATCCCTTTGAACACAGAAAGACCGTCACACACGCCCTCATTACCAGCAAACTGGACTACGGAAACGCGCTCTACGCTAGGATCAACAAGAAACTCACCCTGAAACTACAGAACATCCAGAATGCTGCCGCCAGACTGGTCCTAGACCTGCCCCGACACTGCCATATCTCTCAACACCTGCGCACACTACACTGGCTCCACATAGAAAAAAGAATCACCTTCAAGCTCCTCACCCACGCACACAGAGCCCTCCACAACACTGGACCAGCCTACATGAACAGGTGACTCAGCTTTCACGGACCAATGTTCAGCCCAGCTCTCTATCGCTGAAGTACCCCGCATCAAGAAAACAAGAACAGGGGAACGCTCCTTCTTCCACCTCGCAGCTACCGCCTGGAACGCCCTTCCGCTCTACATCAGACAGACCATCCCTCTCCTCAACTTCACTAAGGAGCTGAAGACATGGCTTTTTGAAGAACCACCTCACTGTTGACTCTACACACCCCTCCCTCAGCACCTTGAGACCCTTTTGGGTGAATAGTTGCGCTATACAAACACTGATTGATTGATTGATTGAACTGATTACGCATATCGTCTTTCTTTTACAAATACTTCCACAGCCCTGACAAAGTCTATATGACGAAACACATGTTGGCTGTTTTCTGTGAATATGTCACAATTTGGAAAGAATACATTTACTGCATTTTCAAGATGTGATCAAGACTCTCATTAAAGTAACCGCATGCCTTGATTTGGATTGTTGGACTGCTCAGGTGTGCCCTGGTAACTCTTGTCATTTATCGAAGTTGATTGATTCCCAGTCAACATACCTTACACCCTTTGTGGTTCGGTGTAACCTACCAGTGAGGCACCCATGAGACTTTTCTTACTGGACTCTAGACTTCTCTTATCCCGTGATACTAAATGGTCATATCGGATGTGCAAACTGGATAGCATAACAACCTCGTTGAATTTTGCACATTAGTGGTTCTACGAACCACTGGCTACTCTTAAAGCATGAAACTGCAAAGTTTTGTATTTTGTCTTTCTAAATGCAAACCATTTTTCTTTAAGGAAAATGGGCCACATCCAAAAAATATTGCTTTATTAAAAAGTAATCACAGACATGGTGGTCTCCTGACCTCAGGAAGCCACCATCCCTGTGATGGCTGGGATTCCTAATAGGTGGCAAATTGCACCCTACCTCATTAATATGCACCTACTAATGAAAAAAGTTTCATACATTAGGGAAACCAAATTCCTAATTGTGATCGCAATTAGGAATTCGGTATTGCTAATGTTAGCATATCTGGCCCTTAGTGGCTTGCCCACCTCTAGTATCCAACTGTAAGCACTGCATAAATCATTCCCAGGCAGATCAACTTTAGAAAGGCGAGAGGATCTGGCACTAGAGCTAGAACTGCTGATCTTAGAACTGGGGAACCAGGCTCGATCACTGGCGTGGGCTCAACACCCTGTGATTCTGGGTTACTCACCTAGTCTCCCCATGCCTGAAAAACACATAAATGTGTGATGTAACTAGTGCTCAAGTAAAGTAAATCCATCAGGGTGAGTTTGACCTTTATAAAACTTCCCAAAAAAAAATATATAAAATGTTTTTTATTGTGTGAAGAGAAAGTATGGGCATTAAAGGGGTGGGGTCTTGTGCAGGGACAGGGCTTTAAGCCCATTACAACACGGGTATCAATGAAGTGGTTGGCAAGGATCTTAGAAAGGGATGGACCTTACACCCCGACACTGTCCTACCTTCTGTAAAAAAAAAATACAGATTTCCTGGGAATGGAGGTTTTAAAAACCCGAATGGACGTTGTCTGATCAGAGCCCACATACACTTAGGCGCAGATTTACAAGCCCCTAGCGCTGCCTTAACGCCGCCTTAGCATCATTTTTATGGCGCTAAGGAAGTGTTAAGGTAGCATTCCCCC
Source organism: Pleurodeles waltl (assembly GCF_031143425.1). Taxonomy (NCBI): domain Eukaryota; kingdom Metazoa; phylum Chordata; class Amphibia; order Caudata; family Salamandridae; genus Pleurodeles; species Pleurodeles waltl. The sequence goes on from NC_090445.1 coordinate 338,956,675, forward strand.
ACGCCATATTTACAAAGTGGCGCAATGCATGCATTGTGCCACCTTGCAACCCCTTGTGATACACTATGCCTGCACTAGGTATAATGTATGCAAGGGGGGTGTTCCCAGCCAGGGAGGCCCAAAAAAATGGCACAGTGAAATTTACAAGATTTCACTGCACCATTTTTTCTGTCATTTTTAAAGCCTGCTCATGGCAGTCGTTAAAATGACGCACCCATAATTATATATGGGCCTCCCTGTGCTTTGCTGCACTAGCGTCAACATTTTTGATGCTGAGGCAGCAAAACACCACAACAGTGTAACATATTTTGACGCTGTGATGCGAACGACCGCCATGGTTCGTCGTATTGAAAATATGGTACAACCATGTTGTCATTAGGGGGAAAAGGGAATGCAAGAAAGTGGCGCATCGGGACAGCCGTTCCACTTTCTTGTAAATCTGCCCTTCATTTGGAAACCGACTCTCTTTAGGGGTTTCCAGATTACCGTATGCACTACCTGCCATTTATTTCATTACAGATTGTAATGAACATACTCCCTCAAAGTCAAACTCTGCAATCACTGCAAGAATTCTACCCTACTTCAAACCCTCTAGTAACCCTTCTATCATTCTCGCACACAGTGAAATCACTGCAAGTACGCCGCAGAAGTTCCAATGAAACGATGGAGAAAGGGAGTGAGTGCAAAGGCGCTGCCCAGCTCTGATGATGATGGCGCTTCTGCATGATGAGGGATCCCCGGGCGCTGCAGGCTGCATCTCCTTGTCACTCAGCCTTGGGCGGTTCAAAGGGCCTCTATTCTTTCCAAGCAATGAGAGGTGACCTCTGCGAACCTTATTAGCTGCACCTGCTAGCAGACAATGGCTCGAGCTCCTGGCCTGTACTGCTGGGCCCGCGCAGACGTTGCCTGGAATACTGAGGGGTTTACTCCAACCAGGGGTTTAGTATTGTTGCTAAGGGGTGGAGAACTACGTCTGTTAATAAAATGGGACCGCTGACTGTATTTTAAGGTTTCTTGTGGCACCTTAGAATTTTTCCCTTCTTTTCACAAGATTCCATTTACAGTGACCTCCAGTCCTTGCAAAAAGAGGAGCAAAGTAACAATTCACGATCAACTTACTTCAGTGCACACTACAGTCATGTGATCTTTGCCAAGAGTGCAACATGGAAGCAGTAGCATGCGCAACGAGCCCTTACCCCCTCATCGAGCCCTCCTTGTCCCAGTCTAAACTATGAGGATCTTACAAGCAAAAAACTTGTGCCACTATTTGAATGCAGAAGAACTTTATTCCGTTCAATATGTACTTAATTCTTGAAGAAGTAACAGCAGGACCAAAATTCTCATGCATTGAGCCAGACAAATCAAGTCGATAATGTTTAATAAAAATGTGAGAAGAGGACCAGGTAGCCGTCCTACAGACTCCTATAAGGGGACAACCCCGCTTCTGCCCAACAGCTTGAGACCGCCCTGGTTCAGCCGCATTGAATGATTGAATGTTACCCGGAAGAGATTTTATGTCAAAGCATGGAGGCCAATATTATGCATTTCCTTTACTGACCCTCATGCACAGCAGCAACAAGAAATTTAGAACCAGAGTAGAACAAATAAACATTCTGGAACTCTTGAAACATGCATAAAGTCCAGGAACCTTAAGCCTTCTTCCTTCCTTAGTTGCTGCTCATACACAAATAAGTACTTTCCTAACATTCTGCTTTTTTAAGAGAGAGTATGAGAAACAGGGGTGGCCCCTCCGTTCTGTCGGCAGCGCGTCTTCCCACTGTTGAAAGGCAGCAGAAAGCAGAAAAATAATATGATAATATAATTATTTTATTATGATTTTAATTTTCCACTTAGCCAGTCCGCTGAGTCTAGGGTGGGGTGGGGCCATCTTCTGCATCAGGAGCAGGGAGGAGGAGTCAAACCGACAGGCACACTTAGAACTCTCCCCCGAGCTGTGTTGCACAACCGGGCAGAAAACAAGTGCAGGATCCAGGTCCCTAACTGATTGGCATTTCAGCCCACTCAGGCCAATCCTGGTGCTTCTCTCATGCTGGCTAACAGCATGAGAGAAGTTTCTGGATTGAGTTGGGAGGGGAGCAAGCAGAGAAGCACCAAGGCGGCGGGAGCAGAGGAACACGGAAGCAGGCCAGCAGCAGCAGGTAACTCTTTTTTTTTTATTATTCCCTCATCCCACCCGCTCCGTGCGCCCACCAAGCCTTACTGGAAGCAGCCTCCACTGATGAGAAAGTGTATTTGATAACAAGGTTACTTTTAGAAATGTTGTGTATTAGACATGTGAGGTTGAGCTGTCTTTAATTTAAGAACATTTAAAGACATTTTTTAGACCATATTTATTTAGAGTAGTAATCGTTTGATCAGAGGTAAGATTGTGGAAACAGTGTGTGGAACAACATGTTTTTTTTAGAAAAAGTTAAATTGGTAACAGTTTTTTTTATAGTTTGTGGAAGTAAAGGGCAGTAGTGGGCAGCGTTTGCGGGTCTGTTTCAATCTTGGGAGGAGATCAGCATGGCACATTCATGTTGATGAACTCGAGGGCCCGTATAAAATGTAAGTTTTCTGAGAACACTCTATGCAGAAAATATTAAGGTGTACGGGAGTATTTTATCTTTAGAAATCTGTTGGCGGTTGCAGATTTTAAATGGTATATTCACATGCGTGATTGGTGATACGTTTGAAGGATGCACAGTTAGAACACTGACAAGACAAGCAGCACGAGGGCCGCTCACCCTGATTAGTGCAGCAATGTTCTCACTAAGGAGCGAGAGCTGCTAAAATCCTCTGGCTCGAGTCACCGCTGTGTGCGACTCGTGCATCGTTAAGTCTACAATTTTATGGCAAGAACGGAGGCTCATATTATGCTTCTCTAACTTGCTTTAATTTCAACAGCAGCAGTCAAAACAACTACAACTCCCAACAGGCTTAGAACCACAAAGCCAATGGGAGCGAAAAAACGTAATAACAGATGCACCAATCATAATCCTGACAGTCAACATACGTCTCACTTGACTGCGACCAGCCCTCTTTCTTGCTGCTCGCGGTCAAGATAAGTCACGTTAATTTTCACTGTATACAGTTTTATACTTAAGACATGTTTTACTGTACCTTTTGTTCATTGGTCTTAAATGGTTTATAATTCTGTTGCTATCGGTGCTGTAAATTCGGCCGTTTCACTGCGCACAACGCGCGAGGCTTTATTCCGGTCCTAGGCCCGGTTTGACACGACGCGCTCGAGCGCGTCCGAGGCAGTGTTCTGCCCCAACGTTCTATCGCACACGCTCTTCACTTCAAGAGCGTCCGCTTTCCAGCGCGGTTCGGCCGTTCTTTGTTGACGCTCCAGGATATTTTTCCTTCGCGTCTCCAGTGCCGGCTTGCCTTTCTTCGTGCCGGACCTCGTCAGTGAACTGGGGAGTTCCCAGTTTTCTCTCTCCTCTTGGGTTTCTGGCTGGGCCACGCCTTTTGGGCGTGTGCTATCCTCCCCCTCAGCTCTGTTCAGTTTTAACCCTTGTTATTCTGTTTTTTTCTGGGTATTATGGAAGGGCAACCTCCTTTTTCCGAATTTTCATCTAGTAATGATATGGGAGCCTTTATTAATGAGGCTGTGACTAAGGCTGTATCAGCCTCCATGAGTAAAATGTCAAAAAATGTTGAAACATCAGTACAAAATATGGTTTTCCAATCCTTTTTGGCCCAGTCTGCGGGGGATAGCAGAAAGAGAAAAAATAAGGATTTGGTAAAACGAACAGATGGCGCTTTGGTTGGTGAAGTCTCTTCACCCCAGACTGAGGATGATATGCCTCCCAGGCCTCCTTCAAAGGAGGGGAATATGGCTAACGCTTCCGGAAAGCGTAAGTCTAGAGTAAAGAATACTGTGCCAGCGCCAAAACAAGTGGTAATCACTCATATTTCTGATACTGATGATGACATCGGGGATATTGATGAGGACGATGATGATTCGGATGTATGGGGCTCGTTCTCGCAAGTTTCTTCCCCTAAAAAGCCTAAACTCGAGATTTCTACTCCTTTTTCTGCAAAAAATATTTTAGACTCTAAAGGTAACCCCATGTTCGATCCCTCTTATCTCCACCATCCTAATTCTACTGAATGGTCCCCTGCGGATCATGTTGGACAATATATAGCTTCCAGGTTAAGGCTTCCCCTGGATAAACAGACGAGAGCTAAGCTAAGGTCGGAATGTCCCAGACCCTCTCTTCCTTCCAATATCACTACCACTCCAGTGATTGACGAATCTCTTTTGACGTTCTTTTCAAAATTTGGCAAGGACCCCCGTAAAGGGGTAGATAAAGCCTGGTCGAACTGCCAGGATAAACTCCTGGATTTGGTGGGGCCTCTGGCCCGTATTTTGGATCTGGCAGAATCAGCCAAAATAGACAATGTGGATATTGACCCTTCAGAACTCTCCCTCTGGACTCAGAGAGCTTTCTGTTTATTGGGTACCGCGAACGCCGCCATCACACATGAAAGAAGAAAGGGATTGCTACTTAAGTTATATCCCAAACTCTCTAATTTGGCATCCAGGGATCCTGGAGTTAAGGTTGAAGGCCATCTCTTCGGAGATTCTTTTATCAAGGATTTAGGGAAGTTTGTGGCAACTTTTTCCTCTATCGATAAAGCTCAGCAGAATATTAAAAAAGTTTTTAATCAACGGGTTTTCACCAGGGCCGGTACAGGCAGGAGCTGCTCTACCGGCCGGTTCTCTCATCCGCAAGGATTCAGAGGCTCCTCTTTTGCGTATTCCAACTACGGATACCAATCCTACAAGCCCCAGTTCTACCCTCAGAGAGGCAGAGGCTACAGAGGCCGTGGACAACGGGGATTCAGATCCACCAAGACTCAAGGTAAGCCTTTCCTCTGGTCCTCCTCCAGTCGGGGGCAGACTCAGTTTTTTCCTTCAAAAATGGCGCTCTTTAACTTCCGATCCATGGGTTTTAAATGCTATTCAAGGATACCAAATAGAATTTTATGCGCAACCTCTCCAGGTTTATTTCCCTCCTCAGCCAATCTTCTCGACGGAAATGTCTCTTCTTATTTCAGAAGAGGTAAAGTCTCTCCTTTCCAAAAACGCCATCCAAATCTCAACTCTAGATCCCTCTGGTTTCCTCAGTTCGTTATTCCTAGTCCAGAAGAAAAACAAAAAATTCAGGCCGGTCATAAATTTTAAGTATTTCAATCAGTTTGTCGTCTACTGACATTTCAAGATGGAGACAATTCTTCATTTAAGGGATATCCTCCTCCCGCTCGACTTCATGGTCCGATTAGATCTGCGAGACGCATACCTCACAGTTCCCATTCACAAAGGTCACCGCAAATACCTTCAGTTTCAGTGGCTCGGCCTGACATACCAGTTCTCTTCCCTACCGTTCGGTCTGTCGTCAGCTCCCTGGTGCTTCACAAAGCTGATGAAACCAGTAACGACACATCTCAGATCGTTGGGCGTCGGACTGCTCATTTATCTCGACGATATTCTTATCCTTCATCAGATTCGCGAGACGCTTCTTTCTCACCTAGAATTAACTTGTTCTCTTCTCTCCCAACTTGGTTTCCTAGTGAACGAGGAGAAATCAAGCATGATTCCTTCCCAAAGAATTCAATTTCTGGGTTTCGAAATAGATTCCTCTTCCTCTACTCTTCATCTTCCTCTTCAAAAAGTGAACTCCATCAAGTCAGAAATTCGTACAACGCTTCGGAAATCCCAGATTTCCCTAAGATCTCTAGCCAGAGTAGTGGGCCTCTTGTCCTCTTCGATCCAAGCCATATTTCCCGGCCCTTTACATTATCGGGCTCTTCAAAGACTGAAAATCCGTCATCTCAGGAACGGCCTAGCCTATTCAGACAGGGTCTTTATGGATCAGGAATCCCGCCTCGAACTCCAATGGTGGATAGACCATTTAGATGCCTGGAATGGCAGAACCATCTTTCCATCAGCCCCAGATCTTGTGTTAGAATCCGATGCAAGCCTGACGGGCTGGGGCGCTCGCTGTGGACCAATCTCGACTGGAGGTACATGGTCGTTACGGGAGTCAAGATTGCACATCAACTATTTAGAGATACTTGCAGGTTCCTTTGCAATAAAGAGCCTGGCAAAAGGCAGGGTTCAGTGTACCATCCTCCTCCGTATGGACAATGTTTCGGCTGTCCGATACATAAACCATCTAGGAGGAACCAGATCGAAGTTGCTGGCAGACTTGGTAAAAAGCCTGTGGGAGTATTGTTTGAGCAACCAGATTTCGCTCACGGCGGAATACCTTCCCGGCTCCCTCAATCAGACAGCGGACTGGCATTCCCGCTTCCTCAGGGACTACAGCGACTGGAAACTTCACCCCTCAATTTTTCAATCTATCATCCACAAGTGGGGTCCCGTTCATATAGACCTGTTTGCCTCCCGCCTCAACGCCCAGCTTCCTCTCTTCTTCAGCTGGCGTCCGGATCCGGCAGCGTTGGCTTCAGATGCGTTCCTTCAGGATTGGTCCCTATCGACCAATTATGCCTTTCCTCCTTTTATTATGATTACCAGAGTCCTGGCCCATGTCAGGCGCCAGAGGGCAGCGCTGGTTCTCGTAGTACCCTTTTGGCAATCCCAGATTTGGTTTCCCCCCCTTCTGGAATTGGCGATCGATTCCCCCTTTTTACTACCCTCTTTTCCATCCCTCCTGCTAGATCCCTTGGGGAATCCCCATCCCTTGGTGCTCAGCAATACACTTACCCTATCAGCGTGGAAGGTATCAGGCATACCTCATCTACCATTCCAATTTCGGAAGAAGCTACTGACCTCATCAACAAGGCCTGGGCCCCCGGTACCAGGAAAGCATATTCTTCCGCCTGGTCACTTTGGTCTAGCTGGTGTATGGGAAGGGACCTCAATCCCCTTTCAGCAGATATACATTATGTAATTAATTTTCTAGCGGCGCAAGCTAGCGCAGGTAAGTCCTTTAGAACAATTAATTTATATAGGTCTGCTATTTCCATGCGCCACGTACAGGTCAATGGCAAACCGGTAGGAGAACACCCTCTTCTCTGTCGCCTGTTGAAGGGAGTAAGATTTTCAGTCCCTCCGTTACCTAAATATTCAAAGTTATGGGATGTCAATCTGGTTTTGAATTTGTTCCTGTCTTGGCAGGACAATGCTGATTTGTCTTTGAAAATGCTTTCAGCAAAACTTACTATGTTGCTTTGCTTAGTCTCTATTAAGCGCTTATCTGATGTTAGAGCACTGGACGTTACCTCTAGACAATTTGCCCCCACAGGGGTACTATTTTACATTAATAAACGCACAAAAACCAATTTACGTACAGTTTTTTATCCATATTTTCCAGATCAACCTAAGCTCTGTGTGGGACAATGTCTCAAATGTTATGAAGAACGGACAGCCAATCTCAGAAAGTCCTCGGTTTCCCAACTACTAATCTCTTTCCAAAAACCACATAATCCAGTGTCCGCTGCGACTCTAGCTAGATGGGTTCGTTGGGTTATGTCCCTGGCGGGTATAGATACTTCCATATTTGGGGCTCACTCAGTTAGGGGTGCTATGGCTTCCAAAGCCTTCTGGGTTGGATCCAGGCTAGAGGACATTCTGAGATCGGCTGATTGGTCCAATGATAATGTATTTAGGACGTTTTATTGTAAACCAGTACACACGGCTACTTCAATAGTGATTAATATGCTTTAAAATAGCATAATATGAGCCTCCGTTCTTGCCATAAAATGTAGATTTTCCTAGTACATTATGACGGAAAGTCTTAATTTTATTAAAGATACGGAGGCGAGTATTATCCCGCCTCAACAAGCTGATTTCCTGATTTGTCTTGTTTCTTCCCTCCCTTGCAGCTACTTCCACTCCAGCTCAAGCCTCTACCTGATCAACGGAGGTATTCGTCGGATGCCATCACACCGACTGGATGTCCAGTTTCTTTCCGAAGCATCCCTTCTTCTCCTCTCCAGATTCCTGCCTCAATATGGTTTTGCCTAGCATTGATCCAGGACTTTTGTTCTCTGACTTTAGCAATTGCTATAATTTTTGCCATTTTTCCATTGTTTTCTCGTAACTCCTAGCCTTCTCGCATCAAGAAAGAGGGCTGGTCGCAGTCAAGTGTGACGTATGTTGACTGTCAGGATTATGATTGGTGCATCTGTTATTACGTTTTTTCGCTCCCATTGTCTTTGTGGTTCTAAGCCTGTTGGGAGTTGTAGTTGTTTTGACTGCTGCTGTTGAAATTAAAGCAAGTTAGAGAAGCATAATACTCGCCTCCGTATCTTTAATAAAATTAAGACTTTCCGTCATAATGTACTAGGAAAATCTACATTGTTTGTCACATTGAGGCTGCCATGCACATATGCATACGGCGGCCATTTTGTTCAATCGCTCAAATAGAAGTTTAAATGTGCTGGCACGAGATACCATATTTTGGTATTAAAACCATTATTTTTTATACAGTAGTTGCTTTACAACGCAATCAGCTGTTTAGTAGTGTGATGAGGAGGTGATGGTTACGGGGTCCAAAGGGCTATTTGCCTAGTGGGTAATGCTAATGCAGCTTTGTACACGGAACAGAGAAAAAGGTTATTAATTAAAATTGATCATAAATTGGCAGAGTTGTCTAGTAAAGAATTTGGAATTGAATGCAATGGAATGATTTTTGGAGACAAATTTATGAGAGACATGTCCGAATATGAGGAGACATTAAGGGCCAGATGTAGGAAACAGTTTGCACGTCGCAAACAGCGAATTTCGCTGTTTGCAATGTACAAACTGCACTTTGCAATGCACAAAACCCGTTTTGTGATTCAGTAACCCGGTTACCGAATCGCAAAACAGGTTTGCGTGTCGCAATTAGGAAGGGTAGCCCCCTACCTAATTGCGAGTCGCAGTGCAATGCCAGATTGCTTTGTGAACGCGGTTGCAAACCAATTGCAGTTTGCACCCATTTGAAATGGGTGGTAGCCCATTCACAAAAGAGAAGGGGTCCCCATGGGACCCCTTCCCCTTTGTGAATGGAACTGCAAACATTTTTTCAGAGCAGTTATTAAAAAGCAGCCCAGACATGGTGGTCTGCTGTCCGCAGGAGGCCACCATCCCTGTGAATGCCGCCACTCGCAAGGGGGTCGCAAATTGCGACCCACCTCATGAATATTAATGAGGTGGGCTTTTGCGACCCCCTTGCGAGTCGCAGATGGTGTCAGGGACACCATCCTACATTCCAATTTGTGACTCGCAAATTGCGAGTCGCTCTTACTTGCAATTTGCAAGTCGCAAATTGGAATCTACCTACATCTGGCCCTTAATTCTTCACAGAAAGTACAGAAAGACATAAAGATTTTTGGCAGGGCCGGGCAAATGAGGGGTCGTGTCCTTGGCCATGGACAAGGCATTACTCGTGGGTCATTCACACAAGGTTTAAGACCCTATAGTTATGGGTATAAGCAGAATGGATTTTATCCACAAAGATAAAGGTAAAGATCAAGAGGAGGCTGAAGTGAAAAGAGAAGAAGATGAACAGGTATGTTTAGAATAAGTCCCTTTGTATATCTATGTACGACTGGGTGGCAGACTAGCACAGTTTGAATCATGATGGAAGGAGATTACAAACGACTCCTGGGTGTTAGCAAACACATCAACATAGTTACTTTCAATGCTAAATCTCTCAAACTGAGTTTACCATTACAATCCCAACTCTCTAGAAATTTCAGAACTTTTGCTACATCCCAAAGGGAGTTATACCTAGACCAAAGTCTGTATCTGAAAACCTAAAAAGTTCATCTTAATAAACAGGACTTCTCCCTCTATATTACAATACCCAAATCCTCTAGAATCAGCACAGCTAACTCTGTCTGCTCCAATTTCAATTACTTTGTCTCTGCCATAATCAATACATCATCCAGATACACAATTAGATGTATCCCCCTCAACCTCAACCAAGTTATTGCCAGTCTCATAATCTTTGTAAAGCACCACGGAGCCGAGGTCAGACCAAGTTGTAGACCTTTGAACTTCCATTGCTTCCCTTTCCAATGGAACTGTGAATATTCTCTGTGGTCCATACAAACTGGAATTGTTAAGTAAGCATCCTTCAAATCAAGTCTTGTCATCCAATCCCCTTTCCTTAAAAGGTCTCTCTGCAAATGAATACCTTACATCTTGAAATGTTTGTTTCACAAAGGACAAGGCTCAGTGTTCAGTGTTGCTGAGAATGGACAATGTGACAGTGATGAGATATGTGAACAAGTTGGAGGGTCCAAGATCAAAGGATCTGGTGGATCTAGAAAAGGTTTTGGGGATTATTGTTTGAATCAAAATGTTCTAGTGCATGCAGAGCACATTACTGGTTTGAAGAATGTGGAGGCCGGTTGGTATTCAAGGAATTACAGGGACTCCAGCGACTGGCCACTGAAGAGATCAGTTTTTTTTAGAGATTGATGAATATTTGGAGATTTGTTCAGGTGGGTATGTTTGCAAACAGGTTGAATGCCCAACTACAGAGATTCTTCAGCTGGTGTCCGAATCCGGAGTCAGCAGGAATACATGCATTCTGGCAGAATTGGAGGGGTCTCAAGCCAAATGCGTTTCCACCATTTTCAATGATTACTAGTGTAAGTTTGATGGTACGCAAATGAAAAGAGATGGTGGTGCTAGTAACAACTATTTGAAAGTCACAGGTCTGGGATCCAGTTCTCTGTAGATTTGCAGATTCTTTTGCTAGTATTTTAGGAAATTCTAGCGGGTTCGCTGGGAGAAATACACAAGTTGGTATTGTTAAGTCAACTGAGGCTAGTAACATGGAAAGTATGAGGGCAATAAAGGAGATGCATAATATTAGCCTCCATGTCTTTAATAAAATCTTGATTTTCTACTTAATAAAACGGGGTAAGATCTGTTTTCACCCTCTGTAAAATATGCTTGTATTATGGCCTAATGCACCCATCTACTTAAAGTAGCTTTACACACTCCCTTACCCTTGGCTACAGATCCATAAGGCACAAGCAGAGAGTCTGAATCTCAAAAGGGGCTTGTACTGTCTAAATAAACACTCAAAGTCCTCTTAGCATTTAAGGAAGATGGTACAGAGATGGAGAACAAATCCTGAAAAGTCGGTAACACCACAGGGGTCGGAACCCTGGGAATTAATTTATGGTCTAATCGCAAAACAACCTGCTCAGGGAAAAACCTTAGATGGGATGAGAAATATAGCTCCTAACTCGCCCAGCCTTTGGGCTAAAGTAATGGCTAATAGGGAGAGTTTTAGCAGACAACCATGTAAATCTTGCTGCCTCTATCGGTTTAAAGTGAGTTTTCTGTAAACCCCCAAGTACAAACGATAAATCTCATGTCGGCAAAGAGCAATGAACTGTAGGTTTCTTTCATCTAAACCTTCTCATTAGTCTTTTCACTAACAGAGACACTTTAGAAAAGTCACCAGGAGAGTGATGAAAAGCTTTAATCCTTGCCCACTGGGAAGGTAATATAAAAAAACTAGACCCTTAAGAAATTCATCCCCAAGAAAATCCAAAATTTTAAAGGGAATAATATCAGTCTGGCTCTCCGGCGTATCTGCACACCATCTAGCAATCACTCCCCAACGCTTTTTATATGAAATGGTGGCACTTTTTTTAGAAGATTGAATCTCAACAGCCACTTGCTCAGAACACCCTAAACCTTGCAGCCCTAACCGTTAAACAAGCAGGCTGTTAGACTGAGACATCTGTATTGATGAAGAGTTAGTTTTGGAAACTGTAACAGAGGTGGATTGATCAGAAAAAGAAAACAACTCCCTTTAGACATAGGTAGAAGAAACGAAAACCAACAGCGCATCAGCTTTTACGGGTTATCAGAATCACCCTGACCCCTTCCACTCAGACCCTCCGAGGAAGCCTCGGTAGAAGGAGAATAGGAGGAAACGCATACAGAAGCCCCGAGGCAATGCAACTAACATAGAGTCTACTGCCCTCACCAGAGGAGTTTGCTCCTCAGTATGCAATTCGAGGCACATTGCATTGTCATGGAAGGCAAAATGGTCCAACCATGACGTTGCAAACCTGCGAGATATCAGACTAAATTGGTGGGCAGACAAGTGACAGTTCAGTGAAAACAGCAAATTGTGACCTAGACAGTCTGTCCAAATATTCAACAATCCTTTGATGTAAAAAGAGGGTGGAGCATTACTACTGATGCTAGTTCCCCTACCTGCGCCATATCTTAGATAAATCACACACATGGGGGTGAAAGGGAGGCGTTAAGGGGTGTAAGAAAAGTGGCACTGCTCTGGGCGCAGTGCCATTTTTCTTAAATCTGGCCCTATGTCTCTTTAAATTTTGATATTGTGAGTGCATGAATGGGCTGTTGGGGAGTGAGGCACCTCATAGTTTAGGACTGGGATGAGGAGGACTCCATGAGGGAGTAATGGATTTTGTTCAATATAAGTTGAATAACGGTGAGTTCATGGAAGGTGTTGATCCTGGTGGTGACTGTCCAGTGCATGGCCTGAATCAAGGAACTTTCTACAGCTTACTTTAATTAAGCCTCAATGACTTTAATGTTGGCAGCGAGGATGGGAAACTAACCCATGTGTTCAAAGCACAATTAATTATTGTTGAGAGGCTCCAAAGATCTAGATGTCATCATTGTCATTGAAAGCATTAAGCACTAGCACAATTACTTATCTCATGCCTCAAACTCAGCATCTTGCAAAGAATCGATGTGCAGGATGAATGCAGTAATGTATCTAGAGTGTTATCCCATTTCCTGCTGTTAAGACTTCCGATTCAATTGAAATTTTGGGTGAAGGTAGATGTCCTACTTTCCTCCACTTGAAAAACGTGTTCCAGAGACGTACAAAAGAACCTGACTTTGTCCCGAGAGTGGGGCATAGTTACACAGACTTGGGAATGTTCTTTTTCAGCATTTTTCTGGTAACATTTCTACCTCCTGAGAGTGGAAAAATGTCAGTGGAAAGTCCCGTCGAGGTCAGGACAGGGTCTGGCGTTGAGGAAGGGTTAGGCCAGGAGATACGTTGTATTCTCCTCCATGGCGTTGCAAGTGTCAAGTAGAAGACTGGTTAAGCTCCTGCCAGCAGCCCCTTACCCTACAGCGGTATCACCTGGTATACCTCTACATCCAGTGAAGTTGGCCCGGAATAATCAGTGATGTAGACATCAGACTACTTGGAATATTCAAGAGCAATACACCCTAGAATTACCACTCTGGGTGAAATATTGTCCCTCGTAATGAAAGTCATAGGCCCTCATTACAACCGTGGCGGTTGGTGTTAAAGCGGCGTTAATACCGCCAACAGGCCGGTGGCAAAAAAAATGGGATTTTGTCCTTGGCAGTAACTGCCATCAAAGACTGACACTTTACCACACCGATCGCCAGGGTGGTAATGGCCCCTGGGCTGGAGACTTCGGTCTGCAGCCCGGCGGCCGTCACAATCCCACCCTTGGGATTACGACCCGGCCTACCGCCATGATTTTCGTGCCAAACTTACTGCCACAAAAACCATGGCTGTAGGCACTATCAGTGCCAGGGAATCCCTTTCCTGGCACTGATAGGGTCTTCCCTACCCCCATCCTCTCCCCAGAGTCCTCCCCCACACTCCCCCTCACTCTCCTGCCCCCGCACGTATACACACCGCACCCCTATGCACACATGCACACACGCATACCCACCACCACCCACGCATGCACACATACATATCAACACACCACAGCACACACCAACATACCTTGTCACACACATGCATTCACAACACACAATACTCTCAATCACTCATTCATGCACACAATCAACGCGACTCACTCCCGCATGCACGCATTCCAAAACATACACACACACCCCTCACATACGCACAACCCCCCCTCCCCCCTCTCCTGTCGGAGGACCCGACTTACCTGCTTGCAGGGGGTCCTCTGGCTGGAGACGGTCCGCGGGCCTGCTGTCAGCAGCAGCGTCCACCAGCAAAACACCGCCAGGCCGTATCATTGGTCATGATACGGTCGGCGGTGTTTTGCTGGCCTGGTGGTGCTGCAGTCAGCAGCGCCGCCTTACACCCGTCATGACCGTCGGCGGTGTTCCGCCAGGATTCTGGTGGTATACCGTTGGCGGTCATGATACGCGTAGACGGCTGGTAGCCACGGCGGCAGTATGTTGGTGGCCGTTGCCGTGGCGGTAGTTACCACCAATGTTGTAATGAGGGCCATTGCGTCTATGTTGCGGTGAGCAAATTTTAGTTTCTGCAGGAGACTGGGCTCCCTGGAAATCTATAAAGGCTGGGGAGTTTGAGAAGATCTTGCACTACATTGCAGCTCAGTGCAGTAATTTACAGTTTCTTTTATTGTTATTAGTTCATACAGGGTTTACAAAAATATATGAACGTATGCATAAAAGCACTGACAGAATGTTTGCTTACTTAACATAAAATAATAAAATTCATAAGAGCACGTCTGATCCACCTAGTGCACCTAAAGTTAAGTTTCAGTCATTATCACGGATTACCTTCACACTGGGCAGTGCCAGGTTCAAGCATACAGAGTTTGTTATGCAATCCACCTGTGACAGTAGCAAACAATAGTGCAGCAGGTGGCACTGCACACCAGTCATTATGGAAACATATTGATCACTTGACCATTATTAGGTTTATCTTTTATACTCACCCAACTGCACTTTGCAACATGCTACATGCTACAGTGCTTCTCACCAGTATGGGGGTTATAGCCCACTTCACAAACTCTTGTGAGGAGAAGCCCAAGGATGAAACATGCCACCTAAGCGTGAGTGAGGTTTTTTCATCCACAAAAAGGATTCTTACAATCAAAGAGACAGCAAGATTTAAGCCACCCAATTGTAATGGTTCTGCAGGCTGTGTGCGTTTTCTTGTGTTGTATGAATCATGAACAAAACGCTTGTCAAACAGGGTGCAAAGGAAGATATTGGACATTGAGGATGAGGCACATGCAAGGGGAGATAGGCTACTTAAAAAGGAAAAGGTCTTGGATGTGATCCATGCCACGACGAGGACTCAGAAGATAGACTGAGGAGCAACAATATGCAAATCATAGGTGTCCCTGAATCAACTAACACAGGAAAGATACAGTTGTTTTGGAGAAGCTGTTGACAGATGTTTGAGAGGGTGCACTTCTCCAATACATGTACAGTGGAATAGGTCCACTGCTTTCTGACACCCAGGTAGCTCCCAGAGCCAATAGTGGCCTGCTTATTGATTATAGAGGCCAAGTCACCATCCTCAGAAGACCAGGGAGAAATAAAAATGTCAACTAGAGGGAATGCTCTAGTCAATATATTTGTACTTTACAATTGCAGTACAGTACTGAAGGCGAGAACAACTTTCACTGCAGTTGAAGAGCTAACAACGGCAGCTGCAAATTACCTACCCCATGCTCCATCCAGCCAGTCTTAAATGTGCCCATTGCGGAAAGCAAGTATTTGCCAACCTGTGATAGGCCATGCTCATCATTAATATTGGAGGAGGTACCAGATTGCCCAAAGAATGGAACCAATGAGCAATGCAGATTCAGACCTGAGTGAAATTGAGTGACTGCACATATATCCTTCATCATCTTTTGAGCATCACATTTAGTGATGTTGCAGTTAATGTACAGTGGGTGGGAATTATGACATGCCTCTAATCTAGGGACACATCATTGATAAGCCATAATACTGTTATCATATAATGTGCGGAGGGAGGGATGGACTGAATAAGCCTGAAAATTCTGTTAAAGCAAACAATGTTAAAGCAAGTGAGGTGCACCGGTGCAGAAGTGTCTGTTTGTTTGGGTTCAGCGTTGGTACTTACACTTGGATCAGCACCAGTTGATGTCTGGTAGAAAGGTGGCTATCACTCCCTCTGTCAATGGTAGGGAGGTTGTCACTTATTAAAACAGTGATTCTCAGTAAGCTTCTTTGTTTATTTGTTAATGATGTGATCCCCCTGTCCAAGTTATATTCAAGTAAGTATGTGCATTACTGATAATAATTGTGTGAGCAAATAAACAACCTAAACTGAGTTGGGATACAATGACATTGACAGACAACAGGGATGGCCTTTCAGCCCCAGATATGGCACAATACTCTGGCTGACATTGGCAAACCATGTGCATCCTTAGCATCATTACCTCAACCATTGCCCAGACCCTCACCCCACATTAACACAGTAGCCTTTTTAACCTGACCTTGGACCCAAATGACCAAGAGTGTAGGGTTTGTTACTATGTATTTCCCTGAAATCGAAGTGACTAATAATCCATGCATAACAGCATCAACAGAAAGAAAGGAACAGCTGTAAATCTTGTGATTAGGCATAGTTAAAATAAATAATTTTTATCTGGAGGGCAGATTCCTTATGCTGCTATGGCTTAAGAAACTGGGTGGTCTGAATCCGTTAGACATTTTCCTATACTTTAAATTCTGCTTTCATCACAAAGACACTCTTGCATGTACCCTTACGAGCCAAAATCATTTAATGTATTTTGGTTATTGATATGATAACTCACCCCAACACACAATATCGGTCTTATATAATCCAGTAACAGCTAATAGAGCAGTTAAGAGGTAGGGTGCTACATTGCTGTAGGATGCTGTAGGGAAATGGGGTGTATTATATTGTGTGGTTGTGACCTTAGCATGTAATACACTTACCAACTCCTTTAGGACCAGTAGGTTTCGTTTGCTCATTTGTTAAACCCTCTAGCTCAACTCTGGGTAGCTGTGGCTCTGCACAGCAAGGCTTACACAAAGGAAAAAGTGTGAACAGCACCAAACCAATTGTGAAAGAAATACACAAAACACTCAAAAAGTCTAACACGATTTTATAAAAATAGACTGTATTTTGATATATTTTGAGACACCAGAATGAAAAACATCCAACAGAGGGTTCCCCCGACATCATTTTTACAATATACAGTAAATTTTCACTTTTTCACTTACTTGCAAACAAGCATTGGCAAACTCAACATAAACTTTGGGCAAGTATTAATGAGGTTACTTAGAGTTAACTTAGGTTACCACCTCCAGCAGGGAGCCAGTAAGGGGGACCAGCAAGGTCCTCAGAAACAGTTCCCTCAAAGATAGGAGCAGTCTTCAGAAAGTTGCAGGCACTTTTTATCCCTGTGTAACAGGTTCCTATGGAAGTGGTCCAGATACAAGGATTACTGGATACTAAAGGTGCTAAAGGATGCTCTGGATGCTATGCAGTCAACTGAGGTCTCCCTGTGGCTACTCCTTAGTCCACGGAGGGGGTGAGATGGTCCTTGCCATGTGGTCAACTTCCCTCAAAATCCTCTCGGTCCTGGCAGAAGTCCAGTTGCCACCAGGCTACCATTCGCCCTGTATGGCGCTCACAGCCAAATCCTTTCTTGAATGGTTAACTTGCCTTCTGGGCAACCAAGCTGCACTCTCAGGACTCGGGTGCAGCTTTGAGCATTGGGTCACGGTGCCTGGTGCTGCATTGCAATGAAAAACAATAGCTTGAAGATTTGGGCTACCAACTCGCAGCAGGCTTCTACAGCTGTTGTGGCCCTGTGCTGCAAATAGGAGGTCAGCCAACTGACCCTTGGAGTCTTTTGTTTCAGCTAGGCTCCAAAGACAATTTCTCCATGAGCAGGACACAGCAGGAACAGCCCCTCTTCTTTGCTATGCAATCCACAGTGATGACGCCTCTTTTGCCAGGTAAATAATGTAGCAGGAAGTCCTCCTTTGGTCCTTCTTCTAGTCTAAATAAGATCTGAGCTCTGGGTGCCAGGGGTACCCTATTTATGCTCAGAAAAAGCCTTCAGAGTTTGACGTGGCTGATAGCCAATTGACTACCAGGTTCCCTCTCTCCTGATGTATGTATGTATGTATCTAGATATATTTATAGAGCGCATCCCGGCTCACAAAGAGCATTGAAGCGCTAACATAGGTAAAAGACGTCACTACACTCATAGAGAAAAACCTAACCCATAGAGAAACAAAAGAGGAATTAGTTAGGAAAGAGCCAGGTTTTAATCAACTTCCTGTGAAGTGTGAGATCTGGCTTTCCCAAGATGGACCGTTCTGCCCCCTTCCAACAAGGCAGAACCCCTCTTGTGGTGTCCAGAGCTACCGAGTCCAACCCAGATGTGTGGCGACTATGGTGGCTACAAACTCCTGAAAAAAAAGTTTGCCAACTTGTTTCCCCTTTCCTGTCTATAGTGCCAGCCTGTTTATCTAGACAATGGGGCAGCCCCTCTCCCATGTGTTACCTTTTTGCCCTTCAAATGTAACTTCTCCTTTAAAGCTCGCCTTTTGGGCCAGCACTTGAGTGGCTTCCTGCAGGAAGTAGGTAACACCTCTGTCCAGTGCAGGCTTCTACTGTCTCCTTTCCTAGGAATTGTTAGCATGTTTCCCAAGGAGGGCAGAAAGCTGTCCCGGGGACAGGCTCCTTGTGCAACTGTTAAGAACACAGGAGATTTAAAGTCAACAAAGCAGCAGCTTTGTAAATGTGGCACACTGCTACATGTTATATTAATTTTGACTTGAAAATCAAGTGGTGGTTAATGTAACAAGCCATTTGCGATATCAACTTTGATTGCACCTTTCAGGAGTTAGCTCAGCTAAGTGGTCAACGTGTACCCCTGTATTCACCAATGGGATGACCAAGTCTCTCCACAGTAAAAACAATAGTTTTATTTCTACTGCCACAACAGGTCAAATACATGTTCTGCCCATGGAATATGTTGCACCCTGCCTTAGGGCTCGCTAAGCTTCCCATAGGGTTGACTTACACATGTTATAGGTGAGGGGTTTGGCTTTGCCATTGTTTTAAATGGCAAAATAGGACTAACAGTTCAAAAGTGCTCTTACATTCTGCAATGGTGAACGTGGAGGCTTATTCTACTTGTCTCACACCACGGGTGGCACAACCAGTGCTGCAATCCCTGGTGTGACCTTCTAAATTGCATACTCTGGGTACCCGAGGTACCATTTACTAGGGACTCATAGGTACGTTAGTCTATACCAATAAGGTGGAGCCAGGTAACATACACATTTCAGGGAATTTGTGTCTGGATAGCAGGCCTCAGTGCACTCTCAGAGTTGAACAACCAGCAGCTTCAGTGAAAATGACTTGGACCTGACCATATAAAAAGAGGCATTTCCTTACAGATGCAGATCCATGGTTGAAACAACAGATGAGCAATTCCTATTTTTGCAGTTAACAAAGGAGGGACAGCTCACCAAGCAGCAGGCATACCTTGCTGTGTTATAAATATGAATATGGTGAGCACAAATCTAGAACCGTCCCCATTAGTAGCTTTGCTGGGCTATGCCACAGACCCGCCAAGCATCGAGAGGTGTTTCTGGCTACTGCACTACTCTTGACCAAATGAAGTCTGGCTATGTACTGGGGCTGAGACCTGGCGACGAGCTAAAAGACATGATGTATTGCAATGACATGCTACATTTTTAGGTGATACTGTTACCTCGCATATTGAATGCCTAAATGTATTGGGACCCAGGCCGATTACAACTTTTGAGAGGGGGAATAGATGATGGAGGGGGTAACCAGATAAGAGTATTGGGCAGTGGACAAGCAGTCTGATATTGTACACACTATATTAGATAATAGACAGTGTGAATGCCCTGGTATCTCCGATGGACGTATTGTGGGTAAGGTACCTTTAAGAACTGAACACGCCACATATTGTATTTGCAGTGTTCAGGTGCTTTATCATAATTTGCTTAAAAATCTTCATTTGACAAATGCAGTAGTATAGCGGTGTCCTATACATCAGTATTCTGTATTTCTATGTTTCTATGTTCTGTAAGTTCACTGAGAGTTTAATCCACATTCGATATGTGAATTGTTAATTGAAAAACATTAAAAACGCATGAAAAGGTATCCTTCAACATTTGGAAAACATTTCTGAATGTTTTAGAATTTACAGAGACACCGGGAGTAGGATAGGGACGCTGTAAACTATCACAGTTTTATCAGGAGCAATCCTGGAACTTATTTGTCAATGTCTTTTTTATGAGCAATAGACACTACACGTTTATAATCGCTTCCTATCATTTTCTTATATTTTCTCGTGATTGAAATATCTGTCTCTTACAACTTGAACATTTATTTTTAGATTTGCTCAGAAGAAATGGACTTGAGATCATAACTTGGATTTTTTTAAAGGTCACCACTTTTAAAAGCTGTTTTCTTGTTTTTTCAGATTAAAAACGTATCCTTTTTTAATGTTATATGACTGTATGGACTGTACCAAACGATAATATTGTCCAGTGACTTGCTCGACTTTCTCCAGAGCTCACACGGTGGAAATTTGACGTATTAGACTCCAGGAGGTGCAAATGGCAAAGTCAGTTAACTTTTAAAACATGTTTTGCGCTAAATAATTGACGCACGTGCAGCGCTAAATGACTGTCATAAGGTACCAACGCCCCCATCATTGGCTATGCAAAAGGATTAGAAGGGTTGGAACATTGCACACACCCATAGCTTTTCATGCAAGCCAAATGTACTAAAATGGTATGTTCTGGTTTGCATGAAATCCTAGTGCCAAACGAAACTGGACGAAAACAAGAGGCACGCGGAATATCGCCTAGCCCCCGATTACAGACAGGGCACAACGTTCCTGTTTGTGAGACGGCATACCTTTAGACAGTTGCACTGGGTGCAAACGTGAATAATGCATCCTTCAGAGCAGTCAGGGACCCAGCACATACATTGAAATACAGAACAGCTATTTTAAAGTCACACCGTGGTTCTCTGTGCTGACAGCAACCCCCCTGAAATTTCGGAAATCCCTCTGCTGGGGGGAGGAGTGAGTGACTGCACCCACTAGGGATGTCTTGGGGACCCACGGGACCCGTTTGCCCACTCCAGAGGGCTGTCCTCTGGGGGCACGCTAACAGTGTGCCGCCCTTGTGTGGCGCCCTGTCAGTATGCCTCATAAGGGCTTGTTTGCCTCTGCGCCTGCTTCCGTAACACATAACATAGAGGCGAAGTGATTCCCTCAATTGCATGGGGCCATGCCCCCCCCTACAAATGAGGGAACATCCTCTGAAGATAGAAATAGAGCTACATTGCCCCAGTGCTATCAATATTACAGAAGGGGGCACAGAAGCAACTGCAGGCTCTTCTTTAGCAGCAGAGTGCCCAGGGGTGCACAAAGCAGCACACATGCTTGCTGCATCCCTGGGCCGCTGTGTGCACACAGACCCTGATATTCCTAGATGCATGAAGTATAATTACCTCACAATTGCACATTTTAGGCTGCTGAAAGTGGCCTGTTGCCCTCACCATGAAATGTGTACTGGAGAGTGTACCTGCAGGACAAGGCAGAGGGTGTTAACATGGGAGCGTGAGCTTCATAAACCAGCCAGCCACGATGCAAGAGAGGCCCAAACAGCAGAAGCAATGAACTTTACTAGTGTAAAAAATATTTTGTGCAGAAAAGGTGATGTGAGTGCACTGAAAAATGGCTTTGTGTGGCAGAGTACCAAACCACTCAGCGTCTGTGCAGCGAAGGTGTAAAGGAGCGACAAAAGGGGAAACACCCATAGGTTTTAATGGAAACCCAGATACTCTACAATAGCATCATCTGGGTTTAATGAGATCCTCGAGCTGAATGAAACCATGTGCAAGCAAGAGGCAAGCGGATTATCACAAACCATTGTTAACATGTAAGAAATGTAATAATCGCAAATATCCACATTTTACATGGCGTACGCTTGGCCAGAGTGAAAACATATAGTGGAGGTCATACCTCGAGTATAAACCTCACACAAGGCATGGTGGGTCACTTTTATGCCATAGCGTAACACTGAGGGGCATATTTAAAAAATAATGATGCAGCCCGGCGCCGCAAGCCATCTTGCTGTGCCATTAGGAAAGTGCAGGGATGTGTCATATTTACAGCAATACAACGCATCCTTGTATTTTCCTCAGTGCTGGTGCACAATTGGCAGCCTAGGACCACTGCAGGCACCCTTGCAACATGGTTCAAGGGTGCCTGCGTTTCAGGGATGATTGTTTATGTGCAGGAAGGGAAACCTTCCTGCACATAAACAATCATTAATGGTGCTTTCCTCCTTCTATGTGTGCTGCAGAATGCAGCACCCATAGAAAGAGGAAAAACAACGAGAAATTAAGATATTTCTCCTTGTTGTGCCACTTTTACATCACCCCTGGGGTGGCGTAGGAATCTGATGCATTCCTAGCCTTGTAAATCTGGGAATGCATCAGATTGTTGCATGGAAACACCCACAGCAACAACCATCAAACGCCCCTTTCATTCAGAATAAAGTGTGAAAGGGGTCATATTCACAAGGCCATGAAAAGCCATGCAAAGTGGCTTTGCATGGCCTTGTAAATATGGGCCGGCACACTGCGCTCTGGTGGCGCTAGGGGTTTGTTAACATGTCCCACAGTGTGCTGCACTAAAACAGCTTTAGTTCACGAGAACAGCTGATGACATCATTGGTATGCAACTTTTAATAAATATGTTGCACCACTGCTTTTTTACCTTTCACACATGCCCTCTCGTCCTCTGGTTTCGTCCACCTTCAGCTCTGGTCTCCCAGCCTTCTTAAGATCTGGGAAGTGCAGGTGGGTCAGCTTTTTCGCCATCTTCTGCCTGGCCTTTTCTCTCTCTGTCTCTTTTTCCTTGCACATCTTTTCTCCTCTCACGCATTCCTCTTCCCAATCAATAATGTCTGATGTACTTCAGACTTAGAGCCTCACCTTACCCCTCTGCTCTTTCGTTCTCTCCTCTAATTCATCTCACCGCTCTTGTCTACTATAGTCGCCTTCCTCTACCTCCTCTTTCTGTCGACTTTGCTGCTCTTTCCATGAATGCTGAAGTACTATCGATGACAGAGTTAATTCTCTGCTATGTGTTCTGATGCCTTCACCACTCATTTTTCTGCTACGTATTAACTCTTTACCCTCACCTCTGCCTGGTCGGGCCGGACTGGTCTACTGACACAATCTTCCTCCTCCCATCCTTTCATTTTCCTTCACTCTGACCCTCTCTCTCTTATCCCGCTCTGATTACTTTCTCTCTACCTTTCCCCTGTTTCTCTCTTTCTGTCTCTCTTGAAGCCTCCCTGTGCCTACTGCAAGTAACCTCTTGCCAGGGAAAGTGATGGAGGCACTAATAGTGGCACTGGCTTTTCAAAGGCCTTCAAGGACTCCAGTCCACTGGGAAATGCCTGATGGAATGAAAGTTCTGGCCATCTCTTCTCCCTTGCCCATTGCTATCCTCCACCTCTCAAAGAGAAGGCGAGGGACATCTCATCCGTGTTCGAGCTCACTCCTTACCTCTCCTCTCCATCTTTCGTCCCCCAACATTAACACCAGAATCCCCTCCTCCTCTCTCATTCTTGCTCTTATGCCCCTCTCTGTGTCTCTCTATTGCTTCTCTCCAAGTCCTCTTCCAAGAATCTTCTGTTGTCACTTATCTCTCCTTCCTGCCCTATCTATCCAGTTTCTTCTATCAACTCACTTATTCTATACTACAGTCTCTCTCCTTCCTGCTCTCACCCCCTCTTCCATTTGTCTCTTTCACCCCTAACCCCAGTGTCTCCTGTTATCACTCCTCTCTCCTTGCATTTCTCGCCTCTGTGTCGCCACTTTTTACTCTCACCTGCCTCTCTTAACACCTTAATCTCAACTGCTCTACACTTCTTTTCTTCCTGCTCTCATTCGGTTTCTTCGTGTCTCTCGGCATCACCACTGACCCTGTTCTCACCCCTCTCTCCCTCCTCCTGCCTTCCTCCTGTCATTCATCTCTGTTTCCTAGTGACCCCACCCTCCACTTGCTGCTCTCATCTCTCTTTCTCCCTCCTTCCTGCTCTCACCCAACTCTCTCCTTCCGTTTCTCACCTCTCTTTCCTGCTTCTGCCTGCCCTCTCCACTTCCTGCTCTATGTGGGTCTCACCCTTTCTCATCTCTCTTGCTCCTTCCTACTCACACCATATTCTGCCTTTCCTGTTCTCACATTTCTCCCTCTCCTTCCTCTACCTGCCCTCTCCACCTCCTGCTCTTATCCCTATACATTCATGCTTGATTGGTAGGGTGTGACAGGCCTTCTCCCAGATGCCTGCCCTCACCCCTCTCTCTCTCTGCTTTCTACACTCACTTCTCCAATAATTCTCACCTATTTCTTCATGCATGAATAGTGCATGTGCAGCAGGCCCCCCTGGGTTTTCTCTGCTCTAATCTCTCTTCCTAATCTTCTTCTGCTCTCTCTGCTTCTGCTCTCACCTTACTCCACCTCCTGTTCTCTTGCCCTACATTCGTGCTTGAATGTTACAGTAGCAGCAGGTCCCTCCCTGGTGTATTCCATTTCCCATCTCTCTCTTGCTCCTTACTGCTCTCACTTACTTTTCTCTCCCCTTCTTGCAGTCACCCCTCTCTCTCTCTCCTTCCTATTCTAATCTTTTTCTCTCCTTCCTGCTCTCACCTCACCTCTCCACTTCCTTCTCTCATATCTATACAGTCATGTTTAAATGTTACAGGTAAGGCAGGGTCTCTTGCTCGTATATTCCGAGCCCCCGACTCCCTCCATCCTTTTAGCACCCATATCTCTTTCCTTCCTTCTCCCACCTCTCTCCACTTCCTGCTCTGTTATTTATTCATTCATGCCTAAATGGAGCACTTGCACAGGCCAGGCCTTTCCCCATTATCTTCCTGCTCAAACACCTTTGTCACTCTGTCCTGCCTTCATCTTCCTGCTCACACCTCTCTCCACACAGTCACCCACGTGCGCATGCGCACACACACACATACACAAAAATATGTGGTTATAGTTCGGTCAGAATTTCTAGAAGATTGACATTTTTTGTTTTGCTAATAACTTTGGTGCCATTTGATGAGTCATCATAAAACTTTCCTGTAAAAGTTCATGACCTCAGCTCCTTCCTGGATGGTTCTGTGATGATCCCTCAAAGGGGCCGAAACAAAATGGAGAGTTGCAAAAGATGTTTCCCTTGCAATTTCCCATGGAGATTCAAGGAATAGATACATAAAAAATGCCTGAAGTTTGGCAGAAAGCTAGATTGTTACTCAGAAAGCATGCTTTTTGTGATTTGGTGTAAATCTGTACCGTTGTTTTTGAGAAATTAATGTTCACAATATAGTGATATCTAGCTGGTTGGCGGCGTGGAAGTACAGCAGTACTCCTGCAGTAGCATAAATTCAAAAACTATATAGCGTACTGATTGGTACAGAGGGCTTTTTTCTGAGTGATCTGATTGACAGACCAGCACTCAAATGGTAATGTTGCCATGGACGTTGGATCAACGGCAAAATAAGTAGGGTAGCGGAAGTGACATCATACTTTCTTGATCATGATGACCAGACAGGAAGTGACATCACATGACCTTTGACCCTCAATCTTTGTATGAAGTGATGTCACATGACTTTAACCCTGATAACATCACAATATTTACTATCCCTGAAGTTCCATAATAAATGCATAATTAGTATAATAACACAACATACACATATACCACCTGTATTACGGTACTGATGTTATTAGCAAGATAGTTATTACTGGTTTCTCTTAGAATTACTTGAAAAATTATGTGCCCATTTGATACAGTGCTGCAAAACACACATGCACTGGGAAGCTAAGGGGCAGATTTAAGAAAAGTGCAGCACCACTTTTCTTGCGCCCCTTAGCACCCCCTACCACCACCATGTGTGCGCCATATTGAAAATACGGTGTACCATTGTGCAGGGTAGGGGGCCATAGCGTCAAAATGATGGACGCTATTGATGTACTCTTCAGGGTTAACACCAACATTTTGGGGCTAACCTTGAACAGTACATAGGGGCTCATTGTAACCAATAGTGTGCCTCCTTTAAATGCCTGCTCTGAGCAGGCGTTAAAAATGCAGAAACATTTTTGCAAAGAAATCTTTCAAATTTCTTTGCGCCATTTTTTTGGCCCTCCTAATGGTGGAACACCCCCTTGCACAATTATGCCTGGTGCAGGCATAATGTGGCGCAAGGGGCTACAAAGTGTCACAATGCAAGCATTGCGCCACTTTGTAAATCTGACACAGCGATTTGGCCTCATTGGGCCACATTAGCATTAAAAAATGATGCTAATGTGGTGCAAGGAGGCGCTAGGCCCTTTTAAATCAGTGCCTAAATGTTTTATATCATAACTGTCTTGATTGAACAGTTCTCCTATTGTATACAGCAATGTGAAAAGTGTTGATAAAACATAGGAAGAGAAAAAAAGAGATTTAAATAAAAATAATAGTTATGCCTACATGTATTAATTTATGTAGATCATATATTGAATATGAGCTATATCATTGGCTTAGATTATTCCTTTATATTAATACGTTTTGATTTAGGAACAGTTCCAATGCTATATCACTTGTGAGAAGAACAGAGGTGAAGGTTGTGTTCAGACATTTAATTTTTCATGTATTCACAATATTGAAACATGGCACCAACTTGTGTAGGTTTTTTTTCAGATTATATTTTATTTAATCAGAAGGGCACACAATGAACTTTATTAATTTTACAAAACCTAACATATACTGTCCCAGTCCCAGTCCCAAAGGAAGCTGCAGAAAGTAAACAGTTCTCATCAAGACACTGCTGACCTTCTGTTCTTGGTGCAGGAACTGGTGATTTTTGAAATTGTAGTGAGTGAAGCAAGTGAGCCTAACATCTTCTAGGGAGAGTTCCAGGAGGGCTCTCCCCCGATTAAGTTTTGGAAAAATGGGACAAAATAGTGTATATTAAATTTACTAAAAACCCATAGGCTCTGAAAAAGCACTCAAAGTCTTTCATGATGTATCAGGCCAATTAAACCTGATGCTCCCCTGAGTTAAACCAAGTTTTTTGCAGAATGTGCTAGGGATGCTGCTATATGTCAAAAATTACCTTCTTTGTGCCAGGTCCAGCAAATTGTCATGGGTGCGTCCCATATGTTATGGATGCCATTCTAGTCCAAAAAATACAAACAGTATACCACTCCCAGAATTTTTGTCATTAGTGCTGTCCATAAACCATGGGTGACCCTTATGTCAAACTTATCTCAAGTATGTCATGGCCAGCATTTTATTATCAATACCCCCTCCTGTATATACCATGATTTTCCTCCCTTAAGCCAAAAATGACCTTCAGTGTGCCAGCACCAGCAGTTTAAAAGGGAAATCACATATGCCAAGAATTTCCTCCAGTATGACAGCACCAGCAATAGTCTGGAGGTGTCTCTAGTCCAAGAATTGCATCTGGTACGCCAGTGCCAGCATTTTGTTATTGATGTTCCCACATGTCATGTATAATATCTGTGCTATACTATGCAGGGCATTCGCTTTAATCTGAATCCTTAGCTGACCGCCAACCCCCTGTGCTCAACCATTCGCACACAAAGGTGGGCAAGCCACTGCTGCACACGGTCTTCATCCTGGGCACAAGCCTTCCTGGATACCCCACTCTCTGCAGACATCCAAATCCCCTTAGATGGCCATGTTCTTACTACACAGAGGCTCTTCCCTTCACACACTTAGGGGCATGTTTGCAAGCCCCTATCGCCTTCCTGCGTCACATTAATGTAATTTTTTTTACGCTAGTGTGGCGTTTGGAAGGTTTTTTTGCCGGGCATTCCAGCGCTAGGAGGCCTGCATTAATGATGCAGTGAAATCTTGTTGATTTTTTTGGCATAATTTTTAACACCTGCTCAAAGCAGGTGTTAAAATGATGCACCCATAGAAAACTTGTGGTCTCCTTGCACTTTGCTGCATTAGCATCAAACATTTTTGACGCTACCGCAGCAAAGTGCCACAATAGCATAAAAATGTTGACGCTATTGTGCTAACGACAGCCATGGTGCTCTGTTTTGTAAATACGGCACACCCATGGTGTCGTTAGGTGGGGCAGGGGCAGCGCAAGAAAACTGGTGCATCAGCACTGATGCGCCAGTTCCTTGTAAATTTGCCCCCAAAGGCCTCTTAGGAGGTGAAACCCTACCCGACACTAGTATGCACAGCTTTCACCCTGTCCTAAACCCTTTGCGGACAGCCATCACCTTCTGGGTAAACAAATGCACATGGGTAGACAATGCCCTGCAGTGCTTGGTTTTTACCCTGTACACAAGCCCTTATGGAGAGGTCACTCCTTCAAAACACCCAAGCTCCCTTATGTAGGGAAGCCCCTACTCTACACTGCCTTCATCCTATAATGAACGCTTCACAGCTAGCTGTCCCTTTGTAAGCAACCAACCACACACGGGTGAGCAAGCTTCTGCTGCACATGGTCTTTGCCATGCGTACAACCCCTTATGGAGAGTGCACTCCCTTGAGACACTCAAGGACCCTTAGGAGGCCAAAACCCTACTATGCACAGCTCTTGCCTTGTTCTGAACCCTTTGCGGACAACCAACCCCTTGTAGGCAAACAAATGCACATGGGTGGACAAGCTCATGGTCCACATGTTGTACACACTGTGTACAAGCTCTCCGGAAACCTAACCAATTGCCCTAGAGTGGGAAAGCCTCTGCTCTACACATTCTTCACCCTGTGAACAACTGCTCAAGGACCCACTCCCTGCAGACACTCAAGCATCCCTAGGAGGCCAAACCGCCACTATGCAAGGCTTTCCCCGTTTCACAACCTTTGTGGACAGGCAACCTATTTTGGGCAACCAATAGCGCATGTGGGCAAGGCTCTAGTGTACATGGTGTACGTCCTGTGCATAAGCCCTCTTAGAGAGCCCACTCGTTTCAAACACCCAACGAACCACACTCAGATGGACACACCTATGCTGCACATTCTCCTTGCCCTCTGTACAACCTGTCAAGGGGTGGACTCTCCCTTCAGACATATTAGTCTAACAGTTTTCTAGATTATCATACCGCCATGTACCAGCTATTAACAGCCCACTTTCTTGTCTCAAGCCCTCATTTTTTACTCAGACCAACTACCCTTGAATGGGTCTTTTATGGCCAGTATATTATGCTGAGGAAGACTATAAGGAAATATAAGTGCATTCTGTAACCATAAACCTGAATAATCTCATATATTTATAGTTTGATGTAGCATACTATTTTAATTAAAGTGCAAATCTATTGTTACAAGCCTTTGAATTTTGCTTACAGTTTTAACAGTTATATATATATGCTGCTCAAGGAGACTATAACGATATAGTAACATTAACAGACAGACATGACAAACAATATATGGTCCCACCCGTCATAGTACAAGTTTCATTACATCCTATGGAACTTGTAAAACAGTGGATGGGATATCCGTCACTTTTGGGATGGCGTAATCCCCTCTGCCAAGGGCGTAATGAGACCCATGGTCTTTTTCTATTTTTTAACCAATAAAGTTGGTTATAAAAAGAAACTTTTTTCTGTTTTTAAACTTCTTAAATTTTTTGGTGATTCAATTTTAAAAAATAGGGCATCTGAAATTGGAGTAAAAATATGTTTTGCACAGGTATTGATGGTCACACACCAACGTCTATAATAGAGACACTTTAATCTCCGACAACCACAGTTTTGGAGCTCTTGCTGTGATAAAGTACCATATTGGCATGTGCAGGATTGATATAAGTCTGTCTTTGCAGCATATGGGATAGTACAGTGTCTCCTCAGTGCACTGAGTGTTCGGCAGTAGATGTTGATGCCTCCTCCTCATCTCTCCTTTGCTCTGCACAAGATAGTTGTCTTCTGTGCCAAGCATTGAGATGCTTTTTAACCCCAAGTGTTTCTTAGGAGTACTTCTTAGAAGTATCTCTGCTAAATTTCTCCTGACACGGCTGCATTTTACAAACCTGTCAGGCACCGACATTTGAGATGTCATATGTGATGTCATCAATTATATTATTGAACATGTCATAAATGATGTAATAAATGAGATCATGTGAAATGCATTGCAGGGGCACAAGTTGTTGTTAATTTGTTGAACTATAACTGGCAGATTTCAGTGTTTTATTTGGTTTAAAATGTTATGTAATCTGTCACTTTGTCACCTAACATCACTATAACCATTTATGTGAATTTCACTGTTTTTTTAGGATAAGCTATGTTCAGCTTTTCATGCCTAAATATAACGTCAGTTTAACCTTTGTTTTTTTCAGTGAATACCTATCTATCTAACACATAGATATGGACACAAACATACGAATTCAGATTTACCCATTTTAAACAATGCTGCTTTACAATAAAAGGCCATTTAAGTGTGTGGCAAGGTTCAGTGTCCTTTTTTATCGGTGCTGCCTCCTGATACATTTAGCAGCTGTGATGGTGGGGCAGAAGAGATGGGGCAGTGTAAATACAACAGAACACAGGCCCCATCTCCCGCCCTCTAGGGACACCTCTGCCTCCTGATCTCATTTACTGCTCTTGTACTGATAAACACGTGTGTGAATGATACAGGGGCGTCAAGGCCTCGCCCTGGACTCTTCTAGCTCTCACCTCTGTCCCTCTCTCTTCTTCCTGCTTTCCACTGTGCTCTCTCCTGTTTTCACCCCCCTCGCTTCCTTCCCTTCCTCCACCTGCCCTCTCCACATCCTGTTGTCTTACCTATACATTAATTCTGTGGAAAACCCTCTCCCATGTCTTCCCGCTCTCTAGTTCTTAATATATCTCACACCGCTCTCTCCTTAATGTCTCACATCTCGCCTTCTCTACTCACCCCTTTCCC
Organism: Pleurodeles waltl; assembly: GCF_031143425.1. Classification (NCBI taxonomy): domain Eukaryota; kingdom Metazoa; phylum Chordata; class Amphibia; order Caudata; family Salamandridae; genus Pleurodeles; species Pleurodeles waltl. The sequence continues at coordinate 338,987,363 of NC_090445.1, forward strand.
TTTTCTGCCTTCCAACCCATACATTTATGCTGGCGTGTTGGAGCGTGTCTCCCTGATGTCTTTCGGCTCCCCCTCTTCTTCCTGCTCTGACATCTTCTCTCCAGTTCTCGCCCCTCCGCTTCCTGCTGTCTCATCTGTACATTCATGCCTGAATGGTATGGAACGGCAGATCCTCTCCTGAATGGCTCTCTCCTCTCACCACTCTCCTTCCCTTCCCAAGTCTCTCCACATGCTGCTGTGTTATCTGCACATTAATGTTTGAATGGTGCGGTTGTGGCAGGCCCTCTGTCAGTGCTTAATTTTATGAAAAAATAAGTCTCGGGCCCAAGATCTTTCCCAGGAGGCCACCTCAGTTTCACCACCCACTCTTCCTGCCATCATGGCGAAATGCCAATATCACTGTTACCTTCTTATAGTCACACTCCTGCAAATGTGACAATGTTGACAATTCTTGGCAGTTCACAGCTGTAGGAATAGCCCTGAGGCGCAGGTGTTGTTATTTTTTCTTTTGTATTTTTTATTGTTAATTTATCTGTTGATGTTTAAAAACAGAGACAGTGCCACCATGTGGTGGATTGTCATAAATATGTGCTGGTGTCAGGAAGTGAGTCCAGTGCTGAGCACCAGCAAACACTGGCACAAATTAAGCACTTTTCTAGGCCCGGTTTCTTCCAGATCTTGCCTCCCTTGCTCCTTCCTGCTCTCACCTTCCTCCATTTTTTGGTCTTTTATCTCTATATTTTACTCAGTAGTGAATGTGCCACGGGCTCTTACTCGAGTGCTCACTTATCTATACATTCATCCTTGAATTGTGCATGATCAGCAGTCTGTTTCCCGGGTGTTTTCCTGATCCCACCTCTGCCTCTCCTTCCTGCTCTCAACTCTCCTCACTTCCTTATCTTCTATCTATGCAACAGACTAGCCAAAAAAATACAATACCCCCAACTCTGAATCATGTTCTGAATGGCAATAAGTGAACGAAGTATGTGGTCACATGGCAAAGCTTTGAAAAAAAATGCTGGTGATGCATTTTAAATTTAATAGTTTTTCATATGCTTGATGTCCTTCCTTGCATCTTTTCTTCAACCTTCCATCCTGCAATCTTTCCTCCTGTCTTTCTATTCTAATATGTTTCAACCCTTCCATTCTTGAATAATTCCTTTAATTTTCAGCTACCATTGTATCCATTCTTTCTTCCACTGTGGCATATTTCCTGTCATCATTACATTGACACATCTTTCGAGTGAGACTTGTGGGTCAAAGATAAAAGTCAAGAGCAGCCATAATTCATACTGTAGTGAACTCAGAAAACCCCCCCTGCAGCTGGGGAAGCGGGTGGTTGACATCGCCCTTGATTTAAGCTTGCAGATGCGGGAGGCCCTATTCCAGATGCCTTCCTGCTCTATCCACTTTCTGGTCTCTTACCTATGCATTCATGCTTGAGTGATGCACGTGTGTAAGGCTTCTTCCCAGCATCTTCCTCCTCTCACTTCTCCCCACTTCCTGGTGGTCTTTTATCTATACATTCCTGCTTAAGTGGTACATGTGCACAAGACCTCTCCCCAGTGTCTTCCTTCTCCCACCTCTCCCCACTTCCTGGTGGTCTCTTTTCTATACATTCATGCTTAAGTGATACATGTGGGTGAGGCATCTCCCCAGTGTCTTCCTCCTCTCACCTCTCTCCACTTCCTGCACTCACTTCTTTCCACTTCCTGGTGGTCTCTTATCTATACATTCATGATTGAGTGGCAGGTGTGCACAAGACCTCTCCCCAGAGTCTTCCTGCTCTCACCTCTCTCCACTTCCTGGTGGTCTGTTATCCATACATTCATGCTTAAGTGGTACATGTGTGTGAGGCCTCTCCACAGTGTCAGGGCCGGTGCTAGGCATGGGCAGTGTGGGCAGCTACCTAGGGCCTTGCAGCTGATCACATCTAAGGGGTCCCGCACCAAGACACAATTTTTCAAAAACGGTGTTACCAGGCTGAGGGAGCAGCAGAGGTTCAGCGCTGCAAGGACCAGGGGAGGAAGAGAGGGCCCCTGTTAGACCTGGCATCCTTAGGGTGGTCTTACCTCAGACCTTTTGCCTTTACCTCCTGTTTTGTTTCTCTATCTTTTAGTTGGCCCTAGGACTCTGAGCACTTTACCACTCCTAATAAGTGCTAAAGTGCATGTGATTCTCATGGTACCATTGGTGTATTCACAATTGGCATATTTAATGTATCTGTAAGTCCATAGTAGAGCGGTATACCGTATACCCAGAGTTGTATAATAAATGCTAATAGTGGGCCTGCAGCACTGATTATGCCACCCACTTAAGTAGCTCTGTAAACATGTCTCAGGTCTGACACTCCAGAGCCTGTGGTTGTAGTCTCACTGCCACCCCAACTTGGCATCTAAAACCTCTTAACAACCCCATAACTCCCATTTTCTTACATATAAGTCATCCCTAAGGTAGGCCACAGGATGCTGTGAAAGTAAAAGGCAGGACATGTACTTGTACGTTTTACATGTCCTGGTAGTGAAAAACAACCAAAGTTTTTTTTCACTACTGTGAAGCCTGCTCCTCCCATAGGCCAGCATGGGAAATTCCTTTATATACTTTTAAGTGGTAATTTCTGAACTGAAAGAAGTGGCATTGTCATGTTTGGTATGGTTGGAAAGGTAGTGAGAAATCCTACTAACTGATGAATTTGGGTTTAACAGTACTATTTTAGGAATGCCACTTTTAAAAAGGAGACATTTCTCTGCACTTACTGTTCTCTGTACCTTACAGTCTGTCTCCAATCCACGCCTGGTCCGTGCTGGTTGACAGCTCCCCCTGCGCATTCCACCCAGACAGCCATAAACACAGGACACTCAGCTGCATCTGCATTTGTCTGCATACTGATGGATCTTCTTGGGCAGGAAAGGTGGAGGGGCTCTCACACTTCAAAGACTAGTGGCCTGACCCCACACAAAGGGCAGATTAACCCCCCCTCTTCCAGATCTCCTGGCAGACAGGACTGGGTTGAAAGGGGAATTGGTGCACTTCAAAATCCCTCTTTGAAGTTTCCTCCACTCCAGAGGCACATTTGAGTACATATACTTGGTCTGTGACCCCCTAAAACTAGACTCTTATGGACCTACAACTGGACTATGTCAGAGGGACTGCCGTGCTGTCCAAAGGACTCATATGGATTGCTTTTCTGGAAGGACTGCTCTCCTGCTTGTTGCCTTGCTGCCTGCTGCTCCCTGACTCTGCTGGAAGGACTCTGCCTTCCCCACAAGTGATATCCAAGGGCTTGGACTGAACTTGCCTCCTGTTAAGAAGTCCCAGGGCCAGCAAAGACTTCAACAGAGAGAGAAAATCCACTGCATCGGAAAAACACTGCAACACCTGCAAAATCCGATGCAGCGATGTCTCACAGTTGAAAAATCACTGCATCGCCACCAGATCGACGCAGTGCCTGTTTCATCCTCCCAGCGCATTTTGGATTTTCCACACATTGTCCCTGGGTGTCAAAATATCCCTGCACCGCAGTAAGGAGCCAAAGCTCCACACCTGGAAATCGACACATCATCTTGCCAGCGAGGAAAGAATTGACGCATCACCTCCGCTGTGCCAGAAAAATCGATGCATCGCTTTACTTTCCGATGCATCCCAGTACTTTATGCTAAAAAGATACAACCATCGGTTCCTATGGATTAAGATGTATTTAAACATCTAAAAAGTCATATCTTGACTTATGCATATTGGATTCTTATTGTTTTGGTCTTATTTAGTCAGATAAATATTATATATTTTTCTAAACTGGCGTAGAGTACTTTTTGTGGTGTTTTCGCTGTGTCACTGTATGCGTTATTGCATAAATATTTTACACATTGACTTCTAGGTTAAGTCTGCCTGCTCTGTGCCAAACTTCCGGAGGGTGAGGACAGGATAATTTAGGTTGTGTTGTGACTTACCCTAACTAGAATTGTCTACTTGGACAGGGTGCATACCTCTGCCAAATAGAGACCACATTTCTAACAGCCCCCCTCCCAAGGCCTCCCAGCTATGGGCTGTACGGCCTTCAGAAATGTAATTGCTGAAATTGCATGATAACAGCGATTAGATGGGTGCTTAAAGCACCCTTAAGTGTGAAGTGAGCCCTGCCCATGCATGAATGGAGAAGTGTGGCTCAATGGTTAGAGCGGCAGACCCTGAAGCAGAGATCTGGCTCAAGACCAGGGTTCAAGTCCCGCTTCGGCAGGTCTTGGGCTCAATTCCCCTTGACCAGATAATTCTCGCCTCGGTGCCTAATCTAATTCATGGGTCCCACTCTGCAACTCTGGGCAATAGCTTGCTTAATCTCCACAACGGCCCCAACAGCGCTTGGATGCCTGGCTTCACCCTGGGGGTGCTGTTCCTCACAGGGAAAAGCCAGGAGGGGTTCCATAGCGGTATGAGTACAGCGCCTTGAGACCCTAACGGGTGAGTAGTGCGCTATACAAGTGCTAATTTATGAATGAAAAGCAGGGTGTCCTGCAGGCCGCAGGACTTCCAAGAAAAGAATCAAGTCTCATCACTAATGGGCATTACTCAGCTAGGATGGATGGAAACATTTAGCAATTTTGCAATCCACAAAATAATTGCAAAATCAGTTTACAAGCGCAAAGGAGGCTATAGTAAATAGAATGGTTGCAAAAAAGAGCATTTACTCTCTCAGCAGTGAAGGCAAAATATGTCATACTCTCAGAGAGATTTGTTTACTTCAGTTGTTAAAGGGCTCCTAGAGAATTTCCTACCATGGCCCAGCTGAGAATAGTAGCTGCTTCCTTTTGCAGTTGACCCGAGCAGAAAGCCAGGAGCATTACAAGAGGCATAGTAGCAGGTAGAGGTTTGAAGAGGTTGCCCTCAGGACATAAAAAACATGAAGGTCTTGAGGATGAATGGGTCAGCACTGATGTCAGTACTGTGCTGAGGAAAAAACTGCACATAACTTAGCACATGGATGCTTTGACATCATTACTTCATACTATAGCACTGCACTGAAAAAAATAATTATTATAAGTAGTAGTTTTTAAAGATGAATTTACAAATATTCCTCCCCCACCATTATGGTGACAATGCCATGAGACAACTAAGAGGGAAGGCAGTTGTCATGCGAACCCTTGATGTGACCCAGATTATTATAGACAGAACAATATTGTAGTCTATTAAATCAAGTCAATAGGCGTTGATGTAGCTGGTATTCTGAACTCATGTATTGGAAGGTGCTTTGATGTGCAAAAGTGAAGAAAAAGGAAGATTGCTAACATATTTGCCTGAGGTCAAACAATTTGGTTAAGTGGAGAAGTGATGGTTAACCCAGTTTTTTTGGCTTCAGCTTGCCCAAATCCACTACTAAATATATATCTTTTTTATCTAAAATGTAGGTGTTCTGTGTTTATCCTGGGATGTATGGGGTAAAGCAAGGGTGGTAGCCAGAAGCCATATGAAAGCACAGCTTGTTATGGGCTCATGGTTTCATAGGAACTCCAACCTAGCTTCAGACAGTCTTCAAGCTCAAGCCTGGCTTGAGCTTTCGGTGGCTTGCCCACCTCTGAACACAGATATCAGTCTGTTGTGGGAGAGAATGTGTAGCCACATTCCCAAGACAAGGGGTACTGCACTGATGCCCTTCCCTCCTGCAGGGAGGACTGTGAAAGGTGTTGGGAGTAGGGAGTGTGTGAGTGTGTAAGTGCACCTTTACTTTAGTTTATGCAGGTACCAATGTGAAGAATTCAGTGTGCTCCTGCAGGGAGGGGGGCTAAGAGTGCAGGAAAGTTAATGATAGTTGTATGATGTTCTTGCAGGGAGTGATGTGGGGTTACATTCAATTTATGCATGGAGGAGAGTAAGGACTGTAGGGAAATCCTGCAGTGAGTGCTGTGAGTGGTGCAGAGAGCTCCAGCAGGCAGGAGAAGGAAGGGTGCATAGCGCTCCTGCATTGAGGTACCTAAAGGGTACTGGGAGTACCTGCAAGATGGAGGAGAGGTGCAGAGTACTGTTTGTGTTAGGTGAGGGAGTGAGTGAAGCTCCTCTATAGGGAGCTCATGCAGTGATTAAGTGTTCTGAGGGCCCATTGTGTTTGTGCAGGGAGGAGAGTGAGGGGTGCAGTTATCTGCTGTAGAGAGTGAGATGTGTTGATAGATATTTCAAGAACATTGTGAATATGCAGCAGAGTCCCTCAGTGAGTGTTGCTAGGATTTTGTGTCAAGCCTGCGGTAAAAGGTAACACAAACCCGATGTGAAACCTTTGTGGATATAGGTCTATATGTTTTAACACTGAGTTACTTGAAGAGTGAAGCTCTTGCCTGTTTCTTTTTAGGATAAATAGCAGGTTGTGAGTTTGAATCCTGCCTGAATCAATTCAGGCTTTCACCCTTCTGATGTTGACAAACTACATGGCAATAGCAAATAAACACCTTGAGATACCTTAAAAATACCTATACCACGGTGGAATACTCTGATGGAGTAGTTTCCATTAATGAAAGGCTGAAAAGGAATGATTACAAGTAAAATAAAGTACCACTGTAATGCCAAAGGAAGTGCAATTGTGTGCGGCAAAACTTATATTTTTGTGCCACAAAATGTTCTAATCTATGCTGCAAAAACCTGGGTGGTCTGAGAAAGGGAGATTGTGTTCTCGAAATTAAAAAAAAACTATTTCTTGAACACACAGAAGTGCTTTACCTTTTGTACATCAGATTATATAACTTCTCTGAGATTTATTTAGTAAAAGTGTGAATTATTAAACATGAACCGAGAAACATTCTTGCCCCTGTCCCTGACGATAATGGTATTAGTGAAGTAAGAGCATGGCCACTAGAATGTGGCAGGAAAGGTCCATATTGGGCAGCAGGGTTTACTAACTTACATAGCAAGAAAAGGCTAATTATGTGGCATTACGATGCACATTTTGTGATAGTAATAACACAGTAAAATTACAAAATAATGGGGTAATACTATCTGGGCAAGGGTTTCATCTCATTAGTGCCTGTTTGATACCCAAGTGCAACATTAAGCAGACAGATGACCAGTTAGCCTTTTGTGAAAGGCTTTGCACTGTGAAACACGTGTTGCTGCATTTTTTGTTACTTTTTGATCTGTTTGAGCTATTAACAAAATTATTTTTTGTTAAACGCTCAGATTATGCAGAAAATCCATAATGATGCTGAAAACTCAACAACCACAAAAATCACATCTTTCCAATGGCCCTGACAAAGAGACATGTCTGGGTTTATATGTACCCTGTATGTGGGCTAGATTCTTATTAAACATGGAGCAAAAGTGCAGTCTATTTGATCAAATACAACAGGTGTTGTGCAGAACACACCGACTGCACATATTTGAACACACTCTAATGTGTGATAATGACCAAAACTGAAGTTAATGAAATGAAGCATGTACTTAGGATAACACAATTTGTTCAAGTAGGGAAACCATGATTGATCCTAGGTTTTCTAGTTTCTCACTGTGCAATTCAGTCACTACATGGGTACCTATTTAAGACAATAAGGGGCAGATTTAAGAGCCCCTAGTGCCTCCTTGTGCCACACTAGCATAATTATTTAAATGCTAATGCAGCCAGAGGGCAAAATCGCTGCACCAAATTTACAAAGTGGCGCAATGCATGCATTGTGCCACTTTGTAACCCTTTGCGCTACATTATGCCCGCGCCAGACATAATGTATGCAAAGGGGGCGTTTCCCCCTTAGAAGGGACGAAAAAATGGTGCAAAGAAATCTAAGAGATTTCTTTGCGTCATTTTTTCAGGCACTTTTAACGCCTGCTCATAGCAGGCATTAAAAGCAGGCACACCATTGCTTACAATGGGGCTTAATGGCTTTTGCAGGATTAGCATCAACATTGTTTATGCTAATCTTGCATAGCTTTGAGCTAGGGTAAAAAATGTTAACACTAGTTCCCCTAACTGCCGCCATGGTGTGCCGAATCTTAGACACGACGCACACATAGTGGGAGCGCTAAGGGGAGCAAGAAAAGTGGCATTGTACTGGGTGCAGCACACTTTTCTTAAATTAGGCCCTAAAGCATAATGCTTTGTCTTTAATTGTTGGAGTTCAGAGTGAGAGGGCTGAAGGCAAGAGATGGATGTAAATGAGGAGAACAGCTGAAACAAGGTAAGAGGCCAGGGGTAAAATGGTGGTAAAGAGCAGTGGAAGGAAGATGTGGATATAAGTGGGGCAGAACCAGCAAGAAAAGGTTATTGTAAAGGGGACAGACCAGTGAAAAACGTTGAGGCAAGAGTAGGTTAGAGGCTGGGTGGGGAGATGAGAGGAAAGGAGTAAAGCTTTGAGGAGAAAGAAGGCTGTAGGAGTGGCAACATCAGAAAGAGAAGGTGAGATGCTTGGGAAAAGATTGAGGTGGACGGAAGTGCGCAGAATCAGAACAGCAAAAATAGAGGCTGGAGAAGAGATAAAAATGGTGTTGAACCAGTGTGTTCTGCTAACTCCATTGAGCCTTCTGCTGACGTTTGCAATTCCCTATGTGTTTATTTTACCAGGGAAGTAGTTATAAAAAAGTTGTCTTAGGTTTGAGATGCATGTAATATCCTTCACAAAGGTTGTAATCTTGAACCATCCTTAATCTGTCTACTGAAGTTCAGCCTCTTCTGTGTGTTCTTTAATACACCTCTTGACCTTTATATAAAATCTCACTCCCAGTGGGATCCTTTCCTGCACATGTCCTGACCAGGGATCTAGAAATCAGAGCTCCTGCCCTGAACTCCTACTGCAATATCTTGCTTGCCTCATCGTACGTTTTTACCAATGTAAAAACTCAAAAAGCTGTGCTTGTTTTTTCTGCCCACAAAATCTTCAGAACTTCTTTGCATCTTATGACATTTCTTTGCTACCGTGTTCTCAAATGCCCCACAATATTTGTCTGTAAAAGTTAAAAAGCAGAATTATATTGTGAGACCTTTCCTTTGGGTCAGGGACAATCAGCAACATCTGTGAAGTATACTATTATTTATGATTCCTGTTTCAGAACTGGCTATTTCATTTCATTTGCATAGCTTACTCCAGAAAGTGATAATGGTATTGGAACTCAAGCACAATTTGTCATATTAAACATACCAGATTAACACCTCATTCAGCCAGCCTGGCTATGTCTTTTAAAAGGGATGCTTTAGGGACGATGGTTATCGAATATAACACCAAAAATGTGTTCTGTGACTAATAGTCCCCCAATACCCTCACAACGTCTTAAGATATCCTTTGTGTGCAAAGTGTTTTCCAAAGTGATAATGGACAATAGTCTACCCTGCAAGACTTAAGTGCTGCGAGGCCCAAGGAAAGGGATAGATTCAGGTAGGAAAGGTGGAACATGTATAGTTAGTTGACTGACAGGCCTATGGCCAGGCCACTTGGTGAAATATATTTTTTATAGTGTGGATAAACTGGGCTCTTTGCTTGGGCTGGCTTGGCAAAAAGGCTGCTGCAACCTTTAGGTTGGTGTGCCCACAGTTAGTCTGATTGTGCTTACAAAGCCAGGCAACAGATAGTTATGTGCAGAATGAAAGTGGGCCGTCCTAGCACACATCATAAAGTGTGCTTCTTCCCACAACATATAATCTCAAACCTTAGAAAGTGACGAGGCCTGAGAAAATGGCTGTTTTTCAGGAGAACAGTTAGAACTGGTCTCCTGTGGAAAGTGTTGAAAAGAAAGGAGTGTACAGGAGATGGGGACCCTGGGAGAGGCGGGCAGCTGAAAAGTGAGGGGGCGTTCCATAGAGTACATCAATGCACATGTACTGATCTGCTGAACACTGAGCCCATAGAAGTAGTAGCCAGTAGGTTCTGTGAGGAAGATCTTTCTTAGCGGTTGGAAGATCACAAGTGTTTGGTTAGATACCTGGGAAGGGACCGGAGTGACCTGTGGAAGATGGAACTGGACTTGCTTTCAATTATCTGTTTAACCAGGATCCGGTGGATGTAACTGAGGGCAGCCACAATATTGTTATTACTTCTTACTCTAAATAAGAGTTGAGTGACATGGTTCTGCTCCTTTTGCAATTTGGCAAGTGTCTTCCTAGGTATTAGGGACATGTGAGCTACATTTGTTTAAACTATAAGTCTCTGTTATTACTTTAGCATTATTTTGCAAGTCCCTCATGACGTCCCTCAACCTCCCTATTATGCGTTGTTACAGTTTTTTTCATGTAACTGTAAACTGCACAGAGTATATATTAGTAAGCCTTTTTCTTGTTTAGTTGCTTTAATGTATCTTTTTATTGAGTGGCTCCCAGTATAGCATTGGCACTCTTTTTTGTTTTCCCTATTCACAAACTATTTTTCCCTTTTTAGTCAACTCATCTGTGTATATTTCGGTAGTTCTGTTCCTTGCATCTCTTAAAAATGGAGTTTGAGAGTAATTGCTGTATTTAGGTACTCAGTGTGCAAAAGTGTTCCAGCCTTTGTTGCTTCTGCCTGCTAATATATTATCCACCCTACCTGTGTATAACATGTGTGCTGTCTCCTCTTCTTATCTTTTAGAATATGTTCTACTTTTTGCTGCAGCTCATGCAGCTTATCCGACCTGATCTAACATGTATTTGTTGTGTTGATCCCCCATGCCTACTGAAAACCAAGGGCCACATGTATGAAGCATGTATGTATGAAGCATTTTTGTGGTTGGAAATGGCCGATTCAAAAGCAAAAATGCTTTTAGGTATGTACAAAACCCAAACTGCAATTAAGTAACACATTACAGAATCACAATTTATGTTTGCAATTTTTTATTTGGAAGGGACGTGTTTAGGGCACCCCTTCAACATACAGAATGTGAATGGGGTACATCAACGTTTTGCAATTGAATTACAGTTGCAAAACATTTATATTTTATGGACTGCTTGAAGGAGGTGGTAACCCATTCACAAATTGGAAGGGGTACCCCGGGGACCCCTTCCTCTTTGAGAATGGAAAAAGAATACTTTTTAAGAGCAGGCAGTAGCCTTAAAAAATAAGACTGCAAAGTTTCATTTTTTTTTAAGTGCATCCCATTTTCCTTTAAGGAAAGTAGGCTGCATTAAAAAAAAACTGAGCAGGCCACCATAATGTGATCGCTGTGATTCCTAGTAGTCGCAAACTGCGACCTACCTCATTAATATACATGAGGTAGGTGTATTTACAACCCACTAGAAATGTATAATGAAACTCAGAAGAGTTTCATACAGTAGCAATACTGATTTCCTAATTGCGATACAGAGAATCATAATTAGGAAAATGGTATTCCTAAGTTTAGTACATATGGCGCCAACTGCCTTATCTTCAACTTCACTCGCTTAAAGAGAGGGCTGGGAAGTCACTTGAAGTCCCACTGTATAGTTCTGGGACAATCTGACTTGGAATTGTAATCATGCCCTAAAATGGAAACTGTTAGTGAATATCGTAGTAATCATATCAGTTTTGGAAAGATCTAGGTACAGCTTTTTGAACCACATTTTGCAGCTTTAAAATATATGTACTTATTTTATTAGGATTATTATTATTATTTTTTGCCATTTTACTGATGTCCACACTAGGTAAGCAGTTTCTTGCAAAGCTGCTTCAACAATACCGGGAAATTAATGTTCAACTGATGTCATGTCCTGTGATCATACACCTAGAGGGGCCCTGCATGTTTGTATTCTGCCCAGGGCCTCATGGTCCCTAGGACCGGCCCTTCTTATCTATGCATTCATGCTTGAGTGGTGCAGGTGCGGGAGGCCCTATTCCAGGTGACTTCCTGCTCTCACCTTTCCCCACTTCCTGGAGGTGTCCTACCTATACATTCATGCTTGAGTGGAGCAGGGGCGCTGGACCTCTCCCGGGCGTGCTTGTTGTCAGAACTCTCTCTGCTTCCTGCACCCACTTCTCTCGACTTCCTGGTGGTCTGTTATCTATACATTCATGCTTGAGTGGAGCAGGTGCGCGGGGCCTCTCATGGCGTCTTTCTGCTCGCACAGCTGCAATCTCCTACATTGTCTCTGATTTTGCCTTTATTTCCCCCTTCGACGCGCAGAATTAATTTAATTCGTCCCATCTCTCGCGCCAGGCTGCGCTGAGTGGTCGTCCCCGGCAATGGATGCGAGATCTCTCAATAACCGAAAATCCTCCCGGGAAGCTGTCTCTTTCGCTCTGTTTGAAACATTTCTAGTCCCCGCATTAATTTTACCGATGACAGTCTTGATTTCTCCCTCGCCTCGTTCCCGAGCCCGGTTTGCCTAGGGGTTTTTGATGCCCTAGCAGTAATTACGAATCCGCCGTTTCTGCAGTCCGCCCTCTTTGACGGAAGAATGCCTCACAGAATTAAATGCTCGCCGTCCACATTTGCAATGGTGTGGAAATTACGAATTCGAACCTCAGCCTTTCATCCTTTCGAAATCGGTAAATTGACAGCCATCATTATATTGTGTAATATAAAAACGTGTCCTTTACAACGGTTAGAAGTTCATCAGTCTCCCACAGAAATCCACATAACTCTGTCCCCATAGAAATGAATGCCCTGAGATAACACCACCATTATACTTCGTAAGCTTGATTATTGTGAGTAATGACTGGACCAATAATGGCCTTCTTCACTCAAACACAATGGAGTATCTTGCAATGAAATCTCTTTTTTAGTATTATGTGCAACGCTAAAGTTGCTAGCGTGGCTGCTGTGACACCCTGAACGGCCTACCTCATGAAAGCTGCAGTGGTGGTTTCTCCATGATGTGTCTACACCAGCCTCTGTACTCTTAGAATGTCACGCCATGTAATCCGGGAGCCAACCCCTGTGCCTACCATCAGCTTCCGAAAGCGTACATCATAAAATAAAATACAACATCAGCGGCCTAATTTCTGCATCTTTGCGTGCTATATGCGTTAATATTCAAATGGCGAAAACTCGAGATCGTAATCCCCGCTTCTGCCTCTGTGTGAATCCCTGGCCCGGTGCCTGACCTCTGGGCCATCTGTTGGCATAGGAAGTGACATTTGGGGGTAGCGAACTCTCAGAGGATTGGTTCGAGAAAAATAGTCTTTCCCAATTGGTGAGATTGGCTGATGACGGTATCGCATCCCATAGTGCTTCCTGCTACGCCTGTCTACTTGTGCTATGCCTCTCTACTTGTCCGGGTCACCGCTGGTCTCCACCTCTCTTCTCCGCACCAGACATTCATCCCTGCCTTTAATTTATGCGTGAAATCTTCGACGAGCCGTGTAGAATAAGGCCTATTGTCGCTGCTCTGTTGCATCTTTTCAGAAAGGCCTCAAGAAAAGTCTGCTCCCTGAGATCATCTTCTGACCAATGAGAGACTTCTGCTGCTTCATGGTAACCTTCTTGGCTGCCTCACTGACTGACCTCACGCTCCCCTCAGGCAACCTAGATTGTTGTTTGATCATGGTGACTTCTTTGTTTGTGAAGGACACATGATATAAGGGCCTTTCAATGTTTAGAAGCCAATGGAACACATGGCCCTTTGCCATGTCATGGAAGGTACCCTTTAGCATTTGAAATGCGTACACTGGGCACATAAGTCCAGCACTGGGGGAATGTGGATGGAGGGCTGATATTCGCTGAGATCTTGCTGCTCCCCTCCCAAGGCTGTACCTAGCACCATGGCAACTGCCTCTGCCTGGCCACATGATACAGATCTCAGTTGCTGAACCATGCCAGACTGCCTTCATTGGCAGTGTGTAGCATGACATACAATACACAAAGCGTGCTGTGTCATAACACCAGTGCCTGGCGGCAGCACACCGATAGCAGAAGCACCATCTTAGGACAGACTATCGGGCGCTAGGTGTGTCCCAGTGTAACTCGATGCCCCATCCATGCCACAAACATCTCAGGCTTTAGCTTCCACCTGAGTGAAGACACTGGCCTGTTTAGTTTCTTTAAATTCTGGATAGTATAAGGGACGAGAACGTGAAGCTACCTACCCTACTGTGAAGTCACAGATTTCCGCAGATGAATAAAATAGACATAGAAAAGATGCCTGGGCACAAGGATCTAGAGCCAGACTACGTTGTTGCCACTGGAGAAGTTTGGGAGGTACGGGGAAGCTCAGTCTTAGTAGGATTGTTCTTCAGAAGGAGGTTGCCACCCACCCATGCATGAGGGTGAGACAGCGGCTCAGTGAGGAAGGATCTTGGAGCCAGAGTGCTGTTATAACCCAGTGACAAGCTATGTATGCTACGCTTCCCTGTAGGAGTGGCCACTGCTTGATGGAGAAGCTTTGGCAGGGAGCTACAAACTTGCAAACATCTTAAAAATGAGGGGGCTGGATGGATCTATGTGGGATTCCTCAGCTGAGAGCAATAAACTCCGAACTAAATTATAGTAAAGCAATTGTCTCCCTTCCTTCAAGCATGATTCCGAACAACTCAGAAAAGATCCTGATAAGCCATCTTCTGCCAGTGTGGTGCAAGATCACCATGGTTGATGGTGCTTAATTTGAGCCCGTGGCTGCCAGTGCCCGCCACTGACACTCATTTTTTATGACCGGCGCTTATTTGAACTCTTCAGACATTTCTCGAGAGGAAAAAGCTCACAAATGGAAAAGGAGAAACATTAAGACGGAAAACCCATCACAAAGCAAGAAAGCAGGAACCTGCGAGAGTGAGATAAAATGGCAGGGAGTGTTTGGTAGTGGATTATAGAGCTATGAGGTGGATTCAGGAGTATACCGCCTTAGTATTCAGCGCACTGACATTTAATAGCACCAGCAGTGGGCTTCTGAGCAGCGTTTTGAGCACAGCCACGCTTTATTTTACAAGTTAAGCACTGATTTCTTGATAATGCCAAAATTCACTGAGATGTAACAATTTCAGTGCCCTGACACCACCGCCATCCAACAGCCTCAGCAGGTTGTTGAGCGCATAACCAGATCTGTGCTGCTACCCAGATGGAAGCCCTCCTAGAATCAATCCATAAGCCCATTTCTTTTGGACATTTTTCCAACTATGCGAAAACGAATGTCTTGAGCATTTTACTTAAGTAGGTAAGTAGATGGGCGGAAACCACCTTGGTCATCTGCAACCAGGGATGCCTTCTTCAGTAGTGGCTTGACAGTTGCTTCCTTCCAGGCTTTTGGCACAGTCCTCATGCTCTGCAGATGCAGGTCTTGTGTTAGAAACGTGCTGAGCAGTTTCATGATCCTTCTGCGTCAAAATCATTAGGAGAGCCTGATCTAAGCCAGCCAGAAACTGCAGCCAAACATTTGCCTTCAGAAATATAATCAAAATTGTCCCGGTAAGTCACGGGGCTCCCTGAGGCGAGCTCCGAGCAGTGTTTAGGGACAGGAATATCTGCGGGTGGTAGTTACTTTTAGAAATGTTCTCTAGAAAGGAAGATGAGACTGACCACAGGGGTTTGCGGTTCAGATATTATTATTTATAACACGTTTTAGAGAGCTGGGGCTTTATAAGCTCAGAGAAATAGGATTCTTAGCCACTTGACACACTGTGTGAAATGACAGATGAAAATTCTCCAAGGTAACTGGTCTCTCCTCTGTTCGTCTTTGGAAGAGAGGGGCACAGCACTGACCACTTGAATTGTGTGAAAAAGGTTGCTTTACTGAAACAAGTGCACATCACAGGTGCACATCACAATACTTTCCTGGGCAATCTACCTTACAAAACTAAAACCTCACTATACATCAAATGAACTATCCAATCTCCTTCCCCCCCTCTACGGACCTGCCCACATACCCCACCCAGCAACTCTTTACTTCCTATTGCCTTGTAGTTCAACAGTTTGCAACCTTAACTTAGCCCTACAGCCTATGACTCCATGCATTAACATCTAAGCAACTAAACTTCCTATAATTAACCTCGGACTTCCTACCTAGTCCAAGTGAGATGTTATTCACCCCCTCCCTTTCTGCATAGCTTGCTAATGTCAACGGCAACCAAACGTCTGTAAACTCATGCAAGACTTTCTAGGCCACCTCTAAGCACCAGTCTTAAGTGACAACACTATACAAACAAATGACCCTCCAATTGTGCACCTGTCCAAAACTAAGAAACCCGAAGAGGAAAAAAACCTCGAAGGAAAAACAGAAACTAAAGGATGGGAGTGTGGGGCAAAAAGATTTGCTGCTAAAGACTCCCTGCCACCAGTCACTAGGTCACCTGTACCAAAAATTGTGTCAGGGAGCCCAAAAACAACCCATATAGGCCAAGCAAAGGCTGGAAAGCAGCCCAAACAAGGTGGCAGTCTCTTGGACTGCACCACCTTTCTATTATCCCCAGGAGGCAGACTTCCCTGTGGTCGACCGCCCCTAAACACCTATTTGGGTTCCTTGGTAGTTTCTGCATATATTAACCCTGGGTTGTAGTGCCTTTGAGGGTGCAAGGAGGGACACATCAAGATGTTTTTGTTGTAAATTGCTTTTAGCTTAGTGTGTTTTGGGGCTTGGGAATAGGGTAGTGCGAGGACACCCTTGGTGTTCTAGGTTCTCTTTTATAATCTATGGTGACACTTTGCATTGTGCTACCTGAACCTTCTTCCACTCAGGGACACATCACTCATGTGTGCCTTGTACACCCCTGTGACCCTCCTCCCTGGTTTCAGGAAACAGAACTCTCTCACTCCTTTGCTTACTCAATGAAAGACCTCCTTGCTGCCTGGTACAGCACCGGATCAGTTGCCTCGGTCTATGATCTGTCCTTTTGACAGTTACTGTGGGGGGTACCTGAGCCTGCCTATACCATTTGGCTGGGCCGTGTTGCAGATTTATCTTGGTAGCCTCTATGTGGTCCTTGTGGCTCTGATACTTTGTCTCCTGACGCACTCTATTGTTGATGTCCTTAGCTGATGCTGTTGGCTGCTTCTGTGTCTAATTTGATGGCATTCCCTAGCTCTTGCTTGTCATCATCGCCTCAGCTGCTGCTGTTAGAGGCCTCCAGTCTTTCCTCGCTTTCGGTTGTTGGCATCTCCTTGGCTACTACTCCTTTGGCATCCTGTTCACTCCTACATTTTCATGGATCACCATCTTTCCCTTGGCCACTCGGCCTATTAAGGTCTTTCTCCCAGGAAGTTCCTCCTTGTGATGTTGGGTCACTTCCACATGACCCAGTATACATATACATAATGTATAATGTTCAGCCTGACATCTGGGATCTGTTCTGTTGCTTTTTGGGTTTCTTAAAGTTCTCCTGTATGGACATGACCGAAGAATCATTAACATCTGACAGTAAGTAGGAGGAGAGGGAGCCATGTTACACCATTATCCACTGTTATCTAGTTTTTATATATAGTTAATGTGGCCATGTATTTTTTTCAGATCAGGAGCATAGGTTCTGCTCAGAATCCTCTCTAGCTGACAAATTTACAGCTTACTTTTAGCAAGTTCTACAGACAGCCAGGCATTTTGTTTAGGCTGGCTTCCTGCTGACCTTTTTAGCTTGTGGGTGGGCAATAATTTAGTAAGCTTTTAAGTAAGTATTAACAGATTAGGATCCCAGATGACTAAAAGTTTGATAAAAATGATAGATATGTACATGAGGTAAAAATGTCTCTAGTTTTTAACTATCTGAACCAAACTGGAGCCGGGGACCATTAACAAGCAGTGGACAAGAATTAGAGAGGGAATCCCATGAAGATCTGATAGTGTAAGGGGGCGGGGACTCATTGAAAATTATATCACTGGTGAAAAGAATGGATCTATAAGATGACCTGCAGAATGATTTGCATGAGTGTGAGGGGTTGGTCTCTGCCTAAATGCACAAAAACAAAGAGGGAGAAGGAGGTTGTGGGGCTGGGTCTGTCTTCCTTATTGATATCCTTATAGATATATCACATTACAAAAGATGCCCAACTAAAAGAACTACCGCAGGATGGGTAGGAAAAAGGATTTTCCTGTTAGAAAAACCCTCACCCACCAGGGTTACCCCTTGGTGGCATGCTTCATCATTGGGTTTCTTCCCGTTCCGCTACGGAGCGGGCATGCTACGACCTACGGTATACGTGGGAAAACTGATGTAGTCTCATCAATGTGAATCACAGGAGGGATCGGAGTGGTGGGGTCTTGGATGAGTTAAAAATATCAGTTTCCTAGTAATTCAAATTTTTTAATAGATCTCTTGGAGGCACTATGATTAAAAAGGGGCTGCGGAAGTGGGGGTGTAATGTACCTGACTTCCTAGTCTACATGTTTCAGATCCTTACCCCTAGGATCCTCTTCAAGACCAAGGTGGACTCCCTGGTGCCACTCCTTGTTTGACTACCTCTAATGAAAGCATAAATAATACATGCTCTGTGATATGGTGCAATTCACCTTACTAATGTGGTGTCATAAAATGATACCTATCGTTTATGGTGTCCATCATTGATACCTGTGGAAATACAAGAGATGCATAGATATCAAAGCCCCCATTTGAAATGGGCTGCTATATATGTTGTTTGTGGGTGTGGTGCCACCTATTTGCAAACTGCACCCCACTTGTGGGAAATGGTACTTGTGACTATCAGGACTAAGAGACTAAAGTACTCTCACAATCAACTGTACAAGACAAACTACATTTAAAACTTTTAAACATGTAAACATGTGAAACACACCAAACAGTACACACGTGGTGCATGCGTAACCTACCCTGTAGTTTTTGGATTCTCATATCATAGCTCCTCCGGGAGGGGTGTGTGCTTGTATTCACACTCTAAAGATTTGGCAAAGTTTTAGAATAAAGTCATCTTACCTTATCTGTAGCGCTATGTAAATGTTCAAAAGGCACTTACTTCCTCAAAGAAACTCTTCCGCTCTGTACCTAATTCTCACCTCCCCAGGGTCTGAAACTTGAATGCTTACATGGGAGCCGAGTTTAAATGTGCAGCAGCTCTTGCATCTCGGCATGCTAAAGCGTGCAGCACTAGATCGCTAACTTCCCCAAGATAGCGGCCTCCTGTGGAACAAAGGGGGGTCTGCGAGGACCCTAAAAGTAGGTATCCCTTGTGGGTGCCTGTAATTGCATGAAGGTCTTTGGGGCTTCATGGGCTTACAGAGGCAGAACTGGGGATTACCATATCATTTTGATAAGTATTTGGGAGTTTCTTTCTTGTGAGTAACAAAGGGTTACTTGTTCCTTTCTTACTGTGGTGGTGACATATGTGAGTGGCTAATATTTATTGTTGAGGGTTTGCTCTTTGTGACACTATGGAATGTAAAGGAATGAGATGGACATAGGACCGTTTGCACTGCCTAGGCTTACCATTAATTTCAGGAGGTGTATATCGGACTAATGATTAATGTGATGTTAATACTTCGTCAGCTGGCTCCAATGTATGTTCTCATTGAGGCCAAATTGGTGTGTGCGTAATTTATAAACCCATAGTTGTTCTTTTTCGAACCGTGTAGACGCACAATTAATCTCTTTATGGTGTTCTAGGATAACCCACTGGTAATCCTCCTCTGTGTGTGCGTTCTCTTTGAAATGAGTGGACATTTTAGCCGTAGCCCGTCCACATCTCAGGTTACTACGGTGTTCGCAGATGCGAGTCTTAACCTTGCAGGTGGTCATCCCCACATAATGTAGGTTGCATGGACAAGTGATCATGTATTCTGCTCGCTGAGTGTTACAGTTGGAGAAGTCCCTAATGTCCCATGTTGTGCTGTCGTTATAGGTGACCTGTTTAGTGACCTTTGTTAGATGGCACCCACTACAGTTCCCACATGGATAATGTCCATTGGGTAATGGTAGGTAGTTGATATCTTCTGGTTTGGGCAGGTGTGTACAAGCATGTCTCTAAGACTCTTTCCCTTTTCATGTGAAAACATGGGTTTGGGAATATTTAATGAGCCACTATTTAGGATGCGCCAATGTTTGTTGATGATCTTGCTCACTTGATTGGAGGCTATGTTAAATGTTGTGATATAGATCGGTCTTTCCTCCCTCTCTTTTTTGGGGAGGGGTGTCCAGAAGGGCTTCTCTGTTGTTAAAGCAAGCTCGCTTCATGGCTCGGTTGATTATTCTTGGGGGGTATTTCCTAGCCTCCAGTTTAGATGCTAACTCTGGGCTTGTTTTTTGTAATCTGATATCTCTGAGCAATTCCTTCTCAATCTGAGAAATTGTCCAAATGGTAGGTTGTCTCTCAAATGGCGGCGGTGAACACTAGCAAACAGGAGTAACCAGTTTTAGGCTGTTGGTTTTTCATGGGTGGTTGTTTTAAGAGCACCATTAGTGGCTATAATGTTTAAATCCAGAAAGACCAAGTGTTCCTTGCTCATTGTGTGAGTGAATTTCAAGAAATGGTCCTGTCTGTTTAACCACTCTAAGAATGTCACCCCTAGTGTCTCATCCCCTTTCGGGATAACCAATATGTAATCAATATATCTTTTCCACAGTAATATGTTATCTCTGTATGGATTGGTGGGGCTTAGTATTCTCTCTTTCTCCAGATGATGAACATAGAGACCGGCCAGACTCAGAGCAAAGGTGCTTCCCATGCTGGTCCTGTGTTTCTGAAGGTACAGATTTTTCTCAAATTCAATTTTTTTTTTGTTAGGGCCCTGAAACAAAATTCCATAACCACATTCCGTGGTGTTTGGTAGTCCCAATCGAAATCAAAGATAACCTCCTCAATTATGTGTAATGTGTCAGGTTGAGGAGGCCACTGTATATGCTTTCCGCATCCAGTCCTGTTAGTATCTCATTTGCTGGATCAAAAGGTCTGTCTTTCAAAAGACACAGTACGTCCTTTGTATCTTTAAGGTAGGTATCTGTGTTTTGGTCTATGGGTCTTAAAAACGCATCTGCAAAGCAGGACAGAGGTTCCAAAATAGAGTTGATACCTGATACGATGGGTCTACCAGGACGTGATTCAAGTTTTTTGTGAATTTTGGCGATAATGTAGAAATAAGGAGTTACTTGATTTTTATTAATAAGGAAATCTCCTTCTTTCTGGAAAATCCAGTAGTGCGCTAAAGCTTGCTCCACCATGCTGTGGATTTTCATCTTTAGGAAACCAGTAAGGTCCTCCCTGAGTTTTTCGTAGTTATGTGTGTCACCCAATAGTCTTAAACATTCTTTACGGTTTACTAAGGTCTGGATTACGATAGCGCCTCCCTTATCTGCTGGTTTTATTACTATGTTGTTGTTGTTAGCTAGTTCCTGTAAGGTTTTTTTCTCGTTCTTGGTTGTGTTATGAAAAACCTTTAAAGTGTTAGGATTAATCTTACTGATATCCTTCCGAATTAACATTGAGACTGAGGGGCATATTTACAAGCCCCTTTCCCCACACTAGTGTAATTTTTGTATGCTAATGTGGCGTTAAGGAGACCTTTTTCTCGCGCCATATTTACAAAGTGGTGCAATGCATGCATTGCACCACTATGTTACCCATTGTGCCACATTATGCCTGCACTAGACATAATGCATGCAAGGGGGGGTGTTCCCACACAAGGAAGCCTGTACAAATGGTGCAGTGAAATTTACAAGCTTTCACCGCGCCATTTTTAGTGTCGTTTTTTAATGCCTGCCTGAAGCAGGCGCTAAATTGACGTTGCCTTTGTTTTCAATGGGTCTCCCTTGGCTTTGCAGGATTAGCCCCAATCCTGCACAGCACCACAATAGCGTCAACATTTTTTCTCCATTGTCCTAACATGCGCCATTGGTGTACCGTATTGTAAATACGGTGCACACATGGTGTCATTATGGAGGGTGCAGGCAACGCAAGAAAATTGGCGCATCAGGACTGATGCACCACTTTCTTGTAAATATGCACCTACATTCAACCTAGGACAGAGGTATCCTGCAAGGACTTGGATCTGTTTTTGAGCAGCGGGAGTTTGAAGACCTTGGTATCGGAACATACTGAATGAATTCCAGTGGTGCTGACAAAGAAGGCACCGCGTGTACCATCCAGTGGAGTGAAGAACCAGGGATGGTTTATCTACTCTTGTCTTTAGATTAACAGTTAAAAATAAACACATTTGCAGTTTCATATTGCACAAAGGAAGCGTTTCAGCAGTACCCGGCGACGCCTAATAATCACACATTTGACAAATGTGTGGCTATTTCCAAACACCACCTGAGGGAGAGATGCGTCCGTGAGTCAGGAATAGTGAGCGTCCTCTGAGCTCAAATCTCCCAACCATCCAGATGCCCACTGCAGCCGTTTGGTGCACTTCAGCCGCCATTTGTGAGCGGCACTGGGGGCTTCCTTAGCAAATGACCCCCACCCCACTGCAACGGGGGTTTCCACTGGTCTGCTGAATTGTTAATTTGTTCTCTACAGGAATCGCAAGTAACTTTGTAAGAGCCTAAGGGGTGTGGGCAGAGGCTTGCCTAATGACACACATACAGCAAAGGAGGAGAATAGGACAGAGAGAGAGAAATGCAAACAGAAAGATCAACTTTGAGGGAAAAAGGTAAGCAAGAAGAGGAAGGAAAAAGGGTAGGGGAACAAATAAAGGGAAAAGGAAAGACAGGAGACTGGAAGGCAGGAAGGTTGAAGAGAAAAGGAATGGTGAAAAGAAAGGTGGATGAAAGGAAGAAGTGGTGCGCAGAAGAAAGTATGATTGGTAATAAGGTGGCTAGATAAAGATGAAAGAATGAGTAGAAGGGTGAAACAATTAATGCGTGTATTGATGGATGATTAGATGATTGAATGAAAGGATGAACATGTTGGATGGATGGAAGGGAAAATCATGGATTGCTGATAGATGAAGGAAGGATAGATGGGTGAACAAATGAGTGAAAGGATATACGGGAAAACAATGGATGGAAAAGTCAAAGTATGGATGGATGACGAAACGATGAGTGGGTGGAAATGCCAAAGTATGGATGAACAGATGAGTGGGTGGAAATGCCAAAGTATGGATGAACAGACGGGTAGAAGGAAGAGTGAAAGGATAGATGGGTGGGTGGGTCAATGAATTAAAGAGAGAAGGAACTATTTCTTTTTGGGGAGGGTCTCGCTTACTCGCTTGGTGTCAAAAGAGGGGGTATTTGAATTTTCTAGCTACTCTCTTAGGTGCCTCCCCCTAATATAAGTTCAAAGTGTTTTCTGGGTGATCAAGGAAGCAGCTGCTATGGTACATGGTTGTTAGAGTGTGTTTCACGTTGTTGTCTGTGCGGGAAGCATTCCGATGTCATGCATGAAACTGGGAGGTGTGCTGCAGACAAGATGCAGCGAACGTATAGCTGTGCTTATGCATGGAGTGCAGCAGAAATATGGGGGAGGGATCATGCTTACAAACTTACCATCATCATTTCTTATGATTGCTTTGTGGGACATTAGCTCCGCTATTGTGTTTATTGAGGCATTATGGGGTTGTAGCCAGGTCTAAGGAAGGGTGTGTCCCAATGCAATCAACAGACACAATTGCTACATGGGCCTGCAGGTGGGCCCGTGCAAGAGCAGGGATACTGTAGCCCAGAAAACTAAATAGACATCATTCATACACATAGGTCTAGAAAGAGCAGACATGTTATAGTCTGATGTGATCAAAGGCTCCAGAGAAGAACAACTCAAAAACACCATACCTAGGATGAGCTGCAATGTAATGAACTAGGTAAAGTCATGTGACACGAATTGTGGTGATGCCGCAATCCAGGAGATAGATAAATAACATATGATGGTCAGTGTGTTCACCCTTCACCCAGGAAGGTGCTGATCGGAGAGGGACTTTAAATATAAGGTTTAGAAAGGAAGGTGAGACCGGCAGAGTTGCAGATTGGAATAGCAGAAAGGTTTGGGCAGAGGTTCTGACTCTGTGTCCTGGGAGACCCAAACAGGGAACATGCTCCAGTGTGAATACCTGTAAAGGACAATGACCAGGCTGGGAAGAGCGATTAAGACCAGGCTGGGGAGAGCGATTAAAAAAAAAGCCTGGGTCAGGTGATGCAGGGACCTAAACTGAAAAGTTTAAATAGGGTAATAATGATTTCCCTACATCTCAGGTGGCAAGAGTATTGACAGTGGTCACAGCTCAGTTACTTTCAGGCTATTTGCATAGCATCCTGCACCAGGTCAAGGTTGTGGGAAATTTGGTTAATGGTTGAAGGGTTGAAACCATACTCAAGCAGCAACAACAATTCCTGTCAGGGTGAAGTCAGAAGCGAACCCTAAATTAACCAGTGTATGGTACAAAAAATAGGTAAAGTCCCACTAAAAACGGTTCTTTACGTTATCAAATTTTTTCAAATTTTTATTTCATTGTTGTACAGACTAAACGTGTTGATTCCATTTATTAACAAGTGTTTTGGTTCAAAGCAAAAGTATTGTCCAAAGCGATGACAGAGACAAAGGAAAGATCAGCCGACACGTGTTTCGCCCCCTCTGGCTATATGCGCCGGGGCTTTCTCAAGGCTGGAAAGGAAAGAAAAGATCAATGTCTCTAATAAGGTTGGTCTGATATAATGAAAAGAGAATGAACACCATCAGACACCACCAAATGGTGAGCCAAACGACGGATCCCGTGCGGAAAGATTTCTGATGTGATTGTCCAGAGTCAGAAAGATTACTGAAACCAGGCGTGAAGCGAGTTAGTGAGTGAATGGGGTGGGGTTCAAGGCTAGACTTTTACAACAGAATTAAGACGAAAAGAACATGAAGAGATCAGATACCAAACGTGCTACAAAGTCTATGATTTGTCAAAATCTGTAATGTTACGGAAAAAAGAAGTCTGTGAAAGCAGCAAGAGTTAATAAGGCCAAAACGGTAACCAAGGGTCATTCAACTAGTGTCATTCTAGTTTAAAGGAAAAATACAAAAGGAGGTTAATGTCAGATAAACGTAATGGTGCCCTAGTACATCGAGTTCAAAAGTTACCCAAAAGGATATAAAGATGTGAATATAAAATAAAACAGTGCTTAGCAAAGAGAGATGAAGATAAGAAATTATAAGAAAAATTAGCAATCATTCCGTTAAAGATAAGACAAACATTTATGATTTCAATACTGAATTAGACATGTTCTGTATGGAAATAAAGATAAACATTGAGATATACCAGACTTGGAAGTAGTAATCTAGAATATGCTTGATATAACAATCGTAACACATGTGATATAACCAGGTAAATTGCTGACTAAGAAAAACTCATCCCGTGTATTTAACCGTGTTAAACAAATATTAGATATTCATGTGAAATCACTAATTGGAAATAAAATGTATTTGAAAGTCAGGTAAATCTAGTATCACGAGGTGGATGATGTGAGCAATAACTCACCGTATGTTAGTAGAGCGTCTACTAATAAACAGAATTGCTACCATTCTCACCTTACGAATGCATAGAGAAGCGGAAAGCCGCATGTACGCGGCAATCCTCTGGAAAACGGGACGGGCACGTACGCGTCGGGGTCCCGTTTAAAATACATGTCACTAAAGGAGCGATCCTATCGCGTCGTTTGTGTTTAGGTTAAAAACAAACGACGGACTCGACGACTCTAAAAGTGATGGGCGCCATTTTTGTAAACAATGGAGAAAAGAAAAAGACAAGTGCCATATTTGAGTGGCAGATTAGTCATCAGAACTCAAAAGCCCATCATCTTAGGGGACCAAATGGTACCATATTATAGTGTTCCATTATTTAGTAAAAGAAAGAAAAAGGACAGTGAATAGAGGTTGTATATGAAAATATTATAAGCCACTCTGTAGGAAGAAAGTGAGTTGGAGGGGAAAACAGAGGATTAGGGGGGGGAAGGGAGGTAAAATACAAGAAGGAAAAACTAGATAGAGAGAGAAAACGAAAACCAAAGTTTTTGTGTATGTCTAAAAATATGTAGGATTTGAGTGGATAGACCATTAAAAAGAGAACATATACATTATAGGGTCGCTAGGAGTGCACCAAACACAATACAATGTTGTAATATCTAAAGTAAGGCTTGACAGATATTAACATAATACAGATTGCAAGAGAAAATAAGATAAATGAAGCAGAAAACCACATTATTGTTTACATAAGCCAAAAATGCCATTCATGGTCTTTATTAAGGCCATGGTTGACTGTATCATATTTAATAATTACGCGGCTTTCTTCTTGGCGTAGTCGCAGTAGTGTGTTGCCTCCTCTTGGAGAGGGTTTAATGCATCGTAGGCCACTGAACGTAAAAGTGCGCTGGTGTGGATGACAGTTAATATAGTGTTCAACCATGGGTGCCTGGATATCGGACTTGCGTATATTCCTGAAGTGTTCCTGGATTCTGGTTTTTAAGGGACGAATCGTACTACCAATGTAAGTTAGATTGCAAGAGCACCAAATAGCATAGACCACATAAGTGCTGGCACAGTTCATAAAGTCAGCGATCCGATGGGTACAGTTGTTGATGTTGACTGGTGTGGATTTGGAAAGACCCATTTTGCATACAGAGCATTTACTGCAAGTGTAAAAACCTTTTGGTTTAGATGGTAGAAAGGTGGTAGAGGGTCTTCGTTGAAAAAATGAGGGGCAAAGTTTATTACGTAGGTTAGGTGCCCGCCTAAAGTCTACTTGAGGGTAATTGGTAATATATTGATTAATGGAAGGGTTGATCAAGAGTAAAAACCAATATTTTCTTAGTGATTTTCAAATATGTTTGTGACCATTGTGAAAGGCTGTAATAAAACGAACAGTTGTATTCTTATTAGTTTGTTTAGATTTGTTCAGCAGGGAACTCCGATCTATACTTCTCACTTCATTTCTGATAGTATTCAGAGAAGCCCTATTATAGCCCCTAGACGTCAGTCTCATGGTCATTTCAGAGGACGTTTTGTCATAGTCAGAAATGTTTGTACAGTTGAGTCTAGCTCGGCTAAATTCACCTTTGGGTATATTCCGAATGGTGCTTGGTGAGTGACAACTGGTGGCATGAAGGATTGAATTAGCAGATGTCGTTTTACGAAAAAACTTGGTCTGTAGTTTATTGTCTTCGACAAAAATCAAAAGATCTAGATACTCAATTGCAGAGTTAGAAATTTGGTAAGTTATCTCTATCTCCCAAGGATTTGGTTTAAGGGACTGAATGAACTGATGTAGGTGGATCTCAGGGCCTTGCCAAATAAGCAAAATATCATCAATATATCGTCCCCAAAAAATAATATGTTTGATGAAGGGTTGAGAGCGATCTGACCAGAGCCAATAGTTTTCCACAGCTCCCATCAGGATACAGGCGTAGGGTGGAGCAAATTTTGCCCCCATTGCAGTCCCCTGGAGCTGTAGGTAAAAATTGCCATCAAAAAGAAAATAATTATTTTCAAGACTGAATTTCAGAAAATCCAAGATCATGGCATTCCGTGTCAAGTATTGCACCGATCTAGTGGACAAGCATTTGCTCACTGCTGTAGGCCATCTTTGTGTTTGATAGAAGTGTAGAGACTAACAACATCGATAGTTGCAAGAAAGTAGTCAGATTGCCATTCTATATCTTGTAGCTTTTGTAGAATATCTTCAGTGTCTCTAACATAGGAGGACAAATTAGTCATAAATGGTTGGAGTTCTTTGTCAATAAGGGATCCCAACTTAGAGCATATGGAGTTTACTCCTGAGATTATAGGTCTACCCTTAGGTGGATGTCCTGCTTTGTGAATTTTAGGTAGAAGATACAAAGTCGGAATAATGGGAAATTGGAGAAAAAGGACAGATTTTTCAGAGCTGGAAAGTGTATGACAGGAGTGCCAATGCTCCAAAAGTTCAAGCAATTTGTGTTGTATTTCAGCTGTGGGATTGTATGAGAGTTTCTTGTAACATTTTGTGTCTTGGAGCTGACGATAGGCTTCAGTAAGGTAGTCATCGGTATTTAGAATAACAATATTTCCACCTTTATCGGCTTCTTTTATGATGATATTGCTGTTGGTTCTCAGATGTTTGACTGCCGATGCATGATCACCATGAGTATTCGTTGGTAAATATCTTCGTCGGTCATTATACCGTTTATATTCACGGTCAAGGTCACGTAGTACTGCTGTTGAGAACAAATCAATGGAATTTCCCGCCGGGAGAATGGGAGTGAATGTGGATTTAGTACGAAGACCAGAAGAAACGTATTGGTTAGTGTTAAGATCAAGATCTTGAGCAATAGCAGATAGAGTGATATCTGGTTCAGTAGTGTTAGAAAGATTATACAGAAGAGAGATATCAGACAGATCTTGAACTGTGATGTCATTTGAAGGATCTGTAGAAGGGGGTGAGATGGAAGTTGTAGGTGTAGAGGCGAAAAAGGATTTAAGTTTGAGATGACGAATAAACTTGAAAAAATCAATTTTAGTTTGAGTGATGTCCCAGACGTTAGTTGGACAGAAGGACAGACCCCGATTGAGAATTGATTGATCAGTTGTGGATAGTTTATAGTTAGAAAGATTCACAGTCAAATTTTCTGAAATCAGGGTAGAGCTGTTTTGCTACGAGCTCTGGTTTGTATGCCTGAGGGACTTGGAGTAACTGGAGTAATATCTGGTGGTTTGGTTCTTGTGTCCTTTAAGGTTCCCAGGCGATGACGTCTTGCCTCTTCTAAAAAATTCACTTGTGGTCTAGTCAGGGTGCAATTTGAGGAGTCATCTGTTGATTCAACTTCAGATGAAGGAGGAGTATCATGACTGGTTTGTGTTTCTAAGGAGAGATTTGAGTCTTTGATGTTGTCATATTTCCTACTGAATGTATACACTCTCCCATGTTGATAATCATGTAGGTCTCTTCTAAACTTCCTGTTCTTTCTCTGTATCATATCTTCCTAATATCGATCTATGACATTGTTCAAAATAGCATAGTTTTTTGTGGTAATTTCTCCCCAATTAGCTTCTTCTATACGTTGAGTCAAATTGTCAACTTCCTTACGATGTTTATCATATTCTTCCTCTGCAATTTCTATTAGCTGTTTAGTCATGTTTATAGATGCCATTTTCAGATTGGTTTCCGATTTGTGTAAATGTTCCTGAGAGGTGGTATCCATAGGTGGAAAGATCAAAATACGAAGACCCCGTGGGATATGGTCATTTTCCAGATATTTTTTCAATGAGGCAATTTCCCACCACTTTGATGTTTCCTTTTTCAATGATTTTTCCAAAGCCAAGAACGTGCTTTTGGCGGATAATAGGTTGGGAGTGGAGAAATGAGGGGTACCCACCCCAGACGGATTGAAAGCTTGTTGTAATTTATGATCTCGTTGTTCACGTCTATTAATATGGGAAGACATCTTGCAAAGATTCTAGGTTTGTTACAGGAAAAGAATAGTTAAGTCAAATAAGTGAAAAACCAAAGCTCCAAAAAACTGGAGAGGGTCCAAAGTCACTATTCTCCTGTAAAAAATGCCTTGTTCATGGTAATGGGGGACTTGACCAGAGGACAAGGACCCAAGTCCTCTAGAAAGAGTACCATATACCATATACTCTTTCTAGAGGACTTGGGTCCTTGTCCTCTGGTCAAGTCCCCCATTACCATGAACAAGGCATTTTTTACAGGAGAATAGTGACTTTGGACCCTCTCCAGTTTTTGACCAGAGGACAAGGACACAAGTCCTCTAGAAAGAGTACCATATACTCTTTCTAGAGGACTTGGATCCTTGTCCTCTGGTCAAGTCCCCCATTACCATGAACAAGGCATTTTTTACAGGAGAATAGTGACTTTGGACCAAGTATATGGTACCATATACTCTTTCTAGAGGACTTGGGTCCTTGTCCTCTGGTCAAGTCCCCCATTACCATGAACAAGGCATTTTTTACAGGAGAATTGTGACTTTGGACCCTCTCCAGTTTTTTGGAGCTTTGGTTTTTCACCTAAATTAACCAGTGCCTAACCCTCTGGTAGCTTGGCACACGAGCAGTCAGCCTTAACTTAGATGCAACGTGTAAAGTATTTATGCAGAAGTTCAATCAGTAATAAAGTGAAAATGCAACACAAAGAAAACCCCACACCAATTTAGAAAAATTGAGTTAGATTTATTAAATTAGTCCAACATAACAAAAATCTAATCAGTAGAACTGAAGATATGCAATTTTAAAGGTTTACTTAAAAATAGTGCTTAAATGTACAAAGCGCCAACTGTGATTATCTGGCCTTACGATGTATATCATATTCTTCCTCGGCAATTTCTATTAGCTGTTTAGTCATGTTTATAGATGCCATTTTCAGATTGGTTTCCGATTTGTGTAAATGTTCCTGAGAGGTGGTATCCATAGGTGGAAAGATCAAAATACGAAGACCCCGTGGGATACGGTCATTTTCCAGATATTTTTTCAATGAGACAATTTCCCACCACTTTGATGTTTCCTTCTTCAATGATTTTTCCAAAGCCAAGAACATGCTTTTGGCGGATAATAGGTTGGGAGTGGAGAAATGAGGGGTACCCACCCCAGACGGATTGAAAGCTTGTTGTAATTTATGATCTCGTTGTTCACGTCTATTAATATGGGAAGACATCTTGCAAAGATTCTAGGTTTGTTACAGGAAAAGAATAGTTAAGTCAAATAAGTGAAAAACCAAAGCTCCAAAAAACTGGAGAGGGTCCAAAGTCACTATTCTCCTGTAAAAAATGCCTTGTTCATGGTAATGGGGGACTTGACCAGAGGACAAGGACCCAAGTCCTCTAGAAAGAGTACCATATACTCTTTCTAGAGGACTTGGGTCCTTGTCCTCTGGTCAAGTCCCCCATTACCATGAACAAGGCATTTTTTACAGGAGAATAGTGACTTTGGACCAAGTATATGGTACCATATACTCTTTCTAGAGGACTTGGGTCCTTGTCCTCTGGTCAAGTCCCCCATTACCATGAACAAGGCATTTTTTACAGGAGAATAGTGACTTTGGACCAAGTATATGGTACCATATACTCTTTCTAGAGGACTTGGGTCCTTGTCCTCTGGTCAAGTCCCCCATTACCATGAACAAGGCATTTTTTACAGGAGAATTGTGAATTTGGACCCTCTCCAGTTTTTTGGAGCTTTGGTTTTTCACCTAAATTAACCAGTGCCTAACCCTCTAGTAGCTTGGCACACGAGCAGTCAGCCTTAACTTAGATGCAACGTGTAAAGTATTTATGCAGAAGTTCAATCAGTAATAAAGTGAAAATGCAACACAAAGAAAACCCCACACCAATTTAGAAAAATTGAGTTAGATTTATTAAATTAGTCCAACATAACAAAAATCTAATCAGTAGAACTGAAGATATGCAATTTTAAAGGTTTACTTAAAAATAGTGCTTAAATGTACAAAGCGCCAACTGTGATTATCTGGCCATGCAGGACCAAGACAAAGTTACAAGTTCAGGCCGACCATGATGGAGTGCGGGCCGGCACCAGGGACCAATTTAGGCCTGCTGAACAAAGTACCTGAAATACGGATTGAGGGGTCCCATGTCGAGGGTGCATAGTGCAGTAGTGATTTGGGGCTAGGATGAGAGTTCCTGCGCTAAGGATGCATCATGCAGCGGCAGATCCAAGAAGCTGCAGGGCTGCAATGTGAGATCCTGTGTCATGGATGCATTGTGCAGCGACGGTTCCGAGGAGCTGCAAGGCGATGGATTGTGTTGCGTTGGTTCTGCTTCGGCCACAGCTGAGCTTGTGAAGCACTTTCAGTGCCACTTCCAAGGGTCCAGTACTGGGGTGGCACCACTTGTGGTGAAAGACTAGAGTCCAGGTGCTGGGTACAAGGTGGTAGGAGCAATTTATTGCTCTAGGGCTCTGGACAGGAAGCTAGCCAACTAGCCCTTTGAGTCACTCTGGTGGACCTGGGTTCAAGATGAAGGTCCAGTCCTTTTACTCAGGCAGCAGAGAAGCAAGGCAGCAGAGTAACAGCCCTTCTTGCAGCAGAAAGCACAGCAGTTCTTTTGAGTCTTCCACAGGTCCAGAGGTGTTCTGAAGAGTTGGGCCTGAGGGTCCTCTATTCTGAATTAGGAGAAGTTTCTAGGTGGTTCCACCCCAATAGGTGTTTGGAATTTTCTTCCTCCCTGCACTGGCCCGAGCTTTAATAAGGGCACAAAAAGTTAATGTGAAATCATTTGTGATTAGGCTGAGACAGAGGCTTTATGATGTGCAAGTATGGTAGGTGACAGTTCCGTCCCCTATCAAGTCAGAGATGGCCCATCCTGCCAACATCTATTCCCTTTTGTCTCACTGCCTGGGAGTAATACACAAGGACCAACTATCAGCTACACCCAGTCATGTGACTCAGGATAGAGACTGCAGGTACTAAATGGTTGGAAAAAGAAAACGCCAACTTTCAAAAAGTGGCATTTTCAGAACTGTGACTTAAAATCCACCTTTATCATTAAAGGGGGTTTTAAATTATAATTCTTTCGAGACCAAACTCAATATTCCTACGTGCTTCCAAATGAAAATGATCACTTATTAAATATAATAAGGTAACCCAATGGTATCCTATGTGAGAGGCAGGCCTTGCAGTTTTCAAAAACTAATTTAAGGATTTCTCTCTACCAGGACAAGTACAAGTTGAAAGTACATGCCACTTTTTAAATACACTTCACCCTGCCCTATGGAGGTTTAGAGCCTAACCTAGGGATGACTTATATGTGTTAACGAGGAAGGTTTAGGCCTAGCAAAAGGTTTATTTTGTCAAGTCGAAATGGCAGTTTATAACTGCTCAGACAGACTACAGTGACAGCCCTGAGGCACGTTTGAAGGGCTATTTAAGTGAGTGTTGCAGGCCCCTAATGGCATTTAATTTACAGGCCCTGGGTGCATGTAGTACCACTTTTCCAGGGACTTACAATGACATTAAATGTGCCAATTGGGTGTAAGCCAATACTATTATGTTTTAAAAAGAGAGCACAAGCACTTTAGCACTAGTCAGCAGTGGTAAAGTGCAGAGAGTCCTGAGACCAATACAAATGAGATCAGCGAAAATAAAGGAGTAAGGCAAACAGTTTGGAGAAGACCACCCTAAGGCTGACAGGTCTAACAAAGGTGATGGTGAAGGTAGCAGTGATAATGTTACTAGAACTGTGTAGTTTCTACTAAATGTTAACTATTGAGCTTCTCTTTTGTAATAACTAATTCACCCAGAGAATTATTTTCCTCTCATCTCATGCTATTGGCTGTTTGGTGTGGAATGCCTGCATTAAAATGCATAACGGCGGTATTTTACATCACACTTTTTGTCATATTCAAGTGTGAAAGGTAGGGAAGTAAGATCAGCTTTTTCCCTGCAAAAGATAAAAGAAACAATTGCAGTGTTTAAACTAACTAAAGATGCGGGCCCAGATCATCTTCCAGCAATGATAATAAAAAAATAATATCGACTGCTGGGCCAAATTTGTTTATGATACGTTTCGTAACATTTTTCCCTGAGAATTGGAAGGGTGCCATTATTAGGCCGATCTATAAAAAGGATGACCCAACACAACCAAAAAATTATCACCTAATTAGTTTATTAGATGTAGGCGAAAAAGTTTTCACAAGGTTATTGGAAATTAAACCCTGGGCAGAGATAAATGATTTGATACCGGTAGAGCAAGGCGGTTTCAAAGAAGGTCACTCGACAATAGACCACGGTTTCAGTCTTTGCTCATTAGCAAAAAAGTCAATTGAAATGCGAGGAAATCTTTTCTGCTGTTTTGACGATTTTCGTGCCGCGTTTGATTTGGTGGATAGAAAACTGTTATGGGATATGATAAGACGGTTGGGGGTTGATTCGGACCTATTATTTCTTCTTCAGGGTCGGCATTCACATAACTGGGCCCAAGTAATTTTAGATATGAGTGGTTCACTCGCAAAGAAGATCCCTATAAGGAATGGCTCGCGCCAAGTTTGTGTCCTAGCCCCATTATTATTTGCTATATTTTTATCAGACTTGCCAGGCTTGCTAAAAGAGGCTAAAGGCCTAGCCCCAAAAACGCACAGAGTTCATATCTCCTGTTTATTATATTCAGATGACCTTGTGATAGTCGATATGACGGAGCTAGGACTTAAAAAAAAATTAGATGTGTTTAACTCTTACTGTCAAAGGAAAACAATGGTAGTAAATATGGATAAAATGAAAATAATGGCAATAGGGAAAAAGAAGAGTGTATTTACCTACTTTTTGGGAGGATAAAAAGTAGAAAAGGTTAAAAAATATAAATATTTAGGGATGTGGTTTGACTCTCAATTAAGATGGTAAGAACATATTGAAGCTCTAAAGAACAGAGCTTTAACATCGGTATGGGGGTTAAAACAGCTTAGCAGTAAATATGGCGGGCAGTCCCTCCGTCCTGTGGTGTCTGCTTTTAATGCTATGGTACGCCTTCAATTCCAATATGGGGTAGAAGTCCTAACACTCTCTGGGAAGCAAAGTTGGGTGGCAGAAGAAAGTAAATGCGTAAAACGCATCCTATCACTGCCGCCCTCAAGTATGAAACAAGCTATAAGGGCGGAATGTCAAATGACGGCATGGACCTACAAGGGAATGCAGGCCACGTTGAAATTTTGGAGGAGCCTGAGAGAAGAGGGAATTTCTAAGATCGCAAGACTGTGTAAAACAGAAATAAAGAAAAGTGAGTTACACTGGACATTACAAGTGAGAGGGCGGTTAGAACAAATTTGGGTCCTCCTAGGCTTACATGGAAACCAGTGGTGCGGAGAACAAATTCCTAAGCAGGCACTGCGTACAATGGTAAATGAAAGGGCAAGAGAAGCAGATTTAGAGTACCTGGAGAGAAAAATCTCCACCCAGTGTACGTTAGGCCGGTGGAGGAATGACGAAAATTACTTTTATATAGAGGCCCTACCCAATCCAAGACTAAGAGATGCAGTGTTACAATTTAGAGTCGGGCTAAACCCCGGCTATATGGTCCCCAAAGCAAAAACCATACTTAAGGATGATCAGGGTTTATGTACATGTGGCCTACAACAAAAATGCAGTGCCGAACATATTTTATTGGACTGTTTCTTGTTTTTAGAAGTGCGTAAGAAGTTTTTAAAACCAATTTTTAAGGAATATAATATTACAAATCGGGATCAAGGGCTTAAGTAGATATGAGATTTTTTAATGTAACGTGTGTGCAAGGCTGATTTTTAATTGAAATACAAGGGGTTTTAGCGGGTCTTACAGGGCCGCTGTAAAATGTAATATGTATTGATGGTATTTTTTTAGATGAATGAAGAGTTTATAAATTGATTGTTTTTAAGTTATATTGAATGATTGTAATATTGGATATCGGTCTTGTATAAAATATAGCTTTAAAGTAAAAGCACTGCCACTTTATTTAGAGTTGCGCCATATGTAAATTATGAGAACTATGGTTTTATTAGAAATATAATCAGGTTAAGCAGGTATGCAATGTACTTTGTAAAATCAGCAGGGAAATGAAATTTGTCTGCAGGGTTAGGAAAATGTATTGATCCATGTTAGGAGGGCATTGTAAATATGAAATGTTACAAATTAAGAACATTGTGTGGGAATACATCATGTAACAGATTAACTCTATGAACTATTGTATAGTTACCCATGTTTTATACTTTTAAGGTTTTAAGCCAAATAAAGAATTTTAACCACCAAAAGTTTGAACCTGAACCTGACAAGGTACTTTATTTGCTTTCCCTTGTAAAATTGTGATGGCCTGACTATCATTGCCAATCCAGCAGGACCATCACTAATACCATCACTACCATCACCAATAATACTTTGGCCACCAGCACCAATATCATTACCACCACCAGCATCACTACCCTGGCCAATATCACTAAGAAAACCGCTACCTGCACTACCATGATTACCAGTATTAATACAACCACCACTACCACCACCAACACCAATACCAGCACCCATAACACAATTTAAATACCACCCATATAATCACAAAGACCACCAATATAAATATCACCACTTATAACCACCAAAAATACATCTGACAACACCAATTCTATTTCAGCACTATTAACAAATCATGACAAATACCACACTACCATCAATACACCATCATTATCAATAGAACCACCACTATTAAAACGGAAGCCACCACCACCAATAGCACAATTACCATCAATACAGATATGCAACCCATTACCACCAATACCACTCTACCACCAATACCACATCACTACATTGCCATCATCACACCCACCACCAATGCCATTAATTACTCCAAAATGACCATTAAAATCACCAGCACTACAAAGAATTGACAACACCAATAAATCTGCCTTTATCTTCCTATCATGCACAGATTTATCTTTGTGTTTGAAGACATTATCACATTAATGGCTAGATCTTGTGGCTCTACCAGTGTTTGTCGTTTTGCTGCTTCTTCATTATTTTGTGACAAATGAAAGGAAGAATAGGAGGATCTAATAGAATGTGGGGGATGTTGTGTTAATTAGAGTGAAAGGATATTTTATTTTAAGGAAATGATTTTGAGAGCATAATTCCATTAATAAGACTAAGGTGGTCATTATGACATTGGGGGTCAGCTGACCGCCACGCCAGCGATGGTGGTAGGTCCATAGCCAGGCTGGCAGTGAAGACCGCCATATTATGACCACAGTGGTGATCCCTCCCATATACAGCAAAGTACCACCCAAACCACCAGTGCGGTCCGTCCACTGACCACTGTGGTTACCATCTTTAGGCTGGCAGACCATCAGAGCCCGCCCACCATATTATGACAAAGCAGACCGCCAGGATTTCTTGACTCCTGACAGCCCAAGTCACTGCACTGGGCAGGGACATCATGCTGATGGTAAGCAGGCACCTCAGGGGGCGGGAGGGGGTTGGGGTTGTTTTTTTCTTCGGAGGGGGATCTTTGGACTTGGGTTTGGGAGGGGGGCGGGCCCTTGCTCCATTGTTTAGGGGGCAGAATGCCACTCTTGTGCCCATTAGTGGCAGGTTTAGCTGCAGGGGAAGGGACATGAGCGGCCTGGGAGCTGGAGGTACTGGGCATGGGAGAGGGGCCTTCCTTTTTCAGACAGGACAAGGGAGGAGAGAGGAGGGGAGAGGTCAAGGCGGACAAGGAAAAGTTTCTTAGTTTCAATGGGGTGGGTTGTGGGAGGAGGTTTGGGAGTGGAGGTAGAGGGAGTGGTTGTAGGAGGAGTAGGTGTGCTGGATTGGGTTGCAGGTGAATGTACAGTGTACCTGTGTGAGGTGGATGGCTGTTGAGTGTCTAGGTGGGAGCGTTCATGTGTCTTTGGAGGGGGTGGGCAGACAGGATGGGAGAGGACAAACACGACGTGTGTATGTATGTTGTGGTGGTGTCTGCAAGTGAGGTGGGTGTGCTGCATGTGGTTGTGATGGTGGTGGTGGTGACTGCGAATATGGTGAATGGGGTGCTAGTCTGCGTGTCTGCTGTTGTGATGACTGTGAGCAAGGCTGTAGGGTGGCAGGATCTGGGACTGAATATGCAGTGCTTGCAGGTGTGAGTGTTGATGTGACTGTGAGGGAGGAGGGGGAGACAGTGGGGGCAGTGGCTGTTGTATGTGCTTCTGTGTGTTGGCAGTGTTTGTGCTTGTGGTGTGAAGTGTGGTGCCTGTGCTTGTCTGTGCGAGTCCTGTTGGTTGTCTTGGGTGCATGCTGGTCTGATTGTGTGCGTGGGATGGGTTGGGGGAGAGGACTTTGGGACTAGGAACAGGTAGTTGGGGGGGACAGAAGAACCAGGGACACTGGCTGCCATCAAAGAGGAGGCCAGAGCCTGAAACTATCTCTGTAGGACAGCCAAGCCACCGTGAATGCCCTCCAGGTGGGCATTGCATTACTGCATCTGGGATGCCAGCCGCTGGATGGCATTTACTATGGTTGACTGCCCTACAGAGATGGATCTCAGGAGGTCAATAGCCTCCTCAGTGAAGGCAGCAGGGCTGACTGGGGCAGGGTCTGCGGTGCCTGGGGCAAAGGAGAGGCCCACCCTCCTGGGTGAGCGGGCACGGGCAACTGGGTGGTGGGCTACTGAGAGGGCGGTGCTGGTACGTGGGTGATGGAAGATGTTGTAGCTGTGGTGGTCCCAGAGGGGTCCGCCACCACCAGGGAGCTTCCATCGGAGAAGGAATCAGAGTCAGATGTCGTAGCTCCTGTCTCCCCAGTAGTGCTCCCCTCGCCCTCCAACCCACTGGTCCCCTCGGTGTTGGTGGACTCTGCCTCCTGGGTCCCCTGGGCTGCAGCTCCCCCACTCCCTGGTGGCCCTGCTCCTTCACCAGATGATGCTAATGCATACAAGGAAAGGATGAGAAAAGGAGATAGGTTGGGGGAGAAAGAAAGGGAGCACAGGGTCAATTACAGCAACAACAGCACATATGGCATACACATCACAATCACTCACTGGGACTAACACTGTGCAGTATGAACCACAATGACAAACCATCACCTGGGAACGACAGCAGAAATTAACCCAAACACTACCATCTGCACACCTACTGGAACTCACTAAGCCATGTCTGCCATGGTATGCCAGCTACTTGCCAATACAAAATATAAATTCCACCCTACATTGCTAAGTGTTATGTTGTGAGGGTTCTTCCCTTGCTCCGGACCGGGCAGTGGTATGCCCCAGAAGTTATGAGGCGTCATAAATAAATGGGCCACTGTTTTTTGAGCTGGGAGGGAAATACACCACACGATTGCCTTGTCTGTGTTTGTTACTGCTGCCGCCTCGTACACCACAAAAATGGTGACGAAGGTGGGATGAGCTGTTTTCCCTGTGCCTCGTTACCGTGCTGGGCTGACTGCTGAGTGCGGACGTCAGCGTTCCTGTCATGTCCTAGGGGCTCTTTGCCTGTTGTCCTCCTGATGGTTCTTAGCTGCCGGAGCCTTCCGATGGCCAGTGGCACTTTTCGCCCTGTGTGCAGCTGACGGAGGGCGAGGCCCCGCTCCTTCCTATGCGTTCCATGCCGTGACTGGGTGCGGCATAGGGGAAGTGCTTTGCGGCTGCCTGCGAGGCTGTCCCCCGGCAGCTGTGTTGAGGACGGCCCCCCCGAGGCTCCGGACTGCCTTTCCAGGGTTGGAGTGCCGTCAGTGGCTCCTCGTGCAGGAGGAGTGACGCGTGGTACAGAGGAGGTGTTCGAGAGGGGGATTCCCCTTCTGCAACGCATACAGGTTGGGAATTTCTCCCCCTCGCATCACACAGATGAGAATACTAGTTTTGCAGGCCAGGACTAATGCAGACAGAGGAAATCATTCTAGGATTATTCATGTGCACATGGAACAATGCCTGTTTTTTTTATTTCTGTGACTGAGTGCCCCTTTGTTTGTGCAGCGTGAGTGGCCTGCATTATTGATGTGTTTTAGGATCAGTGCCCCTACGTCCACTTGACATATCATGTCAGCCATACCAGCCTTGGAACCCTTCATAAATGATGGCCCACCATCTGCCCAGGCGGCCCGGTGGAAAGACTGGGTTGATAGACTGGAGATCTATTTCACATCTGTGCATCTGGGCACTGAACAACGCCTTCCCATGCTCCTACATCTTGGAGGGTCAGCTATCCACAAAAGTAGCAAGTCGATCGCAGAGGAAGGGCCTCCATTTACATATCAGTCGGTAAAGAAAGTCCTGACTGCCCATTTTGAGCCGTTAGCCTATCCTGATTATGAAAGGTTTATTCTTCGACAAGCCAGACAGCTCCCAAAGGATTCGGCGGACACATTTTATGCACAACTCCTGGAGTTAGCAAGCACATGTACTCTGCCTGATGCAGAGAATGAGATCTGGGTGCAGTTTATCCAGGGCTGTTACTCTGTGAAGCTGCAGCAGAACATTTTATAGTTGTCAGGTATGTCCATGACAAACATGCACACTTTGGGACGATCTAAGGAACTGTCTAAGGTTTGTGCTGCTCACATAGAGGCAGTTTTTGCAGCGGTCTGAGAAAACTGAACCTGTGAGTGCAGTCACCACGGCTAACCCGGAGGGAAGAAGATTATGCCCACAGTCTAATATGGTGGATCATGCTTGCTGTATGTGTGGTGGGGCATACCCTCATCAGTGCCAGTGTCCTGCCCTAGGAATACGGTACCATGCCTATTATAAACTTAATAATTTCGCTGAAGTTTGTCGATCGACAGCTCGGTGGAAGCCTGCCAGGAACCGACCACTGCATGCTGCACACAGATGCCTGTCTGGCGAGAGTGAGGATGACATGGATGACAATGATCTAGAAGGGGCAGTCCATGTGGTTCATGCCATTCATCTGGGAGGCTGTCCCCAGAAACGCATCCCAAATGCAACATACAGGTGGGGGCCAAATCTGTGGTGGCTCTAATTGATACAGGGGCGTCTATTAACATCATGGCTTTCAACATGCTTATGGAACTCCAACTTCAACCAGTGATACACACCACCACCACCAAGGTGTATGCTTTTGGATCATCCACACCGATTCCCTTGGCAGGGGTATTCTACACAGACATCATGCATGAGGACCAGAAAGTTGGAGTCAAGATATACGTCACCAAAACCGGTGCTGATATGCTGTTAAGTTGTCTGACTGTAGAGAAGTTGGGCTTCGTTTCCTTTGCATTCAGCATACATCAGGAGGATGTTGAGGAGCTGGGGAGGAATATTCCCAGCTGTTTATGGGAATTGGGTGCCTGAAAGGGAGGTTGATATACCTCCATATTGACAAATCAATTTGACCAGTTGCTCTAAAACATCGTTGCATTGCTTTCCACCTGCGTCCTGAGATGGAGGAGGAACTGCGAAAGTTGGAGGCTGAGGATATCATTGAATGTGTTGAAGGACCCGCCCCCTGGGTGTCTCC
Organism: Pleurodeles waltl; assembly: GCF_031143425.1. Classification (NCBI taxonomy): domain Eukaryota; kingdom Metazoa; phylum Chordata; class Amphibia; order Caudata; family Salamandridae; genus Pleurodeles; species Pleurodeles waltl. The sequence goes on from NC_090445.1 coordinate 339,027,944, forward strand.
CATTGTAGTCGCCCGGAGGTGAGGATCTGTGTGGATATGAGGTTGCCCAATGCTGCCTTCCGTCGTGAGCGCCACATAACCCCCACTATTGACGATATTGTGGTGGAAGTAAGTGGATCTTGGTGGTTTTCGAAGATGGACCTGAGAGCAGGTTACTACCAACTTCTGCTCGATCCTAGTCTAGGGCTATCACCACATTGTCCACACATGTGGGGCTTAGGAGATACAAACGCCTCAGTTTTGGGATCTCCAGTGCTGTGGAGGTGTTAGCAGGATGTTATCAGAGGAGTACCGTCGGAGCTGGAGGGTGTCATCAATATTAGTGATGATACCCTAGTGCATGCCCCCACTGTGTAGGTCCTTCTTGTGAGACTCCATGCCACGTTTAATCGTTTACAGGATCATGGACTCACATTGCACCGTGAGAAGTGAGTGTTTCTACAGACTTATATTGCTTTCTTTGGATTTCATTTCTCTGACAAGGGTGTTATTCCGGATCCTGAAAAGATACATGACATCCAGATGGAGCCAACCCCTACCTCTGTCACAGGTGTCCGCAGTTCTCTAGGGATGTCACGTACCGTGGTAGATTTATTCAGAACTTGGCGTCTCTTACTGCTTCAATTAGAGAGCTAACGAAGGCCAACACTCCTTGGGAGTGGGAAGTTGCACAGGAAGAGGCCTTCCATGTCACTAAAGAGGCCCTATCGGCTCATACCACGTTGTGGTGCTTTTATCCGGCAAAAGACTCAGAGCTGTCAGTGGACGCGAGCCCGGTGGGACTTGGGCTATTCTGTCTCAATGTTATGCCATGGGGGAATGTGCATCTGTGGCCTATGCCAGCTGAGCTCTCACGGAGATGGAACAACGCTACTCCTACATAGAAAAGGAGGCCATTGCTGTTCACTGGGGTTGCCAACATTTCCACCTTTACCTGTATTGCCAGCCTTTTACTGTGGTTACGGACCATAAACCCCTGATACCTCTGTTCAGCTGGTCCACGTCCACCTCTCCTCCTAGGAGAGAAAAGTGGATTTTGCAGTTACAGGACTATCGATTCACTTTATAGTATCGGCCTGGGTCCCAAAATCTGGCCAATTATTTATCACAACATTCTAGTCCGGCGACAAGGAGGAAGCGGAGGTGGAAGGAATGAAAGACTATGTACGGTTGGTGGTTGATCGGTCACGACTGCTACCTGTATCAATGCAAGTATTTCAGATGATGAATGTATTCAACTGATCATCACTAGTGCCCGTACTGGAAAATGGCATGAGATGATCCATGATTTTTCTAGGAGAACTGAAGACGCCCATAGTACACTGGCTGCGCTACATCATGTTCAACAAGAACTATCAGTGTCTCCTGAGGGGTGTTTGCTCAGGGGTGTGCGATTGGTGGTTCCCAGATCATTGCATTCTCGCATAGTAGACCCCGCCTATACGTCCCATCAAGGGGTGGTTAAGACAAAGTCCAGATTGCAATGTAAGGTGTGGTATCCGGAGCTGGATCCTCATGTGGAGTGTGTGGTGCAGCAGTGTCAACTTTGTCAGGCTGTGGGGCCCTTTGAAATGCCTGCACCTATCATTACTGAGCCAATTCCATCCAGTTTGTGGCACAGGGTTAGTGCTGATTTGGGCACTCTGCCTGATGGCAGACAGATGCTGGTGGTGATTGATGATTTCTCTAAGTATCCAGAGGTGGAGATACTGAGCACGACCACGGCTGCACCTGTGATTCCTTGTTTTGAGAAAATAATTGCTACTCATGGCATATTTCAGGAGCTCTGCACTGATGATGGCCCTCCGTTTTCCAGACACGTGTTTGCTGATTACCTGGCTCTTCATGGCATTGCACACCGGAAAATCACCCCGTACTGGCCACAGACTAATGGGGAGGCTGAGCAGTTCATGCGGAAACTGAATAAAGTACTGAGGATCGTGCTGGCTAGGTCCCATAACATTGATTGTGCCTTGTTTGCTTTCCTAAGTGAATACCAGCTCACACCCCATACTACTACTCAAGTACCCCCTAGCTCGTTGTGTATGAACCGCGCGTGGGAGACACTATCCCCCACTGTGATGTCCCCACTACCATGCAAGAGCATGTGGGTGAGAGGCTGCGATACCACGCGTCTGCCAATGACTGTATGTCACGAAAGAGACATGCTTGTGTTTTGACTCTTCAAGTGGGGGATCAGGTGCTGGTTCGCAAGTGATGCCCTAGGGGAAATTCAAACTCCCTTTTGAGCTGATACCTTCGGCTGTAGTGAGGATTTGTGGAACAATGGTCACTGCCCAAAAAGGACACAAGTTGGTAACTCGAAACACTTTTTTCAAGCGCTACCACAAGGCACCTGTCTCTGTGGAGGTCGGTGACCCCCTTGTTGTTCCTGTCCTGGATAGTGAGTGCCCTGCTGGTGATCTAGTTTGCACTCTCGGGTCTGAGGGGTCTGAGAGTATGATGTCTCAGGGTATTCCCCAGGCGGAGGAGCTGGACACTTCTGGGAGTCCATCTGGTGGGCTGGTGGGTAGTGGCTTAATGGAGGATACTGGACAGGCTGTCTCTGAGGCTATGGTACCTGATCCTTTGTGACCTGGGGTTGACTGATATGATCTCCGTTCTCGTCTGATGCGTTCAAGTAAGCTACAAGACTTTGGTGGTCATTATGAACATGGCGGTAAGCACTGCACTGCTGGTGGTGGCGGTAACTACCGCCAACAGGCTGGCGGTCCGGACTGCCAAATAATGAAGCCCATCAGAAACAAGTAGCGTTTCATCCACACACCGCCATTTTTGCAGTCCCGACGATGATGGAGGAGACCGCCCTCAGGCCGACGGAAAGGCCCTACCTGCCCACCAAATAATGAAACACCACACCGCCATCAGTTCCTGGGTGGGAACCACCGCCAGGCAAAGTGTGGCGAAAACGAACAATATAAAAGGAAACACTCACCGTAGGTACACAGAACACGCAGACGCAGACATGGAGCCAGAGTTGGAAATAATGCCATTGCTTCTCCTTGCCATATTCCTCCAGGACCGTGACCGACGACGGTAAGTACCGCAGCCTAGTACACATGGGAATGAAGGGCACAGTTACACATCCAACCCACACACAGCCGGCAACGCACTCTCAACCCCTCTCACCATCCCAAGCCATACATACCATAACAAAATGTACTTACCAGACACAAGCCAACAAATACCTGCACCAATGTACACACATGTGCACACCACCCCCTCACAGTGCACAACGGTTCAATATTGTGCCACCAGCACTGCTGGACACTCAATGTTTATTACAAATAACAAAAGTAATGTCCAAAGAAGGCCATTGGCAGTCCATCATAAAGTCCTTGAATGGCAAATATAGCCCAAACATGACCCCCACTTTGCAAAGGGAACTCCACTGGAAAGGGGCATCAATGGGGCAGCCAGGCACCTCAGGGAACAGGGGCAGGTGGTGGCGGGGGTGGGTACTTAGGTCTGGAAGGGAGGGTCTTGGGCTTAGATTTGAGAGGTGGAGGGGGTTTGGGCTTGCCCTTGGAAGGAGGGGGGGTGGGCCTGGACCAGGGGGAGGCAGCGGGACCTGGGGCAACACAGGGCTTCTTCCTCCCTGGGGAAGGGCACAGGAATGGGAAGGGCGGACTAGGGTGGACTTAGAAGAAGAAGGAGTGGACTGGTCAAGGACAGGGGAACATTTAGGGACAAGACGGGGCGGGCCAGTGGGTTCAAACAGGTCAACACAGGATAGGAAAGGCTTCTTAGGTGCAGTTGGAGGGGATTTGGAGGCAGGTCTGGAAGTGGAGGTTGAGGGAGTGCTCGTACCAGGTTTAGGTGTGCCGGACATAGATGCAGGTGCCTGTATAGTAAGCTTATGTGTAGTGGTTGTGTGTGGTGTGGATGTGTGCAAACATTTGAGTGTTTTGGGAGGAGGGGGGTGGACACAGTGGGAGAAGACAGGCTGCCAATGTAGATGGATGTTGTCTGGGTGTCTGGCAGTGCCACCAGTCCAATGGATGCTGCAGATGGCAGGGCAGTGTCCTGGCTAGTGGTAGGGGCTTGCAGGTGGGTGGAGGACTCAGGCTGGCTGTGGTACTGGTGCTGCAGCACCCCTGCAATGGAAGCCATGGTGGCAATGAGCTGTTTCCATTGCTCCATGGCCTCTTGGTGGTGTGCTATCTTCAGCCTCTGATTCTGCCCCAGGGTGGCCAGGATCTGGCACATCCTGTCCTGGGTATGGTGGTATGCTCCCAGGACCTCTGAAATCACCTCCTGGGCTGTTGCATCCATCCTTTGGCCACCCCTCTGGGCCACTGATGCCCTCCCACTGGTGATAGCCCCCTGTGCTTGTGTCCCCTCTACAGGTCTGGCGGTCTCTCTTGCACTGAGCCCTTCATCATCTTGCTTGTTGGTGGGTGGAGACTCTGGCCTCTGTACATGTGGGCCGCCAGTCCGTGGCCAGGAGACACTGGTGTGGGGTTGTTTGGCCAGAGCTGATGATGGTGGCTGAGTGGTAGGGGTGTCCGTGGTGTCCTGGGTGCGGCTTCAGGAGGGTGACAGTCCAGAACTGTGGGGTGGGCCAGGGATTTCCTCTGTGTCCAGACGTCCCTCTGCATTCTCCTGAGTGGGGCCTCCGTCTTCAGGTGGAGGACTGGCACTCCTTGACGTCTCCGTCCAGGTGGTATGGGTGGTGTTGCCTGTGTGTGAGAGAATAGACATGTGGGTGCCCTGTACTTTTTTGGCAATTGCTGCACTGGTCTGCACTTTTTGATGCTTATATTCTCCTGTAGTGGCATGCAAGGTCCCTTTGTGCACATTTTGGTGCATTTTTTGTGGGGAGTGGAGGTGCATTGTGGGTGCTGTAGTGCCACTGGGATTCCATGCAGGGGTAGGTAACTGTGCACAGGGGGCTGAATGGTGATTTGCTTGTGGGATTCTGGGCATGCGGGGGTCTTGGATGTAGGTGTTGTGGACTGGGTAGTGGATGGAGTCCCGGTGGTAGTGAGGGGATGGGGTGATACATGCATTACAGGTTTGTTGACTGTTAAGGTATTGTAGTTGACTTACCCGAGTCCAGTCCTCCTGTGAGTCCGGTGAGGCCCTGTGGGTGCAGGATAGCCAGGACCTTCTCCTCCCAGTCGGTGTATTTGGGAGGAGGAGGTGGGGGACCACCACCAGTCTTCTGTATGGTGATGTTGTGCCTGGATGCCATGCAGGCCATTCCATCTCTTCCTGATGTCCTCCCTTGTGCGTGGATGGTTTCCCACAGTGTTGGCCTTGTTGACTATCCTCTGCCATAGCTCCACCTTTCTGGCCACGGATGTCTGCTGCACTTGTGCCCCGAATAGTTGTGGCTCGACCCTGAGTATTTTGTCCACCATGGTCCTTAGCTCCCTGTCTGTGAAGCGGGGGTGCTTAGAAGGTGCCATGGTGTGTGTTGCAGGTGGTGTGTTGTAGGTGGTTGGGTGTGGCTTGTGATGGTGTTTGGGGTATGTATGAGTTTTGGTGATGTATTTGTGTGTGTGACTTGTGTGATGTTGAGTTCAGTGTATGCGTGTTGTGTTGTCAATATCAATTGTGCTGTTGGCGTTGCAAAGGATTATGGGGTGTGTATGTGAGTGGTTTATAGTGTTGTAGATGTGTGTCAGGTGTGTGGGTTTCAAATTTGCCAATATGTGCATTTGTTGTTGGTGGGTCCCATTGCTGGCCGTGGCGGTTCGTACCGCCAATGGTCGTTCGGCATTCACTGACCGCCAAGCTGATATGTGCATATTATTTGTTTGGTAGAGGATTTGTCTGCATGGCAATGGTGGGGTGGGTGCACTGCCTTTCTGCCATTGTTGGCCCTGGTGGTGGGTGGAGGTTGCAGGATTTTTTCTCTTTTTGGCATCATTATTTGGCGATGTGCAGTTCACCACCACTTTCGGTCTTTTGTTCACCGTCAGCACGGTGGTTGGCGGTGATTACTGACAAGTTCATAATGAGGGCCTTTATCTTGTTATTTTTGTGGCTGGGTGGTATCCCCTGTGATTGGTCTACATGTGGACTGGGACTGTGATGATGAGGGTAGTTGATTTTTCTTTTTATTATTTTTGTTTATTTGTTTTTTGTTTTTCACAGGTGAGGGAGGAATGTTATGTTGTGAGGATTTTTTCCCTGATCCGGACGGGGCAGTGGTACGCCCCGGAAGTTATGGGGCATGGTAAATAAACTGCCCACTGGTTTTTGAGCAGGGAGGGAAATACACCACACGACTTGCCCTGTCTGTGATTGTTACTGGTGCCACCCTGTACACAACACTAAGCAGGACTCCACAAGATTAGCTAAACCGGCATATTGAGGCATCCACTGAGTAGAACCTTGCAACCAAACACCATGGCAGGCAACAAAAAAGAATACCACACAGTGTGCACTCGCCCCCTTCTGGCTGCTGTGCTGCCCTCAAGTGCCCATCCAACACCGGATTGGACACTGCCAATATGCGGGCCATTAGGGGGGTCAGGATCCAACAGACATCCCTCCCTCTTTGGGAGGCCATCCCCAGCTGGGCCTCCGTGGTCTTTCGGACCCAGTGTCTCAAGTCCTCTCACCGTTTCCTGCAGTCGGTGCTCTGCCGGCTATAGACCCCCAGGGTCTGCACGTCCCTGGCGATGGCACGCCACAGCCCTTTCTTCTGATGGGCGCTGACCTGCATAGGGAACACAGACGAAGGGGCACAATGAACTCAACACTCCATTCTGTTACAGAAGTGGCTTACATATTGCATAGATCCCACATTAAGCCCACACATGACCGGTTCCTCTGTATACACATTGCATTTAGCAAAACTACACTCCCCAAGTGACACACTGCCAGCACACACGTACATTTACATACAGCCATGTCACATCCAATGTACCCATAAGGTACTGACCTGTTGTTCTGGAGGCCCATACAACTGCCCATAAAAGGGTAGGACCCCATCAACAAGCTTCTCCAACTCCTCTGGTGTGAAGGCTGGGGCCCTTTCCCCTGTAGCATGGGGCATTGTGGGTTCCAGACACAGGACACAGCAGCACACACAGTGGAGGTGTTGATCTGTAGACACTCAGGAATCAAGTGAAGTGGGGCAGAGAAAATGGCGTTCACTCCCGCGGCGGTGATCATCATTGGTTCCTGTCGTAGTTTGACTCTTGCTGTAGGCAAGACTGCTGGTTTAAGGATGACAGTACTCATGTTTGTAGGCGACTATGCCAATCCTACAACAAGTCACAACTGTCGTCCCAACCATCCCGGCTCACAAGCAGCACCTCACCAAAAACCCAACCAGTAAAAGGTGATTTGTGGCAGCCTTTATGCATGGACTCAAGAGTGTGACATCTCAGGGGGTGTCATGGTTAAACGGCGATTACCCCTTTCTCACATTAACAACATTTCTCAATCAAACACAGGCAATGAGGAAGATGCAGTAAAGTTTTGATAGGTTTTATTTAGGCAAAACTGTGATCTGTGATAAGTTGCATGGGCTGCAATCATTAGGATAATGAACAGAGCAAGAAACAGAATGGTAAAAACAAGAGTCATTAATACAAAGACCCACACCATCTTGCAATAATATGTAATGACATGAGATGTCAAATATGTCCTAATACCCTAGCATAATAAGCCTAACCTCTAACCTAAAAGAGAGCTATGTATGTTAAACCTAATCTGCCTATGCCATGGCCATGAGAAGAGCCCCCCAACCCTCGTTACCTTGGAATGAGGTCTCTAGCTCAGACTCCGTAGGGACACGAAGACTGGGTCAGCGTTAAGGTGACGTGCAGCATCGATAGCAGCGATGGCATCTGGTCAGAATTCCTCTGACTATCTGTTTAAGTGAGGGGTATTTATACAGATCTGCTTGGACCCCTTACCTAGGTCTGTTCTCAAACAATAGATAACAAGACTTGCTTGGGACTGTAATTTATATAAACAATTCCCTGAAAAGCGTGAAGAGGGAAAGTGCCTAATGTGAACACCTACAGTTTGTTTATCTTTGTCGCTTGATATTGACGCCTTAGCGCGGTGGCACTAATAACGCAAACTAAAACATGGGTGTAACTCAAAATAAGGCAGCCATCTTAAAAGATTTAATTAAATAAATGTGCTAAAACAGAGCAAGCTAAGTAGAGTAAAAGTCACTAGGTGACGGCGTCTTGAGTCTGCAAGCCAAAGGCTAAGCTAACTTCTGTATCCCATTAAAACAAACTAGGATCCACTACACATAGACCTCCATGTTAACCAGTGAGGAGTTGCACAGCGGTGCAGACCGCCTACCGCCTAGGCAGAAGAGTTGTTGACAGGACATTTATAATGGGATGATACTAATCACGACACACAACTCTGACTACATCTGTGAGACACAATGGCCAATGAAAAGTATTGGAATATTTGAGGAAGTCTGTTTGCATGTAGAGGACACCAGTGCACTTTACAATCTTGTTGGTGTAATCGGATGTGACTTCTCTGTTTACTGTGATATTGTGTCTCCATATCTCCTGTAGTCACACACATCTCATGTTTGGTTTACTTAGATACCTACAACTGCGGAGGAGGAGGAGGCAAGCACCCGTGTACAACCCCTAGTGGACTGGGCTACACTGGAGGAAATGCACATCATTATCATGTATCATCTGGACAGGGCCACAATTACTGAGCTGTGTCAACAATTGGAGCCAGATCTGATTCCTGCTGTCCGTAGCACTGCAGCAATACCCCCTGCAGTACAGGTACTGTTACTGCTTCACTTACTTGCAAGTGGTTCCTTCCAGGTGACTGTGGGCTTGGCTGCTGGAATGTCACAGCCAATACATGAGCAGCTACATCTCATTCCCCCAGAATGAAGATTTGCCCACTGTGAAGGCTGTATTCTACACCATGGGACACATACCACATGAGACTGGTGCCATTGATGTGACCCATATTGCCTTGGTCCCTCCCAGGACAAATGAGCAGGTCTACAGGAATAGGAGAAGTTACCACTCTATAAATGTCCAGATGGTGTGCCTTGCTGATCAAAACATCTCTCCACGTCACTGCCAAGTTTCCTCGATCTGTGCATGATGCCTATGTGTTGAGGAATAGCAGTGTCCCACAGATGATGGAACGACTACTGAGGCAGAGTGTGGCTCATAGGTGAGCTTGAGTCTTCACCAAATGTATGTCACTGTATGCCACCTTAAGTTGTACTCTGTGCCATTGTTCATGAGTAATGTGTGTCCCTCACTATTTCCAGGTGACTCCTGCTACCCAAACCTGCCCTGGCTGTTGACACCAGTGAGAAATCCAAGGACAGGGGCAGTACAATGAAGCACATGAGCATACCAGGAGGGTTATTGAACGTACATTTGGGTTACTGAAAGCCAGGTTCCGGTGCCTCCATGTAACTGGTGAATCCCCGTTCTACTTCCCTAAGAAGGTCTGCCAGTTAGTGGTTGCTTGCTGCATGCTGGACTATTGGCACTCAGATGCCATGTGCACTGCCTGCAGGAGGAGGGGGGGACAATGCACTTATGGCAGTAGAGGACACTGAAAACAGTAATGAGGATGAGGAGGAGGAGAATGTGGACAACAGGACACATATGATAGAGCAGTACTTCCACTGACACTCAAGTAAGACTGTACTTCTGTTCATACCTCCATTACAGTTAAGTGCGGTGTGCTTGCTGTGTTGTGCCAAGCACTACCTTTACTTCTCAATTGATTGTCACTTATGCTTTCCCTTTTTGCAGATGTTGGTGTGGTCACAACTGTGTACTGATGTGATGTCTACAGACTGCTTACACACATTTATTGGACGGATTCACAGGTTACAGGACATTTGTACAGGATAATGCAGTGTTGTATGATAAAGCAGAAATACTTCAGCTCTGTTCAAGGATGTTTATTGAAGTGACAAAAAGGATGGGATGGTTCAATAGAGTGGGGTGATGGTGGACGAAAACTTCAGTGTAGTGGCCCGGTTGGTGTGTAGCACAGGTTCAGGAGGGGCTCATTTCCTGGTGGTGGTTTGGGTCTTGGCAACGATCTCTGGTGTCTGTCTGGGTCACAGGGAACGTTTGCGGGGTGGTTCACCTTTTGCAGGGGTAGGGGTGCTGGTGGCCTTTCAGTGATGTGGCAGGTCCTCCGGTCCACTAGCTGCAGCAGTTGTTGTTGGCTGGTGAGTAAACTGGCTAGTGGAAGGAGCCCGCTGGTGTGCTGTGTACTCAAGAATCGTGTTGGCCATGTCACCCAGCACACCTGCAATGGAGGCCATGTTGGCATTTAAGCCCTGCAACTGCTGCATAACATCCTGGGGGTGTACCCCCTGCAGCCGCTGGTTCTCCTGCAAGATGGTAATCACCTGGCCCATCCTGTCCTGGGATTTTTGGTAGGCCCCCAGGACATGTGTTAGTGCCTCCTGGGCAGTGGGTTCCCTGGGTTGGACCTCCCCCTAGTGCACAGCTAACCTCCCACTGGCCCTGGCCCCCTGTGCCTGTGTCCCCTGAACGGTGTGCCCCCTCTCACTTACACCAGGACCTTCATCGTCTTGCCTGTGTGGTGTCACCCGGGGTCCCTGTACAAGTGGGCACACAACTGATCGACGTGTCCTGAGGACAGAGGTTTGGGGACGTTGGGTGGCTGCTGTGGTGTTGGGGTTGGATGGGGGGCCCTGTGGTGGACTGGGTGTGGGATGTGGAAGCCAACTGACCAATGATCCTAGATGGGCCAGGAAGATCATCCAGATCGGGACATCCAGAGTTACCGTCATCACTGATGGCATCTGCTGGTGGAGGACTGGGTTACCGTGGCACATGCTCGCCGCTGGCATTGGCTAATGTACCTGTGGGTATGTAAAAGATTTGTTACAGTCATAGTCTGTCACATATTCCGCATTTCTGGCTTTCCCTAAGGGTTGGGTGTTGTCCTCCCACCTTTGCTTAGTGTATGCTGGTGGATTGTTGGATTGGTAGTACTACATGCTGCCCATGCATTACTGTTGTGTATGCATGCTGAGCTGGGAAGGGTGTGCTTGCAGTGGGTAGGGAATGCAGGGGTACACAATTGAGAGTGGTTATGGGGATGGTTCACTGTATGGGATGGAGTGGAGTGAAGGGAGTCAGGGTGAGGTGGTGACATGCCATGAGGTATTGGTGGTGGTAGGATAGTAATGGTGACTTACCAGTGTCCAGCCCTCCAGTGACTCCAGTAAGGCCCTCAGGATGCAGAATTGCCAAGACTTGCTCCTCCCATGCTGTCAACTATGGGGGTAGGAGGTGGGGGTCCACCGCTTGTCTTCATGATGGCAACTTGGTGCCTGGAGGCCACTGCATGCACCTTCCCCTGTAGGTCGTTTCACCTCTTGCGATTATCGTCCCTTGTGCGTGGATATGTTCCCACAGAGTTCACCATGTCCACGATCCTCCGCCATAGCTCCATCTTCCTGGCAATGGAAATCTGCTGGACCTGTGCACCGAACAGCTGTGGCTTTACCCTGACGATTTCCTCCACCATCACCCGCAGCTCCTCATCTGTGAAATGGGGAGTCTTCTGTGGGGGAAATTACTATTGTGTGGTGGGTGTAGTGGGTGTGTTGTGCAGAGTGTGATAGGTGTTGGGGTATGGTGTGTGATGCGTGAAAGGTGAATGGGTGTCTGTGGTTTGTGTGTGCAGTTATTGTATTATTTTTTGCTGGCAAGGTGTAGTTAGTTTTTTGTGTTTGCAAAGGATTGTGGGTTTTATGGGGGCGTGTTTTATAGTGCTGTTGGTGGGTGTGTATGGTGTGTGTATATGTGTTAGGTGTGGGTTTTTCAATCTGGTCAATGTTGGTGGTGTTGGGGGCCCAATACTCCTATGGTGGTCTGCACCGCCAATGGATGACCGCTGTTGAGTGTTCACTGTGGTGATACGTGGTCCATAATTTGGAGGGCGGTGTATTTCAGATGTGGCGGGGAGGGTGGAGGTCCGACAGTTTTTCGCCTCGATTGGGTGTGACAGAAATTTTGTTGTGGCTGGTTTCTGTCGGTTTTATGTTTGTGTACCGTAATCTGGCAGGTGGATTTCTGCCTCTGCTGTGGTCTGTTGGCGACTGTCACCATGGCAGTCTTCGGAAAAGTCTGCCAATATCATAATAAGAACCTAAATCTTACTCTAGGTGGCTTTGAAAGCAACCGGCCTATTAGCTTAAACAAGCATTGGCATAGCCAATAAATTTTGCTTTTGGGACCTTATAAGTGTTTAATCATGCAGCAAATGGGCGCATGGTTTAACACTTGTAAGGTCCCAAAGGTGAGACTTATTGGCTATGCCAATGCTTGTTTTCAGTTCCAGCTAAGTCAAAGCCTGGTAAGTGTTTTTTTTCAAATTTACCAAAGGAAAGACTGACCAGATTTGAACCATGTTCATTCAAGATGTCTGTTTTTAGTAAGAATGTTTAAATATTGTGCTCTCCACATTCTGTGTTTTTATCATTTTCAATTCTGCAAGGTCAATTGATTAAACTATAATGACCCAGAGAAAAAGGGTATCAAGTTTAATCTGCAAACATTCTTTCTCTGTGCCGTCCTGTAATTCTGCCTTGCAACAACCCTGACCTGAGCCAAAGCGCAGTAAGAGCAGGAACATAAACAACTTCATATTTGAGAAGGGTCCATTCTCGAGAAGTTTTTAATAAGAATGTTCTTGCAAGCATTTTTCCATTGCTACGTGTCCAAATTATTTTTCCACTAAGCGCAGGCGAGACAATATTTACTTTCCAAGTTCTCCATCACTGGGATAAACTGAAACCAGACGGGAGGAGTGGCCATCACACGCTGTAACAGGAGAAAGCGTGACATAGTGTGACGGCCAACAAAAATGTTTTCTTAGTGAAAGCTCCCTGGGTGGGAACTTAGCACGCAAAGGAGTGACATTTAGCACAATGCACCAATAAAAATGAAGCATTTAGGACAAGCACCACAAAGAATGAATGGCTAAAGTGGGTGTGGTTAAAGCTCATATATTGAACACAGCAGAGACAATGGATGCACTGCCTATGCTTAATCTAAAAAGTCTGAAAGGAAAGGCAAGGTTTTGTACAGTTTAGCAGCCTGGTTAACTGACTTGGCTTTCAGCTTGAGAACTGTTTGTCCCTGCTTTCCTTACAGAGAGCCTAAAGAATAACCGGTCAAGGCTTAATTCAGTTTGCAGAGCCCTGGAGAGCCATATAAGAGTTGTCTGGACCAGCGACTTTTTACGCTCACCCCCTTCAGGTACCACTGCTCCCAACATTTTTTGGCTGGTGGTAGACAGCGCTCATGTTCCCACCTCTCATGTGCCAGCAAGGCACGACTTATGGATTATACAACTACAACGATCCACTTTCCTTCCTGGGAGAGCATTCTGCTTGCAGACTAGGGCCTGGACTGTAAGTATCTGTATTGTAGTTGGGTGTGAAGCCTTGTGTAAAACTGGGGGTAAGGTTTACTGACACCTACGCTTAAATCTAGTGAGACCACAAGTCCAACCTATTTAACCTATTTGCTCAGCCATGTGAGTGAGCGTGTGACTGACTGACTGAGTAAGAACAAGGTTTGTATGTTTGAATGCATTGATTGAGTGAGTGAGCACAAAGCTTGTATGGTTGAATGTGTAGAGAAAGCTACCTCCATTTTCTTTCTGCATGTGTGCACATATGTAGCAAAATGTCTGGGTTATTACTGTTCCCTCCTGCAGGGTCATTGGTGTATGTGACCCTATAATCATACTGCAGGGGTGAGCTCCATTATGAGGAAGGATAAAGCCACCATCATCTCCAGTACAAAAACATCCCATCTGCGCAGCCTCAGAAAAATGCTAGTGAAGGAGCTGGATCCTGGTTTCTTGCTTCCCAGTACATGTACCAGCAGGACCTGTGCTGCTGCTTTTAGCTCGGCATAATTAAATGTACCACAGACCTCCCAGGCTGGCAGCAAACCTGGAGAGTGACCTGCTTGAGGGGACTGCCCTTCCAACATGGTGAAAAGCTACCAGAAGGACCACAAGCATCCCTGCATGAGCAACCCGTGACTAGTCCAAGACCAGTTCACGTTCTGGCTCCAGGAATGCAGGGCACCTACAAGAAGGACCAGCAACGATGGAGGAGCAGATCTGCTGGTTCAAGAAAAATGACAGCCGTGAGCCACATAATACATGTGAGGAGCTTTGTAATAAGGACTGCAGGAGATCCATTGAATCATAGTGTAATCCTCTCCCTTCTCAGGGAAATGACCCATTCCTATTCCACAACCCCAGCCACCTTAATCCTGGGGCCAATGTCTCTGCCTGCTGGGTTAACAGAGTGTCCAGAGACACTTCCAGTTCGATTCCAACCTTCATAGTGGCATGTAGGCTCCAACACCAGTGACTACAATGGACTTTGAATTAGAGGCTCCTCTGTCTCTTTGTCCTAAAGCCATCTAAAATGTTGAGCAAGAAGTGATGGTAGAAAACGTAGTTCTGTATATCACATTGGCCGCAACAGTACATTCTGATCAAACATGACATTTCAAATAATTGAACTTGTTTCATAGCATCATTTTTTTTTAAAGCAGTCCTACAGTAAACAAAAAGTCTGAAATCCTTGCGGTGGGGTATTCATCAGGACAACAGACAGCAAGCGTCCTCCATCCTACAGGAATTACCATGCCACTATGACCCAGAAACTGTATAGGCAGCCTAGAAAACACAATTAACTTCCAAAAAGATCCCATTTAGCTCGGTGCACTTGAACGGCCCGAAATGCAGGAAACAGAGGCCAGCCAGCATCCGGACTCCTTTTTCAAATTAATTATGCTATGAGAAAGTTCATTCATTCGAAATGTCACGCTTGATCCGCAGGTTTTCTTGCAGCCAATATGATGCAGAGGATTGAGTTGTCACACAGCTTAGTGCACTGCTCCATTTCACTTATTTTTGGGGGACCTTGTTTTGTGCACTGATAGTGAGTATTTTTGAAGTCTTTTGAGTTTCTTGTTATACATGTCGCATGGAATATGTTGAGTGATTCCCTGAAGCATCATTTAAAACCTCTAAAAGTAACTGGAACTGTTGTTGCATTTCTTATCGATTAACCAAGGTTCTGAGGAATGCAGGGTTACCGTCCCACATAACGTAGCCCTTTTTCTCAGATTAGAGGAGGTGAAAGATGTAATAACCTAGGGCACTTAGCAATGTGCACTGACTAGATTTGAAGTACTGACTCCTGATGTAAGCTCAGTGACGCCAAATGACAATTGTGAGACATGGGAGGTCACACGACATCAGTGAGCCTTCCAGAATGTTGATTCCTAAAGAACAATGCAGTCCACATTTTGTTCCATCAGAATTTAGCAGATCTTTGGAACAAAACTAATCAGCAGCAGCCAAACCTGAAGAGCTACCTTGAAATTCCTGTACTGCAGTAAACACTTTGTGCCAGATTTAAGAGGGCTGAGCACCTCCTTTTTTACGCTAATGTGGCCCAACTAGGCCTAAATCGACGCACCAGAGTTACAAAGTGTAGCAATACATGCATGCGTCATTTTGTAACCCCTTGCGCCACAGTATGTCTGGGCCAGGCATAATGTATACAAGGGGGGCTGAAAGAATGGCACAAAGAAATGTAAAGGATTTCTTTGTGCCATTTTTTTTCTGCATTTTTAACGCTTGCACTGAGCAAGCGTTAAAAGGGGGCACACCATTGGTTGCAATGATCCTCTATGTACTGTTCAGGGTTAGTGCTGACATTTTGCCGCTAACCCTGAACAGTGCCTCAATAGTGTCAAAAATGTTGACGCTATTGCCCCCCACCCAGCACCACAGTGCGCCGTATTTTAAATACGACGCACACATTGTGGTGGTAGGGGGCGCTGAGGGGTGCAAGAAAAGTGGTGCGGCACTGGGTGCCGCGCCACTTTTCTTAAATCTGCCCCTAAGTGTTTGGGGTCATACAGCTGCACCCATAAGCGCAGCACTTCAGAGCTTCGGTGTTGTGTTCTTGTGTAACTGTTCTTTGTTTATCAAGCATGCTAGGCATTGGTCTGTGTCTGAAAGTTTCTCTATAATGATTGTGTTTCTGTGGTCTTATCTGTTCATTTTTATTCATACTGATTGATTTGTCTTGATGTTCTTGAAAGATTGTAGATGCTATTCATTCCTTTTAAACTGTATTGGGTGTTTTATCGGTGTTTTTATTAATGCTGACTTTTGCATTACACTGGACATTCATATGCGATAAACATTATGGTGAATTATATTTTTGTGGGTGTGGGTAACTGAGTAGATGGTCTGGTATCCTTATGTGAGGCCCCGGCAGGGAGGTTGTGTAAATGTGATACTTCATCCCTGATTGACTGTGCTCTTGGGAGTCAATCCTTGCGGGATGTTGTTTGCTTGCTTGCATTCACTGAGAAGACAAATGTCACTGCCAGGTTGTGTCTGCTCTTCAAAAGGTCCTTCGTTTTCATTTCTCCGCGGAATGTTGTGTTATCTTCCCTGTTTAAAAATGCAGGAGAAGTGCTATGTTAGCCAGAAGAAGAGTGCAAGCTTTAAGCAAACAAAGAGCCCGCAGTCTTGTGCAGTTGATGCTTTTATGAGACTAACTCTTAATTTAGGGTGATAGCTTTGAAACGCACTAAAGTCTCATCTCAGGCAGATATGGAGCAACGAAAAAGATCTTGTCTTTATACAGAAGAGAAATGTAATTGCGATTTAGAGGGTGTGGAATGAAAATACAAGTTTGTTAAAGGAAGGGACATCTTTCTGTTGGATACATTCCTTCTGATTGCATCATACAAAGTGCGAAAGGGAAATGAATGTTTGGTAAAAACGGGAACATTCATTTCTGTGTGTGGCTTTCACTTTAATTGGATTTTACAGCGTGTGAGGGAAATGCAGGTCTGTGGAAAGCAGGAAAGAATTGATATATTCATTACTGTGTGTTGCATCCAGCTGCTGTTGAGAGCAATTACCAGCGAAGGAGCGCTAGTGATGTGCAAGTAACCCTTATGTGGGCATCTGTGCATTGTTTGAGACAAGATCCCTTTTACAGAAAAGACAGTCAACCCTAAATAACTGGCGCAGTTTTCACACTAAGTGTAAGGGCGACGTCCATGTTTGTCTGTCCTGGCTCTTTAGAAGGTGTTTTAATTCACTGAAGCTGGGTTACGTATAGTCTTTCTTCTCATTTGCTCCTGTGCTTACTTATTCTTAACATTACATATATTTCTCGCTGTTAGTGAAGGACCGACCCATAGGAGGCCTATTTAAATAGATTGAAATTGTTTTCAAGTTTGTACTCTCCACTACTGGTAGGAACCACATACTAAATTGTGAATTATTCTAAAACAAGGTGAGGCAGCATCTCACATATCTTAGGCTATGAGCAACAATTTATTTCTTCTGTACACTTAGCACAGATGCTTTCTGGTATTTGTAATCTCATTTATTCCAATGTATTGTTCAGTAGTCTAGTACAATTCAACTAGTAACTTTCTTCAATTTCAAGATTAACTTCCGATGTATGCCTTCTATGAGTAGATGGTATTAATACTAGTATTTTGCCCATCATTTTACGGTTTTACCAAGTGAGATGCCGTATTTGTGAAAAGCATGCCCAGCCGATCATTGTAATATAGGACTCAGGCTATGCCTCACTGAGAAGACCCAGTACAGTTAAAACCAGCCTGGGTTACTTGTGCTCCTATTCAGAACAGACATTGCCTAGGAATTTGACCTGAATTGTTCACGTTGTGCCCCCTTATAAAGTTGAACAAGTAGGAAACAGGCCTAGAGCTGTTCGCAGTCTCATACAGAGCAGACTTGGCCTAGGACATTTAGGCATGACTGTACCTATTGAAACAGGATCAAGTCTGTTTTACATACGTTTAGTTCCTGAATGTGGTGGCACCGCGAACAAAAAAACACAATGAACTGGAATGTGACCCAGAGTAATTTGAGAATTCAAGTGTTGGAAGACAAAAGCTTCAATAAAGAAGAACACACATAGAGCAAAAGTCTCGAGCAGACAAGTGATTTAGTCCAAAGATCTGAACACACAACTGCTCAAACTGAACTAAACTCACTGAATGCCTGGATGAGGTTACATTCCCGAATAATCATTGAGTTTGACATCATATTATTCTATGAAGAATATCATAAGCAAAACTACTAATGAGACTAAACTGCATAAAGATAGATAACATAAAACATGATCTTCCTTTTAATGGAGAAAATGAAAAGCAAAAAATATATAAAAGACAAATACTGAACATTTCAAAAAGTTACAAAATATTTTATTTGACAGACTTAGATCCTCTAAAAATGTAGAACATTTCAAAAACATAATCCTTAAACTTGGCAGGAACATATATTATACTATTACTTTTACACCTCATCTCTGTCTTCAGACGTATAAGTTGAGAAAAGTAACCAAACCTACGATGACTGAGAAGATGACTTCCACCTTAACTGTCTTCCGACATTTAATCACAAGCTACAACCTCTGGCCCAAATCAAACCCATTTCATTACCATTGCCATCATCACAAACTCCCCTTTTAGAATAAAACTGTTTCTCAGTAAGTTTCACAATAGCACTCTTATTCTACCATCCTTTATTCTTAAACAAATCTGGAGATGAAGACACTTTCACTACTTTGACCAGCCCAGAAAACCTAGACTCTTCTTTAACAACTTTGAAAGTTGTTTTGATCAAAACCCAAACTCCCTCTCTAGTCTCCAATTTCCTCACATTTCTACTCTGATCAAAAGATTCCTTACATGTGTTCTGCTTAAAACAACTTCCTCCCGAATTTTTAGTACATCTAACCCTAAAGTAGAAAACCCAACTTTTACCTTCAACCAATGGTTCACACTGGAAACAGGTTTCCTACTCCTCCGCAATAAGAAAAGTGATACAACTGTGGTACTGTGGAGAGTGGTACTGTGGCTCCAAACATTTTTCTTAAAAAATGTATACACACCGAGCACATTTACTGCAGCAGTTTGAACTCCTTCCTTCAAAAAACGATTCACTCTCTCTACCAGACTGTTTGATGCGGAACTGTAGAGAGGTAACTTAACATGTTTCATTACATTATGTTTTAAAAGAATTGAGGCATCTTAAAATATAGAAAATGTGTTCCATTATCCCACACAATGTGTTTTGGAACACTATCAACATTAAATAATTGCTGTCAAAACGTCACAACATTTCTAGAATCAGAAGCTTACACAGAAGCATAATATATCCATTTTGAGTGGTATTCTACAGCTACAACAAGAAATGTGCACTCATTAACCAAAATATTATACCGACCAGCAAAATCCATACTCAACTTTTCCCTTGGCCCCCCTGTCCAAGGTGTTGGATTTAATACAGTGGTAGAAACCTTCCAATGTTTGTCAGAACACAAATCTTCTCTATATACCTAAGCAAACCTCCTGACTTGACCATCAATCCCTGACCACCAGGGACCTTATTATAGAAGTGCCCCGGGGTGCAGCGGGTGTTTGCGACCACTTTGAGTGCCCCTGGGGCACTTTGGTCTTACCGAAGGGGTTCCAGACGCTTGTGTGGCCTGACTGTAATACCGATAGCGCTGGTGCACATATAGTGCCAGCGCAACCACCAGAGGGTGTTACCCTCATTTGCATGGGGTCATTGCTCCATGCAATTGAAAGAATCCCTTGCCTCTGCGCCGCGCAGTATTATTGACGTGGGTGCAGAGGCAAAGAAGCTGTCAGGAGGTGCACTGACAGTGTGCCACATAGAAGATGGTGCACTGTCAGTGTGCCCCCTGATGGCAGTCCTCTGGAGGGGGAAACAGGGTCCCATAGACCCCCCAGACATCCCACTGTAGGTGGGTGCAGTCACTCACTGAACCTGCATGCAAGGAGATCTCTAATCCCTTACAAAGTGCAGGCAGGGTCCCCCCTGTATTGTGAAACACAGGGCAACTTCAAAGTAGCTGCTCCATTTTTGACATGAAGGTGCTGCCCCAGGGCATCATATGTAATAGGGTACGCTTTCTCTGTCTGCGCCCAGCGCACCTGCTTTCAGAGAACAGAGAGAGTGTGCCCTATGTATAATAGGGCCCCAGTAGCACTGCTTAATCTTACTCACTGTCATTGAAATTCCCATGTGTCCTTCATGAGCTAACTGAATAATCCATTACTTCTCAGTAATTTTCAAATAGGTTGTGGCATCAGTAGCAGCAATAGTGCAATATTCATCATCCTGGATCTCTTCATTGCACTGATAGTCATCAATAGGCATAGGAGAAAGGCAGTTTGCCCTCACATTTTCCCCACCAGGCGAAATATACAGTAATATCAAAGATAAACTCCTGTAAGAGTGACAATAGTCTTATCAATCTTGACAAAGCTTTATTGGAATGATGCTTCTTAACCTATAAATCAAGGATTTACGGTCAGTGTATAAATTGTACCTAGTACACCAGACATATGTTTTACATTTTTCAGCAGCCCTAGAACAGCCCAAACCCTCTCTTTTTAAATGGCACTATATTCGCTCTCTGCATAATTCAGCATCCGTTAAGCAAACGCTACAGTTTGTTCTCACCCATGAAATATCTGACTTAGAACTGCCTCAACACCACACACAAAGGAATCAACTGTTATCATACTCTCAAGAGCACGACTAAACTGATTTATGGTAGGAGCATCAACAATTACCTTCTTAGTTTTTTCAAAAGTCTCTTTCATTTCTTCAAACCATTCATACTTAGAGGGCATATTTACAAGCTCCTTGTGCCGCCCTAGTGTAGTTTTTTTTATGCTAAGGGGGTGTCATGGAGGCCTTTTCCCTGCTTCAGATTTACAAAGTGGCACAATGCAAGCATTGCACCACTTTGTAACCCCTTGTGCCACGTTATGCCTGCACCAGGCATAATGCATGCAAGGGTGGCGTTCTGTCATTAGGAAGCCCAGAAAATGGCGCAGTGAAATTTACAAGATTTCCAAGATGTGCCATTTTTCCCATAATTTTTAATGCCTACCCAAGGCAGGCGTTAAAGTGACGCTCCCATTGTTTCCAATGGGCCTCCCCATGCATTTCTGGACTAGCGGCATAATTTTTGGTGCTAGTCAACCAATGCGTCACAATAGTGTCAAAAATCTTGACACTACAGTATTGTGCTAACGTGCAACATGGTGAGCCGTATTGTGAGTACCGCACTACCATGGTGACGTATGGGCGGGTACAAGAAAAGTGGCGCATCATAGCTGATGCACCACTTTCTTGTAAATATGCCCCTTAATGCCTTTCTTCAAAAGATCATGCAAAGGTTATATGACAAAGGCATAACTCGGACAAATCATGCATAATGTTAACTCAGACCCAGAAAAGACATTAGCGCATCTTTGTCTTTAGGGATAGGCACATTTTGAATAGCATTGCTCAAATTAACTTAGATTTAATGCCCTCTTCTGTCATGCTGTGACCAAGATAGTCAACTTAACAGGTCAATGTGCACTTATCTTTATTAACCCCCTGGGTGCCTGGTGCGAGCTGGTCTCGGCCACAGTTCCCATGTGCAGAGGACGAGACCAGCTTGTCCTGCACCCAGCCCACTCACCCCAGTCAGGGATGGAAGGGGAATCGCTTTCCCTTTCACACCACTCCCACCCCCAGTGACGTCTGATGATGTTAGCGCGCAATTGCGCGCTGACCTCATCAGAGGTCACCTCCCATCAGCACGATCAAAAGAGAAATGTAAACCGGCCGGGAGGTGGGGGAAGGCAGAGGCATGAAAGGAGAGGAAAGGCATTTCTCTTGAAGCGATCGGGCTGCAGAAATTCCCACTAGGCACCAGGGTTTTTTTTATTTTATTTTATTTTTATGCATACGGGGAGCGGCCCCTTTGGCAAGGGCTGCTCCCCAGGGGGGCAATTAATTATTAGGTCTTTTCTGCTCCCCCCGGGGGCAGATTGGCCTATTTTTATTTGGTCGATTTTCCCCCGGGTTCGCAGAACCCACTAGACATCAGGGATTTTTTGTTTTTTAGTTTTTTTAGATGTGGGGAGCAACCCCTTAGGCAAGGGTCGCTACCCCTGGGGGCAAATTGGTTTTTGGCCATTTCTGCCCCCCTGTGGGGGAGATTGGCCTATTTGTTTAGGCCAATCTGGCCAGAAACCAGTAGACACCAGGGATTTTTGTATTAGTCAGTTTCACTCAAGGGGAGCGATCCCTTAGGCAAGGGTAGCTCTCCTGGGGGGACAAATTTACTTTAGGCCATTTCTTCCCACCTTGGGGGCAGATAGGCCTATTTTTCTTAGGCCAATCTGTCCCCAAGGGTGGCAGAATCCACTAGACACCAGGGATTATTTTTTACGTCAGTTTTACGCAAGGGTAGGGACCCCTTATGCAAGGGTTGCTCCCCTGGGGGGGGGTTTATTTTAGGCCATTTCTGTCCCCCTTGGGGGCAGATTGGCCTATTTTAATTAGGCCAATCTGCCCCCAAGGGGGGCAGGAACCACTAGGCACCAGGGACATTTTTTATTTTATTTTTTTACAGATTGGTAGCGACCCCTTAGGCAAGGGTCGCTCCCCTGGGGGGCAAATTTATTTTAGACCATTTCTGCCCCAGCTGGGAACAGTTCGGCCTATTTCTATTAGGCCCATCTGCCCCAAAGGGGGCAGAAAACACTTAGGCACCAGGAATGGGTGTGTGTGTGTGTATCTGTGTCTTGTTTGGGGGGGGGCAGCCCCTTGGCAAGGGTCGCTTCCCATGGGGGCACAGTACTATTGGCCATTTCTGCCCCCTTTTGTAAGGCCCATCTGCCCCCAAAGAGGGGCAGAAAGCCCACAATAGACAAGGGAAGATTTTATTTTTAAAAAAGAGGGTGGGGGTATGGCTAAAACCCCACCCCAAATAAATAGGGACAAAGTTGTTGTGCCCACAGGTGGGCAGATTGGGCAATTGGCCCGATCCACTCCCCAGGGGGCAGCAGAAGGCCTACAAAATGTTAGGGAATAAAAAAAAAAAATGGGGGGTGGTGGCAACCAACCAGTATGGGCATGGTTATGCACCCATCTCAACTGGAGTAACAGTATTTCAGCTCTCCCCCGCACACTAAAACATCCTATCCCACGGCAAGCAAGAGGACGTTTGAATATTTTGGGTTTTGGTTTTACATTTGGGCCATGATAGCTTGTCTAAATCTCAAAATCATCCCACTTGGAAAGGTGAGGGCTGCACTTTTTGGACTTTGGGATGCTGCCATGACAAATCTACAAGACCTAGACACATTTGAAAACTAAACATCTGGATGAGTCCCGGGTGGTGTGCTTCACATGCATCCAGCACCATTTTTAAAACCACAATGCCCTGCAAACACCAAATTTTGCTTGAAATCACACATTTTTCCCAAATTTTTGTGATGGAACCTTCCGGAATCCATAAAATTCCTACCACTCAGCATTGTCGCATCTATACCGATAAAAGTTCTGCCCCACTTGTCAGCCTAAAAACATTCTTTTTCAAACTGCCCTTTTGGACCCGCTTTGGTTCCCCCTCATTTTTTACATGTTTTTGGCTCTTCCCTGCCACAGACACTTGGCCCACCTACACAAGTGAGGTATCATTTTTACAGGGAGACTGAGGAGAACATTGGGTGGAAGGAAATTTGTGCCGGTGCGGTAATCCCACACAGAAATGTGGGAAAAATGCTAAATTTGAGGTGTGCTGAGGATTCTGGGTAAGAAAACACTGAGGGATCCACGCAAGTCACACCTCCCTGGACTCCCTCGGTGTCTAGTTTTCAGAAATGTTTGAGTTTGGTAGGTTTCCCTAGATGGCTGCTGAGCCCAGGACCGAAAACGCAGGTGCCCCCGCCCCCACAAAAACAGGTAGTTTTGTATTTGATGTGTCCACGTAGTGTTCTAGGGCATTTCCTGTTGCCGGCAGTAGGCCTACCCACACAAGTGCAGTACCTTTTCTATTGGGAGACCTGTGGGAATGCTGGGTAGAAGAACGTTTGTGGCTCCCCTCAGATTTCTAGAAAGTTGCAGCACCGAAAATGTGAGGAGAAAGTGTTTTTATTGCCAAATCTTGAGGTTTGCAAAGGATTCTGGGCAACAGAACCTGGTGTGAGTGCCACAAGTTACCCCATCCTGAGATCCCCTAGGTGTCTAGTTTTCAGAAATGTCCAGGTGTGCTAGGTTTTCCTAGATGCCGGATTGGCTAGAGGTCAAAATCCACAGCTAGGCACTTTGCAAAAAACAGGTCAGTTTTCTTTGGGAAATGTGATGTGTCCACGTGGTGTTTTGGGGCATTCCCTGTCACGGGCACTAGGACTACCCACACAAGTGAGGTACCATTATTATCGGGAGACTTAGGGGGTTGCTGGGTGGAAGGAAATTTGTGGCTCCTCTTAGATTCCAGAACATTCTATGAAAGAAATGTGCGGAAAAAGTGTTTTTTGCCCAATTGTGAGGTTTGCAAAGGATTCTGGGTAACAGAACCTGGTGAGAGTGCCACAGGTCACCCCATCCCGGACTCCCTTAGGTGTCTAGTTTTTAAAAATGCACAGGTTTGGTAGGTTTTCTTAGGTGCTGGCTGAGCTAGAGGCCAAAATCCACCATAAGGCACTTTGCAAAAAACAGGTCAGTTTTCTTTGGGAAAATGCGATGTGTCCACGTTGTGTTTTGGGGCATTTCCTGTTGCGGGCAGAAGGCCTACCAACACAAGTGAGGTACCATTTGTATTGGGAGACCTGGGGAATGCTAGGTGGAAGGACATTTGTGGCTCCTCTCAGATTCCAAAACGTTCTATCACCGAAAAGGGAGGAAAAAGTGTTGTTTTTGCCAAATTTTGAGGTTTGCAAAGGATTCTGGGTAACAGAACCTGGTGAGAGCCCCACAAGTAACCCCATCCTGGATTAACCTAGGTGCCTAGTTTTAAAAAATGCACAGGTTTGGTAAGTTTCCATAGGTGCCGGCTGAGCTAGAGGCCAAAATTGACAGCTAGGCACTTTCCAAAAACACGTCAGGTTTCAATGTAAAAATGTTATGTGTCCATGTTGCATTTCCTACTGTGGGCATTAGGCCTACCCACGCAAGTGAGGTATCATTTTTATCGGGAGACTTGGGCGAATACAGAATAGAAGAACAAATGTTATTGCTCCTTGTCTTACTCTACATTTTTTCCTTCCAAATATAAGACAGTGTATAAAAAAGATGTCTATTTGAGAAATGCCCTGTAATACACAAGTTAGTATGGGGACACCGGAATTCAGAGATGTGCAAATAATCACTGCTTCTCAACACCTTATCTTGTGCCCATTTTGGAAATACAAAGATTTCCTTGATACCTAATTTTCACTCTTTATATTTCACCAAATGAATTGCTGTATACCCGGTATACAGTGAAAACCCATTGCAATGTGCAGCTCATTTATTGACTCTGGGTACCTGGGGTTCTTGATGAACCTACAAGCCTTATATATCCCTGCAACCAGAAGAGTCCAGCAGACGTAACGCTATATTGCTTTTGAAAATCTAACTTTGCATGAAAAAGTTAAACAGTAAAACGCAGAGACAAATGGCAGTTTTTTTTTCACCTCAATTTCAATATGTTTTATTTCAGCTGTTGGTTTCTGTAGGAAAACCTTGTAGGATCTACACAAATGACCCCTTTGCTGAATTTAGAATGTTGTCTACTTTTCAGAAGTGTTTAGCTGTCTGGGATCCAGCATTGTTTTCACACCCATTTCTGTCACTAACTGGAAGGAGACTGAAAGCACAAAAAATAGTAAAAATGGGGTATGTCCTAGTAAAATGCCAAACTTGGGTTGAAAAATGTGGTTTTCTGATTCAAGTCTGCCTGTTCCTGAAAGCTGGGAAGATGGTGATTTTAGCACCACAAACCCTTTGTTGGTGCCATTTTCAGGAAAAAAAAACACAAACCTTCTTCTGCAGCCCTTTTTTTTCATTTTGTTTTTTAAAAATCGAAATTTTCGCTGTATTTTGGCTAATTTTTGGTTTCTTCCATGGGAACCTACAAACTCTGGATACCTCTAGAATCCCTAAGATGTTGGAAAAAAAGGTCGCACATTTGGTATGGGTAGCTTATGTGGACAAAAAGTTATGAGGGCCTAAGCGCGAACTGCCCCAAATAGCCGAAAAAAGGCCTTGCACCTGAGGGGGCAAAGGCCTCACAGTGAAGGGGTTAATAGTTATGATAAAGTGTTTTTAAAACAATTTCTAATTTCATGTTATGCTGCTAAACACTCCACACCTCCCAAAGAAGGACTGAGACATAAATTTATTAAATTAGAGAGACTAAAAAAACAAGAGCTAGCACGCTGGTGGGATGTTACAACTCTTAAATGATATTTAGAACTTAAGCAAGTCCCTAGAGGACTACGAGTAATAATATTTCCCTCTTTTGAAGATCTTGACCCTCATCTGCTTAGGGAGTGGGAAAACCTTATTTCCTCCACCTCTTTTAGCATGATCAATATACTTATTAAGCATGCGGACAGAAAACGCAATAAATGACTACTTGATATTGCTTCCCTTGAGGAGGAGATCAAAAGTCTCAACCTCACTGAAGCAACGGACAAAAACTATGCTATTATGAGGGAGGTATTAAATGAGTATCAACTCTACGTGAAGGACAAGAAAATAAGAAAACTTATCAGGGATGAGAACAACTATAGCAATGGCAGGATATATACCTTTGCACGTAGATTTGATCAGGTCAACAAAGACACCAGCATTAAGCCAACCAAGATCGCTACCCCTGCCGGGTCAGTTTCCGGCAGTTTATCTGATGTTTCTAATCTTTCCAGCCACTGCTTGGACACACCCATGGAAGGGTCCTCTGGCAATACACTTCTTCTAAATGCCCCCCACCAATCAAGTTCTTTTTTAGAAGAACTAGGCGGATACAGGAAGGGGGTACGTCAGAATTTCAACAGGTCAGGTATAAACACAAACCCACCCTCAGGGGGGGGGGAGAAAACACAACAACCTTTTCCGGGGCGGATTCACTGTGGATAAAAACACGGCGGAAACAGGAATTCCGAAGGAAAAACGCTCACCTCTACACACTCCACGAGGAACGAGGACACCATGGAACCAGAGCTTCACATTTTCCCAGCCTTCAACTTCTTGCTCCTCTACCAGGAGCACGAACGCCGGCGGCGAGGACCACGGTGAGTACTGCACCTACGACACAGTGGAGGGGGGAGGGAAAAAACAGGGACACACACACGCAACACCCCCACCCACACCCTCACCCACTACAACACACACACTAATGCATATCAATACATCACAGTTACACCCACCAAACCCCCCGGAAGAATGCAAAGACAATAGAAAATGAGTGTAACCATTGTAATATATTAAAAGCAAGTTGGCAGAAATAGATATATATACCATGTACATAATATATACCAAGCATAGTAGTCCAGGTAGTGTTCTAAGAAAGTCAGTGGAACACCGGGACCACACGGTATGGGCGAGGCCCACACAAGATCCCTGACCATGACGGAGAGAACACTCCAGGGGCATCAGACAGCAACTAAACAGGCACCTCAGGGGGAGGGAAAGGGGGCACCTGAGCCGCTTGAGTGCACGACGACAAATCCACGAGGGGGCCACATACCCACTGTTCAATCCTGGGGAGTGCAAAGCCACAGTCTCTCAAGTCTCTACAGTGGGTGGGCTGCCCACTGTTCAATCCTGGGGAGTGCAAAGCCATAGTCTCTCAAGTCTCTACAGTGGGTGGTTTGCCCACTGTTCAATCCTGGGGAGTGCAAAGCCACAGTCTCTCAAGTCTCTACAGTGGGTGGTTTGCCCACTGTTCAATCCTGGGGACTTCAAAGCCACAGTCTCTCAAGTCTCTACAGTGGGTGGGCTGCCCACTGTTCAATCCTGGGGAGTGCAAAGCCACAGTCTCTCAAGTGGATGCCTTTCTCCACTGGTTCTGGAGGGGGCATGGTGCCCAGAGTGCTTCATCCTGCTAAGGACAGAGGGAGTGGATGTATCTCTCCACTGGTTCTGGAGTGGGCATGGTGCCCAGAGTGCTTCATCCTGCTAAGGACAGAGGGAGTGGATGTATCGCTCCACTGGTTCTGAAGGGGGCATGGTGCCCAGAGTGCATCATTCACCCCGTGACGGACTCAGTTGTGTCAGTGCCCTTGCCGCTCATGGGCGAGCGGTGCTTGAGACGGCGGTGCCCTGTTCAGCGGTGCTTGAGATGGCGGTGCCCTGTGCAGCGGTGCTTGAGATGGCGGTGCCCTGTGCAGCGGTGCTTGAGACGGCGGTGCCCTGTGCAGCGGTGCTTGAGACGGCAGTGCCCTGTTCAGCGGTGCTTGAGACGGCGGTGCCCTGTGCAGCGGTGCTTGAGACGGCGGTGCCCTGTTCAGCGGTGCTTGAGACAGCAGTGCCATTTTCAGCGGTGCTTGAGATGGCGGTCTCCATTGCAGGGTCTCAGCTGCTGGCGGTCCTTCATGGCCCAACGGGGCTTTTGCTGGCGGTCCTTCATGGCCCAACAGGGCTTTTGCTTGCGGTCCTTCATGGCCCAACAGGGGCTTTTGCTGGTGGTCCTTCATGGCCCAATGGGGCTTTTGCTGGTGGTCCATCATGGCCCAACGGGGCTTTTGCTGGTGGTCCTTCATGGCCCAATGGCACTTTTTCTGGTGGTGGCCTCCTGGGCAGCTGGGCTGGTGCTGGCGGTGGCCTCCTGGGCAGCAGGGCTTGTGCTGGCGGTGGCCTCCTGGGCAGCTGGGCTGGTGCTGGCGGTGGCCTCCTGGGCAGCAGGGCTGGTGCTGGCCTCCTGGGCAGCAGGGCTGGTGCTAGCAGTGGCCTCCTGGGCAGCGGGGATGATGGCGGTCTTCTCTGCCGTGCTGCTCTTCCCAGACTTGCCAGGTTTCTTGTGGCCCTTCCCCACCTTGGAAGGTGTCACAGCTGACTCCACACTCCCACTGGGACCCCTGGGAGCGGCTTTGGTGGCTGGAGTCTTCCCCCTCTCCCGCCGGGCACTGGCTAACTTCTGATGCTTCACAGGTGGGGGACTGTCTGTGCTTTGGCTCCGTGCCACAATGGCTGCCCTGGTGGCCAGTGCACTCCAGATTCCGGTGACTACAGGCACCACTGGTCCCGGAGATGTTGTGGCTGAGGTGCTAGTTCTGGACCTATGAGATGGACGGGGTGGGGGAGGTGTGGGAAAGAGGTCAAGGGTGGACAGGAAAAGTTTTTTGGACACACTGGGACGGGTAGCTGGAGGGGGTTTGGGAGTGGAGGAAGAGGTGGTGGTTGTAGGAGGTGTACGTTTGGTGACTTTGGGTGAAGGTGCATGCGCTGGAGGCTGTCGTGAGGTGGATGGCTGTTGGGTGGGTGTGTGCCTGCATTTGTGTATCTTGGGAGGGGGCATCACAGACACACTGGGAGAGGACACAGGGGACGTGTGAATGGTATTGTGGGTGATGACTGCACGTGAGTGGGGTGTGGGGGTGGGTGTGCTGGAGAGGGACGTAGTGGCTGTAGAGGTAGTGCATGCAGGTGTGAGTGTAGACGTCACTGGGAGGGAGGATGGAGACGAGCAGGAGGGGGACACAGTGGATGTTGGTGTGTCTGCATGTGTGTGATGCTTGCGTGAATGCCTGTAGGATGTGTGGTGCTTATGTTTGCCTGAACTACCCTTGGGTGTTGACGTGTGTGCATGTTGGTCTGTAGGTGTGCTTGGGATGGGCTGAGGTAGAGGGGATTGGGTCTGGGTGGAGGAAGTTGGGGGGGGGAGGCTAGAGACGGGGACAATGGCTGCCATCAGTGCTGAGGCCAGAGTCTGAAAAGCTCGGTGAAGGGCCGCCTGACCAGAATGAATGCCCTCCAGGAATGCATTAGTTTGTTGCAACTGCCTCTCTACACCCTGGATGGCATTCAAAATGGTAGACTGCCCAACAGTGAGGGACCTGAGGAGGTCAATGGCCTCCTCACTGAGGGCAGCAGGGGTGACTGGGGCAGGGCCTGAGGTGCCTGGGGCGAAGGTGATGCACACCCTCCTGGGTGAGTGGGCACGGGGCAAAGGCTGAGGGGCTGCTGGGAGGGCGGTGCTGTTAGGGGGGTGGCGGCTGTACCTGTAGATGCGGGGGGCACAGATGTTGCCGCCACCACAAGGGAGCTCCCATCAGAGGACGAGTCTCTGTCCCCGCCGTGGAGCTCCCCTCGTCCTCCGCCCCACTGGTGAATTCAGACTCCGTATTGTCGCCCTCCAGGGCTATGTGGGAAGCAGCTCCCTCCTGCTCCGGTGCCACTGCTCTTCCGCCTGATAATGCTAATGCACACAAGAACAGGGAGACCACAAAAAGGGGGGGGAAAACAGAAGAGAGACATGTTGAGTGCATGCATTACCGCTACCGTTGGCGGACACGACAGACACAGAAGCCCCCTGCACTACGCCGCGCTCTTGGGCTCCACTGTTCAATTCCTGGGAAATGGCCTACAAGGCTATGGACGACATCTGCACACATAGATGACACAGGGGCATGACTATGTGTACTTGGCACTCTACAGAGGTGGGCTGGGGTGCCACATGGCCTGCCACACGGACGGGCCTTGCCGACAGAACTCGCCCTGGCCTAGGGAAACCCACAGCCCACCTCCCCCACCCAGACAACTCCACTGCTCGCAAAGTCAGCAGAATGAGAGTGTACTCACCCCCTTGTGTCTGCTGTGATGCCCTCAAGCACCCATCCAACTCCGGGTACGCCACCGCCAGGATCCGGAACATCAGGGGGGTCATGGTGCGACGGGCACCCCTCCCACGTTGGGAGGCCATCCCCAGCTGAGCCTCCGCCGTCTTCTTGCTCCAGCAGCGAATGTCCTCCCATCTTTTATGGCAGTGGGTGCTCCGTCTGTGGTAGACCCCCAGGGTCCTACGTCCTTGGCGATGGCACGCCAAATATCTTTTTTCTGGTGGGCGCTGACCTACATGAAATGTACAGGGGAGAAAGAGTAGTTATTACCAACTGCACCGTCAAAGTGATTGGCCCCATCCCTAACCTTGCCATGATGCGCATGCACTCACCGTCGTTTCATGCACGCCTCAATCTCCCCCCCCATCTTTGATCCACCCCACTCCACACAGTCATAGCCCATACAGCATGCTCACAGTGTATTTACCTGTTTGTCTGGAGGACCGTAGAGTAGCGTGTACTGGGGAAGGACCCCATCCACGAGCTTCTCCAACACCTCCGATGTGAAAGCAGGGGCCCTTTCCCCAGACACTCGAGCCATTGTCTCTTCCAGACCGAGGTCACAGCAGCACTTGCAGTGTAGGTCCTCTCCTGTCGAAGATCAGGTATCGAGTGATTGAACAGATAGAAAATGACGGTCACGTCCGCGGCGGTGCGTACCGTCACTGCCGGCGCACATCGTCATTGCATTGGCTCCTGGGACCCATAGGGTCCAATGTTAACCAATGCAGCATTGCGCCGCGGTCTTCGACCGCCTACCACGACGGTATACAACGCCAGCACAGTTACCTAACATCCCATTGTCCCACTTTAGAGGTCAGGCAGCCGCCATTTCTGGGGCCCACATGGCTTCATTTCCAACTGCGTCACACATACCTAGGCCTAGACTCAACACACATACAGGCCACCTTTTGTGTATGATTGGTGTTCTGGGTAAACTGTGGGTATGTACCTCTGAGTTGTTTGACTCTGTGCTCGCTGTTGTCCTTCATAGGCACCGTCCGCTGGGACATGTGAGGAGATGGCGGCATCCTTCGGTGTACTGACCGTTGGTGGACCTGTCGACAATGGAGGAGCGACATGTCATAATCACATACAGGCTTGACCGTGCCACAATCCAGGAACTGTGTACCCAGTTGGAGCCAGACCTGATGTCAGCAATCCGCCATCCCACAGGAATCCCCCTTCAAGTGCAGGTGCTGTCAGTGCTCCATTTCCTAGCAAGTGGGTAATTTCAAACAACGGTGGCCATAGCATCAGGGATGTCCCAGTCTATGTTTTCCAACGTATTGTCCAGAGCGTTGTCTGCCCTTCTGAAACACATGCAGAGCTACATCGTGTTCCCTCAGGTGGAGGATTTGCCTACAGTGAAAGGTGATTTCTATGCCCTGGGACATATCCCCAACATTATAGGTGCCATTGATGGGAGCCATGTGGCTTTGGTCCCCCCCCCCCACAGGAGTAAACAGGTGTACAGAAACCGGAAGAGTTATCATTCTATGAATGTACAGATGGTATGTTTGGCAGACCAGTACATCTCACTTGTGAATGCCAAGTTCCCTGGCTCAGTGCATGATGCCTACATCCTGTGGAATAGCAACATCCCTTATGTGATGGGTCAACTCCAGAGGCACCGTGTGTGGCTATTAGGTGAGCACCTGGAAGCAAGACAGTGGGAATGGTTGTCTGGGCCTGGGGTTACCATGCAGGTTAGTGTGTGTCTAATACTTGTCCCTCGCCATTTGCAGGTGACTCTGGTTACCCCAACCTGTCATGGCTACTGACCCCAGTGAGGAATCCCAGGACAAGGGCAGAGGAACGCTACAATGAGGCCCATGGGCGAACTAGGAGGGTGATAGAGCGGACCTTCGGCCTCCTGAAGGCCAGGTTCCGGTGCCTCCATATGACAGGTGGATCCCTATTCTACTCACCAAAGAAGGTGTGCCAGATCATCGTGGCCTGCTGTATGCTTCATAACTTGGCATTGCGACGACAGGTGCCTTTTCTGCAGGAGGATGGTCCAGATGGCAGTGTTGTTGCAGCTGTGGAGCCTGTGGATAGTGAAGACGAGGAAGCAGAGGAAGAAGACATGAACAACAGGGACTCAGTGATCCAGCAATATTTCCAGTGAGACACAGGTAAGAGTACAGACCTGCCTACTACATGTACTTAAACACTACTACCTCTCTACTGTCTGTCGTTTTCACCCAGTGTATGGTCACTGAGTTGTCACTTTCCCTTACGATTTCACAGATGTGGGTCCCACTGTGTGACATCTGCTTTGATTCCTCATGGACTTGAGCTGTGTGACATAGGTATGTTGACATTACAATTGAAAGAGCATTTTGTCACTGTAATTGCTAATCCACTATTTCGAAATAACAGACTTCATATTGTTTTGTGTTTGAAGTGTATTTATTTAAGTGCTCAATATTGGAGGGGGTAGTGAAATGGTGACGGGTGATGGCGGAGGAATGCCCATGTCAGAGTCCAGTCTATTAGTCTCACAGGTGCATTGCCCAAATGGGCATAAGAGGTGGAGGTTGGGCAGTTTAAGTATGGACAGGGTGACAAAGTGGGACAGTAGGATGACAATCAGGGTGGTCTCATTTCTTAGCGGGGTCTTGGCATCGTGCTCTGTCTTTGTCCTGGATCTCAGGGACCATTTGCGGGGTGGTTCTCCCTCTGCAGGGGGTGGGGTTCTGGTGTGGTGGTCCTGTGGTGGGGCGTCCTGTCCACTAGCGCCGGCGGAGGTGGTGGGCAGTTCATCGTCCATGCTAGTGTCAGGGGCCCCTTGTAGTGCCACAGTGTCCCTCCTGGTGTTCATGAGTTCCTTCAGCACCCCTACGATGGTGCCCAGGGTGGAGCTGATGGTTCTGAATTCCTCCCTGAAGCCCATATACTGTTCTTCCTGCAGGCGCTGGGACTCCTGAAACTTGGCTAGTACCGCTGCCATCGTCTCCTGGGAGTGGTGGTAGGCTCCCATGATGGAGGAGAGGGCCTCGTGGAGAGTGGGTTCCCTTGGCCTGTCCGACCCCTGTCGCACAGCAGCCCTCCCAGTTCCCCTGTGTTCCTGGGCCTCCGTCCCCTGGACCGTGTGCCCACTACCACTGCCCCCAGGTCCCTGTTGTTGTTGGGGTGGTGGGTTAGCCTGGGTTCCCTGTAGTGCCTGTGCCAGTGTGAGGGGAACTGACTGTCCAGAGGTCCCCGACGGGCCGGGCTGGTCATCTAGATCCAGTTGGACAGAGGTACTGTCATCACTGTGGGCCTCTTCTGTTGGTGGTGTGGACATGTGTGGACCCTCCTGTCCGGTGACGTTGGGTAGGGGTCCTGCAGGGGTATAAAAGGATGGTTATTACATTTGTATGTGTCATGGTGTGCAATGGGTGGGTGAGCATGTACCCCAGTGCTTGCATTCCTGTGTGGGAGCTTGTGTGATGGTGGTTTAGGGAGTTGTATGGGTATGTGCAGTGTGCATGCTTTAGTGATGGGTGTCCATGCTCTGTTGTACTTGCAGGGCTTGGTGTTGGGATGAGTGGTTTGTGATGTTGGGACATATGTGAGGAGTTGGGGTGCTGGGGTGAGAGTGGGGGTATGTGATAGCATGCAGGTAGGTTGGGGGATGTAATAGTTAAGATTTGACTTACCAGAGTCCATTCCTCCGCCTACTCCTGCGAGGCCCTCAGGATGCAGAATCGCCAAGACCTGCTCCTCCCATGTTGTTAGTTGTGGGTGAGGAGGTGGGGGTCTGCCGCCAGTCCGCTGAACCGCCTGGTGGTGTCTTGAGACCACGGAACGCACCTTCCCCCGTAGGTCGTTCCACCTCTTCCTGATGTCCTCCCGATTTCTTGGGTGCTGTCCCACTGCATTGACCCTGTCCACTATTCTGCGCCATAGCTCCATCTTCCTTGCAAAGGAGGTGTGCTGCACCTGTGATCCGAATAGCTGTGACTCTACCCGGACGATTTCCTCCACCATGACCCTGAGCTCCTCCTCAGAGAACCTGGGGTGTCTTTGCCGTGCCATGGGGTGGTGTAGGTGATGTGTGGGGTGGATTGTGTGGTCATAAGTGTGCTGATATGTAGTGGTGTGTTGTCTGAGGTGCGTGGAAGTTCTGTGGGTGATGGTATTGTGTGCCTGTGGATGCTGTTGTTCTTGCTGGTGGTGTCTCTCCCCGGCCTTCTTTCAAGATATTTTGTCGTAGGGGTTTGTGGGTGATGTGGGTGTGTGTTTTATATTGTAATGGGTGTGTGGGAGTGGTGTGTGTATGTGTATCAGGTGTGTGTATTTGTAATTATCCAATGTGGTTGTGTTTTGTAAAGGTTTGTGTATATTGAGCGCGGCGGTGTGTACCACCAATGGAATACCGCGGTTGAAAGACATCCGCGTGGATTCGTGTGTCGTGATAGTGTGGGCGTATTTCTGTTGGCGTGACGGTGGAGGTTTTGTTTTCGCCAGTTTATCACTGACCTTTGGTGTGGCGGACTTGTGTGTGTGTCTGTATTTTGGCGGATTCCGAAATGTGGGTCATAATAGCTGTGGCGGTTTTCCGCGGCCGCGGCGGTGTGTTGGCAGTCTTCTGCACGGCAGTAAGCGGCTTTTACCACCAATGTTGTAATGAGGGCCTTAGTTTCCCTTTATCTTGCTAACTCATAATATCAGACCGCTTTTCAGCTACTTATATTTTTGTGAAAAGTTCTCCTCTTTTGAATTTTAAAATATTCGGAAAAATAACCCAAGATGATGATATCATATTCATTGAAAGCTTTTGGGTTAATATCAATTCAGTTTGACAGATGGATTACAGTCCTTTGGGATAGCTGAGGATATAGTGTACACCTGAGTTTATGATGTCCACCATCCTCACCGTATTCTGTCTATCAAATTTAGATGACTTTCAGACTAGCGATCTCCGTATCTTGAGGAACTATTATCACTGCAGTTCTTTTTAATATACCTCTGACTTCTCCTAATCTGATGGGCTTTTGGAAGATGCTTTCCATAAACAGAGCCAACTGGGGTTCAATCAATGGAAAACTGGCAGTCTGCCAAACTCAAAATCAGGATGATGGACCAAGAATTTGGCAAACAAGGTACTCCATTGTGTTTGTGATGACATACCCTGCAGCAAAACTCTAAACCAGTTCCTAAGTCTCCTCGTTGCCTGGACATAGGCAGGCACTTCTTAGATGGTGAGCATAGAGGTGTCAAACTATAAGAAAGCAAAAAAGATGTATAAATGCTTCTTACGGTGGGCCACTGAAATACAGAACTCTCGTGTCCTTCAGCACTTCCTGACCATCTTGCTTCAGGCTTTAAAAAAAAACTTGAAACGTCTACTGTCAGTCTTCACCTAATGCTGAAGATGTGGTGCTTTGTGCCTTCTCCCATCTCCTCTCTCTCCCATGATCATATATTCCTTTTCCTGCCAACAGTTCTCAGGGGAATTTGTCCTTTGCTGGAGCAATATGAGTGTTAATAATGAAAGCTCCATATGTCCGCTTCCTCCTTACCATTACTGTGAGATATACCTATATAGTATTGTTCCTCATTTTTAACGCTTTACTGCATGTGCTCTTTTGTTCATTATGGGCACTTTTTTACATACTGTTGGGACTATATCTGACATTCCTACAGAAACACTTGTATGCACTTACTATGTGGTTTCCTCACTAAACAACGCACTAATACCTTATGGGGCATGTTTCATGTCCAACAAGATTTTAAGTAAATGAGCAAACCGCTGTTACCCAATGGAACCTAAAATATCCCTCCCTATTCCTTAGTCTACATGGTCAATATTTCCCTAATCCGAGGGTCATTCTCATCCTCTCTGAAACTACTAATATCCTGCCCTAGCTAAAAAAAAAAAGATGCAGACCCCACAGACATTGCAGACTCCTGCCTCAGTGTGTGCTTCCACTTCCTTGGCAATACAGGGGGGAAGGGTATTTGTTAGACAACTTCAAGAAAGCCAGAACTTGCACAACATGCTCCAAGACCGGCGATAAAAGTTGTGTAGAATGCAAGTGTGTCTCACAAAGAGGAGGTATATTTCATGTGTGTGTACGATATTTTCTGAAACTACAGAGCTTTGTCCATACGGCCTGACAGGTGGGAGCTTTAGCTTGGCAAACATATACCTGTCAACCTCTTAACTTAAAACTGCAGGTCTATGTGAAGTCTTTTAGAGGGTAATCCCATTAAGGAAAATAGAGAATTGTCCACATGTGTAGTGAGTTGAATTCCGTCAAATCCACAAGCACTAAGGATGGCGTCACAATGGCTGTATGATGTCATTTGTGACATCATTGATAGAGACCTTTAATATGTCATAAGTGAAGTCATAAGCAGTGCATGTTGTGGGCATAGGTGATAGTTAGCTCAGTAAATTATAACTGGTAAATTTCAGAGGTTTTTAGGTTTTTAAACACTAGTTTTTAATTTATTTCAACACCTAATTATAATGACAATTTAAACTTTGTTTCTTTCAGTGAATTTACAGTGTTTTTTTAACATAACCTAAGATTGCATTAGCATGCCTAATGATAAAGTCATTTTAAACTTTGATTTTTCAATGAATATACATTTGTCTACCAAAATGCTAGTTTTTAAAATTCAGGAGCTGTTAAATGACTGATGGGTAGGCTGTGTAAACACATGCGGAAAGGGAATGCTATACTTAAGCAGACGTCTCTCTCTTTAACTATTTTTAAGCCCCTGTAAAAATGCATTATGCCTCAAATGACAAAAAAAAAAAAAACACCTCTCCCACATTTTTGACCCTCTTGATTCATGCCTGCGTTAACACCTCAATACTCATTTAATTTAGCCTACTCTCCAGAAAAGTCTTTATATGTAACAGCTCCTATTGCAATAAAATGGCTTCCAGGAGTGCCTCAGTTTTGTCTTGAGTACAAAATGTTAGCTGACTATTTGTTCATTAGGACTCTATGGTCATGCTGCAGTTGGTTACCTGGGAGTTAACCAACAGACTGCTGGTGGTGTTGGAAGTACACGTTTCACTCTGCGTGTCAGAATGTCTTGCTGGAATGGATGAGGAAAATATCTAAGAACTCTTAGAAAATGTATCCTCATTTTAGCTTTTTAGAGCACTAACCATAATTTCTATGACAAAACCAACCCTCAATCACAGTCATCATTTTCCCAGTCTTTCTGCCAGAGACACAAATGTCTTGTTCACCATACCTTGTAGCTTCTCTTCAATACCCTTAACCTCAAAAGTTAAAACCTCTTTAAAACTTTTCATTTTCAAACAGAAATTCACTTATTAATCAAAAAACAGATTTATCAAAACACCATTATCCTGTGACAGATGTTACTCTGCCAAAAGAAAAACTAATAGCCTGGCATCTAAACTATTCCAAAATGTAGTCACTTCAAATACAAGTTGAATGAGTTCATGTAAACATTATTCAAGATAATCATTGTATGCTCATAACATTATGTGTATGGGGTACACTGTGAGTAGCTCACCACCTGCTTTGTGTTTGCATCCGTGCCTCATTAGCAAAGCAGCTGAATGTGAGCGAAGTCAGACTCATGCTGAAAGAACAAGCTTGATGCTACCGTGTTGGTTCCTCTCAATGGTCACCTGAATCTAATCCTGAAAATTTAAAGGAACCAATACAATACACTGCTACCAGAACATGCACGTCCCAACTCAATACATTCAACATGTTAGGACTGTTGAATGTAATTTCAAACAATTTCATTTTAAACTTAATTTCCAACCACAACACAACAGTCAAAATCACACTACAACATCAAAGACTGATTTGCATTTGGCTGGGTCCAAACTGGACTGGCATGGCAAGCAAAAACACTGATGGATGAAACCCAGATCTGTGACTTGGGGTGAATGTTTGATTTGTTCTGCATTCGGTCCATCATCTGTTGTTTTTACTTTGCATCCCCTTGCACCACATTATGCCTGCACCAGGCATAATGTGTACAAGGGTGGAGGTTCCCATACAGGGAGGCTGCAGAAAATGGCACAGTAAAAGCTACCTGATTTCGCTGTGACATTTTTTCTGTCATTTTAATGCCTGCCTAGGGCAGGCGTTAAAGTGACGGGCCCATAGTAACCTATGGGCATCCCTAGTGCTTTGCTGCACTAGCGCCATCATATGGTGCTAAGCCAGCAAAGCACTACAATAGCATCATGAATTATGATTGTGGAAACAACCGCCATAGTGCGCCATATTGTAAATACGCAGACATGTTGTTGTTAGGTGAGGCAGGGTCGACGCAAGGGCTGATGCGCTACTTTCTGTAAATCTGGTCCTTTGTTTTTGCTATTTTCACTACAAGAAAAGAAGGAAAACGGCAGTGGGTTCTGAGGTTTTATATGTGATCCAGAATGTTGAACTATTTATTTTACTAAAGTTCTATCCATATTACTGCTATGTGATTTGCAATCTAGGTGGATTACACAATATTACCCTATGTGTCTGTAATTAAACGTTGATTGTCTACCCATGTGAAAAATCAGCATTTTTACTCAGAACATCAGACTGTGTTCTCACATGGCTGAGGTAGATAGTGTTAACTTGTAGAAAATGTGCTCTCCTTTTACCTCCTGGAACATCTTATGTAACCTTTTTGAAAAATTCATGAAAAAGCAGCTTTCTTTCAGTCATGAGTCATCAAATCCCATTCAGCATTTATCACAGGGGAAAAACACATTAGAACAAGCCACAGTTCCTATACCTATTATAGTACCACCAACAGGTGATTTGATTGTGACCAAAATCTGTTATCACTCTTTATATGAGCTCTTATTTGTGACCCCCAAAATCTGGCGTACACTACAAAATATTTCAATGAGAACCTTCTCCCCGAGTCCTGAAAAGGCTGCCACAACATGTTGTCCGTGTTGTGGCTAGCCAGTCAAGGCTCTTGGGGTCAGCTTGTGCCCACCTTGCCGCCCTAATTAGTTTTGTAAATAATTTTTAGGATGTAGGGACTATTTACCCAAGTTCTGTAATGAATGCTACACATGTTGTTCGGCTTGTAGGGAGCCAATTTCAGTATATAACTTGACACCAAAAGTCCAGGCATACCTAACTTTTTAACTCGTTTATAACCACTCCAAGCACCCCTTTAAACGGGAATTTCTCAAAAATGGGTGAATGGATTTACATCATATAATTAAAAGAATGCTTTTGGAGAAAAGTCCATCTTTCTGCCAAATTCTGTGTAATTCCAGTCAGTTGGTTTCTCAGTATCACTTCCCAAAATTTCTAATGGGAATGAACATGGAAATAAAAGATTTGTGAGCCCCCTTTTTCTTGTCCCCGCCTGATAGATCAGTGCAAACATTTCCATATATATAGTCAAAAATCATAGAGGAGTTAAGAATAGAAAATCTAGACTTACTCATAAGCCTACATTGCCAATGCAGTGGTGGTAGATATTCTAGATATTATGTTGGGGTGCTATGTAGTCATTCGAAACAGTGACATCTATTCATCAGAATAAATTAAGTTGAAGGCTTGCAATGTTTAGAAGGAAAGAATTTCGGAAGCATTTTTGATTTTTGTCTGTCACTCAGGTATCATGAGCAACCCATTATGAGCGGGGGGTCCATACCTGAAAATTAGCGAGGTGAGGGCCAGGGTTGTGTGTGGTATGCTGAGTGCTCAAGGAAATCTGGACGAATCTTTCAGTATCCCGGAGGCCTGGAAGTGTTGCAAAGATAATTAGTGCCTTGATGCTTTGATGACAGAAGTTACCTAGATGAAGAATAACAAAGTTGGACAGAAGCCCATAGTGTTGGACATTTCAATACAACAATGTGGCAAAAGTGGACAGTAAAAAACCCGAGTTTGAAGACCTGTCAGTGCAAACTGCTTAACTGGAGTTATGTGACTAGACAGTAGGACATTTGTAGTTTACTAAAGAGACCACAGTGTGCTTTTTTGTGGGCCATAAGTTCACAGAACAATGTGACAGATCAACTACTCTCATTGCATGTGACAATGGGAAGGACAAGAGTGACACCAGCTATGTACTGCAGCCCACACAAGGTGCCAGGAACAGGCACCCAGTTTCTTTGCTTGCAACTATCAGTAGTGCCACTGCTACAGTACCTGATGCTGCCTTTGTGACCTGTCACCCCCCATCACTAGTACCACTGTAACCCTTGATGCTCCTGCCTCTGTGTGCATGTTGTCTGCCATCATCACCAAAGCAGCTCTACCCTCCAGTGTGCCTGCCTTGGGTTCCATTTCGATAAGCCCAGGCCTGCCTGATTAAGACATGAGGAGGAGAGGAATACCCCCAGACAGATGTGTGGGGTACTGCATTTCTGAGAGTTGGTAGGGGTGTAATGAGAGAAGGGAGAGGCTTCCTTTGGTTGTGCTTTGATTCAGTGATAGATCACAAGGAAGGGGCCTTGACACATCTCAGGAAAGGATATGGGGATGATAAGGGAATCACAAAGAGTAGGGCTAGGAGTCTTGGATTAACCTTTTGTGCACATATCACTGTAGCTGACATCCAGGTGTCAACTCAGTTCACTGCCAAGATTTGTATTGTGGGATTTGTTTGAAATGGGGTCTCTAGTTGGCAGTGGTTTGCACCCTGTCCAAGTAGAGACCCTCACTCTAGTTAGGGTAAAGGAGTCACACACCTAAGATAACCCCTGCTCATCCACTTGGTAGCTTGGCACCAGCAGTCAGGCTTATCTCAGAGGCGATGTGTAAAGTATTTGTACACATACACACAAACAGTAATACAGTGAAAACACCACAAAAGTACTCCATACCAGTTTAGAACAATAGCCAATATTTATCTGACTGAAACAAGACACAGAAGACAAAAATCCAACATACACAATCAAAGATACGAATTTATAAACATTAAATCTCAGTAAAGCACTTAGAAACACAATACTGGTGCTATCACAAAAGTCTGATGCCACTCACAGGGAGTGCAGGCCCTTCATGGAGTCGCACGAACCCCCAGGTACAGTACCTTGAAAAAAGATGAGGAAGCAAAGACGTTGCACAGAGTCGGGGAGGTGAGGCATCGCTGGAGCCGGTGCAGCATTGTTTCCTCACTACTACCGGGGAGGTGAGGTGTTGGTTCCATACTGCGAGGCAGGGGAGGTGAGGTGTCGGCTCCTTTCAGTTGAAGGGCAGGTGATGCGGTCTCGGTGGTGAGGCGTCACACCACAGGGTCACAGGTGCTGCAGCAAGTTTGGAGTCGGGTGTCTCAGATGTCAGAGACACAGCACTCAGAACTCATGTTGTAGTCGGACTTTAGAGGCACTGCAGCGATGTGGGCCTGTGTCATCGGTCCTTGCACTCAGTGAGGACCACGGCTCCTGGTGAAGGCAATACCGTGCAGCCAGACAGCAGTGCCGATTCCGAAGTCACTCTGGAGTTGATGCGCTTGGTTTCTTTTTGATTTCACCAGAACTCACGTCCAAGGGCCCAGGAACTGGATTTGCCATCACTTGGTAATTCAGGGCTCTCAGCAAGAAAGTCCAGATGCTGGCAGATGAAGTCTTTTTTGTGTCCCTGAGACTTCTAATGGAAGGCAAGCTCAGTTCAAGCCCTTGGAGACCCTTGGAAAGCAGGATGTAGAAAGCAAAGTCCAGTCCTTTCACTCCCAGGACAGAGGCAGCAAGCTACAGGCCAGCACAGCAAAGCAACAGGCAGAGTGGCAGTCCCTCCTGCAGCAGCCAGCTCTTCTTCCTGGCGGAATGTCCTCAGTCCAGAAGTGTTTTGAAGTTGTTGTCTCAGAGGCCCAATACTTATAGTCATTTCTGTCTTTGAAGTAGGCAAACTTCAAAGGAAAGTCGTTGTAGTGCACAAGACCCTGCCTTTCCTGCTGTGGCCCCAGATACATTCCAGGGGGTTGGTGACTGCTTTGTTTATGGACAGGTGGAAGTGTCAGCTTCTCCCACCACTCTAGCCCAAGAAGACCCATCAGGATATGCAGTGTACACCTCAGCTCCCTTTGTGTGACTGTCTACAGTGAATTCACAAACAGCCCAACTGTCATCCTGACCCAGACGTATATTACACAGAATGGTTAAGCAAGAAAATGTCCACTTTCTAAAATTGTAATTTTCAAACTTACAATCTAAAAAACAACTTCACCAAAATAGGTATTTTTAAATTGTGAGTTCAGAGACCCCAAACTTCACATCTCTGTCTGCTCCTAATGGGAAATTACACTTACAAGATATTTCAAGGCAATCCCCTTGTTAACCAATGGGAGAGCTAGGCCTTGCAATAGTGAAAATCGAATGTAGCCGTATTTCTCTATCAGGACATGTAAAACACACCAGTACATGTCCTACCTTTTAAATACACTGCACCCTGCCCTTGGGGCTGCCTTGGGTCTACCTTAGGGGTGACTTACATGTAGTAAAGTGGAAGGTTTGGGCCTGGCAAGGCAAAACTGGCAGTTCGAAACTGCCCACACAGACACTGCAGTGGCAGGTCTTAGACATGTGGGTGGCACAATCAGTGCTGCAGGCCCACTAGTACCATTTGATTTACAGTCCCTGGGCACCTCTGTGGACTGTACTAGGGACGTAATCGTAAATTAAATATGCTAATCACAGATAAACCAATTAACAGTACAATTTAGACAGAGAACACTTGCACTTTAGCACTGATCAGCAGTGGTAAAGTGCCCAGAGTCTTAAAGCCAACAAAAACAGGTCAGACAAAATAGGAGGAGGGAGGCAAAACATTATTTGGGCCAGGTCCAACAGGGTCAATCAGGAGCAAAGAAAAAAGAAAGAAGTGTCCACTTTGAAAGAAGCAGAACCCCAACATATAACTTCAAAGACGCATACCCTTAACCACATTTTGTTTCTGGAAAAGGAATATAAGAAGGAGAGGTTGAGTCCTCAAACAATTAGTCCATCTGCCAAACAGCCAGATGGGCTGTGTGAGAAAGGGAGTTTCTGCAAGACTTCTGCCTGTGACCAGGACTGGGGACCAAGGACTGCTAGTCTCACTGAGGGTTCGTCACCCAGTGAAATCAAGACCACCTACCACCTGCCATGGAGTCTGGAGCACCAGCACAAGACAAGGGTGCCCTATGAGGAAGAGGGGAGCACTGGAGGGAGCAAGGTCCAGTGGGGAACCACTCCCTGGGCAAGACATTAGGATTCGGCT
Organism: Pleurodeles waltl; assembly: GCF_031143425.1. NCBI lineage: Eukaryota > Metazoa > Chordata > Amphibia > Caudata > Salamandridae > Pleurodeles > Pleurodeles waltl. The sequence goes on from NC_090445.1 coordinate 339,071,841, forward strand.
GTGCACCGATCAGGGTACTTCCTGTGTGCAGGATTGCATTCAGTGACCCCCATATGTGAGGAGAAGGCCGCTATAGACTGAGCAATGTGTTGAGTGCCACGCAGATCTTGCTATGCCCGTACAACCACGCTGTGGTGACCCTACATGCCAGAGGGGGCCACTGGTAAAATTACCACTTTGAGGAGTGCCAAGACTTGTGACCGTCTGGGTCGCAGAACCATCCACTGCGGCAATCCGTATGCCAGGAGGAGCTGCCAGCACTTACGTTGCCAAAAGATTTGGGCCACTGCCCAAAGGAGAGACTGAGGCCATGATTCATGGGTTGGATCTGTACTGCTTGGGAACTTCCCCCAATTTACCACCGAAGACTTCCCGAGACAGTGTGAATGAAGTCACACCTTTACTGGCTCCAGTCAGGAGCTGAAGAAAGGATTCCTTCCCTCCCACTCGTTAGGCAAAGTTAACGTACTGCATATTCATAAGCAGGCAGCTGCTCCAGTATCTTAGAGAGCTCCAAACTCTGGCAACACCGCTCAAGAGAGACTACTTGCATCACTGGGTACTGCCACGTGGGCTGCATGCAGCCTTGAACGCGTTGAAGGCACAGGCTGCATTGTTGAACTCTTCTGTGCTGCAAGAGTGGGTAAGATGTAAGCTGGGTCAGTTGGGCCCTGGGGGACTCAGTACTAACTGTGCTGTGGCACCACAGACAGTTTTGACTAAATTCTTAAAGCATCTACCTGTGATAATGATCCTCCCTCATATGACTATTGACTTTAACATATGCTTTTTACAATGAATTTGTCAGGCATTCTGCATTTATTGTAATGTTTCAAAATAAACAATTAGACCCATAACCTTGATCACTGACATCACCATAACCAACTGAGACCTTCTGTGTGGGGCATATACTTTCCTACAAGGGGACAATCAAGTAGACCATAATAAAAATACTAATATGTACAAAATTATAGTTCACAAAACAATATAGAACCTCTCTCAGGATAGCCTAGCAAGAGTCATTGCAGTAAAACTACTTCAGGTGTTTGCCCGAGAGGGTAACCAGCACCAAACACTTTCTCACTATGGTAATCTGTGATATTATATGCAACAAAATATCGGTCTACCACCTGCAACGCTGTGTGATAACTATCCACTTTTAGAGGCCTATTAGCTTTAACAAATGATTTTCACAACAAGCCAGGCCTACTGCCTTTGCCATAACTTTTCATTATAAACAGCCATAATTGTTCCCAGTGCACCAAATGGCCCAGAGCTGCTATTGTTATCTTGTCACATAACAAACTGAAGCCTACTGTACTGAGCTTAAGTTGTCCCATAATGCACCCATCAGGCATACAGTCATAAAATTACAGGTTTATACACATTTACATTTGGAAAAGCAAAGTTTCTCCAATAATGACCTAACAAGGATTCTCACAGTGCTAATCTTGTTTGCTCATGGTTTGCCAGAGGGGGTAATCAATACCAAAACACTACTATGGAAATCTGTAAACTTTTATGCAAAAAAATACTTGTCTGTAGTCTTTAATACAGACTAATAACATTTCACCCTTAAGTGCCTTTAACATATGCTTTGACATTAAATATATCAGGCCTACTGCCTTTGTCATAACTTTCATAACAAATAATCAGGCCTCTAACATTTATCATTGGCTGTGTCATTGGCGTGTCACCATAACCAACTCAGACTTACTGTGCTAGGGCATAAGATTTTCTGCCACAAAACAACCATTCAGTATACCATAATAAAATTACAAATATGTACAAAATTACACATTTTATGGTTTCTTCTGGTTGGTGATCAACTCCAAAACAACTATGGTAATCAGTAAGGTTCCATGTATTAAAATACCTGCCAACAGACTTTAGCAGTGTAATAATCCATGCTGAAAAAACTATTGGCTTTAACAAATTCTTTCTCAGTAAGTAAAGCAGGTGTACTGACTTTGTCACAGCAGTTCATAATAAACAGATTAAATTTATGGAATCTGGCATAACTTTTACAAATAAAATGATAAGGCCCGTAGCATTAAACATTGGCTTGACACCATAGCCAGCCCAGGCCTCGTTGTGTACAAATGAATCGGTAGCTGTCATGCACACAGTTGCAAAATTAGAAATACACTTTGCAAAATACTATACAGTCCTTCTCAATAGGGCCTAGCAAGAATCATCACAATAAAGACACCCAGGGTTCTCAGTGGGTTGCCAACCCCAAAAATCTTCTCTCCTACGTAATCTGTAAGATTACCTGTGGCAAAATACCTCTCTATAGCCTGTGATACAATGTTATAATGACCCATTATTAAAGACCTACTCGCTTTAAGAAATGTTTTTCACAATAAATAAGATACTTATAATAAATTATACTTTTTCAAAATAAGCAGATCAGGCCTAAAGCATTGGACATAATTTTCCCAGTGCATCAACCTGGCCTATAGCTTGTCACCATAACCAACTCAGTACTACTGTTTTGAGCAAAAGCTTTCCCACAAAGCAACCATCAGGCACTCAGTCATAAAATTACAAAGGTATACAAAACGACAGCTAACTAATCAAAATAGTATATTTCTTAAGAGAGCCCAACACATATTCTCACAGAGCAAATCCTTGCCTACTACAGTAATCTGTGAGATTCCATGTAACAAAATATTTTTCTACAGGCTTTAGTACAAAGTAACAACAACTCACCCTTAAATGGATTGATAATAATATATGATTTTCACATTAATCGTGTCACACCTAGTGCCTTTACAGTAATATTTGATTATAAACAGATCAAGCCTATAGTCATGACCATTGGCTTGTCACCATAACAAACTCCACCCTGCTGCATTGAGTAAAAGCATAAAACAAAAGTGCAATACAAGCACTCTTTTCAGTGGCAATCAAATCCGGGAATTTAAACCGTGGGTTGAACCCTAAGGCCATCTTTACATAGTACTTTTTAAGCTCTTTCTTTGTTGATTAAATGAAGTTGCAACAGCTGCACTGATAAGCTAGACCTAAAAAGCATACAGGAATAGGATTTGTTGGAGGGAACGAGCAAATGTTAAACAATTAGCTGTCTGGTTCAAAATCAAACAATGTTAAATGCAGAGGGAAATCTAAATTAAACATAAAGGGTATTACTTTGAATACAGACACCAGTCAGCTATGTTTCTGCATGTTATACTTAGCTGTTCTCTATTTTAGTTTACCAGCATAAACGTGGACCTGCGTTCTTTGGTTTAAACATAAAAAGCATTACACACACTGAGTTCAAAATGTATTTATTTTCATCTTGCAGTTTGGCTTTGACGACAGTCCAGTGCTTCTGTCTAGCTTGCATTCACGCTAGGCACATAAAATATTAGAAACATGAGATCCGAACACAAGTAGTTGTAATATTTTTATGAGACAGTAGTGCATGAATTTATAAATACTATTTTAATCATGTGAATTGACAGTTTTGGCATATTTGAAAGCAAATCAGCATGTGTAAAAATATCTGTCTGCAACCATATATAAACTGACCATCGATGCACTATATAAAAAAAATATTGTGCTCCCTTAACCAACAAGTCCACTAATACATACTGACCAGGAACACATGTGAAGAAAGTATGGGGTTATAACTGAAATCTGTGAAAGTTTAACTTCCCCCAAAACTATTCTAAATCCAGTCCTGTGATATTTTGGAGAAATATGAACAAATCAATAGATCTGGCATTAGCTGCTATCCTTTTGGTCATTGTTTTTGACGTGGTTTTTGCAAAATGTTATTGTTGGGAAAGCTCCAGGACATCATCAATCTAAAAATTAAAAAAAACATTGGTTAAAAGCAAAAATAGTGTTTTTGCCTAAAAGAACACACAGTGCTATATTAGACTATGGTACTCAATTGAACGACTTTGTGTTAAGATATGCACTTTATATAAGGCCAGAATTCCAAGTCTTGCAGTGAAGTTACTGAAATAATGGTTTTCCGCGCTTCTTGAAACGAAGATAAGTATTTATTGTGGAGGAAGAAAGGCAAGTCTGGTACAAAAGGGGCACAGAAAGTAATTGTCAATGAGAGGCATGGAACACATCTACATTACACATTGTAAAGATGCAACTGGGTCCCATGCTCCTTCAGTGACATCACAGCTAGCCAGTGACTGAAGTGGGTTCACCAATTGCTCCATGTTGTAGTGGGAGGATGAAAAATGTGAAATACACAATACTAGACTAACAGATGAAGAAGAGAGCTGACTGAAAGCCCTGTAAAGGTATTATACATATATATGTGTGTGTATATATATATATATAGATATATATATATATATATGTACATATATGTGCAAAACAAAGTTGTCCTCCGAACAAAAGCGCACTCTCAACAGGTTGCAGTTTATTTTGGAAAGCAGCAAAGCCAGTAACATTCAAAGAATTCTTTCACATGTTCCAGGCCTTATGCATTCAGACATCTTGTCCTTAGTCTAAATTAAGTTAGTAGTTATATGAATTGTGTTTTGCATTCAGTGACTCGCACACCCTTTAGATTGTAAAGTGGGAAATTGTAAAATTAGAATACTTACTCAGTGACTCTATACATTAGGTAGACAAATGTTTTGATTGTAGGAGTGTATGTATTGAATAGCTAATGATTATTATACAGTAATATTGATAGTCTGTGAATCTAGGCAACATGCAGAATGTTTCTCCACCACCATTCTATTTTTTGGTTTCGCCTGGAGAGCCATTAATTAAATGGAAAAATTGGAAAGCAGTATTTTTGTGATACATCAGGGCATGTAGTAATAGTTTAAATGTGGAAAGAAAATCTTCTCTTTTCTTACACTGTTTGGGATCGGAGGGGCAAGATGTTTTTGATAATTTGCCAGAACTAACAGCTGAAGAAAGTGGAGAGTTGAATGAGTTGAAATTTGTTTAAAAAAAATTAGATCTTTATTATCTTCCAAAAGTGTCTTCGATTCTTGAACGTTTCCATTTTGGAACACATATGCAAGCTAATGGGGAAACAGTTGAATAATATATCACAGACTTGAGAAAATTAGCTTCAACCTGTAAGTTTGGACAATCGTTTGATGAAAGACTTAGGAATCAGTTTCTGTTTGGATGTAACAATGAGAAAGTATGTGAGAAGTTATGGTATCGGGATGATTCCTCACTTGCAGAAATAGTTAATTTAACAAAGAGACTCAAACCATAGATTGACATGTGTGGAGGAGATGAAGAAAAGTGTTTCAAATGCCACAGTAGATAGTTAAGTATTCAGTGGTGGACAAGAAAGACAAATCTGAAAAAAAGGTTTTCTAGTACGAACGTTGCTGTAAAAGAAAATTTAGGAAAACAACAGACACAACAAAGGTATACAAATGTAAAGGAACATGTTTTAGATGTTTGTGCAATTGGGCATATGGAAAAAGATAAAATTTGCCCTGGATAGAAGGTTACATGCAAATTATGCCTCAGAAAGGGACATGTGAGTAAATGTTGTAGGAGTAATAATAATGAAAGGAGAATAACTGCTATTTATCAAGAAGAGGATGAGAGGCAGGAGTGTGAAGAGATAATCTTGCAAGATTCTAATAAAAAGAAAGATAGTCTTCATGATTTTGTCATGGTAGAGGGTCAAAAGATTGAAATGCTGTTTGATTCAAGAGCTAAATTGACAATTATTTCATATGAAGTTTTCATGAATGGTATACAAGATAAAGTACAACTTAAAAAAAACATTAAACGTACAGGGTATGGAGGAGAACCAATACAATTCGTAGGTTATTTCCAAGGTGTGATGGAATATGTGGGGAGATTTACAGCAGGAAAGATTTATATAGCTGTGAGAGGAGATGCAGTAATAAATTGGTTTCATCACTGTGATTTAAGAATTATTTTGGACCCAAATTCTGATCCTCCTGTAAGGTTGATAGATGATGTAAATGAGGTCACTGAATGTCAGGAAAAGATAATTGATAAAGATAAAGGTGATTTTCAGAAGGAATTTCCGGAGGTATTTTGTGAAACTCTTGGATGCCACAAAGGATATGTGCACAAGATTAAGTTGAAGGAAGGGTCAGTTCCTGTGGCATGCAAGGTGAGAAGAGTACCATTTGAGATCAGAGATGCAGTTGCAAAAGAATTGGAGAATTTAGAAAGAATGGGAGTGATAGAAAAGGTAGAAGGGGCAGAGTGGCTTTTGCCAGTTGTGACAGCACGGAAACAGAATGGCAGCATTTGTTTATGTGTGGATCTTAGAGGATTAAACAAGGCAGTGGCATCTGACAAATTACCAATTACAGGAGTAAATGTATTGGTGTGTATGATGGGGAATGCTAAGTAGTTCAGCACTTTGTATTTAGCCTCAGCATACCATCAAATAAGGCTACATGAAGATTCTATGAACCATACTGCATTTGTTACATTTAATGGTACCCTTAGATTCAGACGGATGCCGTTTGGCTTGGTGTCAGCAGCATCTGTTTTTCAAAGGGGAGTGAGTAATATTTTAGGTGACTTTAAAATGGCATAAAAGTTTGTCAGGATGACATTTTGAAATTTGGAGACACCAAGAAGGAGCATGACAATACATGACATGTTGCAAAGATTACAGGAAAAGGGTTGAATTTAAATGTTAATAAATGCTGCAGATCCTTCCATGATAACAGTAGGACTTAAGGATTGCCGCTTACATCTGTCTGTGACTTTGCCCTGCACCAGGGACCACACCTCCATGATCCCACTAATCAAAACCTGAGGTTTTCCGGAATACTTCGTGTGAATGCCCATAGGGTACTCGTGCCAACCTAGAAAAAACGATTGACCATGAATATAGTGTTGAAGCTACTTACTGTGAGGGTAACAAAAATATGATTTTAATGCTTTATATAATCCTTACGTTATACTTTTATTATAGTCATAATGCTGCTTGTAAAATATATTAACTGTGTGCTATTTACTTAATATTTGTACCTATGTGATCTAGGTTACAAAACCCTTTAAGAGTAAGTTTTGATTGCTTGACATATTGCTCATCTGAGGGGCAATACCTAACAAGAAGGTTTTTCTTGGCCTTCAGTGAATTCAGAGTGGCAGGGTACCTCCTAGGGTTTAAGAGACAACAGGCAATTCTTGATTAAAGGCGTTCCCTGTTGTCAACAAGTTCTACGAGCCGAATGAACTTGCATGTCGATTATTTTATGTTTGGAGGTTTTTTATAGCAAAACTTTTACTAATTCCTGTCTGGGAATTGGTGTAATTCACGTAATTCATTGTAGCGAGATTACACAGAATTACACAAGAATAGCATTTCTGCATTTCGCACTATTTTTTTAGTGCAGAAATGTCCCTTGCATCGAAAATGAATGTGAGAATGTGTTTTGTGTTAAGTAAAAGCGCTAAATGCAACAGAACACAAATAGCAAGCAAGCACTTGCTAAATATACTCTTGCAGTAGAATTTTTACTCCGACTTACTCTTAATTATGCAAGCGACTGTAATCAGGTTAGTATTGGTAATTCTACGTCAAAGAATAATGCAGAAATATTGAAATTACTATGGCGTAATTGAAATTCCGCCCAGGCCTAATCTTGTTCTCTCGTCGCATTACGCTTACAAGGACAGACTGATGAAAGAGGTTGTGGGTTTGCCCCCCAGACTGTCTCCGTGTTTTCTTCTATGGTCGATTGTGCTCTTTAGTATGACCACAGAGCAAACATGCCAAAGAGGTGGTATATAAGTGTGTAGTGTTGTGATTCTTCTGTTTTTGTCTGGGGTGTGTCGTTCTTGAGATCTCTTTGAATGGACACACTGTTCACCTGATCCCTTGATTTCCATCTCCTTGAGTGGGGCCAGGCCTGTCATGGCCGGTTTCTGCTGCTCTCTGTGTCCTTCTGTCTGGTATTTGTCTGGTCGATTGCCGCCCTGTATTAGAGTGCCATCTCTCAGAAAGTCTTGTTTTCCCCTTGTTTCCAAGCCCCACCTGAGTCGTGTCTGGAGTTCTTCTGCTTTCTATCTTACCTGATGTCTGTGCTACAATAGCCGTGGCACAGCTGTGCTCGCTGCTCTCTGTGGCAAGGGAGGACTAGCCTGCCACTTGTGCAAGTGAGTGTAGCCCTGCTGCATAAACCGGAAAGGAGCCAAAACAGCGGATCAAGGGATAACTCTCCTGTAAGTGACAAGTGTGTCTCTGGCGAGGAGCTATGCGGTCCATGTCCCAGTGATGGAGTGTTTCCACAGTCCTGCCGGTCAGGTTGCAGGGCCAACCGGCTTCACTGCTCCCTCTCACGCATTGATTCATGCACCTGCAGAGCCCAGAACTGGCGAGGCGAATGGAGGGAAGCCTGACGAGAGGTGAGGGAAGGGAGGAGATCAGTCAGTGTGCATAAGCCCCCATTGTCCTGGGCTCCAGTGCCGTTATGTTAGAATGGGAAGGACGGGGGCGTGGGGCGAGAAACATGGCTTCATGTAGGTGGGAAGAGGGAGGGGGTCGAGAGGGGGATGCTGAAGAGGCGGCCCTTGGACTCTCCAGTCCCACAGCAACCAGGCAGAGGCTGAAAGCCTCTAGATGATAAAATCTATAAAGCTTTATGTAATCATTTTTTCTTTAGCAAAGAGTCGTTTATCACTGGCCAAATGAACAAACAAGTTAAACAAATGAAGAGAGGGCAGGAATCATCCAGACAGGGGCCTGTAATTGGTAATTACACTCTTAATGATTGCGCTGGACAGACGAGAAACTGATCAGGTTTAATTTTGCTAATAATGAGGGCTGTGATATCGCTGCCATGGAGGTCATTAGCACATAGCTCCCGGCCTCTGATTCCAATCAATACTGCCAATGAGGGATCTATGAGCAACGAGAGCGAGGTGGAGGGGTGGGGAGGAATGAACAGAGGGCCAGAGAGTCAGGCGGAGCTGGAGGAGAGAGTAAGGGTGACAGGGAGAACAGGCAAAGAGAGAGAAGAGAGGCGGTGTATAAAAGTATGTCACGAGCAGGTAGAGGCAGTTATGCAGGGAAAGCACTAGGGAGCGTATGCAGCAGCTAAGTGGGCAGAGACAGGTGCTAGGACGGGTGTAAGGTGTCAATAGACTGCAAGGACAGGTACAGGGTGCATCGGCAGGAGGCCCTTGCAGCCAGAAGACAAGTGTGTCAGCAGAAAACCAGGGAAGGCAGAGAGGTGTCAGCAGCATGCTAGGACAGGTGCTGTGGAAGCAAGGACAGCTAGAGGACTTTTCATTAGGAGGCCTCAGCAGCCAGTAGACAGGCCAGCATTAGGTTGTGCAGACAGGAGTGTGTCAGCAGAAAACCAGGAAACCCAGAGGTGTGTCAGCAGCATGCTAGGGCATGGGCAGTAGAAGGCAAGGACAGGTACAGGGTACATCAACAGGAGGCCTGTGTACCAGACAGTGGGTCAGCATCAGGTTGTGGCAGACAGGAGTGTGCCAGCAGAAAACCAGCAAGGCAGAGGGGTGTCATAAGAATGCTGGAACATGTGCAGTAGGAGACAAGGACAGGTAGAGGACGTATCAGCAGGAGACCCGTGCAGCCAGAAGACGGGTCAGCATCAGGTTGTAGCAGACAGGAATGTGTCAGCAGATAACCAGGAAACGCAGAGAGGTGTCAGCACCATGCTAGGACAGGTGCAGTAGAAGACAAGGACAGGTACAGCGTGTCTCAGCAGGAGGCCCGTGCAGCCAGGAGACGGGTCAGGGTCAGGTTGTGGCAAAGAAGAGTGTGTCAGCAGAAAACCAGGGAAGGCAGAGAGGTGTCAGCAGCATGCTAGGACAGGTGCAGTGGAAAGCAGGAGGCCTCTGCAGACAGAGGACGGGTCAGCATCAGGTTGTGGCAGACAGGAGTGTGCCAGCAGAAAACCAGCAAGGCAGAGGGGTGTCATAAGAATGCTGGAACATGTGAAGTAGAAGACGAGGACAGGTAGAGGACGTATCAGCAGGAGGCCCGTGCAGCCAGAAGACGGGTCAGCATCAGGTTGTGGCAGACAGGAGTGTGTCAGCAGAAAAACAGAAAATGCAGAGAGGTGTCAGCAGATAACCAGGAAATGCAGAGAGGTGTCAGCAGATAACCAGGAAATGCAGAGAGGTGTCAGCAGCATGCTAGGACAGGTGCAGTAGAACACAAGGACAGGCACAGGGTGCATCAGCAGGAGGCCTGTGCAGACAGAGGACGGGTCAGCATCAGGTTGTGGCAGACAGGAGTGTGTCAGCAGATAACCAGGAAATGCAAAGAGGTGTCAGCAGCATGCTAGGACAAGTGCAGTAGAAGACAAGGACAGGTACAGGTTGTGTTAGCAGGAGGCCTCTGCAGACATAGGACGGGTCAGCATCAGGTTGTGGCAGACAGGAATGTGTCAGCAGATAACCAGGAAACGCAGAGAGGTGTCAGCAGCATGCTAGGACAGGTGCAGTAGAAGTCAAGGACAGGTACAGGGTGTGTCAGCAGGAGGCCTGTGCAGCCAGAAGATGGGTCAGCATCAGGTTGTGGCAGACAGGAATATGTCAGCAGATAACCAGGAAATGCAGAGAGGTGTCAGCAGCATGCTAGGACAAGTGCAGTAGAAGACAAGGACAGGTACAGGGTGTGTCAGCAGGAGGCCTGTGCAGCCAGAAGACGGGTCAGCATCAGGTTGTGGCAGACAGGAATATGTCAGCAGATAACCAGGAAACGCAGAGAGGTGTCAGCAGCATGCTAGGACAGGTGCAGTAGAAGGCAAGGACAGGTACAGGGTGTGTCAGCAGGAGGCCTGTGCAGCCAGAAGACGGGTCAGCATCAGGTTGTGGCAGACAGGAATATGTCAGCAGATAACCAGGAAACGCAGAGAGGTGTCAGCAGCATGCTAGGACAGGTGCAGTAGAAGGCAAGGACAGGTACAGGGTGTGTCAGCAGGAGGACTGTGCAGCCAGAAGACGGGTCAGCATCAGGTTGTGGCAGACAGGAATATGCCAGCAGATAACCAGGAAATGCAGAGAGGTGTCAGCAGCATGCTAGGACAGGTGCAGTAGAAGGTAAGGACAGGTACAGGGTTGTGTATGCAGGAGGCCTGAGTAGCCAAAGGCTTGGCCAGCAGAAAATGATAGGAGACCACCGTGTTTCTACAGTATGTAGAGAGCTTGAGGGCATCGGGACAGCCAGACATTGGGGATCTTTGTGCAAGTGCAAGGAGTGTTAACTGGCACAGGAGATGTCAGTACCCTAAAGGGGTATATGTCAGTAAACTGCTCACACAGGCATTGTCTGGCACAAATATTGAGTTCTAAATATTGTTCCATTTGGTGAAGATTTTGCGTTAATAACTCCAATAAGGCAATATTTGTATAAATGATATTTAGCTCATGATAGTCTGGTACCATACCAGCTAAAGGATTGGCGTGCTGCAGCCAGGGCACAGAGGGTGTGCCCCCTGCAGGCTGGGGCAGGTACAGTTTGCATATGCAGCAAGCCAAGGCAGATAGAATGGAACAACAGCAGCCAGGGTTGGTACAGTGTTAGCAGTGAGCATGTACTTGTATGGAGTTTGTCAGCGCCATGATGGTTCAGGCACAGTTTGCCGTGCTCTGTTGCATATTGAATACTTACAAGGCACATTTATTGAGAGCGAGATGGGGAGAGATGCTACTCTTTGAGGGCAAGAGAGTGATCAGCATATGAGCAGAAATGTTCAGTACTCACCGGAGGACAGGAATCAAAGAGGGCGAGAGCGTGGCAAGACAGTTTCAGGGATAATAAAAGACATGACATGACATATTGACAGCACTGTAGCATCTTACCACCACTGGGACACGTCTCTACCATGTATCCTTCAGAAATGCAGACACCGCTTTGATGCCCATCTCAGAGGGATGAACGCTAACACAATGCCGGGTCAGGGGTACAGAAGAAATGGCACTGGGCATTGACAACATGCAGCTCATAGATGCACATCAGAGAAGTCAGCATCAGAAGACGTAATATCCAACAAAAGAGTCATGTTGACCCTCACAATGGTGGCGACTCAAGGGAGAGGGAGCAACAGTAAGCACTTCATTCATTTTTAAATGGCTTGTGCAGAAGCCTGAATAACCAAACAGCTCTAGCTACACCCAAAAGTCAAAGTGCCTTCAAGTGTCTTCAGGACTGCCCCAATACTCCTCCAATGTAGGAAAGAGTTAAAGACTCATCTCTTTAAAGAACACTACTTCATAATGCATCAACCATCCACAGCCCAGCTTCCTCTGCTATTACTTGTTGATTTTATGCTTGTGTTTGACCATGCATAGTACCTCTCTGCCTTGTGATTAGGTTTCTGCTATCAAAATACCACATACATACATACATAACTATAACTGCAACAATTGGGAAACCAAATAGCTTCAAACTTATAGAACTCGTTTCTATTTTAAAAGGAGATCCTCGCAGGGCCTGAACATCTAGTCAGCTCTTGAAGCCACATTCCATTCCTCAAAGTTCAGTTCATTAACATCACTTTCTTTGCTACTTCCGCTATTGTAAATACCCGACCCCGGTGCTGCAGTGCCGCCTTATCGCAAGATTTTGCGAATTGCTTTTGAAAAATCAGCACTAACTTTTCGAAAATCTCAACCCAACTACTACCTTAATTCGAAACTAGATTATGTGCATCATTTTTTTTAAATCAATGAGTATCATACAATTCGAAGCTCACAAACTTTGAAAACAGGCACCAGAGCAGCCAATAGATCCTGCCATTGTGATATTCTGACATTGACAATATTTTTTACTGATTCTGTAATGCACCTCCAATTCTGTGCAGCATTGCCAAAGAGTATTAAAAGAAAAGAAAGCCAGTTATGCAGCCGAAAGCTTCATTTTGTGGGTGTGCACCATTCATGCACATGCCTACAAAATGAAGCTGTTTTTTTTCAATTATTGATCAGAGTTGGATCCTTAAATAAAAATAATGTGGTGCAGAAGCATATTTTAAAATATAAGGGGTGGAGGAAGCAAGATAGAGGGCAGTGTGGGGAAAGCAACATGCAGGGTGAGGTTGAGTGGAAGCAACAGGGAGTGCGTGGGGTGGGGTGAAGCAACACTGGGGGTGCTGGTGGGGGAAGCAACAGGGTCGGAAGCAACACAGAGAGTGTGATTGGGGGAAGTAACAAGGAGAACTCCGGTGGGAGAGGCAACATGTCTTGGAAGCAACACAGAAGTCTGGGGAAAGCAACATGGAGCTGGGTGGAAAAATAGCATGGGTGGGACAGCAACGCAAGGGGAGGCGAAGCCTACACGGTTCAGACCAGCACAGAGGGGGCCTGGGAGAAACACACATGTGAGAGAGGGCAAACCGGTGCAGAGTGCAGCAGAGGGGTTAAGACAATGAACAAGGGACACAGCTGGAAAACACATGCACTCTCATGGACCGATTAACCAAAAGAAAAAAAAACTGCCTGAAAAGTAATAAGTGGAAGGATGCGAGTAACAAGGTCATGCTCCAGGGGAGGGATAAGCACAAGAAGAGCAAAGAAAGTCACACAAGCTAACGCATAAGAAGCAAACAAATGCGACTGACAATGAAGCCAACCAATGGTAGGCAATGGGCCCACTATAAGCTGACAGTAGATCATTTCGTAAACAGACAGCTTGTGCTGTCTAGTGGGTGAGACCTAAAAAAAAAGGGCAGCTTCGGCAGCCTCTGCAACAATGAGAAAAGTTCCAGCTGCCACAAGAGAGTGCTCAAGTCAATAAGTGAACTAGGTCATGGAAATTAATTCACCATTCTCTGGAGGGTGAGAGACCGGAATGCATTTATGTAACTTTTGGAATGGACTCCCAATGTGTTCCCTGGAAGGGGAGCTTAGGGGTGGATTTATGTAATACTTGGAATGGACTTCCAATGCAGCCCCTAGAGGGGGACAATCTGGAGTTGATTCATGGGATTGTTGGCAGCTATGCTCTGGAGTGGATTTAAGTATTTTCTTGAAAGCACTTTGGATGCATCCTCTGCAGGGGGATTTATGTACCTCTGGGTAATGACTCCCAGTGCAACCTCTTGATGAAGAAAGCCTTGAGTGGATATACTTAGGCCCAGGAATGGACTCCTAGTCCATCCTTAGAAGAGGATGGTTTGAATTGGATTTATGTACCTCTGTGATTTGACTCTGGGTACGTTTAGTGGAGCAGGATAGCCTGGTCTGTTTTTATGTACTGCCCCATAAAGGACTCTGTGCATCCCTGGAGGTGGAGAGTCTGCACTGGTACGTACCACCGGGAAAAGGCTCTGTGTACATAGCCTAGAGGCGAACAGTGTGGAACATTTGTAACGTGAGTGCGTCCCCTGAAGGAGAAGAACCAGGGCTGGATTTCCATACACTTTGGAGATGCTGAGATGCAGACTCAGGAGAAGAATGTAAGAAGTTTCTATTCCTGGGGTCTTAAAGATCTGGGGGTGGAACATACCGATAGGGAATTTCACGATGGCACACAATGCACAATCAAATAAAAAAACATAAACATCCTGGGTTTCAATGATGTTTGCAAAGTTAGAAACCAAATAAAGCTAAAAGGTAATATCTGTTCTACCTTCCCCATTTTGTTTAACCTGTGAAGGATCTCGCCACAGGGCTCTTAGCTGTTAAATAAAAGTCTACCTGAAAGTAAAGTATACAAAACATCAAATAACAACAGCATGCTTCTAAAGTTCAGAGGTGAGAGAGCAAAGCATGAGTTTTTAAAAGGGGGAAGAGAGGAGTACAGCAAGGAGGCAAAGAACAACAAGATTTGGGAGCAAGAAGGGAGAAAGAACAGAGACAATACTAGGCCCATGACGCGTGAGGAAAAAGCAGCTGGAGTCCAGGCCTGAGTAGCAGAAAGTGGGGGGAAATGTAGTGAGAGGGGAGCCATGGATACAGCAAAATTAAGGGAGAGTCAAGCCAGCTATAAATAAAAGAGACTGGAAGATTGTTTGGAACTATCAAGCGTGTTGAGAGCGCATGAAAGAACAACATTACCTCCTCCTCTGTCTTCGTCCCAGTTCTTACGTGATGAGATCCTGCCTCTACCATACAGACACTGTTTACCCCTTCTAGTTAAACCTAAAAATACTTATCCCAATTTGGCACCTACTTGGTATAATCCAGGAAGAATTAAAATACTAAAGGAGAAAGTTAACAACTTCGCTTTCTGCTTTTTACCTTTGTCAATTATGGACAGTGCTTGTCCTCATTAGACAAAGTAAGTGCTTTTATTTTAAATAGCCTATATTGGTTTTAAGAATGCACTTTGGTGGCCCATGCATTATGGCATTCTAGGGGCTCGTTCTTAAAATGGAATTAGACTTTGCAGTTGGCTTTTGCGAGCCGCCAAGTGAATTGACTTGGGGTGGGGGGCTTAAAAGGTTCTTCAAGACCTCCGTCTTTTCCTCCTTCTTCAAAATGGCAAAGAAGTGTTTAGCTCTTATATACGTCCTGGTTTCTCTATTTTTGGTGCTATTGGCATGTCTGTCCGTAACCTGGCGTACTCTGGCGAGATTTCAGGAGCTGCAATATGTCATTTCCTACAATAAGTACTGCAAACAGGAACTGTTTTGTGCCGGTTACAGGAGCGAGTTGTTAGATGCTCTGGAGATCCTGCCAAAGCAATGGAGCATAAGTAGAAGGCTGCAAGGACGCGCCAACACCTTGTCGCCAGTAACTCATCTGCTGGAGCAGCTGAACAGGCTGCTGTCTTGGTGCCATGCCCTTCAGAAGCATGATCCAGCAGATGATCAAGGCTGCTTTCACTGTGCCATGTACCGCAAGGAAGGCACCTTTAAGAGACTGTCATGGGCCCAGTTAAGGAGGACATTAGAGGGTGCTTTATTCAAGAGGCTGATTTAACTAAGCTGCTCCAGCATCTCAGAAGCAATCTATCATTTCCTAAACCTGCTGAGTAGGATGACCTTGATGACTTTTTTTGCAGTACCACAGAAAGGGTTTACCTTTTCTTGGAGCAGTGCCAATCCTCTTGCAGCTTGGGATTATCTGCTTTATTTCCACAGAGAATTAACTTTTTCAATCATCACAGACACCTGGTCTCTGGAAATTGTGAAGTCAGGATCTCTACAGTAATGCAGATGATTTCAGAACCTCCACTAAATTATTTTGTCAACCCCAGTGCCCATTGCTCAATTCAAAGACAACTTCTCTTGAAAGGAATTCAAAATCAACTACGCCAGTGGATGATAACTCTTGTTCCATCCTCTGGGATTGGCAGGGTTGTTATTCAATCCTGTTCCCTGTTCCCTGTTCAGAAAGTTTCAGGTGACTTTCTTCCAGTGTTGGAGAAAACCTAACCATTTCATTCTGCGACATTCTTCTGGACAGTCACAAAACAGAACATCCTCACTTTGATCAAACTAGTAGACTTTTTAGTCTCCCCATGTCTACCAGCTGCTTATCTACGTGTGTCAATGCATCAGAATTCCCAAAGGTTCATAAGCTTTTATGTCCTGAATCATCATTATTAGTTCCAAGTTCTACCATTTGGACTATTTTAAACCCACAGGGTCTTCATAACGTCCTAGCACCTTAGGTTGGTATGAAACATCCTTTTTTCCTAATCTGAATAATTGCCTGATAGTATATTTTTCTTTTTTCTAAGGGAGGCAAGGAAGTACATCAAGTCTGCAAGATTTCTTCAAGATTTCTGCTGCCTTCTAAATATAAAAAGTGCCACTGGCTTCCTCATAACAACAACTGCAATTTATAGGTCCATATTTTTCATGGATTTGTAACAGAATTGTATTCCAGGAAGCAATAATGTGCTCTTCATCTTCATCTAAGAGATGCCTTCTGAACTGCTCTATTCATTAAATGCCTCATTATTTACCCTATGGATCATCCAGGGAATTGCATGTTGTACTTTAGGGGTGTCAGCAGTAAAAGAAAAGGCAGGCGTTACATTATCACTGTAACTAGTGATATTCAATTTATCTTCTCAGAAAGATGGAATTGGTGAAATCTAAACCACCTCTCTGCAGATTATAGCAGACGTCAGAACAAGCAATACCCAGCCCTCTCGCCGTCAGAGCTGTGGAGCTTTTGATATTATATGCAATGGCTTTAAAACTTAGACCTGTTCTGTGTTCACTTAGTGGCTGGCTCATCGAGGTGTTATTTAATGATGTGCGTCACACCCAACTAGGCTCAGAGTGACAGGTAACAACCACATCATCTAAATAACTTCCGAGCCGCTGCCTAGAAGGTTAACCCTGAAGCACGAAAACATAATTTAAAATTGTTCAACATTAGAGTGCAGGTGTCAGGCATAACAAGACAGCCATTCATGTGTACCATGTTATGCGCCATCAAACTGCTCTGAGCAGATCGGAGCCATGTGAAACATGAAACAGCATTGCTCTTTGGAGACAAGGGCAAATATGAAACTGAGGAGAGCGTGCTGGGGGCTGAAACCAACACACAGCTGCTGTCCTGAACGCAGCACTTTCAAGTCTGTAAATGGGGCAAGCGCGCTCACATGACGCAGACACCCTCTTCATGGCTCTAAACATGTCCACCATCTGCCTTGCACCGGTGAGATACAGGGCAGACACTTCATGCCTCCTTTAACGCCCTGTCTCAAAGACACATTAAGAATTTCCTTACTTTATGTCACCACACACCTCCATGCAATGCTATAAATTCACACTGGAAAACGTTTCCTTCAGGCCCCATTAGTGCCCATCAGCCAGCGCCATCATTGCTTTCTGTCCTCCTTTTTTTAGCCTTAAAAGTCTCTCATTTAAAAAAAACAAAAAATAACAGACATGCAATGGTCTCTGAAATGAATCCCATTTTACAATTTCGATGGGTCTTATGGGGAATGGGGGAGTCTCTTCTCATGTCTATAGTGTTGGCCTAGGTGTTCACAGACCCTGACCATGTACTTTGCCCATACCTGTCAGAATGGAAGCGCTTTGTGACTTGTTCTTGTGGGTAAGGGTCAGTGTTCTTAGCCTACTTAGCCTCAGTGGTCATACAAATCTGCTAGAGTAGATCTGGGCCTGATTCAAGAGAGCTGTTAGTGGGGACTTATATATCCTGCACACAATTTGATGGTGCTTCTATTAAAGATATTGCAATATGGCTACTTGATCATCTCCACATACCTTTATGACCCATTCTCGTTTGCAACTTGGTGGAGGTTTTTTTTTCAGAATTTGGTTCTCATGTTTTGTCATCACTGAGCAATAATGTTGCTTGAAGTTCGAATATTTAAATAGCCTCATGGGTGTAGCAGTAGGTATTGATTTATTTTTCTATTGTTTTGAGGCCCATGGGTGGCCCTGCTTCCTGCTTGGGTAGCACTGCATCGTACATGGACATGGAAGACAGACGAGGAGGCGGTGACCCGATTAGTTAGCGATAATCGCATTGACCCATGAAAATTGGATGAGAGCTTGTCTTGGAGCATAGCAGGATCTTCGAGAATAGGAAAATGAGGTCAATGCATGGGGCATGGTAGGAACACATAAAGTCACCCCCTGAAGTGAATCTGATTCCCTTGTGCAGGGACTCACTAGTGAAACAGCTTCCATGAGGGGGCACATGGGCTCAGATTGTCTGTTACATTGTGTCGGTGCTTGCACACGACCGTGCCGCACTCAGCACTGCAAAGTAGCACATATGGCAGTGTTGATCAACTTTCAAGCGCAAGGACGTTTTTGGCACTGAAAAGTTGGCACAAGCACAGCACAAAATACCTTTGTGTCAAGTAGCACCAAACGCCTAATACTACCTGCAAAGGGACTGCAACAAGTGCAAAAACCCACACCATTCCATACAGAGCAACATCTACTAAGGTAGGGCAGCATGACTTTACATGAACTCCTATCCCCAAAATAAAGCACTGCAAACAAATGGCACATGGAATATTAAATGGGTCATGACTGCAAATGAACACACTCTGCATGTTTTACCTATGGGAGGTGTTCTGGGTGTCGTTAGGAGTGTATCCCTCGAGTACAAATCTCAAGCAAAAATCTATTCATTTGCCTTTGCGCAACACTTGGATCACACATGAATGTTGACTCCTAAATATACCACTCTGCATTTTTTTTACCCTTCACGCAACTGAGTGCTGCAAATTTTCACACAGTGTTGCTGTGTGCAAGTTTTAGCAAGTCTGACCCGAGGTGCGGTACTGAGCGTAGCAATATGCGCGTCATGTCCGGATTACAGAAAACATGTTGTGATGTGGCGGGAGAGTGATTGCTTCTCGCTTGAACGGCACATTGTAAGCTTACTTGCAACATCCACAGAGTGAGATGAAGTGATTTGACGTTAGAACCCAGGTTTCGTGGTTCCAAGGCCAGCAATCTAGTCACTAGACTGCATAATATGTAAATTGTTTATTTATGATGTTGAAATTGATTGTACAATTCATAAATCTTCCAATAGAAAAGAAGAAATCATGTCAGCTGCACAAGATGTCCTCAATACAAACTCTGGAATTCTGCCAATCTCTTTTGTTCGCTAATGATGTAATTCTGTTAGCGAGCACAGGAACCGAGAACCGATTGAAAAAAGACACACAAAGTGCTGTTTGCTGGGCAGGGGGACATTTTTCCTACACTTTCAGAGGAGAAACAATTGAATTGGTTACACAAAGTAATCCCTCCTCTCCCCCTCCCCCCGTCCACAAGCAGGAAATAGAAAGACTTTCTTCCTGCTCAATGGAACGAGATTCCAACCAATCCTGGAGCTGCCCTCATGCTGTTTTCAGCAGGAGAGCAGCTTCGGGATTGGTGGGAGCAGGCTAACCCAGTGTTTATTTTGAGACTGGGGCCCCCTGCCAGCAATCCCCTGGCTGTTTGACAGCCTTGGGTCTACAGTGCGCATGTAGGGCTGGCCGTACCTAGACAGTCGGCCAACCCGACATGCGCATTGAAAGGGGCAGCAGTCATCCTGCAATTTCATGATGCATCCCCTCGCTATGCCCTCACACTCGATCTGTAGGCAGCGGTAGCATGAGGGCAAAATAAAATGACATTACTATGCTATTTTATTTATTAGTGTTTGCCTGCAGGCATCAACAGTGAAGGAGATGGGTGGAGTGAGACAAGCACAAGTAGGACTAGGAGTAATAATAAATCAAAAATTCACTTCAGGTTTTAACAGAACTCAAAATAACTGAACCAAAAATGTCAATATTGGACAATGAACCGTGCAAACAAAAATGATAAATGAAAATGTGATGAGAAGCCGGCAACATCACTTCTTGAGACCTATGGAAAACAGAAGATATTTTAAGTAAAAATGCAGCTGAGGTCACAAGTGTTCAAAAAAAGAGGACGGCACAAAAGGCAGAAAATCAGGTAGAAGAGCTACCTTGAAGGCTAAATATGTCAACTCCACCGAAGACAAAGGCTTAAAATGATGAGCCTGACAAACTTTCAATCCCAAAGGCAGATTCTGGGGAGGCACAGGATGAACACCAGTTTTGAAAAAAGGACAAGTGTCTGTCATATGCTTTCAATGTAGAAGTCCTTCTTGATTTGTGAATTACTACATGGAGAGGGAGTCATTTATGCTGCAAGCCATTCGTTTTGATCTCTATACCGATAAAGATAATCGACTTTAACTTATTGGAGACAGTGAAATGTCTTGGGATGATGGGAGCAACTTGCTCAGCAGGTCTGCCTGAAGATTGTCCCATCCCCTAATGTCCAAGGCTGCCAGACACAGTAGGTGACTTTGGAACCAAGCCCCAACTTGGATTGCAACATTATTTAGGGATCAGGAGTGAGTATCCTTATCCCCCACCGAAGACTTTTGTATGCTACAATGACAATATTGTTTGATTTTACCGGGCCATTGCAACCTTGAACAAATGCCTGGAAGTGCTGGAGAATTCGGAAGACTGCTGTTAATTCCCTCCATAGGTTTGCAACTCTCCAAGAAATACTTGTAAGCTTAGAATGTTCAAATTCCCCCAAAAAAACTTAGACCACGGAGCTGGCATCTGTTACCAAAATCATTAGATCATTGGAAGACCCTAGGGCAGTAACATTGAATCCTGCCACCACGCAGGGTTGACTTTATCTCTTGTGTGACTGGAATTACAGTCTCCAGTAAGGTTGGCTACCAATGGCTCTGAAGATGTGCTAAGAATGGAAAAAATGAAGCTGAGCACATGATGTTATTGTGTCCTAATCCTCCGAGCCATTTCTTTGCTGGATCCTCTAGGAGCTTAAAAAGGAGGATAGCATAATTTGAAGATGTATTGCTCCATGCTTTCCTGTAATTCAATCCATCCTGAACCTGGTGTCTATGAAATTCTGATCTTGACTCGGAGTTAGCTAGCACTTTGGAAGATAAAGAATGAAGCCATGTCAGGTCAGAGTGTTCTTTATCACTGCGAACCTCTGCGATGTCTTGGATACTGAAGGAGCATGGATCAGCCAGCCTTTGAATTTCAGAAACAGTGGTAGACCTTGATAATGCAGAAGAAGCATTATCAAGGTCACCATCTTGGTGACCACTGTTGGAGCTGATTGGAGACTGAACGGCAGTAGTGTGAACCTGGAAATGAAGACACTGTACACAAAACCTGAAGAATTGCTTTTGTTACTCGGCAATCAGAATATGAAAATATACATCCATCAAGTCTATTGTTACTGAGAAGTGACCTGCTGAGACCATAGCAATGAACCTTTTAACATACCCACTTTGAAGAGAAGGTTCTTGACAATTTGTTGACTTTCTTCAGACTCGCACACTCGCATGCATTCTTCTTAATACCTGCTCGCTCACCAAACATGTCACGGAGAAATGGGACCCACTGCATGCCAATGCCCTGGACATGCTCTTCCTCATGGAAACATGGCTAAACCCAGTCTCTGCACTGGACATTACTACAGCCATCACCGCTGGCAACAAGATCCCCAAGCAAAACCGTTGGCTCAAGCCCAGTGGTGAAATTGCCATTAAATTCAAAGACACCATAAGCTGCACCACCTACTTGGTTACTTGCAACAGCTACGTGGGATATCTCATGTTCAAGATATGCATCACAGCCAATTGTTCCATGGGCAGAACCCCCGTATACAGACCACCAGGACCCTGCACCAATTTCTGCGGCAACAACATGGTCTTCGCCACATCTCTCACCATCAATGCCAGTACCTTCTTCCTCATCAGAGACCTTAACTTTCACCTAGAAGACCACACTGGCCCAACCTATGCATGCCTTCTAGAAAACATCAGTAACCTTGACTACTCCCAGCATATTACCAAACCCACCAACACTGCTGGACGTCAACTGGACCTGATTTTCTCATCAAACAGCAACATCACAGTCAGCAAGCTAGCAACTATGACCTGGACAGGCCACACCCTCATCAGGTTTAGCACACCCATCCAGCACCACAAGAGATCTACCACCACTGGAACCACCCACCCAAGCTGTAAAAGTATCACAGAATAGGAGTGGGCTTCTGCCTCCTCCGTGCATCAGCCCGAGAACTACAGCAGCTTGTCAAAAGCCATCAAGAACTTTAACAGGTGGATCACAGCATGTTCTGATACCCTGGCTCCACTCGTTCACAACTCCACAACAAAAGGCTGGCCACAAGCCAACTGGTACATAGAGGAATTCAGACTGATGAAAAGCCACTGCAAGCAACCGGAGTGCAAATGGAAAACAAGTCAAGACACAACAGATAAAGATATCTTAAAATCATTCCTGAGACACTGCCACCAGCAGATACGGAACACCAAGACCACAACTCTTGCAGATTACATTGATGCCTGCACCAACAGCAGCAAGGACATCTTTGTCATCGCCAAGGATTTCACCACGCTTACTGCTGCCTCCAGCAACATCACTCCCTCACATGACCTTTGTAACAGCGCTTGTAATTCTTCTGTAACAAGATCACCTTCATATAAGGCTAATTTGACCCTCAACCAGATCAATGCCGCAACTCAACTTCCCATCATGGTGATAGAATGAACCCTGACCTTATTGGCAACCATCACCACCATAAAAAACTCTGCTACCATGAAGACCATCCACTCTGGGGCCCATTGTGGCCCCTGCCCCCACCACCCCTTTACCAAAGGACTATTCTGATCAATAAGGGCTAACACCCATCTTTAAGGCCTCCGTCGACTCATCTATATTCTCGAACACCGGAAAACATGCCACTGTCATGCTCCTGCTCAATGAACTATCTGCTGCCCCAGCCACACTTTCCAACTCCAGACCCCCTCTTCCTCCTTGTGTACCTGGAAAAGATCTTAAAAAATCTAACCAGCCGATGCCTTATGGACCACCTAAGCGACCCCCAGCTCCTCGACACCATGCAGCTGGATTTGGGCCCAACCATATTACAGAAACAGTACTCATAGCCTCCTCCGATGACATCCACATGATGCTTGACAGAGGAAGCACGGCAGCCCCCACTCTTCGGGACCTCTCTGCAGTATTTGACATGGTCAAACACCCATACTGTTCAGGTACCAGCAGGAAAATGGCATCTGAGGACCAGCTCCCTGCTGAATCAGCTCCTTCTTCATGGGTAGAACACAAACTGTCAGCCTGGCACATTACGCCTCAGAAGCCTGCAAACTCACCTGTGGAGTGCCTTAATATTTGTGGCTCAGCCCCACCCTCTTCAACTCATACATGATCCCTCTAGTCACTGTCGTCCACACACGAGTCATGGCATTCACATCCTCTACTACAACAACACACAACTCATACTCTCCCTCTCAGACAAGACCCCCAGCACAAGAAACACATTTACCGCTTGCATGACTGAAGTTGCTAACTGAATGAAAGCCAGCTGCCTGTAGCTCAACACCAACAAGACAGAAGTAGTGATTGTTGGCAAGAACACCTGACCATGGGACTCTGACTAGTGACCAGCCGAACTCGGACCCACACCCAGCATACACGCCATGAACCTCGGGAATAATCATCAAAAGCAAACTGGACACGTCTGCACAAGCCAACACCATCTCTGCATCCTGCTTCCACACCCTGAAGATGCTGAGGAAGATCTTTAAGTGGCTACCAAGTGACACTAGAAATACCATCACTCATGCCTTAGTCATCAATGAGTTGGACTACGAGATTACCCTCTATGCTGGGATCAACAAGCAACTCACTGGAAGACTACAAACCATCCAGAACTCGGCAGCCAGCCTCATCCTTAACCTCCCACACAGAACTCACATCACACCTCAGGGAGCTCCACTGGCTCCTGATACACAAACACACTCCCTTCAGACGCCTCACACACCTTTAAGGCACTATCCAACATAGGCCTCACCTACATAGGAGTCGCATCTCCTTCCACCAACTACTCAGACACCTTCATTGTGCACCACCAGATCAGGAGGAAGGCCATTATCTTACATCGCTCCTAAACCATAGAACAGCCTCTCATTATACATCAAAGCCTACTCCTTTCTGCTTGAGTTGTGCAAGAGGCTGAAGTCCTGGATTTTCAGTTAATCAACCTACCGTAGGCAGGTCTAGGCATTCACCTGCTCAGCACAAGGATACCCTTGCGGGTAATAGTGCGCTTTACAAGTACACCTAACATACCATAACTGTTGAAAATGGCCCTTTTTGCAGGGTTGCTCCTCCAGATGAATTTGTTTTTGTTGGCTTCAGGACTCTGGGCACTTTACAACTGCTGACCAGTGCTAAAGTGTATGTGCTTTCTGCTTAAAACACTGAAAACATTGTAAAATTGGCTTATACTCAATTGGCATATTTAATTTACTTATAAGTCCTCAGTAAAGCGCACCACATGTGCCCAGGGCCTGTAATCAAATGCTGTTAGTGGGCCTGCAGCACTGATTGTGCCACCCACTTAAGTAGCCCTTTAAAAATGTTTCAGGCCTGCCTTTGCAGAGCCTGTGTGAGCAGTTTAAACTGCCATGTCAACCTGGCAAAATGACCCTTTTGCCAGGCCTAAACGTTCCTTTTTAATACATGTAAGTCACCCCTAAGGTAGGCCCTAAGCAACACAAGGGCAAGGTACATAGGCCCTCATTACAACATTGGCGAAGTTGCAACCGTTGTGCGGCCGCCAATGCGGCCGCACTCCCGCGGTGCCCATTATAACATCCCCGCTGGGCTGGCGGGCAGAAACAGAGTCTCCACCCGCCGGCCCAGCGGGGATGTGGGCCGCAACATGGGAGCCGGCTCCAAATGGAGCCGGCGGTGTTGCGGCCGTGCGACGGGTGCAGTTGCTCCCGTTGTGCTTTTCACTGTCTACTGTGCAGACATTGAAAAGCTGTGTGGGGCTGTGCCAGGGGACCCCTGCACTGCCCATGCCAAATGCATGGGCAGTGCAGGGGCCCCCAGGGGCCCCGCGACTCCCCTTTCCACCATCCTTTCCATGGCAGTTCCTACCACCATGGAAAGGCTGGCGGGAAGGGGACTTGTAATCCCTTACAACCTCCGGGACCAACGTGGCGGAAAACCGCTGGTCCCGGCGGTGCGACTGTGGTGCATCCGCCGCGGTCGTAATCCGCGAGTTTGCACCGCCAGCCTGTTGGCGGTGCAACCTCCAAAACAGCCCTGGCGGTCTTTGACCTCCAGGGTTGTAATGAGGCCTTAGTATTTAAAAAGTTGGACATGTACTTTTAAGTTTTGCATGTCTTACTAGTGAAAAACTCTTAAATTCGTTTTTCAGTACTGCAAAATTAACATTGGAGTTACCTTATTACATTTTGTAAGTGTGATTCACTATCTGGAAGTGATAAACTTTTCGTGTTTAGTGTCTCTGGAATCACAATTTGAAATCCTAACATGTGATGAAGTCGGATTCTAAATTGCAATTCTGAAAATGCCACTTTTAGAAAGTTGGCATGTTCTTACTTTAGCCATTTGGTGCATTCTGTCTGTCTCTGATCACATGTCTGGCTTGAGTGACAGCAGGGCTTTGTCTAATCCCTCTAGACAGCCACACACAATGGGAGCTTAGGCGTGACTAGACGGGCCTCAATGGGCCAATAACTGGCTTGATGGGAGGGTTAGGGTGGAGCTGAGCACTGTCTCACACCTGAATACTGTGTCCCGTCCCCACACAAAGGGCTGCAATGAGCCAAAAGCCAAGGCAGAGCCTCTGTGCACTTCAAAGGCCTGTCTTTGAAGTCTTCCCCACTTCAAAGGTTCAACTGGGTAAAAGTACTGAACCTCTGACACCACCACTTTTGTATAATTCTACACCTGTGGATACTCTCCCAGGATGAGGAGCTGCTGTTCTGCTACACGGATTGCTACTTTGTTAGACTCTATTGGACTCTTACTTTGCTGTGCTAACCTGCTGCCTGTTGCTCTCTTGCCTGGGAGTGAGAAGGCTTGAACCTGCATCTCTACAACCCAGAATGACTCCAAGGGCCAGCTAACTGGTCTCCTGATTGAAGGCTCAGGGACTTTGAATTAACTTACATTCACACCTGGACTCTGCCATCTGTGAGTCTACTCTGCCAAGTAGTGCCACCCCAGTCCTGGACCCTTGGAAGTGGGCTTAAGGTGTTTGCTGCAGCTGAAAAGACACATTGTCGCCACTGCACAGATCAGAACTGGTGCATCCTTCATGTTGCATGAATCAGAAATTGCATTCCGGCCCCATTGCATGGAACGGAATTGATGCATTGCTTCCCCAGCACGGATCAACTGCGGGACATCGCTGTTGGGCGTGCCTAAATATGGGCACGAGCAATGCAGCTCCTTTAAGTTTGGAGCTGGTTGCCCTTAAGACTACTTGCTGCACCACAGACCGCCGCTCGTCATCATAGTTTCTTCCAGATTGGCGGCTTCTGGTTTCTTTTACCTGTTTTTTACTAGTGTAGTGCTTCTGTGTGAAGGTCTTCTGTGTCCCTGACTTTCTGGCATTCCAGGGATTGTTGCGTTGCGTCTGTTCCATTCTTTGGTGTCAGGTCATGTCAGGTTTCTCAGCAGCATGGAGGATTCCTCCTGCTCGCTGCAACCTAAGAAAAGAGACAACAATTAAAGCCGGCACTGCTCTTCTTGGGGTAAATAATACTTATCTGATTTGGATTTGTAGTTGATGTTTGTTTCGCTTTTGTTTAGCATTATTGTTTTGAAAGCAAAAAGACATATTAATTATTGATTTACATGATGCTCAAGATGTTTTAGAGAACTCTAAGAAAATTATTGATTTGTTGAACTTCATATATGGCACTTTCCAGTGGATGTATGAACTTGAGCTTGAATGTTATAATCATTGCTAGGTTATTTGTTATGAAATTGAATGCACAATTGTATGCATCGTAACTACTGATTTGTACATCTGTTATGTTTCTTTCTACTGGGCGTCTGCAAGTTTCTTATGACTTACAGCACACCAATCACTGAGCAGTTTAGGAATGCATCCTTTTCTAACTGGCAATAAGTAGGTTTAGGATTATTCTAGTATCACACAAAACTATACCGTCTTTTTTGTGTTGCAGAAGAAGTACATTGTTTTGCTACTCAATATTATATGTAGACGGAGGAGGGGATTTTTCAGGTACTTACCTTACATTTAGAGTCAGCATAGGTAGTAGAGTAGAAGTTGTACCAATATTAATGATTTGTTGTCGTTTGCTTTCAGGAGGAGAGTGCAAGAATTCAGAGGCTATAGCAGTAGTGTTCTAGAGTTGTGACAGCCAGGGTTCTCCCAACCCCTCTTCCCTATGGGATAAGCCAGACTTTGACTTGATTGGGTCTTCTTGTCCGTCAGGGAAGTTGGGAGCATTCTTCACAACTCATTTCACTCCTGCAGAAAGAATACAGATGAGAGGCTGACAATCGCTTTCGCAACCGCCGCATCTTGAACCGGACACATTGCTGCTGTTGCGTGGGGAAAATCCTTGCATCTTCGCCACTACCTGGGAAAGATTGGTGCATCACCTCCACTGCGGGGATCAACACCTACGCATCACTTCCACCTTCTCCCTGCACCTTTGACGTTGACACAACCAGGTTAATAGCACTTCGGTTCAGCAGGCCAAATGGGTCCCTGTAGTGGGCCCGCATTTCATTGTGGTTGGCCTGAACTTTTGACCTTGTCCCGTTCTGGAACAATCAGATATCCTCATTTGGCGCTTATTTCTAAGCACTAATTTATAGTTTATTCTTTAAAAATTCCTATCTCAAGTTGTACTTATCAGGTTTTTGCCATTTTGGTTTTGATCTATTCATTAAATTAAGTTCTGTTCTTCCAACCAAGTGTGGTATCATTTTGTTTGGTGTTTTCATGGTTCTACTGTTTAAAGTGTTGCACAAATACTTTACAGATTGTTTCTTAAGTTAAGCCTGGCTCCTCTGTGCAAAGCTACCAGAGGGTGAGCACATATTAACATAGGGTGTGTTTGTGACTTACTCTGACTAAGATTGTGGTTGTTGCTTGACCAGGGCTCAGACCCCAGTCAACCAGTAACCCAATTTCTAACAATAACATATAATGATCTAAAATTCTCTATTTAGATGGGAACAAGGATAATAATTGAATAAATTCCCTTTCACTGTCTAGAAAAGAATAATGATTAACTGCTTGTTTCTACACCAAAGCAAATATACCCTTCTGAATAGCCTCTTTGTTAAAGTGACCTTTTGGTTAATGATTAGGTGTGAGTCTCAAATCCAGAGGAAGAGAGGACTAAACAATATTATAGTCCTTCCTGACCATCTTCAATATTCAGACATATAGACTAGGCCTCTCCCTTTCCTTACGGAACTCTTGAATGTGACCTCACTTGGGGCCATTTTCTGCCTGAAGCCTGGCATAGTAAGGAACAAGAATGTCTATCTTGGGAATTCTTCCTCTAAATAAAAATTTATTTACCAGAAAAATACTTCACTTGCCTTTTATTATAGTATTCAGAATATCGCTGCCTTCTAGATGACTGAAAAATTATCCTTTCTCCAAGGAGCTTGCAGATTTAGACTGAGTATGCCTAAGAGAGGAGGGGTGCTTTTTCTATGTGAAAAATCATACTTTTTATTCAAATACACTATCAAAAAGAAAAAGTTCTTGCAAAAGACAGGAGTAAGGCAGGGCTGCATCAGTGTCTCAATCCATCAAAACTAATTTGCACTGTGTAGCAGTAGCCTCGGCTGAAACTCGTCCAATTTCAAATGAAACATCTGAAATAAATTGGTTGTGATAGTCCGTTCCTTCCAGTAAGGCTGAATATTCTGTTTCTTCTTCCACCACTTTCTACAGTTTCATAAAACTTTAAGATATGATACTGGGATGAGATACACGCCCCATAAATACCAGCTCTCAAAGCCAGAATAAACTTTCTTCAGGGCTGAATCAACTTTTCTTTCAGCTGCCACTGATGTTCTCACGGCTAAACTCCCCACTATGGAGTTAACTGCCCAGAAGCTTTGACACTATTTCCTCCAGTGGATAAAAGTGGGACATTAATCTCGGCATATTAATGCTTTGAGGGCCTTTCCATTCTCTCATGATCGCATCCAGCACATAGAGATGAATAGGGTCTTCCAACATGGACAATATCTAGGACCGGTGAAGCAGGGTCTTTTCAAAGTACCAGGCATCCCAGGTTATGGGAAACTCATATTCTCTCTTATGTGGGACAGGATATCTGGCAATAGTTCTCTGCCAATATATTTCTGAATTTGATCGCCAGGAGACATGGGGTGGGCAGAACTTGCAGAGTTAAATGAAAACTACGAGATTCCGCAGAGTTCTACAAATGGGTGGAAATCGGCATGCCGCACTGCTTGCGCTGATTTTTAGCATCAGGAGCTCATTCCACACTGAAAAATCTGTGCGAACTGCACCAGGCCGCGCGCTGAATGATACTGCTGCTCAAGTTCATTTTGCTGCTGCTCGAGTAGATTTTCTACTTGAGCAACATTTTTCTCACCACGAACAGTCACAACTGCCTGTAACCAGCCTGTAGTGAATCCTTTCTTTTTGTAATGGGACAGAGGAGTTTGCTTAGCCTTCTGGCTTGCGGACCTGTGCCCCCGTCACCTAGTGACTTTTATCTTACTTAGCTTCCTCTGTTTTAGCACAATTATTGAATTATATGTTTCCAAGATGGTTGCATTGTTTCTAGTTAGGCCAATGTTTTAGTTTCACGTTATCAGTGCCACTGCGCTAAAACGTCAATATTAAGCGACAAAGATAAACAAACTGTAGTTATTCACATTAGGTACTTTTCCTCTTCAAGGGAATCGTTTACATGTGTTGCCGTCCCAAGCATGTCTTGTTATCTATTGTTTGGGAACAGACCTACGTCAGGGGTCCGAGCAGATAAATGCACCTCACTTAGACAGGTAGTCAGAGGGATTCCGACCAGATGCCATCGCTGCTATCGATGCTGCATGTTGCTTTGACGCTGCCAAGTCATCGTGTCCCTAGGGAGTCTGAGCTTGAGACCTCATTCCAAGGTAACAAGGGTTTGGGGGCTCTTCTCATGGAAATGGCATTGGCAGATTCGGTTTAACATACCTAGCTCTTTTTTAGGTTAGAGATTAGGTTCCTCCTGCTAGGGTATTAGGACATATTTCATATCTTATGTCAGTTTATGTTATTGCAAGATGGCGGGGTCTTTGTATTAGTGACTCTTGTGTTCACAATTCTGTTTCTTTCATTATTCATTATCCTCATCATTGCAGCCCATGCAACTTATCGTAGATTGCAGTTTTGTTAATAAAGCCTATTGAAAACTGTACTCCATCTCCTTCATTGCTTGTGTTTGATTGAGACATGTTGTTCATGTGAGAAAGGGGTAATCTCCATTTAACCACGACACTCCCTGAGATGTCACACTTGAGTCCATGCGTAAAGGCTGCCACAAATCACCTTTTACTGCTTAGGTTTTTAGTGAAGTGCTGCTTGTGAGCCGGGATGGCTGGGACGACAGTTGCGACTTGTTGTAGGACAGGCATTGTCACCTACAAACATAAGTACTGTTGTCCTTAAACCAGCAGTCTTGCCAAGAGCAAGAGTCAAACTATGACAACCCGCAGTGGGAAAATCTTGCTGGGTGCCCTCCTAGAGCTGAAAATCGCTCTAGAGGACACCAGTTCTTGCTTGTCAACTTACCTTTGGTGAGCCGCATGTGAGAAAAACCTTAGCCACACAGCTGGAACTCTGTGTTATAAGCATAACACAGAGGGGCCCGGTGCTGCAGACAGTATCACAAGATTTGCAAATAAATATAGAATTAAAATCCTGCACATCCCATGTTGTGTATTAACCGCAAACTGTGTAGGATATATTATGATATGGTGTTTTATTTTTTTAATTTCAGTTACTTGTGTAGCACAGCTCTAGTTTCAAGATCTGAAGATAACTTTACAGAATTTGTTTTATCGCTGAAGCATCGGATTGGGCAGTAACAGAAGGTGATAAGTCTGAGAAGAGTTGTTTTTGGCTGGATGATTTCCTGCAAAGTTGAATTTCAATTTAGTGCTGTGCCCACTGGAGAAAAATGTTTCCAGTACTCGGTTTTCATTTCACAAATGAAATACAACAACTAGTTCAGTAGAATCAGCCCATGACAGCGTCAATTAACTTTGGTTGTCATATGAAGGCATAATACTCAAAACATGGTGCACATACAGCACAGATTTTGGTGGCAAAATCACCAAAAGACTGGGTGCTTGCAGTGTCAATCAACACGTTTCAAACAATACTGTAAGGGTACACGGAAGGGCATGACATTTAGCCTTGTTCATTCTCTTGGTAGCTTCCCAAGGCTGGGCTGTGGTGACTATTAGGCCACCACACACACACACAAATATATTTATATATGTATATAAATAGATGGATGGGTCGCACACAACAGCGACATGCAGCAAGTGAATTAATTTGAGACAATTGAGCGATTTTGTACTAATTCACTATGCTTCATTTTGGTGTAAGTGTATATTACTGTAAGGAACACAGAATGAATGCATTTGTATTTTACTTCACTTTGATGTTACCTGGTGGTTCGTTCAAACATAGGCCCTCATTATGATCCTTGCGGTCTGGGCCGCCATGCCGGCGGTGGCTGTAAATACCGCCATCCGGCATGGCGGCCCAGACCTCCATATTATGATCCGCCCTAAGCCCCACAACGGAATACACCGCCACCGCCATCGGAAACGCTGGCAGGGGCGGTGTATTCCTATCCGACAGGATAATGATACCCATTCTGCCAGCCTCTTCCCAGCGGTTCACACCGCCAGGGAAAGGTTGGCGGCATGGGTATCTTGGGGAGATTTTAGGGCCCCCTGGGGGCCCCTGCACTGCCCATGCACTTGGCATGGGCAGTGCAGGGGCCCCTATGCAGTGCCCCATTGCGCAGGTCAATGCCCGATTTACGGGCAGTGATCTACGCGACGGGTGCAGCTGCACCTGCCGCACACCAACATTGGCGGCAGCTCCATTTGGACCCGCTGTCAATGTTACGGCCCTTTTCCTCGCCGGCCCAGCGGGGAAAACATTATACGGCTGGCGTGGGTAGTAGCGCTGGTGGTCATCTATTGACCGCCAGCACGGACCTCTGCAGTTATAACGAGGGCCATAGTCTGTTTACTATGTTGTTTTTAGGTCACGCGCACAAGCGCTTTGACCTCTTCTAACTACTGTGGGCTTTTAATCACCCCCACCTCACACCCATCAATTTTACCGTCTTTGACACCAACCCTGTTACAGGGATAATTGAATGATTGGCAATATGCTTCAGTGTGTGCGAACTACTTTAATCTCTTGTTTGCGCTTCTTGGCTGCCATGGCAGTCACAGGAGTCAGCACGAACTCGAGTGGCTGTAACATTTTTACAGTATATGCACTCTGATATGCTTAGTACACGTTCTTGGCAGCAGGCAGATTAACTCTGTGCGCTACCTTATGATGACTTCAAGCTAGACAAAAGTACGGTCTCTCTCCAGAAAAAACATAAATCGCCAGAGATATTTTTACATTTTTACATTACATGCACTTTATGATTTGCCTAGTACATGTTCTTTGCAGCAGGCACATTAACCCTGGCGCTACCTGATGATGACTCCAAGCTTCCACTAGACAAAAGTACGTTCTCTTGGCTGCCGTGGCACTCACAATGCTGACAGTGGAAACTCGATCAGCGGTATTGTTTTTACCTTGTATGCACTCTGATCTGCTTAGTACACATTCTTTGCAGCAGGCATATTAACCGTGTGTGCTACCTTATGATGACTCCAAACTTTCACTAGACAAAATTTATGTTTTCACTCCAGAAAGAACATAAATCGCCAGAGTTATTTTGACATTTTTACATTACATGCACTTTGTGATTTGCCTAGTGCACCTTCTTTGCAGCAGGCACATTAACCCTGTGCGCTACCTTATGATAACTCCAAGCTTCCACTAGACAAAAGTACATTTTCTCTCCAGAAAGAACATAAATTGCCAGAGTTATTTTGACATTTGTACATATACATGCACTTTGCGATTTGCCTTGTTCATGTTCTTTGCAGCAGGCACATCAACCCTGTGCGTTACCTTATGATGACTCCAAGCTTCCACTAGGCAAAAAAACGTTCTCTTGGCTGCCATGACACTCACAGCCCAAACTTGATAGGTGGTAAACGTCCACTTCATAAAAGTAAGTTCTCTCTCTAGAAAGAACGTTAATCGCCAATGTTTTTTTGACATTTTCACATTATATGCGCTCTGATCTGCTTAGTATATTGCAGCACACAAATTCATTCTGAGACTTGTAGTTTTATTTGTATACGTTGATACACGGTAGATACCAGCCCTTGGAGTAGTATTCGTAGAGTTGTACAGCTCCTTAATTCGATGGGTGAGTCTCTCATTTACTTTATGTTTCAGCTTTGTATTCTGGGACTCATAGTTTTATTTTTATAATGTGATACAAGCTGAGACAACAAAGTAGAAACCTGACAGGATGAACTACACATGTTTGAATCTGTGAAACTTGAGCTGTGTGCATGTATTTATAAAACTAACCTCAACGGTAGTTTATAGTTGATTATGCTGTACAATGGTCAATATTTTATAACAAATATTTCAGTTCAAGACTGACTGAGTATTAATAATATCATGTGAGGTGGCTCGCGTCAAGAGTTTGAAAAATCATGGGTTTCTTGTTCGACTCCCCAGACTGCAGTATAGGGACAGTGATCCAGTAGGCACGCATTCTTGGAGTACAATTATTTATTCATTGCCCCACGGGCAACGTCGCCTTGCCAACTGCCAAGTAAACCTGGGAGTAATTTGTGTTTTAAGGGCCTTGTTTAAAAAATATTCCAGTAGGCCTAATAGCCCTTTAGTTATATACAGGGCCACTGGAATTATGTGGCAGCAAGTAC
Source organism: Pleurodeles waltl (assembly GCF_031143425.1). Lineage (NCBI taxonomy): Eukaryota > Metazoa > Chordata > Amphibia > Caudata > Salamandridae > Pleurodeles > Pleurodeles waltl. The sequence continues at coordinate 339,106,174 of NC_090445.1, forward strand.
TAAAATATGCGGCAGGGTTCACTGATTAATGTGGCAAAAAAGTGCAGTTATGCATTTACAATGCCAATAGCTCCAACTCATGTAAATGCGAGACCTGTTGAATTGCAAATGCTTGCTTATGTTGTGATTGGTTGAATGATATATTCTCTAAAGGCGATTCAACCCGCAAAAGGCGACTGAACCCGCACTTGAGAAAGGCTCCTGAGCTAAAACCCGTTGTCCATGACATCCCAATAAACTGGTTAATTTCACCGTTTGGAGTGCCTTTGACCATTTTTCTTTATGTTGAGTTATTGACACTGGCACCAGCGCAGTTCTATGGATGTGACTGGCAACTTGCGGACTAGCTATATATAGAAATATAAAACCTCATAATGCCTCGATCTGAAATATCATTATATCAGGTATACCACCTAACAGCGGTGGGGGCACCCTTTCCATAATGCCCTACATCCAGTTTACTACAGTTTCAAATTAAAGTTGAAAACTCTGTTGAGTGGTCAGTTCAAAACGTTCAAAATATTACACTAATAATATTTAACAAACTGGGCTGCTCTTGTACAGCCTATTTACGTAGAACTGTATTGTGTTATAGTATCGGAATGGCACTGTATTTGTATAGCGTTTGTGGACCCCTCACACTACACCAAGCTATGAAAACAGGATGAAATGTATTTCTCTCCTTCTCCCTTGAGGCTGTAAGAGTGGGCATAACTACCTCCCTCCCCATGTACACTCCCCTCATACCCTTCTGGTGCCTCCTAGGAATTACTGTCGCCTCCTCCTCCACCTGTAAGACTGCAGGCCCCTGTGAAAGTGAATCAGCCCTTCTGCAGCTCCCTCCTGAAAAAGGGCAAGCTGTGCACTTGTGGCTGAAAATCTAAATACAATGAACTTAGACACCTTTCTCAGCACCCATATAATGCAGCTTCAAACATTCTCTTCCCATATTAAAGAAAATACATGTACTGAGAAGCCAGAAGGTGGTTTCTCAATGTGCAGAGTCAAAATACCAGCAGTGACTACAAATCAGTGCTAGCAAGCCTTGGTGAAGTCAACAGGTGTGGCTTATTTTAGAGGTACTAATAGAAAACGCAGTTAGAGGCACTCGGATGCTGGTCAGATGGCATGATCAGCCAAGCACAGGATTCTAGTCCACGTGCTTAGGTCATGCCAATATTTACATGGGCCACGCCTCTTCTTACGGATTCTTATTTGCATTTCTTTGGCCATGCCCATTTCAGAGACCCCTACCCCCACCTTTTTCATCCAGTGGTGCTGGAACTATTTTCAGAGTGTGAGTGTGGCCATTAATGTTTTATCACTAAAGTCACAGCGAATGTGAAAAATCCAAGCATCACATCAAAAAACAAGTATAGTAAATATACCCCATCTCCTCAGCAGTGGAGCAGTAAGTGTGTGGTATGTAGCCGGTGATGCATTTTGTAGCACTGTTGTGGATGTGCCATGTCATGTACAAAGAGCACATTTTCCACTGAAATGAATGACCGCTAAATTTGCCCATGTAGTTTTACTAATAAAACTATATGGCACACAAACAATAATATGTGGAAATAGGGTTTCAGTGAATAGTTATTATTTGTGCATCACCAAGTAAAGTGTCTTGATTTGTTTTGATCCAATTTAAATCTTTGTTTTCATCACACTTCAGAATTACCAAAAAATGTGCCTTCATTTGTTCCCTCTGCATTGCTGATTTATTATGACATATGGGTATAGTTCATTTACAGGTACTTAAGTCTTGTTGTGTGATAGAAACAGAAATCTGAAACACTTCTACCTTTCCTTTCACTTCCTGTACACCAGCAGGTTTGTCACAAAGGGCCACTTTTACAAAATTCTCTCACTTTGCAGACAGGAAAACAAAAGTAAATACCAGTTTCTGAATAAACAGCAATTTGTCAGAAGACATATGGGATGTATGAAGGAGTCCAGCTGAGACAGAGATGCAGACACCATCCTTTGTGATGTGATATGGGCGTAGGGATGTCAACATTCTATTGAGACAGTGTTACACTGCACATTGTACAGTTATTTACTTTCCACACATTTATTACATATATGGACATCAGTGGCATAGGAAATGTGCCCCAGACCCTAATGCAAGCAAAGAAAATGGGCTTCCTGCAGTATGGTTTGGTTGTAGGGGAAACCCATAACAGAGCTGTAGGCCCAGTGCCACAGCACCTGCTGATAGTTATGCTCGACTTACATCGGTTGACAAGCTCAGGCAAAGCTGGATGAAGTGATTTGCCCAGGATCACACAACCTGTGGTGTTTGTGTACCAAATCAAGTGCAAGAACCCATGAGTTCAGACAAGGTAAGTGACGTAAGCAGTCGAGGAATAGAGCCACAATTTGTAATCAGGAGAGAAGGTTTTCTGGAGGGACACTTGGGCTTCCCAGTTTCATGACTTTGTCACTTTATAGCTGCTTCTGGTTATTTCTGCTATTACCACCATAAGCCACATCTGACATACTGTGTGGCAGTTTTGAGGCCAACTCCAGACTGTTGTAGTTAGTTCTGCGGGGCCCATATACAATAATTTGTCAGTCTTGAAGCCCCATCTGGGTTATTGTGTACACTTGGCGAAGCTTCACCCGGACCATTGTTTAAATAGTGACATTTCCCCGGCACCATATTGTTTCCATATCTGGAGGCTGCCTTTCTGTTTTATGTCTGGTACTGGGGACCTCATCTAGAGTACCTTTATATCCTGTTCATAAAACCACTTCTTGTATATTGTGTCCGGTTATAGTGGTCACGTCAATAATTATGCATCCAGTTCTGACTGTGACTTCGCCAAGCTGTGTCAATTTTTTATAGATCACTCCATGGGTTTCTGGAGTATTATGTAAAGTGCTAACGATGCGTGAATGGATGGATGAATGTCTGATGGCAAATCTATGAACGATGGGTTGTGAATGAATGTAGGATGTTGAAAGGATGATGAATCAATGATGAACAGGTGCTGAATGTGTGGTGGATGGATCGTGGATGGTGGGTTGTGAATGAGGAAAGAATGAATGATGGATGTTGAATCTGCGAATAGAACAATGGTGGATGGTGAATGCATGGTGAATTGGTGGATAGTGACTTGATGGACAATGGATGGACAACTGATGGTGAATGAGTGGATGGGGACTGAATGGATGGTGCATAGTGAGAGAAGGGTAGTTTGTGAAAGACTGATGAATTGTGAATGGATGGTGAATAAATGGTGAACTGATTTATATTGATTGTGAATACGAAATGACTGAATGGACTCTGGGTGGTGAATAGAACGATAGTGGTTAGGAATGAAAGGCTGGTGAATGACTGGTGATTGAATTTAGTGATTTGTGAAAGGATGGGAAATGGGTGATAAATATATTGTAAATGGTAAAAAAATGTTGACTGATGAATGGATGTTAAGCTATAAATTGACGAGAATGGATGGTAAATGGTGAAAAAATGAAGAATGGATGTTGGGTTGATACCAAAATCATGGTGGATGCCGAAAAGCTCATGGTGAATGAATGGCAAATCGTGAAAGGGTTATAGGTTGTTTTTATATGTTGTGAGGGATGTTGAACGGTAGATGGATGGTCAATGAGTGATGAATGGTTGGTGAATAGCAAAAGGATGCCGTTTATAAATGGATATTGTCTGCAAATGGTGGATGGAAGGTGGATGGAGAATTATTGGCGAATTGATGGTCAGTGATGAATGTATAGTTAATGGACAATGGGTGGCTGAATGAAATGATGTCTAAGTGAATGTAGAGGTTGGTGGTAACACTCCATCCTCCAATAACAAGTACATCAAGGCTGGTTGTTATCTTGACTCTCTTAAAATACATAGAACCGCTTGTCTTCATAACCACTTCAGGTTTAGTCTGATGAAATTTAGATCGATATAAAAGTCTTCTCCTCAGATAGCATTGTCTTCCTGATCCTTCAAAAACAAAATCCCTGCTTATCCCCCAAAATGCTCCACTTTACTGATCCAGCGCTGACTCATCGTTCTCTTGGACTAACAGACTTAACATAGTAGAAAATTGCTCATGCATTATTGTCTGCACCAAGGCATGGGTTTCATATTGGACAATAATCTCAACCTTCAAGGTCACACTGTAGCCAATTATACTCCTGCAAGGAATCATATATTTTCTGGCTAATGAACAATTTAAACTAGTAGTTCATCCCCTAATGTTATCAGGATAAGAATATGACAACTAATTAACTTTACTTTACTGCTTCTGCCTCTCAAATTTGCTTTGAAAGGAGATCCAGGCTGATCCTTGGCTTCAAGACATGCAACCACATTACTCCCATCTTGATCTCATCCGAGTGGTTTACCAGTGAGGTTCCCATTATACTCCAGCGTACCTGCATTATCCACAAAACTATCCACACTGGGATAAAGGAATAACCAGAACATACAACTGGACATCATAAGTGCACAATGGCAAGTGTGGAGTCAGGCACATTCTTGCTGTAAATACTGTTATGCAGAAAAAATAGAGGCTAAGGCAATCTTTCTTTGGCGGTGCAACCATGTGGTAGAACTCCATCTCTCCAGCATACAGAAGGGACCTTAAAATACAAATGAAATGCCGAGTGTTCCGGCATTTCTTCTCCAGCTAACTAAACTCTAAATCCTTCAAAAGGGAGAAAATGTGCTGGATTTCCGTATGTTGCTTCCACTTCTATCCTGCACACGGATAATGGCCTTGTTTGGTCAAACTGTACCACAAGGCTACGTTGTGCAATTTACTCCATGGGTAGATATGTATTTACAAGCTGTACTCCTTTTTGCAGCTGTTTGAACCCCCATCCATAATTTATTCCCCTGAACATTTTGCATCGAAATGGGGTCTCTGTAGCTCCAACTGATGTAGACTCAGCAGACTCAGACATAATTACGAATAAAACTCAAAAGTTTCAAAGTTTCAAAAAGGCGAACATACACAAAAAGAAAAAGGAAAAACAATGGTGGTCATTACAACCCTGGGGGACGGTGTTAAAGCTGCGGAAATACCGCAAACAGGCCGGCGGACCAAAAAAGGGAATTATGACCCAGGCGGAAACCGCCAACAAAGACAGCCACTTTAACACACCGCCCGCCACGGCGGTGCAAACAAGCAGCGCGGCGGTCACCGCCAACAGACAGGCGGGAGACAATGTACCGCCCACAGTATTACAACCCGCCAATCCGCCACCTTTTCCGGGGCGGATTCTCCGTGGATAAAAACACGGCGGAAACAGCTTTTGCTATGGGAAAACGCTCACCTGAACACATCCCACGAGGAATGAGGACTCCATGGAGCCGGAACTCCAAATACTACCTGCCCTTGCGTTTCTGCTCCTCTACGACCAACAGCTACATAGGCGCCGAAGACAACGGTGAGTACTGCACCTACGACATAGGGGAGGGGGAGGCAAAAGTTAGGGGGACACCCACCAAACACCCCCACCCTCACCCTCGCATATCACAACATACACACCAATGCATTCACAAAAATCACAGTAACAACCCACAATCCCCCCGGAAGAATGAAAAGACAATGCGAAATTCGGTCAAACATTGTAATGTGGCAATATACATGTCATACAAAAATATACAGATATATATTTGAAAATCAGTCAGAATTATATACAATACGAGAAGTAGTGCAGATATGTACACAACAATGTCCGTGCACCAACAGTCCAAAAATGCATGGGCGAGGCCCACAAAGGATACCTGACCACAATCGGAGCGAACACTGCCGGGGCATCAGATAGAAATACTACAGGCACCTCAGGGGGAAGGGGGGGCACCTCAGCCGAATGACTGCAAAGCCAGATCCACGACGGGGCTCCATGCCCATTGATGTATCCTGGGGAGTGCAAGGCCACAGTCTCTCAAGTAGATGCAGGTCTCTAGTGGTACTGGGGGGGACTGGTGCCCAGACTGGATGAGTCTCCCCGTGAAAGTTCCTGTCCTGTCACTGTCCCAGCTGCACATGGGATAAGGATGCCTGATGTGGCGGCCCATTCATTCCTACCTGGTGCTTGCCCTGTTCAGCGGTGCTTTGCCATGGCGGTCTTTGCCCTGTTCAGCGGTGCTTTGACATGGCGGTCTTTGCCCTGTTCAACTGTGCTTTGCCATGGCGGTCTTTGCCCTGTTCAGCGGTGCTTTGCCATGGCGGTCTTTGCCCTGTTCAGCGGTGCTTTGCCATGGCGGTCTTTGCCCTGTTCAACGGTGCTTTGCCATGGCGGTCTTTGCCCTGTTCAGCGGTGCTTTGCCATGGCGGTCTTTGCCCTGTTCAGCGGTGCTTTGCCATGGCGGTCTTTGCCCTGTTCAGCAGTGCTTTGCCATGGCGGTCTTTGCCCTGTTCAGCGGTGCTTTGACATGGCGGTCTTTGGCCTGTTCAATGGTGCTTTGCCATGGCGGTCTTTGGCCTGTTCAACGGTGCTTTGCCATGGCGGTCTTTGCCCTGTTCAACGGTGCTTTGCCATGGCGGTCTTTGCCCTGTTCAGCGGTGCTTTGCCATGGCGGTTCTGCTACGGACATTGGTGTGTGGCATGACGTTCTCTACACTGGGCATTGCTGTGTGGCATGACGTTCCATCATTGCCCAGCGGGGCTGTGGCAGCCGGGGCCCTCCAGGGCATTGACTCCGGCGGTGGTCTCTGGACCAGTGACGATACTTGGGCCCTCCTGGGCTGTGACTCTGGCGGTGGTCTCTGGACCAGTGACGATACTTGGGCCCTCCTGGGCTGTGACTCTGGCGGTGGTCTCCTGACCAGTGACGATACTTGGGCCCTCCTGGGCTGTGACTCTGGCGGTGGTCTCTGGACCAGTGACGATACTTGGGCCCTCCTGGGCTGTGACTCTGGCGGTGGTCTCCTGACCAGTGACGATACTTGTGCCCTCCTGGGCTGTGACTCTGGCGGTGGTCTCCTGACCAGTGACGATACTTGGGCCCTCCTGGGCTGTGACTCTGGCGGTGGTCTCCTGACCAGTGACGATACTTGGGCCCTCCTGGGCTGTGACTCTGGCGGTGGGCTCTGGACCAGTGACGACGGTGCTGGCGGTTGTGTGTCGACCGCCGGAAATGATGGCGCACTTCTCCGCCCTGACACTCACAACAGGCTGGGCAGACTTCCTCTGGCCCTTCCCCACCTTTGGTGGAGTCACAGCTGACTCTCCAATCCCCTTGGAACCCATGTCAGTTGTTTTCCCACCAGGAGTCTTCACACGGTCCCGTCGTCCACTCTTCAATTTTAGAGCCTTTACGGGGGTGGGCTGCCAGTGCCTTGGCTCCGGATCCTACTGCCTGCCCTGGTGGCAGGTGCACTCCACAAACCTTGAACAGGCACCACTGGTATTGGAGGCTTTTTGGCTGAGGCGCTACGACGGGACTGATGAATTGGAGGGGGTGGGGTGGGGGCAAAAAGGTCAACTTTACAGAGGGACAGTTTCTGATGAACACTGGGATGGGTAGTTGGAGGGGGTCTGGGAGTGGAGGAAGAGGAGGTGGTTGTCGGAGGTGTCACTTTAGGTGTTTTGGGTGCAGGTGCAGGTACTGGAGGCTGTCGTGAGGTGGATGGATGTTGGGTGAGTGATTGCCGCCGTTTGTCTACTTTGGGAGGGGGCGTCACAGACACACTGGGAGAGGACACAGGGGACGTGTAAATGGCAGTGGAGGTGGTGAGTGCAGGTGAGCGGCTTGTGGTGCTGGGTGTCCTTGTGCGATTCATGGTGCCTGTAGATGTGGTGCATGCAGGTGTGTGTGTAGACAAGACTGGGAGGGCGGAGGGAGAAGAGGAGGAGGGGGACACAGTGGAGGCAGTGGATGTTGCTGTGTCTGTATGTGGGTGAGGCTTGCGTGATTGCCTGTGGTGTGTGTGGTGCCTATGTTTGCTTGAGCTACTTGGGTGTGTTGACTTGTGTGCATGCTGGTCTGTGGGTGTGCTTGGGATGGGCTGGGGTACAGGAGATTGGGTCTGGGTGGAGGAAGTTGGAGGGGGGAGGCTAGAGACAGGGACAATGGCTGCCATCAGTGCTGAGGCCAGAGATTGCAGGGTTCGCTGAAGAACAGCCTGACCAGAATGAATGCCCTCCAGGAATGCATTACCGTGTTGCAACTCTCGTTCTACACCCTGGATGGCATTCACAATGGTAGACTGCCCAACAGTGAGTGACCTGAGGAGGTCAATGGCCTCCTCACTGAGGGCAGCAGGGGTGACTGGGGCAGGGCCTGAGGTGCCTGGGGCGAAGGTGATGCCCACCCTCCTGGGTGAGCGGGCACGGGCGAACGCTGAGGGGCTGCTGGGAGGGCGGGGCTGGTAGGGGAGGTGGCGGCTGTACCTGATGGTGCCGCCACCACAAGGGAGCCCCCATCAGCGGACGAGTCTGTGTCACTGCTTGGTGATCCGGTGGCCGACGTGAAGCTCCCCTCGCCCTCCGTCCCACTGGTGCATTCAGAGTCTGTGGTGTGGCCCTCCATGGCCATGTGGGATGCAGCTCCCTCGTGCTCCGGTGCCACTGTACCTCCGCCTGTTGATGCTGATGTACAAAAGGACAGGGAGAGCAGAAAAAGGGGGGGAGACAGAAGAAAGAGAGTTTTAGTGCATGGATTACCGCTACCGTTGGCGGACAAGACAGACGCAGCAGCCCCCTGCATTACGCCGTGCTCCTGCCCTCTGCACATGCAATTTCTGGGATATGGCCTACATGGCAATGGTGGACATCTGAGCACATGTATGTCACAGGGACAGCTGTACCTCGACTTGGCACTCTGCTGAGGTGGGGTAGAGTGCGACATGGCCTACATTACGGAGGGGCCTTGCCTACCTAACTCGCCCTGGCCTAGGGACACCCACAGCCCACCTCCCCCACCCAGACCCCTCCACTACGCGCAAAGTCAGCAGAATGAGGTTGTACTCACCCCCTTGTGTCTGCTGTGATACCCTCAAGCGCCCATCCAACTCCGGGTAGGCCACCGCCAGGATCCGGAACATCAGGGGGGTTGGGAGGCCATCCCCAGCTGAGCCTCTGCCGTCTTCTTGCTGCAGCGGCGAATGTCCTCCCATCTCTTACGGCAGTGGGTGCCCCGTCTCTGGTGGGCCCCCAGGGTCCGGACCTCCTTGGCGATGGCACGCCAAATGTCCCTCTTCTGGTGGGTGCTGACCTACATGACATGCACAAGGGAAGAAGAGAAGCCATTACCAACTGCACCGTAGATGTAAGTGTCCCCCCTCCCTTCCCTTGCATTTGGCACATGCATTAATGTTCCCTGAACTCTGCCCCCTTCCCTCTTCCAACCAGCCCTCTCCACCCAGGACTAGCCCATACAACGTGCTCCCTGTGTACTAACCTGTTGGTCTGGAGGACCGTAGAGTAGCGTGTACTGGGGGAGGACCCCGTCTACCAGTTTCTCCAACTCCTGTGCAGTGAAGGCAGGGGCCCTTTCCCCAGACGCAGCAGCCATCGTCGCTTACAGACCGAGGTCACAGCAGCACTTGCAGTGTAGGTCCTCTCCTGTCGAAGGTCAGGTATCTAGTGATTGAACAGATAGAAAATGGCGGTGACGTCCGCGGCGGTGACGTCCGCGGCGGGGCGCATCATCACCGCCGGCGCACCTGTTCTTTGGCTCCTGGGACCCATAGGGTCCAATGTTAACCAATGCAGCATTGAGCCGCGGTCTATGACCGCCTACCGCGACGGTGTGCAACGCCAGCGCTGTTACCCCACAATCCAATTGTTCCAGTTTGGAGGTCAGGCAACCGCCATTTCAGGGGCCCACATGGCTTCATTTACTACTGCGTCACACATAGCTAGGCCTACACTCAACACACATACAGGAAGGGTTTTGTGAGTGGTGTAGTCTTGTGTGTAACTGTGGGTACATACCTGGAGGAATACTGACTGGTTCTTCGCTGTTGTCCTTCGTAGGCACCGTCAGCTGGGACATATGAGAAGATGGCGGAATCCTCCGGTGTACCGACCGCTGGTGGACCTGTTGACAATGGAAGAGAGACATGTCATCGTCACCTACCGGTTTGACCGTGCCACAATCCAGGAACTATGGACCCAGTTGGAGCCAGACCTGATGTCACCAATCCGCCATCCGACTGGAATCCCCCCTGACGTGCAGGTGCTGTCAGTGCTCCATTTCCTTGCAAGTGGGTCTTTTCAGACAACAGTGGCCATGGCATCAGGGATGTCCCAGCCTATGTTTTCCAACATGTTGTCCAGAGTGTTGTCTGCCCTGCTGAAACGCGTAAGGAGATACATCATTTTCCCTCAGGTGAAGGATTTGCCTACAGTGAAAGGTGACTTCTATGCCCTTGGACATATCCCCAATGTCATCGGTGCCATTGATGGGACCATGTAGCTCTGGTCCCCCCCCACAGGAGTGAACAGGAGTACAGGAACAGGAAGAGTTATCATTCCATGAATGTCCAGATGGTCTGTTTGGCAGACCAGTACATCTTGCAGGTAAATGCTATGTTCCCTGGCTCAGTGCATGACGCCTACATCCTGTGGAATAGCAGCATCCCTGATATGATGGGTCAACTCCACAGGCACCGTGTATGGCTATTGGGGGACTCTGGTTACCCCAACCTGTCATGGCTATTGACCCCAGTGAGGAATCCCAGGACCAGGGCAGAGGAACGGTACAATGAGGCCCATGGGCGGCCTAGGAGGGTGATCGAACGCACCTTCAGCCTCCTGAAGGCCAGGTTCAGGTGCCTCCATATGACAGGTGGATCCCTATTCTACTCACCGAAGAAGGTGTGCGACATCATCATCGCCTGCTCCATGCTCCATAATTTGGCATTACGACGCCAGGTGCCTTTTCTGCAGGAGGATGATCCAGATGACGGTGTTGTAGCAGCTGTGGAGTCTGTGGAGCCTGTGGACAGTGATGAGGATGATGCTGAGGAAGAAGACAACGACAACAGGGAGTCAGTCATACAGCAATATTTCCAGTGAGACACAAGTGAGAACATTTTCATTTTTACCATTACATTAACTTTCACACGTCTACCTCTATCCTGTTTCTCGATTTAAATCACTATTTGGAAACTGAGTTGTACCCTCCCATTACGGTTTCACAGGTGTGGTTACCTACGTGTCAACTGCTTGCATCCTTCAAGTGCTTGTGATGTGTGACATAGGTATGTTAGCCTTACAATGGTAAACCCATTATGACACGGTCATTGATAATACATATTTAGTAAATCACAGACTGACTCCAGATTGTTTTGTGTTTCAAGGGTGTTTATTGAAGTGCTCTGAAATGTGAGGGGTTTGTAAAATGAGGATGGGTGTTGGCGGAGGAATGTCCAGGGCAGAGTCCAGAGTCTAGTCTCACAGGTGCACTGCCCATCTGGGCATAGGAAGTGGAGCTGGTGCAGTTTAAGTATGGACAGGGTAACAAAGTGGGACAGTGGGGTGACAATCAGGGTGGTCTCATTTCCTGGCGGGGTCTTGCCATCTTGCTCTGTCCTGTTCCTGGATCTCAGGGCCCGCTTGCGTGGTGGTTGTCCGTCTGCAGGGGGTGGGTTGCTGTGTGTTGGTCCTGTGGCAGGGCGTCCTGTCCACTAGCACCGGCAGAGGTGGTGGGCAGTTCATCGCCTTGGCTAGTGTCAGGGGCCCCTTGGAGTGCCACGGTGTCCTCAAGGTCTGCTGTATGTCCTTCAGCACCCCTACGATGGTGGCCAGGGCGGAGCTGATGGTCCTGAGCTCCTCCCTAAACCCCAAATACAGTTCGTCCTGCAGGTGCATGGTCTCCTGCAACTTGTCCAGGACCGTGGCCATCGTCTCCTGGGAGTGGTGGTATGCTCCCATGATGGAGGTGAGGGCCTCGTGGAGAGTGGGTTCCCTTGGCCTGCCCGCCCCCTGTCGCACAGCAGCCCTTCCAGTTCCCCTGTGTTCCGGTGCCTCCGTCACCTGGACCATGTGCCCACTACCACTGCCCCCAGGTCCCTGTTGTTGTTGGGGTGGCGGGTTATCCTGGGTTCCCTATAGTGGTGGACACACCGCTGATTGACCTGTCCTGGGTAGGGAGGTTTGGGCCCGCTGGGTGGGTGCTGTGCTGGTGTTACCAGAGGGTGGAAGGTCGGTGTTGGGCTGTGCCTGTGCAAGGGGAACCGACTGTCCCGAGGCCCACGATGGTCCGGGCTGGTCATCAGGATCCAGTAGGGCAGAGCTGCTCTCGTCACTGTGGGCCTCTTCTGGGGGTGGAGTGGTGTTGTCTGGACCCTCTGGTGTGGTGACGGTCCTTCGTGTTCCTGCAGGGGCATAAGAGCATGATTATTGCATGTGTGTGTGTAATGGTGTGCAATGGGTGGGTGTTTGTGTACCCCAGTGCAAGCATTCCTGTGTGTGGGTTTGTGTGATGATGGTTGAAGGTGTGTTCTGGGTATGTGCAGTGGGCATGCTTTAGTCAGGGGTGTCCATGCTTAGTTGTGTCATGCAGGGCTTGGTGTTGGGATGGGTGGTTTGTGTTATGGGTAGATTAGTGAGGATTTGGAGTGATAGGGGAGGGTGGGGGTGTGTGATATCATGCAGGTAGGGTGGGGGATATGATAGTTAAGATTTGACTTACCAGTGTCCCATCCTCCACCGACTCCTCCGAGGCCCTCTGGATGCATGATGGTCAAGACTTGTTGGTTAGTTGTGGGGGAGGAGGTGGGGGTCCGCCGCCAGTCCGCTGTACCACGATGTTGTGCCTGGAGACCGTTGAACGCACCTTCCCCCGTAGGTCATTCCACCTCTTCCTGATGTCCTCCCTATTTCTTGGGTGCTGTCCCACGGCGTTCACCCTGTCCACTATTCTGCGCCATAACTCCATCTTCCTGGCTATTGATGTGTGCTGTACCTGTGAGCCAAATAGCTGTGGGTCTACCCGGACGATTTCCTCCACCATGACCCTCAGCTCCTCCTCAGAGAAGCGGGGGTGTCTTTGGCGTGACATGGGGTGGTGTGTGTGATGTGTGGGGTGGTGATGAGTGTGGTGAGTGTAGTGGTGTGTGGTGTTTTGTGCGTGGATGTTGTGTGGGTGATGGTGTTGTGTGCCTTTGTGTGATGGGGTTGTCTATTCTGTGCTCTCTCTCTGGCCTTCGTTCGTGATTTTTGGGTCATAGGGGTTTGTGGATGATGTGGGTGGGTGTTTTATATTGTGTTGGGTGTGTGGGAGTGGTGTGTGTATGTGTATCAGGTGTGTGTATTTGAAATTGTCCAATGTGGCGGTGTTTTGGAGATGTGTGTGTATTTTGAGTGCGGCGGTGTGTACCGCCAATGGAATACCGCGGTTGAAAGACCGCCGTGTGGATTCGTGGGTCGTAATAGCATGGGCGCGTTTCTGTTGGCGTGGAGGTGGAGGATTGGTTTCCGCCAGTTTATCACTGACCTTTGGTGCGACGGTGTTGTGTGGGTGTCTGAATTTCGGCAGATTCAAAGATGTGTGTCATAATAGCTGTGGTGGAATACCGCCGCAGCGGCGGTGTATTGGCGGTCTTTTGCACGGCGGTAAGCGCCTTTTACCGCCAGGGTTGTAATGACCACCAATATGTGGTCACATAATGGTCTGCGATGTGAAAGTAGTGTTCATTAATCACTGTATGTCAAGTACCAAGTACCAATACAAGTTCTATCCTCACCGTTGATCACCAATGTTAGAAATGGGGTCTCTAGTTGGCAGTGGTTTGCCCCCTGTCCTAGTAGGGACCCTCACACTAGTCAGGGTAAGGAAGCCACGCAGCTAAGATAACCCCTGCTCACCTCCATGGCAGCTTGGCAAGAGCAGTCTGGCTTCTCTCAGAGGAAATGTGTAAAGTATTTGTACACACACAGTAACACAGTGAAAACACCACAAAAGCACCCCACACCAGTTTAGAAAACTAGCCAATATTTATCTGAGTAAAACAAGACCAACACAACAAAAATCCAACATACACAAATAAAGATACGAATTTTAAAAGATTAAGGGGGTTATTACAACTTTGGAGGAGGTGTTAATCTGTCCCAAATGTGACGGATATACCACCAGCCGTATTACGAGTTCCATAGGATATAATGGACTCGTAATACGGCTGGTGGTATATCCGTCACTTTACCGTCACTTTTGGGACGGATTAACACCTCCTCCAAAGTTCTAATAACCCCCTAAATCTGAGTTTATCGCTTAAAAACACAATAGCTCCAACTGGGGCTATCACAATGTCTTGACAGAGTGGTTTCCAACAGTACAATGCCACTTGTGAGGGAGTGTGGGCTAGTCATGCAGTCGCACGGACCCCGGGTACAGTACCTTGGAAGACGGAGAGGAAGCAAAGACGTTGCATGGAGTTGGGGAGGTGAGGGGTCGCTGGAGCAGGTGTGGCGCCAGGTCCTTACTGCCACCGGGAAGGTGAGGTGTCAGTTCCTTACTGCTAGGCATGGGAGGTGAGGTGTTGGTTCCTTACGGTTACAGAGGATGTGATGAGACGTTGGTGGCGAGGTGTCAGTTTCTCACAACAAGGCAGGGATGATGAATCCAGCTGGTCAAGACGTGAGGCGTCAACTTTGCAGTGTCGCAATCACACCCAGGGCCACAAGTGCATTGAGGAGTCAGTGCTGGGTGCCACAGATGTAGGTGACACAGGACTCTGCACTCACACTGTGCCAGGACTTTAGAGGTGCTGTGGCATCATCAGGCGTGCGGCATCAGTTACTGCACTCAGCGGGGACCGCGGCTATGCTGCACGCAACTCGCGGAGTTGGACAGCAGCACCGGTTCCGAAGTCACTCTGGAGTCGATGTGTTGATTTGTTCTTGGTTGCACTGGAGCTCACTCCCAAGGGCCCAGGAACTGGATCTGGCAGCACTTGGTAAATCAGCAATAGCAAGAGAGCCCGTATGCAGGCAGATGACATTTTTGATGTCTCTGAGACAGTCCAAGCCCTTAGCAAAGCAACAGGCAGAGTCGCAGCCCATCCTACAAAATATGTATATTTATATTGTGAGTTCAGAGACCCCAAACTCCTGATCTCTATCTGCTCCCAATGGGAATTTATACTTCAAAGGTATTTCAAGGCAAACCCCATGTTACCCTATGAGAGAGACAGGTCTTGCAATAATGAAAATCGAATTTAGCAGTATGTCACTATCAGGACATGTAAAACACATCAATACATGTCCTACCCTTTAAATACACTGCACCCTGGCCATGGGGCTGTCTTGAGGGTACCTTATGCGTGACTTACATGTCTAGTTCTTATACTTAATTCCTTACCTTAGGGAAGGTTTGGACCTGGCAAGTGGGTGTACTTGCCAGGTTGAAATGGAAGTTTAAAACTGCCCATGCACACACTGCACTGGCAGATCTGAAACGTGTATACAGGGCTGCTTATGTGTTGGCACAATCAGTGCTGGAGGCTTGTTATCAACATTTGATTTACAGGCCCTGGGCACACATGGTGCACTATACTAGGGACTTACTAATAAATCAAATATGCCAATCATGGAAAAAGCAATCACCAATACAATTTAGACAGAAAGCACTTGCACTTTGGGACTGGTCAGCAGTGCTAAAGTACCCAGAGTCCTAAAGCCAGCAAAAACAAATTTCAGCACATGGTCAAAACAGGAGGTCAGAATCAAAATGACAAGGGAAACCATGCCAAGAGCTGACAGGTGGTCTAACATGTGCCCCTCTCCCCCAAGCTGAAAGTGGGGAGAACTATCCAACCCCTTGGGAGTTCTCATCACTAAGGCGGAAGAACCTGGGAAGACCATCAGCACGGATGTGTTCTGTTCCATGGCAGTGTTCCACTGTAAAGTCCATTCCCTGTAGAGAGCTGGACCACCTCAACAGTTTAGGTTTTAATCTTCTCGTCTGCATTAGCCATCCGAGGGGCCTGTGGTCTGTCTGAACCCGGAAGTGAGTCCGAAACAAGTAGGGTCCTAGCTTCTTCAGCGCTCAGACCACAGCAAAAGCTTCCCTTTCTATTGCACTTCACCTCTGTTGCCTGGGAAGTAACCTTCTGCTAATGAAGGCTAGAGGTTGATCTTGGCCCTCTTCATTCAGCTGTGAAAGCACAGCTCCCACACCATGCTCTATGGCGTCTGTCTGCACCACAAATTCCTCTGAAAAGTCCGGAGCCTTGAGAGCATGGGTGCTATGCACATGGCCTTCTTCAGGGTGTCAAAAGCGGTCTGGCACGCCTCTATCCAGATCACCTGACGTGGATGCTTCTTGGACAATGGTGCTATACCCCTTGATGAATCTCCTGTAGCACCAGGTAAGACCTAAAAAGACTCTCATCTCTGTATGGGCCTTAGGGGGTACCCAATCTAGAATGGTGTCAATCTTGGTTTGTATGGGCACCACCTGGTTGCGCTCTACCTACTGTCCCAAGTACACCACAGACACCTGCGCTATCTGGCATTTACTGGCCTTGATAGTGAGGCCTGTACTCTGCAGGGCCCTCAACACTTCTTGGAGGTGGTGCAAGTGGTCCCCCCAGCTAGAGCTGAAAACAGCAATGTCAACTAGGTAGGTAGAAATGAAGTTCTCCAATTCAGCCAGGACCTGGTTGACCAGCCTCTGGAATGTGGTAGGGGCGTTCTTCAACCCAAAGAGCGTAACACAGAACTGATAAGGCCCCTCTGGTGTTCAGAATGCCGACCTCTCTTTTGCCCCCTTGGTCAAGGCAATCTGCTAGTACCCAGATGGACTGTTGGAATGCTCAATCACTCCTAACTCCAGCATCTTAGAGACTTCCTCTTTGATGCTGTTCCACTTTCTGTCAGTCAGCTTGTAATACTTGTGCTCAAGAGGCAGGCTGTCCCCAGTGTCAATGTCGTGGGTACACAATTGTGTGAACCCAGGGATGAGTGAGAACATGGAGGTGAACTGTCAGAGTAACTGGCAGCAGTCCCTCTGCTGTTCTAGAGTCAGAATAGGGAAGAGGTTCACACCCTCCACTAACCCATCCTGCACATACCGTGGAAATCTCAGGAGTGGATTCCCTACACCCTTTGCCCCTCCTCCTCCTGGCAGGTACCTTCTGATCACCCTCTCTGGCGACCATGGACCATGTGGTAGTTCATGCCCACTTTGGCAGTCCTAACATTTTCAAGTGCAACCTGAGCTCCACCTCCTTCCAGGCAGTGTGTTCCAGGTCGTTCCCTAGCAGACAGTCAACAGGCATGGGTGGATTCACAGCCTTCCCCAAAGAACCTGAGACCACCCCTATTCAAAGGGAACCTGAGCTACTAATCATTGGCGCTCACTGTTGTCTACTGCTACAACCTGGTGGACCACATTAGGGATTACCAGCTCCTCAGGCACCAGATGACAGCGAGCAGTTGTCACACCAGCAATCAGCAGCAGCATCCAGCTCTTCTTCTGGGTAGAATGTCCTCAGTCCAAAAGGATTTTATCTATGTGGTGTCAGAGGTCCAGTACTTATACCCTGTCTTGTCTTTGAATTAGGCAAACTTCAAAGATAAGTCTTTGTAGTGCACAAGACCCTGTCTTTCCCTGCCCTGGCCCCAGACACACTCCAGCGGGTTATTCCTATTCAAGTGCAAGTGTCAGCCCCTCCCACCACTCTAGCTTAGGAAGACCCATCAGGTAATGCAGGGCACACTTCAGCTCCCTTTGTGTGACTGTTTAGAGTGAATTCACAAACAGCTCAACTGTCATACTGACCCGGACGTGTATTCCACAGGCTGTCAGTGACGCAGAGTGGTTAAACAAGAAAATGCCCACTTTCTTAATTTGGCATTTTCCACACTACAATTCGAAAACCAACTTCACCAAAAGATGTATTTTTAAATTGTGAGTTCAGAGACCCCAAACTCCATATCTGAATCTGCTCCCAATGGGACTATACACTTAAAGGAATTTCAAGGCAAACCCCATTTTACAATATTAGAAAGACAAGTCTTGCAATAGTGCAAACCGAATTTAGCAGTATGTCACCATCGGGACGTGTAAAACACACCAGTACATGTCCTACCTTCTAAATACACTGCACCCTGCCCATTGGGTTGCCTGAGCCCTAGCTTAGGGGTGACGTATGTGTAGTAAAAGGAAAGGTTTGGGCATGGCAGGTGAGTGCACTCGCAAGGTTGAAATGGCAGTTTAAAACTGCCCACACAGACACTCCAGTGGCAGTCCAAGACGTGTTTATAGGGCTACTCTGGGTGTGGCACAATCAGTGCTGCAGGCCCACAAGTAGCATTTGATTTACAGACCCTGGTCACACATGGTGCACTATACTAAGGAGTTAATCAATTATGCTAATCATGGAAAAACCCAATCGGCAATACAATTTAGACTGAGAGCACTATCACTTTAGAACTGATCAACAGTGGTAAAGTGTCCAGAGTCCTAAAGCCAGCAAACATTAATTTCAGCACAGGATCAAAAACAAGGATGTCAGAAGCAAAAAGACAGGGGAAACCATGCCAAGAGCTGACCTCAATGGTATTCTCATGGTTTATTATGTTTTTGTTTTTCTTTCTATACTAAACGTGATCTGCCTCAGTTCCTCTATAACCACACATGGGTCTATTTCACACTATATCCCACCACAAATAATTAATGGAAGGCTGGAGAGTGAGTGAATGGATTGATGGAGAGCTATGCTGATAGTGAATGTGAGCGGTAAATGAAGGCAGCAGCATTAATGTTGGGAAGAGAGCACAGACAGCAGCATATGGGAGGCAGAGGAGAGGACAGGCAGCACTACAGCACAGATCACTGGGATCAGCCAATCAGGGGAGACTTATGGACCATAGAATACAGAGAGGCAGACTGGCTTGAGGCCAAGGCCAGCATTAGACCAGGAGGCACAGAGGAAGTCACCAGCATTATCTGTGTAAGTACAATGAAGAAGAAAGTGATTGGATGAACAGAGACAAAGAAAAGAACTTGAGCACTTCAGTGGAGGGAAACTTTAACTGATATGGATACGCTGTGCCTGCCTGCCATGATTCCAATGCATGACAGGTGGAATTCATTGTGGCCAAATACCTTAGGCTCACGAGCTGAGATTCCCTCACATTTATATTGTTGAAAACTTTTTTCAGAAGTGGTTGGGCTCTTCCACTTTATAGTTTACTATATTAAAATTGTCTGCCATTCCAGACAGTTGGGCTCTTAACCTTTCAGCCCATTTCAGTTCACTGTTGGAGATTTCCATATCACAAAAGTTGAGATTTTTTGATCATCCATACTTCGCAGCTTATTACACAAGCACTAATACATTTTCCATGCCAAGAAATTCCAAGACTGCAAGCTAGATTCTGCTGCTATAGCCGGAACCATCACAGTACTGGGTGGCCCAGGTTTAAAAATTTGCCTTCACTTCTATCCCAAATAAAATTTGAAGTTAGGCATATGAATTGCACCCCACATAAGCATTGTGGTGGCCCCATTGCCCTGGAGCTGTAGGACAACCAAACGCTTGTTTGAATTTTGTTAAGCTCCTCACACAGCCCGGGATTCCATAGTTTCTAGGTGAGACTAGGTGAAGTTTCCAATTCAGTTCTTCATTGAAAATCATCCCCAGATGCATATACGAGATAACTCCTTCAAAGACTTTGGGGGTCATCACAACATTGGCGGGCGGCTACTGCCGCCCGCCAAGCTGTAACCGCCATGCGGCCGCCAATGCGGCCGCACTCCTGCGGAGCCCATTTGGACATCCCCGCTGGGCCGGCGGGCGGAAACCAAGTTTCCGCCCGCCGGCCCAGCGGGGATGTGGGCCGCAACATGGGAGCCGGCTCCAAATGGAGCCGGCGGTGTTGCGGCCGTGCGACGGGTGAAGTTGCACCCGTCGCGCTTTTCACTGTCTGCATAGCAGACAGTGAAAAGCCGCATGGGGCCCTGTCAGGGGGCCCCTGCACTGCCCATGCCAGTGGCATGGGCAGTGCAGGGGCCCCCAGGGGCCCCACGACTCCCCGTACCGCCATCCTTTTCCTGGCGGTTCAGACTGCCAGGAAAAGGCTGGCAGTCGGGGACTCGTAATCCCCTGGGCAGCACTGCTAGCAGCGCTGCCCTGGCGGATTACAACCGCCGGGGCCATTGTGGCGGAAAACCGCCGGCCCCGGCGGTGCGACCGCGGCGCTACCACCGCGGTCGTAATATGCCAGGAAGCATCACCAGCCTGTTGGCGGTGCTTCCGTCGAAACAGCCCTGGCGGTCTTGGACCACCAGGGTTGTAATGACCCCCTTTATCTTGCAGCAACCACATGAAAATGGCTTTAGCTTTTTCCCAAATTTAATAATTTTCATAGTTTCCATATTAATAGTCAAATCGTTAGCCACACAAATATTGCTAACGAGGTCAAGCTTCCTTTGAAGCCCCACCTGTGTCAGATCTAGAATCAGCATTTAGGAGCATATGGCAGACACAATACGGGTATCCTCTCACTTGGGAGCGTAGGCTTTGGCCTCCCACAGGACTGATGGTAAGTTGGTCTGTCATAAGGAGAATATGGCTCTTATGATTTACTAGGTCAAAAGCTGTGTACAAATCTACAGTCCAATGGAATGGGTTACCCAAGGATTCTTTGAACCCCATTGTGCACAGATTGAAACAATGATCAATCGTGAAATTACCCTCTTTAAAGCCCCCTTGTTCAACGGGGTCCAGACCATTACTCTGTATCCAGTCACTCATGTACAACAAGATTGCTTTGAAATAAAACTTGGCACCCACAAGTTACTGGGATCAGAAGGATAATTCTTCTTGAGGATTGGCTTAATTACAGTAATTTTCCAGCTGATTGGAAACATTGCAGATTTGGTTACAGAAATAAACTCCTTGGAAAGAAACGTGCCTCCCAGTCGGAGTCTAATTTCACAACTACCGCCAGGAGGCTGTCTGGACGTGCCGCCCATGTCAGATTAAGGGATGCTGTTAACGTTTTTAACACATTTGCGCTCAGATAGCTTAGTGGTAGCTCCTCTGGGTGAACCCACGCACTTCCGTCTACGCTACCAGAAGCCTCATAAATATTACTGATATAGGTTACCCACACTTCCTTAGGTACCATACATCTAGTTATTACAATGTCTTTCTTATTTCACATCTGTACTAATTTCCACATTGTTTTTCATATTTTTTGCTATTAAGACTCCTTTCATTTCGTTCTAGTTCGCTCTGTAATAGCCATGTTTCTTTCCTTTTACTAAAGCTACATACTCCATCCTGGCTTTTTACGGACTTTCACTTTCCTCTGGATCATTTGGTAACCCCTTTTTCTGACTCAATTTCCGTAAATTCTTTTTCAAGGCTTGACACTGATGGCCAAACCAATGACCTTTTACGGAGAGGGGCTTCCTACTTGGGGTTGAAGCATTATTCTTCACAATCAAAGGTGGCATGCAATCCACCACCTCTGCAATAACTGTTTACACCTAGTGCTTAATTTGTAACATAATGAATGGAGGTATCCAAAGCACTGCTCAAAAGACAGCCGGTGATATTAAATGTCCCGATGTCGAATATCAAGCCTGAGTTCACCGCAGGTCTATTTTAATCCGCTGCCAGGCACTCCCTGCCTCTTCATCTCACACTTGCAGGCTCCTGCTTTCTCCTTTGTTGAGTTTTTCCTCTGTCGTCCCTTCCATCGTCATTCCCTCTGTTGCTCTCGGGGAATGTCTACTTAGGAAAAATAAGTGTCAGTGTGCCCCACTGGCCCCAAAAATGAGTACCGGTGGGCCCCACCAGTAACTACCAGCTCAAATTAGGAACTCTTTAAACCGCTTCACCACATCCTCGGGGTCTCCTTCCTTCATAATAGATCAAATAAAGGATTGATACTGGGTCACTTACCATCATATCTCGTTGTCCTACTAGAGGGATCACAGTTTGTCTTTGTGTTACACTGCAATAGAGCTCTGAGCAACCTATGATCTCTCTGTTAATTTCCTTCACCCTAAAAGACTTGCACTGTTCAAAGACCCAATGTTGGTTAAATATATAGGGGGTCATTACAACATTGGTGGTGAAAGCCGCTTACCGCCGTGCAGAAGACCGCCAACACACCGCCGCGGAAATCCACCACAGCTATTATGACCCACAGCTCGGAATCCGCCAAAATCCAGACACCCACATAAGTCCGCCACACCAAAGGTCAGTGATAAACTGGCGAAAACAAAACCTCCACCGTTACGCCAACAGATATACGCCCACACTATCACAACCCACGGATCCACGCAGCGGTCTTTCAACCGTGGTATTCCATTGGCGGTACACACCGCCGCGCTCAAAATACACACACTCTTACAAAACACAGCCACATTGGACAAGTCTAAATACACACACCTGATACACATGCACACACCACTCCCACACACCCAATACAATATAAAACACACACCCACATCACCCACAAACCCCTACTACCAAAAATCCTGAAAGAAGGCCAGAGAGAGACACCACAAACAACTACCAAGCATCCACAGGCACAAAATACCATCACCAACAGAACGTCCACACACCTCACACAACACACCACTACATATCAGCACACCTATCACCACACACGCCACCTCACACATCACCCACACCACCCCATGGCACGGCAAAGACACCCCAGGTTCTCTGAGGAGGAGCTCAGGGTCATGGTGGAGGAAATCGTCCTGGTAGAGCCACAGCTATTCGGAGCACCGGTGCAGCACACCTCCATAGCTAGGAAGATGGAGCTATGGTGAAGAATAGTGGACAGGGTCAACGCAGTGGGACAGCACCCAAGAAATCGGGATGACATCAGGAAGAGGTGGAATGATCTACTGGGGAAGGTGCGTTCTGTGGCCTCAAGACACCACCTTGCGGTTCAGCGGACTGGCGGCAGACCCCCACCTCCTCCCCCACAACTAACAACATGGGAGGAGCAGGACTTGGCGATTCTGCATCCTGACGGTCTCGCAGGAGTAGATGGAGGAATGGACTCGGGTAAGTCAAATCTTAACTATTACATCCCCCACCCTACCTGCATGCCAAACATACCCCCACCCTCACCCTCACCCCCATCACTCCAACTCCTCACAAATGTCCCAATATCACAAACCACTCATCCCAACACCAAGCCCTGCATGCAACACCAAAGCATGGACACCCATCACCAAAGCATGGCCACTGCACATACCCATACACCCCATAAACCACCATCACACAAGGTCCCACACAAGAATGCAAGCACTGGGGTACACGGTCACCCACCCATTGCACACCATGGCACACACAGATGTAATTAACATCCTTTTATACCCAGGCAGGACCCCTACCCAACGTCACCGGACAGGAGGGTCCACACATGTCTAGACCACCAACAGAAGAGGCCCACAGTGATGACAGCAGCTCTGTCCAACAGGATCTAGATGACCAGCCCGGCCCATCAGGGACCTCTGGTCAGTCAGTTCCCCTCACACAGTCACAGGCCACTACAGACCTTCCTCCCTCTGGAAACACCAGCACAGCACCCACCCAGTGGGCCCATACCTCTGTCCCCAGGACACGTCAATCAGCTGTGTGTCCACCACTACAGGGAACCCAGGCTAACCCACCACCCCAACAACAGGGACCTGGGAGCAGTGGGAGTGGGCACACGGTCCAGGGGACGGAGGCACAGGAACACAGGGGAACTGGGAGGGCTGCTGTGCGACAGGGGGAGGACAGGCCAAGGGAACCCACTCTCCACGAGGCCCTCTCCTCCATCATGGGAGCCCACCACCACTCCCAGGAGACGATGGCAATGGTACTGGCCAAGTTTCAGGAGACCCAGCGGCTTCAGGAGGCACAGTATTTGGGCTTCAGGGAGGAACTCAGAACCATCAATTCCACCCTGGGCACCATCGTAGGGGTGCTGAAGGAAGTACTCAACACCAGGAGGGACACTGTGGCTGGAGAGGACCTACACTGCAAGTGCTGCTGTGACCTCGGTCTGGAAGAGACAATGGCTCGAGTGTCTTGGGGAAAGGGCCCCTGCCTTCACATCGGAGGAGTTGGAGAGACTCGTGGATGGGGTCCTTCCCCAGTACACGCTACTCTACGGTCCTCCAGACAAACAGGTAAGTACACTGGGAGCATGCTGTATGGGCTATGCCTGTGTGGAGTGGGGTGGATGAAAGATGGGGGGGGGAGAATGAGGCGTGCATGAAACGATGATGAATGCATGTGCCACATGGCAAGGGTAGGGATGGGGGCCAATGACTGTGACTGTGCAGTTGGTAATAAAATTTCTCTTCCCCCTGTACAAATCATGTAGGTCAGCGCCCACTAGAAAAAAGATATTTGGCGTGCCATCGCCAAGGACGTCCGGACCCTGGGGGTCTACCACAGACGTAGCAGCCACTGCCAGAAAAGATGGGAGGACATTCGCCGCTGGAGCAAGAAGACGGCGGAGGCTCAGCTGGGGATGGCCTCCCAAGCTGGGAGGGGTGCCCGTCGCACCATGACCACCCTGATGTTCAGGATCCTGGCAGTGGCGTACCCGGAGTTGGATGGGCGCTTGAGGGCATCACAGCAGCCACAAGGGGGTGAGTACACTCTCATCCTGCTGATTTTGCGCGCAGTGGAGGTGTCTGGGTGGGGGAAGTGGGCTGTGGGTTTCCCTAGGCCAGGGTGAGTTTAGTAGGCAAGGTCCCTCCGAAAGGCAGGCCATGTGGCACCCCACCCCACCTCTGTAGAGTGCCAAGTACACCTAGAAATGCCCCTGTGTCATCCATGTGTGCAGATGTCGTCCATAGCCTTGTAGACCATGTCCCAGGGATTGAACAGGGGAGCCCAAGAGCGCCGCGTAGTGCAGGGGGCTTCTGTGTCTGTCGTGTCCGCCAACGGTAGCGGTAATGCATGCACTCAACATGTATTTCTTCTGTTGTCCCCCCCCCTTTTTGTGGTCTCCCTGTTCTTCTGTGCATTAGCATCATCAGGCGGAGGAGCAGTGGCGCTGGAGCAGGAGAGAGCTGCATCCCACATGGCTCTGGAGGGCGAGACAACGGACTCGGAGTTCACCAGTGGGACGGAGGGCGAGGGGAGCTCCACGGCGGGGAGACACGAGCTGACACCAGTGACACGGACTAGTCCTCTGATGGGAGCTCCCTTGTGGTGGCAGCACCATCTGTGCCCCCCACTTCTACAGGTACAGCTGCCACCCCCCCTACCAGCACCGCCCTCCCAACAGCCCCTCAGCCTTTGCCCCTTGCCCGCTCACCCAGGAGGGTGGGCATCACCTTCGCCCCAGGCACCTCAGGCCCTACCCCAGTCACCCCTGCTGCCCTCAGTGAGGAGGCCATTGAACTCCTCAGGTCCTTCACTGTTGGGCAGTCTACCATTTTGAATGCCATCCAGGGTGTAGAAAGGCAGTTGCAACAAACAAATGCATTCCTGGAGGGCATTCATTCTGGTCAGGCAGCCCTTCAGCAAGCTTTTCAGACTCTGGCCTCTGCACTGATGGCAGTCATTGTCCCCGTCTCTAGCCTCCCCCCTCCAACTTCCTCCACCCAGACCCCATCCCCTGTACCCCAGCCTATCCCAAGCACACCTTCAGACCAGCATGCACACACGTCAACACACAAGGGAAGCTCAGGCAAACATAAGCACCACACATCCCACAGGCACTCACGCAAGCATCACACACATGCAGACACACCAACATCCACTGCCTCCACTGTGTCCCCCTCCTCCTCGTCTCCCTCCTCCCTCCCAGTCTCGTCTACACTCACACCTGCATGCACTACATCTACATCCAGTACTGCCATCACCAGCACACACAACACCACACCCCGCTCACGTGCAGTCACCGCCCCCACTACCATTCACACGTCCCCTGTGTCCTCTCCCAGTGTGTCTGTGACGCCACCTCCCAAGATACACAAACGCAAGCACACACCCACCCAACAGCCAACCACCTCACGACAGCCTCCAGCGCATGCACCTTCACCCAAAGTCACCAAACGGACACCTCCTACAACCACAACCTCTTCCTCCACTCCCAAACCCCCTCCAGCTACCCGTCCCAGTGTCTCCAAAAAACATTTCCTGTCCAACCGTGACCTCTTTCCCACACCTCCCCCACCCCGTCCGTCTCCTAGGTCCCGAACTAGCACCTCAGCCACAACATCTCCTGGACCAGTGGTGCCTGTAGTCACCGGAATATGGAGTGCATCGGCCACCAGGGCAGCCAGTGTGGCACGGAGCCACAGTACGGACAGTCCCCTACCTGTCAAGCATCAGAAGTTGGCCAGTGCCCGGCGGGAGAGGGGGAAGACTCCAGCCACCAAAGCCGCTCCCAGGGGTCCCGGTGGGAGTGTGGAGTCAGCTGCGACACCTTCCAAGGTGGGGAAGGGCCACAAGAAACCCAGCAAGTCTGGGAAGAGCAGCACGGCGGAGAAGACCGTCATCATCTCTGCTGCCCAGGAGGCCACCGCCATCATCCCTGCTGCCCAGGAGGCCACCTCCAGCACCTGCCCTGCTGCCCTGGAGGCCACCACCATCATCCCCGCTGCCCAGGAGGCCACCGCCAGCACCTGCCCTGCTGCCCTGGAGGCCACCGCCATCATCCCTGCTGCCCAGGAGGCCACCGCCAGCACCTGCCCTGCTGCCCAGGAGGCCAGAGCCAGCACAAGCCCCGCTGGGCTAGAGTGGACTACCAGCACAAGCCTCGCTGGGCTAGAGAGGACAGCCAGCACATGTCCCGCTGGGCTAGAGAGGACAGCCAGCACAAGCCCCGCTGGGCTAGAGAGGACCGCCAGCAGATGAGCCATTGCAGAGGAACCCGCCGCCTCAAGCACCCGCCGCTGAACAGGGCACCGCCGCCTCAAGCACCGCTGAACAGGGCACCGCCGCCTCAAGCACCGCTGAACAGGGCACCGCCGCCTCAGGCACCACTGAACAGGGCACCGCCGCCTCAAGCACCGCTGAACAGGGCACCGCCGCCGCAAGCACCGCTGAACAGGGCACCGCCGCCTCACCGCCTCAAGCACTGCTGAACAGGGCACCGCCACCACAAGCACCGCTGAACAGGGCACCGCCACCTCAAGCACCGCTGAACAGGGCACCGCCGCCTCAAGCACCGCTGAACAGGGCACCGCCGCCTCAGGCACCACTGAACAGGGCACCGCCGCCTCAAGCACTGCTGAACAGGGCACCGCTGCCTCAAGCACCGCTGAACAGGGCACCGCCGCCACAAGCACCACTGAACAGGGCACCGCCGCCTCAAGCACCGCTGAACAGGGCACCGCCGCATCAAGCACCGCTGGCCCATAAGCGCCAAGGGCACTGCCGCTACTGAGTCCGTCATGAGCAGGATGAAGCACTCTGGGCACAAAGCCCCCTCCAGAACCAGTGGAGACTGTCATCCACTACCTCTGTCCTTAGCAGGATGAAGCACTCTGGGCACAAAGCCCCCTCCAGAACCAGTGGAGACTGTCATCCACTACCTCTGTCCTTAGCAGGATGAAGCACTCTGGGCACAAAGCCCCCTCCAGAACCAGTGGAGATTGTTATCCACTTGAGAGACTGTGGCTTTGCACTCCCCAGGATGCAGCAGTGGGCAACCCACCCACTGTAGAGACTTGAGAGACTGTGGCTTTGCACTCCCCAGGATGCAGCAGTGGGCAACCCACCCACTGTAGAGACTTGAGAGACTGTGGCTTTGCACTCCCAAGGATGCAGCAGTGGGCAACCCACCCAATGTAGAGACTTGAGAGACTGTGGCTTTGCACTCCCAAGGATGCAGCAGTGGGCAACCCACCCACTGTAGAGACTTGAGAGACAGTGGCTTTGCACTCCCCAGGATTGAACAGTGGGCATGTGGCCCCCTCGTGGATGTGGCGTTGTGCACTCAACTGGCTGAGGTGCCCCCCCTTTCCCTCCCCCTGAGGTGCCTGTTTTCTTGCTCTCTGATGCCCCTGCAGTGTTCTCTCCGTCATGGTCAGGGATCTTGTGTGGGCCTCACCCATACCGTGATGGCCCTGTGTTCCACGGACTTCATTGGAGCACTACCTGGACTACTAGGCTTGGTGTATATTTTGTTTATAGTGTATATATATATTTTTGCGTACTTGATTTTAATATATTACAATGGTTACACTCATTTGCTTTTGTCTTTGCATTCTTCCGGTAGGGTTGGGGGGTGTAACTGTAATGTATCATGCTGTATTGGTGTGTGTGTTGTAGTGGGTGAGGGTGGGGGTGTTGCGTGTTGCGTGTGTGTGTGTCTGTTTCTTCCCTCCCCCCTTCCCTGTGTCGTAGGTGCAGTACTCACCGTTGTCTTCGCCGCCGGTGTTCGTTGTCCTGGTAGAGGAGCAGGAAGATAATGGCTGGCAGGATATGCAGCTCTGGTTCCATGGTGTCCGGATTCCTCGTGGGGTGTATAGAGGTGAGCGTTTTCCCTTCGAAGTCCTGTTTCCGCCGTGTTTTTGTCTGCGGTGAATCCGCCCCGGAAAAGGTGGCGGATTGGTAGGTTGTGATACTGTGGGCGGTACTTTGTCTTCCACCTGTCTGTTGGCGGTGACCGCCGCGCTGTTTGTTTGTACAATTCCAATTGTTTTACCGCCGGCCTGTTGGCGGTCTTACTGCCGCTTTAACACCGTCCGCCAGGGTTGTAATGACCACCATAGTCTATTGGGCATTTCTGGTGACCATACATATAGGTTTGAGATACTGGAATATCACCCTTGAAGCAGCCATTTAAGCAGGCAAAGCATGCCTTGGTTAGGCACTTTAACAGCAATGGTGTCCTCCCCCACAGCGCACATTTTGGAAATATTTCCTCAGGTATTTGGTATGTTTCAAGCTTTCTGCCTGCAATTTATCCACCACTATGAGGGAGAAACATAAATTAAAATCCCCTTCAATGAATATTTGGAATGATTGAAACAGGTCCCCCAGGTCCCGTAAGTCTATGCTGAATAGCTGCTATTGTTTATCATTGTAAGAATCCGAACCAAAGTTTACATATACATTAGCCACAATTAGCGTATCCATGGACACGGATCCCTTATACAGATTCAGCAGACAGACCACCACCCAATCACAGCAGGCCTTATTTAGCCTACCGTCCTTTGACGCAATTCTTAGAGATTAAGGTTAACAGGTCCCGGATGATTGCCCTGCTCCCATTTTAGTATCATCTTTCGAGAGTTCCATAAAACCATTTGGGCATAGAAATTCACCAGCTAAAAATGTCTCCTGGAAACAAATAATTTCATTTTCGATCCATATCTGGGGGCTTGATTTAGTTTTTTGCGGAGGGGAATACTCTGTCACAAATGTGACAGATATCCTGTACGCCATATTACAATCCTGTGATATGCTCTGGAGGTCATATTATGGCAGACGGGATAGACGTCATGTCCGTGATGGAGTAACCCCTCCACCAAGATCAAAATCAGGCCCTTAATCCGATGGACTGTCCTTCATAGTCGATTTATACCATGTACATTCTAGGAGAACACAACCAGGTTATCTCATGGCCCTGGATTTATGGAAAGCCACATGCTCAATATCACTAGATACAATGGCCCTCATTACAACTCTGGCGGTCGATGATAAAGCGGCGGTAATACCACCAACAGGCCGGCGGTAAAAAAATTGAATTATGGCCACAGCGGAATCCGCCCACACAGACAGACACTTTAACACACTGACCGCCACGGCGGTAGCAACAAGCACAGTGGCGGTAACTGCCAACATCCAGGCGGAAGACAATGTACCGCCCACTGTATTACAACAGGCCTATCCGCCACCTTTTCCGGGGTGGTGCCAACAACATCAAAAGCACAGCGGAAACAGTACACAGAAGGCAAAGGACTCACCTCTGGAGACTCAAGGAAGAACCACAACGCCACGGAGCCCGAGTTGCACATCTTTCCCATACTTGTATACCTCCTCATGCACTAGGAACAGCAACGCCGGCGAAGACGACCACGGTGAGTACTGCTGCCTAGCACACAAGGGAGGGGGGAGGAAAAAGAAAGTGACACACACATGCAACACGCAACACCCCCACGCCAACACCATACAAACAAACAGATGCAGTAACATTACATATGCACCCCGTACCCCTCAGGAATAATGCAAGGACAAAAGGAATTGATTAAAGTGAGTGTAATAAGATAAAATACTAGAAAATCGTGCTTCAAAATCAAAACAGTATATACATATATACAAATGGAAGGACACTGCCCAGTCCTCAATGTCTGTGAACCACGGGGTCACATCACATAGGCCAGGGCCCCACTTGACTCCTACAACAACACAGAGAGAACACTGCAAGGGCATCAGGTGGAAAATACACAGGCACCTCAGGGGGATGGGGAACGGGGGGCACTACAACCAGAAGATGGTACAACACCACTGGTCCTGGAGGGGGCTCAAGTGGGTGGTTTGCCAACTGCTTGGTCCTGGGGAGTGCAAAGCCACAGTCCCTCAAGTGGGTGGTTTGCCCACTGCTTGGTCCTGGGGAGTGCAAAGCCAAGGGGGTGAGTAGATGGCTTCTCCACTGGTTCTGGAGGAGGCCTTGTGCCCAGTGTGCTTCATCCTGGCAAGGAGGGGGTGAGTGGATGGCTCCTCCACTGGTTCTGGAAGGGGCCTTGTGCCCTGTGATGCAGCACTTGGGGAGTGCAAGGTCACAGTCTCTGACCTGGGTGTCACACATACAGGATTTGCAGGGTCCAGGATGCACTAAAGCCCATGGAGGCAGGACTACACACTGCCCGCCGGTGGTGACAGCTGCTCAGTAGTGGCAGTGGTGGTGCTGGTGTTGGGGATGCCAGTGGTCGGGGGAGGCTCCAGCCCTTCCCCTGCAGCCTCGGACGGCTGCTCACTGGGGCTGCTGCTGCTTGCAGTGGTGCTGGTGGCGGTGCAGGCAGTGGTGGGGGGAGGCTCCAGCCCTTCCCCTGCAGCCTCGGACGGTTGCCCACTGGGGCTGCTGCTGCTGGCAGTGGTGCTGGTGGCGGTGCTGGTGTCGGAGATGCCAGTGGTGGGGGGGGGCTCCAGCCCTTCCCCTGCAGCCTCGGATGGCTGAACCACCATGGTTAGTGGTGGGAGCTCAGAATCAGTCCCAGCACCAGGCCTCCTGTCCTTCCTGCCTGCAGGTGCAGGCCCCTTGCCCTTCACTTTCGCAGCTGGTGGTGCCTCCTTGCCCTTCCCCTTTGCAGCAGGGGGTGCCTCCTTGCCTTTCCCCTTGGCAGCTGGTGGTGCATCCTTGCCCTTCCCCTTGGCAGCTGGTGCAGGCACACTGTCAGTGCTGATGGCTGGTTCCCTGGAGCCTCTTACACCTGCAGTAGCTTCCGACATTACTGTGGCCGTGGACTGGGTGGCTGAGGTGCTCGCCTGGGTTCCGACCACCCTGGCCTGATGTGAAGGACGTAGGGGGGAGGGGTAGGGAAGAGGTCAACGGCGGCGAGAAAAAGCTTCTTAGGGACACTGGGGTGGGAAGAGGGTGAAGGTTTGGGAGTGGAGGAAGAGGGAGTGGTTGTAGGAGGTGTCTGTCTGCTGTGTTTGGGTGCCTGGGCTGGATGCTGATGTGAGGTGGATGGCTGTTGGGTGTCTGAGTGCTCGCGTTTGTGTACTTTGGGAGGATGGGGCACAGACACAGTGGGAGAGGACATGGGGGACGTGTGCATGGATGTGTAGGTGGTGACTGCCAGTGAGGGGTGTGTAATGATAGGTGTGATGGTGATGGGGGTACTGGATGAGGATGTTGAGCATGCAGGTGTGAGTGGGGACACTCCTGGGAGGGTGGTGGACGAGGAGGAGGGGGACACAGTGGAGGCAGTGGATGTTGGTATGTCTGCATCTGGATGGTGTTTGTGTGAGTGCCTTTGGGATGATGTGTGGTGCTTGTGTTTGCCTGAGCCACTCCTGTGTGTTGTCTTGGGTGCATGCTGGTCTGAATGTGTGCTTGGGATACATTGGGGTTGAGAGGAATGGGACTGGGTAGAAGAAGTTGGAGGGGGGAGGCTAGAGACAGGGACAATGGCTTCCATCAGGGAGGAGGCCAGAGCCTGGATTGATCTCTGTTGGGGAGTGAATGCCAGAGTCAATTCCCTCCAGGAATGCATTTTTTTGTTGCAAATGGCCTGCCAGCCCCTGGATGGCATTCACTATGGTTGACTGCCCAACAGAGATGAATTGCAGGAGGTCAATAGCCTCCTCACCCAGGGCAGCAGGGCTGACTGGGGCAGGGCCTGAGGTGCCTGGGGCGAAGGAGATGCCCACCCACCTGGGTCAGCGGGCATGGGAAACTCACTGAGGGGCTGCTGGGAGGGGGGTGCTGGTACGGGGGTGGCAGCTGTACCTGTAGTTGGGGTAGCACAGAGGTGTCCGCCACCACCACGGAGCTTCCATGGGAGGAGGTATCACTGTCAGAACTGTCCCCTACTATCTCCGCCGTGGCGCTCCCCTCGCCCTCCGTCCCACTGGTGCCCTCACCGTCGGTGGATTTGGCCTCATGGGCCCTGTGGGATGCAGCTCCCTCTGTCGCCGGTGCCTCTGCTCCTCCGCCAGATAATGTTAATGCACATAAGGACAGGGTGACAAACCAAAAAGGGGGGGAGAGACAAAGGATACACTTGGTCAATGGCAGCAACAACACCACGTTGACGTACACGACACACACACAGGGAACAGCCCTACGCACTAGGCAATGCACTACCAGTCACAATGCTAGTCACCAGCCCATAGACAGTAATACATAACGCCAATAGCAGCATACCTGACACTCACAGACCCCTGCCCAGTAGTGGATGCCTACTAGCTTGGTTGAAGGTGGTTCACATTATACCCTGCCCAACATGGGACCTACCCTGCAAAGTCTGGCCTGGCCTAGGGGCACCCGCAGGCCCACATCCCCCACCCAGAGACCATCCCACCACGAGCAAGTACTGTATTTGGAAACTGTACTCACCCCCTTGTGGCTGCTGTGATGCCCTCAAGCGCCCATCTAGCTCCGGATAGGCCACTGCCAGTATGCGGTCCATCAGAGGGGGTTAGGGTTCGACGGGCACCCCTTCCTCGTTGGGAGGCCATCCCCAGCTGGGCCTCCGTTGTCTTCCTTGCCCAGCGTCTCAGGTCCTCCCACCGTTTCTGACAGTGAATGCTCCGCCTGCCGTAGACACCCAGCGCCCGCACGACCTTGGCGATGGCACGCTATATACCCTTTCTCTGATGGGCGCTGACCTGCAGAAAAAGAAACATAGAAAAAGGTATCAGTCATACCGTCCGGCCTGTTACACTCATGGCCCTCACATCCCCTTACGCACAGACATTGCCCACGATACATGCAGCACGCTGCCCAGGACCCTTCCACCAACCCCACCTAAATGGGGCCCTCACACACAGCACTCCATGCACCCATGCCCCTTGCATCGTGCTCACAGTGTACTCACCTGTTGGTCTGGAGGCCCATACAGCTTCAAGTACTGGGGTAGGACCCAATCCACCAGTCTCTCCAACTCCACAGCGGTGAAGGCAAGGGCCCTTTCCCCAGTCACATGGGCCATGGTTGGTTCCAGACACAGGTCACAGCAGCACATGCAGTGTAGGTCCTCTCCTGTGGAAGGTCAGGTAGCGAGTGAGTAATCAGATAGATGAAGGCGGTCACGTCCGCGGCAGTGCGTACCGTCACCACCGGCGTACATCACCATTGGCCACTGTAACCCTTGGGGCCCAATGACAACCAATGAGGAGTTGCACAGCGGTACTCGACCACCTTCCGCAACGGCGCACTTCAGCGGCATTACATCATTTCCACATGTCCATCCACACAGGACAGGCGGATGCCATTTCAGGGGAGGGGGCAGGCCATGGCACCTAACTGCGTCACAGTACACATAGGCACCATTTGGGCCTATACAACAACATACTGTTACAGTCACAACATGTAATGCAGTGTTGTGTTTGGAAATGTGGTATACTGACCAGCTGCTCCCCGTTTTGCCCCCTAGATTACAACTGCTGCGAATGAATAGGAGATGGAGACATCCCCCGTGTACAGACCCCTGGTGAACTTGGCAACAATGGAGGACAGGCACATCATCCTCACCTACAGACTGGACAGGGCCACAATCACAGAGCTGTGTGCCCAATTGGAGCCTGACCTGATATCTGCTATCCATCAGCCCACCGGGATCCCCCCTCTTGTGCAAGTCCTATCTGTGCTCCATTTCTTTGCAAGTGGCTCCTTCCAAGTGACAGTGGGCTTGGCAGCTGGAATGTCTCATCCAATGTTCTCAATAGTGCAGACCAGAGTGTTGGCTGCCCTGATTCAACACATGCGCAGCTTCATTGTTTTCCCCCAGGTGGAGAATTTAGACACACTGAAAGCTGACTTCTATGCAATGGGACATATCCCCAACATTATTGGGGCTATTGATGGTACACATATTGCATTTGTCCCCCCCAGGAGAAATCAACAGGTGTTCAGAAATCGAAAGAGCTTTCACTCAATGAATGTGCAGATAGTGTGCCTGGCGGACCAGTATATTTCCTATTTCAATTCAAAGTATTCTGGCTCTGTGAATAATGCCTTTATCCTGAGGAATAGCAGCATCCCATATGTGATAGCTCAACTCCAAAGGCACCGGGTGTGGCTAACAGGTGAGCCCTGGTTCCCACCTAGTGTATGTTGCTGTATGGGTATGGTGTGGGCCCGAAGGGTAAGTGTGTGTCTAACAGTTGTCCCTCGATATTTGCAGGTGACTCTGGTTACCCCAACCTCTCATGGCTACTGACCCCTGGGAGGAATCCCAGGACAAGGGCAGAGGAACGTTACAATGAGGCACATGGGCGAACAAGGAGAATAATGGAGAGGACATTTGGCCTCCTGAAGGCCAGGGTTCGTTGCCTCCATGTAACAGGTGGATCCCTGTACTGCTTACCCAAGAAGGTGTGCCAAATAATCGTGGCATGCTGCATGTTGCACAACCTTGCCTTATGTCGCCAGGTGCCTTTTCTGCAGGAGGATGAGGCTGGAGATGGGCGTGTGGCAGTAGTGAACCCTGTGGACAGTGAAGATGAGGAGGCAGAGGATGGGACAACAGAACAGCTATTATATGACAGTACTTCCAGTAACATACAGGTAAGACACTGTAACTTCACTTTGCATTGGCAGTTTTGTATTTGACATTGTAGATGGCAGGCAGATTCTCCCAATTCTATGGCCACTTACTGAACCCTTTGGCGTCTCTATTTTCAGATATCTGTGCCCCACTCTGGCACCTGGTGTGTTGACTGCAGCCAACTACAGGTCATTCCTCTGTATACATTACTGTACAGTTGTATTGCAGTGTTTATGCCTTAAACGAATACACAGTTAAATCATTTGGCATACTCCATACTTGTATTTTTGAAAAGGGTGTTTATTTAAGTGCTTAGAAGTAGGGGGGTATGTCCAATGGGCTGGGGTGATGGTGGAGGAAAGTCCAGGATAGAGTCCAGTCTATTTGTATCACAGGTGCATTGTCCAAGGGGGCATAGGAAGGGGAGCAATGTCAGTTCAAGGTGGACAGGGTGACAGAGTGGGACACAAGGGTGACAATCAGGAGAGTATTATTTCCTTGCGGGGGTCTTGGCAATGTTGTCTGGCTTATGCCTGGATTGCAGGGACCATTTATGAGGTGGTTCTCCTTCTGCAGGAGTTGGGGTGCTGGTGGCCTGTTGTTCCTGTGGCGGGGCCTCTTGTCCACTAGCGGCAGCGGAGGTGGAGGGCTGTTCATCGGTGTGGCCAGTGTCAGGAGCGCCTGGTGGTGTGCCCCTGCCTCCTTCATGGTGTTGGCCATGTCTGCCAGCACCCCTGCAATGGTGACCAGGGTGGTGCGGATGTCC
This sequence comes from Pleurodeles waltl, assembly GCF_031143425.1. Taxonomy (NCBI): domain Eukaryota; kingdom Metazoa; phylum Chordata; class Amphibia; order Caudata; family Salamandridae; genus Pleurodeles; species Pleurodeles waltl. The sequence continues at coordinate 339,142,011 of NC_090445.1, forward strand.
TTCAGGTCTTCCCTGATCCCCAGGTACTGTCCCTCCTGCAGCCGCTGGGTCTCCTGCAACTTGTCCAGTATCTGGCCCATCGTCTCCTGGGACTGGTGGTATGCTCCCAGGATGTTGGTGAGTGCCTTGTGGAGAGTCTGTTCCCTGGGCCTGTCCATCCCTTGTCGCAGAGCAGTCCTCCCAGCTTCCCTGTTGTCCTGTCCCTCTGTCCCCTGAACCGTGTGCCCACTGCCACTGACCCCAGGTCCCTGATCATCCTGTGTTTGTGGTGTGCCCTGGGGTACCTGTAGTGGTGGACACACTGCTGACTGATGTGTACTGGGGACAGAGGTCTGGGCCCGCTGGGTGGGTGCTGTGGTGGTGTTTTCTGAGGGAGGAGGCTCTGTGGTGGTATGGGACTGTGCCTGGGTAACCAACTGTCTGGAGATCCCTGATGGGCCAGGTTGGTCATCCAGATCCAGCCGACCAGAGCTGCTGTCATCACTGTGGGCCTCTTCTGGGGGGAGCGGGGGCTGGATGTTGCTGGCACCTCCTCTCCGGCGACGTTGGATGAGGGACCTGTGGGGATGTAAATGCAGTGTTATTGTTTCTGCTTGTGACATCTTGTGCATGGGTGTGTTGCCCTGTATGGTTGTGATTGCCCTGTCAACTTTGCCTTGTGTGAGTAGTGATTTTGTGGGCTAGGTGATTGTCTCTAATGTGCATGCTTTAGTGATGGGTGTCCATGCAGGGCTGTGAGTGATGTCCATGCAGTGGTGGTGCATGCAGAGCTTGGTATTGGGATGGGTTGGTTGTAATGGTGGAGTGTATGTGAGGTGGTAGAGTGATGGGGGTGAGGGTGGGGGTGGGTGTATGTGATGGCAGGCAGGTAGGGGGGTGATAGTTATAGAGATTTGACTCACAAGAGTCCAGTTCTCCTGCTACTCCTGCCAGGCCCTCAGGATGCAATATTGCCAAGACTTGCTTCTCCCATGTTGTTAGTTGTGGGGTAGGAGGTGGGGGTCCACCGCCAGTCCTCTGTACAGCAATCTGGTGTCTTGCAACCACGGAACGCACCTTCCCCCGTAGGTCATTCCACCTCTTCCTGACGTAATTCCTTGTTCTGGGGTGCTGTCCCACGGCGTGACCCTGTCCACGATTCTCCGCCATGGCTCCATCTTCCTCGCAATGGATGTCTGCTGCACCTGTGATCTGAATAGCTGTGGCTCTACCCGGATGATTCCCTCCACCATGACCCTTAGCTCATCCTCTGAGAACCTGGGGTGTCTTTGTGGTGCCATGGGAGTAGCGTGAGTGGTGTGTGTGATGGTGTGTGGGGTGATGTGTTGGGGTGTGTGCTGTAAGGTGCGTGGATGGTGTATGGGTGATGGTGTTCTGTGGCTCTGGTTCTGTGGGTGAACTTGGTGTGTGTCTCTCTCTCAGTTGTCAATTTTTTTGAGTCGTAAAGGGTTGTGAGTAATGTGGGTGTGTGTTTTATAGTGGTGTGGGTGTGTGGGTGTATGTGTTTCAGGTGTGTGTAGTTTGAATTGTCCAATGTAGTGTTTTTTTGTTTGAGTGTGTGTATTTTGAGCGCAACTGTATGTACCGCCAATGGTTTACCGTGTTTGAATGTCCGCCGCGGTGATTCATGGGTCATAATGTGATGGGCGTAGTACTGTTGGCCTAACCGTGTGGGTTTTGTTACCGCCAGTTTATCACTGACCTTTGGGATGGCAGACTTGTGTGTGTGTCTGTATAGTGACGGATTGCTATGTGTGGGTCATAATATGGGTAGCGGTAAACCGCCGCGGTGGCGGTAGTTTGGCGGCAGTCGGCATGGCGGTAAGCGGGACTTACCGCCAATGTCATAATGAGGGCCAAAGTCACTTAGGGAGGGACAATTCAGAAAGGCTTTCCTCAGCTCTGACCTGTTCAGGACTTTCCCTTCCTTTTTTTTCCCCGACCCTTTTGACATTTAGATAGATGTGAAGACTACTTTGAGTCGACCTCCATAATTTGGGCATTCCTTTTGGGGGTTCAGAAAAACAGTTCCTATTGAAGGGGTGCTTCTCTGTAGCTGTTTGTGGGATTCTCACTATCCTGGTGGCCCCTTTCACCTTGCTATTCTGTGTGAGAAATAGTTGAACTGTTGGTGCACCTTCCTTGGTTCAGATACACTTGCAGTGCTACTGTCCAATGGTCTAATATGCGAGTGAAGGGAACTTGTAAACTTAGGGTTAGATGTACAAAGCATTTCAATTGTTACAGACTCTGCAGTTCAGCATTTGCGACCGTTAAAAGGATTTGTCTTCTGTACTAATCCCATTTTCATGAGTTTGAAAAGATTTTCCTACTCGTAAAATGGCATTTCGAATTGATACTGATTTGGTACCTGGAAGAGGCATGTTCTAGGTGCCCCTGCCAAATACCACATCAATATTTAATATGTTGATGTTTTGCAACAGAAATGCAGTCGCAAACCATTGGTATTTTACCAATCCATCAAAGGAGGTGGTTTTGCATCCCTTTGTGAATGTGAAAAAAAGTTAGTTAAGGCAAGGCAGTGTTCCAGGGCACCACTTTCAACTCTAAAACAAACAAAAAAGTAACGTTTTCCTTTTAACTGCAGTCCAGATTCCTTTAAGGAAAACCAACTGCATAAAGAAAAGTTTACTTTATTGAAAATAAATGCTTGATATGGTATCCTGCTGACCTCAGCAGGCCACCATCCACATGATGGCCTTCAATTGGAGTGAGCCGCAATTTGCAACCAATCTCATGGATATTCATAAGTTAGGTCAGACACATTACTGCATAGGCCAGGTCTTAAAAACTTGTCGAAAAAATAATGGTAGCATTTTGCGATCAGTGTTATGCAACCAGATATTCGTACTTCTGGTCTTTGATCCATCCTATGTTCGGCCAATTCTGCCTGTGAGAGAAGCTTTGACTGGTAATGCCCTTTTGTGCTTTAAGAAACCTCTTACTGTTCCTGCCAGCTTTTTTTGTGAGTGAGGTTTGCACTACCGCTGTCTTGACTGTCCAAATTATGTTATTGTACTTCATGGGTATTTGTAAAGTGTGACATACACCTCTAAAAGCTCTTGCCACTAAAAGGAGATCGGACTAGAAAGAAATGACTAAAGCAGAGGGGAAAATTAGGACAAAAGAAATGTTTTTCGTTTTTTTTTTTATAACGAGAAGGTTTTAGGAAATGCTCATTAGTTCTAATAGAAGGTTGTTCCAGAGGTGGGAGGCCAAGGTACAGGAGGCTTTACCTCCAAATGAAGACTTTTTGAAGGAAGTTTGGACCAGTAAGTTTGCGGAGGATCAGCAAAGAGAAGGGGTAGGAATATATCTACAGATTTTGGCCTTTAGTACTGCTGGGGGCATTTCTATAAGAGCACTCGAGGTCTAGGGAGATATCCTGCTCTGTAACCAATGGAGCTGATCCAATATAGGCATGTCTCAGATAAAATAGGAAGAAAGAGTGACTAGGCTAGCTGCTTGAATTTAAGAAGATCATTAGATATCCCAAGATAAAACTCCAGTGGTCTAACCTATTTCTGATATTTGCCACGATTTCTAGTTTCCTGGTCTCCATCAAGAGTAGGGGATAATAGGTATACGTTTGAGCAGAAGAAGGTAAAAGATGAGATGACTGCAGATATCTGGCTGTTCATTTTCAAAATCTATTCTGGTTCAATTCTAAGGTTTTTAACGGGTGGCTTAGTAGCAGGAAAAGGACCGGGCATGGCAGCCGAGAGAAAGGGACATGGCAGAGAGACCCTATCCAACTGTGAGGATCTCAGTTTCATCTAAACTAATTTTTGACAAGTTTTGGTCATTCCACCATTTTACAACTCAAAAGCATTTACTTGCTCTGCTGTGTCTGTTCTGTTTCATGAGAACACTTTCACAGTTGCTGATGAGGAACAGTTGTTTTAAGGTTTCCACATACGAACACATCAGAATGTGTAAGTCAAGGCCTAGACTGTAAAGTCCATCCGTGTATATGACATTTTACAGATTATCTTCTGTAAGGAATGTGTGGTTTTAAAACCCCAGAAACAGTCAAAAGAGGTTTTTGATCAGTTATAGCAGGAAACAGCAGATGCTCTCTTAGGTATCCTACACAGTGGAATAGCCCTTGACTGAATCTTTAATGTTTTAGTGTTTGCAAACTTGCCTCCACTTGTTAAATTTTTTTAACTAAAAGGTCACAACCAGTTTTCTTGCATACTTTTAGTTCCTCTCCTGCTCCTTTATTTCTGGGTATCACTCAGAGCTCCTCTCTCAGCCCAACTTTGTTTAATACATTGCTCCTGTGGCTGTTCTGGCTCGCTCTTTTGGTTTCAACATCATGTCCTATGCCTATGAGACCTAACTGATAGTATCCATGTCTGACAATCCTTCACCTTCCCAAGGCAAATTCAGTGCAGGCACATTGTTATACCTGTCAGCCTTGGTGTGGTCTTCCCCCAAACTTTTTCCCTTCACCCTCCTATTTTGCTGAATTTGTTTCTGCTGCCTTTAGTTCTTTGTACACTTTGCCATTGCTAATCAGTGCTAAAGTGCTAGTGGTTAGTGGTCACTTCCTAAAATATAGTAAAATTGGCTTACTCCTGATTGGCATACTTAAATTACCTTTGAGTCCCTATTAAGGTGGTATGCCATTTTTTAAAAAAATATATTTTTATTAACATTTTGTTGTTACACAGTTTCATACTTGTTCATTTTACATGCATTTTTTGTTTATTATGCTATATTCTACCTTTTGCTCATTGTTTGCACTTTTTATTGTCATTTGTCTTAATGGTCTTTATTCAACAAATTGTGCTCATTTACTTGTTAAAGCGTGTTTCCTTTCTTCAATTCGCTGTTCTGCATAATCAACAATCAAACAACAAACTTGAACCCCTTCTTCCTTGTAACTTGGGAGGGTGGCGTATATGGTTAAGTGCAGGAAGATAAGGGAGGTAGAGGGGGAAGAGGAAAGTGGGGGAGAGGGAGAAAACACGGTATGTGATATACAATTTCTGGTGACAGTCATATTGGACCGGTTGGAGGTGAGGAAAAGGAAGAAGGGGAGTAAAAAGAAAACAAAGGACCCCAAAAGGTCAACTTTATGGCTTTGTGCGAATGGCTTTTGTGATTGTTAGCTTGAAGGTACTATATTGTATTCGTTTTTGGGTGAGGGAAGATGTCAACCCAGGGCGCACCGGCGCACCGTGGGAGTGGCGGGTCACTCACGTTGCTTGCTATTACTGTCAGTGGAGTGGGGGTCAGAGTTCCAACTGTCCTCACACCCTTACTCTTGATGTGATCTATGTGTGGTCTGGGTCTGTTTTTGGGTGTCTATCTATGTACTTCCACCATTTGGTTCCAACCTCGGTGGGGATTGGATTTCACTGGTTTCTCCTACTGGGCCTGCCAGCCTCTTATTTATACTCTCCCAACTCGTCATTAAATTCTCCCACCCCGGAGCTATAGGAACCTGGCGGATATTCCTGGCTTCTTCTGCTTTTAGGACCTGTAGTTCAGCACTAGACCATGTTGATATATCTCTTTTCCAGTCAGACAGCAGAGGACAGTCTGTGGTCTTCCAGCCCCTCGAGATTAGTCTCTTATAAAGGGCCAGGGAAAGGTCCAGAAAGCGTCCCTTCACTTTTCCGCAAAGCGCAGCCAGTCTGAGGCCCAGCAGGCACAGCTCAGGGGTGGGTCTCAACTCAAACTCAAACAATTCAGTCAAGGTGGGCAATATTTCCCTCCAACCTATCTGGATCGCTGGGCAAGTCCAGACCATGTGGTCAAAATCCGCCCCTCCTCCTCCGCATCTCGGGCAAGTCCCCAAAGTCCCTCCATATATACGGAACAGTCTGTGAGGTGTGAGGTACGTTCTGTGCAAATAATTGTATTGAATGTATCTTAACCGTGTATTACGTGATATCTTCCGGGGGTAGGCCAGTATTCTCTTCCACTCTGAGTCAGTTAGTTCCCGCCCAATTGTGCCCTCCCACCGTCCTCTCAGCGACCGTAATGGGTCTAAGGCTGCCTCAACTTGGGCCCGATATATTTTGGTGATTAGATGTGATTCCTCCCCTAATGTCAACAGTGAGTGCAGGACCTCATGTGTGGCAGGTTCCGCATTCACCGTGTCCCAGTGAGTTTTAAGAGTGTGTACTAGCCTCCCGTAAAGCAGGAACTGCCCCCCGGGAACACCCTCTTCCGTTAATTCAGCAAATCCCCTCATCACTCCCTCCTTGAAGAGTCCTCCCACTACTTCTATTCCAGCAGACAACCAGGGGCCAAGTCCCGTGCTTCCCGGCCCCCTCCCCCTAGGTTCTATGGCGAGCACTGCCAGTGGCAGCGCTGGGGAATATGGAGGGCCCATTCCCACCCTTTTCGTGCATCTTTTCCAGCATGCCATTGCCACTTTTATCATTATATTGTTCCCAGGGGGGGTTATCTTTCTGTTTGTCATGCATGCCGCAATCCACGCCGTGTCAATTGCTCCTTGGGCTGTATACAAATCCAGTTGGCCCTGGCCCGCAAGCCAGCCGGGTATCCACTGTAATTGGGATGCCAGGTAGTATGCCTCAAAGTCGGGGGCTCCCAGGCCACCCGCGTTGGGCGGCCTGCAGATAGTTGTAAGTGTTGTTCGCCTGCGCCTATTGTCCCATATTAGTTCTCTGAGTAATGCGTTCAGATCGCGGAACCATGCTCGGGGTATTAACAGTGGCAAGTTGGTGAAGTAATAGAGAAGTCGGGGGAGCATGATCATCTTGGAGAGCGCCACTCTGGCCATCACCGACAGTTTCAGAGAGCGCCAAAATTCTACAGAGGATCTCAGGGATCGGAGCGCACTACCAAGGTTGCCCTCTCTTAGGTCTCCCACGTCATGATAGATCTGGATCCCCAGGTATCTAAATGTCCGTGAGGCCCATTTCAGGTCTGTTGGGCACGTTGCAGGACATCCATATCCGGGCATCAGGGGGAACACATATGTTTTATTACGGTTAAGTCTTAATCCTGACACCTCTCCAAACTCCTCCAGGGCGTTCAGGGCCCAGGGGAGACCAGTCGCCCCATCTCTAAGATAGATCAGGATGTCATCTGCATATAGCGAGATAATGTGGTCAGTTGGTCCCCACTGAATCCCTCTACTCGCTCCGTCCCCTCGTACCCAGGCCGCCAGGGGCTCCATCGCCAGGGCGAACAACAATGGAGATAGGGGGCATCCCTGTCTAGTTCCTCGGTGCACTGGGTAAGCACCGGAGATTGTCCTACCTGTCTTGACCCTTGCCAGTGGGGATAAGTATAACAGATCCACCCATTCGACCCAGCCCTCTCCCAGACCCATCTTTAACATTGTCGCCCTCAGGTAGTCCCATCTAATTGAGTCGAAGGCCTTTTCAAAGTCCACTGCTAGCATGATCCCAGTTGGCGGTTTCGATTCACTGGGCATATGTATGATAGAGAAAATACGCCTAAGGTTCAGTGAGGTGCTTCGACCAGGTATGAAACCGTTCTGGTCAGGATGTATCAGGGTGGGCATAAGAGGTAATAGCCGGTTGGCCAGGATCTTACTGAGGATCTTAAAGTCACTATTTAGCATTGATAGTGGGCGAAAGTCTGTTACTGATGCCTCCCTGCTGTTTGTTTTAGGAAGTGGTACTACCAATGCCTCACGCAGTGTGCGTGGAAGTTCTCCATTCTTTGCCGATTCCGTATACATTTCTATCAGTCTGGGGACTAGTAAGGATTTATACTTTTTATAAAAGTCCATAGGGAGACCATCTGTACCTGGGGTCTTCCCAGGGGCCAACTGTGCAATTGCTTCAGTTGTCTCATCCGCGGTCACTGGGCCCCCCAAGCCGACCCTGCCCTCTGGGCTCAATACCGGTAGGGGTATCCGAGTTAGGAAATTGTCAAGGGTCCCCGTCCTCAAGTGTGTGGGCTTCCTGTATAGGTGTGTATAGTAATCTCTAAATGCGTCGTTAATGGATTCTGGGCTGAGTCTGCGTGTTCCCCCCCTGTCTAGTACACATGCAATAGGGTCACTGTCTCTGTGCGGACGCACCAGCCATGCCAAAAGTCTACCGGATCTCCCCTCCTCTGACTGTATGGATGCCAAGTATCTTTGCCTACTATGGCATCTAAGCCGCTCTTCAGCTTGGGAGTGCTCTCTACGTGCACGTTCATACTCTTCTTCCACTTGCCCTGCGGAGCACTGTCTCAGCTCCCCCTCATGTATGACCCTCTCCAATGCATTTAATTCTCTCTCAAGCGTACGTGTTATCCCCACCGACTGTCCAAGACAGTGACCCCGTGTCCCCACTTTGAGTGTCTCCCACTCTATGCCTCTGGCGGAAGTGGATCCCTGGTTAGTTTCTATATGTTCTGTTAGGTAGCATCGTAATTCCTCCCTGTATGCCTGGTCTTCTAGCGCTGTCGGGAGCATTCTCCATGATGGTATGGGGGGTCTGTCCTGTGTTACTCTCAATGTCAGTAATAGAGGGTTGTGATCTGATATTGTGCGGGCAAGGTACTCAGCATGGGTCATATTTCGAGCCAGTCCTGCGGTGCAAACTATCCTATCGATTCTAGTGTGTACCTGATGGAGACCCGAATAAAACGAATAATCCCTGGTCGCTGGGTGTTGAAATTGCCAAGCATCTACCAGCCCCCAGTCGTCTAGCCACCCAACTAGTTTTTTTGCTGTTTTGGTTGATGTTGCTCCCTGTACTGTGGGGGTAGATCTATCTAGGTCAATGTCGAGCACTGCGTTAAAGTCTCCTCCCATTAGTACTTCCCCCATGTGTTGACGAGTGAGGTGCCTAGACAGGTCCGTCATGAATGATGTTTGGTCCTGGTTGGGGGCGTATATACAACTCAGGGTCAACTGGAGCCCCTGTAGTTTCCCTTCCAATATGACAAACCTTCCCTCTCTGTCTATGTTGGAGGAATCAATCGTGAAGGGGACCCCCGCCCTAATCCAAATCAGGACTCCCCTTGCGTAAATTGAATATTCTGTGGCAAACACCTGTCCCCTCCATCTACGCCTTAGTTTCTCTCCCTCTCCAGGTGCGAGATGGGTCTCCTGTAACATAGCTATCTGCACCCCTCTCCGTTTTAGAAAGGAAAGAATTCTATGTCTCTTAGCAGGAGTACCCATCCCCCTAACATTCCAAGTTATGATATTGTAGTCCGCCATCCTATTCTCAAGTCCTGTTGTATGTAGCGCCGGCACGCCCCTGGCCCGATCGATTCCCCCACAAGCTTGTACCTTCCTCATGCTCATACCATTTCGCACATGTAGCCGATATAACTAGTAACTGCAAACCCCAACTCCCCATCCCCAGGGCACCTCCGGAACTGTAGGCTGCCCAATAAGTTCTGCAACACTGCAAATTATTCAAACACATCAATGCAATACTCGCCAGTCAGGACTGACAGGCAAGAGTCTGGTCCGGGGGAGTGGCCAGGTCCGGAGGGGCCACCTCACTACTTATCTTGTCTCGCCTTTCAGCGCCGGTGCGGGTTCGATCTATGAAAGTTCGTCAGCGGTCTGCGGGGTCACTCTTGGTGTGTAGGTCAAATCCCCAGAGCCATCGGGCGAGGACACCACCGCGTCGTCCGATTCCTCTTCTGAGACCTCCTGGGGCAATGACTCTCCACCCACCTTGGCCGCCGCTTCCAGGGCCTCTCTCTTGCCAGTTTCTCTCTGTGACCGCGTTGGCGCCAGCCGCTGGCGGTCTCTGGGTCTTTTCCCCCTCGGGGTCCGCTGGGTCCCGCCCGCCCCACGGTTCTCCGGTGCAGGTCGCGTCGGCCGTGTCCCAGATCTTTCGAGCCATTCCCATGCCTCCTCTGGAGTTTGGAAGAACGTGGTTTTCCCCTCCGCAATCACTCGTAGTCTTTCTGGGTAGAGCAGCGAGTACTGTATCCCCTCTTCTCGCAAGGTTCTTTTAACGGCTAAGAAGGAGGCGCGCTTATTTTGGACCTTCAAAGTGAAGTCAGGGAATAATGTCGCTTCGCCATTGGCTACTTTAAACGGGCCGGTTTCCCTGGCTTTCTGTAATAGGATGGCTCTGTCTCTGTAGTGCAGGAGTTTAGCTATTACTGCTCGTGGTGGCCTGCCAGGAGCGAGTGGTCTAGCTGGCACACGGTGTGCTCGCTCCAGTGAGTAAAAGGGGGTCAGACATCCTGGTGCGACAACTGTGCTTAGCCATTTCTCCAGAAACTCCACTATATTCGTCCCCTCGGCCCCCTCAGGGAGGCCCACCACGCGAATATTGTTCCTTCTATTTCTACCTTCTGCGTCTTCAGCTCGCTGCTCGAGCTTCGCCACTCTGCCAGCCAAGGAGGTCACCTCCGCTGATACGTCTGCTTGTTTTGGGACGACTTCCGCTAGCGTTGCTTCCACTTCTTTTACTCTGTCAGCTAATTTGTGGTGATCGGCTCTCAGGAGGCCCACCTCTGTCGCCACTTGATTGATGTCGCGCTGTAATGTGGATTTGGTGTCCTCAATGGCTCCCAGTATCTTGTCTAGAGTGTCTTGTATTTTGATTTGCGACTGGTTCTGCATGGTCGGTTCATTGTCCCCCAGTGGTGTATGTGTCAGGGGGTCCATGGCTTTGCTCTTATGTCTGCCCTTGGGGGGCATTGGCCAGGCAGGGAGGGGTGACTCAGTGAGTCTAGCGCACTGTTCAGGCGCTTATGCTGTTTGCTGTTGATTCGTCTACTAGCCCAGGGCACTGTTGTCGCAGTCTCTGGATCTGGTCGCTCCAGGGAGAGCCCCAGGCACTCCGCCAGCCACACCCAGCGCCGCGTCCGTCCCCCGATCCAGTGCGCTCAGGCCCGGTTCCTCCAGTGGCCCCCCGCGGACCAAACGATCATGCATGCGCCGCGCTCCACAGATGAGGAACCAGTCCTGGGCCAAACCGGGGCAGGTGTGCTTTCGTAGATTTGCGTCGTTGTGTATAGGAGGGGTGGATGCAGCAGGCCTTCAGATCGGCACCGGCTCGGTCAACCAAGGGGGCCCCGCACCCGGGAACAAAGGCACCTGGCCCCCAACTCTGGCAGTCGATGGCGGATGGCAAGGGCGATTCCACACTACCCCGCCTCACAAAGGACAATCAACGCTCGTCTCGGGCCGCCCTGGGCGTAGAGAGTCCCGTCGTCGGCATCCGCGGGCCCCTGGGCCTCCAACACCGGCGCACCGATTGTGCCTCCCCCAGGGGGGCGTACCCAAAGCGGGCCCCCCGTCTTCTCGTTGTGTGCAGTTCCGCAGCCAGGAGGCACCAGGTTCCGCCCCTCGAGCAGGGGGCCAACTCGCCAGCAGGCGCTCCGATCCGCACCCCCCTCCTTCAGGGTGGGCCCGCATCCGAATCCGACGCCGGGCGCAGTACACCGCCCAGTCCGGGATCTCGGCCGCAATCCAGGGTCCAGGCCCGCGCCGGGGCGCACGAGTCCGTCGGGGGCCGCCCCCGGGGCCACGGCCGCGCCTAAGCAGCCCCGGGCGCACCAGCCGCTCACCTTCAGCGCTCTGACACGGGGAGCCTCCCAGCCCAGGGCCGCGGCCTCTCTCCTCAGTCCCAGGCAGCCCCAGCCACTCGGGAGCCCGCTCCAGGGGGCGAGTCCGCACCTCCGTGGTCCCCACCGTCCGCACTCGTCTCTGGGCACGAGATCGCCCGATTTAGCGCGTCCAGGCACCCATTTGAAGTCGGCCCCTCCGGAGCCGAACAGTTAAGCGTGCGCCATGCTCGGCTCCGTGGCCACGCCCCAAGGTGGTATGCCATATACTCAGGGGCTGTAAATTAAATATTACTAGTGGACCTGTGGCACATATTGTGCCACCCACGTAAGTAGCTGCCTAAAACATGTCCCAGTTCCGCAATTGCAGCCCTAATACAGTTTTAAACTACCAATTCGAGTTGGCAGTGTATAACCCTGTGCCAAGCCTTAAAGTCCCATTTTATAGCATATACATCAACCCTAAATTAAGTCCTGGGTAGCCCATGGGCCAGGGTGCATTATAATTAAATGGTTGGACATGTACTTTTAACTTTTACATGTCCTGTAAGTGAAAAACTCCTAAATCCTAAATTTGATTTTCACTACTGTGAGGCCTATCTCTCCAATAGGATAACACTGGGTTGCTGTGTTACATTTAATATGTGCTAACCTTTGGATGGGAGCAGGTTAACATTTCATGGTTGATGTCTGAGATAGTTAAGACCCTCTTCAATGGTAAAGTCAGATTTTAAGTTACAATTTTAAAAATGCCATTTTCAGAATTTAACGGTTTTCCTGCCCTGTTGGGTGCCTACAGCCTGTTTCACGGTCACATGGCTTGGTGTAGTTGGCAGTGGTCTTTGTTTATATCTCCCAGACAGCCACACAATAGAGGGATCAGCAGTGCCTGTATGGGCCATCAACTGACACGATTGGGGGGGACAAATTTGGGCACTGCCCCACTTGCTACTGAATAGGCTGTGTTCTGTCTTCACACAAAGTACTTGTTCATGCAGCCAGCTTGGAGTCAGGGCAGGGAAGGCAGGGATATTCAAGCACTTCAAAGGGAATTCTCTAGAAACGTCCCCTACTTCAAAGAAGGCACCAGGTATAAAAATAGGACCCTCAGACCCACTCTTCAGTTCTCTTTCTGGAGCTGCAGAAGGACTATGAGGGGACTGCCTGCTGCTGTGACCTGCTGTGCACTTCAGAAAACTGCTCTGCTGCCTGAAGCCAGCCATGAACCCACCGAGGCCTGCCCTACTGCTTGAGCCCTGTTCTACTGCAGAACCCAGCTCCGCCCCACGACTCTAAGAGCTAGCTGGCTGGCTTCCTGATCAGAGCGTCAGGGACAGTAAAGGCTCCAACTATCTTGAAACTGTATCTGAACCCAGCCGGAGTGAGTCCTACTGCCCTCCCTCAAGTGGTGCCCCTCCATTCCTGGCCCCTTGGCGGTCGTGTTAAAAGTGCCCAGATAGCAAGCATAAAAAAAATGTCTATTCACCCATGTTGCATCACCGGTCGGCCGGACTTTGTGGCAGCTTGCGCTACGTTCTTCTCTGCAGCAGCTAATCCTGTTTTGCAGTCCTTCACCAAAGGGGTATGTGGCCTCTTTGAACTCTCGTCGGCTACAGTCTCCAGCTTCGTCCCGCTGGAGATTTTCATCTTCCCAAAAAAACTAAGCCCTAATGTTGAAATCTTCACTGTGACTTTGTTCAGAGGCTACCTGACAACGATGCCTCTTGTTCGGACAGCCTGCAGCCTTATCCCGCTGAACTTTGGCTTCTTAAGCAACTTTTAAATGAAATTTCTTATAATTCCAAAGGTAAGTGCTGACTGGACCCAATCCACTTTTTGTATCTGACTCACACTCTATTGCGGCCGATCATATTTTTCAACTTTGACCTGGTCTTGCATGACTAGACGTCCATGGTTGGCGGTTTGATCTTTTAGGCACTAGTTTTTACCTTAAACTTTAACCTGTTCTACTCCTTGGATTGTTGTTGTTTCAGTGCCAAATAGTGTATTAAAATTCGTTCTATATTGGTGTGGGATTTATCTTTTTTGTTTTTTCACTTTATTACTCTTTGTCCACTGCATAAAAACTATACAAATTGCATTTAAGTGAGGCCTTACTGCTTTTGAGCCAAGGTACCAAAGGGTTCAGTACCAAAGGGTTCCGCCCAGGTTAATTTTGGCTGTTGCTTAAGCAGGGTTAGTATACCACTCAACCAACAGCCTGATTTCTCACCCTCATCATTGGGCAGCAGATGAATACCAACTGTCTCAAAATAAACAGTGACAAAACTGAGATTCTCCTGTTTAGCAAAGAACCCTGCTTCTTGTCACCACTTTTGTGGCCTTCTGAATTAGATCAGCCCCACAAACACTCCTGTTATCAAGAACTTGGGAATTCAGCTTGATCAGAATGTATCTTTTGCTACCCAAGTAGCTATGATTGCAGCTTCCTGTTATTCCCTATTTAAAACTCTCAGGATAGTTTTTCTGCTAATCCCGGTATCTACCTAGAAAACAGTAGTCCATGTACTGATCACACGGCAATGCAAATAACTTGGGCTTACTGAGTTACAAGTTATCTGAATGATCTACATTGGCTCTTATTAGGTAACCATGCCCTAATTAAAGTACTTTGAGTGATATTCTGGAGTATTTCCAACAATGGCCATTCCTATATTCAAAACCTCATCCATCTGTGCCACCCAGTACACTCTTGACCTGCATTCTGTCTATTAATCAGTCTTTTTCCTATCCAGCCTCCAAACATGGGAATGCTTTTCAAACTGATTAATGGCTCACATCTTCTTAGTTCATATTCAAGAAAGCACTTAAACCCTGGCTCTTCAAACTACAGTAGGCACCCCGCCCTGCAGTCCCTCTAGCACCTAAGCGTCTATGTGTGGTAACAGTTATACTTTACAGCTTCATAGCTTTCCCTTCAGTAAAGATCCTGCCATTCCGGTGGAAGGGGTAGGCGAAAGATTCATGCCACCTACAGGCCCGAAGAAACATCACCCAAAACACATATTTGACGGCTGCAGTGGACCAATTTTCAAGGTTTTCTCTTCTTTCCTTTAACCCTATCCTGCTCTCCCATCCTACATGCCAGGAATTGCAGTTTGAATCGAGTAAGTCTCTGAGTTTGTATAGTATGGAAAATGATTCATTGATACAGCGGAAGCAACTTTCCATTCTCAGTTCATTGGTACGCACAAGTTGAATTGTGTCTAGGTAATCCCAAATTTCCAATTTTTCAAAACATTTTGTCCCCGTGAAATCCTTGCAGATTGCCACTTTGGTCAGATCCTGTGTGCCCTTACAGAATGGTGCTGAGGCAACCGACCTTTGGGATACATAAACTCATATACCTATATGACAACTTACTGGGGAGTTTTGGGGTTTGGGGAAGAAGAATTCACTGCCAGCACAAGGCCCTTCCTTTCAGACCGGACTTTACCCCTACCCACTCAATTTCTCATCAAGGGGATGATGGTAGAGGCTGCATCTTTTGACTGCAGGAAATTTACCCCAGTGCCTACTTTGTCAACCATCTGGTGAGATCATCCTCTCCTCAGGAGGTGGTGAGCGCCACAGAACTCTTATAGGCTCTTTGGTTCAATCTAGAAATCACAGTCCTTTACTTTCCCATTTTCAAACCAGGGATTTGTAGTTCGAGAGGGCTCTGAAATTAATTGTTTTGTGGGTTCAAATGGTACCCCCGATTTGTCCAATGATATGCAGGACCAAGCAGTAGATGTTGTTCATTGGTGACATGAGATGGACCCTTAAACTATTGTTCATGATTGATTTATCTGAAATCATTCTCAGTTTTAGGATCTCCAGGAGATGGCCCATTGTGTCCTAAGTCTCTGAGACTAGGCATGTACTCATTTTTCATGTGACAAAAAAGTGTTGCACTGGTTGCCAGTCCACGGGAAATTAGCTGACATTTTGCTGTTCGGCCTTGGTGAAGAAGATTAATCCATTCACTCAATCTGCTAATGATGTCTTATAATTTGTTTCTAGTCTGTATTGATCTGCTTTCCAGGAAGAGTCAAGGAACATCACGGTTCTTAATTGATGGATAAACTTTGTGCGAAGATTTTAAAAAGCCTTTCACTGATCAGTAGGCTACGTTGTGCCCTGCTCCAAACTCTACACCCTGGGAGGACTGGGGACAATATCATAGAATAAGAAAGAAAATAGTGGCCTGTGAGAAGATAAACAAAGTCAAAGGGGGTCCATGAGTGCAGCCAAATAGGCCCAAAAAACATAAATCAGCCACTGTAGAGCATGCTACTGGGCAATAGCAGAATACGAAAGAGGGTCCTTTTAACTTTGGGAAGACTCATTGCCAAGAGTGCAGTTCCAGAAAACAACGAAAGCCCCTTAAATGCAGACCAATAAAGAACATACAATGGATCATGAAAGGGCTGACCAGTAGGACTGTAAAATGGGCATGTGCTTTCCAGCGGGATGCCACCAATCAATGGGGGTCTGCTTCGGTGGCCTGACTGAGTACTCAATAAACGTTCTAACACTGGCGCCTCAAATCGCTGTGGCAAACAGAGATTTTGTAGGGACCGTCGCCATTTTGTGTTAGGGCACAGCAGAAACGTTTTAAGGCATGGTCAAAGCAGGCAATTGCCCAAGACCCCCAACTTCCAAGGGTACCTCTGGGAAAGTGAACATTCTCTTTATCTAGTTCCCATATCTCAGCCTCTCCTCTCTGCCTACCCATGAGTCTCTCTTGCTTTGGCCAGTAGCATCTTAATAATTTTTGGGACCCTGGAAAAACATATTTCAACTCTTTTTCCTTTTCCTAAAGCTTGTTTGTCATTATGCGTGCAGCATTTAGCAAAAAATTTGAAGCATATAGCGGAACAGGGGCCCCAGAATGTCTTGCCCGGGGCCAAAAAAATCCTTAAGAGGAATGGGGCTAGGCAGAGTACTGTTCGTTTCAGAAAATAAAATGTCCCTTTCCAATCACAGGAGGCCTCCGAACAGAATTTTGGTGCCTGTCTACTGACAGGAAATAGCATTGCGTGATTTGTATATTTCTTCCTTCGAGTGTGTTTGCTTTCTGTCGCGCCAGCTTTTAATTTACGGTGTGCGCGAGGAATCATTTCCAGTCCCTGGAAGATATGCCTTCCAACAGCCCAGGGAGCCCATTTTATTTCTTCAGCCTAAATAAATAAATAAATTAACTAATTGTTTTTCTTCCTCAAATATATGTGAAAGGAGACAAACCCAGTAACAATTAATTTACAACCTCTGCCGATTTTATTTTTCTCTTTTCCAACTTTAATGAGTTCTCGGAGCGGCCCATGTGCTGCTTGTGTAAATCTTCCCTGTTTTGCCAACATAATTTATTTAACACAGTCATTAAAAATGCAATAAAGGGACATGTGCTGAGGAAGATCGGGGCCTGGTTGATAATGAGCAGGACGGCGTGCAAGGAGAGGTAGGTGTAACGTGGGGGTTCTGTGCTGATTGAAGGGCGCCTAGGGAAAGAATTCTGGGCATCTCTGGAGAGTTTCTGAGGGGGGCGGTGTGTCGTGTGATCTTGTGAGGAAAGTAGGAAAGTATAGTGAATGTTGATGTGCTTAGCGCGCTTTAAAGAGGCAGAATCTTCATACTAAGTTTAGCAGGTGCTAGTGGTTATTGAATATTTCAGAGGAACTTTGGCATGCTACAGTGTGGGTCATGAGATCTTGTCATAAGGATGAAGAGGTTCTTGGTTTATGCTGGAGTGCTGCTCAGTGATTTTACCAGACTCTACTATGAGGCTGTTGTGATCCTCGGTCATTTCGTGATAAGACACTTTGGGCCTCATTATTCCCACCGTGAACACAGACCGCCAGCCCGTTGACGACCCTGCCGGCCATATTACCAACATTCCGCGGGGGTGTGGGCGGAAACAGTGTTTCTGCCAGGTGGCCCAGCGGAATGCTGGGCCTGGACATTGCCGACGGCTGCAGCAGCACCCGTCGCGCATATCACTGCCCGTAAATCAGGCAGTGACCTGCGCGGCGGGGTTGTGCATGGGGGCCCCGGAGCACCCCTTCCGCCAGCCTTTCCCTGGCAGCTGAATCCTCCAGGGAATGGCTGGTGGAACACGGGTTCCTTATCTGAAGGGCAGTGCTGCCCTGTCGGATAGAGAACTCCACCATCGCCAGCTGCCTGGCGGCAATAGCGAAGGGCCACCTGTGGCGGTCCCCCCTGTGTTCATTATATGGCGGTCCAGGCCGCCATGCCAGTGGCGGTAATTTCCACTACCGCTGGCATGGTGGTCTGGACTGCCATGTTCATAGAAGAGGGCCTTTGTGTGTTCGTAGATCATTATGTAAGACACCCATTATAATGGTGGAGTGTTCCTCTGTCATTACTTATATAAGACCTCCATTATAACATTGGAGTGTTCTTTGGTCATTATATAACACTAGGGGGTTGGGAGAGGATTTGCAGAGTTTTATTCCATGGAATCACGCGTAATGCAATCTTGCGTCAAAAAATGGATGCAAGGATGCATTTTGTTTACGATAATAGCGAGGCCAAATACCACTCAGCTCCCTTACATACTCTGCAGTGGCACTGAGGGGTATATGCAAGGGTTTCTAACTTTAGAAACCCCTGCATAGCACTGGGTTTCCCTTGCATACTCTGCAGTGATTAACATTTGTAATCACTGCAGAGTATGCAAGGCAGCCAAGTGGTATGCAATAGCTTCTAAACTTTAGAAACCACTGCATAATGCTTAGTTCTGCCAGAAGAATTTTCATTTATCAGTAATTCTGCATTATATTAGTGACATGGAATTACCAAAATCCCTCCGGCTTGGCCTATATAAGAACCCCATAACAATGCTGAAATATTCAGTATATAAGACCCCTATTATAAATCTGGAATGATTTTCAGTCACTTTATAAGACTCCATTATACTTTTTAGGCCAGATGTAGCAACATTTAGAATTGCGACCCGCAAATTACTAGTCAGAGTGAGTCGCAATTTTGCGAGTTGCAATTCTGAATGTTGGATGGTGTCCTTGACACCATCTGCGATTCGCAAGGGGGTCGAATGGCAGCCCTCACAGGGATGGTGGCCTGCTGCGGACAGCAGACCACCATGTCTGTGACTGCTTTTTAATAAAGTAGTTTTTTTTTTTGTAATGCAGCCCGTTTTCCTTAAAGGAAAATGAGATGCATTACAAAAACGAAAAATGAAATGTTTTCTTTTCATTTTTTCAAAGCAGGCAGTGGTCCACTGCCTGCTCTGAAAACATGTTTGCAGTGCCATTCTCAACGGGAAAGGGGTCCCATGGGGACCCCTTCCCTTTTGCGAATGGGTTACCACCCATTTCAAAAGGGTGCAAAATGCGATTGGTTTGCGACTGCGTTCGCGGTCACAAACCAATCCTGCATTGCACTGCGACTCGCAAATTGGGAAGGGAACACCCCTTCCTAACTGCTAACTGCGACTCACAAACCCATTTTGCGATTCGGCAACCAGGTTACCGAATCGCACAATGGGGGTGTGCATTGCGATTTGCTTTTTGCACGTCGCAAACAGCGAAATTCACTGTTTGCGATGTGCAAAAAGCTTCGTACATGTGGCCCTTTAGAGGCAGGTCAGATTCTGTCTCTAAAAGCATATCAGCCATTGTACGCCAATCCTAAATATAGAAACAGCCCCCTTCATTCTGTTCCCTTCAGTTTCCTCTATGGATAGCATCCCACCAAGGGTTGTATGACAGAACCACGCATGCCGGAATAACGCATACCTTAACAACGCTGTCGGAACCACAACCGCGTCTTTTCCAAGCATGCCTTTACCACGCATGCCTTTGCAACAAATTTCATTGTAAAAGCATGCTTAGTAAAGGCATATATGGAAATGGCATGCATGGTTCTGTCATACAACCCCCCCAACCTCCATGAGCCCCAAAACTACCCCACCCCTAATAAATAAACTACCCAGACACCCCCACCCACCCTGAGCCCTAAAACCTTCCGCCACTCCTAATAACTAAACTACCCGACCCCCCACCCATCCTAAACCCTAAAAGCTAAATTACCTCGACCCCCATTACCCATGAACCCTAAAAGAAACTGTCCGACCCCCCCACACCACCCCTAAAAACTTAACTACCCAAACTCCTATCCTCCCAGAGCCCTAAAAAAAATAAACTACCCCAACCCCCCTCATCCACCCTGAGCCCTAAAACCTTCACCCACCCCTAATAGCTAAACTACCTTGATCCCCCAACCGACCCTAAGCACTAAAAAAAAAACTATCCCATCCCCCCACCTCTAAAAACTAAACTACCCAGATGAGCCCTAAAAAAAATCTGCTACGACCCCCCCACCCCTGCCCCTAACAACTAAACCACCCTAACAGTCCCCACCCGCCCTGAGCCCTAAAACTTTCCCCTAATAAGTAAACTACCCCGAAAGCCCTAAAATTCAAACTATCCAGATGCCTCCACTGCTCCCCTTAAAAAAGAACTAGCCCAACCCCCACCCACCCTGAGCCCTAAAAAGAAACCTCCCTAATAAGTAAACTACACCAACCCCCCACCCACCCTAAGCCCTAAATCCAGTCCACCGCTAAAAACTACCCATCAACTCTGCCCCAACCCCACTTACCTCACTGCGTCCTCTCCCAATCCTTCCTCCTCTTCTCTTCTTCCTCCTCCCGCCCTTCCTTAAACATTCCCCACACCTAAAAAATAAACTACTCCACCCCCCATCCTAAGCCCTGATAAAGAAAATACCCAAATCCCTGCCCTTAAAAAAACAACTCATTAAAAAAATACCCAAACCCCCCCACCCAGTCCCTAAAAAAAGCCCAACTCCTCCCCACCCACCCCAAGCCCTTAACCCACCCCATCTCTAAAAACTACCCCCCAATCCTGCCCCAGCCCACTTACCTGACCGCATCCTCTCTCGAGCCACTCTGCCTTTTTCTGTGCCTTAACCACACATATGCGTATTTTGGCACATGCATGGTTAAGGCATAGAAAAAAGGCAGTCATTGTTCCAGCAAGCATGGTTACGCTTGCGTGGTAAACGTCTGTGTTGTTCACAACACATTGTTTAGGACATTTCCCCTCACCAAGAGTGTCTTTTCCCCGTTAGGGGTATCCTTAAGCTACAGCAGAAGATGCTGCAGCTGGGAGGCTAACATAATAACACTCAACGTCTGCGAGCAACAGATCTTCTTCTTCCTATGGAAGTTTGAGGGTACTCAGATTGATGCAAGGGTGTGGACCAATACAAACCTTTAGGTAAGTATAGTGTTGATCAGCTGAAAGATAGATCGAGGCAGAAGGCACATTGTGCCCTGAAATACATATAAGCATTAGGGCAGTCTAATCATTTTACTAACAGCCACACTGCCAGCGAGTGACAAGGAAAGTTTCTGCCAGAAAGAGAACTAGCATTCTATTCTAAAAATAATGCCCTTATTAGTCAGAGCAATGTCCTCAGTCAGTGCATGGGACACATGAATACCTAAGTATTTAAAGGATGTGGGCTGCCACGTCATCCCCAGATCTGGTAGTCTCTCCATTAGTTACTATGCAAGGGCACCTATAGGAAATATTCTAGATTGGTTCCAGTTCATGGACAGCCCAGAGACCTGTTCAAAATCTTACAAGAGATGTAGAAAACAGGAAACTGCATCAGTCAGGCCTTTCATGTAAACCAGGATGTTGTCACTGTATAGTGAGACCACAGGCATTACAAGACCATTCTGGATACCCCTGTCTGCCATCTTGGCACTTATCATATTTGTCAGCGGGTCAATGACCAGGACAAATAACAGGGCATATCCCTCTTTAACTCCAATTTGAGTAACACTAGTCTGCTCATCTTAACTCTAGCCTCAGGGTAAGTGTATAATAATCAGATCCACAGAAGCACCTTCGGACCAAAGGTAATTTCCTGGAGTACACCCATACTTGCCCTCCTGAAGATATACGCCCTCCTGAACATATCAAAGTTCAAGTGAGGCCACATCATAATAGACCTCAGCAGTTCAGGTAATGTTCAACATGCTCCACCTGCCGCAAATTAAAGATTGTACTCTAATCTAATCTAGTGTTCATGAGCAAGTAGGGGCATAACCATAGTTAATTTGCAGGCCAACTATTTACTAATAATTTAGGTGTTCATACTGATCATGGATAGAGGGCAGTAGGAGCTCGACCGCATCTCAATATCATTCACGTTTTGTCCCTTTAGCTGTATCTGCATCCGAGTTGCCCAACCACACCCACTGTCCTGCCTAAGCAGCCTCCAGCACCACCACCTTCATTGTCTCCCATTTGGTAGCCCTCCTGGTTGTGAACCCCCAGTTAGTCTCAAAGTAGTTGGTGGTAAACTGAAGGAGATGTTTAGCAAGCTCTTTGTCTGGAAGGCCTTGGAACCAAATCCTTCAATTGGGGATGCATGCGTGCATACAACCCTGACAGAGCATCAGTAAACTGGGAAGTGGTCTGAAAGGGCCCAGCCCAACTATTCCATCTCAAGGCAGTCAGCACTAACCTCTTGGTTACGAAACAAATAATCCTATCTACCCTCCGAGCCATGTGGTGGTGATTAATACAAATATATCCTATCCCGTGGGTGCTAAAGCATCCATGGAACAGTCAAATGCAGTTGATCTACAACTTCAACCAACCGAGGGGACATCCTAGTGTAGGAGCCATCCCTCAACAGATGCCTATCCATTGTGGGGTACACAACATAATTGAAGTCTCCTGCCCAGATCATAGAAGCACTCAGATGGGACAGTATCAATTCCTGAAGCTTAGGGATGAACACAATATTGTGATATTAAGGGACCATCTTAAAAATTAGGAGAATGCCTCTTTGATATTATAAGACCATATTATTAGGTTATAAAGTGATCCCCGGTCATTTAATAAGATCTTATTATAATGTAGGGGTCATCCTTCGGTATTTTCTAAGACTACGTTATGAAGCCAAAGTGATATTCAATAGTTTATTAAAAGCTGGGGTAATCCACAGGGCGACCTTCTGCTATAATTAGAGAGATGCTCCATCATTTCATAAGAATGCCATGAATTATTATGAGCAGGAATGATCCTCTGTGATTTTATTAGACTTTCTCTTAAGGTTGGAGTGATTCTGCATGATTTAATAATCCTCTAGTATGAGGATAGAACCTTCCTCAATAATAGTGGGAGTGATCCTCTGTGATTTTATGAGATCCTATTTTAAGGTTGAAACATTTTTCAATGATTTAATAAAAGCTTGAGTGTTCCTCTGTGATTTTAAGAAACCCTCTTATAAAGTCGGACTGCTAGCAAGGGATTTTACAAGAACTGCTTATCAAGTTGTCACAAGCCCCAGTGATTAGATACGACTTTGATAATACATTCTTTAACAATTTATGTGATACTGTTGTACAGTTGAAGGGCTCTTCTGTAAAGTAGTATAAACCTTTTATAATGTTGGCATTCTCCTCCATGATTTTATGAAGTCTTATTATAGAGGCATGGGTCTTGCTATAATGATTTTACATGACCCCCATCCTAGATTGGAGTGGTAATCCATAGTGGCTTCATAAGATCTTCTAGTCCTGTGGCCTATGGTGTGGGAATCACTGACTTCTACACAGTTTCTGCATCAGTGAGAGAAGGGGAACCAAGGATCAAGGATCACAGACAATGAAATTACTGTGCTTCGGCAACCAAGAGATTGGTACAAAGGATTGTCGCTGCTGCAAATGATATGGATGGCTGTATGCAGATCAGACCTTAGAACAAGTTCTACCATGTGAGCAGAGAGAAGTGGTGAGACCTTGATGGGGGCCAAGGCCATGGAGAGTAAGACATTGGACCCTATACACTGCTACACATCCCTTGCCCTGCTGCAAGAAGGAGCTCAATTGGAGCCACCTCCCATGGCCTGGGGAGCTATAAATGTAGCCCCGCTGTGCAGAGCATTCATGTCTGAGTTGAAACCCTATTCTGTGCAAGGGTTTCCAGCTCACCGTGTGATAGTGTCTTTTAACCGGAGGCTGTGTGATGTGTGAAGGAACCGTGTGTCATACAGCAGCATTGGGTAAGTTGGCCGATCTGTGTGTGCCAACGCCAGCTTACACTTAACTTGGCAGTTAGCAGTGTGGTGTGACTCTGACCCTGATGCCATGGTTGGCTGTGGTTTCCCGGCAACAACTTGCCAGGTCAAATACTAATAAGTTCATGTTATACCATTAGGCAGTCATTTTGAATTAGCAGCTCTACTCCAGTTCAATATACTGTGTGAGCCCATTGAATTACACACACTTAGGGCCTGATTCACAAAGGTAAACTTACATTTTTCTGTAAGTTTACAATTGTATGCTATTCACAAAGGGACTTACTAGTACTATCTTTACGAGTGCTGATTCTCTGCACATAAAAAGATAGGGCTTTTTGTATGAGGAGACCCCGCACTCATAAAGATACTACTTGTAAACCCCTTTGTGAATAGCAAACAATCGTAAACTTACACAAAGTTAAGTTTACCTATGTGAATCAGGCCCTGACTGGCCACATTGGACTAGGTTGAAACTCGACATTTATAACATAAGAACAATGGTACTGATAGCCGCCCCAGGCTATTCTCCCATGGCATTTTGGGTAGGGAAGAATTGCAAACTTTTCATCAAGGACAATGCAGGGTTCCATTTCCATTATAAACAGAAATATTCAGCTGAAAATGCTAGCTTATGAACTTCATAAGACAGGCTCCTTTTCTATCTGGCCCATACTCTTAAAGAACTAAGGGCCAGATGCACAAAAATGGTAATGTATGATTCGCACAAGAAGAGGAATCGCAGAACATTTCTGATTCGGAATTTGCTCGATTAGCTTCACAATTTTTGCTAACAGGCCTTTGCGCCCTTTAATACACTTCATCACATTGCTTTTGCTGCTGTAATCCAATGTGAGATTGGATTGAGGTTTGTAAAACGGTAGTACACCGCCCCGTCACAACATATGTCTGCAGTGAGCGGAAGAAAAGAGGAATTAAGGAAGACCTTATCACATTTCAATTCTACCAGCATTCATCATTAGTAATTTAGTACATTCACTGTTACTGTTATGTTGAAGTGCATCCGAGTATGGTGTGTGGTCTGCACCTGGGGACTATATGCAATGATTCTGCATTGTGGCATGCGGTGCTATTGAGCTAACAGTGAACGCGACTAGTAACTGGACCGCCAGTGACCAGGAAATTGTGGGTAGCACTAGCATCAATGAATCCTAGGGGCAAGAGTCGGATCGCAGAGCATGTTTGCCACCGGCATCCCTCCTATGTGGACCCGGTGCTGCAGCACTGAATGAGGAAAGGTGGGAGGATTCAAAGAACGTTTGGCTGCTACTGGAGGGGATGTTTTCACGCTGAAAAGAGAACTGCGCTTCTGAATCACAGAAGTGAGGAACGGACTTTGAACAATTGACAAGCGGAGAAATGACAGGGAGAAAATTGGAAGGTGATGCAGTGTATGATTATGCATTAATCATTACAATTTTTGATAAGACGTGCAATCAAATAAGGAAGTTAGTCTTGGAAAGGCATAGGTTCTTCCAGAGGGCACAACTTCCAATTATAGGATGAGATTGTTCAAGTCGAGATGATAGAAAAATTTTACAGAAAGGAACCAGAAGAGAGGTTATTATCTATTGAAGATCTCAGTTTGGATCACGCCAGTGGAATAGCCAAGTATCACGCATGCTAGTTGTATGTAAGATAAATGACAGTATCAGTCAAGTGTAAACAGCAAGGACAAATGAGGGGAGGCTTCAGTCGTCTGGATCTCTCCATCGAGGCTCTGTGTGTTCATGACAGCCTTTGGAAAAGCCATTGTTATTAGGGATGAATGCCCCGGGCTAGGTTGCGGCTGCTACATTCTGCAACATTTTGACTTTTTCCCTCTTTGTTCACTTGTCTGTCGCATGTTACACCCGGTGTTCATGAAACCACAGCTGTAGGGTGAACGAGGCACAGGTAGTTGATGCCACTCTCTACGGATGAATGAGGCAGTGGTAGTTGATGCCACTCTCTACGGATGAATGAGGCAGTGGTAGTTGATGCCACTCTCTACGGATGAATGAGGCACAGGTAGTTGATGCCACTCTCTACGGATGAATGAGGCAGTGGTAGTTGATGCCACTCTCTACAGATGAATGAGGCAGTGGTAGTTGATGCCACTCTCTACGGATGAATGAGGCAGTGGTAGTTGATGCCACTCTCTACAGATGAATGAGGCAGTGGTAGTTGATGCCACTCTCTACGGATGAATGAGGCAGTGGTAGTTGATGCCACTCTCTACGGATGAATGAGGCAGTGGTAGTTGATGCCACTCTCTACAGATGAATGAGGCAGTGGTAGTTGATGCCACTCTCTACGGATGAATGAGGCAGTGGTAGTTGATGCCACTCTCTACGGATGAATGAGGCAGTGGTAGTTGATGCCACTCTCTACGGATGAATGAGGCAGTGGTAGTTGATGCCACTCTCTACGGATGAATGAGGCAGTGGTAGTTGATGCCAAGCTCTACGGAGAACTTGGCAGGGGTAGTTGCGCCACGCTCCATGCTGAACAAGGCAATGGTAGTTGATGCCAAGCTCTATCGTGAACAAGGCAGAGATAGTCTCTGCCTGGGTGAGAAGCCATGAAAGCACACATCTTTTTACTGTACCGGGCAGTAACCTTTGTGGTGAGTAATGGGTGACTATCCATTGCAAATGGTTGAGTAAAGCCTGAATTATTTGCCTACAAAGGGTATGTCATCAGAATATCATAGTCAGTACAGGTCTGACGTAAATATCATGCTCTAAGTATCGTTTACAAAAATATCGCCCTATTGGAGGCAACAGCCGAAAATCTATATCCAATGGCATGATATTTTTGTAAATAATATTTAGAACATTGTATTTATGTCAGACAATATTTTTGCATATGATATTCTGTCCTACGAACCTTTAGAGGTGTTGTATACCAATTCCGCTCTGTCTGTTCTATTGTGTGTTCTGTACTTACTCACTACCACGGTTCCTCCTGGGTGCATAAGAATGGCCTTTGGTCCTCAGAGCAGTGCTTAATTTGTAAATAAAAAGGTGCCGGTGCTCAAAGCCCTCGTCTTAAATACCCGGTTTCTACAATTAAATCTGCAAACACGAAATACTGAGGCATCGTAATCTCGATGCCATCTCTGGCCTCTTTAATCCATTTTGCAACCACTCCCTGCCCCTTCAGCTCACACCTGCAGCTTTCTGCTTTCTCTCATTGTGACGCTTTTTCGTTTTTCTCTTCCTCCGTCTTTCCCAAACGTGTCTTTTGCTCGCAGCAAATGCTTGAGGCAGAAGAATAATCACCGGCCCTCAAAAATAAGTGCCGGTGCTCAGCGCCGGAAACAACAAGCACAAATTAAGCACTGCCTCAGAGATAGAAGCCCTGCACCACATCGGGCTTCTTGCAGGAGTTGCTGTACAAGTATCTTATTTACAGGGCAGAGTTTAGCCCCACTAACTATGGTGCAAAATCTGTTTAGCAGTGTGTCGGCTCACGGACAATCTCGCCAATCTGGCTTTGCCCCTGAAAGGCTCTTAACAGTATTTTCAAAACTAGCACCCCTGCTGATTGGAGCAAACTCCTGCTCTCGTTGCTCTCGCCCAATAAAAAGCTCTATCTTCATCTTCTCTCTCGCCTCTTAGCTGGTCCAAAGGGCTTCCGGCCGGCTACCTATTAAAGAATAGTCTTAAATGCAGAAGCCCCAACCGCTTCAAGTGGTACCCAAGTGCCCAGCGCTGTCTGACTGTCCTACCAACCAGATCATGGGTTCTGCCTAGTGAAGCCACATGTTGGTGAAGAAACAGACCCAGTCGCAAAAGAGTACCTTGACGTCAACAGTGAAAACACAAGTGAGTCAGCTCTGAGTACTGAACATGCCTGAGGACTGTTTCATTTCTGAGTTGATGGAAGAGCCTTGTTTCCACAGCACAGCAGCACCAGTCTTCAGCCAAAGCACCTGTACTTTCTTTCCAGTGGTGTAGATGGTGAGGATATCCAGGGAAAGCAATGGCTCCATGGTTCCTGAATTCACTGAATGGTTCCTCCACTCCTTTTGTTTGCGTCAAGTCTTTTTTGTCTTAGAGCCAAGAAACCTGCTGGATAAGGGGCCAGTGCCCCTTTAGGCACCACCAGTCAAATGATCTTTCTATTGTATCTCGAGGTCCATGAGGTTTTGGCCTTTGAAGATTTCTTTGTAGGCCTTACCATTTCCAAATACCCTAGGTCCCTAATCTGTTCCGGGATATGGTGTTGTGAAGAGACAGTACTCTGTAGGTACCAGAAAATCACACAAGCAAACAGTCATTTTTAGGCGTAATTTACAAAAACTTTTGTTTCTTAAAAAAAAAAAAACTAAAAAAGACTTCGAGCCCACCCATTACTTACCATTGGAAGGCTTCACTGACATTCATTTCCTTGCTTCTCATTGGTCAACGCATGTTAGCTTCTCTTAATTTTTTGTGTTTTTTCCTTCCCTAAAACATGGACCATGTACTGTTTAATTTCTTTATTAGGGTCCTGCTGCTTTTTGCACTCGGATTGAGGTACTTTTTTGTTTTTAGCAAGAAGCAATGTGCTTCTGATAGCAGTACAGCTTTGTGGCACTCCACTCTTACACCCACGTTGACTAAACACCCGTGCTGTGCAGTCTTGTCCCAAATAAGATCTGAAAACTCTTTTTAATATCTCATTTTCTGAATGTGTTTTAGTGCACACAAATTTCACATAAAGGCAAAAGTGTGAAATGCTCTTTTAAGGTATGGGGGCATATTTACTATTATTTCATGAAACAGGGCACAGCAAGGGAACTTGCTGCCCTTCGTTGCATGAAAAGGAGAGAGCAGAAATGCTTCATATGTACAAAGGTATGGAACATTCTGCTCTCTGTGTGCTGCTTAGCGCCAACACAGGCACACTTTCATCATTGTGCAAGGGTGCCTGCATTACCAGCAGGATTGTTTTTGTACAGGAAAAGACACCTTCCTGCACATAAAGAATCCTAAAAGGCATTTTCCTCTTTCTATGCTTTTCATGCATAGAAAGAGGAAATAGTGAGGTGAACAAAGATTTTTCTTTTGGTTACACCATCATCTGGGAGGTGCACTGATTTGCCGCATCCCAGATTTACAAATTCTTGTAAATCTGGAATTGAATCACATCCATGGTTGGATAGACTGGAACTCTCATGTTCCGCCAATAGAACATGTCCCAACTCAAAATGTAACAGAACGCAGTGCAAGCAGCTGTGTTGTGTTACATTTCTTTATAAAACCACGCCAGACTGCACAAATCGCCCCTTTGTGTGGCTTTATAAGTCTGAATTAATTATTTGTGTTGCCTTACTTTGCCTTGTCCAACACCAGGGCAATGCAAGGACAACGTAAGGGCAATGCAAATCTGGACCATAGTTTTTATGAATAATTCCCAGCTAGTCCGTTTTATTTTTATTTGTGACATGGTGTGTATAATAACTATTAACTATTGACTATTAACATGATGCATTCCTAGTGGTTAATTTGAGCTGGTGGTTTCCCCGTGCTCGGCACTAACACTTAATTCTCAACACTGACACTAATGATAGTCCACCACATGGTGGCACTGTCTAATTTTGAGATGTGCAAAACAACAGCATTTAATAGTTGAATATATGTTCAAACTGACAATTCAGACTATTCCACGCCATTCTTCTAGCTTTGGGTGGCCTGAAATAGTCTGAATTGGCACACTTGTAGGTGTGTGCTGGTTAGTAGTTGCGTTGACGCTGTTATTGACAGCACTGGTAGGAGCAATGAGTGTTAAGTGCTTCATGGGCCTCCTGAGAAGAACCCTGGTGTTACTTTTTCACAAATTAAGCACTGTGCGTTTTCCATTGCAGATGAAAGATTGAGACTTCAGTATTACGTGGTGTTATTATTACTCAATTCTGTGATACCCACGGTATCGACCTTGGAAAGATTGCAGGCTGAGTTGGCCTTGCCTGAATGAAACATCTGGTCTGTTGGTAATGGATACCTCTGCTTTTAGCGCTCAACCAGCCGAACTTTGTTATCAATTTGTAACACAGCTTGTTTTTTGGATGTCGTTCTTGTATCTTTATTTTAACATAATTCATTTCTGTGACTGATTTTCTTTTTCATCCATAAGCCTCAATGTTGGCATACCCAATAAAAGGCTGTTACTGCAGTAATGGGAGCCAGCAATTGACTCATTCATGCACTCATATGGGTTGTTATTAATGTCTAATGATATCAGCAGTGAAGGTTGGGTTGCAGTGGATTTCTAGATGGTACGCGTGAGTGAGCATTACCGTTTCTAGTATCCCTATCTGTCTGAGTGTCTTTCAATATTTCTAGAACATTCCATATTAACAAGCACTGGTAAAGCCAATAGGCCTCGCCTGCACAACAGCTATTTGCTTTGTTAATATTTCGTTTAGCTATGTTGTACAGCAGCATGGCTGAAAGTATAGAAAAACAGCTCTTTGACGCAATCAGCGCTGTCGTGTCATAGCACTTTTTAGGGTCGGGCCTGTTGCATGCGCTCGCGCATGCGTATCGCAGCGAAGCGCTTTAGGGTTTAGAAAATGGCTCGGAGCCCTGTCGACCTCACGTCAGTGTTTTTCATTGGTTCGTGGGCTTGCCTAATAAAATCTGCTTGCTTTCATTAGTCGAAGGCATGCATACGTCATGCCTTTTCCGGTGGCTAGCCCTCCTCGAGCGCAGCGACCAAGTACAGAACACAAGCGAGGCTGCTGTTTTCTGTCCGGCTTGTGGACTACTTTTTCTCTAATTTACTAGCGTGATTTCGCTTGGCAGAAGTCGAGCGCTTTATAGAGTTAATTGCACTTTTTCGGGTTATGTACATAAATGCACTTTTGCCGATAGGTGAAAAGTCGGATTAGGAGTTTACAACGCTATCAGCTCTAACATGAGCAAACGCGAGACCCGTTGCATTAAAAATCCGTGTTAAATTTACTTTCAGCCATCACGCCAGCAGCCGCACTGCTATACAACATGGCTAAACAAAATAATGACAAAGCCAATACTTCATGCGTAGCCAAGACCTATTATTGACTTTGCAAATACTTGTTGTGAGCTGGCCGCCAAAATCTGTCAGTTGAACGAGGCTGGTGAACATAGGGTTGTCCAGTGATTACCAGCAGAGGCCTAGGTCTGCTGAGCGGCATTCACCCGGCAGCAACACCGAGACTGTTGTGCAACACCTGGCGCACAACTTCTGTTACTTTGTGTCCATCATTCAGTATAATGCACAGCAGTAACCCTGAAGTCATGATTTCTTCGAGATGGACTCATAAAACCAATCCCATAGTTTTATACAGAGATGCATTCTGACTCCCAGTTATTACTGAGACACGTTTGGAGGCCTTACCCAACCAAGTATTCCATAAATATTTTTAACAAAAATACACGTGTGACTGAAAACTCATCCTTATTACCTGTGATAAATTACATTTTGCCGCTGGTAGTTGTGAACATATCGAATGTAGTTTTAACTTTTCCTGGGCTGATGCATGGCTGGATGGTGATGCTTCCAATGCTGATGTAAAATTAGCTAAGAAAGAAAATAACATTTTATCACAGAAGAAAAATGCATTAAAAAAAACTGGTTTTGAACAAGTCTTTAGGAAAACATAAAAAATATTTTTACAATAATCAAGCTTGAATTACGACCGGAAGTGAAGTATCAAAGGTACCCTATTCCCTTCCAACATACATATGGAGACTCAAGCAAAAGTAAGTTTTTTCCCAGACTAAATGCCAATTGCATTTATTTACATTGCTGGCTCACCGTTCTTAATGATCACCTAGGGTTATATTTTAATTGCTAATTTATGAGGATATGCTCTAGTGTGGGTCATGATAGTTCTACAGCATAGTAATCAATTAGTAGCTAAATATGGACAATTTGAAATGAGGACCAAATGATTTTTGTTTAGATTTTTACTTCACAGAGAGGAGAAAATAACGTGCACTCTCACAGGGAGCATGAGATGCG
This sequence comes from Pleurodeles waltl, assembly GCF_031143425.1. NCBI lineage: Eukaryota > Metazoa > Chordata > Amphibia > Caudata > Salamandridae > Pleurodeles > Pleurodeles waltl. Next base: position 339,173,631 of record NC_090445.1, read on the forward strand.
ACTGCATTATGTTTTGAAAGACTAGTAGCAGAAGAAGACTGATTAGCTATGGTGAAATGAGGAATTTAAAGATTAAATTTGGGCTGTTGATTCATCATGCATGTCAGTTACAGATAATGACTGACTGTCACAAAGAGAAGATTCGGCTAGATGCTGTTGTTTACCCGGACGGAATGTCATTGCTAATTTTGAATGAACTCTACCTCCACTTGAGAAACTGTGGAATTTAATTGGTGCCTCTGAGATGCTTAGTAGACTCAGGCAAAATGTTCGTTACTCCAGCGTAATCTCGTGTAACTTCTAGCATTTCACATTACATTTGCTCAGCGAAATTCCTGAAACTACGCCATGTCACATAGTTTCAAGGCTGTTTGGGTGAGCAAGGGGCCAACACAAACCAACAGAACGCGAGCGGCTCTTGTTCGCCAGACTTGTCTTTTTTGCTCGTTTGTTTAAGCGTGATATGTTTCTTTGCATCCAAAAATGATCAAAAATGGATGCAAGAATGCATTTCATGCTAAAATATTGAAGTAAATGTTATATTTGCATGTTGTGTAATTTTACATACATGTGCAAAAGCAAATTATGCAAATTTTGTACACGCCCAGGGTTTCCAAAGTTACCTGGAACACAATAAAAGCTGTAATTTTTATTAAAAAGTCACCAATTAGAAGAAAAAAATGATGCATTGTGAAATTGTATGTCTTGTGAAAAGTAGGAAGTGCCTGTGAGAGTATTTAAGCTCCAGCATCACAATTTTCTAACCTGTACCTTTTCCATCATCCAGCTGCATAGGAAGTGACATCACTGGATATACCATCATCCATATGCGTAGGAAGTGAGATGACTATATTGTCCATAATTTATCTGCACAAGAAGGGACATCACTGGTTTCCCACTAAGAGAAGAATGGCGTGGAAAGCAATTTATGCAGCGCATTATGCCAGAAGGCATCAAAGCACTGAAATCGCCAAGTAAAGAAACAACCACTATCATTCAAACAGCTGCTATCAAAGGACGGAGAAGGGCCAGGTTTTCAATTGCTTACGGAAAGCTTTAAAGGAGTCCAGACTCGCAGTGTGAGTGGGTAGAGTGTTCCATGGTTTAGCAGCAGCTACTGAAAAGGAACAGCCATCCCATCTGCCTTTCTGAAACCTTGGAATCGGTACTTTCCTAAAAGAGGATGATCTAAGTTGTCTTTTGGGGTGTGCAAGTAAAAAGCTCTTTCTCAGCGGCACCAGCCCTTGGTGATGAAGAGCCAAATATACCATGCAGAATGCCTTATATGGCACATGCTGTCTAATAGAAACCAGTTTAGGGAGCGCAAGCCTTCCCTTACTGAGAGTTGTTCTGGAACACTTAGAACCAGTTGAGAAGCCACATTCTGCAGGACCTGCAGTCTGTTGAGTGAGGACGTATTGATGTTTAAATATAAGGTCTTGCAATCATTAAAGTGCAATGTTATTAAAGCGATGACCACTGCTACTTTGAGCTCCGCCCGAATGAATGGAAAAGCATTTTTCAGAATTTTAATGATGTGAAAGCAGGAACTTAAGATTTTATTGACATGGGTGTCAACGGTGAGAGAGCTGTCAAAGATGACCTAGATTTTTAGCCGAGGCCACTGTGAAAGGTAATGGACCACATATGTCAGGCCACCAGATTTCTGACCACACTGATTGCTGAGTCCCAAAGATCAAGATCTCCATCTTATCGGCATTTAATTGCAGACAATTCTCCTTCATACATGTGCTGACACCGATCATACAGAGCTTAAACTCGTAAGGTACCCCTGGCAAATCATCAGTTAAAGAAACAATGATTTGTGTGTCGTCGACATAGGACAACACCTCAAAGCCAAATTACCTCACCAGTCTATCTGGGGTACAACATACCTATTAAAAGGGTAAGACTGAGGGAGGACCCCTGTGGGACACCACAGGGAAGCTGGGACGGTTCTGCCATGATCTTGCCCCAACTGACTACATGAGACCTATTGGTCAAAAAGGGCAATAAGAGGAGAGAATATCCCTCACCCCTGCTTGATGCAGTCTTTTCACCAGGCGGGATGTGGATATCATGTCAAATGCCACTGACAGATCCAAAATTACCAAGATAGCAGCACTTCCCCGATCCTCCTAGCAGCATATAGAATCTACAGCAGCGACCAATGCCCATTCAGTGCTATGACCACTGCAAAATCTATTCTGTGAAAGGTCCAGGAAATCATGGGCGGTTGTAATCCCAGCCACTTCCTGGTTTAAATTTCTTTCTAGAAGTGTTTCTGTTGCGGGCAACAGAGATATTGGGTGCTGATACTTAAAGTCCTCAGTATCCTCATTAGGCCGTTTTTGAAGGGGTATGACTACTGCCTCCTTCCAATAATGAGGAAATACTCCTGTAGACAATATCTGATTTAAGACTTTTGCCAGGGAGGTCGCAATCAGGTGTAGGTCAAGTTGGAGAATTCTAGGAGGACAGGGGTCATCAGGTGAGCCGGAATTTAAAGTCATAAGGAGAAGAAGAAGAAGAAGCCAAGAAAAAGGACTAATTTCCATCATCCATCTACACAAGAAGGGGTATCATTGGATTTCCCATCATCTATCTGCACAGGAAGTGACATCACTCCTCTCAGAATCTTCTTAATGGTGGCTGCAGCATGGCCAAAGTCAATCCCAACTGCACCTGTTCGTGCCTTGACCGCACCCAGCACCAGGGACCTTGGTCATCCCGATACCACTCAGCTGTAACTCTCTGTCTCACTGCACCACACAACACCAAGGGAGCAGACTCCTGCTCTTCCTGCATGTTTCATGCACCTACCCCCATCCAACACTGATCACACCCACAGCACCAGCACCCACAACTCTACTCTCTCACACTTACGTAGTCCTGTAACCACCCACACAAAACTTCACACTCACATGCATGATCCTCAACACCCCTTTACTCACCAAATATTCCACACAGAGCTGGGACCTGCTGCACAACAACATCCTGGACCTAGTTTTACTTATCAAAACTTGGCTGGCCTCCACAGTGGCACCTGACAGTGTCACATCCACCCCTGGGCTCCAAGATTGCCAGGCAAGGTCGACTTCATAAACCCAGACACAGAATCACCACCGTCCACAAGAACACCTACAGCTGCACCACTTCAATGGACATGTCATCCTCCAACATGGAATGCCTGTCATTCAAGCTCCACGTCAAACCCAACCTCACCCTCTCATCCTCACACCACCGGGACTGTGCACAAGCTTCATTGACACCATCATGGAGTTCGTTGCACCACTTGCTATCGATGCTAGCAATTACATCCTACTCAGAGACAAACTTCTACCTTGAAGACCATGCTGACCCCAACTCAAAAACACTTATCGAGAACCTTGGAAGCCTGGGCCTCATCCAATGAGTAAAGGGGCCTACCAATGTAATAGGAGACATTCTAGACCTTATTTACACCACTGTCGACAACAGTGTACTCTACAGATCTGCATACCATAACAACATGATATGACACATTGTGATGAGGTTGGAGTGTGCTTCTGTGATTTACCAGAACTTGTCATGAAGAGGCGGTGTTCCTCCTCTGCAATTTTACAAAAGCTCGTCATGAAGTTAGAATGCACGTCTGATTTTAGCACATCTTACTCTTATGATTTCAGAGAACCTTAAAATATTTAGGTCAGTTTATGTTATTGTTTGAAATTGCTGTAAAGTTGCTTTAAGGTTTTACTAGACTGTGTGCTAATGCTAAATTGCTCTGTATGAGAAAGGTTTTACTAAGTGCACATTTGTGATTCCAAAGATATTTGTATAATGTTTTGGGAGGTTTGAGAGTGTGTTGGTAAATCAATGAGTGGGATATTTTTAGAAAGTTGGAGTGCTCCTCATTGATGTTATCAGATTGTGCTATAACATTGGCAGGCACCTTTGTAATCCCACAAGATCTTGTATTCAGTTGGAGCCTGCTTCAGTGATTTCCTGTGACTTTTTTATAAAACTAGGGCACTTACATGATTAACCCCTTCTGTGCCATGGACATAACGGTTACGTCCTGTGGCACAGAGCTATTACGTCCTGGAATTGACCTGTTGGGGAAACGTTGGTGCTCCACCCGTGAGCAATTCACCCACACCCCTCCACTGGAAATGGCAGCAGAAGACCTTCCGCTGCCACCCCGACACCTACCTCCCTGGCGATCTGATGATGTCAGCGATCACCGCACGCACTGATATCAGATGGTACCGTGACGCTGGAAGCCATTTGCTTCCTGCGCCGGATCGAGAAGGAGCTAAGTTACACCTCCTGGGAGGGGTGGGGGGTTTCAAAGAGGCATGTGGGGAAAGGAAAGAGTTTTTCCTTTCCCTCTGTGTCTCTTTGAAACTTATTACTGCTGCACGATCGCACATGGCGTCGCAATTGTGCAACACTAATACCAGGATTTTGGTTGTGTTCGTGGGGAGCAGCCCCTTGGGCAAGGGTCTCTCCCAATTACGAGGCATATATTTTGGCCACTTCTGCCCCCCTTGGGGACAGTCCGGTCATTTTTGTAAATGTTGGCATTTTTCAGGGAACGACCTCTTGGGCAACGGTCACTCCCTGTAGCTGGACATGTATTTTGGCCGTTTCTGCCCCCCTTGGGGGCAGATGGGCCATTTTCTTAGGCCCATCTGCCCCCAAGTGGGGCAGAAACCACTAGAAGCCAGGGATTATTGCGTGGGTGCATGTATTTTTCTTGTGGGGGTGGCCACCTTGGACGAGGGTTGCTCCCCCATGGGGGTAAATTACTTTTGCCAAAACAATAAGAGAGGGGCTGATCAACTGAAAGATTTATTGATTGGTCCTGTGCATAATACTGCCATACAACTGAAAAAAAGATGGATTCACAGTTCCACGGATAGTGATGCTCCTCTCTACCAATCCAGGGAGGAGTCAGTGGGTCCCTGTGAGTGATCAAAGTCAGGAACAAGAACCCTTACTCACCTTTCGGTGACATGCTTCATTATTGAGCTTTGCTCCACATCGGCCGGCACCGCAATGCCAGAGGGGGCCTCTCAAGGGGGGTCTTTGCCGGGGATCTTGTAGAAATCTTTGCTAATAGTGAATGCAATAAGGTGGGATTGGTGAAACTAAACTGTTAAAATTGACTAGGGGAAACAAAATGACAGATCTTTATTTAAAATGTGCACCCCTGTCAAGGTTAAAACCAAACCAGCTGAAGGGAAATTAAGAATAATGACTATATTTCTCTAGTCATATATTGTGTTGTGTATCAAATACCCTATTCTCTAGGGATTGGCTCATGGAGGACAGTGTTGGTAATCCCTACACTGCCTATCATGAAATGGTCAACATGTTTTTCGCTGTGCTAGTCATAGGGATCTAAGTGCGATTCATCAGGACCTAGAAAAAAAGACATACCTAATCCTCACTGTCATGTTAGACTATGTGGTGTTTGGATGATATAGAACAGAAACATTGAAATAGAAATAAAGAAACGTATTAATCACACAATAGTATGACATGACATGGTGCAGTTCATTGAGTGCCAGTGGAAATCAGGCAAAATAGTGGAGCCACCTAGTAGTGCTCTCAGGAGGTGTGAGATGTGTGGATATTCACAAGTTACTCCAATAACATAATGTTATAATAAAGTCATTTCTTACCCTACTCGTATTAAAGCATGGTGCCAATAGGAGATGACAAACGATCCCAATCTTCCTTTGAGCAACCGGATGGACCACTATTATCCTCACCTAAAAGTGAGGGAGTCTGAAGAATAGCTTGGACTGTGTCCTCAACAAAACTTAAACTTAAACTTTTTTTTACATGATCTATACACTATACTAAGATGGCCACCATTTTTACACAAACTCTCCCATGTAACCAGGATTCGATACCCCAAGATGGCTTCCGCTATTCCAGGGTGTTCTGCCAGTCCCATTTCTATTTTTTCTTTCTGACGGCCTTCTATTGAAAAATCACTGCCCCCCGTAATGCCTTACCGCAGGGAGGGTGGAGCTCGGGTAGGTGCAGCAGAGTACGCCGGTCCCCAGACAAGTAAGTGTACTTTTATAGATTCTCTGGCCCCCATTTGTTGGTCACAGCTTCGCTTGGAATCTCTCTCTGTACATGCTCACAGGAGATTGATTTACAGACTGTTAGCTAGGCGGCTCTGTTTGTCTTGATATTACCATGCTGACTGATCCTTAACAGTAGCGGCCTACTGATTTAAAGCAGATCGACATTGTGGCAACTTTTGAAATTGCTTTTCCCTTTTATCCCCTTGGTGGGAGCTGTAGGAATACTTCACAATAAGGTTTATTGTAACTCATCGATTATCCCGTTTTGCTGATTGATAACTGTTTTCTATACAATTGCCCATCATGAAGATTACCGTCCACTTCTGGCAGCAGAAATAACCTTGAAATATATTAATTTATACAACCACACTTCTTGGCGGGAGCTGTCGTTTTTTGGGGACATTGTGAAATTACATTGCCATCTGCCTCAGATAGCTTATCTCTCAATTGAGTAGAAGTAAGAAATGGGGTCTTTGGTTGGCAGTCAGGTTACCCCCTGTCCAAGCAAGGACCCTCACTCTAATCAGGGAAAAAGAGAGTCACCATCAGCTAACCCCAGCTTACCCCCTTGGTAGCTTGGCACAAGCAGTAGGCTTAATTTCAGAGTGATAGGTGTAAAGTATTTGTACTAACACACACAGTAACTTAATGAAAACACTACAAAATGACACAACAAAGCTTTAGAAAAATAGAAAGTATTTATCTAAACAAAACAAGACCAAAATGACAAAAATCCACAATACACAAGTCACGTTATCAATTAAAAAGCTAAAAGAGTCTTTATGTAGTTTAAAACACACACTAACACCGTTAGCGTGAAAATGTACCTTGGGTGCATCAAAAATAACCCTGCATGTGCGAGTGTGCGTCAAAAAGTGCTTGCGATGTGTCGATTTCACTCACGAGCGAGACCTTGCATCGTTTCACCTTTCGTCGGGTTGGGCGCGTCGTTTCTTCTCTCCGCAGAAGAGCAATGTGTCAATCTGTTTAGCACTCTCGGGTCCAGGCAGGCCTTGCGTTGCTTTTACACACCCAGTAGTGTTTGTGTCGGAAATCAAGCCACACGATGATCCGAAAACCACGCAGCACGGGTTGCAATCTCCCAGCCTCCGTCAGCGATACTGCGCGTCGTTTCTCCAGCTGCGTGTTTCGATTTGTCAGTCGCGTTACAGGCGAGTGACGATTTTCAGCTGCGAAGCCGGCGGTGCATCGATTTCCCAGCCGCAGATCGGAGTTGCGTCGATCTTTTCCCCCCACGGCGTTCTGTGCATGGATTTCTTCCTCTTAGGTTGCCAGCTTCTCCTTTCAGGGTCCCAGGAACTGGATGGGCATCACTTGGCAGAGACTCCAGGTACTGGCAGAGATAAGTCTTTCCTGTCCCTGAGACTTCAAACAACAGGAGGCAAGCTCTAAATCAAGCCCTTGGAGTTCCTCACAAGATGGAAGGCACACAAAGTCCAGTCTTTGCCCTCTTACTCTGGAAGAAGCAGCAACTGCAGGATAGCTCCACAAAGCACAGTCACAGTTCAGCTCTTCTCCAGGCAGAGGTTACTCTTGGTTTCCAGAAGTGTTCTAAAGTCTGTCGTTGTGGGTGCCCTTCTTATACTCAGTTTCTCCTTTGAAGTAGGCCTACTTCAAAGTAAAGTCTCTTTTGAATGTGAAATTCTGCCTTGCCCAGGCCATGCCCCAGGCACCCACCAGGGGTTTGGAGACTGCATTGTGTGAGGGCAGGCACAGCCCTTTCAGGTGTGAGTGACCACTCCTCCCCTCCCTCCTAGGACAGATGGCTCATCAGGAAATGCAGACTACACCCCAGCTCCCTTTGTGTCACTGTCTAGTGTAAGGTGCAACCAGCCCAACTGTCAAACTGACCCAGACAAAGAATCCACAAACAGGCACAGTCACAGAAATGGTATAAGCAAGAAAATGCTCACTTTCTAAAAGTGGCATTTTCAAACACACAATCTTAAAATCAACTTTACTAAAAGATGTATTTTTAAATTGTGAACTCAGAGACCCCAAACACCACATGTCCATCCGCTCCCAAAGGGAATCTACACTATATCATATTTAAAGGTAGCCCCCATGTTAACCTATGAGAGGAACAGGCCTTGCAACAGTGAAAAACGAATTTAGAAATATTTCACTGTTAGGACATATAAAACACATTACTATATGTCCTACCTTAACCCTACACTGCACCCTGCCCTTGGGACTACCTAGGGCCTACCTTAGGGGTGTCTGACATGTAAGAAAAGGGAAGGTTTAGGCCTGGCAAGTGGCTACACTTGCCAAGTCGAAATTACAGTTAAAACGGAACACACAGACACTGCAGTGGCAAGTCTGAGACATGATTACAGAGCTACTTATGTGGGTGGAACAACCAGTGCTGCAGGCCTACTAGCAGCACTTGATTTACTGGCCCTGGGCACCTCTAGTGCACTGTACTAGGGAATTACTAATAAATCAAATATGCCAATCATGGATAAGCAAATTACATACACATTTTGTAAAGGAGGACTTGCACTTTAGCACTGGTTAGCAGTGGTAAAGTGCCCAGAGTAACAAAAACAGCAACATCTGAGTCCAGCACACATCAGCAACCTGGGGAACAGAGGCAAAAAGTTAAGGGAGACCACACCAAGGATGAAAAGTCTAACAGTAGAGGATTGCTGAATTTTCACTTTTAGCATGTCTGATATTTACCTTATTTTTAGTAAGATTCTTTGAAGGTGTCCTGAGCTATTTAGATACACAATGACGATATCTTTGTCCTTTTACTTAATATATATAGAGTAATGCGTTTGTTGGACCACGTATGCCCATCATTATCCCTATTGGGCCCATCCTTTAATTCAAGGAGGGTAAGAGATGACTTTATCATAACATTATGTTATTGGAGTAACTTGTGAATATCCACACATCTCACACCTCTTGAGAGCACTACTAGGTGGTTCCACTATTTTGCCTGATTTCCACTGGCACTCAATAAACAGCAGCGTGTGATGTTATACTATTGTGTGATTAATATGTTTCTTTATTTCTATTTCTATGTTCCTGTTCTATATCATATATCATCCAAACACCACATCGTCTAACATGACAGTGAGGTTTATGTATGTCTTTTTTCTAGGTCCTGATGAATCGCATTTAGATCCCTATGACTGACACAGCGAGAAATATGTTGACCATTCCATGAAGGCAGAGTAGGGATTATCAGCCAATCTCTAGAATTTAGGGTATTTGACTCGCAACACAATATATGAGTAGGGAAATATAGTCATTATTCTTACTTTCCCCTCACCTGGTTTATTTTTAACCTTGACAGGGGTGCACATTTTCTATAAAGATCTATCATTTGGTTTCCCCTAGTCAATTTTACAAATTTATTTTTACCAATCCCACCTTATTGCATTCACTACCAGCAAAGATTTCTAAAAGATCTCCAGCAAAGAGCCCCCATGAGGGGCCCGTCAGGCATTGCAGTGCTGGCCTGACGAGGAGCAAAGCCCAATGATGAAGCATGTCACTGAAATGTGAGTGAGGGCTCTTGTTCCTGACTTTGATAACTCACAGGGACCCACTGACTCCTCCCCGAATTCCTAGAGAGGAGCAACACTATCTGTGGAACCATACATCCGTCTTTTTGTCAGTAAATTACTTTTGTCCATTTCAGCACCCCATTGGGGCAGATCTGCGTATTTGTGTGAGGCCCATCTGCCCCAAATGGGTGCAGAAACCACTAGGCACCAGGGATTATGTTTTGTGTGTGTTTTTTGTGCTCCTCCTGGGGCAAAGGTCGCTCCCTTTCAGGGGGCATTCATTTTGGCCATTTCTGCCCCCTTTGGGGGCAGATCAACCTATTTATATTAGGCCTATCTGCCCTCAAGTGGAGCAGAAATCACTAGGCACCGTGGATTATTGGGTGGGTGCATGTTTTTTTCTTTGGTGAAGCGGCCCCTTGGGCAAGGGTTGCTCCCCCATGGGGGTACATTTATTTTGGCCATTTCTGCCCCTCTTGAGGGAATATCGACCTATTTTTGTGAGGCTCATCTGCCCCCAAGGGGGGAAGAAACCACTAGGCACCAGGGACTATGATTTGTGTGTGTTTCTTTTGTGTGAGGGGACAGCCCCTTGGGCAAGGGGGAAACAGCCTAAACTACGTGGGCACCGCCACATGTAGCAGAAGGCCGCAAGCTAAACAACACTTGCCTGAAGAACACATATGTCTTAACTATGCAGTTGCATGGTTAAGGCAGGCTACATATGTGTTGTTCAGGCAGTGGTCTAGCTGTGCGGATGGGCGGGCAAGCAGGAAGAAGCACGAATACAGATCGGTCGAGGTAAGTGGGGCTGGGCGAGTTCTTTTTATTTTAAGGGTGTGTGACGGGGTTTAGGGCTCAGGGCCAGGGGCTGGGGGCTCAGGGGAAGATTAAAGGGTAGGGGAGTAGGTGGGCTTGGGTAGTTTGGTGGATATCAGGGCAGGGCCGGGGGTGATGGGGTAGATTAAAGGGCAGGGGGGCTGAGGGGAGGATTTTAGGGTGTGCAAGGGGGTTTAGGGATCAGGGTGGGGGAGAGGGGTTTGGGTAGTTTGGGGAGGTATTGATGGGTGCATGGGGGTGTTTTAGGGCTCAGGTAAAACACAGGGCTCAGGGGGGTCAGGTAGTTTTGGGAATTTAGGGCTCAGGGGGGTTTGGTGGGTCAGGTTAGATTTGGGGGATTAGGGGTAAGGGTAGTTTTGTGGATTTGGGCCTCAGGGCGGGGGGAGGGGTATCTTACCAGCGGGGTGGATGGCTGGTGTGTTTTAGGGCTCAGGGCACTGGGGCGGGTAGATTTTAAGGGTAGGAGGGCCAGGACTTATGCCTTGGGGTAGTTTTAAGAGCAGGGGAGGTCGGGTTGGGGTCGTTTTTTTAGCTTTAGGGCTCACGTTGGGGGCTAAATTTAAGTACAGGGGCATGTTAGGATGCAGGGCAGGGGTTGGGATTTACCATGCATACTTCTTTACCGCATATGATTTTACAAAATATTAGTTGTAAAGGTATGCGTGGTAAAGCAATGTGTGATAAAGACTCGGTCATGGTTTAGACATGCGTTGTTTTTGCTTGCGTGGTTGTGTCATTCAACCAGACAAGGGTCGCTTCCCTTGGGGGAGCATTAATTTTGGCCATTTCTGTCCCCTTTGGGGGCAGATTGGCCTATTTATATTAGGCCCATCTGCCCCCAGAGGGGGCGGAAACCACTAGGCACCAGGGATTATTGCATGGGCACATGTTTTTTTTCTTGAGGGGGCAGCCCCTTGGGCAAGGGTTGCTCCCCAATTGAGGCACATTACTTTAGGCCATTTCTGTTGCCCTGGGGGCAGATCAGCCTCTTTATTTTTGGCCCAATCTGCAGAAACCACTAGACACTAGGGAAAATGTATAAATGTTTGGTGGCGGGGTGTTTGTAGATTGGCAAAGTATTTGTATTTGTGATCATAATGTTTTATTTCTCCTTTTTGTTCTAGGTCAAAGCTTTTGATTCCTTTGCTGTGACTCCTTGCAGTTTTGGCAGTGGTAGACCTGCAGTTTGCTTAGTTGCATGTGGCTGGTAAGAAAACCTTTTTTCGGACTCTTTACTCCAAATGAGTATTGTTGGCATACATGAATGATTATTTTGTAAATGGTGTACTAAACGCAGGATATTAAGCTTATGTTTCATTGTGTGTGAAATTGCCCTTAGATTTCTGCACAATGATATTTGTGTTGACTTATGTGTAATTTTTATTTGTTTTTCCTTTTTAGTGGGATATCATTGGTACTTGCTGTATCTGTGCAGAGTAGGTGATGGTGAGTCTAGGTGTCTCAAGCACATGAGTGGTATCGTTTTTGAGTATATAGGTCTTTGTGATAAAGCTACACTTTGTTTGTTACTTATTTTGCACAGTGTTGGTTGTTGTTGGTGTATTTGTCAAGTTACTTTTATTAAGAAGGATCATGGCAAGCCGCAGGATGACCGCTCAGCAGGTTACTGGTATGCTTTTTTCTATGACCATGATTATGAGACTGACTCTGTATCTGAGGCAGAAGAGGAAGTGCAAGATTCTGGCAGTGAATTTTCTGTCCGAGATGAATCATCTGATGATGAAGCCACTCTCAGTTTGGATGAAGTGTCTGTTTTAGAGGAGGACACTGATGTGCCAATAGTGCAGCAGCCTGGGGCTGAAAGGCTTCCCACTGGAAGACCTGAACTCTGGGTTGTTGCAAACATGAAGCAGCCAGCGTTGCCTGACTTTACTGGTCTCCCAGGGTGTAGAGTGAATACAGACAACTTTTTGCCTATCAATTTCTTTCGTTGTTTATGGATGATGTATTTTTGGAAGAGATTGTAGAGCAGACTAATTTGTATGCTGAATAGTATTTGAGGGACAACAGTGCCAGAATTAGGCCACACTCTAGGGCTACCCTGTGGATTCCCATAAATCTGGAAGAGTTAAAGAAGTTCTTGGGTTTAACTTTTTTGATGGGGCGGATAAGGAAGCCGTCACTGTCTTCATATTGGACTACTAGTCCCTTGATGGCAACGGCTATATTTCCTGCAACCATGAGATGTAATCCGTATTTGCTTCTTCTTTGGATACTGAATTTTGTTGATAATGCTTTAATGTTGCCACATGATCACCCTAATTGTGACTGTCTTTTTAAGATCCAGCCTGTCATTGACCACTTTGTAGATCGGTTTTCAGAGATCTATATTCCAGGGAAAGAAATAGCTGTGGGCGAGTCTTTGGTCCTCTTCAAGGGCCGTTTGGTTTTTAGGCAGTACATTCTAAGCAAGAGGGCATGTTACGGAATTAATAGCTGTGGGCGAGTCTTTGGTACTCTTCAAGGGCCGTTTGGTTTTTAGACAGTACATTCTAAGCAAGAGGGCATGTTATGGAATTAAGATGTATATGCTGGCTGAGAGTAGTACAGGAAATGTCTATATTTTCTGGGCGTACACTGGTAGGGATTCCAGTATTGACTCACCTGGTTGTCCGTCCACTTTTGGAGTTAGTGAGAAAATTGTGTGGGAACTTGGTAGACGACTATTTAACAAAGTTCACCATGTGTGCCTGGATAACTTCTACACTGGTGTGCAATTGTTCAGGGAACTTTTTAAAGTGGACACTGGTGCTTGTGGCACAATCCGCTCTAACCGCAAAGGCTATCCAAGGGAGCTTGGGTGTAAAAAAAACTTGAGAGGGAACAGTGCAGTGCCTTGCGTAATGAAGAGCTGCTTACTGTGAAATTTGCAGACAGGAGGGATGTTTACATGCTTAATTCCATCCATGATGAGCGTACTTCACCTGTGACTAGTTGGGGTCAGGTTGTGGAAGTGTGCAAAGCTGCGTGCATTTTAGACTACAATATGCACATGGGTGGTGTCAATAGAGTTGATCACCGGTTGGAACCTTACACTGCTGTTTGTAAGGCTTACGTTTGGTATAAGAAGTTGGCTACATTTCTCTTCCATTTAGCAACTTTTAATGTATTTGTTGTGTTCAAAGATTGTTCTCCTGAGTCAAAGATGACATTTGTTAAGTTTCAGAAGTCTGTGATAGAGAGCCTTGTTGTAGTGGAACAGGCAAGAGTTCCTAGAGAAGCAGTGGTGGAGGAAGTGTTCATGTATGAAAGGAGTATGAATGGCCTGTAAAGCAGTTGGGGCCTTGTCGTGGCTTTACAGCTCAGGAGCTGTGAGTCATTTGTTCAGTTTTTTGGCCTTTCAGTTATAAACCGTGCATTTCATTTTTGTGAAATCTCTAGTTAATAAAATTTGTTTTGTTTTAACCATCACTCACCCTTGTGCCAAATCCAACCAAAATGTGTGTGGTAAAATAAAACCCTCTACGCTGTAATCAAGCGTCGCAGCACACCCATGACATGCTAGGTGTCTCGGGTGGGACCATAATGATGAAGCATGCCGCCAACTAGGTTGGTGGATGAGGGGTCTTTTTTTAACAAAACATAGGGATGTTTCTTTTCACAATTTTAGTGTTTCAAGCATCACAGATGTAAGCGTCTTGGTAGCGTGCTCGCTCCTTTTCTAGGAAAAATGTAGCAGCTCTAGATAAGTTAAAAAACTAGACACATGGTGGAGTACAGGGTGGTATTGCTCTTGTGGATCCCAGCAAGTTTTTTAGCCACAATGCCCACTAAGCTTCAAAACGGGACAAGAATCACACATTTGTCTTGCATTTCAGTGCCATATTCTTCCAGAAGCAAAAAGAAACCAGAAACTTCCTACCACCCACCGTTCCCCCGGTCTCCTGGTAAAAATGCTACCTCACTTGGTGGGTGGGCAAATTGCCCATAACAGGGAAGGGGCCAAAACACAATGTGGACATATCAGAATTATCTATTACAAATCTACCTGTTTTTGCAAGGGCAGCACCTGTGTTTTTGGTCCCAGACGCGGTGGTCCTCTAGGGAAACCTACCACACCCAGACATTTCTGAAAACTAGCAACCCAATGGATTCCAGGGAGGTGTATCTTGCGTGGATCAACCAACGTTCTCCTACCCAGAATCCCCTACAAACCTCAAATTTAGCTAAAAAGCACATTTTCCTCACATTTTTGTGTAGGATCACTGCATCAGCACAAATTTCCTACCACCCAGCGTTCCACTCGATCTTCCAAGTAAAAGGATACCTCACTTGTATGAGTGCCCAAAGCAGAGCCAGCCTAAAAACGTATAAATAAAATGATGTCTATCAACTTGCCTTGATATCCCCTCAATCTTTACACGTTTTTGGCCCTTCCCTGTCACAGGCACTTGGGCCACCCACACAAGTGAGGTATCATTTTTATCAGGAGACCGGGAGGAATGCTGGGTGGTGGAAAATTTGTGCCGGCACGGTGATCCTACACAGAAATGTGAGGACAATGTGCTTTTTTTTAGCTAAATGTAAGGTTCTTGAGGGAT
Source organism: Pleurodeles waltl (assembly GCF_031143425.1). Classification (NCBI taxonomy): domain Eukaryota; kingdom Metazoa; phylum Chordata; class Amphibia; order Caudata; family Salamandridae; genus Pleurodeles; species Pleurodeles waltl. The sequence continues at coordinate 339,188,664 of NC_090445.1, forward strand.
TCTGGGTAAGAAAAAATTGGGGGATCCAAGCAAGCCACACCTCCCTCGACTCCATTGGGTATCTACTTTTCAAAAATATCTGGGTTTGGTAGGTTTCCCTAGATGTCCGCCACTTCCGGAACCAAAAACGTAGGTGCCCCCCTTGCACAAACAGATAGTTTTTTAATAGATAATTTTGATGTGTCCACGTTGCATTTTGGGACATTTTCTCTTGTGGGCACTAGTCCTACCCACACAAGTGAGGTACCATTTTTATCAGGTGACGTGGGGGAATGCTGGGTGAAAGGAAGTTTGTGGCTCCCCTCGGACTCTCAGAATACAGAACTTTGCAGCACCGAAATTTAAAGCAAAAGTGTTTTTAGCCACAAGCTTTGAAAAGGATTCTGGGTGACAGAACCCAGTGAGAGCCCAAAAAGTAAGCGCATCCTAGATTGCCCTAAGTGTCAAGTTTACAACAAAGTACAGTTTCATTAGGTTTCCCCAGGTGCTTGCTGAGCTAAAGGCCAAAATCCAAAGGAAGGTGCTTTGCAAAAAAAAGTGCAAGTTTTCAGTGGAAAAATGCAAAGTGTTCATGTTTCGTTTTGGGCCGTTTCCAGTCGCGGGCACTCGGCCTACCCACACAAGTGTGGTATCTTTTTTATTAGGAGACTTTGGGGAATACTGGGTGGAAGGAAGATATGTCTCCCCTCAGATTCCAGAACTTTCCATCACCGAAATGTGAGGGAAAAGTGTTCTTTTATCCAAATTTTGAGGTTTGCAAAGGATTCAGGGTGACAGAACCCAGTGTGAACCCCACAAGTCACTGCATCCTGGATTCCTCTTGGTGTCTTCTAGTTTCCAAAAAATGGGTTTGCTAGGTACTTTGCAAAAAACACATCAGTCTTCATTGGAAAAATGTGATGTGTCCACATTCTGTTTTGGGGCATTTCCTGTCGCAGCAGTAGGCCTACCCACACAAGTGAGATGCCATTTTTATTGGGAGACTTGAGGGACTGCTGGGTGGAAAAAAATGTGTGACTCCCCTCGTATTCCAGAATTTTCCATTACCAAAATGTGAGGAAAAGGTGTTTTTTATCCGAATTGTGAGATTTGCAAAGGATTCTGGGTGTCAGAATCTGGTGAGAGCCCCACAAGGCACCCTGTCCTGAATTTCCCAGGTGTCTAGTTTAAAAAATGTATAGGTTTGCTAAGTTTCCCTAGTTGCTGGCTGAGCTAGAGGCCAAAGTCCACAGCTAGGCACTTTGCAAAAAATGCACCCGTTTTCATTAGAAAAATGTGATGTGTTCATGTTGTGTTTTGAGGCATTTCCTGTCACGGGCACCATGCCTGCCCTCAAAAGTGAGATACCATTTTTATTGGGAGTCTCAGTGGAATGTTAAGTGGAAGGAAGTTTGTGGCTACTATCAGATTCCAGAACTTTCCATCACTGAAATGTGAGGAAAAAGTGTTTCTTTTGCCACATTTTGAGGTTTGCATAGTATAGTGGGTGACAGAACCTAGTGAGCGCCACACAAGTCACCCCATCCTAGATTACCCTAGGTATCTAGTTTTCAAAAATTTACATGGTTGGTAGGTTTCCCTAGGTGCCGGCTGAGTTAGAGGCCAAAATCCACAGCTAGGCATTTTGTAAAGCACCCGTCAATTTTCAATAGAAAAATTGTGATGTGTCCATGTTGCATTTTGCGGGCTTTCCTGTCACGGGCACTATGTCTAACCACACAAGTGAGGTACCATTTTTATCGGAAGACTTGGGGAAACACAGAATAGAAGAACAAGTGTTATTGCCGATTGTCTTTCTCTAGATTTTTGTCTTCCTAATGTAAGACAGTGTGTAACAAAGAAGTCATTTTGAGAAATACCCTGTTATTCACATGGTTTTATGGGGACCCCGAATTCGGAGATGTGCAAATAACTACCGCTTCTAAACTCCTTATCTTGTGCCCATTTTAGAAATATATAGGTTTTCTTGATACCTATTTTTCACTCTTTATATTTTACCAAATGAATTGCTGTATACCCTGTATTCAATGAAACTCCTTTGTAAGGTGCAGTTCATTTATTGGCTCTGGGTACCTTGGGTTCTTGATGAACCTACAAGCCCAATATATATCCCCGCAACCAGAAGGGTCCAGCAGACGTAACAGTATTTTGCTTCCATAGGTGGAAAAAGTTACAGAAGAAAATGTAGACAGAAATGGCTGTTTTTTTTCTCAACTCAATTTCAATATTTTTTATTTCAACTGTTACTTTCTATAGGAAAACCTTGAAGAATCTACACAAATGACCTCTTGCTGAATTCAGAAATGTTTAGGTGTTTGGGATCCACTATTGGTTTCAGACCCATTTCTGTCACTAACTGGAAGGAGGCTGAAGGCACAAAAAATAGTAAAAATTGGATATATCCCAGTAAAATGCCAAAACTGTGTTGAGAAAGTTGGTTTCCTGACTTAAGTCTGCCTTTTCCTGAAAGCTGGGAAGATTGTGATTTTAGCACCACAAACCCTTTCAGGGAAAAATACAGATGATTTCTTCTGCAGCACTTATCCCCATTTTTCTCAAAAACCCCAAATTTTAGCTGTCTTCTGGCTAATTTCTTAGTCTCCTCCAGGGGAACCCACAAACTCTGGGTACCTTTAGAATCTTCATAATGATGGGAAAAAGGACACAAATTTGGCGTGGCTAGCTTATGTGGACAAAACACTATGAGGACCTAACCCCAAACTACCCCAAAGAGCCAAGAAAGGCTTGGCACAGGAGGGGGAAAAGGCTTGACAGCGAAGGGGTTAAAGAAGATCTTGTTTCATAGGTGCAGTGTGTTTCAGTGATTCGTTGAGTTTAATTTATAGCGTAGTAGTGTACTCAGTGATTGCAGAAGGATTTTGTGATTCCATGTGATCTTGTTAGGAAATTGGAATATACCTCATTAATCAGTGAACTCTTGCTATTTTAATGCAGCTCAATGTTTCCATTTCTCATAAACTCCCAAAGCTGGACCCCATTTTGAGCATGCTAAGTTAGCCTACTTGCCTTTGATCCACATTCAGCATGACATTATATTTCGTAAAAACCAGTGAAAGAGTCAGTTCATCTAAACAATGAATTTCCTAACATAAAGCAACAGAAGTCTGCTACAGGTTCCACGATATCTACATTTCAGAATCTGATAATGAATATTTAAAATAAAAATGTAGTCAGAATTGACATATTTTCACCATGCTGGGTCACACTGGGTATGCCTTGGATTAATGGAAAGTCCCCTAATGCAAGGTAAAAGTTGGTGGTCAACCCTATATAAACCCACTGATTCAGAGAGGTCTTCACCTCAGGTTATCGCAAGAGGTCCTGTCAGACTGCAGCACCATCCGTTCTTATGCTGAGAGCCTATAGAGAGAGGAGAGGAGCTGAGACTAGCTAATGTGTGTTTTCCTTTGCGGAGAACAATCTCTCCCAGCTGATGACTGACAGTCACAGCTGCTCCACTGTGAACAGGTCTGCAGTGTGCTGAATCCCAAGAAACTCTAGGGGCAAATTAGCTACTTGATGCTGTCATAGTGCACTAAAAAGAAGTAGTTTTGAGGGTGGTAGGTTGCTAATCATGTTACAAATGTTCTTATTATTCTTGCTGCTAATAACATGCATTAGTGCTATTTTGATTATATTCTGGGAGGTTATTACTCATGTACTAAGCAACAGGACGAGACTTGAAATAAACACTTTAAAACAAATACAGTACATTTTCTTAGTACTATGTTTACATGTGCTTTTTTAAGGAAAACAATTTGATTTGAATTACCACTTCACCCCTGACTCCTTTACAGGATCGTTAGTAACCCAGAAAGCATGAATATCACACCGGCAGCTGTGCCCAATTGGGTTATGTGAGGTTACAATAATCTGGACTTCCCCACTCAAGTGCCGGTGCACTGTACTCAGTCGATGCACCACTCATTGAGCTTTAAGCCACAGGTTAGTGCTATAGTCAAGATAAGATTCAAGATGGCCGCCGCGACGGATGCTCCTCGAGGAGCTCCTGAGGGACGGGATCACTCTTTTGTGTAAATCCCGATTTTTCCCCTGACCGGCGTCCGTTTCTCAGCTTCATCGCTCCCGACGGAGACCCCGAGAGCAGCGCTCCCGTCGGTGAGCCTGGTCTCCCGCGACGAGGGAATCAGCGCGCCCGACGGTCGAGCCCGGTCCCCCGCGGCGAGGGGTGCAGCGCTCCCGACGGAGAGCCCGGTCTCCCGCGACGGGGGGAACAGCGCTCCCGACGGAGAGCCCGGTCTCCCGCGACGGGGGGAACAGCGCTCCCGACGGTGAGCCCGGTCCCCGCGGCGAGGCGAACAGCGCTCCCGGCGGTGAGCCCGGTCCCCGCGGCGAAGGGAGCAGTGCTCCAGACAGAGAGCCCGGTCTCCCGCGACGAGGGGAACAGCGCTCCCGACGGTGAGCCCGGTCCCCGCGACGAGGCGAACAGCGCTCCCGACGGTGAGCCCTATCCCCGCAGCGAAGGGAGCAGTGCTCCAGACAGTGAGCCCGGTCTCCCGCGACGAGGGGAACAGCGCTCCCGACGGTGAGCCCGGTCCCCGTGACGTGGGGAACAGCGCTCCCGACAGAGAGCCCGGTCTCCTGTGACAAGGGGAGCAGCGCTCCCGACGGAGAGCCCGGTCTCCTGCAGCGAAGAGAGCAGCGCCCCCGATGTTGAGCCTGGTCCTCGTGCGCCGTTCCGAAGTTTCGAATCGCATCAGAGGAAACGTGAGGAAGCGTCCTCTCCTGGAGCAGTCGGTCATCCGGGATTGTGCCGGGACCCGACATTCGAACGCAGCCTCCATCCATCTGGCCGAGGTAGGCACCAGACACAGTCGAACATCGGGGAGTGATTCAGGTTCAGGCCTTTGTCCCTGGTACGGCCAGAGGGAGGGCTGGGTTTTCTGGGAAAGCCTCTCCGGATCTCCAGTCCTTTCAGTCCTGGGGTGGCACCCCTTTGCTTGGGGCCGTAGGTCCCTGGATCCAGCAGGGCACTGAAGCTGTTGCTGGCCCTGAGTCCTGGTGGTGTGGAAGACCCGCCGCGGGTCTCCGTGAGCCGCCGTTCAGGGGAGGGCGGAGGACTGCTCTGCATCTTCTCCTAGCAGCCAGAGAGGAAGGCTGCTCCTTCGGGCTTGTAATCTCGATATCGCCCTGGCGCTGTTTCCCTTCAACTTCGAGCTGCCTCTCCTTCCGGCCCTCTTTCAGCCCCTTGCCCTTTGGGGTGCCCCCCCCTGGGTATATGATTTTCACTGCTGTTCCTGGCAGCTTTAACAAGATGGCCGCCTCGACGGACGCACCTCGAGAAGCTCTTGAGGGTTGGGATCATTCTTTTTTTTTTATTTTTTTTTTTTATGTAAGTCTTGATTCTCCTCCTTCCCTCTGGTGACCATTTCTCACCATCTTTGCTCCCACTGGATGAGACTGATGCTGGACCTGTTCTCCGCTCTCCCAGAGCCTTGTCTCCCTCCGCAGTTGATCTGTCTTTGCTCTTTGGCAGCTGAGGGCATCCTTTTCAGTGTCTTTGGTCCCGCCGGGTGAGTCAGACTGGTCTAAGTCTCCGCTCTCGCCCCGTCCTCTGAGGAGCTGTTTTCGCCAGCTCATGCTCGTGGGATCCTACCCGACCGCCTTATGTACTGAGACGGCAATTGGGCATTCTTCCGCGTCCCTGATCCCACTGCCGGGCTACGGGCGTTCTGCCCGCCCTGAACAGCCTGGGTCTAAGGCAGGACCGGACTCCCACCTCCCGGAGTCTCATCTCTGGCTCCAACGGTTAAGGAATCTCCTCCCCGACTCTGACCCGCGAAGAGCCGCCTGACTACACCGCCCCTAAAGGCCCCCACCCTGGGCTGGTCTACTAAAGCCCCTTCCCTGGCCCAGCCTTGGAGGTGCCCCCATCTCCGGTCTTCACCCATGAGGAGCTGCCCATCAACCATCTGTGCCAACGCTGAAGACCCCTAACCTGGGGTAGCCCTCCTGTTGTCCTCATCCTCCTGATGTCGCCCCCCACAGGATACAACTCCTCTTCCATTTCCCCCTTCCTCAAACCCCATGGGCCCAACTCCTTCTCCATTTCCCCCCCTAATCACCTCTCCCCCTCCGCACTGAAAAACTTCAAACGCAAACTTTCCAGGCAATATCCGGAGCTGCTTCTCGTGGACACCTATTTTACTGCTCATAAAGGCCCGAAAAAGACTGATCTCATCTTCTTCACTAGACGCCCGGCTAAATGGAACACCCTCCTCACTACTCACCTCCACCCCTTCAAGTCTACTAATATCCCTTACGGTTGCAAACTCTCTATCTCCAGCTCCCCGGCTTTCCAGGGAAATCTCATCATCTCCATCTTCAGAAATGGAACCATCATGATTCAAGCAAATGACTCCAACCTCCGTGCCTTTGAATCCTTATTCCCTGCCCTTAAGTCCACACTCCCTCCCCCCCAATCCACCCCCAGCCCTTTGACACCCCTCCCCACCCCCATTACTCCCCTTACCACCACCCCTTGCACCCCCCCGGCTCCCAGTGCCGTCAACCCCACCATGTCTGTCCCATCCATCCCCACTTTCCCCTCTCACCTTAATCAAGCCTCTTACTCCCGCAACCTCAATACCCCCAGCTACTACGCCCTCCCTGTCTCCTCCTCCTCTACTCCCCTGATCCTCCCCCACATCACCTCTCCTCTCCCCGAACCCCCCTTCGACTCCCCCCCCTCTATCACCCCTCATTCCCACCCTCTCCCCCGGATCTCCTCTAGACCCAACTTGTTGACCTGCAGTAACTTTCTTACCAGGCCTACCTCCCCTTTCCCACCTTATCCTTACTCCGACTCTAACTCCTCCCACTCCTCAACAGCCTCCCTTAACCTTCTGCCCAATGATCCTATATCCCATCGTAATCAATCCCCCCAGCCCCTTCCTAAGAAGAATTTTTCCTCCCACTCCTTCACCCCTAATTTCTCTCCCTCCACCAACATTAATTCACGGCTCTCCAACCTTGAATCCCAACTAAAACTCATCACTCAAGGCATTAACAAACTAGCGAGAAGCCTTGACTCACTGTTCCCCCCTATGCCGACCCAGTCACTCTTGCTTCGATCGGCCAACAACTCTTCCCAGTACACCCACTGGCCCTCTATTCCCCTTCCTCGTAACACCCCGAGACCTAGAAGAACCAGCCCTCCTCTATCCCATAAGGAAGCCACCATTCTCGCTCTCTCCTATAACCCCCCCCTCCCCACACCGCCCCCCCCCTCCAACATTCCAGTCATCACCGGTCTCAGGAGACAGCATATACAACCTCCCTCTCCCAGACTCCCTGCCCAACTCGTCATTATCCCCCCTCTCCCTTCCAATCCCGAGCCTAAGATCCATCCTCGCACCAACTGCATGCTCATCAACTGTAGATCAGCAGTCAAGCACGCTACGGATCTTGCTGACGCTATCCTCAGCCATAACATTGACATTGCCTTCATCACAGAGACCTGGCTAACTGAACTTTCTCAACCAATCCTGGACACCCTTGTCCCTCCCGGCTACTCTATCTACAACAAAGAGAGAAAGAACCGACGGGGGGGGGGTATTGCCATCATTCACAAAAACACCATAGAAATTGATTTCAAAGAAACTCTCATTTTCAATTCCTGTGAACACTTGAACGCCTCCTTGAAGACCAACGCCAACTCTAAGGTGTCCTTCCACCTTCTCTACCACCCCCCGGGTAATACCCAACCTTTTGCGGATCACCTAGCTGACCTAATAACTCACTGCTCCCTCTCTGACCCCAACTTTATCATCTTGGGCGATCTCAACCTTCGCTGGAATGATGAGAACAATGCACTCATTCAATCCCTACATGACCTCCTTCACAGCAACAACCTTTCTCAACACTGCAAGGGCCAAACCCACAGCAAAGGTGCTATACTAGATGCGATCATAGCACATAAAGATTCCCTCAAGGTCGTTGACATCCTTCCTGTCGACTGGTCAGATCATCACATCATCCTTTTCCATCTCAACTTTATCCCCCAACCCACTCCCCATCCCCAAAAATCCTTTAGTTGGAAAAGAAATGTCAGCCAAATCCCCTTATCTACCCTTGAAGAAAAAATCACCTCTCTTCTTCCCCCCCCCTCGACCATCCTCTCCACGACGGACTTAACCACCTACTACAATTCAACTATAACTACCATATTGGATCAGCTTGCCCCTCTAAAACTGAAAAAACTGCGAAATATCCCATCTAGAGCTTGGTTCAACAATGATCTCAACTCTGAGAGAAGACAACTCAGAGCCACGGAAAGACTTTGGAGATCTGACCCCTCCTCCACCCACTTAGATCAGCTCAGATGTGCACGGAGAAGGTACAAAAAACACATATATAATGAAAAAAGATCCTTCTTCCAGAATACCCTTGACAGAGCCAAAAACCGTCCGAAAGAGCTCTTTAACATCATTAAACAACAAACGACCAAACCTACTCCCAACCCCTTACCCACCACTGAGACCACCTGCGTTAACTTTGCCAACTTCTTCAACGATAAAATCACTGAGATTGAACGTTCTTTAGCAAGGGACTCTCCCACCAACATTGTCCCCCTCCTCCCATCCACTGTCAATCTTACCCCCACTCTATACCCCTCTGACAACTCTTCCCCCCTAACCGAGATCACTCTCCCCATCCGGTCGCATCGGCCGGCCCCTGCCAACTGGAGTTCATTCCAACCCCTCCTGGTATCGGACATCTCCAAACTCATGTCCTCCTCCAAAACCTCCTCCCACCTAGCTGACCCCCTCCCTTCCTCCTTGGCAAAAAAACTCCACCAGTCCCTCTCCCCTACTTGGACAATGATCATCAATAGCTCCCTTCAGACTGGCGTGTTCCCTGACTGCCTAAAACTAGGCCAAATCACGCCAATTTTGAAGAAACCAGGAGCAGACCCGAACAACCTCCACAACTACAGACCTGTCTCCAACCTTCCCTTCCTGGCCAAAATTCTCGAAAAATGTGCTCTCCAACAACTAACCCAACATATAGACTCCAACAGCCTCCTAAACCCTCTTCAATCTGGCTTCAGGAAAGGCTGCAGCACTGAATCCGCCATCCTCAACATTGTAGATGACCTCCTCATCTCTCTTGACTCTGACAGACCCTGCCTACTCATTCTCCTTGATCTTACAGCAGCCTTTGACACTGTCGACCATAAACTCCTTCTCGACTCCCTCCAAAAGAGAGTTGGCATTGAAGGCACTGTCCTCCGCTGGTTTTCCTCCTTCCTACAAAACCGTACACAACTAGTAAAGCTTCTAAACTCGACCTCGCCCACCTCCCCCATTACCAGAGGGGTCCCCCAGGGTTCTGTCCTCTCTCCAACCCTCTTCAACATCTACATGGACCCTCTTACCACTATCCTCACCCGAGCTAATATCCCCTTCCACCTCTATGCGGATGACACGCAACTCTATATTGAACTATCTTCCTTAGATGACATCCACCACCTGAACAATACCCTTAAAGAAGCCCTTTGCTGGCTTTCTCATAACCACCTCAAACTCAATCATGAAAAGACGGAAATACTCCTCCTCTCGAAATCTAACCAGCTTCCTCAACTGCAAGAATGGCTAAAATCTATTGACGCCCTTAATTGCACTCTCTCCCCATCTACAACGGTCAAATCCCTGGGAATCTCTCTGGACTCTAACCTGACCTTGCAGGACCATATTAAGTCAAACGCTAATAATGCCTTCCGCAGCCTTAAACTTCTTCACAAAATCAAATCCTTCATACCCCACGATGACCTCAAACAGGCCACTCAAGCACTGGCACTCTCAAGACTAGACTATGGGATCTCTATCCTCACTGGCACGGCCAAATCCCGACTCGCCCCTATGAGGTCCACTCTTCATGCAGCAGCTAGACTAGTGACAGGAACTAACAAATTTGACCATATCTCCCCAGCCCTGAAGAACCTGAAATGGCTCTCGATTGAGGCCCGCTGCCTGTTCCGCACTGCCTGCCTGACACACAAAGCCCTTCACACTGGAAAACCTGAATACCTCGCTAACAAGCTAGTGAAAGCTGGTCAAACCAGATCTCTGAGAAGCACAAACTCTCTCCTCCTCCTCCTTCCGAAACCCAACAAGCAAAAAACTCGATCATGCTCATTCTCTAACAACGCTCCGAGAATATGGAACTCCTTACCCATCCACATCAGATCTAACACCTCCCACCTGTCCTTTAAGAAACTACTGAAAGAATTCCTCCTAAACCACCCCTCTCAGTAATAAGGATCCCTCCCTCTCCACCCCCCCTTCCCCGAACTGCCACCCTTCTATCCGTGAGAACCCACTTGTACCCCCATTGTACAAAATGACTCTTGTCTTGTTGTGTTTCTTATGTTTATTCTTATGTTTATCATGTTTATTCTTATGTTTACTTCCTGTCATGCTGTAAAGCGCTCTGTTACCCTCTCGGTCTTGCTAGCGCTATAGAAAACTCTTAAAATAAATAAATAAATAAATAAATAAATAGTCAAATCTAGTTATTGGACAGTGAAACTCCTGAGAAAAATGTTACCGTTTTTGAAGCAGGAGGAAAGAGTCACTGTTATTCTAGCATTGATTATGTCCAGATTGGATTACTGTAACTCCTTGTTGTTGGATATTGATGGGGGTTCCTTAAGGAAACTGCAGCTAATTCAGAGCAATGCAGCTCGTATGATTTTGGAACTTCCACGTTTAGCCTCGGCTTCTCATAGCCTAAAGTATCTTCATTGGCTTCCAGTTGGCAAGAGGATTATTTTTAAAGCCCTTTGCCTAACCTTTAAAGCACTCTATGGGGACGGTGCCGAACACCTGGCTGATAGACTCAGGTGGTCTCGTCCAGGGCGCGTCCTAAAATCGGACAATTCCTACCTGATTCAGGTTTGTTGAACTCGTAGAGTCAGGTGGGGAGGCACAGCATTTACAGTGGTGGCTGCCAGATATTGGAATGCTTTACCGTTGGACATCAGGAAAGAACACAACTTCATGATATTCAGGAAGCGAGTGAAAACATGGCTGTTTCCACAGTAAGGTTGCTGGTATCGGTCGTTCCCTCTTTATTCATGTCCTCGAGCGCTTCGATGCTAAGGCCGGAACGTGCTATATAAATCTCCATATACATACATAGATACATACATATATGGATGGGAAAACTAAACACTGTAGACCTAGGTCACCGCCCTAGTTTACGCAACAGATTATGGCTTTTATATACATTTTGAGTGTGCTTTATTGATTCTAGGTGATGTTGCTATAAATGTTGAGAGCATTTGTATGCCCATTGATTGTTTTTATAAAGTTAATATGTGCTACTGGGACTCCATAACCAGGGTTATTTTAATTTATTAGATCTTGTTATACTGTTGTTGTGTGTGCTTCAGTGACTTTACAAGATTTTGTCATGAAACTGGAATATGCTTTAGTGCTTTCAGAAAATCATGGGGCCTATTCACAAAGGTAAAAGTGAATATATAAATTTACTCACATGCAAATCTACTCCTGCACCAAAGTATATCTACACCTTTAGATGGTGGTACTGCCCTGCTTTATGGCCTCCCAGAATCTACACTGGCACCCATTAAGGCCCCTATATATACTGCAGCACTTCTCATCTAGGGTCTGAGAAATTTACAAAATCATCTTAACCAGTATCCCCACTTATCTTGCTGAAAAACTCTCCATCTCTGGTGGTTCTTTGCACAACTGTAGTCAGGACACCATCACAATGAAGACTAAAAGTGCCAATACAACATAAGTCAGCAATCAGTTACCAACTACGCACACAGGATCTGGAACAGCACACCTTTATCCATCAGGACTGCCCCAACGCTCCTTCAATTTAGGGAAAGAGTGGAAGACTCACCTCTTTAAAAAACACTATGGTGCTCATTCTGAGTTTGGCGGTCATACCCAAAGACCGCCGTGCAAAAGGCAGCCGAAACACCGCCAGCGATGGCAGAGTGAAGCCCACCGTATCACGAGTGACCAACACAACACCACCAAATTTTGAATGGAAAAACAACACTGTTTGCCCAAATGACGGAAAGAAGGAGGCGGTTGCCCCACCACCACCACCACGCAGAGAAAATGCTGCCCGCTAAATTACGATACACAATTCAGCAATGCGGAAACTAACACAGCGGTTGGCAGTTTTTCCCTTGGTGCCTTACCTTCTCTCCTTGATCTCTCGCTCTCTTTGCCTTTTCTCTCCTTGATCGCTCACTCTCTTTGCCTTTTCTCTCCTTGATCTCTCTCTCTCTTTGCCTTTTCTCTCCTTGATCTCTCGCTCTCTCTGCCTTTTCTCTCCTTGATGTCTTGCTCTATTTGCCTTTTCTCTCCTTGATCTCTCGCTCTCTTTGCCTTTTTTCTCCTTTTTTCTTTAGCCCCTGTTGCCTTCCTCGCTTTTGGCCCATTTTCCTCCGGTTGCCTTTCCTTCCCATTTTCCACTCTCCCGCCTTCCCGCCCTCCTGCCTCCCCCTTTCCGGCCACTGCCCCGTGCGGCCCCGCCCCCCCTGCTCCCATTCGTTGGCCCCCTCCCGCCTCCCAGCTATCCCCTCCCCCCCCCTTCCCTCTTATGGCGGCCGCCATCTGCGCGCCAAAGGCAAGCCCGTTTGCGCCCGTCCACGCCTGGACCGCGCCCAGCGCCAGAACTTCTGGCTCCCAGCGCTCCCAAACCCCCCAGCGTCCCTCCACGCACTCAACCCTGGACGCACCACCACCTGCTTCCAAGCCAGCTCCAGACGCACCCAGGGACCCTTCACCTGCCAAACCTGTAAGTACACCTTCCACAGTGACGACAATCCGTCCACCAGCCCACGCCCCAACAACCACCTCAAGTGCATCCTCCTCAACGCACGCTCCGTCCACAGACACTCCATTGAACTATGGGACCTCCTGGACTCTACTGCATCCGACGTCGCCTTCATCACAGAAACCTGGATGAACACCTCTCGGCTCCCGACATCGCCCTAGCCATACCTCACGGCTACAAAATCGCCAGGAAAGACCGCACTAACCAAACCGGAGGAGGAATCGCCATCATCTACAAAAGCTCCATCAACATCACCACCTGCACCGAAGATAACCCCCTCGCCGCCGAACACATGCACTTCCAGATCCACACCGACCCCAGGACCACCCTCAGAGGCACCCTCGTCTACAGGCCCCCTTGCCCACGCGCCCCATTCAGCGAATCCATCACTGGCTTCATCACCCTGCACGCCCTAGCCTCGCCTGACTACATCCTCCTCGGGGACCTGAACTTCCACCTGGAGAAGAACAACAACACCAACACCGCTACCTTGCTCGACAACCTTGCCAACCTCGGACTCAAGCAACTGGTGAACACCCCCACCCACACCGCCGGCCACATGCTCGACCCCATCTTCTCCGCCAGCATACACGTAGCCTTCAACTACTCCTCCGAGATACACTGGACTGACCACAGATGTGTACACTTCACCTTCAGACGCAAGACCCACCACCTTCGCACACAACTAATCTCCCGCACACCCTGGAACAAAATCTCCACAGAACAGCTACGTTCCACTCTCAACCACAACCAACCCGCCATCACCCCCGACGCCAACAACGCAGCCCTCCGCCTCACACAGTGGATTACCAACTGCGCCGACAACTTCGCCCCCCTCAGAAACCTCCCAAGACAGACCGACAGGAAACCCCCTTGGTTCACAGATGCCCTCAAAGAAACCAAGAAAACCTGCCGCACCCTCGAAAAGACCTGGCGCAAAGATCACACCGCAGAGAACATGTTAGCCCTCAAAACCGCCACCCGCAAACACCACCAACTGATCCGCTCCACCAAAAGGGCATCCTTCAAAGAGAGACTGGACAAGAACACCCACAACAGCAAAGAACTCTTCAACATCGTCAAAGAGCTCTCCAATCCCAACGCCAGCTCCAACGCCATCACGCCCTCACAAGACCTCTGCAACTCCCTCGCCACTTTCTTCCATCAAAAGATCACCGACCTACACGACAGCTCCGGACCCCAAATCCCGCCGACCACCACTGAACTCACAGCCCCTACCATCACCCTCAACGTTTGGACCCCCATCTGCCCCGAAGAGACAAGAACCACCATGAACACTATCCACTCCGGCGCCCCATCGGACCCATGCCACCATCACATCTTCAACAAAGCCGATGCCATCATCGCCCCCTATCTGCAGAGCATCATCAACAGCTCGCTCGCCACGGCCACCTTCCCCAAGAGCTGGAAACACGCAGAAGTCAACGCGCTCCTGAAGAAACCTACAGCGGACCCCAACGACCTGAAGAATTTCAGTCCCATCTCGCTCCTCCCCTTCCCGGCCAAGGTCATCGAGAAAGCCGTCAACAAGCAACTGACCAACTTCCTCGAAGACAACAACCTGCTCGACCCCTCCCAGTCGGGCTTTAGGGCCAACCACAGCACGGAAACCGCCCTCATCGCAGTCACCGACGACATCAAAACCCTGATGGACAACGGTGAAACAACCGCCCTCATCCTCCTTGACCTCTCGGCCGGCTTCGACACCGTCTGCCACCGCACCGTAATAGCCCGCCTCCGCTCCACTGGTATCCAAGGACAGGCCCTGAACTGGATCATCTCGTTCCTCTCGGACCGAACACAGAGAGTCTACCTCCCGCCCTTTCGCTCAGAACCCACCGAGATCATCTGCGGCGTCCCACAAGGCTCCTCACTCAGCCCCACCCTCTTCAACATCTACATGAGCCCCCTCGCCAACATCGCCCGCAAACACAACATCAACATCATCTCCTACGCCGACGACACCCAGGTGATACTCTCCCTCACCAAAGACCCAGCCACCGCCAAAGCCAACCTGCAGGATGGAATGAAAGACGTCGCACAATGGATGAAGCTCAGCCGCTTGAAACTGAACTCTGACAAAACGGAGGTCCTCATCCTCGGTAACTCCCCATCCGCCTGGGACGACTCGTGGTGGCCCACGGCCCTGGGCACCGCACCCACCCCCTCAGACCACGCACGCAACCTCGGATTCATCCTGAACCCCCTTCTCATCATGACCAAGCAAGTCAACGCCGTCTCATCCTCTTGCTTCCTCACCCTTCGAATGCTCCGGAAGATCTTCCGCTGGATCCCCGCCGATACAAGAAAGACTGTTACCCACGCCCTCGTCACAAGCCGCCTGGACTACGGGAACACTCTATACGCAGGAACCACCGCAAAACTTCAGAAACGTCTTCAGCGCATACAAAACGCCTCTGCACGCCTCATCCTCGACTTACCCCGCCAAAACCACATATCCGCCCACCTGAAACACCTGCACTGGCTCCCCGTCAAGTTTAAGCTTATAAGATTTGTAAAGCGCATGGCGACCCGAAGGCATCCCAGTGCTAAAAGCAGCAATGCACAAATAGGAGGGGGGATCAATGCTAATTACAGAATAAAAAAGTTTTGAGCTTTTTCCTAAAGAGGTGCTCGGAGGATTCATAACGGAGCTCCAAAGGAAGGGTATTCCAAAGGTGGGAGGCCTTACTGGAAAAAGAATTGTTGCCCCAGGCTCTCTTAGATCGAGAAATGTGTGCATACCTAAGAGAGGAGGAACGTAATTTCCTAGAAGGAGTATGCAGGGAGATCCGTTTCCTTAGAGAGATGGGACCTTTACCATGTAGGGCCCTATGGACAATGCAGAGAGATTTAAAATGGATCCGTTCTTTGATGGGGAGCCAGTGGAGGGTGGAGATAGCCAATTTGGCGGATGAATATTTTGAGGAGTGAGTAAGAAGCCTGGCAGCTGCATTTTGCACTCTTTGCAGCTTCAACAAAAGGATCACCTTCAGGCTCCTCACCCACGCACACAAAGCCCTCCACAATAAGGGCCCCGAATACCTCAACAGTCGCATCGCCTTCTACACTTCCACCCGTCATCTTCGCTCTATCAGCCTCGCCCTCGCCACCGTCCCTCGCATCCGCAGAACCACTGCCGGAGGCAAATCCTTCTCCTATCTGGCAGCCAAGACATGGAACTCCCTTCCCGTCCACCTCAGGACTACCCAGGACCACCTCGCCTTCAGGAGCTGGCTCAAGACCCGGCTCTTCGAGCAGCAGTAACCCCCCCCCCCCTAGCGCCTTGAGACCCTCACGGGTGAGTAGCGCGCTCTATAAATGCCTGATTGATTGATTGATTGATCCATTGGCGGTCCAAACCGCCACAGGAAAATAAGTAGTCACCACAGCAGCAACACTGCACCAGATAGGATAACACCAATAGCAACACCTGAAACACTTACACCCACCTGTCCACAGCACTACAAAACACCCCTCACACATACCCAGAACCCAGATATAGCGAGAGAAGGACACACTGAAAGGAGGCACTGCACCTAAATACCACAGGCATCATCACACAAAGCACGCAGCACACAACACACCACTGCACACAAACACCACAGAGTACACGCACATATCATTACACATATTCACAACTACAAACAGCACACCCACCATGCCTGCACACCA
Source organism: Pleurodeles waltl (assembly GCF_031143425.1). Classification (NCBI taxonomy): domain Eukaryota; kingdom Metazoa; phylum Chordata; class Amphibia; order Caudata; family Salamandridae; genus Pleurodeles; species Pleurodeles waltl. The sequence goes on from NC_090445.1 coordinate 339,205,230, forward strand.
TACACCCCCACCCACAACACAACCACCATGGCACCACAAAAAAAAACAGATTCACTGAAGGGCAGCTCTGGGTAATGGTCGAAGAAATTGTCAAAGTGGAGCCGAGACTGTTTGGAGCAGTGGTCCAGCAGACATCCATAGCCCAGAAGAACGACTTATGGCAGAAGGTAGTCAACAGGGTGAACCATCCCCGCACAAGGGAGGACATTAGGAAGAGGTGAAACGATCTGAGGGGGAAGATACGGGCCATGGCTTCCACGCACCAAGTGGCCGTCATGAGGACTGGTGGCGGACCACCACCACCTCCCCCAGAAATGGCACCATGGGAGGAGATGGTCCTGGCCATACTACATCCGAAGGCCTGACTGGAATTGCTACTGGACTGGACACAGGTAAGTCCACTGTACTCACTGGCCACCATGTCCCTGTGCACAGATGGAACCCCCACTACCTTCTCACCCCCTCAAACCACCCGAACGTGCACAATATAATAATTGGCCCCATACCCACACTTGCATGTCACATCTCCCCACTGACGCCATTCCCTCACAGCCCAACCTAGTACATGTATGCCTCACACAGCAGAAAGTACAATGCAACACTCCCTACCCTTGCCTGAATGCCATGTCCATATCACATCTCTGCAATTGGACATTAAACCATGTCACTCCCCATCACCAATATGTTGTAGGAATGCACATGGGTATATGGCAATGACAGCAGCAAGACAAATGTAAACTGTACTGCAAATTAGGCCCATTGAAACTTCCACTGATGGGAACACAAGCAGTGGACTGCAAACTGTCAATGCCAGTACTGCTCTGCAAATACAGTGAATGAGGGAATACTACCATGTGTGTCACCGCATAGATAACATCATCTGACACAATACCTCTCATCTCACAGGTCTCCCAAGTACTGACACACAACAGAGGAGCCCAGTGACAGGAATCCCAGGCCTGGATGCAGCACCAAGAACCTGGCCCATCAGGCATGAGTAGTAGTCAGTCCACCACCACCAGCCTTACCCTGCCTACAACCCAAACCACTTCCCCTGTGGTAGCCAGTGCTCAGCAGAGCCCACCTTCCCATACATGTGTCCCAAGGTAACATCAATCATCAGTGTGCCCCACAGGACAGGGACAGGAGTCAACGCTGCAAACCCAAGACAATGACTATCCTGGTGTCAATTGGAGAGGGCACACTGCACCAGGGGCACAGGCACAGGGGGCAAGGGCCAGTGGGAGGACAATCGTGAGACAAGGGACGAGGCCGGTCCAGGACACCACTGGCCAGGAGGCTTTCTCCAAGGTCCTGGTTGCCTACTAGCAAACCCAGGACCAGTTGGGCTAGATACCCACCACCTTGCAAGACACACAGAGGCTGCAGAAGGAATACCACCAGGAGGCCGGGCAGCAGTGGCAGGCACACAATGCCACCATAGCACCATAGCCTCCATATGAGGGGAGCTCAAGGAATTCAACTGCATCCTGCAGACATTCTCCACCCAACAGCAGGCCCCACCCAGTAGTCATTCCACACCACTGCCCTCAACATCAGCACCTGCCACGGAGGCACAGCAGGAGGACCCACAGGACAACAGCACCCCTACCCCTGCAGCTGAGGGACCCCCCGTAAAAGAGGTCGCCCATCCAGACATCCTCCAGGACCCCAAGCCAAGACCAATACCCCCCACCAGGAAGTGATCCCTCTTCTGATATGTCTCCCTTGTGTTCCACTGTACCACCCTGTTGTCTGTCCAACACCAAGGTCACATAAATCTAAGGCTAATGGTCACAGGGCCTATGAACCTAGCAGCTGGACCACCCACTCTGATCATCTCCTAGACCACTACCCCACTCCTCTGGACTGTGAAATGCTACACTAAATAAACACTATAATCACAAGTCAAGGTGCATGTCTCTTTATTGTTAGCATTGCCCAATATGTTGAGGATCAAAAACATAATACACAGGTCTACAAAACACAGAATTCCAAGTTACATATGTATTGTGATTCTCCCGCAGGTGTGTAAGTACATCCATTTTGTTTTCACATTCACTGTCAACTACACCAACAGGCAAATACAGCAAGCAGACTGCAAACAGAGATGTCACCTGAAGAGGGATAAATAAATGGAATGAGGTACTAGGTGGTAGGAATGTAAACTACAGTGATACTTCAGTGCGGTTGAGCACAAAGACATGATGAGTCTCCCAGCAGCTATGTTGCACCATAAATGAGGGACTGCATTGGCATACACACACGTGTGGGACAGGAAAGATGATACATAGGTAACATCCTCAAATGCACAACTCCCTGATTAGCCAAGAACAGGTACCTGACACCCAGCAGATGTCAAAGCATGATATGCCCCCACAGCAGGACAAGAATGAGAAGGCCCCCAAACATAACCCCAAATGGGCAATCTGAGGACCAAGGCTGTACCGCAATAGCACCAGCATACCACAAATGAAGTTAGCAGCTTTGCATTTCCACTACCCCTCATGGTGAGTCACCTACCCTTCCAGGTCGTCAACCAATATGTAAGGCTCCAGTCCCCACACATACATTTATGCATGCAAATACTGCCTACAGACTGCCTTCAACAAAACATCTCCCATGCGCAGATGATATGTAATGCAGACATACCTGTACATCAAGGAAAGTAGTGACGAATCATGTCAGTTCTGTTGTCATGTGCCTCATCCTCGTCTGCCTCTCCCTCAGCATCAGAGTCACCGGCCACAAAAACAGCTCCAGCATTAACGTCCCCCTCCTCCAACAGTGAGATGTGCCTTTTGATGGCCAGATTATGGAGCATGCAGCATGCAACAATGATCTTGCAGACTTTCCCTGGATTGTATTGAAGTGCACCTCCAGACACATGGAGACAACGAAATCTGGCTTTCAAGAGTCCAAAAGTCCATTCTATCACACGCCTCGTACGCCCATGTGCCTCATTGTACCTGTTCTCCCCTAAGGTAGTTGGATGTCTCACAGGTGTCAGGAGCCAGGGCAGGTTGGAGTATCCGGAGTCACCTGTGTAGGAAAGGAAAAATGGCCATGGGTAACATTGCCAGGCGGAGTGCTGACTGGGTCATGAGGGGTATAGACGTCTGACATGGAGAGCAGTACACATACCTATGAGCCAGGCCCTTTCGCCCTGTAGCTGGGGCATTATTGCAGGGACACTGCTGTTCCTCAGGATGTAGGAATCATGTACTGATTCAGGGCATTTAGCGTTCACACATGTAATGTTTTGGTTTGCAAGACACACCACTTGTACATTGAGTGAATATGTACTCTTCCTGTTCCTATAAACCTGTTCATTGACCCTCGGAGGTACCAGGGCATGGTGAGTCCCATCAATGGCCCCAGTTACATGTGGGACATTTGAGATGTTGTAGAAGGCTGCTTTCGACAATCGGAAAATCTGGAGGTAGTGGGAACCTAATGTACCTGTGCACATGCTTGAATAGGGCATCAAGCACATCCTGCAATATTTTACAGAACTGGTGCTGCAAAAAGCTAGCAGCCAGTCCCACTGTGCTCTGAAATGAGCCAGTCACCAGGAAATGCAGGACTGACAACACCTGGACTGTTGGAGTGATGGCATGGGGATTCCTCAAACCGGCAGGAGGTCTGCCTTCAACTGGGAAACCAGTTCCCCGATGCACAAACTGTTCAGTGGATAGATCAAGATGATGTGGTACTCTTCCATGGTTTCCAGATCAACGAGTGGCCGGAAAATTGGTGCATTCCTCCTCACTCCATTCAGGCCAAATCTGTGTGGGGATACAAACAACAATCTGGATGTCTGTCACAATATAGGCTATACAGTATGATACTTAATAGTCATTATGCACTACTCAAGCAAGTTGTATTTAATGTGTCAGTGCACAATACTCCACCATCCATACCTAACAAGATGATGGCACATGATTACCCTGTGGATGGACGTATGCAGGACATGTACACCTACACTTTTCCTGTGTTTTACCTTACTAGTCAAATATGCTGATAATTGTTGTGCCAAGTCTGTACATTTCACTAGACACGCACAACATGTGTCAATATTCACCATGTCAGACCCTGATGTATGTTTATGTGTTGACAGGCAGGTAGTGAAGCTGTGTAAACTCAGGACAGTAATGTCACAAACTAAAATGGCATTCGCGTGTCCGGCATGCATTGGACTGCTGGAAGTGACTTTGTTCCGCCGGCGGAAGTCGTAATGGCGGAACTCGGTCAGAACCGCCTTGCAACTCCTCATTGGGTAACACTGATGTCAATGGGAGACTGGCACCAATGACGATCACCGCCTGCGGTGACGTTCATGACCACTGCGGTCGTAACCGCCATTTTGTGTGACACAGCTCACTTGACTCCTGGCATTTGGGCGATACAGGCCTCCACTTTGTGTGCTGCTGTGTCCTGTCTTTTGGAGCAATGATGGCACGCACTGCAGGAGAAAGGGCCCCGGCCTTCTCAACGGAGGAGCTGGAAAAGTGGTGGAAGGGGTCCTACCCCTTTATGGGCGGTTGTATGGAACTCCAGGATGACAGGTCAGTACAACGTCCATGGTTCCACAAGTTGTGTGTTGTTTGACGATGTATGTGTGTGCTCATTCACATGTCATGACTGACCAGGTGTGTAGCATGCACATGATATGTGTGGGACATTGCCAGTGTGCATGAGCACTGTTCCTTGTGTGTCGCCTACGCTCACCGCTGGATTGTTATCATTTACATCATGTCCCCCCTTTTCTCATTGTTTCCCAATCAGGTCAGTGCCCACCAGAAGAAAGGGTTGTGGCGAGCCATCACCAAGGAAGTGCGGACCCTTGGGGTCCATTGCCGGCAGAGCACCCACTGCAGGAAGCGGTAGGAGGACCTGCGTCGCTGGGCCTGGAAGACCACTGAGGCCCAGCTGGGGACGGCCTCCCAATGTGGGAGGGGTGCACATCGGACCCTGACCCCCCTAATGGCCCGCATGCTGGCAGTGGCGTACCCTGATTTGGATGGGTGCCTGAAGGCAGCACAGCAGCCACAAGGGGGTAAGTGTTGACTGTCAGGTAACTACTGCATGGTTGTGCACTGTCACCCTCCTTGGACTTGGAATGAATGCCATCTTTGGACTGCCATCCCAGACGCAGCAGACCAATGCGTTCCTGGAAGGCATTCACTGTGCCTTGTCTGGCCTCCAGTGATTGTTTCAGGCTCTGGCCTCCTCGTTGACGGCAGCCAGTGTCCCTTTATCTTCCGTCCCCCCTCCACCTACCTGTTCCCATTCCACAAACCCTCTCTCTACACCCATCCAAAGCACACAACACACATGCATACACCCAGTACAACAGACAAGGTGCACAAAGACAGACACGGGCATCACAGGCGTTCACACAGGCATGCATACACACAACACACATCTCCAGACACAACAACATACACTTCTCCCACCACCTCCTCCCGTACAGTCACATCTCCACTCATACCTGCCAACACAGCATCATCACACACTGGTCCTGCTGTCATTCCTGTCATTCCCACAATCACCACAACAGCAGACTCACAGTCACAAACCCCAAACATCACATCCTCACTCACCACGACTACCGTCTCTGCCACCTGCAGCACATCCACCTCACTTGCACACACCACATCAACATTCACTCACACATCACCCATTCCCTCTCCCTGCTTCTCTGCCCCCCAAGAAATGCATATGTACCCACTCACCCACCCAACATTCAGCCACCACACGCATCCAGGCACTACACACACCTGCATCCACGTACAGCACACAGACTTGTCAGACGACCACTCCCTCTACCTCCACTCCTCTCCCTCAATCATGTGATCGCCCCGTGTACCTAAGAGAGTTTTCATTGCCGCCCTTGACCGATTCCTTTCTCCTCTCCCAACCCATCTTCCCTGTAAACAGCGTGTCCCCCTGCCCGTCTCAGGTCCTTCCACCTCCCATTCCTTGGGTCCCCCCTCTGGTGTTTCCCCTGCTCCTTCTCCCAGCAAAACATCCACCCCTCCCAAGCCCAAACCAAAATGTGCCCCTTCCAAGACTCTCCCACCACTCCCACACCTCTGAGGTGCCTGCCTGTCCCATTGCTGCCCCTATGTAGTGGACGCCTAGCTTCAGTCAGGAGTCAGGTTGGGCCATTCTTCATGGGCAATGTGTCCTACAAAAGTGGACATTTGAACTTGTCATTGGCACCTTTGTATATAGTTTTTTGTTCCAATACATTGCTGTGGTTGGCAAGATGAGATGCTTGTCCTGATTTCCTTCACCATTGTAGTGTGACATCTGTATACAAGGCTGTGTGGTGTCTGTGTGTGCAATGTGTCTGTGTTGTTGCATGCGCTTGGTAGATGGTTTGGGCCATGGGGATGCTGTGATGTGTGTGTCTGCTTGCTTGTGTGTTTGTATGGGGTGTTGTGTTCATCCGTGTGTCTAGTGCTGGATGTGTGTATTTCCTTGATTGTTCGTTGTACGTGTTGTGTCAACTGTATGTTTGCCTCGATGTGTGTTCACAGATATTGATTGTGTTTCATTGCTACATGGTATTCATGGTGTGTGTGTATGTGTGGTGTTGCACAACGTGCCCATCTATACCATGGTTGAGGTGTTTGTGGGGTATTTGTCATTGCGTGGTTGTAGGGTGTTTGGTGTTGTTGTGCATTGTGCTGTATGTTTGGCACGTATCTGCATGGCTCTGTGTAAGTATTGGGTATTTTGCATTGGGGTATGTTGTGTGTGCGTGAGTGTGGCCTTCACTGTGGGGTATGTGTGTTCTGTGTGGGAGTGTAGCACTGCCATTTCCCTCTGATCTGTGCTAGGTATACTTATGTTTGATGTCTTTGTTGTCGTCGGTGGTCCTGAAGGTGTACGGCGAGATACAACGCTGGGAAGATTAGCGGTTAATTTACCATGGCGGCCATGGCGACGTCTCTGTGCCTGGAGGTGGGTGTTTCCATTTATACTTTCTGTTTCTGCCAGGTTTTTCATGACGGGATGGCCCCACCAGATATCCTGGCGGAGTGGTTATTTGGAATATGGAGGGGGGACATTGTCTGCCTCCTGCCTGAATTTGTCTTCCGCCGGCTGATGCGGTTTGTCGGTGGTGGCAGGGCTGGCTGTGAGTTGCCTGTATTGCCATGGATTCACCACATTACTCGTTATTTGGCAGTCTGCACCACCACCCTGCCGGCAGTCACAAGACTGCCATTGGCGTGGCTGTTCGGTTACCGCCAAACTCGGAAATGAGCACCTATATCACAATGCATTAATTGTCCACAACTCAGCTACCTCCCCTATCACTCCTTGAATTTATGTTTGTCTTTGACCCTGTACAGTGCTCCACTGTCTTTTGGCTAGGTTTGCATTCAATCAAACAATCAATCAATCAAGGATTTATAGAGCGCATTATTCACCCGTTAGGGTCTCAAGGCGCTTGTGGGGGGGGAGCTACTGGTCGTAGAGCCATGTCTTGAGGCGTTTCCTGAATGTCAAGAGGTCTTGGGTCTGGCGAAGGTGGAGCGGTAGGGAGTTCCAGGTCTTGGCAGCTAGGTGAGAGATGGATCTTCCTCCGGCAGTGGTGCGGCAGATGCGGGGGATGGAGGCGAGGACCAGGCTGGCGGAGCGAAGATTGCGGATGGGGGTGTGGAAGGTGAGTCTGTTGTTGAGGTAGGCTGGGCCTGTGCTGACCATTTGTGCAATTTACTATTTCCAAGTATAGATATACACCTAGGTGTCACCACATCTTCAGGTATGTGGTTGGAGAAATATAAGACTGAATTTATGAATGTGAAGCTACTACTAGTAACTTTCCACACATTGGTTGAGTTCTCTGCCTCCGTGGCAGAGATCTTGCCCTGGGCAAGTATAGTATAAATTATTAAAATGTATTATTCTTTTTTTTTTTAAATTACAAATATTTAATTATAACACATGATGTAAAATAATATAAAAATCTATTATTAAAAATATAAAATAAACCTTTACAGCACATGAACACATTAAATTAAATGTAGATTAATAGATTTAAATATATTGACTTTATTTAGACACATTTTAAAATATTGATTAGAAAAACATCCCACTCAAAATATTTTTTATTTTTATTCAATATGTATTACATTTTATCAAAAGTTGTGTTGACTTGTTTTGAAGCTTTTACAATGCATTTATCTAAGTTGAAATTAAGTTTATTATGTCGTAAAATAATAAAATAATAATTTCAAACTTGTCTATAATCGTTTAACATTAAACATGTTTATTTTAAATGTCTTATTAGGTGTATTTATTTATTAGTTCAAATTAGACTTTAGTTTAAGCTGCAGACCCCATTATTGTCTATGGGAGTGTGTTGCAGTACCTGTAAGTGGCATCGTGTGATGCTTCCTTTGCTCTAAGGTTGGGCTGGAGTACATTTACTACTTTTTGCCTGTTCTTCCTTAAACTTCTCCTTACGTTTCTCCTAAGCCCTTCTATTTTTCAGTAGTAATTTCCCAACTTTCTCACCATTCCTCCATCGCATCCCACATTTACCACTAAATAGTAAATTTACATATGTTGGAGATCTCCCCATAGAAACAGTAGGAGAGGTGAAGGTGGAGATCGACACTTGGTATTTGTGAATTGCATTTTGAAGTTTGTGGAAGGGGCCCCTTGTTATAAAGGTACACTTGTTGAATTCTGTGAGATATGTAATAATGCTTGAGTACACTTCAGTAAAGCCAATGGGTCTTTTTAAAAAATATGAGTGAACTTTACTTATTTAATGAGATTTTGTAAAAAACGTTTTAGTATGCTTTAATGATTCCTTAAGGACCTTTAAAATAGAGGAGTGCATTTCTGTGGTTTGTGAAGCCTTTCATACAGTTGGAAAGTGCTTCTGTGAGTGCATCAGTTGTTTTAAGAAAGCTGGAGTGCTGTTTGGTGAGTCTGTGAGATCTTGTAAAGTTGAGGTGCAATTCTAGCATTCCATATGTTCATTTTTATGAAGATGGAGAGCACTTCTGTGTTTCCATTTGATCTTGTTTTAAAGTTGTAATACACTTCTGTGATTCAATGAAAAGTTATTAACCCCTTAGCTGCTGGGCCTTTCCCCCCCCCCAGTGCTGAGCCCTTTTTTGGCTATTTGGGGTAGTTCGCGCTTAGGGCTTCATAACTTTTTGTCCACATAAGCTAACCACGCCAAATTTGCGTCCTTTTTTTCCAACATCCTAGGGATTCTAATGGTACCCAGAGTTGGTGGTTTCCCCTGGAGGAGACCAAGAAAATAGCCAAAATACAGTGAAAATTTAGTTTTTTCCAAAAAAATGGGAAAAAAGGGCTGCCGAAGAAGGCTTGTGGTTTTTTCCCTGAAAATGCCATCAACAAAGGGTTTCTGGTGGTGAAATCACTATCTTCCCACCTTTCAGGAACGGGCAGACTTGAATCAGAAAACCAAATTTTTCAACATAAATTTGGCATTTTACTGGGACATACCCCATTTCTACTATATTTGGTGCTTTCAGCCTCCTTCCAGTTAGTGACAGGAATGGGTGTGAAACCAATGCTGGATCCCGGAATGCTAAACATTTCTGAAAACTAGACAAAATTCTGAATTCAGCAAGGGGTCATTTGTGTAGATCCTACAAGGTTTTCCTACAGAAAATAACAGCTGAAATAAAAAAATATTGAAATTGAGCTGAAAACAACAGCCATTTTTCTAAATGTTTTACTCTGTAACTTTTTCCTGCAATGTCAGATTTCTGAAAGCAATATACGGTTTTGTCTGCTGGACTCTTCTGGTTGCGGGGATATAAAGGGCTTGTAGGTTCATCAAGAACCCTAGGTACCCAGAGCCAATAAATGAGCTGCACCCTGCAGTTGGTTTTCATTCTATACTGGGTATACAGCAATTCATTTGCTGAAATATGAAGAGTGAAAAAGAGGTATCAAGAAAACCTTTGCATTTCCAAAATGGGATCAAGATAAGGTTTTGAGGAGCAGTGGTTATTTGCACATCGCTGAATTCCGAGGTGCCCATACTAGCATGTGAATTGCAGGGCATTTCTCAAATAGACGTCTTTTTTACACACTCTCTTATATTTGGAAGGAAAAAATGTAGAGAAAGATAAGGGGCAATAACACTTGTTTTGCTATTCTGTGTTCCCCCAAGTCTCCCGATAAAAATGATACCTCACTTGTGTGGGTAGGCCTAGTGCCCGCGACAGGAAATGCCCCAAAACACAACATGGACACATCCTATTTTTTTTATAGAAAACACAGCTGTTTTTTCCAAAGTGCCTACCTGTAGATTTTGGCCTCTAGCTCAGCCGGCACATAGGGAAACCTACCAAACCTGTGCATTTCTGAAAACTAGAGACCTAGGGGAATCCAAGGAGGGGTGACTTGCGGGGCTCGGACCAGGTTCTGTTACCCAGAATCCTTTGCAAACCTCAAAAAGTGGCTAAAAAAACAAGTTTTCCTCACATTTCGGTGACAGAAAGTTCTGGAATCTGAGAGGAGCCACACATTTCCTTCTACCTGGCGTTCCCCCAAGTCTCCCGATAAAAATGATACCTCACTTGTGTGGGTAGGCCTAGCGCCCGCGACAGGAAACGCCCCAAAGCGCAACGTGGACACATCCAAATTTTTGGAAGAAAACAGAGGTGTTTTTTGAGAAGTGCCTACCTGTAGATTTTGGCCTCTAGCTCAGCCGGCACCTAGGGAAACCTACCAAACCTGTGCATTTCTGAAAACTAGAGACCTAGGGCAATCCAAGGAGGGGTAACTCGCGGGGCTCGGACCAGGTTCTGTTACCCAGAATCCTTTGCAAACCTCAAAAAGTGGCTAAAAAAACAAGTTTTCCTCACATTTCGGTGACAGAAAGTTCTGGAATCTGAGAGGAGCCACAAATTTCCTTCCACCCGGCGTTCCCCCAAGTCTCCCGATAAAAATGATACCTCACTTGTGTGGGTAGGCCTAGCGCCCGCGACAGGAAACGCCCCAAAGCGCAACGTGGACACATCAAAATTTTTGGAAGAAAACAGAGGTGTTTTTTGAGAAGTGTCTACCTGTAGATTTTGGCCTCTAGCTCAGCCGGCACCTAGGAAAACCTACCAAACCTGTGCATTTCTGAATACTAGAGACCTAGGGCAATCCAAGGAGGGGTGACTCGCGGGGCTCGGACCAGGTTCTGTTACCCAGAATCCTTTGCAAACCTTAAAAAGTGGCTAAAAAAACAAGTTTTCCTCACATTTCGGTGACAGAAAGTTCTGGAATCTGAGAGGAGCCACAAATTTCCTTCCACCCGGCGTTCCCCTAAGTCTCCCGATAAAAATGATACCTCACTTGTGTGGGTAGGCCTAGCGCCCGCGACAGGAAATGCCCCAAAACAGAACGTGGACCGATCACATTTTTTCATAGAAAACAGTGCCTACCTGTGGATTTTGGCCTCTAGCTCAGCCGGCACCTGGGGAAACCTAGCAAACCAGCACATTTTTGAAAACTAGAAACCCAGGGGAATCCAAGATGAGGTGACTTGTGGGGCTCGGACCAGGTTCTGTTACCCAGAATCCTTTGCAAACCTCAAAATGTGGCTAAAATACCACGTTTTCCACACATTTCGGTGACAGAAAGTTCTGGAATCTGAGGGTAGCCACAAATTTCCTTCCACCCAGCGTTCCCCCAAGTCTCCCGATAAATATGATACCTCACTTGTGTGGTTAGGCCTGGTGCCTGCGACAGAAATAGATCACACAACGGTCAATGTTGGTCCTTACGTGAGGCAGCTGTTGACCCTGGGGTGATCCATTCCTGACACAGGCACTAGGTGTAGGCACTCAAGTGGGGTAGTGTTTTTATCAGGACAGGTGAGGAGTCACTGGGTGGTAGGAATGTTGTGGATCCCAGCATATTCCTGTAGTTTGTGTGACAGAAATGCGAGAAAAATAGAGTTTTTTTTCAACATTTCAGCTTTGCAGGGTATTCTGGGTAAGAAAACTTTGGGGAATCCACACAAGTCACACCTCTGTGGACTCCCCTGAATGTCTAGTTTCCAGAAATGTTTGGGTTTAGTGTGTTTCTCTATATGGCCGCTGAATCCAGGACCAAAAACACAGGTGCCTGCCTTACAAAACCAGTTTGTTTTGCCATAGACAATTTTGATGTCTCCACAATATGATTTGGGTGGTGGAATTTGGGGCTGAACTAAATTGGTGAGCTCCCAAGAGAGCACTGTCTCTCTGCTTGCCGCCGAATTCACCTGCTCTCTGGGTTGGCCTAACCCACTATTACCCAGTTGCACAAACAGCTTGCGAAGGGACAGCAGGACTGTCCTCATCACCTCCCTCATAATGTACTGGAAGAGGAGTTTTCGAATGGGACTCCTCTGACTGAAAAATCACTCCCAGAGTCTGCGCCATTGTCCTATCCCTCAGATGCTGTCTCAGTATCTGATGTCTCAGTCTCTGATCCTATGTCAGAGCGGTCCTCTATAACCCGAGTGCAGGCAGCAGTCATCCATCAAGATGCCATCTCTGCTATTGGCTAAACTGTTGCTCTAAAACACTAGCCTACGTAGACAGTCACAAAATCGATGGTGTGTGTGAGATACGTGCAACAGTAGAGGCCACCTTACCTGCGCTTCTTCCCTCAATCAGCACGTACTTTCAAGACACTCAAAAAACACCTTGTCACATACCATTCGTCACAGTCTTTAGCACCTCCTGCGCCCAGTCCAACAATCATTATTTGTGCTCCCACTCCCTCCTCCTCGGATTCCCTCATTACCACCCAGCAAAAGTGCCCTTCATCTCTCCATAGACTTTACTAATGTACTCAGCTATTTACATAAAATACAGATGTGCTCTTTGCAGTAGGCATATAAACCTTCTGCGCTTCTTTATGGCACTAAAATTGCCACTAGACAAGTCGGACCCTTTTCCCCCCAGGGAAACCACACACATATTGACAAAAGTGATGTATATATGACAGCCAACCACCTGAAACTCAACTCAAGCAAAACCGAAATAATCCTCTTTGGTCCTCACCAAAAAAACCTGGGACCCCCCATGGTGGCCCACCACGCTAGGCCCTGCACCCACCCCCGCCAACTACGCACGCAACCTCAGCATCATCCTAGACTCCTCCCTCTCTATGACCCAACAAATCAACGCTCTTACCTCCTCATGCTTCAACAAACTCCGTATACTGAAAAACATTCAAATTGATCCCCACAGAGACCAGAAAAACTGTCACTCACGCACTCATCAGCAGCAGGCTTGATTACAGAAACGCCCTCTACGCCGGCACCACTCTAAAACTCAAGTGCAAACTACACGCATCCAGAACTCAGCAGCACGACTCATCCTCGACCTCCACCGACACGAACACATCTCTCCACACCTCAAATCCCTCCACTGGCTCCCTATTGACAAAAGGATCACCTTCAAGATCCTCATCCTCACACACAAATCACTCCACAACACAGGCCCTGCCTACCTCAACGAGAGTCACCTTCCACACCCCCACACGAAACGTCCGTTCAGCTGACCTCTCTCTCGCCTCTGACCCCCGCATCAAACACACCACCACCGGGGGCAGATCCTTCTCCTACATTGCACCCAAAACATGGAACGCACTCACAACCCACATTCGCAAGACCCAAAATCTACTTCTTTTCAGGAAGGGCCTCAAAACCTGGCTTTTTGAACAGTGAACCTCCTAGCCCCTTTCCCTCCCCCCCGTCCCCCCCCCCAGCGCCTTGAGACCCTCACAGGTGAGTAGCGCGCTTTATAAATCTCTTTGATACAGATCTACCTATATATATATATATATAAATATATATCTACATAGATATATCTATAGATATATCCATGTACCTAGATATATCTATCTACATAGATATATATATATAGATATATACATATATTTTTTTTTAGTTGTTGTATGGTTTCCTTGGGGGCCAAAATGGCCCCCAGGGAAACCCTACAACATCTAAAAAAAAACCCTGCCCACGGGCGACCCCCTGTCATTTCATTTTTTTTTTTTTTTTTTTTTTTTTTTTAAATAATCCCTTGGGGTGGGGGGGCGCGATCACACAACCCCCCCCCCGCCCCCCTAGGGGGCACCTACCTTTTTTTTTTTAAAGAAAATTATGCCGGGGGGGGGCCCGTTTTCCGGGGGGGGGGGCGCCCCCCAAAAGTGAAATCCCTGGTGTCTAGTGGGGTTTCCTGGCCCCCGATCGCAGCTGTGCTGCGATCGGGGGCCAGGAAACCGTTTCAGAAGGCCTCATAAGAAAGGGGAGACTCTCCCCTTTCTTACGAGGCCTTCTGAAACTGTTGCTGCGATCGGGGGCCAGGAAACACTTTCAGGAAGGCCTCGTAAGAAAGGGGAGACTCTCCCCTTTCTTACGAGGCCTTCCCGAACGTGTAAAAGGCCATTTTCCCCATGAAAGCAGGAAGCGGCCGCAAGGCTGCTTCCTGCTTTCATGGGGAAAACACCTTTGCAACGTCAGCGCGCCTCGCGGCGCGCTGACGTCACAAAGGGGCGGGTGGGGGGGCGGGGGGAGACACGGTAGCTTCCGTGTCTACCGGGGGGGGGAAAAAAAATAAAAAAATAATCCTCAGGTGCGACGCACCTGAGGATTTATTAATGCCCTTCCTGGTGTCGGCCACTGGTCGTGACCCGCACCAGGGAGGGTGTGTGGGCGCACTTAAGAGGTTAAAAGGCTACTGTGACCAACTTTGGTTTCCTGAGTCATATCTACCTATTGCGCTAAAATGCACTTCTGTTATTCAGTGAGGTCCTTTATAAAGTTGGAATGCCCTTCAATGATTCTAAAAGGTTTTGTTAAAAAGGGGCTGTGATTTGTGAGGAAGTTTGTAAAGTTTAATTACCTCATTGCGAGGTTGTCAGTCCAAAGTTTTCTTATTATAAAGTTAAGTGAGCGTCAGGGTTCCAATGTTTACTTCTTGTAAAGCTGGAAGGTGCCTCAATGGCTTTATGACATATTCGGGGGCGTGTCCCGGACACTGAGAAGAAGAAGATCTGGCTGCAAATCCAGGACCGGATCAATGCCATTGGGGTGAGCCACCGAACCCTGGATGAAATTTCAAAAAGGTGGTACGACCTGCGCTCCAGAACAAAGGAGAGGGTGGCAAAGCGCCTCAGGGAAATGAGGGGCACAGGAGGAGGCCCATCCACCATCCCACCACCCACAGCCATGGAAGAGTTGGTGGAGCAGACACTGGAGCCTGAGGCCGTGTCAGGAATTGGAGCATTGGACACTTCTGCGCAAGGGACATCCAAAAGTGAGTACCATGAAATATGCATTCACACCTACAAATGCAGTATCTACACTCTCCCAGTACACAGCAGCAGGCACAACCAGACTAGCTTCATTCCAGACTAGCAACCACTAGAATGGTGCATTATGGGCAATGTAGTACAGTAGTCAGCATATAGGCAAATGTTTATTATGAGGCATACAACAGATGTGAGAGACTGAAAGTGTGTTCCCTATGTCCCACAGGTCTCCCACACGACACCCCCAGCAGCCACACCATCCAGGGAGGAGACAACAGGCCACAGGCAGTGCAGGAGGCTGCAGCTGATATTCCAGGGCCCAGCACGACACCACCACAGTCCCCTCCAGAACAAGTGCAGGACATGGAGGAAGAACACACGACTCCTGGCCCCAGCCCCACAGTAAGACGTCCAGAGCCAGCAGCACAACCACGTCGCAGATGCAGATGCCAAGTTCAGGCGGTGCCCCCAGAGGAGACATGGGATGCAGCAATGTCTGTAGTCGAGGCATCCCTCCTTACCGGTCAGCGCCTGCAAACAAGACCATTGCGGTTGATATCAGGTGCTTTGCACAGACTTGAAAATAACATGACCCATGGCCTGGCTGATGTGAACTCGCAGTTCACAAGACTCAATGACAATGTGAGCGAACTCACCCAGTCCATCCACCAACTAGTGACGGAACTAGTGGCTGATAGACGCAGCGCAAGGCGCAGGGAGCACCACCTAGTCACACGATTTGACCGCATGGCAGCTTCCATTGGGCGTCTTGCCACTAACACTACTGGCCTGTCAAGACGGACCATGAGTCTGCAGGTCGAACTTGGCCACTTTGCTGGGGATGTGGCACAGGGACTAGGCCGCATCAGCCACGCAGTGGACATGTTGGAAGCCAGGCAGGTGGCAAGGGGCACAGGTGAGACCCCTCAGGACAGTGAGGAGGGGTCCACTATCAGCAGTGTGTCTGCAACCGACTCACATGTGCTGAGGAGTGGAAGTGCACGTCAGGGGTCAGCAGACCCACCTGGGATGAGCCATGCTGGGCGAACAAGGAGGAGGGTGTAGGCCATAAGACAGCATGACTCATGAGGCACATAAAGTCAATGTGTCCTCATAAAAATTGGACATGTACAGCCCCTTACGGACAGATTTTTTCTTTCAACATTTAGTTCACTAATAAAAAGGTTTTGTTTGTTCCACTACACACCTGGGCTCTGTTTGTGTGACATCAGTGAGTGTGGTGACAGTTGCCACGTACCTGCCAAAGTATTGGGTTGCAATGTGGTCCCGTCTCAGTCTGCCTTGATTTGCAATGCTTCTACCCCCAGGCTGTCGATGTGGTAGCTCTTGCTCCTCATCCTCCGAATCTGTGTCTTCATGGGTGAGATGTAGCCCACGTCTGGTGGCAATGTTGTGTAGGATTGCGCATGCGCCAACGATCTTGAATGCTGTTACTGGGGTATACTGGAGCGCACCTCCACTTCTATGGAGGCATCGGAATCTTGCCTTTAACAGTCCAAAGGTCCTCTCATTGACAGTTCTGGTCCGCTGATGTGCACTGTTATATCGCCTCTCATTCTCATTTCCAGGTGTTAGGTACGGGGCAAGTATCCATGGTCTTAGTGCATATACACTGCCACCTGTTTGGCAAAAATTAGCAATGTTAGCAGGGGATGGATGGTTTCTACAGTGACCTGTGTGTATGGCTTCAGGGTGTAGTCAACAATACCTAATAGATATCCGTCTCCAAACTCCCCACTTTCTAGGTGCTGGTGGATCCCACTGTGCCTGAAAATGTATGAGTCATGTGTACTCCCTGGAAATTTGGCTACAATGTCAGTGATGACATTATGGGCGTCGCATATCACCTGGATGTTCAGTGAGTGGGTACATTTCCTATTGCGGAACACATATTCCAGATTTGCAGGAGGGCAGATTTGTATATGTGTCCCGTCCACACACCCTATTACATGAAGGAAGTTGGCAAGTCTGTAGAAGTCCAACTTGGTGCTGTTAATTTCTGCCTCATTCCTGGGTAGGTATATGTATCTGGACATGTGTGTGAGTATGGCATCTAGGAAACATCTGAGGAATCATGAGAGTGCACTTTGGGATACCCCACCTGCCACAGCAATCACTCCCTGATAGCACTTGCACATGTGTGGGGATGGCGCTGCCGCGCATAGTCTGGCGTTGAAGCTGCGGATTGAGTAGTTCAATTAATTCTAATATTGCTGCACTGCTGAGTCTGTATTTGTCATAAATCTCCTCCTCAGTTTGTTGGAAAAGTGTCTGCCTAGTTCTGTATATCCTCTCCTGTCTCTGGCTTGTCATCCTCCTTTGCTGGGCGGCGTGGACTCTCCTCCTCCTTGCTATCACATATATTTCAGCCATTTTGAGTAACCCAGATGCCTTCTGGGTCTCCTTTTATACTTTGGTTCTGGTTACCACCTGCTCTGACTTAGTGGTAATTTGGGTGTGCAAAATGGGCTTTTTGCGACTAGTCGCAATTTGCGAGTGGCTTTTTCATATGGTTTGCGACTCGCAAATTGCGACTTCCTATTTGTGGGTCGCACAATGAGGTCGCTATTTTTGCGAGTCGGTAATGGCTCGTATAGCAATTTGCACTTCGGAAATGGGATTTTTGCATTCCATTTCCGATTTTGCGGTGTCGCAAATGGCGAATCGGGCCATTTGCGACTCGCAAAACTTTGCTACATCTGGCCCTAACTTATGTCTCCCGCAGGGGTCGAGATTGATATAGTGCACTCTTTTTCTGTAATTAATTAGGATATACCTATACAAATTGCTAGCAACGACTACTCGGTGAATGGGATTATAGTTGTTTGTACAAGATACATTGTGTATGTCTTATTTGTTGATGTTTATTTATGTAAATTATCCAAATGAATTGCTCCAAATAAGTATGAATGGTGTGATGCCACTACCAGCAAAACAGAAGCAACTGAAGTTGCACAAATAAATTATATTTCATTCCAATGTGAACAATTCCACTATTGCTGAACCCCATCAGAGGTATATCAAAATGTTCCCTATATAGAACCCCCTCTAACGTGTGTGTAAACTAGAACTAGGACAGTACTAGATGCCATACGACTGGGCAAAGTAGGCCTGCATATTTATTTCCTCTATTTATTGTGCCCTATAAATAATTTACTGACTGCTATGAATAGGACTCAACATAAAATAAATGTAAGTTTATAGCATAAGTCCTGATAAACACCCAGGATCCACAGTGGCCAGTAAATGGGCTGAAACATGTCAACTTAGTGAGGGACGTATGGGCAATAAGATCTACAAACAACCACATAGATTGGTTTTAAACCATACCAATGGCACCCAAAATAAAGGGTAACTAGCGTGACTCTTAGGTATTTTTAATTTCCCTAACCCTGCTATAAAACATCCTCAGTGCTCCTTGGGATATAGTTGACCGCATTCTGGTTTATAGGGACGGGGATGACAACCAATGGTGAAGCATGCCATTAATAGAGTGGGTGAGTGCCTTCGAGAAAAACAAGCATTTTTCTGTGAGTACCAATTTTCCCACTATTGGGATTCTTGGTCTGGGATTTAGTAAAGTAGTTGTGTAATTGATATAGAAATGGAGATAGTGTCCTATATTCCCCTCTGGAAACCTTTCTTCCCCGCCTTCCCACAGGAAAGTTTTGGGTACATGGTAAATGAGTACGTTAATTGAATGTTTCTTGTAAAAAAATCTTTTAAGGCTTGCGTTGCTCTGTCATGGTTGTTTCTATTTTTCGGTATGTTATTACGTAATCTGAGATTAGCAGTACGTTTGTTCCCAAATGGCATATCATTTATTTTTGGTCTTTTGGTATAATTTTGTATAGCTGTGTATACTATTATTCTCCTGCTTAATTTTGTTTAAATTCATCCTAAACTGTTGCCAGGGGAGCTGTGCCTATATTGATTTGAAAAAAAATCATTGGTAAAGGTTTGTGTATTTCGTAGCCAAGCAAGAAGCAGTTTTATTGAAGTGCTGTCTCTTCAATCTAAAAGGTTGAGAATCTAATAATATTTCTAACTGCACTATTGTGCGATCTGAAAAGATAATAACCTGCAATTCAACTGATTTTCGATTAAAGAGTTGACTCACTTTGTATTGCTGTATTACATTTTTTAGAAAATCAGGTGGACTTTCTTAAAGCTGGAGTATCTGGGATCTAGGAGGCCAAACTCTTTCGTCAGGTATCCCAACATTTGTTTGCCTTTAGGTTTTTTTCTGCTTTTTATCTATTCTCTAGTCTAATGTCGCAGACTGCAGATAGTTAAATTCTCCATCTATACTTATTTGCCCTGTTGATTTAATTAAGGAATTACGAAGCGCCTTGAGATAATCCGTGTCATCCTCAAAGAGCCATGATAATTTACATTTGTCAGAATTGCCATATTCAGTGCCCCTCCCTGCCTGACTCTATCTGTAGAACATAGAACTGTAGATTTTGCCTTAAAAATATAGTCATTCCTCTTTGGGCTGCTTGTACTAAAGTGCAGTAGAGTCTCACCCAGTTAGGTTACAATGTTTTGCATCTTTGGTGTTATAGTGGGTTTCCTGGAGTATAATAATATCTGGAGGGAGTTCTTGTAACCATCTCATTATTTGTTTACCTTTCTTTGATTATTCAACCCATTGGCACTGTACGATTTGAAGTTCAATTTAGCCATTTTTGTCAGCCTATTCTAGAGCTTTAATCTTTATCAAGCAAAGCACATTAAAGATTGTCATCTTAATCTTTTGCCACAGCCACTCTTGCTGCTTGTTTCCCAGCTTCCTCCCACTCCCCAAAGGCACCACCCTCCTCTCTCTTTGTCGAATGTATCCCCATCCTCCTATCTGGAGTGTGGGACATTGCTCGCTTTGAAGCCTAATGCCAACCCTCACCCACTATTCCTGGAGCCATGTTATGCTCCCTGAGGTTGACCTAAATCATCTTGCTTTCTTTCAAAAACTTAGTTGCATTGTTTGCATTTGAAAATACATTGTTCTTACTTTATAAAATACTCTGTTTTGCCATTTGAAATTGCACAATCATTTGTTTAAACTCTTTATGCTTCCTTGAAGCCTCGAACATCATGTCTGAAAATAGTCGCAGATCAACTTTACTGTCTCTTTTAAATGATCTTGAAATAATGGCCATTTTTAGTGTTTGTTCTTTAATTCTGTGGTAGGTAAAATTAACCAAAATCGTTCTAGGGTATTTTGAGTAAGCTAAGGTTTGGGAAGCAATCTGATCTGCTTTCATAATGGTAAAATCCATTCTGAACCCTGGTAGAATATATGTTTTCTTCAATAATCCACAAGGGTGTATACCCAAGTACCATTCTCGTTATGTTTTGACATGCCCATAATCCAGGTATTGGAATGTCTTAAATGATTTTGTAGCTATTCCTGTTTGCTTTTCACCCTAGATAAATATTTTCCGTATTTTAATTTGTGACTTTTAATTTATTTATCCTCTGCACTAGAATTTCGCTGTTCTAATTCTTTGATTTGATTTATGAATTCTGAGATCTTTCAGTCTAAAATATGTATTTTTATTTACCTTGGTTACCATTTTTCCAGTGTAGTTTTAAAGTTTTTAATCTCTAATAGTATACCTTTCATTAGCAACATAATCAATTCAGAGATTATTTGACTGCCCCAATCATGTCTGGATGGTTTTCGGTATGGTGATCTCTATCATGAAGGGATAGGCCAGATGCACTGATTAATCCTTTCTCATTTACACCCTTCCCTTAGCTCTTATTAGTTATATTTCTTAGTGGATCTTGGGTGGTTTCATTATTCTGAGTATCACTTACCAGTCCTATTACTTCAGCTGCTTTTCTGCCACTGGATTCTGATTTATTAGCTAAATCAAATCCTTACAATGAGCTTTCCCTTATAACCTGACATGTATAACCACCAATTGTGTTCTTGGAGAACAATGGATAAAAAGGATGGGCTTTATGGTCTTGGTTCCAGTTATGGTCTTCATTAAGTTCTTGGCCTGTGAATTTAACGCTTAAAATACCAACTTTATAACTTGACTTATTGAGGTAGTCGCTGCTCCTCCTACATGGGCATTTTGGTTTGTATGACTATGAGATCCTTGCCATTACCTCACAGTGGACTAATTAACTGATTGATTCTTTACTCTGTCTTTGGAGGAGTCTGCCAATAAGCTTTTTGTATGTGTCCACAAGTTAATGGCTTTGGTTAAAGAGATTACATTTTTGTTAGTCTCTTTACCACTTTGTGCATTTGATGCTTTCTATTTAAACCTCGATTTTTCTTAACTTTCTGGCAGAACCCCTTAATCCATTCAACTTCATGAGCACGGCTGTAGTATTTCATCTTGAGTTTTGTTTGCCTCACTGTCTTTTTCACCTACTCCTTCTGCAGATATGTGACTTTAATCTTTATATGTGGAGCTCCTTTCACTCTTACAAACCGCACCACGATCCACCAGGAGGAGCTATTTCTACTGGTACCTGAGTTCCATGACTTGCCTTGCAGCTACTCAAGAGTGAGATGGCGACTCATCTGGGGCTTTAATCCACAAACCCCCATCATGAGCACTCTGCTGGCCAGCACAAGGCAATTGCTTGAAGTTTCACCAACTCGAATTGAAACCTTTGGCTGCGAAAGTGCGCCACTGGTTTCAGGCCAGCTGTGTCGGGCTCGAAGAGGGTAAATCTTTGTAGATTTATTTCCAGACCAGCTGAGAATGACTCAGCCTAGAATTTATGGTATTGAGACAGTCCTACCATTGCAGAGCTCTGACGTTCTCGTGACAGGAAGTGTCATTTTCGGGCAGAGGGCATGTCAAGCTAATGCAGCATGGAAGCTAGAGAAGGTGAGATTTTATTATGAAGTTGGACTGTGCTTTAGTGATGAGAGAAGATCTTGTTATTTAGTTGAATTGCACTTCTGTGATTCTGAGAGATCTGTTATAAAGATGGAGTAAGCTCCTGTGAGATCTTGTCATAAAGTTGAGATGTGGTTTCGCAATACTTGCTGATGTGGGTCCTGATCTCGGCTAGACGTATATGAGAAAATGGCACCATATTTTAGGAAACCCCATATCTGTAGGTCAATGGCAGAACTTTGGGCCGATAGACCCTCCTCGTGTAAGAGTGTGCTGAAAAGAAAACTGATGTGTAAACTTATGAGGATGTGACATGTTGCCCCTAGGAGGTTAAAACAAATAAACAGAAGAACAGATAACTTATGTTGTAAGGATTGAAAACAAGAAGGAGATGTGATAAATGCCTGGGGGCTTGCCCGAGATTACCACTATTTTACAAAGAGATTCTTAGCCATTTTAAGTTGGTAGTTGGGTACCTATTGCGACTAGACCCAGCGACTATCATACTTGAAGTCAGATCAACGGATATCATGACTTTTCCTAAAGCAGACTGGAGATTGATACCTAATATGCTTTTGCCAGCAAAACAGCTACTGGCATTAAACTGGAAGTCACCGACCATTTCATCAATGCAAGAATTGGTAGGCAAGCTTTGAATGCTGATGGCCATGGAACAACCGACATGGATCCTCAATGAAAAGCATCATAAATATGATAATTTGTGGCGCCCTTTGGTAGAATAACTGATGGACAATGGCTTTGTGTACAGTTGCCCTAAACTGCAGAGATCTCTTGGGGCTAGACACTAAAATTTTATTCTCACACACACCACTTACCTAAAACTTCAGGACTACCGCAGGGGCGATGCCTGTCTTTCCACTCCCTGCTAGGTCAACTCTCAACCTTAGGAGTCCACCATCGAAGGCTGGCAGCTGTGCCAGAAGGGAAAGAGTTTGGGATTTGAGAGAGAAAGTGAGATGACTGTACCTCTCTGGATTGGTGCGTAGTCTTGTCCTTGACTCTTTCCTTTTATTCGAGTGCATCTTCCTTCAGACCTCTCTCTTCCTTTTCTGATTGCCAGATGGGACATATTTGGAGTTTTGTGCTACTGGGTAAATACAGACAAACATTAAATCGTCATCAATTATTCAGTGCTCTTAAATATTTCTCCCAAATAGCCTATTTGCCCAAAAAGCTTTACTCACACATGCAAGTATCATGTTGCATGCATTGTCCTCAACATATGGTATTCTAGATTGGTCTCCGTCTGTATACAAAGACTTCTTAGTGATGCTAAGTCTTGTCTAGCTTCGAGCTGGGCTTCTTGATTTTCTCTCAGGAAGCCTATAATACTTCAAAAATAAAAGTCTCTTCGAGTTCTCAGACATCCTGGGAATTATTTCAGTCCATACTTTAGGAGTTAAACAGGTATCCAAACTTAGAAAAATTATCCAGGGGAACCTTCGATGGGAGTTCCTTACTTACTATACACGCCATGAAATGTTTCTAGTCTCAAAAGTAAGCTATTAGCATCAATGTCGGGCTGGTGTTGGTGCACTGACCTTTGCTGATTGTTTGCCTTTAAGGATATGTTACCTTTTCATTGGTAGTAATGTCTTTCTTTTATGACCTTCAGGAATTCTTGATGTCTGGGATCAAGATCATCATGGAGGAAAGACGTTCGTCTTCGAGAGAAGGGGAGTTTGAAGCAGGGCGCCAGAGGATTCTAAGAGGTGAGTTCTAGAAGTGAGGACAACCACCGGAAGGGCCTGTAGCGCAATGCACATATAATGCAAAGTTATGTTCTGGTGACTCTAGTTCCAATAACATCTGTTACCTCCAAGGCGAAAATGTTGTGATAATGTAACTTTTGTGGAAGGGGCACTTGGCATTTGATTTTATATGCTTAGCTGCCTTGGGGAGGTGGTGAAGGGGGAGGGTAATGGACGTATATGTTTTTTGTCGTATAGAGCTATGAATGTTTTTCTCTGATAACTGATGTTTGGCAAGCTCATTGTCAGGGTATGCTGTGATCTGAAAATAAATGAAATTTCATTGGCAAAAAAGTTGGGATGCACATCAGTGACCCTATATGGTATTTTTTACAAATTTCTGGTATGCTTTAATGATTCTATAAGATCTTGGTATAAAGTTGGAAAGTACTTTGATGATTCCATTAGATCTTGTTATGAGGATGGTTTATGCCTCAATGAGTCCACAAAATCATGTTATGAAATTGGAGTGTGCTTCAGTGATTCTTTAAGATCTTGTTAAAAAGTTTGAGTGTCTTTCAGGGATCTCTATAGATCTTCTTTAGATGTTAGGGTGTAGTTATGTGAATCTGTGAGCTCTTTAAAAAGCCTGTGAATGCTTCTTTGATTTCTTAAGGTCATTTAATAAAGCTGGAGACCTGGCTGTGAAGTGAGAGAACACACCAATGATTCCAGAAGAACTTGCTATAAAGTTGGACTGTGTTTCTGGGCTTTGTGAGGTAATTTATAAAAGATATAAACATGAGTGCGCTTCAGTGATTCAAGGTTTTCCTGTTATAAAGTTGCAGTGCTCTTCATGATCTCAGGAGATCTTGTTATAAAGTTGTAGTGCTCTTCGTGATCTCAGGAGATCTTGTTATGAAGTTGGAGTGTGATTCTGGGATTATGCGAGATCCTTTATATAGATGGAGTGAGCTTCGGTGATTCAGTTCTTTCTTTTTAAGTTTTGGCGAAGTGTTTTCATAAAGTTGGAATGATTATCACATCTTAGGCAGTGTTTCAAAAGAGTGCACCTCTGTGATGTAATGTGATCTTCTATACAAGTGGATTGTTTCCTGTTGTCTGTGTTCTTCTTAGTTTCTCCATTCTCTCTCCCCTCTGCCCTTCCCTTCTTTTTGTTCTCATCTCCCTTTGTGTGTTCTTTCACTTGCCTCACCTCCCTCCCCTCAGCCGGGCTCGCCTCGCTCATCAGCGCAGATCTTCTCTCTCAGAACCAGGCTCTGGAGAGAGCTGGCCCCGGGCTGAGATATGGTCAGACCAGCTCCTGACCCTGTGTCAGCGCTGATGAATTACACGAGCGCTGCATGAATATTTCATGCAGTCTAAGAGATTGTTACAGCAAATCACAGATAAAGGAAACATCAGACAGCACGTGCCCGCAAGCACTCTTCAAGTGCACCTCCTTTCCGAGCCGCAGCAGCCAGCCACCCCTGCAGCAGCGCGGCCACTCTCGCGCTGGTCTGCGGCTCAAGCCCGCCTGCAAGCAAAGCTGATGTGTCAGATTAGCACCGCTGCTCTTTCAATGCACCTCAGTCCTTACCCGTAGCAGCCAGACACCCTTGTACGGCCACACTCGCGCTGGTCTTGTGAAACTCGCCCATCTGCAAAGGAATGCTGCTGTATGAGATTAGCGCCCACCGCTCTCTCAACGTACCTCGCTCCTTACTGTGCAGTCACTGTGATCCTTACACAGCTCTGTGTATGCTGCTCAAGCCTGTCTGCAAGCAAAGCTGCTGTATTAGATTAGCGCCCACCGCTCTCTCAATGTACCTCGCTCCTTACTGTGCAGTCACTGTGATCCTTACACAGCTCTGTGTATGCTGCTCAAGCCTGTCTGCAAGCAAAGCTGCTGTATCAGATTAGCACCCACCGCTCTCTCAATGTACCTCGCTCCTTACTCGTAGCTGCTACTACTGTGGAGTCACTGTGATCCTTACACAGCTCTGTGTATGCTGCTCAAGCCTGTCTGCAAGCAAAGCTGCTGTATCAGATTAAGGCCCACCGCTCTCTCAATGTACCTCAATCCTTATCCTTACCAGTTTTGTGTACAGGCACTGTGACACTCACATTGCTTCGCTGCTTACTGTACCCACACCTGCCTGGAAGTAGGGGTGCGTGGAACTTATGAAGGTTCATTCCATGGAATTCAGCGGGGCCACCTAAAACTCTGTGAGATTCTGCGGTGGAATTCAGTACGTCACGCTGCTTGAGCCGATCTTTACCCCTCCGAGATTGCCCTTAACTGTCCAACCAGCACTAAAGGCACCACCATGGCGCCAGAGGGCGCTACTTCTTTCTGCTGCTCACGTAGATTTTCTATTTGAGAGGCAGCTTTCTGAACGCAAGGGGCAGCTTTCTGAAAGCGAGTGATAGCGGCCTGCGGTGACAGCCCATGTTGAGAAATCCCGCTGGGAGGCAGTCTAACTTAAACTGCTTCTACGTATCCAGGCAGAAGCCAACAAGACGAAAGGGTTTAGCAAAAAAAGTCAGTTTTTAGGTCTTTACTAAAAAAAAAGCTGAAGAATGATTTGCTCCAGGCCCGCTCGAACTGTAGTTATTAGAGGAGGGGAAATCCCACATTGTTCTTCCAATGCACTTCAAGTACTGGGCTCCACCACAGCTCTGACAGTGCACATCATTCCTCATCCGCACGCATCCTAGATGTTCAAGTACAGCGACCTGCAGACAGGTCTTTCTGATGCAGCTGAGAGCCGTGGTCTTCATCTCCCTCCATATTCCCGGTCTGGCAGGGGCGTAGCTTGGGCAATAAGATTAGAAGGGTAGATGGTTGAGCTTCAGATTTCCCAACGAGGAAGCTGGCATATGATCTTAAAATACATTATACAATAACCAGGGTGCACGAGAGGGTCTTAAGGGGCAGTGGAAACAAAGAGGAATTTGGATTGGCAAGGTTACTAATTGAAAGAAAACACATTATTTTGTGACATAACCAACATTTTTGAAGTCTTTCCAAACAGAGAAGGGGAAAGAGAGTGTGGCTACGTTTTTGTCTGTATGCAAAAATTGCTGGTGAAATCCGACAAACACCTCACCATACCCGACTGAAAGCAGCTGTACCCAACTTGAATTGCAAAATACATTTATTAGGGGGGAGTAGCACCCCATACAACCCCCCACGAAGCTACGCCCCTGAGGTTTGGGATTCACACACAGCGCAGCCACTGTGGGTCAGATCCGACTGCTGAGTGATGTATTCAACACTCAAATGAGAACAAGCACAGGTCTCTCTAAGCACCTCTAACGTGACTTAACAGCCACTTCTGTTCCACTCCTGGAACCCACAAACTGAAAGCATTTCAGAACTGGGCCCAAACGAGGCTCTGCCAATCAGGGCGTAGCTTCAAGTGATGCAGCAGGTGAAGTGGTACCGGGGCCAAGAGTGCAGAGAGTGCCCCCGAGCCCTGATTATTGCTGTACTTTATATTTCAAACACCAGACAGAACACCGATTTCCATCCGCACACTAGGACCCGTGAAACACTGGTTATGCTACTGCTGACAATGCACCTCAAACCTATCTCCTATTACTCCTGCATTTCCTAAATTGGTTTCAGATGGAATTCTGTTAGTGAATTCCCACCAGGCCCCAGAGCATTCCCTAATGTTCACATGTGAGGTCAACACATTGCTCTGCCACAGCACCACAATGTTGTAGGCTCCTGCTGGCTGCCAATGTATTACTTGGCTCGGCACTCAGTTCTACCAATGCACCCCAAACCTGAGCTGCAACCAACCCCTTGTATTCCATGACCGAGGTCAAATCCTGGTTCTGCCAATGTACAGGGTGTGAGAAAGTAGCCTCTTTCTAGCCTTGTTACCCCCACTTTTGGCCTGTTTGTGAGTATATGTCAGGGTGTTTTCACTGTCTCACTGGGATCCTGCTAGCCAGGGCCCAGTGCTCATAGTGAAAACCCTATGTTGTCAGTATGTTTGTTATGTGTCACTGGGACCCTGCTAGCCAGGACCCCAGTGCTCATAAGATTGTGGCCTATATGTATGTGTTCCCTGTGTGATGCCTAACTGTCTCACTGAGGCTCTGCTAACCAGAACCTCAGTGGTTATGCTCTCTCTGCTTTCCAAATTTGTCACTAACAGGCTAGTGACGAAATTTACCAATTCACATTGGCATACTGGTACACCCATATAATTCCCTAGTACATGGCACTGAGGTACCCAGGGTATTGGGGTTCCAGGAGATCCCTATGGGCTGCAGCATTTCTTTTGCCACCCACAGGGAGCTCTGACAATTCTTACACAGGCCTGCCACTGCAGCCTGCGTGAAATAACGTCCACGTTATTTCACAGCCATTTACCACTGCACTTAAGTAACTTATAAGTCACCTATATGTCTAACCTTCACCTGGTGAAGGTTGGGTGTAAAGTTACTTAGTGTGTGGGCACCCTGGCACTAGCCAAGGTGCCCCCACATCGTTCAGGGCAAATTCCCCGGACTTTGTGAGTGCGGGGACACCATTACACGCGTGCACTGCACATAGGTCACTACCTATGTATAGCGTCACAATGGTAACTCCGAACATGGCCATGTAACATGTCTAAGATCATGGAATTGTCACCCCAATGTCATTCTGGCATTGGGGGGACAATTCCATGATCCCCCTGGTCTCTAGCACAGAACCCGGGTACTGCCAAACTGCCTTTTCAGAGTTTGCACTGCAGCTGCTGCTGCTGCCAACCCCTCAGGCAGGTTTCTGCCCCCCAGGGGTCCAGGCAGCCCTGGCCCAGGAAGGCAGAACAAAGGATTTCCTCTGAGAGAGGGTGTTACACCCTCTCCCTTTGGAAATAGGTGTGATGGGATGGGGAGGAGTAGCCTCCCCCAGCCTCTGGAAATGCTTTGATGGGCACAGATGGTGCCCATCTCTGCATAAGCCAGTCTACACCAGTTCAGGGATCCCCCAGCCCTGCTCTGGTGCGAAACTGGACAAAGGAAAGGGGAGTGACCACTCCCCTGACCTGCACCTCCCAGGGGAGGTGCCCAGAGCTCCTCCAGTGTGTCTCAGACCTCTGCCATCTTGGAAACAGAGGTGTTTGTGGCACACTGGACTGCTCTGAGTGGCCAGTGCCAGCAGGTGACGTCAGAGGCTCCTTCTAATAGGCTCTTACCTCTCTTGGTAGCCAATCCTCCTTCCAAGGTAGCCAAACCTCCTTTTCTGGCTATTTAGGGTCTCTGCTTTGGGGATCTCACCAGATAACGAATGCAAGAGCTCACCAGAGTTCCTCTGCATCTCCCTCTTCACCTTCTGCCAAAGGATCGACCGCTGACTGCTCAGGACCCCTGCAAAACCGCAACAAAGTAGCAAGACGACTACTAGCAACCTTGGATCGCTTCATCCTGCCAGCTTTCTCGACTGTTTCCAGGTGGTGCATGCTCTGGCGGTAGCCTGCCTCCTTTCTGCACCAGGAGCTCTGAAGAAATCTCCCGTGGGTCGACGGAATCTTCCCCCTGCAACCGCAGGCAACAAAATACTGCATCACCGGTCCTCTGGGTCCCCTCTCAACACGACGAGCGTGGTCCCTGGAACTCAGCAACTCTATCCAAGTGACTCCCACAGTCCAGTGACTCTTCATTCCAAGTTTGGTGGAGGTAAGTCCTTGCCTTCCCACTGGACCTGGCACAAGGTGTAAGTACCTCTGGTACCCACTACAAGCCAGGCCAGCCTCCTACACAGGGTTACTTCCATGCATCAGTTCAGGAAATGGGAAAAGTTTTCTCTAGGATCCCATACAGTGGGTGTGGCAGAAAGGCAGGGGAGCCATCGCGGCTTGGGGGATGAGGGATAATTAAGGGGCCTCACAATCAGTGCTTAATTTGAGCCGGTGTTTTCTGGTGTTCGGCACAGCACTTAATTGTCAACACCTGCACTTATGACAGCCCGCTGGAAGGTGACAATGTTTCTCTAATTTTGTGAAGAGCACAACAGTGGTTTGAAAATTAAATTTACATTAAAAATGACCAATACCTGCCACCCAAAGCTATAAGAATAGCTTGGGCGGGAGGTATTGTTTAATGTATATTAAAAGTCTAAATTGTCACACTTGTAGGCGTGTGATGGTTAGTAGCTGTTTTGATACTGTAATTGGCAGCCTGACAGCAGCAATAGGTGGCGCAAGTTGAAGTGGCCTCCTGACAAAAGCCCTGCCACTTATTATTTTTTTTTTACAAATTAAGCACTGACTACGAGGAGTGGAGCCAATGACAGTCAGCACGTGCATTTTCTTTTAACAAACTCTGCCTCCAAAGAACAAATAAAAATATTCTAGTAAGGCTGTTAGGCTGTTATGGTTTTCTTAATTGATAACAAACAGACTGTGTTTGAGTAAGTTACACGCTGCTTTAAGTGGACTGAAAAAGATGGGAGGTCCCCATTGCGGCTGAGGTCTAAGAAGTGTAACATAGAGTGGTTTGTAAGAAGCGTGGTCTCTCTAAGTAACAGCAAGTCCTTACATGTGTAGCCTAGAATCACAAAGGCCTCCTCCTTCTCTTCTACTGGCCCTCCTCCTAATCATCCACCTGCTCCTCCGTGTCTTTCTCCTTCTGTCTTCCACTCTGGGGGTGCTGCCCCCCGAGTGGAAGGGCCAGTGAAGGCCTGGGGGGGCCTGCAGCACTCTCAGGCCCCCAGAAGGGCCTGTTACCAATCCAAGGGGTTGCGTGACGCCCCCCTCCTCCCCTCCCCAGTCACGCTGTGGACTTTGCCCCCCCCCCCTCATGAGGGCCAGTGGAGGCCCGGGTGGGCCCCAAGTGATTGCGGGCCCCAGGAGTGGTCCATCAGGAATACAGAGGGGGTGCTGGCCGCCCCCCTCTACCCCAGAGTTTTTAAGGAGGCCCCAAGATTGCGGAGAGGAGCACAGGGGGCCCCTTCTTCGTTCTTTGGGCACTGGAGGTGCCTTCATCTTATACAGGTACTTCCTAAGGAACAATATATATAATCTAAGTTCTTTCTAGAGACTTTGCTGATTCATATATTGCCTACCTGTTTATGATGACTCCATATGTGTATGCAAATGTTCCTGTTATGGGCAACAAGGGACCTGTGGCGCGGGGGAGCCTCCGGCCCGCGGTCCGACAGAGAGCCCTTCTCGGGGCTCGGAAGGGCAAAGAGAGGCTTCCTCCTCTCCTGCCTGCCTCCTGTTTCGTCTGGGCCCGAATAAGGGCCTTCTGGTGCACTGGAGGTGCCCCACGGATCGAACCTCGCCCCGGGGGCACCGATAGGAGCACGCTTGCTACGGTTTTCGGCAAATGGTTTTCCTTCGTGCCCCGGGGGCACTGTGAAGCGCTGTTCACTCGTGCTTTGATAATACAGCCTCCCCGGGCTGTGGCAGTGAACACAGGGCACAGCGACGCGCTTTCTCAAAAGCACCTAAGGCATCATATTAAGCCTGGGCTGCAGCGGTGATTCCTTGCCACAGTAATAAAAGTGCTTTTCCAGCGCTAGAACAACAACAGAGGCTTTCCAAAGTGCTTAGTTTTGAGAAATCTAGAAGCACTCTCGTGCTAAGACTGGATGTAGGGGTCCGGGGTCACAGCACCCTGCCCCTGGGGAGCAGAGTTCCAGGAAAAGGCCCACAGGTGAAGGGGCCAAGCAACAGGCCAGCACAAAGGGGATGCAGCAAGTGGCAAGTCCTTTACAGTGACCAAGCAGGTCACAGGTCAGCACAGCAGCAACAGTCCATGGCGGTCCCTGGTGAGTCCTTCCAGCGTTTCTGTGTCCAGTTCCAAGATATTTCCAAGAGTCTCCAAATGTAGGGAAAATTCCCCTGTACTTATACTCAGTCTTTACAGTGTTTTACAATGGTGGGGAGAGGAGGTTCCAATCAGTTACAACTGGTTCTGGGAGTGCCCCCTCTTTCTTCCAGCACAGGCTCCAAACATCAGTGGGGGGGTAAACAACCCTATTGTGTGAGGCCATGGCACAGCCTTTACAAATGTACGTGTGCCCTGCCTCTCCCTTCTCTCAGCCCAGGAAGGCTTTACAATATGTAGATGCACCTCTGTGTCACCTCCACCCTCCCTGTTTCAGGCTGTCTGAAAAGTATGCACAAAGCCCCAACTGTCACTCTGCTCAGACGTGGATTAGAGTTAAGCTGCAAAACACCAGGGTCATAAGGACAGAGAAATGCACACTTTCTAGAAGTGGCATTTCTGTAATGGTAATAAAAAATACACCTACACCAGTAAGCAGCATGTACTATCACCATCACAACCCTATCAAACATGCCTACGCTACCCCTCATAAATCAGACAATACCCCTTACACATAAGGCAGGGCATTTCTAATGCAATCCTATGAGAAGGCAGCACTCACAGCAGTGAGACACCAAGTTAGGCTGTTTGTCACTACTAGGACAGGCCACGCAACCTGGCAAATGTCCTGCCTTCTACATACATGGCACCCTGCCCATAGGGCTAGTTAGGGCGTACCTTAGGGGTGACTTACATGTAGTAAAATGGGAGTTCTGGGCCTGGCAAGTAAATTTAGATGCCAGGTCCCTGTGGCAGAAAACTGCGCACACAGTCCCTGCGCTAGCAGGCCTGAGACAGGTTTGAAAGTCTACTTCAGTGGGTGGCGCAAGCAGCACTACAGGCCCACTAGTAGTATTTCATTCACAGGCCCTGGGTATAGAGATTCCACTGTATAAGGGACTTACAGGTAAATTAAATATGCCAATTAGGTATAAGCCAATCATACCAACTTTAGATGGGAGAGCACCTGCACATTAGCACTGGTCAGCAGTGATAAAGTGCTCAGAGTCCTAGAGCCAACAGCGAGAGGTCAGAAAAAATAGGATGAACTAGGCAAAAAGTCAGGGGGTGAACCTGCCACAAGGGCCAGGTCCAACAACCTATCAGCCGTGTTCCATGCTTTGTTAATCAACCGGCTTGAATCCATCAGCATTAGAGACTCCGCCCTCTCCTTGTAAAGCTCCTTCCTGGTGGACAGGAAACATACAGTATCCCTTGTCGACTTTAAATTGGATTCGTCTTCTCTTCCATGTAGGGTTCCTCAGGGATCTTCTTTTAGTCCCACTATTTTCAATATTTATGTTGTCCCGCTGGCAAATTTGATTCGATCTCTGGGTTTATATGTGATTTCATATGCTGACGACAGGCAGATTGTGATATCAGTTACATGTGATGTTGAGACAGAGGCCAAATAATTCAAGAGATGTATGGAACACACTGTGATTTGGATGAGGGAAAACTGTGTTAAGCTAAATTCTATTAAGACAGAGGTACTTTTATTCAGTAAGGAGCCCTCATGCTAGTCAAATGCTTGGAGGCCCCAGAATGTTGGCTCTCTCCCCTGTCCAGCGGATAAAGTAAAAAAATTAGGGGTCCTTTTTGACAAGAAAGTATCTTTTGCAGATCATATAAATCAGGTCACATGGGTTGTTTTCTTTTTTGCTGCAAATCTTGAGGATGATTTCTCTGTTCATTCCGCTGGATCTCCAAAAAACAGTCATTATCCCATTAGTCATGTCAGGGATTGATTACTGCAATGCTCTATATGTGGGGATCCAACAACGGCTGCTAAACAAACTCCAGATTCTTCAGAATGCTGCAGCCCAACTCATTTTTAAAAATTCCAAAATTCAGTCCACTCGCGAAGGCCTCAACCAATCTTCATTGGCTTCCTATCTGCAAGAGGGTCCAGTTTAAAGACCTTTGCTTTGCACATCAAGCCCTGCATAATGCCAGCCCGAAAACTTTATACAAATCTTTCACTGGTATGTTCCTAAGCATACACCGCACTCCTCTGCAGAAAAAAAGGTGGCCATTCCTAGATTTAATAAAGCTCTGTGGGTTGGCAGAAGGTTTTCTGTTTTTACTTGCAAGCCAAGGAATTTTCTGCCCTTTGAACTTAGAGCTCAATCGTATCTGATAAAATTCAGGAAATTATTATAGGCCTTGCTTTTTACACAATGTCACATTAGATCCCGTAATCAATTTGGTTGCTGATGCTAGCGTCAAGATGCCTTTGGCATTTGCGCGCTTTATACTTTTCCTTCGTCACTCCTTCACTCACCTGTTGTAAAGATATATGTGCACCCAACAAGTTTCAGGGGATGGAAGCGGTAAGTTAACTCTGCTGGTTTTTGAACTTGGTCGAGAGATGCGTGCAGTCTCTGGTCACAGTTCTGAACCAACATGTATTAGCACAAAGGATTAATGTGCCTCCTTCAGAGGATAGGGTCTAAGGTGTAGGGCACATATATGTGTTTTATGTAAACTATTTCAGTGGGTTAATGACTATTGCAGAAAATCTTGTTTAGCTGTACCTGTAAACCGGAAGGTGCATTCCCGGTAAAATAGCCGCATCTGTAAGGAGCTCATAAAACCTGTGAGGTATAAATTTGAAGCATATATTTTAATCCAAACGTTAGTCAATCTAAGCTTTTGAAAATATGGGTAGTACTAAACACTTACTAAGCACTTATTACGCGCTAATAATCACTTTATGTATTGCAATATTTACATGTCTATTATGGATTTACTTAAACACATAAACATGCCTGGTATTTTCTCACTTGGTAATGCTGAGACCTACAGGGTGAGTTGACGAATGTCTGAAAAAACGTGGTCCCGGGTACCCTGGGGATCCGCGAAACCTCCTCAGGAGGTCTGCGACTGCTCAAAACGTGAAATAATATTAACAGATTAGGCCCCCAGCTTTCAGTAATGACTCAGTGGGGGGTCCCCGGATTCCAACAGTGATTCAGTGGGGCTTCCTGGGGTCCAGTAATGGTAAAGTGGGGCTTCACAGAAGTCAAATAGTTGGAAACCATTGCTCTAGGCAACACCAGAAAACACTGGGTGAGTTTATCTTACTTTCTCCTGATGGGCCAGACCTTAGGGTCCAGCTCTGATGGGCAGGCGGTCCAAGTACTCATTACAGGGCGCACCTTGGACAAAGGGCACTGATCATCCCTTCAGGGAGGCATCTGTGTCTCTGTGCTGTAAATGAGTTCAAGCTCCGATGTGTCCTGGTGCGGAACAATTTGTTGCACCAAGCCCAGGTTCCGACTCCAGCTCAAGAATAGCTTCTTCAGCCAGAACCCAGCTGTAGCCCGCTCTGTTGCAGCGCTGCCCTGCACCACTGCTTCTTCAATACTCATCCCCACAGAGAAGCCATGCATGCCTGTAGGGGCCCTTGTTATTCTAACACTGGGCACAGCTTCATCGGTTGAAGTATAGAGAGCCACGCAAGAACCTGCTCTTTCAGTACTGAGGACCAGTGGTTTAAATGGGCCGGTACCCACAGCTACTGGGTACTGGCACTTTTTATTTTTAGCCTCCTCAGTACTGGCACTTTTTCACTGCCAAGGAGAGTACCGGTACTCCTGACTCATAGGCTCTGTGGTACTAGCACTCCTGTGGATGAGGCAGTCAGAGTGGAGGCTGTCTGAACGCCACTCTAACAGCCAAAGTGACACTGTAGCCTTGTGGTGGTCACTGCTGAATTACAGAGCAGCGGCTCATTTACATTATGCTAGTGAGTCCAGGTGCTGGCAAGCTCAGTATCACCCTGTGATTTACAGAACGTGGTCCAGTGTGACCCTGCTCTGTAAAACACAAGTGTGAAGTTGTGCACGCTTTGGAAGTTCAGGCAGCTTGCTCAAAGCCAGAATTAAAGAAAACTATGGGAGGTAAGGATTAAAAAACAACATTTTCAATCCTGCTGTGAGCCTTTTGTGTGCTTTTGTGTGTGAGAGCGTGGAAGAAGGTAGGGAAAACCGTAAAGGTATTTTAAAGAAAACATGCAGAATGCTTTGTGTGTGCACATCGGCTTCTTCTTGTGCCTGTGTGCGTGCGCTTTCAAGGGCTAGAGAGTGTATGAGTGGTGTGTGTAATAAAAATAAATAAACCGCTGCATGCAGCTTATCGGGACACAGTCAGTGACACAGTGTTCATAAATTGTAAAAGGCCATTTATTTAGGACAGGATTGCCTTATATCCATAACATTGTAAATACTAAACTTTAAACCAACTTCAAAACCCGCCACCCCTTTGAAACCTCTCCCCAGTCCTCTTTCCCCTCATCCACTCCATTTGCCTCCATTCACCCATCTTCCACTTCAATTCACCCACACATCCCCCTTTTCCTTTCATCCCCTGCCTGCTTCGGGCATCCCTCCGCTTTCATCCTTCACCTGTTTCTTTCTCCCCCCCGTGAAGGGTGGCCAAGCCCGCATCTGACTCTCCACCTTCCCCCATCTACTGCTACACACCTCCTGTCAGCAACCTGCCCTAGCTGGCATCAACCCAACCCTGCACTAACCACAAGAAAAAAAAACCTTTGAACCTTTATCTATGTAGAGCGGGTGGGTGGCCAAACATTCCACCATGCAAACAGGCTAGCGTGGAAGAGGGCGGTTCCAAGCCCTTTACCCCTATATTTCCCCCTCCCATATGCCACCCCCATGCGCTCCCCAACCTATCCTGCCCTCCTTTTGTCACTTCCATCCCGAAAGCTCTTGTGGAGAGACTAGACTACGTCTGCTCTCCACGGGGCCCTCCATCGGGACACAGTCAGTGATACAGTGTTCATAAAGTTTAAAAGGCCATTTATTTAGGACAGGATTGTCTCATATACATAACATTGTACATACTAAACTTTAAACCAACTTCAAAATCCCCCACCCCTTTGAAACCTCTCCCCAGTCCTCTTTTCACTCATCCCCTCCATTTGCCTCCATTCACCCACCTTTCACTTCATTTCACCCACACATCCCCCTTTTCCTTTCATCCCCTGCCTGCCTCGGGCATCCCCCACGCTATCATCCTTCACCTGTTTCTTTCTCCCCCCCTGGAAGGGTGTCCAGGCCCGCATCTGACTCTCCACCCTCCTCCATCTACTGCCACTCAGCAAAAACCCAATAGGTGTTTTTCTGCCCCCCCCAGCTAAACCACTGCAATATTGCACACTTAAGCTCTCTCCTTGAGCCACATCTTCTCTCTGCACAAATCCCCCAACAGTAAGCGGAGCTCCATGATTTAATATGCATTACCCAGCTCGGAGAGGTGCACACCATCCGACCTGAACAGCCTCGCCTCTTCTTCCTTAATGTCCTTGTGTTTCAACGTCTTTTTACCATGAGCCCAGCAGAAAACCCTCATTTCTCTGTTTAGCATCCTCCGAGCCCACAGCCCCATGTTTCAGTGCCCCTCTCCACTTCCTCCGAGGTGCAAACTCGGTCCATACTATGCAGGTACCATGCATCTTTTGGCAAAGCAACTCCAGATCTCATTGCATATGTTGCAGTATGGTGAGCCCTGAAAGTTTTACCAAGTAATTTTCCCCTAAATGCAAAACCAGCATATCCGGACAACCCCAATTGGGCATCATTGATGTTAGTAAAGGAAGCAAATTACCCCACCTCATTCCGCTCTTCCCCCACCACAACACTTCATGGCGGCCGCTTGACAATCCCAATGAGCGTCCATATATCTTTCTTTCCGCATATTTCGCCGCCCAATGGATGAATGATTGACCGACCATCCAAGTGACCATCTTCCTACTCCTGGGGCCGGCCACACAACCTGCAAAGAGAACAAATTTTAATACAACATTCACCGCTACCCCCTATACATCAGCTCCCCCATGAAAACCTACTCTTCAATACCTACCCCCCACTCAAGTACTCACATAACGCTCACAACACCGCGATCACCACCTACCAATTTGCCTGATTGCTGCCCAATCCCAGCCAAGATGTGCTGCAGTAGTATCCGCCTCAATCCTGAAAGAGTGAGTCCCATAGCACTGTGCCTGCCTCCTAATCCTGCGCAGGGCCATTCGCAAAACAGCTAGCAACTGGAACGCAGTGAGCTTTTCGCCACTCGCATGGTGAAAAACGCCGGCCTCACCAGTTAGCCATGTAGCCAGAAAACTGTTCCACTCGACAATTGGACAAGCAGCTGCATCCCGTGCCTCTTCAGCCACACCCACTTTCCTTTCCCCAGCTGATCTGTCTTGGACTTTCTGAGCCATATGCCCAAGGGCTCCCCTTTCAGGCAAATTTCACCCTTCCTCACACCTACACCTTTACCCACACCCAAAAGCTCAAACACCCGAAATGCTCCAAAAAACATCCACACCATGCACAATCCAAACAAATCCAGCTCGCAAGGGTCAGCACAACAAACTGGAAACACATGCAACAATTCCAACAACAACTCAAACGTAATGGGTTCCCTTGCCGCCTTGCCCTTGTCTGCCCTCGCTCTACCCCACCTCTTTAACATCCTACCCAATATATCATCCTTTGCTGGGTCGCAACCAAAAAACAATTTCCCATAAAAAGATACGCCAGCCAGCTTGCCCCCAATCGTTGCAGGCGACAAAAACAAAACAAAAGCAAAGTGCAAGACTGCAGCATGTCATTATTCTGTACCCAAAAATCCCCCTCCCAAAATTCAAAACTCTAAAATTCCAAACATGCCAGTCGATAACTCCTCCGAGTTGATTCTGCTAAAGACATCTCCACCAGCCCAATGACCATCACGCCCCCCATTCCCAAATGTTTGCTGGGACCGCTGTGTTGAGTTGCTCTGCTCCTGGCGCTGTGCAGCAAAAAAAATGCCACTGTGAACGAGTCAGGGAATCTGCAATGGCATTGTTCACCCCAGGAATGTGCGCTGCCTTAAATATAATGATAAACATCTAAGCATAAAACATTTAAAAAAACGCAACACCCTCAGGTCCTTGGCCCTTTGTCTGTTTACCAGTTCACCTACCGTCATGTTGTCCATGTGAAAAACTACCATCCTGCTGGCGAGTTCATCTCTCCACACAGTCAATGCTACCAATAGAGGAAAGAATTCCCAAAAAGCAATGCTCCAGCCTTGTGTCAACCAACGTGCTGGCCACTGCTCCGCACAGCACCTACCATCCGAAAAAAGGCCAAACCCCGAGGCCCCGGCTGCATCCAAGAAGATTTGTACCTGTCAGATCATGTCCTCCTCCCAATAATTCATGTAAACCCCATTGAAACTTGCCAGGAAAGTCTCCCGTACTCTGATGTCCTCCTGCAGCCCCACCGACACCCAGATCCTGTGGTGAGGGAGGGAGGCACCCGACATAGTGCCTACAGAATGTCCTACCCCCTCTTACCACCCTACATGCAAAGTTAAGAAAACCTAAGAGCTGCTGAGCCAAGCGCAAGTCAATCTTATGCAAGCACCTCACCTGTCTCAAGAAGTCCAAAATCTCTGTCACCTTACCTGCCGGCAATCGTGCCACCAGTGCCTCTGTATCCAACTCAATTCCCAGAAATGTCAAAACACTACTGGGGCCTTCGGTCTTTTCGTGAGCCAAGGGAACCCCCATCTCCCTGGCTAGTCCGTCAAACCCCACCAAGGCCATGCTACAAGACAGGGACCCAGTGCATCTCACAAAAAAGGAAATCGTCTAAGTAATGCGTCACTTCTCTATGGCCGCACACTTTTACAAAAAACCACTGCAGGAACGTACTGAAAGCCTCAAAAAGTGCAAAGGAAATGGCACAGCCCATTGGAAGAACCCTGTCAACATAGATTGCCCCATCAAGCTGCATCCCTAGTAACGAAAATTTATCAGGATGAATAGGCAAGAGCCGAAAGGCTGCCTTAATGTCACATGTAGCCAGCTCTGCCCCCCTGCCACACCCCCGAACGAGCCGAATGGCATTGTCCACAGAAGCGTACACCACCTTCGTGTCTTCCTGCACGATGAAATCATTCACCGACGCCCCCTCCGGCCTGGACAAAGGATGGATAATGCAAAACTCACACTTATTTTTCTTAGGCACCACACCGAGAGGTAAAATCATCAATGTGTGCGGAGGCCAGTCACAGAATGGACCCGCAATTCTGCCCTCTGCAACTTTTTTCGTCAATTTGTCTGCTACCACCTGTGGCATTGCCTTAGCAGACCGCAAATTGTCTGCCCGCCTCCTCTGTCTCGGCCCTTGATAACCTATCCAAAACCCTTCTTTGAAACCCCACTCAATTTGCATGCTATGTCCCTGTCTGGGTAGATCCGCAACCATGGCAACAAGAACTCAAGCTTAATTGGCGTAGGTGCCCTTTAGCACAGTAGCACCCGCATCCCTCTACCCCAGGCTGACCTCCAATGTTCTGCTGGACTTCTGAGGGAAAAGCACTGCATGACAGGGTGCCATCCCCCACATTTGGAACACTCGTTTTTGAGCTTACAAAGATATCTCAAGCAGAACACCTTGTTAAAGATCCAGCATGCCCCAGAAGTAGACAACTGTGGTCACTGTAGAGCGCCCGCGCCCTCTTGGGCGGGATGAACCTGAAAGGGCTCGTACACCACTGGTAGGCGACTGGCGGTATTTGTGGATGCGGCAGAATGTGATGAAGCCATCCACTGCATCCACAATTCCATGTCACCATCCCCCCAGGGTTTCTCCGGATTCACGCTGATGTGTGCCCTAAACTCTTTGTCATAGTTCAACCATGCAAAACCCCCAAAATGCATTTGTGACTTTTGTATAATATCCATGTATTTAAAAAGCGCAGTGGCCCTGTAAGGACATTTTTCACAATAGATACTGGCATATATAAAAAATGCAGACGTCCAGTTGTCCATTGTAATCAGCACCCTGGAACTACGTGCTAGCTCCCATTCCTCCTCCTTGGAGCCCTCCTTAGCCTGTATTTCCCTGTGGAGTAATTTGAACACATCTACGTATTTGTGTCGCCAAATCCTGGATTTTGTCTTTTCTGCCACGTGAGAACCCAAAGGCATTGCAAGATCCATATATAGGGGTCGCTTCCTAAGCCCCTCTCCAACCTTGTCCTCACCAGCCTTACCGTCACCCTTCGAGGTGTCCCCCATGTCACTTTCAGGAGCTGAAACCTGTACTGCCTATGTACTGTCCCCTACCTTGACCGCACTAACTCCAGGTATGTCATGAATAAAATGATCGCCCACGCTGACTGACTTGCCTGTATTCTTCACAACCTTCCCTTGACCTTCGCCCCAAACTGACCACCATTCTCCCTTACCTTGAACCCGGGGAACCTTCCCCTTGGCTGAATTCAAAACTGGGCGAACCCGTTCCTCCTTGCGTCTGTCGTCTTTGCCTTTCCTCTGACCGCCTGCACCTGTAATACTGAAATCGAAAAGAGGGTTGCGCCACTCTTGCGCCCGTCCCCCCTCCCACGTTCGCTTCTCACCTCACTTTCGCGTATCGCCCCTCTTCCAACTCATCCTCATAATCCAGATCCACCTCCACTTCATCGTCCAGCTCACACTCGTCGTCCACACCCTTCCCAGCCAACATCTCACTCCACTCATCACAAGCGCATCCCTCATGGCGTCTGCCATACTTGCGCCCCGTACGTTCCTGCGGTGTAGAGAAGGCTGCCGAAGACCCCTCTAGTGCTTCAGACCAATGCCCGGGGGCCGTGTTGTGCCCCGTTGGCACCACCTTCTTTCTGCCAGTCTCTTTCACTGACATTGACTCTTTGCGCCACCCATGGCCGCATGCGCCACTCGTGCCCGTCGTGCGGATGGACACCTCGGCTATTCAAGCCTCTTGACTATCCTCCTGTGGAACCCACATCCAACTGCCCAACACAGACCCAGGGCCCTTTGGTCCCCCCACCTCCTCCTTGCCTGCCTTCCTTTTCGGGCGTTGTTCTCTTTCTAGGGCCTCCTCCCTGCCCCTACATAGTTGGGCCCATCTCTCCTCCATCTCCTTGACCACCTTCCTCTGTTCCCTGATCCTGGCCTCAATGTCCACCGTGGACCAGTCCTGTGCCGCCGGCTGCTCGGTTGGCCAACTGGAAAATATCTCCCTGCATGGGCCCTGAGGGCCCCTCAAAGTCCTTTGCCGCTCTTCACCAGCTCCCCCTGCCCCAGTCTCCTGGGTGCTGTCCCCTGTCCCCCCGCGCCCAACCTACCTGCACTCTTGGACCTCTGCTTAGTAGGGGCCCCTTTGACCTCATCCTTCTTGGCCTCCACCTTAACTGCCTGCACCACTGGGCGTGGAATGGTGTGCCTACTGGGCCCTGCCTCCTGGCCTGCCATGCTGACTATGGGGCCTCCCTCCCTTGGCATCCTGCTTCCTGCCTTTGGGCCTGTCACTGGCACTTCTCCAGTGGGGCCCTCCACCCACCCCAACGAAGATGCATCTTTGGGATCCCCGGTCCCCCCACCCCCTCCGAGGGTGCCTCACTAGTGGACCCTGCCCACCACTGCCTGTCGAGCCTGCCCGACCCCCGCAGAGCTTCCTTTGTAGCCGGGGGAGAGGACGCGCCAAGCGTTCATTTGGGCCTTAGTAGGGTTTCTGCTCCAATCTCTTTAGCCCCCTGTGGGTGCAGGCCTTCGCCCTAAACCCCTGCATGCGGTCTACTCCCGAACAATACAATGATACACGTAGCCTTTATGTACTTTAGAAAACATTGCCCGCAGTTTATTAACATTGATTTATAGCAAGAAACACCCTTGTTAATCTTTATTAGGTCCATAAATCATTTGCACCTGTCACTAATCACTTTGACATTTATGAGACATATAGGGCCATAAATCATTGTTGACAGGCCTACCATAGATCATTCTGACATTTATATATATAGCATTACCATAAATCACCTAGCAATAAATCAATCAAACAGTTTGTTTTTAAGTACATTGAGTCTTGGTGCTGGCATTTGTCCTTTCCTGTGGGGGGTACTCCTGCCCTACTTGCCCTCCGTCAGACCTGGGCTGCGAGCGACGTGTTTCGTGCTCTTCTTCCACTGATTGTCTTACCCTGCCATAAGGCATCCCAAGGTAAGTAGTCCTGGGCCACGGCGGTGAATGCTGGGCTCCTTGCTGGTGTTCCCGGGCAGCGACGGAGAAGTGCTAGGCGCCACTCTTCTTCCCTGCTCACGGTGGTGAAGGTGCTCAGGTAGGTAATTTCTTGCTGATCGCTGCCCGGCTGCCCTGATGAAAGAAGGGGTCCCGGCCAGGGAAGCCACCCTGAGGGTGCGTGGTGCCAAATTCAAAACAAGACATGGCCTCCTATTGGCCCAAGGGATCACACCCTTTCTTGTTTGTGTGGCACCCCTCTCCTCCCTCCCTGACATTATGCACAGCAACAAAAGGGGGGTAGGCTGCCACTTCCCGTTGGCACCTCTCTGCACACCCATACTTGTTTTCTTGGCACGCCTTCTCCTTGGCCTTAGCGGGGTTTCCGCTCCGACCACTCTAGCCCCCTGCAGATCTTCATCCTCAAATATCACAAAATGCAGAGTATAGCATATTATTTGCACTTCGATTAATTTTTTGTAAGGAGTTAATCATTAAGACATTTATCATGTGTTTCAGCATGTGCTGAAACTGCTGTATTATTTTTACGCTGCTCAAAGGTGGCTGACCAGTAACTCAATAGTGCTATTGCTGAGAGGGTGTGGCTGCACTGAAGGTTAAGAGACTCCTTCTCTTCTGTGTTGGGGCTCTCTACCCAGCAGGTCTTAAGACCTCTCTTTAGCATATCTAAAACTTAATCTGTCTACATGTCACTGTGTAAAGAAGGGTTGGACCCTGAAAGGCAGTCTTTCACCCTTTATTCACAGTGTGTAGCTATATCCTCCTGGAATTGTTTTGTCCATCCCTGCAGGATGCTTTCAGATTCAACAACCAGAGAACCAGACATGTGCTTTCAGTCAAGTTTAATAAACTCAGTATAATGCCAGTTATGTTGTAAGTTCATAACAATCAATTACACAATCAGTTCATCTGGCTAATTTAAACGCTTTTCATATGCACCTTCATCTAGTGCAAAAATAATCTATTTTATCACACTATATATGCTTGGTATACACTGAAGGACTGAAATATTCCATGTTCATGCACACAAAAACACCCCCACACACACATTTATATAGTCTATAGAAAGTCACTGCACAGGAAAGTCACTGCATAGGAAATGTGCACAAACAGCAATTTATAATAACTCTCCATTTGGAACTAATTGTACAATAACAAAGGCTATCTTCAAAAAGACCAGAGTTGTGCACATGATCAAACCAACACTTCTCGGCATTTAATGTGATGTATGGACAATTCCCTGCACAATAATGTTTGTGTGTTAAAAGCATCCATCTCAATACATTGTGCTGGCCCAGTCCATTTAAATGGGTCAAGGCCACACAGAGTTGTGGCAGTATCACAAGGCACGGGCCTGGTATTACAAAGCACAGCACCATTATGAAACAGCGCTTGCCCAATATACATCAATTGCCTAACTTTACATACCATCTCCTCAACGCCCAATATCCCAAAGTACTGGAGTCACATATGCTGGCCTACAATTTTGTGCAGGCCTAAAATCACACACAGTGATGACCACTGTGTACAGTTCTTAATCTGTCAAGTTGATACTGAAGATCCTTTGGCCTGGACTAGTGTGGTCTGTCCACATGCACACAGCAAACTGTA
Source organism: Pleurodeles waltl (assembly GCF_031143425.1). Lineage (NCBI taxonomy): Eukaryota > Metazoa > Chordata > Amphibia > Caudata > Salamandridae > Pleurodeles > Pleurodeles waltl. The sequence continues at coordinate 339,249,683 of NC_090445.1, forward strand.
TGAATATACCCAGTGTGTATAAGAGATAATGAAGTTGGAGCTCTTCAAATGAGGATCACTTGAAAACTGTGGTGCTGAGGGTGGTGTCCAGAAGTGCGGAGATATTGATTGGTATTACCTAGTGAAAATTAAAATTTAGGAAAACAGTGATGTGTGACTGTGTGTTAAAGCTCTGTAGGAACTTCCCCTTCAATCCCCTTTTATGGTAGTAATGATAGGTGGAAGGACCATGACATCTCACAATACAGGGCCCATTGTATGCATTGCAATATATTGGGAATACTTGGGAATAGTTCTAAAGATAACATACATTTCAATAATTGTATATTCTAGTTAGCTTTTCTTAGAATGAAGGGAAATTTATGGGAATCTCCCACCAATACGTTTTCCCATCAGCAACTGAGTGCTGCACTTCTTGAGCTCACTCTTAACTTTTTGTAGGCTGTGCCCCTATGGGGAACAAAGCACTGGGCAAAGATCTGAAATGACTAAGCCAAGACCAGACATGGCTGAGCCAACACCCAATAGGAGTGGGACAAGATAGAATACCTGTGGTCCAATATCATGCAGTACTGGGCTAAATCACAGCAGTGGCTCAAGATCAGGCCAGGATGTCTTAAGATCACATAGAGTTGAGCCAAGAACACACATTACAGGCCAAAGATCACACACCGGGAGTCAAGTCTATCAGTACTGAACCAATATCAGACACTGCTCAGCCAAAATCAACTAGTTGATGGCCCAAGATAAGGCAATGCTGGATCAACATCACACAGAGCTTGGCCAAGATCACAAACTGGTAATCAAAAGAACAGTCAATATCATGCATGACTGAGTCAAGGTCTCAAAGCACCGAATCAATGCAACACAGTGCTGGCTGGGGCTTGAATGTTGCTTACTCAACACAAGTGCAAGACCATACATCATTGGCTTAACAACACTGGGATGGAATCAAACCCTGCTGGTCCATGATCAAACAGCGAGGGCCAAAGATCAGACAGTACTTGGGCAAGATAATGGCAGTCCTAATATCACACTGTGCAGGTCATTATGCACAGTTCTAAACCTCGTAAATTTGTACTGAAAATTCTGTGGCATAGAAAGCTCGTCCAACCATAACACATCCCTTTAAGTCAATGGGATGCTTACACATTTGAGAGGGTCCTAGTAGGAGACAGGTTATTGTCTCTATATTCCTTGTCCACATGTGCAGAGGGAAGTTGCACATGCAGGACATTTTTGACTGTTAACAAGGGTAATGTTAGAGCAAAATGAATACTTGACAAATGGCAGTAGTGTCCTTCTATAACCATGTCCAGCACCAGCTCTGCCCCTTGCCCAACCCCCAGCTCAATTTGATGAGCACATGCACTTATTTTTTCCCATTTGAAAGCACTGCTGAGGACCAGTGCAGAGCTCTCCCACCACATTCCAGCCCTGGCCTGCTCTCCCAGGATTAGGCTTCACTAACGCATACCCATCATCTTCTCTATTCCATTGCTGGCTCACTTACAGCTCTGCCAAATCATCTCAACCCTGACCTGTACCACCTGGATATTCTAGTTCTGGACCAACCTACAATTCTTCTAATGCTAGTCGACCACCTCCTGCATTCCACTTATACAGCTATGCCAATGCATTTCTATCCTGCAGCATCTCCAACGTAGCACTGATTGATGGCCTGGCAGAAGCCCATTTCCGCTCTCCTGACCTATATATCAACGACGCTGTTGCCCCTTATTCTTCCTGAGAGCTTCACAACTCAGGCCTCTAGCACTCCGTTCTTCCACTGCAGCACCTTGTTCTGGTCCTGAAGCTCTTCAAAACGACCCTGTTGCCTAGGTGATGGAAGTAGGTGTGCCAAGGAGGTTACAGCACCCCCAAAATATCTATGCTGGAGCTCAGAAGGTGAAGGACCAATGAAAAAGCCTTTACATTTGATCTTTCATACAGCTCAAATGTCATGCTCAATATTCTGACAAACTGCTGCTTAATCTTTTAACATGTAGAATGGTGTTTACCTTTCTGTCTCTGACTGTAAAGTGAGAGGATTTTGTAAAGTGAGCTGTATGATAATCTTGCTGAGTGTGAAAGGAAAAGTTGTAGGATGTTAATCTTTTTCTATAACACAACAAAACTTGATCTGTACACATATTTCAAAATAAATCAGCAGTTAGGAAAGCACACATGAAGCACTTTCTTTTGTTTTACAAAGTATGATGGAAACAAATATTTTAAAAGGATCAAAACAAATTAAGACACTTGGTGATGCAAAAATGATAAATATTCACTGAAACCTGATTTCCACACATTATCATTTGTGCCATGTATAATGGCCGTGTTGGGCCGGCGAAACAGACATGCACACTTTGCATGTTCTCTACCTGGCTGTATTGCACAGCTGAGTGAAGAACTTGCACAGGCTCCCACTCCCAGTCTGAGTGGTGAAGCAGGCCGCTCAGACCAATCATAATGCTGCTGTTGTGCTGGTGACAGCAGCATCGTGATTGGCTGAGAGCCTGTGTGCATCGGGAAGAGGACGAGGATGGAGGGGAGACAAACGTGTCTCCCCAAGAAGGTAAGCGTTTTTATTTTTAACCCCTCCCACACTCCCCTGTCCCATCCTGCCCCACCACCGCCATTCAGTGGCAGCCACCACTGCATTCATTCCTGCCCTGCGGCACCCTAACCAAGCTTTTCAGCTGTCAAATCCTTGCGTGCAGCACTGCATTCTGGCCCTACAGTTCTTCATTCCGATAGCACCTCAATTGCCCTGCAGTACCCAACTGTTCTCCTGCAGTTTTCATGCCCTGATGCACACTTCTGTTCATGAAACAACCCCTTTCAACAATGTGGCACCCTATTCCAGGCTTACTGCAATACTATCCTGCCCTACAGCACCCCATTGCAGAACCCTTCCATTACATTCCTGCCCTGGAACATCCCTTTCCAGCCCTTCTTCACTACTTTCCAACAGGTCTCAGAGTGACAGCAGTAGGACTTTCAGGATACTGATGTAGAATATCATATAGGTTAGAATGGTGTACGAACTGTCATATTCACTTTCCTTTCCTCCTATACATTCGCCTCAGTGCATTAAGCCACTAGTTCCTTAACTCTACATGTTCTGTGAGCAATGGAATATTGTACTAACCTCCTCTGTTAGATCTCTTGTGTGGGAAATGGAAGATTACAATTGCTCCCTTCCGTGAGAGAGGGAAGTCTGCTTTGCTACTGCCATCTTGTATATGTTCTGTGAGAAAGCAAAGTTTCCACTTGTAGACGGGTCCCGGAGGACCCGGCACACTCACCTCGAGTCCGCCATCTTTCGGCTGAATCCACGGAAACGACGCGGCGTTCCCCTGGCAACGGGGAGACGCCACGTCGTCACAGCATCGACGACTTCCGGTTTCGCGAACTAAAGAAGGAGGCAGATCCGGAAAGGGGGCGCGCGTCGGAGCACCAGGGAGGAGAAGAGTGGAGAGCGACGGGAGTGCGTAGCGGAGAGGAGACGAGCGGAAAGGAAATCCCGACCGGAGAGAGGAGGACAAACCTGTTACCCACCCCGGCGAGGAACCAGGAAGAAGCACCCAGAGGAAACACCGAAGCGCGAGAGTCGGAAAAGGAAGAAACACCGGAGAAACGAGAAAGCCGCCATGACCCAGGAGGGTCGTGGCTTGACAAGGTACGGTCCCTCCTAGGGACGGGAGGGTCACGGGGGAAGTCGGTTACGGGGAAAGGCACCAGGGAAGTGGGAGGAAGGACGGGGAGGGTGAATGAGAGACAAGGGAAGGGGCAAGAAGGGAAATAGGCACAGTATGGACCCCCGCAACCCTAAAACCCAACCCTGATCACCCCTTCACGATCTTGCCCGCATGTTGCCTTAAACCCTCACGAGCACCGTACCCCACCCAGTATCCCAGAAGTACTTACCGATTCTTTTTCTGTTTCTTTCATTTCGGCCGGGGACCGAGAGAGACGTCCATCCTCCATAGACCAAAGGCGACCGGGAAAACGAGGAAAACCTAGGAGAAAAGAAAGAAGTTAAGGAAAAACAGGAACCCCAGAGACTTAGACCCTTAACACTACCGTTAAAAGAAATAGCCTGTGACTAAACAGAGAATAAAATAAAAAAACGTCAAATACCCCATTCTTTTGACTCTATTTGATCCGCTCGTAACACAGCCCACCACAGTGGTGTCAGAAGTGGGATCTCTTCTCAGGTGGGCTTACGAGCGTTTCATCATGAGCGAAGCCCCATCCCTTGAGGACATAATTAAGCAACTCGCAGAAGGACAGAGACATCTGCAGTTGGTGTGGGAAGCACACCAACGAGAAGCCAAGGAAGACCGGGAGGCCTTACAATCGGCGTTAAAAAGTCAGGCTACAATACTAGCCAATAATCAATTAGTACATGAGACAGCATTACAAAAACTAACCGATACAATCGCGGCCAGTAAGGTACACCCAAACGTTCCCAGTTCGGTCCTCCAAAAATACCAGGAAGGGGAAAACCCAGACTCATTTTTCACGAATTTCGAGAGGGTAGCCTCATCTGCTCAATGGCCAGAGGACCGCTGGGGTCAGTATGTGGCCCCCTTGCTTACAGGACTCCTGCAGACTGCCTACCAATCCGCCAATCCTGATGGTACGACCCCCTATCAAGAGATAAAAAAAAGTATCCTGGGGCGGGTTGGGCATGATACGGAATATTATCGTTTACGATTTAGAAAAATAAAATGGAGTGCGAACGAGGACCCTCGTTCCTTCTATTTTAGGGTGAAAGACCTAGCTCAAAAATGGTTGGGACCCATAGGGACAACTCGGGAGGATGTCATTAAGACAATTACTTTAGAACAGTATTTGGATTCACTACCCCTTAGTACTAAGAACTGGATCCGACAACATCCAAACATGAACACTGAGGTTGCTATTGACTTGGCTTGTGCTTTCCATCGGTCCACGGAAAGTAAACCCGTAACCCCGAGACCTTTCCAAAAAAACCCCATCCCTCCACTAAAACCAACTCCCAGGTATTTTCCCAAGGAAACGCGGTTCCCTATACCCGTAGAACATCACCCTATGCAGTCCCCACAATGTTTCCACTGTGGTGAATGGGGCCATATTGCCAGAATATGTCCCAGGAAATCCGAAGGACCGGAACCTATGGAAATTGGGGTCACACGACGTAGAGTACTGTGTACAGGAAAAGGGAATGACAAATTTAGATACCTGGTCACCATAAATGGACAGGTCATTTCGGCTCTAATTGATTCAGGATGTGGACAATCTGTAATCAGGAAGGATATAATCCCTCTGGATACTTCGGTCACCAACCGCTGGGTATCCATATGTTGTATACATGGAGACAAAGGAACTTATCCCCTCACCACGGTCAAGATAGAATGGGGCCCCTTTCGGGATATGCTTTCGATAGGGGTTATGGAGCAACTAATTGAGGACTGTATTATCGGGACTGATTATAGTCGGTTCTATGACCTATTAGATCAAGTTCGTAAGCCCGCTGGGACTCCCGAGTGGTGGGCCGAAGCCCCTTTTTCCAATGTCCCCATAGAAGCACCTCCATACCGAAAGAAACTTACGCGAAACGAGAAAAAACGGGAGAAAAGACAATATCAGGAAACCCGAAAGACGAAGGAGGTTCCTAAACTAATAGCAGAGATTAGTAGCAGGCCCATCTCTTTTCAAAGGAGCCAGAGAGAAGATCCTACCCTTTCCCATGCTTGGAACTCGGCCAGAACAGAGATTACTAATGAGGTGGGTCCTTATTTTCTTATCAAGAAACACCTCCTATACCGGATAACTAGAACGGGTAAAGGGGATACCAAACAACAATTAGCTGTTCCAGGACCATTTAGAGCTCAAGTACTGTTTTTAGCCCACAATCAACCCAGGGGAGGTCACTTTGGTCGGGAGAAAACGGAAGAATACCTGATGCGGAAATTCTATTGGCCAGGAATATATGCTCAGATACACAGATACTGTTCCCAATGTCTTAGATGCCAATTAACTGAGCCAGGGATGCCCAGGAAAGCACCGTTATACCCCTTACCCATTATTGATATCCCTTTTAAACGGGTGGGCATGGACCTGGTGGGACCCCTCCTTCCCTCTTCTAAAGGTCATACCTACATATTAGTCATAGTTGACTATGCGACTAGATACCCAGAAGCCATACCCCTCACCAGCATGACCACCAAAACAATAGCCCAAGCCATGATAACCGTATTTTCCCGCATAGGTTTTCCCCAGGAAATATTGACGGATCAAGGTACCCCCTTTATGTCAAAACTCATGAAGCAGATATGTCAGTTATTAGGGATTACCCAGCTACGAACCTCGGTCTATCACCCACAGACAGATGGACTGGTAGAACGATATAACCGCACAATAAAGACACTGTTAAGGAAAACTGTAGATGAATCCGGTCGCAACTGGGATCAGAAGCTTCCTTTGGTTTTGTATGCTATACGGACCCACGAACAGTCCTCTACGGGGCATAGCCCCTTTGAATTGGTTTTCGGGAGGCAACCTCGCAGCCTTCTGGATATGGCTGCAGAGACCTGGGAGGAAGAACAGGAAGAAGGGAAACCCCTGATGGATTATGTCCATCAACTCAGAGGGCAGTTGCAAACCCTCTGGGAAGACATTCATAGTCACCTAGTCACGGCTCAAAAACAGCAAAAGTCCTACTATGATAAGGGAAGCAAAATTCGTTCCTTCCTCCCTAATGAACAGGTCCTTATTATGCGACCTACATCTGACCATAAGTTGATCGCTAAATGGCAAGGACCCTATAGGGTTATTAGATCAGTCTCCCCTGTCACTTATCTATTAGAGATAAGCACCCACCCAAGAAAAACACAAATTTACCACATAAATCTGTTAAAACAATGGAAATCGGCAGAAGAGACTACCGACCAGACGGATATTGGGTGTTCGGTCTCTTATGCCCAAGAACGAGAACTAGAGTTATGCCCTATAAGAGAAACCCCTCCTGAAGAAAAACCCAGTATTAATAGAAAGCTAACTGATGCTGAAAAAACCCAACTAGACACCCTAATCGAGCAACATCCCCAATTTTTCTCCAAAACACCGGGAAAAACTACATTAACATACCATCACATTAACACACCTATAGGACAAGTAGTACGTCTTCGTCCATATCGCATCCCCGAAGCCCGGAAGCCTATCATTGAAGCCGAAATCGAAGCAATGTTAGCCTTAGGGGTCATTGAACCCTGTAATAGTCCTTGGAATTCACCCGTAGTGTTGGTTCCTAAACCAGACGGATCGATAAGATTTTTCATTGATTTTCGCAAACTTAATGAGATTTCCCTTTTTGACACCTACCCCATTCCCAGGGTGGATGACATCTTAGAGAAATTAGGGAAGGCTCGTTATTTATCCACCCTGGACTTAACCAAGGGATATTGGCAGATTCCCCTCCATCCCGAGGCCAAGGAAAAGACGGCCTTTTCAACCCCTTCCGGCCTATACCAATTTACGGTTTTACCTTTTGGTCTTCACGGCGCTTCCGCGACCTTCCAACGTCTGATGGATCGAATCTTAAAACCATTCCAAACTTTCTCAGCTGCCTACCTAGACGACATAGTCATTTTTAGCGAAACCTGGCAAGAACACTAGTCCATCTGGATACAATCTTTTCCGCCTTAACGGAAGCCGGTTTAACTGCCAACCCTAAGAAGTGTTTACTAGAAAACACTGAAATCTCCTATTTGGGGTATATCATAGGAAATGGCGTACTGCAACCACAGCAAAACAAGGTTGAGGCAATATTACAAACGGCTGAACCTAAAACAAAAAAAGACCTACGGTTGTTCCTAGGTTTAGTAGGATACTACCGCCGGTTTATCCCCAATTATTCCACCATAGCTGCCCCTCTGACTGACCTCCTGACCAAACAAAATCCCACCAGATGGGCTCCATTTACCGATTTCCAACAACGTAGCTTTGAACGCTTGAAACAGTCTCTTGTCACGGACCCGATACTAAAATGCCCCGATTTCTTAAACACTTTTCACCTATATACGGATGCATCGGACGTAGGCCTTGGAGCCGTGCTTACACAGCCCGATGAAGAAGGTTTTGACCACCCAGTGGTTTTTCTAAGTAGGAAATTATTTCCGCGAGAGACCCATTACCCAACGATTGAAAAAGAATGTCTCGCCATTAAATGGGCCATAGACTCCTTGCAATATTATCTCTTAGGGAGGTCCTTCGTTTTGTTCACTGACCATGCCCCTCTCACCTGGCTTGCCGCTCACAAAGACTCTAACTCCAGAATCTTGAGATGGTTCTTAGAACTGCAACCCTTTACATTCCAGGTTCGCCATATCCCTGGTTCCCTACAAGGTCCCGCCGACTACCTCTACCGGTTCCCTCCGTCATCGGACCTCGAACAGCCCCGATCTAGGGTAGGGGATTGTAGACGGGTCCCGGAGGACCCGGCACACTCACCTCGAGTCCGCCATCTTTCGGCTGAATCCACGGAAACGACGCGGCGTTCCCCTGGCAACGGGGAGACGCCACGTCGTCACAGCATCAACGACTTCCAGTTTCGCGAACTAAAGAAGGAGGCAGATCCGGAAAGGGGGCGCGCGTCGGAGCACCAGGGAGGAGAAGAGTGGAGAGCGACGGGAGTGCGTAGCGGAGAGGAGACGAGCGGAAAGGAAATCCCGACCGGAGAGAGGAGGACAAACCTGTTACCCACCCCGGCGAGGAACCAGGAAGAAGCACCCAGAGGAAACACCGAAGCGCGAGAGTCGGAAAAGGAAGAAACACCGGAGAAACGAGAAAGCCGGCCACGACCCAGGAGGGTCGTGGCTTGACAAGGTACGGTCCCTCCTAGGGACGGGAGGGTCACGGGGGAAGTCGGTTACGGGGAAAGGCACCAGGGAAGTGGGAGGAAGGACGGGGAGGGTGAATGAGAGACAAGGGAAGGGGCAAGAAGGGAAATAGGCACAGTATGGACCCCCGCAACCCTAAAACCCAACCCTGATCACCCCTTCACGATCTTGCCCGCATGTTGCCTTAAACCCTCACGAGCACCGTACCCCACCCAGTATCCCAGAAGTACTTACCGATTATTTTTCTGTTTCTTTCATTTCGGCCGGGGACCGAGAGAGACGTCCATCCTCCATAGACCAAAGGGGACCGGGAAAACGAGGAAAACCTAGGAGAAAAGAAAGAAGTTAAGGAAAAACAGGAACCCCAGAGACTTAGACCCTTAACACTACCGTTAAAAGAAATAGCCTGTGACTAAACAGAGAATAAAATTTAAAAACGTAAAATACCCCATTCTTTTGACTCTATTTGATCCGCTCGTAACACAGCCCACCACACCACTGTTGCGGCCTGATTTGTTATTCATTTGTTCTCTGAAGGAGGGAAGATTGCACTGTTTGTTCCCCAGTGTACCTATTCTATGAAGAAGGGATGTCTGCCATGCTGTTGCCTGATTTTATGAAAACAGAAAGGATATATTAAATGCACTAGCATAACATGTCCTATGAAGCAAGCAAATAATTATTGGCTAGCAATGTACAACATACAAGGACAAGTATACAACCAGATAGACATAGGGAAAACATATGTGACACGCACTGCCACACATCATGCGACAAAGTAAGGATGAGGAAAACAGGGGGGTTAGGGGAGAGGGGGAACCAACAAGTAATCCAGAGGAGAGCAGGAAAAGGGCGATGCACTTGCTCTGGGCAGGAGGGGGTACGTAGACGTCCCCCACCAACATGCGCAAGTGAAACAAGACCATGTTCTCGGGGGAGTGGGGACTCAGTAACACACATAAAGCAGGGGCTATTTCAAAATATTTTATGTGAAATATCCATAGTTCTGAAACAGGCGTCTGACATGTAGGAGCTATATTTTCACGTTACATTTTAGGTCACCCACAAATGGGTGGTGGGTGGATGACTGCATAGAGATATATATATATATATATATATATATATATATATATATATATATATATATATATATATATATATATATATATATATATATATATAAAATAAAGAAAAGAAGTAGGCACACAACTTGCTGCACAAATTTCCCGCTCGCTCCAGTTTTCTTCTTCTCAGCTCTGTCTCCACTGTGGGGTCCTCAACAACTCCCATAGCCAATCCTGCTGCTACTCTCATGCTGTTAACTAGCATGAGAGAAGTGCCTGTATTGGAGGGAGCGACCTCTTTCAGTGTTCTCACAAGCACTGGATGTCTGTGCTTTCTCTAACCCTGCCGTCTGAGACAACTGGATTACATGGGTTTAAAATGTGCATGTCTGGCTGGCCGTTGCAAGACAGCCGACCAAAGAAACATGCATACTTTAAACTTAATTGCACAGCTTGCTGCTGCCACTCATCAGCAATGACCCCATCCCGTCTTGACACCCAGGGGCAGATTTAAGAGCCCCTAGCCCCCCCATGCGCCAAATTAGCATTTTCCTTTACGCTAATGTGGCCCAACGAGGCCAACATCACTGCACCAAATTTACAAAGTGGCAAAATGCATGCATTGCTCCACTTTATAACCCTTTGTACTACATAATGCCTGCACCAGGCATAATGTATGCAAAGGGGGCATTCCCCTGTTAGGGGGGGCGAAGAAATGGCTTAACGAAATCTAAAAGATTTCTTTTCTTTGCCTCATTTATTTTCAGCACTTTAAACACCTGCTTAGAGCAGGTGTTAAAAGGAGGCACACCACTGTATACAATGGGCCGCTATTGGCTTCTCAGGATTAGCGTCAACATTTTTGATGCTAATCCTGCAAAGCTCTGAACAAGCTTCAAAAATTCTTACGCTAGTACCCTAACTTCTGCCATGGTGCACTGTATATTAAATACAGCACACACATGGTGGCTTTAGGGGGGCGCTAAGAGGCGCAAGAAAAGTGGCGCTGCACTGGGTGTGGCGCTACTTTTCTTAAATCAGGGCCTCGGTTCGTTACGGGTTGATGAAAAATAAAATAGCAATAAATTAACTTTATTACCATTTTATTTTTCATCTCTGGGGCTTTTCTGGGGGCATTTTTAGTGGGGTGACGCTCCTCCGCTATATTGGAGGAGCCGCTCCAGGCTAGCTACCTGTTTGGGAGAATCAGGTGCTACTGCCACTTGTCCTTTACTTGTTCTTTTTGTGAATGAGGGTTGCACTGCTGTGTTCATTGTAGTACCTTTGTTGTGAAGTATTGAAATAAAATATTCTACTACACAATAGACAAAACAATTTCCCTTGCCAATGAATGAAAGAGTGAAACTTCACAAAATATGTGTGCAGAGTTTACTTTCAGTTTTACATGTGAAACAAACAGTTTTGAAGTGGAATAGATGACTTTAAAACAAGTGGCTCTGAGTCAAGGTACAACATCTTTAATCTAACTGTGGCATTTTAGCCAACAGCAGTTTGCATTCCTGGGTTTTGAGCCCATAATGAAAGTGTTGTGCTACTACGTAACATGTTGTTGGCTGAAAAGCGAAAAGTGGCTGATGGTATCATACATAATAAAATGAATTGAAAGACTCGTGAAATTCAATAGAAAATGTTGCTCCTGACTTTCTGCCTTTTTTCTCACACAGAATCAAGGCATAAACAGCCTAGTGGATGAAAGGGCAGAGATTGTCTTTCAAATGCAAATACAAGCATCTCACTGCTAATGGACTGACTAATATTAGCATTCCTTGTAAAAAGGGTGTTATTATTCTAAGGAGCCACATAGAAGGAGAAAACAAAATGCTTCCACCCTCTTCCGAGCCAATCCTTGGCCTAGAATTTGGTGTTATTTGACCGAGCACCTGCTACACCACTGTGATGCTCCCCATGTGAGTATGTATACAGTATTTCTATAGCGCAAGCCTAACCAAAATGCAGCAGACCACTGTACATTATTAAAGACAATGCATAAAGTCAACGAGTAGGAGGAGAACACACTGGTTCATGGACCGGTAATGCACTGTGATATACTGTTATTTAAAGAGGTGAGCCTCTAACTCTTTCCTAAATTGGAGAAGCGTTGGTGTGGTCCTGATTTACACGAGGATGTTGTTCTAGATTCTGGGTGCATTAATAGATAAGGCCTGCTGTTTTTTTGTATTTTTTTCAGTACTCCTCAGTCTGCAGTCTGAAGGTGTCTTTTCTGCGGGCGTGCCGGGATCCACCAGAGGTGGTGAGCTTGTCTGCAAGATAAGTGGGCTGTCGGTCATGATAGCTTTATAGATAATGCTGCTGGTTTTGAAGATGATGGAGGCAGCAATTGGAGCCAGTAAAATTACATCAGGATGGTGTGATGTGATCATATTTTTTTCAAGCCCAAAGAGAGACATGCTATGGCATGAAGGAGTATTTGTGTGGTTTCTGAGAGCCATAACATAGGGTATTACCACCATTCAAATGCAAGCCTATTAGGCCTTGCACAGCAGGTCTGAAGTTGCTTTCTGGAAGAAACAGTTTGACTTTGTTTAGAAGAGACAACTGATAACAGGCCATCTTTGTTTTGGCAATGTGTTGCCGACATGTGGCCTATCTCCTCCAACGTGACACTCTACAACTTGGTTAAAGCTCACAGAACACTGTTAATTAATGATAACATAAGTGTGGGTAACAGCAGACAGGTTTGTATTACCACACCATTATTCATCTGTGGGGGCTCTTAATGCAGAGAGGGATGTAAAAACATCTAGAGAGCAGTGCCTGCATCCTAGCAGTGACGCTGACTGACTGCGCTGTCCTGCCAATATAATACTATGTGTGGGAGGTGCAGTGTTTGCCACCTGCCAGTGCTAGAACAGACTGTGAACCAGCTGGATTTAGGCTCTGGTAGATTTTCTTGAGCTGCAACCAGGAAGTGGGCCAGTCATAGTGAGTATTCTCGACTATCGTCCTTATTACGAGGCTGGCGATCCTAAGACCACCAGCCTCATGGTGACGGTTGGACCACTGTGGCTGTGGCGGTCTGACCGGCACATTACGAATTAGCCGAGTGGACCTTCCTAAGGACCACCGTCCCTGCCAGGATCACAGGTACTGATGGGGTGATGGAAGTCTTAGTTGTAGTCAGCCAGGGCGGTGCTGAACTTAGCGCTGCCTGGCTGATTACAACCTTGTTCTCCGACAGCCTTTTCATGGCAGGGATCCTGCCATGAAAAGGCTGGTAGAGAACAAGTGATGGCTGCTTTGCAGACAATGTACATTCTGAGGGTGATGGTCAGTCCCCTCTGTGTTACAAGATAGAATTCAGCTTCTGTAAGGTTTCTGCCAGTCAGCCTGGTCAGACCAGCAGAAACCTTGTTATAAGGTGGGGGGACACCACTGCCATGATGGTGATGTCCTCCCCACAACTTTGGCGGCCCTGTGGTGGGTCTGTCAAACTCCTAATGAGGCCTTATGTCCCGATGCAGTGTAAGACCGAATGATGCGCAAGTGACTCCTCCTCGGTGATTGCTTAAACCTTGAATAAGATATCTTACCTAAAGAGATCAGCAATGATGACCCAGTGAATGTCAGAGTAAATGCTTGCACCTGGCAAGTTTAAAACAAAAATTCTATTGAGTAAATAATGATTTCAAAGGTTCTTAAGATGCTGTATACCAAATATTCTAAATAAGAGTTCATGCATTAATTCTTCAGCAGTGTTGATCTATCTAGGTAACTGTATCTTATCCAAGGTTTAAACAACAACCAGACAGGGGTCCTTTACATACACTCATTAAATCCTGAAGTCCAACCCCTTCCCGCACATATAGTGTGGGAATGGAATACATTAAGAGGCCTTCTGCACACATAGTTCCCTTCGTCATGCCAAATTACAGCCTGCAAGAGGCAAGAACTTTGTTGTGATCCCCGGGACTCTGCGTCTTGGATTACCAAAGTTTTCTGCACCATAATGGAAATTGTGCCACACACAATTACGTTTAAAAAAAAATTTTGAGCCACTATATTGTATCACCATTAATTTATTTGTCATACTTTTCGGTAACAAATGAAGGGAACCTATTTCAGAAGAGCATGTAAGGACAACTTAACTTCTACAGCAAAACATTATTTATTGGGTTTGTTCCGTAATGTTTCTGTCTTGGGAGTTTTATTCAAACTCTCAAGAGCAGCCTGAATGCAGACGAATGCCATGCTCCAGACTGTAGTGCAAAAACACCAGCGCTCTGTGAAACAGAGGCATCTGGTTGCTAAGCTAATTTATTAGATGCTTTGTTTCTTTCAGCATCAGAAGAACTCGCCATACAGTCTTCGTGCACAGCTGCTACCATTGACATAATGCATGTATTAGCTACGTACCAGAAAACTGCAAACTGTGTGACTCATTTGCTCTCTCCCAGTAATTTGAAAGACTGCACTTGAAACGGTTGGTATTTTTGAACACCACATCAAGTCTCTTCCACGGAATCTTTTTCCAGCAGCATCTTTTCACTTGATGTCATTAATTAACTATTTTTTCCAATACAAATCCACTGTCAATGTTTGTTGTCCTGGTGATGGTCATTCATTTTTCCACCATGTTTGAAACATCGATGCAGTCAGTCCTTTTAATGGAAGCACAGAAGTGCAGTTACTCACTATCTATATTGGCTGTTAACTCATTAGAAATGCCAATTCCCCATAAATAAGCCCCTATATATATCTTTTTTCATCACTTTTATATAGTTTGCATCATCGTCCACCTCATTTATATATGTGTATATTTTCACATCAGCACTTTATGAGCACGGCATCATTTTGCACAAGGTAATCTGATGTACATAAAAATATTTTGGATTATATATGAGCTTTCCAAAGGAATATAATACGATTGCATCTAGATATTTACTTCAAAAGTATTGTGTGACCATGATGTGCCAGATTATCATGGATAGAAAAATATAATGGACAAAAATGTTGAAGGAACATATACTGGTTGTTTACATTTTTACAAAAAAATAATGTCGTTTAAAATATAGATTACTATATTTTTTATTATGTCTTTGTATTATGTATTGTATTATGTTTTTATTTCATGAAACATATTTTTGAATATTTTCATATACTATTGTATGTATAATTTTTCAAGTTGTAATAATTGGGGGTTAGTTGGGTTTTTCTTAAATTATATATTAATTCATTTTAATTAGTTCATTTAAAAGGCCTGATCTTTTGATTTTTCTAAAATATTTATGACAAACATTGTATGTATGTATGTATGTATGTATTATATACTTGCATATAGGGGCTTTCAGACACCTCTCTTCATAATCCAGTGGTCAGTTGTTGTGTCATTCACATTTTGCTTCCGCCCACTACAGCATACCGCATGGGGCAGTGAGTCACTTTAGCCACTAGTTAACTTCACATTGAGAAACTGCATTTTGCTCTCTCAGAGAGCACATCATCACACAAGCTGGTTACTTTAAGTTCCAGTATTTTTTTACTTTATAATTACTTTAGTGTTGCCTTTGTGTTTAGAGCCTGATGTGATAGCAGGACACTTTGGATGCACCTTTCATCTTTATCAGAACCCATCTCCTGACCGTAGCATCCTCCTCAGCCTGGATGCCCACCAATGACTACACTGCACACAAAGCTGAATATTGCACAACTTTATACCTCTGCATATAACTGCAAACTCAACATTCTTAACCCAGCATTCATTGCATTCCGCTGTAACAACTAAGGGGGTCATTACAACCCTGGGGGTACAAGACCGCCAGGGCTGAAATGACGGAGGCACTGCCAACAGGCTGGCGGTGTATTCCAGGTCATTACGACCGCGGCGGAAGCGCCACGGTCGCACCGCCGGGGCCGGCGGTTTCCCACCACAATGGCCCGGCGATAGTAATCCTCCAGGGCAGCGCTGCCCAGGGGATTACGAGTCCCCCTACCGCCAGCCTTTTCCTGGCGATTTGAACTGCCAGGAAAAGGCTGGCGGTACGGGGAGTCGTGGGGCCCCTGGCATGGGCAGTGCAGGGGCCCCCTGACTGGGCCCCATGCAGCTTTTCACTGTCTGCTATGCAGACAGTGAAAAACGCGTCAGGTGCAACTGCACCCGTCGCACGCCCGCAACACTGCCGGTTCCATTTGGAGCCGGGTCCTATGTTGTGGCCGAGATCCCCGCTGGGCTGGCCGGCGGAAACCAGGGGGGATGTCATAATGACCGCAGCGGGGGTGCGGCTACATTGGCGGCCGCCCAGCGGTCAGATCTTGGCGGGCGGCTGTAGCCACCCGCCAAGATCATGATGAGGGCCTATGTCAGTCACACTTCTACAGAGTCCGATCAGAGCCAAAATGGTTCCTTCATAAAACTCGCAACACACCACATCCCCCCCTCTGTTAAATAACAAATTACAATTTTTTACAAAATCTGTGTATATACACACCCACACACACATATATATATATATTTTTTTTCACTTAAAAACCGAAGCTTGCAGGGACGTTATAGTTAGGTTCTAAATTTACTTGCACAAAACCTTAGAAATTCAGCAGCTATAGTTTGGGTTATTTTAAGTGACAATAACTCGTGGCCTAGGTAACTATAACTGCGCCCTCGCCGTACAGGGCTAATTATCCCAGATATTACAGCACTCATGGCAACTTTTATAACATCAATAAAAATATCAATGAAATATTAGAAGTTAAATTATTGAAGAAAAACCTGTGCATGGTGTGGAGCGCGTTATAGTTACATTAGGTAATATTGGACCCCTGGAGTGCGGTGAATCGTTTTTAGGTATACTGATATACCAAAGTCATGCCTCCTGTGGTATCAAACATATGACCTTGGACCAGCTAAATTCCCTATATATAGTCACTAAAAAAAGGTTACAGGGACATTACAGGGAGTGCAGAATTATTAGGCAAATGAGTATTTTGACCACATCATCCTCTTTATGCATGTTGTCTTACTCCAAGCTGTATAGGCTCGAAAGCCTACTACCAATTAAGCATATTAGGTTATGTGCATCTCTGTAATGAGAAGGGGTGTGGTCTAATGACATCAACACCCTATATCAGGTGTGCATAATTATTAGGCAACTTCCTTTCCTTTGGCAAAATGGGTCAAAAGAAGGACTTGACAGGCTCAGAAAAGTAAAAAATAGTGAGATATCTTGCAGAGGGATGCAGCACTCTTAAAATTGCAAAGCTTCTGAAGCGTGATCATCGAACAATCAAGCGTTTCATTCAAAATAGTCAACAGGGTCGCAAGAAGCGTGTGGAAAAACCAAGGCGCAAAATAACTGCCCATGAACTGAGAAAAGTCAAGCGTGCAGCTGCCACGATGCCACTTGCCACCAGTTTGGCCATATTTCAGAGCTGCAACATCACTGGAGTGCCCAAAAGCACAAGGTGTGCAATACTCAGAGACATGGCCAAGGTAAGAAAGGCTGAAAGACGACCACCACTGAACAAGACACACAAGCTGAAACGTCAAGACTGGGCCAAGAAATATCTCAAGACTGATTTTTCTAAGGTTTTATGGACTGATGAAATGAGAGTGAGTCTTGATGGGCCAGATGGATGGGCCCGTGGCTGGATTGGTAAAGGGCAGAGAGCTCCAGTCCGACTCAGACGCCAGCAAGGTGGAGGTGGAGTACTGGTTTGGGCTGGTATCATCAAAGATGAGCTTGTGGGGCCTTTTCGGGTTGAGGATGGAGTCAAGCTCAACTCCCAGTCCTACTGCCAGTTCCTGGAAGACACCTTCTTCAAGCAGTAGTACAGAAAGAAGTCTGCATCCTTCAAGAAAAACATGATTTTCATGCAGGACAATGCTCCATCACACGCGTCCAAGTACTCCACAGCGTGGCTGGCAAGAAAGGGTATAAAAGAAGGAAATCTAATGACATGGCCTCCTTGTTCACCGGATCTGAACCCCATTGAGAACCTGTGGTCCATCATCAAATGTGAGATTTACAAGGAGGGAAAACAGTACCAACACCTCTCTGAACAGTGTCTGGGAGGCTGTGGTTGCTGCTGCACGCAATGTTGATGGTGAACAGATCAAAACACTGACAGAATCCATGGATGGCAGGCTTTTGAGTGTCCTTGCAAAGAAAGGTGGCTATATTGGTCACTGATTTTTTTTTGTTTTGTTTTTGAATGTCAGAAATGTATATTTGTGAATGTTGAGATGTTATATTGGTTTCACTGGTAATAATAAATAATTGAAATGGGTATATATATTTTTTTGTTGAGTTGCCTAATAATTATGCACAGTAATAGTCACCTGCACACACAGATATCCCCCTAACATAGCTAAAACTAAAAACAAACTAAAAACTACTTCCAAAAATATTCAGCTTTGATATTAATGAGTTTTTTGGGTTCATTGAGAACATGGTTGTTGTTCAATAATAAAATTAATCCTCAAAAATACAACTTGCCTAATAATTCTGCACTCCCTGTATAGTTAGGTTCAGATTTTACACGCTCAAACCATAGAAATTCAACTTTTATAGTTAGAGTTATTTCAAGTAACTATAACTCATACCTTAAGTAACTATAGCTTCCGCGCCATGCACTGCTAATTACTTCAGTCATGACATAATCTTTGACATCATTGATAATATCACTGTAACATTTGCAGTAAAACTATTGATGAGAAAACTGTGCAAGTTATAGTCACCTTAGGGCAAGAATCACCTTTGTGATAGTGACTGTATGGGTGAGTGACAGAGTGTGTGAGTAGTTTTATGGGTAAGTGAGTGGGTGCCTGAGTGGGGCTATGGATGAGTGACAGAGTGCGTGAGTGCTTGTATGGATGAGTCACTGGGTGTATGGGTGGGTGTATGGATGAGTGTGTGTCATGTACTGTATGGGTCAGTGACAAGAAAACAAACTGTTGACAACACATGAAATACTGTCTATGGACGAAGACTGTCTCCATAAGTATCTGAAAAAAATATTTCTCTGCCACTAATAGTATCTTCACAGATTTGATGACATATGTCTCCAAACACTACAATAAAGAACATAAATATGAGTTAGTATTATGCTCAGAAGAAATCTGAAACAAAACAGTATACTTTACTGATGCTGTAGCAGTATGTGACATTTTAGTAAAAGATTGTATTTTCCCTGTTTCCTGTTCTCAGCCTTTATATTAGTACATATAAACAGAGTACCGTATAATCATCATTGAACAGTGGGGAAAAAACAATCATATCAATTGTAGAAATTAAAAAAACATAACTCCACAGTATTTCACTACAAATAAGAAGTACTGTGAATTACACTCCCACAATTTGTAAATTAGTTAATTAAGCCACAGTTAATACACTAACCAAAAGACTGTGGGGGTCATTACGAGTTTGGTGTCTCAGGACCGCCATGGTGGTGGCAGCGGTCGTAGCGCCGGTGGCCTGGCGATGAAGACTGTAAAATTATTGCCATGGCAGTGTTCCCAACAGAACACAGCCAAACTACCACCAGTACCGACAGTGCGGTCAGGCCACTGCGGACGGTGGTAGGCACCTTCAGATTGGCAGGGACCATGTTTCTACTGGACACATTACGAGGCTGTACACCGCCAGGGTTTCTGTCAACAAAACCCTGGCAGAAACCAACTCTATAAAAGGAAACACCCACCTTCAGGAACACAGAAGTGCCCGGACCCTACATGGACCCGCCATGGAACCAGACCTCGAAGTCCTTCCACTGCTCCTTCTCGCACAATGACTCTGGAACCAGTGACGGAGACAAGAACCGCACGTACACACACCAAGCACACACTGGAGGGAAAGACATTAGTACACACCCACACACAACACACACATCCGGGGCGGCTTGTGATGGACACACACACACACACATAACCACACACCCATATGAACACACACACACCTACATACACACGCACACACATACCACACGCACGTACACCCAAACAAAACACACCATGGCCAACACACACGTGCCTTACACACACCAACCCGCACACACACAGCACCGCCACTGTCCAACACAATCATACACAACTCCACCAACTCACACAACCACATCACAACGGCAATTACACTAACGCTTTGAAAAGCACTCACCCTGCACACCTCCACATAACAACACATACATACAACAACTCGTAGGAACACCACACCAATCAACACAAGCACACTGCCATTCAATGAACAATTCGACACACCACGCCCACACAACACAACGCATGGAACACACCCAATACCACACACACGAATGTACACACAATAATCACACAAGGACACACAACACCACCATCATACATGCCAACAATTACTATACACATTTTGGCTACACACATGCCTGGAACAAACACAAACATATCCAACACACAAAACACAGCAATTACAGTGGGACCAGTGTCAGAGACACACACACACATGCAGCCCAAGCACAACAGCAAGCGCAACCAACACACACAAACCAAAGTCCACGTACACCAAGCAGCCATGTAGAAAAAAGGACAAGCATGTTAACATCAAATCTAACAACATGTTGGGCCAGATATATTCAGAAAGCTAACATGGTTAAAAAATGTCCAACTATATACAAAAATAAGACCATTGGCCAGTCCAATGTTCATGCCTACAAAGGCACAAATAGCACTGCCCTGTGCCCTTACATGACTCCTGACTGGGGTGTCTGGGCTTAGGAGGGGGGTCCTCTGGCTTGGGTCTGGGCTTGGTGGGGGTCCTTGGGTCTGGGCTTGGAAGGGGGGTCCTAGGCTTGGGAGGGGCAGACTTCTCGGCAGGGGGAAGGGAACCACTGGGGGGAAGGGGAGGACTTGGAGGTGTAAGGGCTGGGCTTGGGGAGGGACACCTAGCACTTGGGGTTCTCACAGGTGGGAGAGGGGTAGGGAACAGAGAAAACTCTGAGAGGAAATGTTTCTTTGACACACAGGGAGGTCAAGGGAAAAGAGTTCGGGAGTGGAAGGGGAGGGAGCGGTTGTCAGATGTGTCTTGGTGGATGTCCTGGGTGCAGGTGCATGTCTGGAATGTATGAATGTGCTGGGTGTCTGTTGGGTTGGTGGGTGATTGCGGATGCTTAGATGTTTTTGGAGGAGGTGACGAGGAGGTGCTGGGAGATGCTGTGGTGGAGGGGTGACTGTCTGTTGGGGTGTTGCCTTCAGGTATGGTACATGTGCTGAATGTGGGGGTTTAGGTGGTTGTGGTGGGTGCAGATGTGGTGACTGGGGTGTGTGTCTGTGGATATGATATTGTGCTGACTGTGGGTAAGATGGGACTTGTGGCTGGATCCGTCAATGATGCTGTGGTGGCTGTAGGTGTGTCTGGTGCAGTGTCTGTGAGGGAAGGGGGTGGTGGGGGAGTCAGTCCAGGGAGTGGATGTTGTTGTGTCTGCAGGTGGCTGTTGCTTGTGTGCATGCGGGTGGTGGGTCTTTTGGGTGTGATTATTTTTTCCTGTGGAAACCTTGTCTGTTGAGGTCGATGCAAGCCTGTGTGAACGTGTGCTTTGGATGGGTATGGGGAGAGGAGTTTGGGTTTGGGAAGAGGAAGTTGGAGGGGGGACAGTAGGCAAAGGGACACTGGCTGCCGTCAGAGTGGAGGCCAGAGCCTGAAAGGATCTCTGTAGGCCAACCATGGTACCATGAATGCCCTCCAGGAACGCATTCCTCTGTTGTAACTGAGTTGCCAGTCCCTGGATGGCATTCACAATGGTCGACTGATTCAGAGAGATGGACCTCAGGAGGTCAATAGCCTCCTCACTGAGGGCAGCAGGGCTGACTAGGGCAGGGGCAGAGGTGCCTGCGGTGAAGGAGACGCCCGCTCACCCAGGAGAGCTACAGGGAGGGTGGTGGTAGTAAGGGGGGTGGTAGACAAAGTTGCTGCTGGGGTGGTCCCAGATGAAGATGTGGCTAATCCGGTCTCCCCCGTGGCACTTCCTTCACCCTCCATCCCACTAGGTCCCTTGGTGTCGCTGGTGTCAGCTTCTTGGGTCCCGTGGGCTGCTGCTTCCCCACTCGCCTGTGCCCCTTCTCCTTCGCCAGATGATGCTGATGCGCAAAAAGGGAGAGAGAGGGAGGGGGAGTGAGAGAGAGGTATGGGTCAAAATGGTTAACATATGCCTCCCATTGACACATGTAAACATGTACATCTGTCACAAAACATTTCATGGCTAGGCAATCGCATTTGCCAATACACATAACCTACATAACATCATGACAAGTCACTACTACCCACACCTGCCTGCCAACCCTCACACCTATAGCAATACCTAAGTAGGACAGCACTACAACACCCATACCCAGGATGCCAAACAATGTCATTTGAAGCTGGCACAGCATGTCCTGGATGCAGTATCAATACAGTGCCTGAATACACATCTTACCTCTCCATACCCCTATCACCCATTGGATGTGCAGCTGACACAACATAACACAGCAGGCCTCTACAGTGACAATACTTGATTTGTTCATGTCCTCTGTAACATGTCCATTACAGACAACGCCACTCACAAACCACACACCGCCTACCTGTCCTCAAACATGGCTGCCCACTCAGTATAGTGATGCCATTATGGAGGACAACTCAGATTTAGCCAGTACCAGTCAGACACCCAGACACTTCACATCAGATGTTTAAAATGTGAATATGTGGTATAAACATGTGAGTAGTCAGTCCCTATCACAGAGCTAGATCTGCTGACACAAAATACATATATCACTACTCAGCATACTGCCAAGTGTTGGGCCAATGTAACACGTTCACCATCCTTACACATCCACTGCAGTGTCACAACAGATGAACCTCTGAAACACACATGCCCCATCATGGACCATTTCCCATGCCACCACACATACAGGTAAACCAGTTTGAATAGGCACAATGACAACTCCACCCTCAAACACACCATTCTACATATGGCAAACCCTGTCACTGAGCCCAAACAACATACACCCCATGGGGTAAATACTTGCATGCAGTAGGCACACATGGACAAACACCACTGTCAGCACACCTAATACACATCCCACTAACACTTAAGCAGCTTGAGGAGACAGAATACAAAATCACCTTCACCTCAACATGCCATGTGTCATGCAATACCCAAACCACTCCCAATCTGTCACTACCTAATAGCCAAGGCAAGCTGTAGAAGTCACAGACCATCAGAAGGGCCCCCAGATATCCATGTCAACATGAAGTAGGCAGTCAGTCAGCAATGCAGCGTAGGACTAGCTAGGGCTTTGTCAGCATGGTGCCACATAAGGGTCCACCCAGGGCACTTACTACCTCCAATACTAAACTATAGTTTGGAAGGCCACATCCCCACAAGTATTGCTCCTAGGAATGCATATTTTGTGCAATCAGACTGCATCATTTCAACATGTTTCAGAATCACACGTTGCCTACCTACACATTTCTTACAGCCAGCAGATCACCTGATATATGGCCAGTCAGCCATCAGGCCAATAAACGTGTCCCATGAAGGCCAGTTTTGTGGTGGAACTGTAAAGCCATGCCCACAATCTGTCAATATACAGAACCAGTACATGTTTTATCAAGTCCCTGTGATAAAGGGGAGTCACACAGTCGCATATGCAGGTAGGCTACACAGATGGCAGTGGACTGACACCTCAGAGCCACAGATGCAGATGGCAAGAGCTAGTCATATACAATGGTCAGGGTGATACTGACACTCACATTCATTGTATGGCCAGGAAGGAGTCACACATGTGCCTATGTCATTAGTGCATCACTATGTTACTGAGATGGAGAGGCATGGAACAGGGAGATTTACATCCAATGACTGTTATGCATGGAAACACATCTACAAAATATACTCTGCCAGGGTGCCAATTTACCATTTCCTAATGTTGATACACATGTAGCATGTACTACAATGCCACTCTGCCAGGAATGAGGCACCCAAACCCATTTAAGCCCAGGCAAGTTCCAGGATACAGTGATTACTCACCCACTTGTGGCTGCTTTGCAGCCCTCAAATGCTCATTTAGCTTAGGGTAGGCCACTGCCAAAATGCGGGCCATTAGGGGGGTCAGGGTCCGATGGGCACCCCTCACTCATTGGGAGAACATCCCTAGCTGTACCTCCGCGGTCTTCTGGGCCTAATGTCTCAGGTCCTCCCACTGCTTGGGACAATGGGTGCTCCGCCGGGCATGGACCACCAGGATCTGCACTTGATTGGTGCTGGCACGCCATATCCCCTTCTTCTGATGGGTGTTGACCTACATGGGTGACACAGACCGAAGGAGAAAGTCATGTAGGCAGGCACCATACCCACAGCAGTGAACTATAGACATCAGACCCACCAAATGCCCACACATACCCATCCTAATGCATCACATGCATTAATTTGATGCCACCTGCATGCATTTGTCCCCCTGACCAGAACATGTACGCCATTTACCCTCACACACACCCCTATCACACACGACTATGGCATTGGGCTCATCTGCTCCTCTGGTGCCCCATACAACAGCCCATTCAGGGGTAGGACCCCTTCCACCAGCTTCTCAAGCTCTTCTTGGGTGAAGGCTGGGGCACTATCACTTGCAAGACAAGGTATGATGGCTTCCCGAGACAGTGCACAGCAGCTCATGTATTGGAGGTCTTGCTTGCAGGAGTGTCAAGAGTCAAGAGAGCAAGGCTGCAGAAAATGAAGGTCACGGCTGCCGCCTGCAGTACGGTCACCGCCAGCGGTGATCGCCATTGGCTCCAGTCCCTCATAGGCCGCAATGTTAACCAATGAGAAGTTGCACAGCGGTTGCGACCACCTATCGCCATGATGACATATGCCTGCGGACATAGGTCACTTCCATCTGTCCAGTGCTGCAGGACAGCTGGCTGCCATTTTCTGCACATTTCATGCATTGATACAGCTAAATAAATGGTCCACACACTTTTAACAGTTGAATGCGGAGTAGGCCTATGATGTGCCATCTTGGTTAGGTGTGTGTGACAATGATATGTAGTGCTAACATGTGTGGAGTGCATATCACATCTCTCCTTTCTATCTTAGATACTGTCATGAGGATTTTGAGACATGCAGCATTGTACCATCCCCTAGTGGACCTTGCAAAGACGGAGGAGAGGCGTATGAGTCAGACCTATCATCTGAGTCGTCAGACTATCATGGATCTCTGTACCCAGTTGGAGCCTGTTCTATTGCCTGCCATACATAATCCAAATGACATCCCTCTCAAAGTTCTGTCAGTGCTACACTTTCTTGCCACAGGCTTCTTTCAGATTACAGTGGGCTTGGCAGCAGGGATGTCACAGCCCATGTTCAGTCTTGTGACAAATGATGTACTGTGTGCTTTATTGAAACACATGGACAGCTACATCAGGTTCCCCCAACGAGGGTATTTGCCCTATGTGAAGGCAGACTTCTATGATGTGAGAACATTCCCTCATGTAATAGGGGCCATAGATGGCACACTTGATTCCTCCCAGTGCCAATGAACAGGTGTTCAGGAACAGGAAAAACTACCAATCCATCAATGTTCACGTGGTGTGTGTGGCATATCAATACATTTCCCAAGTGACAGCCACATTTCCTGGATCTGTGCGTGACTCCTACATTCTGAGGAACAGCAATTTCCCCCACAGGATGGCACGACTACAGAGAGAGAAAGCATGGCTCATTGGCATGTATGCAATTGGATGTGTGTCTTTGTAATGGCACCTGTCATCACAATATTCCCTGTGTCTTTACCTGTATTGTGACAGGTCCTACCTCTGTGCACACAGGTGACTCTAACTATCCTAACCTTCTCTGGCTGTTGACACCAGTGAGGTACCCTGCCAATGAAAGGGAACTCTGTTTTAATGAGGCCCACAGCAGGACGAGCCGTGTGATACAAAGAACATTTGGCCTCCCGAAGGCCAGATTCAGGTGCCTGCATGCCTCTGGAGGTGCCCTCCTCTACGGTCCCCAGAAGGTATGCCAGATCACAGTTACCTGCTGCATGCTACAAAATCTGGCCCTGAAACATCAGATGCCCATCACTTGCTGATGATGAGGAGGCAGCTGGACCAGTGGCTGGTGATGTAGTAGTGGAAAGTGATGAGGAGGCAGATGAGGAAGGTGCAGCTGACTCCAGGGCAGAGCTCATCAATCAGTTCTTCCTGTAGCATACAGGTATGCTGTGTGTGTATTTGAATGTGTACTGTTCCAACATACTTTGCTGTCAATGGTCCTCCTGATTTGGATTATCAGTGGCGGTGTAAAGTGTTCCTATCCCTGTGTGTGTGTTGTGTGAGGTGACTGAATGCAGGTAAGCTGCTGACTGAGTATGTGCACTCTCTGTAGGTTACAAGATTGACATCTCCTATGGACACCCCTGTATTGTGGTGTGTGTCCT
The DNA here is from genome assembly GCF_031143425.1 of Pleurodeles waltl. Taxonomy (NCBI): domain Eukaryota; kingdom Metazoa; phylum Chordata; class Amphibia; order Caudata; family Salamandridae; genus Pleurodeles; species Pleurodeles waltl. The sequence continues at coordinate 339,276,046 of NC_090445.1, forward strand.
GCATTCTCCTGTTCTCAGGTCATTCCAGCAAGTGGCTGTGTCCTGTTCATCCTTGCCTCTCCTACCTATTGCTTGAACCATTCATGTTAATTGTCCTTTGATTACTGTTCACAGAGTTGAGTTTAGTGCAATACAGATGGCAGCTAGTGTGTTTTGTGATGTATTACCTGAGACTGGTGATGCGGAAGTGATATCTGTTGTGCCCTATTTAAATGGCTATCTACACTGGACAGGACAACTATGTACTGCATATGTGCTTTGTGTGATACCATGCCTACGAGCCTGATGGTAGTCTCTGTCATGAACTTTTGCAGGTTGGATATTTGGATTTACTGTGGTGTGTGGCTGTACTGGTGACTCCCTTACATCTACCCTGGACCATTTCTGTTGTACTGTGTCTCCTGCAGAGGATGCCTCCCTCTGCAGTCCATTTCACTGCCTGTTGGATTACGGGGCTATACCCACATGCCATTTTGCAAACCAAACATTTGAGTGTGTGCAAATAAAGACAAAAATGCAGTAGCTGTGATCTAAAGTGATTATTGTGCATGCAGTGGCAAACAGGTGATGAGTGGGGTCATGGTAGATTGTATCCTCATAGTAGGTGGCACAGCTGTTGGTAGCACAGGTCCAGTGTCCATGGGCTATTGGAAAATGGAGTGATGCCAGTGAACAGTCAACAGGGAGTCTCAGTGGCACACAAGGGAGTGTAATCGGGAGAGGGTCACTTCCTGGTTGTGGGTTTGATCTAGGCATCTGCTCCAGCCGGGTGTCTGGATGGATGTCCACATTTGTGGGGGGATTCTTCAGCTCAGAGGGAGGGATGCTTGAGGCCTGTGGTTCCCCTGGCTGGGCTTCCATTCCACTAGCAGCTGCAGATGTAGATGGCTCTGGTGTGATGGGCCTAGTGGAAGGGGCCTGCTGGTGGGAGGGAGAAGGGCGCAGGGTGGTGTTGATGTCCTTTAGCACTCCTGCAATAGTGGTCCTGGTGGCATTTGGGCCTGCCACTGCTGCAAGATCTCGTGGTGGTATTCCCTATGCAGCCTCTGCTTTTCCTCCAACATGGTTAATATGTGGCCCATCCTGTCCTGGGGTTGATGGTATGCTCCCAGGACTTGGGAGATGGCTTCCTGGTCAGGTGACTGCCTTGACTGCCCCGTCCTCTGGCCCACAGGTCCCCTCCCTAGCCCCTGCCTCTCATGTGCCTGTGCCCCTAGCATAGTGCTCCCACTCCCAGCGTCATCAGACCCTTCATTGTCTTGGGTGTGAGGGGGTGACTCAGGTCCCTGTACTGTGGGGCACACAATTGATTGTACAGTCCTTGGGGCACAGGATTGGGGACGAAGGGTTGGTTGTGATGTTGGTGCCACAGGGAGGGGGGGTTGATGTGAACAGGGTGTGGCAGGGAGTGGTAGACTGACCGGGGGGGCAGATGGACCAGGTAGGTTATCAATGTCCAGACATCCTGCGACAATGTCCTCACTTGGGCCTTCATCCTGAGGAGGGCTGGCTGTCTCTGGCATCCTCTCCATGGTGGCAGTGGCAGGGGTACCTGTTGATGGCGTGAGGAATGGTTAAATGGTGGTGGTGTGATTGGTTGTCTGTTTGTCTGATGCATACAGTGGCTGGACTTGATTCCCATCAATGGCAATGACAGGTTCAGCTGTGCTGACACAGTTTGTGGATGGTGGACTGTGACTTGTGTACCATGTTCCATATGGGTTGTTTTCCATTGTGTTGTGCCATTGCATCGCTGCCATTGCCATGTCGTGGTCCGCAGTGGAAGTATCCAGTTGTTGTAGTCATAGATGCAAGTGATGTGATGTGGAGTGCACATTGCAGGTATCTCTGTGGATGGGCTAGTGCATTGTGGGATTGGTAGTGATACTTATTTACTGTGCTGTCCATGCACTTGGCAGGGAGTGTGTGGGGATTGGGCCAGGGTGGAGGTGTGGCATGCAGGAGAGGGGCATTAGGTGATAAGGTTGGTAAGGAAGCATACTGGACAGGTCGTTTAGTGCCAGGGAAGTGTTAGTTGCTCACCAGAGTCCAGTCGTCTAAGTATTCCAGTCAGGCCCTCAGGATGCAGTATATCTATGACCTTCTCCTCCCATGATGTGAGCACTGGGGGAGGAGGTGGGTGCCCACTGCCAGTTTTGTGCACAGCTATCTGGTGTTGTGAAGCCATCGAACACACCTTCTTTCGTAGGTCATTCCACCTTTTCCTGATGTCCTGCTTTGTGCATGGATGGTTGCCCACTGAGTATGTGTGTCAAGTGTGGGGTATTCAAACTGTCCAATGTGGTGTTGTGTTCTTGCAGGAGTGTATTCTTAGTGTGGCGGTTCAGACCCCCAATGGTTTTCTGCCATGGTAGAACTGCTGTGGTGAGTTGAGGGTCGTAATCTGGTGGGTGGAAAGTTGTCAGCGTGGCAGTGCTGGTGGTGGAACCTTCTCATCCCCGCCCTCCTGTGTCCTGGCGTTGTCAATATTGTGGCTGTATTTTGGCGGTCTTCATAGTGTGACTCTTAATACTACGTTGGATTACTGCCCACATGGCATTTTCTTTTACTCTCGCAACCGTAGCAGTCTTGCAATTAGACCGCCAAAGCCATAATGAGGGCCTGTATGTTAACAAAATTTTGGTTATTTTTATACCTGTTACAAAACTACAAACAAATGTAAACCACACTTGAATTTTCCACATCCTTTTGTAGACATCAACCCTGGTAGGCAGGTCAATGTACAGAGAAGACCATATAATCCTTTTATTCCAGAAATCCTATGAACAAATTTGATCCCGACTTCATTTTTGGATATCCTTTTGTTGACATCACCACTGATAGGCCAAATAATGTCTTAAACAGTGATGATCCATGTGGAGAGAAAATCGTATATTTGTTTTTTACCAGAAAACCTCTGAACATATTTCATCCATACTTCATTCTTTGACATCTTTTTCAAGACATGTCTTAAGCAGTAATGATCCACGTAGACAGAAGACTGTGGGGGTCATTTTGACCTTGGCGGACGGCAGAGGCCGTCCGCCAAGGTACCGCCGCTGAATGACCGCACCGCGGTCAAAAGACCGCGGCGGCCATTCAGACATTTCCTCTGGGCCGGCGGGCGCTCTCCAAAAGAGCGCCCGCCGGCCCAGAGGAAATGCCCCTGCAACGAGGACGCCGGCTCAGAATTGAGCCGGCGTAGTTGCAGGGGTGCGACGGGTGCAGTTGCACCCGTCGCGTATTTCAGTGTCTGCAAAGCAGACACTGAAATACTTTGCGGGGCCCTCTTATGGGGGCCCCTGCAGTGCCCATGCCATGGGCACTGCAGGGGCCCCCAGGGGCCCCGCGGCACCCCCTACCGCCATCCTGTTCCTGGCGGGAGACCCGGCAGGAACAGGATGGCGGTAGGGGGTGTCAGAATCCCCATGGCTGCGGAGCGCGCTCCGCAGCCATGGAGGATTCACAAGGGCAGTGGTAAACCGGCGGGAGACCGCCGGTTTACCCTTTCTGGCCGCGGCTGAACCGCCGCGGTCAGAATGCCCTCGGGAGCACCGCCAGCCTGTTGGCGGTGCTCCCGTGGTCGGTGACCCTGGCGGTCACCGGCCGCCAGGGTCAGAATGACCCCCTGTATCCTCTATTTGTTCCACAAACCCTCCTTAGAACTCTGGCTGAAGAAATAATATGTAAGAATTAGGAAGTTTGAAAGTTAGTTTTTGTGTGAATTGCAGACTGCTGTCATTACATTCCATCCATCCAGTTTGAGTCTTCAAATATACAGAATAATGTCCGGATGTAATATTAAGGCCTTTATGGAAAATGATAACTAAAGTACAGTATGTTCTTCCAAAAACTGATATTTGTACAGCTTTAAAGTTTGTAATTTTGTGTCCAGATTTGGACCATCTGCTCTGCATTGTTGAAACATTGCTATAATGTATTTACCACTTCTCTTTATAAGCAATGTATACAATACATTTGATTTACAATTGGAACAGGACATGTTTTGGTCACTCTTTTTTTAATTCATTTATCAAACAAAACACGTATACAATCCGGCAGAGTTAAGTAGAGAAATTGCTCAGATTGGATTTCAGTTGTAGATTAGAAAGAGCAATCTTCACACTTGCGGTTCCATGTATAACTCAGTCCAACTATGTCATCAATATTTACTAATTCCTCTTCTAAAACTCCAAGGATCATCATAATACATGTCTTTGCATCTTATTGAGTCTTTAGAGTAAATACTACAGATTCACTACGATTGTCTACTAGTTCTCAAATAACTGAAGCAGGATGTATTCTATCACGAGATAAGGCAATGAAAGAGTGCTGCATGCAATGTATTCTTCAGTGCAGTTTTTATTGAATTGCATTTACAACATGTGGTAAACGGAAAAGAACACTCAGAACAACATTAGCATAGGAGTTTACATCATTACTGTCATCCAACTGGTAACCTGCAAAATCTGCATCATTTTCCTTTTTTCCTTTTTCTTGAAATGTTTTTGTTTATCCTTGCTTTCTGTCTTTACAGTAATAATTGCTGATTCTTCTGTCAGTTTCCGCTTAGGATATAATTCCCATTTTTCATAGACAGGATACTTTCCAAAATGAGAAGCATACTTACTTCTTAATCTTTTGTAATCTCTCGCACAAATTGCATCTGCGCTAAGCTTCTTCTCATCAAAATCAGCCAGAAACAAACCAGACAATGCTCGAACTCGTGACAATGCTACATACAATATTCCTTCCTTAAATACAGTACTTCCAATATTAATAAATTCATCGTCAACACTTAAACCTTGAAGCTTGTGGATAGTTACAGCATACGTAAGATGGACTGAGAACTGCTTTTGTTAGACATATAAGTCTTTTACAAGCAAAAAGCCTACAACACATCAACCAATTTGCTTCACGCCATCAACCTGATCAAATTTTATACCTAAGTATTAAACCTCATCACGTTTAGGGAATTGTACAAAATCAATAACTTTACCCATCGCACCATTTACTAATCCTTCTTCAACATTTAAATTATGTCTCAAAATAACTCTACAGTTTTTGCACACACGCAAACACTTCAGTCCTGGATACATATTTCTTCAAATAGTTCAATTTTTCTCATAGTTTTCCACTCAGCAGCAATGTCACTCCTTCGCGTGCCATTTTGTCCTTAGCTGTAATTTCCAAAATTTCTTCTCTCTCTAGTTTCTGTAATTGTTCATTAAAATCAGCACACTGTTGAAGTGTAGGCATTAAGGAAACCATAGATTTCCATTTTTTACAGAAATTAAACATTAGCTTTGTTGCTGTGTTGTTAGAGGAAAACAGTTTCTTAATAAGTTGACTTTCCAAGGTATGTTTTTCCCCTACCGTCAGATCTCCTACTCTAATGTCCCTTAGAATGTTTCTGTATTCCATGTCAGAGGCTTGACACATATTTTGTTTGAAATATTGCCAAATATTGACATTTACCAATACTTCCCAATGAGTTCCAAGTTTCTTCATTTAAAAGGGTTTTGGAAACAGGCTGTCCTTTCACAGGGGTATGTTGTAGTGGGTCACCAGAAAGAATTACTAACTTTCCTCCAAACAATATGTCATATTGAGTTTTCAACATTTGTTACATTCTCAGGTGAACAAAGGCAAGAACTGAATTTGAAACCATGCTTACTGCATCAATAATTAAAAGCTTCAACTTCTTCAAAACTCTTGCCTCCTCATGACAAGCTTCACCAGATAACTTCTGGTATTCCAGCTTATTGCTATGTTCAAGCGGTAGCATAAGTAGTCTATGTAAAGTTATTCCTTTAATATTGTGTGCAGTTAATCCAGTAGGTGCTGTTACTACACACAATACGTTTGATTCTGTAGTCTTGTGTAGGTAATTGGCGAGAACTTTAATTAAAAAGCTTTTCACTGTCCCAGCTTGGCCACTGGTATATAACAATACTGGCTTGAAGGATGAGCAATTATATTGTATCTTGTCATAAAGAAAACCATGTTCTATTTTGTCTTTTACTTCAATATAAATGTCTTTCTGTTGACCTGTGCAACTAACTGTTCCAGATCTAGCGATTCCTATCTCGCTTGCTAAATTACAGTTTCCACTTCATTCATAGCTGTTGCCGCTTCATTGTCAATAATATGTTGCCCAAGAGGATTCTGACTCAGTGGTTACCTGAACTTTGACTGCTTTGAGAACTATTCTTAGCTACCTCAGCAACAATAATTTCTTCTTGTTGTATCTCATTATTTAGCATGTGTAAATAGTTTGTAAAAACTGAACACTGAATAGTATCAACGACAGCATAGAAGGAATCTTCATAGCTGTCATACAGTCCAAGTAATTACAGTTCACTAAGCCAAGGCTTGAATAGTTGAAAAAGAGCCAAATAGAAAAACTCCCTTTTTCGGGTGTTTCGCAAATAAGTTTTCGGTGATTAATTAGATTTCCAAGGTCTCCATATTTATCTTCTTCTATGTTTTCACTTATCTTGGTTCTATGTCTGTTGTGCTGAAGAATTTCATAAAGGCACTTGTCTTCTAGATGTGGACTCCTTCTTGGATAGTATGTATCCAACATATTTGATTCCACAATATCTGTATTTATGGGCCAAATGCTGCTAGGTACTGAGTTTCTGGGAAAAGCTTTAACACTTTGTTTCACGTACTAGCTAGACCAAGACTTATCCAAACAATTCCCTTTGATTTTGAGAACACACTTTCCAAACTCAACCTGTCATAGGCTTCATAGGATCCCATTTCCCCATGGGAAAGTATTTTCAAGCTCAAGACATACAATTTCTTTCTAAGTGTCTTTTCTGCAGAAATCTCCTCCCACATCTCCTTCATCTCTGTCTTTTCTGATTGTGTAATGTATGAAATGACATACCGAGCCACAGCCATGGAGTGGTCTGCAACAAATTGTATGTCCATATTAACATTCAGAGGGTTATAATCATTGATATATTTGGAAACCTCTGTTCTTCTTAGGTTATATGTGTTCCTTGGTGATTTCTGTGTCACTATATGTCTGACTAAAGAGAAAAAGCTGTTCACTCTTCCTTTGGAAATGACAGGTCGTGGAAATCCAAATCAACATCTTGTGTACATTTTTTCTTGGATCTGTATTTACAACAACAGTACTTCTTACATCTATGTGTTTGGAAACCCAAAACGTGTTGTCTGAGACCTCTTTCATCAGTGTATTTTGGTATGGTGCATGCTACATACTGTTCCATGAAACACAGTATAGACTCATCATTGTCTGCTCCAAATTCGGCTACATCTTTTATCCATAGCAGTATGTAAATATAAGAAGCACCGCTTGCTTGGTACTCTCCACCAAAAGTAATCAGTTACTTCTACAAGAGGAGGATTATTTTTGTTGCAGATGAAAGCCAGCATAGCTTGGAACCTGTGGTTGAAATAACTACAAACATTAGCCGGATCTAATGTTCAGAGTTCTCAAGCTAACTTTACATTAATGTCCTTTAGGTTTCACCTCCCTAAAATATACAAGCAGGCCGTCCCAAGCATACTCAGTGCAAATGAGTGTCAGAAACCAGTTAGGTGCACCCAGGTTGCTCAGCGTACATTTCAGTTTTCCATGACAACAATACCAATATTAGTTGGTGCCACATTGGCACACCATTAAATTAATTAAGTTCTATTCTAAGTTTTCATCCTTTACATGAACTTTGTCAACAAAATCTCTGGCAGACAAATTTGGAAGATTACCTCCTGTTTTCAGAATGTGATTTACTGAATAGGAAAGTCCAGACAAGTCACGCTCGAGGAGAAAGTGAATTATGAATGGAATACTCTGTTGGAATCTTGGATCTTCTGAATATAATTGTGTTGATTGGTATTCAGCTGCTGGTATTTGTATGGGCCACTCATCATAGCGACCGCCTACCCCGGTGGGAAACAACTAGGGAAAACAGCAAGCCTCTAAACTTTTTCCCAAGCACTCATGGGAGCTCCTTTTGCCTGCTTGATTTGAAATAGCTCAATAGCATCACCAATGACTTCTTTGAAATGTAAAGGATGGATGCTGTAGTGCTCATAAATTTCTTCTGATCTGGATTGAGCCATTTTTTTTATCTGACCCCTTGCTGGCAATGTTTCATCATTCACATTTGCTTAATCTTATTCAACAACAACATTTGTATAATAAACATCATTTTGTACCAAGTATAATGTTGCATGTTTTACTTTATTTACATCAACTAACTCTTGCCAGATTTTTTTTATTCTTATTTGACACACCATTTACTAGAATAATGATTGGCTCATCAACATCTTTGTGTACCCCTACAGATTCAATATTCTATTAAAAGTCTAATGGCAAATACACCACTCTTCCTTTAAGGCCTTTCTGTAACTCTGTTGAATGTAATTTACCTGTTTTCAATTCCAGTAGTACAATTTCTTGAAATTACTGTTCAGAATGTATATGTATAGTTCCATAAACATTTAAATATCATAGTTTTTCTGGAACAGTTACTAATTCTACCCTGTTATTTACTGCTCTAGCTGCATTTTATTATCCTATAACTTATCATAGCAGTACTTATATATAATTTGCTACATGGACAAGTCAAAATGCTCCTCTACAGATAAATAAGCAGCACATTCTTGCCAGTTATCTCTGTTTTCCTCTTCAGTTTTAGGGAATACATATAACCTGCGAGTTTGACTTTTATAGGGAGTGCGTCAACAACAAATGCAAACACAGCTTAATTTTTCAGAATACACTGTGTTCATTTTTATAAGCTCTTGTTTAAAGTTCGCACTACTATTAGCTGTACTATACTCCTCAACACCTCATTTTCCCTAGACTCGTCTTCAGGACCAAAGAAACAAAACTGCACATCTTCTCAAACGTGCCCTACCTCTGCTACTGTACAATGCAAAAGTAATCTATTTATTTCTCCTAAACATAAGGCTGGAGTCTTCACATAGTAAAGCCACTTGACTAAATTTTGAATTTTTGAGTGGTGAATTGCCAACTTTCTAAAGTGAAGAAAGGTGCTTTGGCACACTTTCCCTGATAGACATGCTAGTGAATGTCCTTGTAAATTACTATGCTTTCTTACTTTGCGTGGATTTGATCCTTGCTAAATTTAAATTTAAATTTTTTGTTTCAGACTTTTACATGGAAAATCACACACAAAAGGTCTAAGTAATTCAATTGACTGCAGCTGAATACTACACATACTGCTATAGTTCCAATTGTATACAGGAGCCTGTTTACGCCTTCCCTGTACCTCTTCAGCAATCACTTCTTCAACATTCCTTGGAACAATCTCTTGTCTTTGAATGGAACTAACATCCTTCACCTCATAATATCAACCAGTTGAATCAACTTTGTGCACTAATGTATTCTCTCGGATGTTCCCTTCTTTATTAAAGAAAGTCTCTTGTACTGGAGCTATGCTTCCATTCACCATAAATTGTTTTACAAAAATTACTTTTATTAATAAGTACTTTCCTTTGGTTGCATCTCTTCATACACAACACTGTTGTATCCAGTGTCTTCATTTTTGTCAGTATTGAAATAAAAAGCTTTCTCTTTAAGGCAAATGCCTTATCAACTACATCCTCAAATTGTTGCTTTTGTTTCACTACTTCTCTTCTCCCTTTATACTGCTTCATAGTTTCAATGAGATTCTGCATTACCCTGCCAAGGAATATTTTAACTCTAATTTCTTTGAACTGTTGCTGTCTTCTGGTCAAGATACCTGCTTTCTTCAATGATACCTTACTCTTCGTCTGATGTGATTTTTGTCCTTTGTTAACTGATTTCAAATTTTCCTTTTTATTTACTTGATTTTGCAGAATTTGCACTTTCCCACATACAACTTTAAGAAATGTGTTGGCTTTCTTACCAGCAGCTTTTTTTCTCTTTAACCACATTCTCCTCATGTTGTTTCTCTGTTGCAAGAAAATAGTATGCATTCCTCTTTTGTCTTACTGTTTTTTTCAACATTTTAGATGTCTGTTTTTAATACAAATAGATGTCTGAAATAAAAATAATATATCAACATATGTACATTTGCAATATATGCTGTTCAATTGTATATGGTATGCATGTACATTTAATACAAACAGTCACATCACTGTATGGTAGGCACTCTACGTCTTTTAGTTTTGATGTTTAAAGCAGAGTATGCGTACTTCTATTATTATAGGCATCAGTGTGTGACTCAGTGTTCCACTGTATGCATCACTCTGTACTTCAGTGTGTATTCATTGTATGTATTAGTGTGTTTCTGTGCATCTCATGACCTGAAGTAGTGTATGCAGAACTATGAGACCGGGTGTGTCAGCATATGTATCCATCCATTTCTGGGTGTGTCATTGTACGAGTGGCTGTGTTAGTCTATGCGTCAGTATATGACTGAGTGTGTCAGACTATTGTTGACTATGTACCTAGGTATCTCAGTATATGCACCAGTGTGTTTCTGCAAACTCAGTGTACACAGCAGTGTGTTCCTTGATATGTCAGGCTATGGGCCAGTCTGTAAAAACTGTAAACTGTAAACTTTGCACTTGTATAGCGCACTACTCACCCGTTAGGGTCTCAAGGCGCTGTACTCATACCGCTATGGAACCCCTCCTGGCTTTTCCCTGTGAGGTGCCCACTCCTGGGCACCCCCAGGGTGAAGCCAGGCATCCAAGCGCTGTTGGGGCTGTTGTGGAGATTAAGCAAGCTATTGCCCAGAGTTGCAGAGTGGGACTCGTTAATTAGATTAGGCACCGAGGCGAGAATTATCTGGCCCAAGGGAACTGAGCCCAAGACCTCCTGAAGCAGGACTTGAACCCTGGTCTTGAGCCAGATCTCTGCTTCAGGGGCTGCCGCTCTAACCATTGTGCCACTGTACCTGTGTATCACACTGTATTTATCTGTATGTGGCAGGGAGTGTCAGCATATGCATCAGAGTGTGCCTGGGGGGTGTCATTGTATTTGTCAGTATCTGCTTCGGTTTGTCAGTGTATACATGAGTGTATGTCTGGGTGTATCAATGCATGTATGAATGTGTGCCTAGGTGTGTCAGTGTATGTATGAGTGTCTGCCTGGGCATATCATTGTATGCGTGTGTGTTAGTATATGCATGAGTGTGACAGTAAGTGTATCACTGTATGTGTTCGTCTGCACCTGATTGTGTTTGTGTATCTATCAGTGTGTGCCTAGGTGTCTCAGCATACGCATCAGTGTGTACCTTTGTGGCACAGCCTATATATTACTGTGTAAAAGGGATTTCAATTGTATGTATGAGTGTGTTCCTAACGGTATCTGTGTATTCATCAGTGTGTGCCTGGTTGTGTCACTGTATACATCAGGATGTGCTTGGCTGTATCAATGTATGCATCAGTGTGTACCTGGGTGTTTCACTGTATGCATGAGTCTCTGTGTGCTACTTTATATATCAGTATGTCCCTGGGAGTGTCATTGGATACATCAGTGTGTGTATGGGGGTGGGTGTATCTGTATGTATCAGTATGTATGTGGGTTTCAGAGCCACCCTTCCTATAAGGTACATTTATCCTACTTTAGACGTAACTTATGTCTAGTAAAAAGGAACTGTAATTTCAACTAGTAACTGAAAGTCTGAACATAAAGTCTGCTGTACCAGCCAAAAGGCATGGTTTAAAATCTAGTAATGATAATCATTTTCTAAAATATTAAATACCTTATGACACAAGTGACTAAAAGTATCAATAGGACTCAGGTTGTATCTGAGATCATTTTTTTTATGTCATATACACTTTTATCCCTCTTATCTATAGATACAGCTGAAAATACACATTTGTTGTAAACATATACTCTAACTCACATACCTGTTAAATTGCTTTCCTTGATAGATAAAATACTGCCTCATTATCATTTTAACTATTGTCTTTATAAGCATGAAATCTCAGCATATGAATGGTACACCTTTCTCACACCAACAAACCATTCATGGCAACCTATTCAACTTTGGTCTCATTGATACTGTCCTACTTAACAAATCAAAAACTGTGTTTCATATTTTATGTGTCATATTCTACATCTGAATGGTTACTGTCAATTTGGTACTGTGTGTGACTGGAGTTGCAACTCTGTTGCAGAGCTCAGCACAGCCCACCATGTAACTTCGCAACAGAGTTGCGACTCCAGACGGATGTTCTAAAATATATTTGCCGTTGTGTTTAGCTCATTTCTCAGGTATATTTAGAATGCAATAGTAACAGTGATTTTGAAAAAGAATCTGAACACTACTGTACTAAAACCTCTCTTACTTAAAGATTCAAAGTATACTTTACTAACTGCCCTTTCCCCCTCAGTCTTTCACCTCAGCTGCCATAGCAACCTCCTTTAGAAACACTCCACTGTACCAGAAGATCCCAACACTTTTTTTGTAGCAGCACACAGGCTTTAATTTCTTCTGTAGCAGGTGTGCTTGACTGTTACAGAATCTAAGCATATCCTAACTGACTTTACTTGTTTTTTAAATAATCAGAGCCAATCGCAAGTCTAGAAGCGTAATCTTTTAAATCACTACCTATTTTTTATCTACCAGTGTATTTACAATATTCAATCAAATTTGTGCTTTTTTAAACCAAGTGCTCCCTCCATTTTAACCACTTCACATTTTTGAAAACTGCATCATTCAGCTGCAGCTTTTTCCTGTGTGCTACTTCTCCTTCTCTTCAAAAAGGTTAGAGTGTTGATTGGAGGGCATAGCTATGATTTTTGGGCTAGCAAGTATGCTAGAAAGAGTGCCATTGACAGTGACCTGGGTTTACCTAATATGGATATTACTTGGATTGGCCACAGAGGGTTAAACTGGCAGTAATTGCTTCCATTAGTTAAAGCATTAGACATTGTGACATGATTGTGCACTGTGGCGGTAATGATCTGGGCACAGTTACTGGGGTTGGACTGGGAATCCTAATGAAGGGTACCTTTGTTCGATTATTGACACTTTACCCTCACAAAGCTTTGTGTTCGCTAACATATGCCAGAGGCAGAAATGGAAGTGGTCAACTAAATTCTGTCCACAGATAGACAAAGCAAGGGAACATGTTAATAAAACTGTTTCAGCATTCCTCAGAGACCATAACATGAGCTCTATCTACAATAATAACCTGCACTTTGACATGGACAGAATATATAGAAGAGATGGTGTTAACTTTACAGATGAATGCAACAGGGTGTTTCTGAGTAACTTGAAACACTGCATACGCTCTTTTGTGTACTAATTCTATGCACACAGTTAAAACAAAGGCTATTCTCAGGGCCACCTTATTTCCCAAACACTAAGGAATTTTGTAACAAAGTCTGATTTATTTGTTTTTCAAAAAATTTGAAGTCATGACTCTGTTGCGGATTCGCAAACAAAAAACCACTAATTCTATGCACAGGAGCAAACTTATTACTTATATGAATGTAAGTGGGTGTGTGAGTGTCAGAGTGGGTCTGTGAGAGGGTGCATGAGTGTCTTAGTGGGTCTGTGAGTGGGTGCATGAATATATGAGTGGGTCTTTCAGTGGCTGAATGCATGTCTGAGTGGGTCTCTGGGTGCATGAGTGTGTAAGTGGGTCTGTGAGTTGGTGTATGTGTATGTGAGTGGGTCTGTGAGTGGGTGCATGTGTATGTGAGTGGGTCTGTGAGTGGGTGCATGAGTGTGTGAGTGAGAGTGTGAGTGTATATATATATTTTTTTAATTTAGGCAAGGTTTGCAACACCATTGTTACTTTACATGGGGGGCCGTGCTGACTGTTTCAACTCCACACACATGAAAAAGAGGCTTTTCAGCTTTTATAAACTAATAAGTGGTCCCTCAGACACCCATTAAATGCCCCAATGGAGTCAGAGTATCTCTATCCTGACCCCTTTTTATACATTTTACCCCTTGTTTTCATACCCCGGGCCATATCCCGGTTTATAAAAGGGCAGAGCAACTTTTTTTATATGGCAGCTAATCACATCATTCCTCATGGCATTAGGGTCCGTGACGCTCTGCACAAGAGTCCTGACAGAGCTGCATCCACAACACTGACTCCGTGATAAAGACCGTTGTGGTGAAAAAAAACGTCAGTGGTGGGGTCACCCATTTTGGATAAAATGAAGAAGACTGCTGAAAATTGCTTCTTGAAGTGCAACACTCTTTATTTTGTTTGGATATATAACAGTGGTTTGATCACAACCTCTCTATTAGCACCGGCAGCGGGTTGGAGTGTGGTTGTTTGTTGAGAAATATATATGTTTATATATATATTATATATATATAATGTCCAATCCTGCATACTTAGCCATGTCCACCAAACGGGGTTGGTGCAAGTTGCGGTTGTCAGCAGCTGCTAACTATGACAAAAGTAAGGTGCAGGTGTTGCATGCACCAAGAAACTCACACTCCAAGGCTTGTTCTTCGTGAAAGCTTGTTTATTGGCATCGTGTTTCGATCCCAACTGAGATCTTCTTCACAGCCAGTACAACACATAAATGCACCAACAGTTTTAAAAACTAATGAAATTCATCACAGTAGAAATAGTAGAGAGACTTTCATCCATTCTACTAAAAGAAAGACTAAATTCCATGAAAAAATAATTTGCCCATTTCACATCAAATAAAACAAAATATTGCCTAGGGAGTTCTGATATGCTCAGAGTTAAGTAAGATTTGTAGAAGGACGGTTGCATAGATGACAGGCCTTGAGTTCCTTTTCAACCCGCCAATATAAATAACAAAACCAAACTCAGGCCCTCATTATGACCCTGGCGGTCGGTGGTAATATGGTGGAAAATACTGCTAACAGGCTGGCGGTACTTTCCACCATATTATGACATTGGCCGTTTGACTGAACCTCAACCGCCAATGTACCACACCGACTGCCACGGCGGTAACAGCTGCCGGGCTGGAGATATCAATCTCCAGCCCGGCAGGCGTCACTGTACCGCCTGCGGGATAATGACCCTGCCTACCGCCATGGTTTCCGTGGCTTCCTTACCACCACAAAAACCATGGAGGTAGGCAATATCAGTGACAGGGAATGCCTTCCCTGTCACTGATAGAGGTCTTCCCCTCCCCTGCCCCCCTCTCCAGATACCCTCCCAACCCCCTTCCTCTCCAAACCCCACTACATTGACGCCCCTCTCACATACATGCATACACACACCCATTCCCACATGCATCCACGCATGCATCCACACATGCATACATCGCCAGCTCAGATCTACTACTCTTCAGCTCATCTTGGTGCCCCGCTGCCATCGGGCTCGATGGGGAGACAAGGCCTTCTTGGCGGTGGCAGCAAGACTATGGAACACACTTCGGCCATGAATCAGGCTGGAGGAGATATATCTCCGCTTTAGAAAGCATCTGAAAACCTGGCTGTTTTCACATTAGGTAGAATGCACCTTCTTGTTGCCTTAGTGTCTTTTATTTCCTGGATCAGGACCCCTACGCCTTACTGTCTCCCTCAGCGCTTCGATGTTACGGCCGGAATGCGCTTTACAAATACTACAATACAATACAATACAATACACAACCGCACACACTTTCATACACACAGGCAGACACGCTTTCACAGAACACAACATACACGCACTCACACCTCCACACATGCACACACATTCAACACAAAACACACACCTGCATACACGCATGCACAACCATTTAGACACCCCCCCACACACACAACACCCCCCCTTTCCCCTGTCGAAGCACCCACTTACCTGTGTTCAGTGGGTCCTCCGGCGGAGATGGAATGGGGCGCTGCTGCCAGCAGCAGCGTCCGCCAACAGAACACCGCCAGGCCGTATTATGGGTAATTATGGTGGTGGTGTACTGGTGTGGTGCTGCTGGTGGCAGCAGCGCCGCCTTACCGCCATCTGCCGGCATGGCCACAGCCGGATTTCCGCCATTCTTCTGGTGCAAATCCGGCTGTGGTCATAATACGGCGGACGGCTGGTAGCCGCAGCGATGGTCTTTTGGCGGCCGTCGCCATGGCGGTAGGCGGTTTTTACCGCCAGTATCATAATGAGGGCCTCAGTCTTGAAGAGCTCTTTTTGTGGCAACGATAACACAATGTCCTTGGTGAGCCGCTTCAATTATTTTCTGGTCCAGACTCTCTGGAATCAGGATTCTTGACCCTTGCAGTATAACTCCCTCCTGAGTTATGGACAGTTCATCTTTGACATTTCTGTATTTTTGGTATTCACTATCATTGGCGAGATTTGAGAGGTCAAATGTGTTGGTTTCATTACTTATGTGTTATTATGTCTTTTAACTTCAGCATGTCACTATCATGGCTTGTAGCAGTGATGATCTGGGCTAACGAGATAGCAGCTAGCATATTTGATTTTACAATTAAATTAATGTAGGCTTCAGCCGTCCTGGATGGGGTACCTTGAACTGGTATTGGCACTGTGGAAAAGTAGTCAGCAGGATTTTTATCCTTTCCTGGTTGATGCACAATAGTAGAATTGTACTCTTGCAGTCATAGTCTTCATCATTCAATGTGAGGTGGCATCTTGGCTTTTGGATTGCCAAAGATAATCAGTAAAGCTTGATGATCAGTTACCAGTGTAAAATGCTTTCCGTACAGTGTAGGAAAGTACCATCTTGCCTGGCATGTTACCCCCATATTTCACTGTATATATGTTGTTTTAGTTGTATGTGTCACTGGGACCCTGCCAGCCAGGGCCCCAGTGCTCATAAGTGTGCCCTGTATGTGTTACCTGTGTTATGACTAACTGTCTCACTGAGGCTCTGCTAATCAGAACCTCAGTGGTTATGCTCTCTCATTTCTTTCCAAATTGTCACTAACAGGCTAGTGACCAATTTTACCAATTTACATTGGCATACTGGAACACCCTTATAATTCCCTAGTATATGGTACTGAGGTACCCAGGGTATTGGGGTTCCAGGAGATCCCTATGGGCTGCAGCATTTCTTTTGCCACCCATAGGGAGCTCTGACAATTCTTACACAGGCCTGCCACTGCAGCCTGAGTGAAATAACGTCCACGTTATTTCACAGCCATTTTACACTGCACTTAAGTAACTTATAAGTCACCTATATGTCTAACCTTTACCTGGTAAAGGTTGGGTGCTAAGTTACTTAGTGTGTGGGCACCCTGGCACTAGCCAAGGTGCCCCCACATTGTTCAGGGCCAATTCCCCGGACTTTGTGAGTGCGGGGACACCATTACACGCGTGCACTATACATAGGTCACTACCTATGTATAGCTTCACAATGGTAACTCCGAATATGGCCATGTAACATGTCTAAGATCATGGAATTGCCCCACCAATGCCATCCTGGTATTGGGGAGACAATCCCATGATTCCCTGGGTCTCTAGCACAGACCCGGGTACTGCCAAACTGCCTTTCCCGGGGTTTCACTGCAGCTGCTGCTGCTGCCAACCCCTCAGACAGGTTTCTGCCCTCCTGGGGTCCAGCCAGGCTTGGCCCAGGAAGGCAGAACAAAGGACTTCCTCAGAGAGAGGGTGTTACACCCTCTCCCTTTGGAATAAGGTGTCAGGGCTGGGGAGGAGTAGCCTCCCCCAGCCTCTGGAAATGCTTTGATGGGCACAGATGGTGCCCATCTCTGCATAAGCCAGTCTACACCGGTTCAGGGATCCCTCAGCCCTGCTCTGGCGCGAAACTGGACAAAGGAAAGAGGAGTGACCACTCCCCTGACCTGCACCTCCCCTGGGAGGTGCCCAGAGCTCCTCCAGTGTGCTCCAGACCTCTGCCATCTTGGACACAGAGGTGCTGCTGGCACACTGGACTGCTCTGAGTGGCCAGGGCCAGCAGGTGACGTCAGAGACTCCTTCTGATAGGCTCCTTCAGGTGTTGCTAGCCTATCCTCTCTCCTAGGTAGCCAAACCTCCTTTTCTGGCTATTTAGGGTCTCTGCTTTGGGGAATTCCTTAGATAGCGAATGCAAGAGCTCATCATAGTTCCTCTGCATCTCTCTCTTCACCTTCTGCCAAGGAATCGACTGCTGACCGCGCTGGAAGCCTGCAAAACTGCAACAAAGTAGCAAAGACGACTACTGCGACACTGTAACACTGATCCTGCCGCCTTCTCGACTGTTTTCCTGGTGGTGCATGCTGTGGGGGTAGTCTGCCTCCTCTCTGCACTAGAAGCTCCGAAGAAATCTCCCGTGGGTCGACGGAATCTTCCCCCTGCAACCGCAGGCACCAAAGAACTGCATTACCGGTCCTCTGGGTCTCCTCTCAGCATGACGAGCGAGGTCCCTTGAACTCAGCAACTCTGTCCAAGTGACTCCCACAGTCCAGTGACTCTTCAGTCCAAGTTTGGTGGAGGTAAGTCCTTGCCTCCCCACGCCAGACTGCATTGCTGGGAACCGCGTGTTTTGCAGCTACTCCGGCTCCTGTACACTCACCGAAGATTTCCTTTGTGCACAGCCAAGCCTGGGTCCCCGGCACTCTAACCTGCATTGCACGACCTCCTGAGTTGTCCTCCGGCGGCGTGGGACTCTCTTGTGCAACTTCGGGTAAGCACCGATTCACTCCACTTTGTAGTGCCTGTTCCGGCACTTCTGCGGGTGCTGCTTGCTTCTGAGTGGGCTGCTTCTCTTGCTGGGCGCCCCCTCTGTCTCCTCACGCAATTGGCGACATCCTGGTCCCTCCTGGGCTACAGCAGCATCCAAAAACCCTAACCGCGACCCTTGCAGCTAGCAACGCTTGTTTGCGGTCTTTCTGCGGGAGAGCACTTCTGCACGACTCTTCATGACGTGGGACATCCATCCTCCAAAGGGGAAGTTTCTAGGCCTTGTCGTTCGTGCAGAATCCTCAGCTTCTACCATCCGGTGGCAGCTTCTTTGCATCCACAGCTGGCATTTCCTGGGCATCTGCCCATTCCCGACTTGATTGTGACTTTTGGACTTGGTCCCCTTGTTCCACAGGTACTCTTGTCTGGAAATTCATCGTTGTTGCATTGCTGGTGTTGGTCTTTCCTGCAGAATTCCCCTATCACGACTTCTGTGCTCTTTGGGGAACTTAGGTGCACTTGGCACCCACTTTTCAGGGTCTTGGGGTGGGCTATTTTTCTAACCCTCACTGTTTTCTTACAGTCCCAGCGACCCTCTACGAGGTCACATAGGTTTGAGGTCCATTCGTGGTTCGCATTCCACTTCTAGAGTATATGGTTTGTGTTGCCCCTATCCCTATGTGCCCCCATTGCATTCTATTGTGACTATACATTGTTTGCACTGTTTTCTATTGCTATTACTGCATATTTTGGTATTGTGTACATATATCTTGTGTATATTTGCTATCCTCATACTGAGGGTACTCACTGAGATACTTTTGGCATATTGTCATAAAAATAAAGTACCTTTATTTTTAGTATATCTGTGTATTTTGTTTTCTTATGATATTGTGCATATGACACTAGTGGTACTGTAGGAGCTTCACTCGTCTCCTAGTTCAGCCTAAGCTGCTCTGCTAAGCTACCTTTTCTATCATCCTAAGCTGCTAGACACCCCTATACACTAATAAGGGATACCTGGGCCTGGTGCAAGGTGTAAGTACCCCTTGGTACTCACTACGAGCCAGTCCAGCCTCCTACATTGGTTGTGCAGCGGTGGGATAAGTACTTTGCAACTACTTACCACTTTTGTCATTGTACTTTTCATAAGAGAAAAATATACAAAACAAGTTCAGTGTATGTACACCTAACCAAAAAGTTTTGCTTTTCTTCTCTCACTTCTTTACTAAGTGCTGAAAAGTACCTCTAAACTTTCAAAAAGTTCTTAAAAAGTTCTAAAAACTTTTTCTTTCTTTTTCTATCCCTTAAACACTTTCTATAATGTCTGGCACAGGCCAAACTGTTGATCTGTCCAAGACTGCTTATGATCACCTTAGCTGGAAGGCAGCAAGGAGTCTCTGTGTAGAAAGAGGTTTAGGGGTAGGGAAGAATCCCTCTAGAGAACTATTAGTTACTATGCTAGTTGAACAAGATAAAACGTTTGTTGGCACTTCTGGTGAAAAATTAGCTGATGGTTCCCACTCTGATTCTGGTGCACCCCTAGCAAAAGATTTGGGAGGGAATCTTTCCAACCTGCCCCTTAGCAGGCCACCTAGCATAACTGGTACTGATGTGAATTCACATCACAGTAAGAGTGTTGCCTCACATCACAGTAATAGTGTTGTTTCTCATCACAGTAGAAGTGTCACTTCTGTAGGCCAGAATGTTAGTGTGCCATCTGTTAGGGCCAGGTCTCCTTCTGTTCATTCTCACCATTCCTCTGTTTCAAGACATGCCCTACCCACCCACCCTGATGACAGAGTGTTAGAAAGGGAGCTCAATAGATTGAGAGTGGAACAATCCAGGCTGAAGCTCAAGACGCAACAGCTGGATTTAGATAGGCAGTCCTTAGAAATAGAAAGAGAAAGACAGAAATTGGGTTTAGAAACCCATGGTGGCAGCAGCAGTATTCCAAATAGTCATCCTGCAAAAGAGCATGATTCTAGGAATCTGCACAAGATAGTTCCCCCTTACAAGGAGGGGGGTGACATTAACAAGTGGTTTGCTGCACTTGAGAGGGCCTGTGTTGTACAGGAGGTCCCTCAAAGGCAGTGGGCTGCTATCCTATGGCTATCGTTCAGTGGAAAGGGTAGGGATAGGCTCCTTACTGTAAAAGAAAGTGAGGCCAATGATTTCAAAGTTCTTAAGAATGCACTCCTAGATGGTTATGGCTTAACCACTGAACAGTACAGGATGAAGTTCAGAGAAACCAAAAAGGAGTCTTCACAAGACTGGGTAGACTTTGTAGACCATTCAGTGAAGGCCTTGGAGGGGTGGTTACATGGCAGTAAAGTGGCTGACTATGAAAGCCTGTATAACTTAATCCTGAGAGAGCATATTCTTAATAATTGTGTGTCTGATTTGTTACACCAGTACCTGGTAGACTCTGATCTGACCTCTCCCCAAGAATTGGGAAAGAAGGCAGACAAATGGGTCAGAACAAGGGTGAACAGAAAAGTTCATACAGGGGGTGACAAAGATGGCAAGAAGAAGGATGGTAAGTCTTCTGACAAGGGTGGGGACAAATCAAAAAATTAGTCTTCATCAGGCCCACAAAAACACTCTGGTGGGGGTGGTGGGCCCAAATCCTCTTCAAATCAAAACAAAGAAAAGAAACCATGGTGCTATTTATGTAAAATAAAAGGCCATTGGACAACAGATCCCAGTTGTCCAAAGAAAAGCACCAAGCCTCCTACCACTACAACCCCTGCTGCTACAGCTAGTGCCCCTAGTAATAGCAGTGGTGGTGGGAGCAAACCTACTAATAGCCAATCCAAGGGAGTAGCTGGGCTCACTTTTGGAAATTTAGTTGGGGTTGGTCTTGTTAGGGAGACCACAGAGGCTGTGTTAGTCTCTGAGGGGGCTATTGATTTAGCCACCTTAGTTGCTTGTCCCCTTAACATGGATAAGTACAAGCAACTACCCCTAATAAATGGTGTTGAGGTTCAGGCCTACAGGGACACAGGTGCCAGTGTTACCATGGTAATAGAGAAACTGGTCCACCCTGAACAACACCTACTTGGTCACCAGTACCAAGTAACCGATGCTCATACCAACACACTTAGCCACCCCATGGCTGTTGTAAATCTCAACTGGGGGGGGGTTACTGGTCCAAAGAAAGTTGTGGTCACCTCAGATTTACCTGTAGACTGTCTACTAGGAAATGATTTAGAGACATCAGCTTGGTCAGATGTGGAGTTGTAGGCTCATGCAGCAATGCTGGGCATTCCAGGGCATATTTTTGCTTTAACCAGGGCTCAGGCCAAAAAGCAAAAAGGACAGGGTGACTTGGATCCTGGAAGAATGGACCAAGTGCTCCCTAAAGCAAGGGTTAGTAAAGGTAAATCACTACCTACTATCCCTCCCTCTACAGTGGATTCTACTTCAGAGGAAGAAGAATTTCCACCCTGTGCAGAACCTACACCTGAGGAGCTGGAAGCAGACACTGCTGAGCTTTTGGGTGAAGGGGGGCCTGCCAGGGAGGAGCTGAGTGTGGCACAGCATACCTGTCCCACACTAGAGGGTCTAAGGTAGCAAGCTGTCAAACAAGCAAATGGGGATGTCAGTGACTCTCACAGAGTTTACTGGGAGGACAACCTCTTGTACACTGAAGCAAGGGATCCAAAACCTGGAGCTGCCAGGAGATTGGTGATTCCTCAGGAGTACAGAATGTTCCTCCTAACTCTAGCCCACGACATTCCCTTAGCTGGACATTTGGGGCAAATGAAAACTTGGGACAGGCTTGTTCCCTTGTTTCATTGGCCTAGAATGTCAGAGGACACAAAGGAATTTTGTAAGTCCTGTGAAACCTGTCAAGCCAGTGGCAAGACAGGTGGCACTCCAAAGGCACCCCTTATCCCACTGCCTGTGGTTGGGGTTCCCTTTGAAAGGGTAGGGGTTGACATAGTTGGCCCCCTTGACCCTCCTACTGCTTCAGGCAATAGGTTTATCTTGGTGGTAGTGGACCATGCCACCAGATATCCTGAAGCAATTCCTCTAAGGACCACTACAGCTCCTGCAGTGGCAAAGGCCCTCCTGGGAATCTTTTCCAGGGTGGGCTTCGCAAAAGAGGTGGTATCAGACAGGGGAAGCAATTTCATGTCTGCTTACTTAAAGGCCATGTGGAAGGAATGTGGTGTGACATACAAGTTCACCACACCCTATCATCCACAAACAAATGGACTGGTGGAGAGATTTAACAAAACTCTCAAAGGCATGATTATGGGACTCCCTGAAAAACTCCGCAGGAGATGGGATATCCTGTTACCTTGCCTCCTTTTTGCTTACAGGGAGGTACCCCAAAAAGGAGTGGTCTTCAGCCCCTTTGAACTCCTATTTGGACACCCTGTGAGAGGTCCTCTAACACTTGTTAAGGAGGGTTGGGAACAACCTTTAAAAGCTCCAAAGCAAGACATAGTGGACTATGTACTTGGCCTCAGATCAACGATGGCTGAGTACATGAAAAAGGCCAGTAAAAACCTTCAGGCCAGCCAAGAGCTCCAAAAGCAATGGCATGACCAGAAGGCTGTTTTGGTTCAGTACCAACCAGGGCAGAAAGTGTGGGTCTTGGAGCCTGTGGCCCCAAGAGCACTCCAAGACAAATGGAGTGGACCCCACATAATTGTTGAAAAGAAGGGAGAAGTCACCTACTTAGTTGACATAGGCACTGCCAGGAGTCCCCTTAGGGTGCTCCATGTCAATCGCCTGAAACCCTACTATGACAGGGCTGATCTCACCCTGCTCATGGCAACTGATGAGTGACAGGAAGAAGAGAGTGACCCTCTCCCTGATCTCTTCTCTTCCACAGAACAAGATGCTCTAGTGGAAGGTGTACTTTTGGCAGATTGTCTTACTGCTGAGCAGAAAGACCACTGCATAAATCTCCTGGGTCAGTTTTCTGAACTCTTCTCTACTGTGCCAGGCACCACTTCTTGGTGTGAGCACACTATAGATACTGGAGACAGCTTGCCTGTCAAAAGTAAGATCTATAGGCAGCCTGACCATGTCAGAGACTGCATAAAGCAAGAAGTGCAGAAAATGCTTGAACTAGGAGTGGTTGAGCACACTGAAAGTCCATGGGCCTCTCCTGTGGTACTTGTACCAAAACCTCATTCCAAGGATGGAAAAAAGGAAATGCGGTTTTGTGTAGACTATAGAGGTCTCAACCAGGTAACCAAAACTGATGCTCACCCTATACCCAGGGCAGATGAGCTAATAGATACACTGGCATCTGCCAAGTATCTAAGCACCTTTGATTTGACTGCAGGGTATTGGCAGATCAAGTTAACAGAGGATGCAAAAGCAAAAACAGCATTTTCAACCATTGGAGGCCATTACCAATTCACAGTAATGCCTTTTGGATTGAAAAATGCACCTGCCACTTTTCAAAGGTTGGTGAACACAGTCCTGCAAGGGCTGGAAGCTTTTAGTGCAGCATTTCTAGATGATATAGCTGTCTTTAGCTCCAGCTGGGATGATCACCTGGTCCACCTACGGAAAGTTTTGGAGGCCCTGTAAAAGGCAGGCCTCACTATCAAGGCTTCAAAGTGCCAGATAGGGCAGGAGAAAGTGGTTTATCTGGGACACCTGGTAGGTGGAGAACAGATTGCACCACTTCAGGGGAAAATCCAAACTATTATAGATTGGGTTCCCCCTACAACTCAGACCCAGGTGAAAGCCTTCTTAGGCCTCACTGGGTATTACAGGAGGTTCATAAAGAACTATGGCTCCATTGAAGCCCCTCTTAATAACCTCACATCTAAGAAAATTCCTAAAAAGGTATTGTGGACAGCTAGCTGTCAGAAAGATTTTGAGGAGCTGAAGCAGGCCATGTGCTCTGCACCTGTCCTGAAAAGCCCCTGTTACTCAAAAAGAATTCATTGTCCAAACTGATGCATCTGAATTAGGGGTAGGGGCAGTCTTATCACAACTTAATTCTGAGGGCCAGGATCAACCTGTTGCTTTTATCAGCAGAAGGTTGACCCCTAGAGAAAAGCATTGGTCTGCCACAGAGAGGGAGGCCTTTGCTGTGGTCTGGGCACTGAAGAAGTTGAGGCCATACCTGTTTGGCACTCACTTCATTGTTCAGACAGACCACAAACCTCTACTTTGGCTAAAACAAATGAAAGGTGAAAACCCTAAATTATTGATGTGGTCCATATCCCTACAGGGAATGGATTATACAGTGGAACATAGACCTGGGAGTACCCACTCCAATGCAGATGGACTCTCCAGATATTTCCACTTAGACAATGAAGACTCATCAGGTCATGGCTAGTCTTATTGTCCTTCATTTGGGGGGGGGGGGGTTGTGTAGGAAAGTACCATCTTGCCTGGCATGTTACCCACATATTTCACTGTATATATGTTGTTTTAGTTGTATGTGTCACTGTGACCCTGCCAGCCAGGGCCCCAGTGCTCATAAGTGTGCCCTGTATGTGTTACCTCTGTTATGACTAACTGTCTCACTGAGGCTCTGCTAATCAGAACCTCAGTGGTTATGCTCTCTCATTTCTTTCCAAATTGTCACTAACACCCTTATAATTCCCTAGTATATGGTACTGAGGTACCCAGGGTATTGGGGTTCCAGGAGATCCCTATGGGCTGCAGCATTTCTTTTGCCACCCATAGGGAGCTCTGACAATTCTTATACAGGCCTGCCAGTGCAGCCTGAGTGAAATAACGTCCACGTTATTTCACAGCCATTTTACACTGCACTTAAGTAACTTATAAGTCACCTATATGTCTAACCTTTACCTGGTAAAGGATGGGGGCTAAGTTACTTAGTGTGTGGGCACCCTGGCACTAGCCAAGGTGCCCCCACATTGTTCAGGGCCAATTCCCCGGACTTTGTGAGTGCGGGGACACCATTACACGCGTGCACTATACATAGGTCACTACCTATGTATTGCTTCACAATGGTAACTCCGAATATGGCCATGTAACATGTCTAAGATCATGGAATTGCCCCACCAATGCCATCCTGGTATTGGGGAGACAATCCCATGATTCCCCGGGTCTCTAGCACAGACCCGGGTACTGCCAAACTGCCTTTCCCGGGGTTTCACTGCAGCTGCTGCCAACCCCTCAGACAGGTTTCTGCCCTCCTGGGGTCCAGCCAGGCTTGGCCCAGGAAGGCAGAACAAAGGACTTCCTCAGAGAGAGGGTGTTACACCCTCTCCCTTTGGAATAAGGTGTCAGGTCTGGGGAGGAGTAGCCTCCCCCAGCCTCTGGAAATGCTTTGATGTGCACAGATGGTGCCCATCTCTGCATAAGCCAGTCTACACCGGTTCAGGGATCCCTCAGCCCTGCTCTGGCGCGAAACTGGACAAAGGAAAGAGGAGTGACCACTCCCCTTACCTGCACCTCCCCTGGGAGGTGCCCAGAGCTCCTCCAGTGTGCTCCAGACCTCTGCCATCTTGGAAACAGAGGTGCTGCTGGCACACTGGACTGCTCTGAGTGGCCAGGGCCAGCAGGTGACATCAGAGACTCCTTCTGATAGGCTCCTTCAGGTGTTGCTAGCCTATCCTCTCTCCTAGGTAGTCAAACCTCCTTTTCTGGCTATTTAGGGTCTCTGCTTTGGGGAATTCCTTAGATAACGAATGCAAGAGCTCATCAGAGTTCCTCTGCATCTCTCTCTTCACCTTCTGCCAAGGAATCGACTGCTGACCGCGCTGGAAGCCTGCAAAACTGCAACAAAGTAGCAAAGATGACTACTGCGACACTGTAACGCTGATCCTGCCGCCTTCTCAACTGTTTTCCTGGTGGTGCATGCTGTGGGAGTAGTCTGCCTCCTCTCTGCACTAGAAGCTCCGAAGAAATCTCCCGTGGGTCGACGGAATCTTCCCCCTGCAACCGCAGGCACCAAAGAACTGCATCACCGGTCCTCTGGGTCTCCTCTCAGCACGACGAGCGAGGTCCCTTGAACTCAGCAACTCTGTCCAAGTGACTCCCACAGTCCAGTGACTCTTCAGTCCAAGTTTGGTGGAGGTAAGTCCTTGCCTCCCACGCCAGACTGCATTGCTGGGAACAGCGTGTTTTGCAGCTATTCCGGCTCCTGTGCACTCACCGAAGATTTCCTTCGTGCACAGCCAAGCCTGGGTCCCCGGCACTCTAACCTGCATTGCACGACCTCCTGAGTTGTCCTCTGGCGGTGTGGGACTCTCTTGTGCAACTTCGGGTGAGCACCGATTCACTCCACTTTGTAGTGCCTGTTCCGGCACTTCTGTGGATGCTGCTTGCTTCTGAGTGGGTTCCTTCTCTTGCTGGGCGCCCCCTCTGTCTCCTCACGCAATTGGCGACATCCTGGTCCCTCCTGGGCCACAGCAGCATCCAAAAACCCTAACCGTGACCCTTGCAGCTAGCAAGGCTTGTTTGCGGTCTTTCTGCGGGAGAGCACTTCTGCACGACTCTTCACGACGTGGGACATCCATCCTCCAAAGGGGAAGTTTCTAGGCCTTGTCGTTCGTGCAGAATCCTCAGCTTCTACCATCAGGTGGCAGCTTCTTTGCATCCACAGCTGGCATTTCCTGGGCATCTGCCCACTCCCGACTTGATCGTGACTTTTGGACTTGGTCCCCTTGTTCCACAGGTACTCTCGTCTGGAAATCCATTGTTGTTGCATTGCTGGTGTTGGTCTTTCCTGCAGAATTCCCCTATCACGACTTCTGTGCTCTTTGGGGAACTTAGGTGCACTTGGCACCCACTTTTCAGGGTTTTGGGGTGGGCTATTTTTCTAACCCTCACTGTTTTCTTACAGTCCCAGCGACCCTCTACGAGGTCACATAGGTTTGGGGTCCATTTGTGGTTCGCATTCCACTTCTAGAGTATATGGTTTGTGTTGCCCCTATCCCTATGTGCCCCCATTGCATTCTATTGTGACTATACATTGTTTGCACTGTTTTCTATTGCTATTACTGCATATTTTGGTATTGTGTACATATATCTTGTGTATATTTGCTATCCTCATACTGAGGGTACTCACTGAGATACTTTTGGCATATTGTCATAAAAATAAAGTATCTTTATTTTTAGTATACCTGTGTATTGTGTTTTCTATTGATATTGTGCATATGACACTAGTGGTACTGTAGGAGCTTCACTCGTCTCCTAGTTCAGCCTAAGCTTCTCTGCTAAGCCACCTTTTCTATCAGCCTAACCTGCTAGACACCCCTATACACTAATAAGGGATACCTGGGCCTGGTGCAAGGTGTAAGTACCCCTTGGTACTCACTACAAGCCAGTCCAGCCTCCTACATACAGGAATACATGGAAATGTTCACAAGCCCATACCATGGCTAAACTTTCTTTTTCAGATTGTGATTAAGCAAATTGTGTTTGGGACAATCTTATACTACCATATGCCACTCTATGCCTTCAAGCATTTAGATCTCCAATATGCTGTGCAAGGATAGCGCCTAATCTGACTGGGCTTCGGTCAATAACAACCTCTATATAAAGCTTTCAATGCCATTTCAGCAGCATTTTCAATGGCTTGATTAGTTCTTTACATTCTTGTGACCATTGAAATTAAACATTTTTCTACATCAACTCTTGTAATGGAGCAATTACAGTGACAAAATCTTGTATGTATCTTGAGAAGTAACTGGCAATGCCAAGAAATGAACGTACCATAGGCACACCGTGTGGAGGATTAGCATTTGACAGTGCTTGTGTTTTTGCAGGGTCAGGTGTCATACACCCATCAGAAAAGATATGGCCAAAGAATTTCAACTTTGTCTTGTGGAACTCACATTTCTTTACATTCAGAGTCAACCCTACATCAGTAAGTAAATGGCATACTTTTGTGAGAGCTTTATCGTGCTTCTTCTGTGTAGGTCCAAAAATGAATATATCATCACTATCATTGAATTCATTCACAACAGGCTGTATGATACATCAAATGACGTCTTGGAAAAGTTCTGCAGCTGATGACACACCAAAACTAAGGGCCTCATTACAAGTGTGGCAGTCTGAGGATCACCACACTCACGTTGATAGTCCGACTGCCCAATAACAACCATGGTGGGGGCGAGCCTGCCAGTGGACCTCCGTCCCCACTGGGAACATGGTTCCCAATGGCATGACGGTAGACAGAGTTGTACTCAGCTAAAGCGGTGCTGAATTCACTGCCGCCTGGCTGATTACAACTCCCCTCACCACCAGCCTTTCCATGGTGGTTTCACCGACATGGAAAGGCTGGCAGTGGATTGTACGACGAAACAACGAATTAAAAAACAACTACTGCCTTAACAACGAGGTCGGAACACCGACCGCGTTGCTACTACTAATGATTTTACCACGAATACCTTAACAACGATATTTAGTTGTAAAGGCATTCCTGATAAAATCATTAGCAATAGGCACCATTCACCCTACATCCCTCACCCCACCCCCCCAACCCCACCCCAAAACCTAAAACCCCCAGACCCCCCACCCACTCCCCAAAACCAAAAACGCCCCACCCCCCAACCCCACCCCAAAACCTAAAACCCCCTGACCCTCCACCCCCTCCCCAAAACCAAAAACACCCCACCCTCCCAACCCCACCCTAAAACCCCCTGACCCCCCACCCCCTCCCCAAAACCAAAAACGCCCCACCCCCCCAACCCCACCCCAAGACCTAAAACCCCCTGACCCCCACCCCTCCCCAAAACCAAAAACGCCCCACCCCCCCAAACCCACCCTAAAACCCCCTGACCCCCCACCCCCTCCCCAAAACCAAAAACGCCCCACCCCCCCAACCCCACCCCAAAACCTAAAACCCCCTGACCCCCCACCCCCCCCAAAACCAAAAACGCACCACCCCCCGAACCCCACCCCAAAACCTAAAACCCCCTGACCCCCCACCCCCGCCCCAAAACCTAAACCCACCACTTACCTTTGCCAACTCCCTTCTTTGTACCTTAACCATGCATGTTCGTTCAGAACATACGTAGTTAAGGCACAAAAAAAACGGAGTCGTGGTTAAAAAAAGCGTTGTTGCGCTTTCGTTAACCACGACCTTCGGGGAAAAAAAGTAGTAAAAAAGGATGTTTCCCCTGGCAGTGAGGGGCCTTTGCACTGCCCATGCCCGTGAAATTCTGAGGGTGCTGGTCGGCCCCCTCTGTGCTACGAGACAGCACTCGGCTCCTTTAAGGGAGCCGAGTGCTATCTCAAAGCACTGTTCCTGTCTGTCTGACCAGCAGGAATGCTCTATTGCAATGTTCCTGCCAGTCTGACTAATAGGGCAGGGGGGACATTGGTCAGACTGACAAGAACATTGTAATAGGGCTGGGGGGACGCCAATGCCAAACTCGTAATGAGGCCGTCAGTCTTTTGTACCGAAACAGACCAACATGTGTAGAAAAGTTTGTAATGTACCTGCCATTTTCTCCAAGTTCCAACTGATAAAAACCTTTATTTGAGAGAAGACCTTTGCACCAGTTGATCAAGTTATCATGTCAGCAATATGTGGCCCTGGATGTTTTTTCTCTTTCAGTTGCCTGTACTGGACTTAAAATCCTACCAAAACAGAACTCTACCGAACCAAGATCTTTCTGCCCGAAGGAAGGTCTTTTGTGCTGCCAGGAGGGACTGTCACTTTGATACCTGCTCTGCTGTGTTGGCCTCCTACCTGCTGCGTCCTGCTTGGAAGTAAAAAGGACTAGACCTGCTCTCTGCATCCTTGAACCTAAGTTCTCCAAGGGCTTGTGTCTTGCCCCATGTTCTTGAAGTCTTAGGGTCATCAGAGACTTTTTTTCCACAACAGCTGTGGGACTCTGCAATCTGTGGGTCCTCCCCCCTGTATGAGGTGCCATATCCAATGCTGCATTTAACACCCACACCAATCTGCACTTTGTGGGTCTGGCTAATTGAGTTTGTCCGGTCTGCAGATGACTGTCTACAAAAGCACACATCTGTGCTGGGTACTGAATGTGCTTGTCATGCCAGTAGCTGTTGGTTAATAAACACACACGCCTGTGCTGGGTGCCAATGGAGCTTGGTGTGTTTGCAGCTGGTTTTCCCCAGACACTCATGTCAGTGTTGTGTGCTGACCCAAAATCACTGCATCTGTACTTCCAAGCTGCCGCCTGGCTCTGATCAGGAGCAGTGTGGCGCACGCAATCACTGCATTCCTGGACCCAAGCGTTGCCTGGGCAATGACGCACACTGCCTACACCCCGAGGGAGGAGAACCAGGCATCATGAGCCTCTGCCCTTAGGCCGTCAACCTTGCAGCATCTCCCTCAAAGAAGATACTGTAAGTAACGAGGGCTGTGAGGACCATGTAGCTGACCTGTATGCACTTGCGAGCGGCGGAAATTGCCTAAGTTTACCGGTATCAAGGGACATGTTGAGGTCTGTTGTTTTGGTGACTGTTAAACACTGTTTTAGTTGGAAACTGTGAAAATGTATGACTGCCTATTCCGCTACTGGGATCTTTGTCAGTTTATCCCTGTCTAGCGTGAATGCAACCTGCTACTAGACGCAAGTGCTCTGTGAGCACTGTATTTTCCTCCATACTTTAAATATTCACAACTCAAGAACTACTTATTGAATTTTTGTTGTTTTGGTCTGATTTTGCTCAGATAAATATTATCCATTCTTCTAAGCTGATGTGGGGTCTTTTTGTGGTCTCTTTTACTGTGTTACTGTAATTAAGTGTTGTACTAATACCTTACACCTTACCTCTTAAGACTGACTACTCTGTGCCAAGCTACCAGATGGTAAGCATAGGTTAATTTAGGATGTGTGTGTGATTTACGCTCACTAGGATTGTAATCCCTACTTGGACAGGCTGTATACGACTGCCAACTAGATGCCCAGTTGCTAACAGTGGATATCACCTGTGTATTTATCCACCTTCTCAAGCACCTTTTGGCATGTTTCATTGAACTTTGCCATGGTCAATTTCTTCTGAGTGAATCAATTTTGCTTCCTGTGACTGTAACTATGAATAGTTGCAGTGGCCCCAGAACTATGCCAAATTATTTGTGACGTTCATCTGAAGGTTCTCCATATGATCATATCCCTTCATTGTCACTGGTGTCTGAATGTGGAAAAGACCCATTAGCTTTAGAATGGTTTGACACTTGCCTTCCACAGTGTCCAACTGACCTTTAGTAGTTCTTTGTGTCGCTACTAAACATCTGATGTAATGCTTAAGAAATCAGATGGAGGTTTCTTAAAGTGCACCTCAGATTCACCAAATACATAGGCGTTTAAGTGCTTGCAGTAGTACTAGACTGCAGCAAATCAAGAATTCCGCCTGGTAGTGCAATAGGTGGATTCCATTTGTGATTTAATTCCATGGGCCTTGGCACAGTGTTCCAAGTACCTTCACTTTCTGCTACAAGCCATTCAGAAGATTCACTAGAAATAACAGCAGAAAAGTATTCAGCTCTGCTAAAGACTTCAGAATGACTCCTCTACAAATTTCAGAATGTGCATAACAATTTTCAATCAGTGATATGTGACTTGGGCTTGCATTCAGTATTGTCTATGCTAAAGGAGAAAATGTAAACTCCGTTGTTGTGATCCATGACAGCCCTCACAATTGCTTGATTACAGTCCTATGGTTACCACGTGGGAGGGAAACTGTTTCTGTGAAGGGGGATCTGGATTTGATGGCCATATTTATGTGATGAAATGACTAATAATGAAACCTTCATTTCACAGAGTCCCATAATATCAAATGTCCTATGGAATATGAGGCTAATCCTTCTATCTTGCGGTTGCTATTTCAAGCGATTCATGGCTCCCATAATCCCAGGTTTCTGCAGGTGTACACTTCCTGGGATTATTCTGCCGTTTTGTATTCCCCATGAAGAAATCTGTGCAACAAATGATGGGCATTTTTGCAGTGCCGAGAAATGGCTCACTTTAGAGACAATGCCTAATTGCCTTTGTCCAGTTGTGTGTCCAGCTAGCTGCAGCTGGAGATCAAACGTAGCACTGCTAGGACCTTGCCCCAGATTCAGCAACAAAGCTTTACGGGATGCAGGTTTCTACGTTTTCGAACTGATAAAGGGAGATTTGAAAGGGCTATGAATCAAGAAATATGTATTTGTAAGAATATGTGCCCTTGCAGAATGTCAAAAATGTCTGTGTTTGGAATTATATTAAAAAGATATAAATAGCACACGATCTAATCTGAATGTTATTGACTTCTAATTCTAATAATAAGTATGTTCGATGGCATCTGTCGCTGTAGATACGCATGTTCTGCAATAGCTCGCCATCTGGTGTTGGGCCGGAGTGTTACAAGTTGTTTTTCTTCGAAGAAGTCTTTCGAGTCACGGGACCGAGTGACTCCTCCTTTTGTCTCCATTGCGCATGGGCGTCGACTCCATCTTCGATTGTTTTTTTTCCGCCATCGGGTTCGGACGTGTTCCTGTCGCTCCGAGTTTCGGAACGGAAAATTAGCTAATTTCGGAAGATTTTCGTCGGTATTGTTGCGTTCGGGATCGGCGTACTTAGATTCCACACCGCATCGAAGATCGAAGAGCTCCGGTGCCCTTCGGGGTAGTTTTTCGATCCTCCGTCGGGGCCTGGTCGGCCCGACCGCGTGCTGAAGAACGCCGATGGAACGGACCCCGTTTCGTTTCTGCCCCAAATGCCACAATAAATACCCCTACACAGACCAACACTTGGTCTGCAACCTGTGCCTGTCACCTGAGCACAGCGAAGACACCTGCGAGGCCTGTCGTGCGTTCCGGTCCCGAAAAACACTCCGAGACCGTCGAGCCAGAAGACTTCAAATGGCGTCCGCACCGACAGCCCAACGGGAGTTCGAGGAACAGGAAGAAGAAGGTACCTTCTCGTTCCAAGACTCAGACTCCGAAGGATTCGACGACACACAAACCGTGAGTAAGACGTCGAAAACCACACAAAGAAACATTTACAAGGCCCAGGGGACGCCACTGCCACCAGGCCATGGCTCCACCCATAAATTCGGTGACCGACCGTCGGCACCGAAAAAGGCCAAAACAGTGCCGAGATCGTCCGACTCCGGTCGAGACACCGGCACGCAGCCTTCTCGGGACCGAGAAAGTGCTGGAGACAAGCCTCGACACCGAGATGCCGGTGTGGACACGGCTCGACGCCGAGACAGCGGCACCGAAACAGATCGACGCCGAGAGGTTTCGGCCCCGAAAAGGAAAAAAGTCACCTCGGAGCCGAAAAAACACGCAGACAAAGTTTCGACGCCGAAACAAACTGCAAGCGACCCAGCTTCAGGCTCTTATACAGAAGAGCACTCGCTAACCTCCCAAATGCAAAAGCATAGGTTTGAGGAAGAGCTACAAGCAACTGATGTGGACCATACGCAAAAGCGTATCTTCATTCAGCAGGGGACAGGAAAAATAAGCACCCTTCCCCCCATTAGGAGAAAGAGAAGGTTGGAGTTCCAGACGGAACAAGCACCACAACCAAAAGTGGTTAAAAGAATTACACCACCACCCTCTCCTCCGCCCGTGATTAACGTTTCACCAGCACAAACTCCATCTCACTCCCCAGCTCACACCACCATGAGCCAGGGTGACCAAGATCAGGACGCATGGGACCTATACGACGCCCCAGTGTCAGATAACAACCCGGAGGCCTACCCTACAAAGCCATCTCCACCAGAAGACAGCACCGCGTACTCTCAGGTGGTGGCTAGAGCAGCACAATTTCATAACGTAAGCCTCCACTCAGAACAGGTCGAGGATGATTTCTTGTTCAACACACTCTCCTCCACCCACAGCTCCTACCAAAGCCTGCCTATGCTCCCTGGTATGCTCCGGCACGCAAAAGACATATTTAAGGAGCCGGTCAAAAGTAGGGCAATCACACCAAGGGTGGAAAAGAAGTATAAGCCGCCTCCTACGGACCCGGTTTTCATCACTACACAGCTGCCACCAGACTCTGTTGTTGTAGGAGCAGCTAGGAAAAGGGCCAACTCTCACACATCTGGAGATGCACCACCCCCAGATAAAGAAAGCCGCAAGTTTGATGCAGCTGGTAAAAGAGTCGCAGCACAAGCTGCAAACCAGTGGCGCATCGCGAACTCCCAGGCACTACTTGCGCGCTATGACAGAGCCCACTGGGACGAGATGCAACATCTCATTCAACATCTGCCCAAGGACTTCCAAAATAGGGCGAAACAAGTGGTTGAGGAGGGACAGACCATCTCCAACAACCAGATACGTTCCTCCATGGACGCTGCAGATACAGCTGCACGGACAATTAATACATCTGTAACTATCAGACGGCATGCATGGCTCCGAACGTCTGGATTTAAACCAGAGATTCAACAAGCAGTTCTCAATATGCCTTTTAATGAAAAAGAACTGTTCGGTCCAGAAGTGGACACAGCGATTGAGAAACTCAAAAAAGATACGGACACTGCCAAAGCCATGGGCGCACTCTACTCCCCGCAGAGCAGAGGGAATTACAGCACATTCCGTAAAACGCCCTTTCGAGGGGGGTTTCGGGGTCAAAGCACACAAGCCAGCACCTCACAAGCAACACCGTCCACTTACCAGGGACAGTATAGAGGAGGTTTTCGGGGACAATATAGAGGAGGGCAATTCCCTAGAAATAGAGGAAGATTTCAAAGCCCCAAAACCCCTACTACTAAACAATGACTCACATGTCACTCACCCCCTCCACACAACACCAGTGGGGGGAAGAATAGGTCATTATTACAAAGCATGGGAGGAAATCACTACAGACACTTGGGTTCTAGCAATTATCCAACATGGTTATTGCATAGAATTTCTACAATTCCCTCCAAACATACCACCAAAAGCACAAAATTTAACAACACACCATTCCAATCTCCTGGAGATAGAAGTGCAGGCACTATTGCAAAAGAATGCAATCGAATTAGTGCCAAACACACAAATAAACACAGGAGTTTACTCACTGTACTTTCTGATACCAAAGAAGGACGAAACGCTCAGACCAATCCTAGACCTCAGAGTAGTGAACACTTTCATCAAATCAGACCACTTCCACATGGTCACACTACAAGAAGTATTGCCATTGCTAAAACTACACGACTACATGGCAACTTTAGACCTCAAGGATGCTTATTTCCATATACCAATACACCCATCGCACAGGAAATACCTAAGGTTTGTATTCAAAGGAATACATTACCAATTCAAGGTACTGCCTTTCGGATTAACAACCGCACCAAGAGTCTTTACCAAATGTCTAGCGGTAGTCGCTGCACACATAAGAAGGCAGCAAATACATGTGTTCCCATATTTGGACGACTGGCTAATCAAGGCCCATTCGTTCATACAGTGCTCAAATCACACAAATCAGATCATACAAACCCTCTTCAAACTCGGGTTCACCGTCAATTTCACAAAATCCAAAATTCTGCCACGCAAGGTACAACAATACCTGGGAGCCATAATAGACACATCAAAGGGAGTAGCCACTCCAAGTCCACAAAGAATTCAAAATTTCAACACCATCATACAACGCATGTATCCAACACAAAAGATACAGGCAAAGATGGTATTACAACTCCTAGGCATGATGTCATCATGCATAGCCATTGTCCCAAACGCAAGACTGCACATGAGGCCCTTACAACAATGCCTAGCATCACAGTGGTCTCAAGCACAGGGTCACCTTCTAGATCTGGTGTTAATAGACCGCCAAACTTACCTCTCGCTTCTGTGGTGGAACAACATAAATTTAAACAAAGGGCGGCCTTTCCAAGACCCAGTGCCACAATACGTAATAACAACAGATGCTTCCATGACAGGGTGGGGAGCACACCTCGGTCAACACAGCATACAAGGACAATGGAACGTACATCAAACAAAACTGCATATCAATCACCTAGAACTTCTAGCAGTTTTTCAAGCACTAAAAGCTTTCCAACCAATAATAGTTCACAAATACATTCTCGTCAAAACAGACAACATGACAACAATGTATTATCTAAACAAGCAGGGAGGGACGCACTCCACGCAGTTAAGCCTGCTAGCACAAAAAATTTGGCATTGGGCAATTCACAACCAAATTCGCCTAATTGCACAGTTTATACCAGGGATACAAAATCAACTCGCAGACAATCTCTCTCGAGATCACCAACAGGTCCACGAATGGGAAATTCACCCCCAAATTCTGAACACTTATTTCAAACTCTGGGGAACACCTCAGATAGACTTGTTTGCAACAAGGGAGAACGCAAAATGCCAAAACTTCGCATCCAGGTACCCACACAAACAATCCCAAGGCAATGCCCTATGGATGAACTGGTCAGGGATATTTGCTTACGCTTTTCCTCCTCTCCCTCTCCTTCCTTACCTGGTAAACAAACTCAGTCAAAGCAAACTCAAACTCATATTGATAGCACCAACTTGGGCAAGGCAACCCTGGTACACAACGCTGCTAGACCTATCAGTGGTACCCTGCATCAAATTGCCCAACAGGCCAGATCTGTTGACACAGCACAACCAAAAGATCAGACACCCAGATCCAGCATCGCTGAATCTAGCAATCTGGCTCCTGAAATCCTAGAATTCGGGCACTTACAACTTACCCAAGAATGTATGGAAGTCATAAAACAAGCAAGAAGGCCATCCACCAGGCACTGCTATGCAAGTAAATGGAAGAGGTTTGTTTGCTACTGCCATATTAATCAAATACAACCATTACACACAACTCCAGAACATGTAGTGGGTTACTTGCTTCACTTACAAAAATCTAACCTAGCTTTCTCTTCCATTAAGATTCACCTTGCAGCAATATCTGCATACCTGCAGACTACCTATTCAACTTCCCTATATAAAATACCAGTCATTAAAGCATTCATGGAGGGCCTTAGGAGAATTATACCACCAAGAACACCACCTGTTCCTTCATGGAACCTAAATGTTGTCCTAACTAGACTTATGGGTCCACTTTTTGAACCCATGCACTCCTGCGACATACAGTTCCTAACCTGGAAGGTGGCATTTCTCATCGCCATTACTTCCCTGAGAAGAGTAAGCGAGATTCAGGCGTTTACTATACAGGAACCTTTTA
The DNA here is from genome assembly GCF_031143425.1 of Pleurodeles waltl. Lineage (NCBI taxonomy): Eukaryota > Metazoa > Chordata > Amphibia > Caudata > Salamandridae > Pleurodeles > Pleurodeles waltl. Next base: position 339,313,620 of record NC_090445.1, read on the forward strand.
TACAACTACACAAAAATAAAGTCGTCCTAAGGACCAATCCTAAATTTTTGCCAAAGGTTATTTCACCGTTCCATCTAAATCAAACAGTGGAACTTCCAGTGTTCTTTCCACAGCCAGATACCGTAGCTGAAAGGGCACTACATACATTAGATGTCAAAAGAGCATTGATGTATTACATTGACAGAACAAAAAACATCAGAAAGACTAAACAACTCTTTATTGCATTTCAAAAACCTCACGCAGGAAACCCAATTTCAAAACAAGGTATAGCCAGATGGATAGTTAAATGCATCCAAATCTGCTACCTTAAAGCTAAACGACAGCTGCCCATTACACCAAGGGCACACTCAACCAGAAAGAAAGGTGCTACCATGGCCTTTCTAGGAAACATCCCAATGCAAGAAATATGTAAGGCAGCCACATGGTCTACGCCTCACACATTCACCAAGCACTACTGTGTAGACGTGTTATCCGCACAACAAGCCACAGTAGGTCAAGCCGTATTAAGGACATTATTTCAAACTACTTCCACTCCTACAGGCTGATCCACCGCTTTTGGGGAAATAACTGCTTACTAGTCTATGCAGAACATGCGTATCTACAGCGACAGATGCCATCGAACTGAAAATGTCACTTACCCAGTGTACATCTGTTCGTGGCATCAGTCGCAGTAGATTCGCATGTGCCCACCCGCCTCCCCGGGAGCCTGTAGCAGTTTGGAAGTTACCTTCAATTATTTATATAGGTATCATCTCAACCTTAAATAGGTGCATACTTAGTCACTCCATTGCATGGGCACTATTACTACAATTCAACTCCTACCTCACCCTCTGCGGGGAAAAACAATCGAAGATGGAGTCGACGCCCATGCGCAATGGAGACAAAAGGAGGAGTCACTCGGTCCCGTGACTCGAAAGACTTCTTCGAAGAAAAACAACTTGTAACACTCCGGCCCAACACCAGATGGCGAGCTATTGCAGAACATGCGAATCTACTGCGACTGATGCCACGAACAGATGTACACTGGGTAAGTGACATTTTCATTATCACTACTGAACCGAAACCAGTTTATCGACCCTAATCAGGAAGGACTGGGTTAAAAGCTACAAGGATTCAAAACTACAGTGAGTTATTTTGCCTGATCGTAATTCATGGCCTGTAGCTTAAATAAATAAGAACCTCTGGACCAGAAGCATTAACCCACTGCGCTATCCAAGATAAATAAAAAATGTGTCACCTACATGTGAATTTGCTCAGGACTGTGCAGCAAAGGCTTTAACCACGGGCCTTATCTTACGAGTAACATGCACTGCGAGGTAAATCTATGCAGCAGGTGTCTTAACCCACTTATCTAATTTTAAATGCAATCCATTTATGGCCATTTAAGATAGACAACATAGTTTTGCGATTATTTTTTCCCTAGTGTCAATTTCTTTGTGGCTGCAGATTGTAAAATGTAACACATCGGCTGACTGTCACTGAACAGCTACTCAAGGCGCCATGTCTTGACTTCGCCACTTTTTATAATGCAACATCTCCTTTCCCCAATTTGTGGATTCCCAGAGCACAGTTATTTCAGCACTGAAACTAGCTATGGAATTAATTCTTTCTAACTTACTTTCTTTCTTTCTTTCTTTCTTTCTTTCTTTCTTTCTTTCTTTCTTTATTTCTTTCTTTCTTTCTTTCTTCCTTCCTTCTTTCTTCCTTTATCGTATTTTATAGACTAACAAGTAGACAGGCACGTCAGGAATCACAAGCAATCGAAAAAAAAAGCAGCATTTCAAATATTTTCTGTCAAATCTAAAACGGAAGCAGGAGCCGATTCCGGAGCCTGGGGACAGGAACTGAAGTGCTTCTGTCTCGAGAAGAAGCTTTACAATTAGATAGGGGTACAGTTAAAAGAGGGGGGTCACTTGTGCAGGGTGACCATCTAGAATGGTACCAAGTGATCTTCTGGCCCTGATATTTCAGCTCCGGCACATGTAGACCCCTAAGGACCAAGGAGATGATTTTAAATCCCACTCCATCCCTCAGGCTATCAGTGCACTATCTTTCTCAAATGTGATACTCAGTTTCTTTGCGCAGGCCAGAGAAGAGCCAAACGACTGTATTTTGGAGGTGCTGGAGATGGACAAAAGGCATATTTGGGAGGCTCCAGACAAGGTACTCCCATAAAGTAAAGTTTTAAACTAATGAGGGCGGCCAGCCCCGACATCCTGTGTGCTCAGCGGCGCATGCATCGTGCTTTAGTAGCTCGGTTGGTAGTCTGAGGTCCTGTTCCCAGGAGAAAGGTAGTCTGTGCCTAATGCTGGCCAGAGCGACACATTCCCATCTGTATGGCCGTCGGCGTTGTTTGTTGCATCAGAGTGCAGTATTGATGTGTCTTGTGTGTTTTGATTGAGGTTGGTATCGCTGTTGGAAAGCCACACAGTGCCATCTGTGTAGCCCGTGGCAGTGTACTGTTTCATAAGGGCGTGGTGTTGGTGCGGCTAGCGTGTACGTCTTTATTCGGCAGCTTTAGGTGTTGATATATGGTATTAGTGCCTTCATGTGCTTAGTTGACCTGTTTGCAAGGGAGGGCTACTTGGTTGCTTTAAAAAAAGCAGCTGAAAATCTGCTAAACATTAAGAATAAACAAATATATTTTAAACAACCAAAAAAAGCACTGAAATGTGACATGTAATGTTAACCCACAGATAAAATGGGATTTTAGGGTTCGAAAGAATTGATCCAAAGTCAAAGCTGTGGTGTGCAGTTAACCACTTAACTACTGATGCTTTTTCACAGCATTGCTTAGCTCCTTTTTGGCTGGGGGGGGGGGGGGGTGGTAGTTTGCGCTTAGGCCTCCAAAAGTTTTTACCACATAAAGTATCAACACCAAATTTGTGTCCTTTTTTCCCTAATGTCCTGGGAATTGTAAAGGTACTCAGAGTTTGTTGGTTAGCATGCAGGAGACCGAGAAAATAGCCAAATTATGCTAAATATGACCTTTTTTAGGGGAAAATTAGGAAACAAAGTGTACCGCAAAGAAGTTACTTATATTTTCCAAAAAACGACATCAACAAAAAGGTTTGCTGTTCTAAAGTCACCATCTTCCCGGATGTCAGGAAAATGTAGAGAAGAATAAAAAACAATACTGCATTTTTGGCATTTGACAAAGAGGTAGACATTTTTTCCTAATTTTTGTGCTTTCAACCTACTGCCAGTTTGTGTAGGAAACCAGTGTGAACCCCAGAGGTGATCCTGGGTAAGCTTTAGATTGCTGAAAATTAGACAAAATTCTGAATTTAACAAGGGGTCATTAGTAAAGATTCCTCAAGTTTTTCCAAAATAAATAACTGTTGAAATAAAAAATATTGAAAATGAGTAGAACAAAAACAGCCATTCATGTCAATGTTTTCATCTGTAAGTTCTTATCACAGTGCCTGATTTAGACCCTTCTGGTTGTGGGGATGTATAGGGCTTGTAGGATGTCCAGGAACCCGTGGTACCCAGAGCCAACAACTGAGCAGCACCTTATAATGATTTTTCATTGTGTACAGTGTATAGATCAATTCACATGGTGAAATGGTTACCAGAAGTGGAATTTAGAAGCAGTGGTTATTTGTACGTCTCTGAATTTGTGGGCACCGATACTGGCATGTGATTCAGAGGGCATTTTTCAAAATGTCTTCTTTCTTACACATGGCTTACAGTTGGAATGCACAAATACAGAGAAATTCATTTGCTAAGAACAATTGCTTTACTCTTATGTTTTTCCACATGCCTCCTGATAAAAATAGTACCTAATTTGTGTGGGTAGGGTACCGACAACACAAAAAGGCCCAAACTGCAACATGGACACGTCACATCTTTCCCACTGAAAACTGGCACATCACATTTTTCCACCGAAAGCTGACCTTTTCTTTGCAATATGGGTAGCTGTGGATTTTGAGTCCTAACCCAGTAAGCACTTACGGAAACCTAGCAAACCTACACATTTTTTAAAAATAGACACCAGGGTGAATCCAGGGTCAAGTTACTTATGAGCCTTTCATCAGGTTTTCTTACCCAAAATCCTTGCAAACCTCAAGCTTTGACTAGAAACACATATACTCCTCAAATTTCTGTGAGGGAAACTTCTGGAATCTACAGGGAGACAATACTTTCCTACCATCTAGCATTTTCCAGAGTCTCCTGATAAAAATGGTACCTCACACTTGTGTGGGTAGGCCTAGTGCCCTCAACAGGGAAATGCCTAAAAAGCAAAATAGACACATCAATTTTTTCCACTGGAAACTGACCTTTTTTCAATGTGGCTAGCTGTGGATTTTGGACCCTGGCCTAGGCAGCTTTTAGGGAAACCTAGCAAACCTGTACATTCCTGAAAACTAGACAACCCTTGTAAAGGGACTTCCATTGACCTTGATTTGATCCATTCCTGTCATGGGCACTTGGCCCAGCCACACACATCGGGCAGTGCTTCTATTGGGACATGAGGGGTAACAGTGGAGACATGAATATTATGGGTTTCTGCTGATTCCATAAGTTTCCATCACAGAAATGTAAGGAAAATTAATTAGAGGGTTTCCATGGTTGGCACCACAGCATGGCCCCAAATACCGCAGCTAACTCTATTGCTGATCTCTCCATGCAGCTCTTTAGGGCCTTTTATATGGCAGTCTCTTCGTTTACCCATACAAATGGGGTACTGTTCTTATCGGGAGACATATGGGAACTCAGTTTGGTAGGAAATGTGTGGCTCCCTACAGATTCCAGAACTTTCTGTCACAGAAATATGAGGAAGATTTGTGTTTTTAGTTTGCGGTTTGCAAGGGCTTCTGGGAAAAGTTACCTAGTGAGCACCATGCAAGTCATACACAACTGGACATCCCTGGATGTCTAGTTTTTCAAATTGTATAGATTTGCCAGCCTTCCATAGGTGTCGGCTGAGATAGCTACTCAAACTGCAAAAACAGTGGTTTTCAGAGGAAAATATGATGTGTCCATATTAAGTTGTTTGCCCTTTCCAATAGTGGACGCTAGAGCCACCTACAAAAATTGGGTTAAAGTTTTATGTGGAGACACATGGAAATGCTGGGTGGTTCTGAATTTGCATTTTTAAACCGTTATATCGTTAGAGTTGTATGTGCTAGACAGAAGGTTCAAACAAATCTAGAATAAGTGTGACATAATGGCCATGTACTAGGACCTAGTGTGAAAGCCAAAATCTTATATCCTCTCAGTCTTACAAAGGGGTGAAACAAGAGTCCCCAGGTGAGGGATGGCTTAGAGCCGGTCAGGGCACTGCAGGCTAACCATACTCAAAATCTGTGAAATGTCTCCAGCAGATCCTTCTGGTTTCTCCTCCTTTGCCCCTCATATAACCTGCTGTAGAGGCCAAGCACACCTGCAGCACATATCAGGGTCCACCTGAACATCAACAGAACTAGGTTTCTGGTCAGGATGAACATGAATAGGGGAGGGTTCTCCTGTGTCTCCATCACAGGTGAAGCCTTTCTTCCAGCATGGATCTTGGAGCAGGAAGGGTACATGCTTCAGGTCCAGGGACTTTCGGTTGGGTCGAGACTTCGTCTTACATGGGATGTTCAAGTACTAGTGAAATCTCATGTGATATGAGCAATCCCTGCTGCATGGTTCTTGCTTTGCGTCCCTGCAGAAGAAACTAGTTGCAGGTATAAGATGTGTTCAAACGTATTCCTCTGTGATATTACAAAATGTGGCCTACACAAGGGATATTGCCTGGCCAGGCCAGTGGTAATATGAGTGATGGGATACATGTAGAATTCTAATTCTCTAAGTATATAGGTTAGAATAGAATGTAGAGGTCATTCAAGAGATACAGTGAGAAGAGGAGTGGAAAGACCAGTCACTATGGGGGCTGGAATGCTGTAAGGAATAAACTACTGAAAAGATGCGCCGTGGACTCCCAGTGAGTTTCTTCATTAAGATTTATTGGATGACCGTTACAATGTGACCGGCACATCAACAACTGCCAAATCATTTTAAAACTCAACATTCCATATCCTTCACAATACACCATCCAACAGACTAGAACCAAGACCCAACAACTACTTGTATTGCATTCACTTTGGTGCTTTGTCCATTCTTCATAGGCTTGGATTTTCACATTGGCAACAACAATGGGATTTTCTTGACTCCATAGTTCTTTCCTTACTTTATCATTAACACAGCCAATCATGAATTGTTATTTGAGGCACTTATCTAAGGTATTACCAAATTCACAAGAGGAAGCTAGCTTCCGCAAAACAGTAATATAATCGTCTGCTGATTCTTATTTCATTTGCACACATTTCCAAGATATCGGACACTTAAGATAAATAACAATCGTCTAACCTTCTAATACATACTTCATATTCATTCAAGCCATTTGATTATTTATCAGACATGTTTTGCAAATGATAAAGTATTTCTTGCCCTTTCAGACCAAAACAATGTATTAATAAAGAGGTTTTTCTTTCTGCACGCAAACTTGGACCACACCTTCTGGAATATCTAGTAAATACATTTTTCTCACTTTATGAGAAAATCTTACCAAAATCTGTCATTTTATCTAGACTTGGCATGCAGTAGAACGAATGTGCTGTACTATAATTTACCAACAATATAGTCTTCGACATCATGCATATAAAAATCTTAAGGCAAATGATTTTTAAACTCACCTGGCTGCCACCTCAGTGTTACATCACTATATCAATCTAGGGCTCACGTGCAGTGCATACAACTGTGCTTTCACCAAAGGTATCCTCACTAATGAATAGTATATATCTAACGAACAACTCTAATGTGTATAATAAAATGTTCTTACAACTTTGAGAAAGCCTCAGGCCTGCGCACCATAGACGGTGAAAAAGGTGCTGGATGTCCGCAGTTCTTCAAAGATACCATGTCTAAAAAAAAGAATGAACTGTTCCACATACAAAGAAAAAAGCGTGCTTATTTTAAGTTTGATATGTATGATTCTGAGCAGTAAGGATATTGTACCTTAAATGAATGAAGGATGATAAACACACTGCGACAGGTCACTTCACTCTGGGCTTGAGCACTTGGACATAACCTGCTGCTTAATCTGCTTCTTATTTCACCTTAACGGTGCTAAACATGGCTGAACTGATGACATATCTCCTGAAATACTGTGTGAGAGCTAGAGGGAGATCAAAGATGGAAACCTTGTACTCAGCAGGCGGGGAAATAAACTCTCTTCAGATAGTGGACTCTTTCAAAGTACATATCTCACAGGAAAGAAGATACAGAGGATGGAACATCCCTTCCTGACGGTTGACAAAGGCTATTACAACCTGATTGTCCATCTGAATGCATATGGACTGATGCCTGATCAGAGGAAGGAAATACACCAGTGCTACCCTGACTACAGCAAGCTCCCTCCAATTGGACAAACAATGAAACTCCTGAAATGTCTATCTCCTCTGGGCTGTGCAGGAACCCAGAATTGCACCCACCCTTTTTTGCTGGCATCTGTAGATATCACCACTGGAGTGGACTATCTCAACTGGTATCTCCTCTGATAAGCCAGTGAACTAAACCACCACTGAAGAGCTAATTTGATGTGTGGAGTGACTGGAATTAGAGCCTCGTAGTCCTCTCTGAGTGGATTCCAATGGGACAAGACATTGGGGGTCATTCTGACCCTGGCGGCCGGTGGCCGCCAGGGCCACCGACCACGGGAGCACCGCCAACAGGCTGGCGGTGCTCCCACGAGCATTCTGACCGCGGCGGTTCAGCCGCGGTCAGAAGCGGCAAGTCGGCGGGCTCCCGCCGACTTACCGCTGCTCGGGGGAATCCTTCATGGCGGCGGAGCGCGCTCCGCCGCCATGAGGATTCTGACCCCCCCTACCGCCATCCTGTTCATGGCGGGAAAGCCGCCATGAACAGGATGGCGGTAGGGGGGGTCGCGGGGCCCCTGGGGGCCCCTGCCGTGCCCATGCCAATGGCATGGGCACGGCAGGGGCCCCCGTAAGAGGGCCCCGCAAAGTATTTCAGTGTCTGCCTTGCAGACACTGAAATACGCGACGGGTGCCACTGCACCCGTCGCACCTTCCCACTCCGCCGGCTCGATTACGAGCCGGCATCCTCGTGGGAAGGGAGTTTTTCCCTGGGCTGGCGGGCGGTCTTTTAGAGACCGCCCGCCAGCCCAGGGAAAAACTCATAATACCCTCCGCGGTCTTCTGACCGCGGAGGGTATAATGGGGGCGGAATTCTGGCGGGCGGCCTCCGCCGCCCGCCAGAATCAGAATCACCCCCATTATGTTAATGTTAATAACATTTATAGATTGCATAGGTGCCCCAGCAAAGGGGCTTCCTAGTGCTACCCACCAGACCAAGTAAAACTACCTGGGAGAGAAGAGAGAAGATAACAGAACTTTAATAGGTAAAGAGACAGGTTCTGAACGTTTTCCTAAAATCCAGATTCCTCTGAATATTCCTTAGCTCAAGGGGCAGATTGTTTCAGAAGGCTGATGTAAATACTCTAAATGAGCGGCCACCGGCTCCTGTTCCCCTGGAACCATGTAATAGTTGCCCGATTCAGCTGAGCCAAGCACAGTGCTCTCTTAGGGAGGTAGGGCTACATTAGATCAAACAGTACAGGAGCATCAGACGTATTCATGATATTGTGTGCCGCAGTAAGAGCTTTAAGTTACATGTGTCTCTCAATAAGGAGCTAGTGGAGTTTGTGAAGCAGTCCCAAGGAGGGACTGAACTTGGGGAGGGAAAACAACAATCTAGCCGCCGCGTATTGGACCTACTGTAGTCTCTTTAGGACAGATTTTTTACTCCCTAAATACTAAATATTGCTGTAGTCCAAGTGCGATAAGATGAGGGATTGAATGATCAGCTGGCAAATATGAGGTTGAAATAGGCCAATAATGGGTTTCAATCCTCTCAACAAGCCAAAACAGGTGCCTGCCAGAGTGGTTACTTGTATCTCAAAGTTGAGGGAGTTGTCCACCCAGATTCCCAAATTTTTCACTGTTGTTTTAGTTGGGGGAGCGGGCCCCAAACTATCCGGCACCAAGAGTCTCCCCCTGATTGGGTATGTTTACCTAACAGAAAAATCTTTGTTTTCGTAGAGGTCAGCTTCAGACAATTGTCTGCTATCTATCCAGCCACTGATAGCATACAGTTCTGAAAATTGAAGATGTCTTTCGAGGAGTCAGCTGAAAAGCAGAAGAGAAGTAGATTATCATCAGCATACAAGACAATGGACACCCCAAAGTGCCTCATCAATTCTGCCAAAGGTCTAACATAAATGTAGGGCTCAAAGAGGAGTCCTGTGAGACCCCATGCTCCTAGGTTCTGGGAGAGGAGGGGAAAGGAGGGTAGATAATCTGGAAAAAAGCAGTCACTTCGGAAAGAAGTGAACCAGGCCAGAGCCGTATCACAAATCCCAATATCACAGAGGTGCCCTAACAGCACCTTTTGAGTGAAAGTGTTGAAGGTGGCACTCAGGTCCCAACGAATAAGGGCCACAGAACTGCCCTCATCCACCACTCTGTGCAATGGCTCAGTCACTGTCAAAAGAGCTGACTCAGAGCTCTGATGGGATCTAAACCCATTTTGGAAAATGGCCAAAGTGTGATTTATTTTTAAGGACTCCATCAAGAGCTTGTTAACATGTTTTACTACCACCTTGGGCAGAAACGGGAGACGGGAAATAGGACAGTAGTTGCCCGGGCAGGAAGGCTCGAGAGATGGCTTTTTCTGTAGAGGGATCACTTTGGCCTGCTCCCAGCCCTGAGAAACAGTGGCCGAAGACCAGTGAGAGATTAGCTATTTCTAAGAGATGAGGGACAAAAGCCTCATGCCATTTTAAAATTGTGTCAGGTTTGAGGAGGTCATCAGGAGAGACAGATTTTAGAGCCACGCATAAGGCGGCAAATGGCAGAAAGTCTAGCAGAGGCAGTTCACTAAGAACTGGGAGCACTGGCTCTACTTCGCAGTAAAACAGGCAGGCCAATGCAGCAGATGTAGCAATAGGCTGGAAATCGCCATAAATAGCATTGTTCTTATCTACAAAAAACTCTGCAATTTTATTGCAGTTAACAATTGATAACTCCAAATGCTTAGTAGAGACTGATGTAGTTAATTTATCAACAATAGAGAATTTCTTTTGGCAGGGTTCTTGCTATTGAGAACCTTGTTGATGTGCCAAATGATAAAGGTGGAGACGGCTCCAGAGAGCAATGGCTAGAGCTGAAGCCATCTCTCTCTGACTCTATAGCCACATTCTTGCCAAGGTTTGATGTTGATGTAGAAGTCCCCTTAGATGAGATATCAATTTGCAGGTTCTATCTGGAGATAGAAAAACTTTCCATAAGTCTGTATAAAGCAGGGCTCCAATGAACTGAAGTGTGTGAGTTGGTAGGAGTCTAGGGCCAGATGTAGCAAAGGCTTTTACCCATTCTGTGTCTATGGGAAAAAGTGTTCGTACATATGGCTCCTAAACCTTTTGAAAGTGAGCATTAAACCATAACTCTAAAGTACACTGCACACCTCCTTGACATCGCTCTCCGCCTTAGAAAAAAGGAGAACTGATTAACTAGTCATGAAGATAAGGATACAGATGGATACTTTGATTATGAAAATACCCATCAAGGGACCCAAGAGTTTCGTAAAAACTCTTGGGACTGAGGTTAATCCAAACAAAAGGACCTGAAACTGATAACTTCAGGTGTTCTGGAAAAATAGGAAGAAGGAAGTATGCATCCTGCATATACAGTGACTTCAGGTAATCTTTCTGTGTTATAATTAAATATATTCTGCAGCATGCTCAGTTTTAAAGTGTGATGTTTGTTTAGGGAATTTATTTAGACCCTTGAAGTCCAACACTGGACGATTTTCCCTTAAAGATTTCTGTACCAAAAAAAAGCTGTGTGTAATACCCTTGGCCCTTGACACCAGATATAAGGCATTTTTCTGAACAGTTTTTGGTTTCCTTCCATGAGGACATGCTGTTTCCTCAGGTCCTTTGGGAGTGGGTTGTCTGAAAATGTGCAGAAGAAAGCTCTCTGAACTCTAGACAATACCGTTTGGTCACCAGACTGACTACCCAGCAATCTGAAATTGTTGTTGTCCAGAAATCCTTGAAGAAACACAGTGGAAACACCACTGGTCGGACTCATTGATTATCATGCTTGACATGAAGAAGTCGTAGAGTTGGTGGTAACAGGTGAATTCTGAGGCAGGGATTTATCAGGATTTGGGTGCCCCCGGCAAGGCCTGAACTGGAGCCACCATTTTTTATTTTTTTCAGCAGTTTTGTTATAATCGTCCTTTAACTGCTGACGAAAAGGTTTACAGACTTTAAATGGTAACTTCATCAAAACTGATTTCTGAAAGGAATCAGCTTTCCTTGCCCGCATCCACAGGTGATGACAAGCCGAAACAGAAGCCCCTGATACTGAACCTGAAGCATAGAGATTATCAAAGGGAAAATGAGATAGAAAACACACCTGTTCCTCCATGACACTCAGAAGGGATGTACAATCTGCGCCCTCAGACTTACTATACTGTCAGCCAGTGTTGTGAGGAGGGGCTGCACTGTATAAGTTGTGTATATATTTTACCCTGAGTAAAGTTAGAGGCTGCATATGACCTTCTTACCAAACTCTCCACCTTCTTGTGAACAGAATCTGGTGGGCATGCAGTCTTTGCAATGATGTTACCTTGCGAGTAAAGACCTGCCCTGAGGTTATCCATTTTCCCCACAGCTGGAAATACCTTAGAAAATGTATCAATAGGGTGTCACCTGGCCAAGAAACAAGGAAAGGAGACGTATCCACATCCCTCCATTCATGAGCTAACACACATCTTGTAGCTGCATGCATGGAAGATGACAAAGAAAGTCCTCCTCCACAACAATAGGTTCAGAGGCAGGCAGGCCACCAATGTCCTTAAAATGCTGCAACAAATCAGGGAGCTCAGCACCCTGTATAAAACGGCCACTTCTTCTTCCATATCTGGATCAGGATCATTCACCTCCCAGAGTTGAGACACTTGAGACAGTGGAAGGCCCTCCCTGGCCCTAAACACAGCTTCTACTACCAGCTCAGTCTTCTGTTGGATTGAGGTCATCAATGGGATGTCTTAAACGGGCCCTGGAGCCTCTTCAACGGCTTCCTCAATGTCCCAAAGGGAGTCCGTAGAAGCTGGATGGAAGCAAGGAAAGCCACCACAGGTCGGGCCCACTGATAGGTTTGAAGCCAACGGAAACTTCCTGTGTACGGTCGGTTTCCAATCAGCCAAAACTCTTGGGAGTGTACTTACAGACGTGCCATGTTGGAATGGGCTGACAGAAAGAATACTGATGGATGCACTAACGCAGATTGATCAAGAAAGGTTCCCCTCAGATTCCCTTATGAAAAAAGGGAGAAAAACAGCGAGATGTCAGCATGTAACAACTCTGACCTAAGAGACTGCTAAAGCATGCCCTAGTTATGTCACGAACTGCACTCGACTTCTCACCTCTGGATGCAGGATTGGAGAACACACCCGGTCTTCTGCAGGTTCTGGATAATCCCAGATATGGGTGATCCTTTTTTAGTAACCACGGTGACGCTTGACAGGGAACACCAAAGCAGACTGTACCCTCCAGAAGGAGTCCCAGAGGAAAAATCCCCAAGAACTGGGGAAAAACCTCTAACAGGAACTCCTAAAAAAGAAGAAAAAACAGGATTTGAAAACAGGAAAAAACAAGGCAAAAATACTCCAAGGTGAAAACAGGAACGACGAACAGGAGCAAAGAGCACTACCAAAAGGAAGTGTTTGCAACGCAAGGTGGAGCAAGACTAAGTGGCTTATACACTGAAAAAGGGGAAGTGACATCACAGGAAATGAAAAGAACACCATCTTGCATTGGGAAAAAGCCCATAGAAAAGAATAGGAAAAAAGAGGTAGTATATAAGAAAAAGAGCATGCTGGGAAATGCACACAGGAAGAAGACAACATGGACACCAACATGAACACAAGAAAGGCAGAATACAGAGGCAAGAAAAAGAAACAAAAAAGAAAAGAAAAACACCAGAAAGAAGACCACCACCGACAGGGGAGACAACAATGCCCTACAGTTGGTAAGGGCAAGGCGACCGGGAGCGCAAAACACGCTTCCCGGTACGCGTTGCCAAAATGGCAAGAAAACGCGGGGAACGGCGCTCCGAGAATCGGCAGCGCGTTCTGACCGCGGAAGGAAAAAGAGATGCCGCGTCGAGGTGCGGCGTTACAAGTTAAGCATGACATGTTTGTCCTGCCTGCTAGAGAAAGACATTGTGGGAAAAATGCATACGGGAGCTGCCAAAGCACACTCTCATCGGCATAAACACAACAAAGAATATACTATAAAAAATGTATAGCTATTGCGGCAAGAATTTTCAATTCTATTAAGGACATGGAGGCGAGGATTATACTTCTCTTTCTTTACTGTCAATCAAAATAGCACCCAATGAGTTTACAGAAAAAGAAAAAACTACAACTCTCATGAACATCTGTAGTCCGGCCTGACCAATCCCAGGTTAGACCCTCACTATAAGAGTCATCATAAAAAAGTCCTTCCTCTTTCTTTGCATCAGACGACTATTTCTCCATAACTTTCATCAACTTGCAGCAGAACATGCTGTCCAACAATCGATGGAGACACAAGCTTGAATCATCCTCTATCCAAAGTATTACTCGCCTTTATCATCTGCACCTGAGGATAAAGGAAAAGTACCAATAATACCATTTGGAAATGATTGAATCATAAGGAGGGGTAAAAAACTTTGATAGATGTAAACACATCTCATCATAACCATCATAAATCATTAACATTTAACATTGAATACAATCACAGTTTTCAATATATGAGTGGGAGAATCCTCGCCTCTGTGTCCTTAATAGAATTGAAAATTCTTGACGCGATAGCTAGATTTTTTTTTATTCTATGTCAGGACCGGAGGCTTCAGATTATGCTAGTTTAAAGCTGTTCCACCACTGTTGTCGCTATATCAACAATAAGCTTATGATAAAACACCTTAAACGTACTGTCTGAAGACCAATCTGCTGCTGCCCTGATATCTTCCAATCTAGAACCAGCTCCAAGAGACTTAGATGCCATAGCTCCCCGAACCGAGTGAGTGCCAAAAATAGAAGTGTCTATTCCAGCCTCCCACAAAAGCCATTTAACCCATCTAGCTAAAGTAGCTGCTGACACGGGACCATAAGGTTTTTGCAGAGAAATCAACAGTTGACCTCCTACATCCCTACGACATTCCCACATACAATTTTCGTAAGCCTTCAAACATTGCACAACACACAACTTCTGATTATGGGGAAAAGCAGGATACAAAATACATTTAGTTGCAGTTTTAGTATGTTTAGAGATTGTGAATGAAACTCCAGAGGGAGTAAATACTCTACCTGTCAAGTCCAATACTCTCACATCCGATACACATCTACACGAGATTAGACACAAAAGAACCATAAGCTTGGCAGATAACTGCTAACGTGACAAATCATCATTGGACGGCCAAGACCTGATAAAACAAAAGACAAAATCCACGTCCCATAGGAGCGAATATCGTGTTTGAGGAGGATTAAACATTCGAATACCCCGAAGGATTTTAGAAATCAAAGGGTGTTCTTTAATGGGTTTACCATCCACATGCGGATGACCCGCTGAAATTGCAGATCTGAAATTATTAACAGTTCTGTAGGCGAGACCTTGAGTTGCCAATTCCGAGAGAAAATTAGCAATCATGGAAATCTGGGCATCCAAGGGATCAATACTCTGACATAAGAACATAGCTTCTCCTGAAACTCCTGGCATTTGCCAACGTCTCCGGAAAGTCGCCAAGCCATGAGGTTCAATTGCCCTTGCATTACTAGAGGATGGGGAAGACCCAAGGGGTCCAGAAGCAATGACGAGAACAATGGAAGAAGAACTGGGGCTGCACATGATAGGGACATCGCAACTGGAAACAAAGCTTGAGCTTTCCAGAGAGGTGTCACTAAAATGATCTCGGACCATTGTCTTTTGACCTGAGCAAGGACTCTCTGAATCATTGAGAATGGGGGGAAAGCATAAAGAAGATCCCTTGACCAGTTCTGAAGGAATGCATCCGAGCCATTGCTATGGGATCCGGCCTCCAACTGAAAAACTGAGGCAGTTGAGTCGTGATGCAAAAAGATCTATTGAGCAGGGACCCCATCTCTTTGTAAGATTTTGAAAAATTGACTGGTGAAGCTTCTAGTCGCTGCCATCTCTCAGAAAACGAGAGTTCCAATCCACCACCACATTGGAGTGACCTGGAATGTACTCCGCTATCACATGAATCTGGTTCCGTAGACAATAATGCCAAAACTCCTTGGCGATCTCCGCAAGCATGTGAGACCTGGTCCCTCCCAGTCGATTTATATATCTCACTGCTGAGATGTTGTCCATTCGAAGCAGAATGCAACAACAGGCTTTGCTGGGGGAAAGCGAGCTAATCGCAAAGGCTCCCGCTAGCAACTCCAAGCAATTGATGTGAAGACTCAATTCCTCTGAGGACCACCGTCCTTCCGTCTTCACAGAGCCACAATGAGCTCCCAAGCGCCACTGACTGGCATCCGATTCTTTCACAATCTCTGGCAAGGACGCAAAAATGGCCCTGCCATTCCAGGCTTTCATATGGTTCAGCCACCAGATGATCTCCATTTTGGCTTCCTCTGATAACTGAATCTGTTCCGTATAAGCCAGATCTTTGCGGAGATGCAGAATCTTTAGACGTTGAAGATCCCAAAAATGTAACAGGCCTGGAAAAATCGCCTGAATTGACGAAGCCAGAAGCCCCACCAATTGGTCCAAAATCCATAAGTAATATAGTTGGAGTGGCAAGGGCTTTCCGTAACTCTCTCCTTATTGAGGACCGTTTCGCCAACGGTAACTTCAGTTGGGCCTGTACAGAATCCACCTGAAAACCTAAGAAGTCTATACATTGCGAGGGGAGTGTTACTGACTTCTCGCTGTTGATCAAGAAACCCAAATCCTGGAGGAGTTCAATAACCCAGGTCAGATGGAGTAAGGCTAAGTCCTTGGACTAGGCCATAATTAGCATGCCGTCGAGATAGATGATGAGGCGAACGCCTCGTTCTCAAAGGAATTGCGCTATGGGGCATGGCAACGTGGTGAAACACCAAGGGGCGGAAGATAGGCCAAAGGGGAGAACCCTGAATTTGTACCACTTGTGCCACCAAAGAAACTGCAGAAAGCGTTGGTGTGGACAGAAAATTGGAACCACTAAATAGGCGACTTTGAGATCCAGACGTACTAACCAATCTCCTTCTTGCAGCAAATCTTGTAATAAATGGATACCTTCCATCTTGAAATGGCGATAGACTATCAAGGAATTGAAATCTTTCAAGTTTAGTACTAGGCGAAAACCTCCTCCCTTCTTTTGCACGAGGAAAATAGTACTGACAAAACCGTTTGGGTGTGGTGTTGAGCGGACTATTGCATTTTTGTGAAGAAGATCCTCGATTTCTACGTCTATAAAAGCACTCTCCCTGAGGGAAAAAAGGAGAGGAAGGGGAGGATGATGTTGAACTGGGGTGGAATAAAATTCCAGTCTGAAACCCTGTACCGTTTGCAGAACCCAGGGATCTTGCGGAATACAACCCCATGCTTGAACATGACTCTCCAATCTCCCTCCAAGGATTACCACTGAAAAGGGAATAATTCTCACCTGAGGCGGAGGAGTCTTGTTTGCGCTCCGAACCCTTTCCTCTAAAACCACGACCTCAACCTCTTCTGGCTCTGGATGGGTAAAATTCTGAGGAGGACTTGTAGTAACCTTGGCCTGTAGGGACGTAGTTGGTGGAGGTGTGTTGAAAGACCCGGCCTGGCGCACAACCTCGATAGCGCCCAGCCCTGGTAAAAAGGCCACCACTGAACTTTTGTTTCATTGAAGATTGGGCCTTATCTAGCGCTGTAAAGGTGGATACATATTTATCCAGGTCCTTAACAAATTTGTCTCCGAAGAGGAGTCTATTAGCCAGGCAACCTGGTTCAATAGGAGCTAGCTCTGCCAATTTGGGGTCAATGTACATAAGAAAGGATTTTCTGCACTCTGTGGACATGGCACAGTTCGCATTTCCCAGGAGACAGATGGCTCACAGTGCCTATTCAAGAGCCACCTCTGGATACAAAGGCGTATTGGTCTCTTTAGCTTGGACCGCTGATTCCAGAATTGTTGTAATGGGGCCCAAAAGATCTAACATTTTGTCCTGACAGCCCTTCCAGGCACGATCAAGTCCTTTCTTGGGGTCTTCGTGGACTTCTTCAAGAAGGTAGCCACACTGGGGTCAAGCTCCGGAGTGTCAGCCACCTTCCCCAGCAGAGAGGGACGAGGACACTCGGAACACAAGGTGCTGTGCACATCTTTAACAAATCGTCTGCGCAGTCTATCCTGCACATAGTGGGCCACTTCCACTCATGGAACCCATCCTGTAGAGCGAGGGTGAATGGTGCTCTCAGGTTTGCGCTTACCCGATTGCTTGGGCTCAGAGAACTCCGAATCTGAATGAAAATCCGAAGACTGCGAGAGTTCTTTGCGTGAACCTGATGGCGGTGGAAAAATATCAGAAGTGGCAGCGAGGCCAGGACCATATTTGTGATCCTTAAGGACTGCACTTGCCATCTGAGAAAGAATTTCTGCAGAGGATAACAAACCCAAGGATGCTCTGAGATTAAAAAAACGCATTCCTCAGATTGAGGCTCTCTAATCCTTGACTCAGAGGGTGGAGGTCCCATCAACTCTCTTTGCCCATATCTGACCAAGGGCACTGTAAAGGGTTTCAATGCTTTAATTAAACTTGATTAACTGAGCCTTGTAAAAGGTGGCCAAGGGCCTGTACCAATCTTTCCTCCATCTGTTCTGGGAAGGGTCGTTCCACCTCTTCCTGATAGTATTCATCCTCCTCGGCAAAATAAGCCATGGCAGGAGCACAGAAGGAGTTCAATGGGGGGAGGACACTGTCTCAATAAGGCCCAATAATATGTGGAGGGAGCACCTCTATTATCCTCCTAGGCAAGGCCTTACACATTTTTGCACCCCATTGGGCGTTCCAGGGGCAGTAGAAAAGTTTACCTAATTCGCACGCAGTACACGATCGAAATCCGATTCAAGATCGGAATCTCCGGTCAAGCGCATGCGCGAGGGCAAAGCGAATAGAAATAGAGAGCAGACTGCTCTTGGAGGCAGCACTCGGAAGGCCTCCCAGGAAGGTCTGAATTTGTTTGTCGGAGTCGCTGACCCGCCGCGTCCAGAAGAGGAGAAACCTCCCGCTTGCGTGGGCGGGACTACCAACAATATAAAAAGAAGCCGCACCGCACGATCGGGAAACGGAACACTCCCCGACCCCGCGGGCGGCCTAACCTTAACAGGGCAGGACCGCAAGCGTGTCCGAAGATATAAAGTCCAAAACCGAGCGCCGCTGAGCCCCGCTCTCGCTCCACAGCCCATATACACACAGCAATAAATGTCAACAAAACAAGATATTTTAGGAAAGATAAAAGGAGACTTATCTCCGGCTGCGCAGCAGCAAAGAAAGAGGAATGACTTTTGTTATGGTGACTCTTATAGTGAGGGGCTAACCTGGGATTGGTCAGGCCGGACTACAGGTGTTCATGGGAGTTGTAGTTTTTTATTTTTCTGTAAACTCATTGGCTGCTGTTTTGATTGACAGTAAAGAAAGAGAAGCATAATCCGAAGCCTCTGGTCCTGACATAGAATTAGTCCATAATAGTTACACTTTCATACATCATCTAGGGGCACAGTTTGCAAAAAGAAAATGACAGGAAGTGATGTCAGTGTTCTTCTCGTATCTACTGGGTAGTGGCAGCCATGTTTGGGGGATTTGTAAAAAAAAGAAAATATAAAACAACGACCCCCCTTCTGCTATCAATCCTTTTTTGATGTGAGAGAGGTGAAGAGCCCCCGCTTTTCCCACTTCACTGACAGAAAGAAAAAGTAAAGACTCCGTGGAAGAAAAAGAGACGGAATTATTTAAAGGGTAATAGGATTCTTAGGGCCAGATGTATCAAAAAAGGCATTTGCGATTCGGAAATAGCGATTATTAAGAAATCGATATTTCTGAATCGCAAAATGCAATGTATCGAATGGCAAATTGCGATACCGGCCCCATTTGCACCTATGGGCCTGTAGGCCCATATTTGTGAATATTTAGCATTTCCCAAATTGCGAATTCCTAACTGGAATTTGCAAATTTGGAAAATGCGAACCCCAGAGTGCTTGGGGCCTAAAGCCCCCTCTGCTGCACCCCAACAAGTTTTTTAAGGACATGTAAGGTGCACACCTGCCAAAGGGGCATGGGTGCATTGCATGTCAATTTAAAAAATGCATTTTTAATGCATTTTTTTAAATTTGCACATGGTTACCACCAAATTCCACTTGGTGGTAATAGCGATTCCTTAATGCCCAATTCGCATTAAGGAATTGCTTATTATATGGGGGCGTGGCCTGCTGAGCAGCGAGATGGGCGCTCTTTGAGTGAGCTCCGCCGGCCGGAACGTAATCCTTTAATTATCCTTCACTTGAGGGCGAGCCGTAGTTGCCAGGACCGGTAAAAAGTTTGCAGGTGGCGGTGGGGCACGGGCAGAGATACGAGAGGCTTATGCCCTAATGCCCACGAGGAACTGGGGACCGCGTGGCCTGCGGACGGGCCCGTCGGAGGCGCCTGCCGAGGAACGCCGCTGGGAGCGCTGAGACTCGGGCCCGGGGCGCGGAATGGCAGCGGGGCCCGAGAGAGAGCAGCGCCGGGACGTCGAGGATCCCGCCGCAGACAACAGCTGGCCGGGTGATCCTGCGGGTGCCGGTGTGCTGGGGCGGCCCCCGGGCAGCCTAGGAGCCGAGATCTTGGGGCCGTGCGGCCAGGTGGCGGCCCAGAAGTCAGGGCGCTGCCCGCCAGCGCGATCGACACTGGCAGGTACACGGAACCCCTAAAACAATAAGTTGCATGAGCGACACCAGGGCTGCACTCCGTCTTACGGAGGTGGCCCGCTGGACACCTTCATAGTGCCTGCAGCGGGAGCAGTGGCGGCGGATTCTGGAGGTGGCGGACGACATTTAGGAGCCAAAACACAGGCCTAAGAGTGAGACGGTGCGAGAACTTGTGTGCGGTTGGGCATTGACGCGGGGCCTCGCTGATGCCGTGGGCGCACGGGTGAAGGCTACTGGAGCACCGGTGGA
This sequence comes from Pleurodeles waltl, assembly GCF_031143425.1. Classification (NCBI taxonomy): domain Eukaryota; kingdom Metazoa; phylum Chordata; class Amphibia; order Caudata; family Salamandridae; genus Pleurodeles; species Pleurodeles waltl. Next base: position 339,333,881 of record NC_090445.1, read on the forward strand.
GGTAGCAGTGCCTGGTCTGCCCAGGCGGCACAAGTGGCATGTTCCAGGGATGCTGAGGTGAGGAGACAGGGATCCTACGAGCAGGCTCAGCTGGGCTGGAGGCTGAAGGTGGTCAGTTGGGACAGGTGCTGCTGAGACGGGGCCAGTTGCCTTGTGTGTGCGGGGAGTGTATGAAGGGCCTCCCCCCCCCATCGGTTTGAGGTCATGGAGGATATAGTGGACACTTGATTACATCCTGGCAAAGGTTTTGGTCTACCGTGGAGAAACAGTCTAATGGGAACCCAGTGGAGGTGCTGGCAGCGACTAAGTGGCTTATAAGTGAGGAATCAGTCAGCGTGAGCACCAAGTGGGGGATAGAAGTCCCCGGCTACGACTGCTTGGAAGTGGAGGTGGCTGTAGGCCCGGCTGGTAGCTCACGGCGCGACCCGGTTGATATCTGGCTGCCATGGGGAAACATGATGCTAAGCAGCCTAAGCTGAACTTTGATAATAAGCGCTCTACACGTCATGGAGAGTCGGAGCAGGGGCCCCAGGCGGCGGGGGGGCCCGACCTAATCGCTGATGATCAGGGTGAAGATTTGCGCACATTGATGCTGGAGATGCGTTCCAGCCTCAGGAATATAGACACTAAACTGGACAATCTTACCAATCAATTAGACTCTGTGAAAACACAGGTGACCACTCACGAGACGAGGTTGGACACGCTTGAGGCTCGCCAGACTGAGTGTCACGAGTTTCAAGTGGAAACGAGGGACCAGCTCCTACACATGGACAAATTGCTGGGAATAATACAGGCCAAAAATGAAGACTTGGAAGCGCGGTCCCGGCGTAACAATCTACGTATCACGGGGATCCCGGAGACCACTGCCATAAATAAGATGGAAACATACATTACTGAACTCCTACACGAATTATTTGACCCTGACCTCTCGGAGATGTTTGCGGTGGAGAGGGCACATAGGTCATTGGGTCATTGGAGCGCCGCCCAGGCCTATAATTGCGAGAATCCTGAACTACCAAGACCGTGATTTGATCCTTAAACTGGCAAGGCAGAGAGGTTCCATCACGCACAAGGGGCAACAGCATCTCCTTCTACCCCGACTTCACCCCGGCTGTGCAGGCTGCCCGCCGGGGGTTTCTGCCTGCTAAGCGACTTCTGCTACAGGCGCAGGTCCCTTTTTCCCTTCTCTACCCGGCCAAATTAAAGGTGCCCTTTGAGGGGTCTACACACATATTCACGGATGCCAAGGAAGCGATGAAGTTTGCCAAACATGTGGGACGCAAATCCGCACAAAGATCAAGAGAGGCTGCGGAGACAATGGATAGCAGGCTCAGTGACAATGAGTAAACGCGGGCCCAATCTACTATATCCTTTGGGAATGACTCTTACTTAAATGTGTCCTCTATTTGCTTGAGAGGGTGATGCATATGTGTAGCCTGTGGTTCAATCTCTGTCATCTGCTATTCTAGATAGATCTAAATTATAAGTTTTTGTGCAGCTCGGTTCCCCGCAGTTCTTCCGGCCACCCCGTTACATACGGGGAAGTAGCTGGCATCGCCACACCCTCTCGGGAATGTTCCCTTGTTTAGTAAAATGTCTTTTTGGGGATAGTATGGGGATGGTTAATCTACGACCCGGTTGGGGGGTTGGAGTGGGTGGGGGGCGGCTGAATGGGGTTGTTATTTTGTTGTTTATTGCCAATATCTATCGTATGCTATTTTGTGGTGTCTTGAGTGTACGGTAGGGTCACTGTCTACATGTCCTCCTGCACTTTACATGATGTGTATGAGAAATGTCAAGAGTAGATAAAACCTTGAACTGTCTCACCTGGAATGTTAGGGGGCTTAACGACCACAGGAAGGCTAGGTTGGTACATGCCTATTTGGTACGACATGGTGTGGATGTCTGCCTATTGCAGGAAACTCATCTGAACACCACCCCTGCCCAAAGACTGCGCCACACCAGATGGGGGCATGTTTACTCGGCTATCTACTCCAACTATGCTCGGGGGTGGCGATACTGATACGTCGCGGGCTGGACTGGCATGAGGGCGTTGTTCAGTGTGACCCAGAGGGGCGATATGTTTGGGTACAGGGTGTTATATGTGGTGTTTCAGTAATATTTGTGGCTGTGTATGGGCCTAACGCTGACTCTCCAGGTTTCTTTCATAAGTTGTGGGGACAAGTGAAAGCCACTGGGTGGGATACAATTATATGGGGAGGCGATTTTAATGCAGTACTTGATGACAGAGTGGATAGGAAGGGAGTGGCTTGCACTTTAAATCCGTTGGCGGGCTCCGCGCTGCGGGATATAATGTTAGATGGTGCGCTGGTTGATGTGTGGCGAGGTAGGCATGAGGACCTGAGGGAGGGCACTTGTATGTCAGCCTATAGCGGCGCATGGTCCCGTCTTGACTTCTGGCTAGTGTCGCGGGATGTGGCGTTGTGGAAGGTGCAGGCGGAGCATATGCCCTGCACGCTGTCAGACCATGCACCCTGCATGCTGAAGTTGCTGCTTCCCGGGGGTCCTTTCCTGGCTTTCTCGTGGCGGCTTCCACCCCAGGCATTACTTGATACAGCATTCAGAGAGGAAATACGGACTGATATCACTGACTATTTTGAGCACAATGAGGGATTGGTGGACACAGAGGCGACTCTGTGGGAGGCCTTCAAGGTCGTCATTAGAGGCCAGTGTATAGCCCGACAGGCAGGTGTATTAAGGGCGATAAGGGGCACGCTGGTGGGGCTGGAAACTGAAATAAAACGTCTTGAGCGCACTTTCTTGGAGGCTGGAGAATCAGAGGTGGCGGGGCTGTTGAAAACCAAATTATTGGAATATGAGGAGGAGGCGCTACGGGAGGTCAAGTTTCTAGGGAAATATGCGGAGGCGAGGCGTTACGGAGAAGGAGGGAGACCGGGTAGGGTCCTGGCAAATATGATTAGACCGCCTCGTCCTGCGACTTATATCCATGAACTACGTACAGCGGATGGCGAACTGCTTCATGACAGGGAGAACATTGTAGGAGCATTCTCCAAGTTTTATTCTCGGTTATATACCAACACTCATGATACATGTCCAGTGGGGTTGGAGCCCTACCTGGACTCCATTGCATTGGCATGGCTCAATAATAACCACAGAGAATATATGGACCTCCCGATAGACGCCGGAGATGTGGCAGAAGTCATCAGGATCCTACCGCCTGACAAGGCACCGGGACCTGACGGTCTGACAACAGCCTTCTATAAGGCATACGCAGATTAACTGTCGCCCAGGTTGCTGGCGGTGTATGAAGAGGCCCTGGAAAGAGGGGTGTTGCTTGCCACTATGCGTGAAGCGCTGATTATTACGCTGCTGAAGCCAGATAAACCGGCTGACGATCTAAACTCATACCGACCATTATCTCTGATTAATGTAGATGTGAAAATTTTGGCCAAATTGATTGCGAACCTGGTGCAACCAATGCTGTCGACGATCGCACTCCCTGACCAATCCGGTTTTATACCAGGAAGGGCGACCTCCCATAACCTACGAACGATCTTCGCTACATTACATTACCTACACCCCGAAATTAGAGCGCCCGTGGTGTTTTTGGATGCCACTAAGGCCTTTGATACAATTGAATGGCCATACTTATTCTGTGTTTTAGAGAGGATGGGGTTCAGTGCATTGCTGATTAGGAAAATCCGCCTGCTCTACACAATGCCTACAGCCAGAGTGCGGGTGAATGGTCTGGTGTCTGAGCCTTTCCCCGTCTTGCGTGGTACTAGACAGGGTTGCCCTTTATCCCCGCTGCTATTTGTTATAGCTATGGAGCCGCTGGCAGCGAGGATTAGGCAACATCATTCTGCAAGAGGTATAGGATTCAGCTCTAGAAACCTTCTAGTGTCACTATACGCTGATGATGTGACTTTTTACCTTACCAATCCTTCGGACAACTTGGACCCCATCTTGCGGGAATTTGTCCGCTTTGAGGGCTTCGCAGGTATCTCCATCAACTGGTCCAAATCAGTTATCTTTCCTCTCACGAACGCCACCACGGAAGTGCGCTCTGAATATCCTTTGCATTGGGAGGCGGGAAGGGTCAAGTATCTGGGGATTTGGATTAGCCGGGACCTTCAGGAGATTTGGGGCCTTAACTTTGGTAGAGCAATGTTATGGCTGAGCGAGAAAGTGAAATTATGGGCTTCCCTGCCTCTGTCATTGACTGGGCGGATTGCGCTAACAAAAATGATAGTGTTACCCAAATTCCTTTACCTATTCGTCAACATACCTATACCGCTTACAGCACACTTCTTTGCCACTTTGCGATCACGCCTGGTGGAGTTGGTGTGGGCAGGTGGACAGGCCAGAGTGGCGTGGGACATGCTGACACTGCCATTGCGATGGGGAGGTTTAGGTGCCCCAGATATAAAACTGTACGCCCTCTGTGCTCAGGCTCAGTTCTTGCATTTTTGGTCCCACCCGGTCCCTTTTCAGCCTCACGTGGCAGTGGAGCGCGATGTGGTGGCGCCCCTTCCAATTGGAGTGGCGATATGCGCTAAGGCAGGGCGTCCCAGAGCAGACGTAGACACGGCTAGGATGCTGCAGTGGGTATGGGAGGAATTGCACAAGAGGGCCGGGGTACCACTGTTGTATGCCCCATCTCTCCCGCTATTGCATAACCCGTTGCTGCCTTGTGTGGCTGATGGCATAGCTAGTCATCTGATTGACAAAATGCACCTCCACACATTTGCAGACCTTTTTCCCAAAGGTAAGTTTATACCTCCCCCGACGTTAAAAGAGGGAGGCACAGTGCCTTTTTCTGAACTATTACTATACCACAGGCTACGTGTGGCGTGCCGGTCGCTATTCGAAAGTTTCCCTGACGCACCACCCGTATTTACAGCTTTGGAGGCGGTGGTGAGCTCCCCTTCCCCCCAAAAACTGGTAACCCGTATTTATCGCCATATGCAAAGCATGGCACCGGAAGCGACGCCTAAATCTATGCTGTGTTGGAATGAGGAGCTCCAGCCTGAGATTACTGAGGAACAGTGGGAGTTCTGTTGTGGGCAGCTTACTGAGCTTTCGGCGAATTACAAGCTGCGTTTAATACATTTTAAATACTTGCATAGGTTCTATAGAACCCCCATCAACCTGAGAAAAATGGGGCTTAGGGAGACAGATGAATGTTGGCGATGTGGGTCGGTCTCGGCCTCTTTTTTACATATAGCGTGGTCCTGCCCAAGGTTAAAGGGTTATTGGTCCTAGATCTTTGTGTCGGTAAATCAGATAGTGGGCCGCTCGGATGTCCCCTCCCCTCTGCTTGGGCTTCTGGGATATGTCAGGGACACTCCGCCAACAATGCGCAGGCTGCATGCACTACTACTACTGTTTGCTGAGCGACGGGTGGCAATCCACTGGGGTAGGAAGAGGGTACCTATGGTGAGAGATTGGCTGGCTGATGTGACTTACGGACACACGCAGTTAACTACATTCTGGGAGTTAATGCCAGCTGCATCTAGGCCCCGTGACATCTGGGACCCGTTTGTGAGTTGGGCTCGGGAACATCGGAGCAGTAGGTTGGGGAGTGATACTCTAAGTGAATGACCCCTGGGAGGGGGGGGGGCGGTGGGTGTTATATTGTACTTCTCTCCTTTCACATCATGTGGGTGGTGTCCATATCGCTAGAGTGTGCTTGGTTACTAACCCTGTTTTCTTCCGCTACCGCCCTATCTACATGCTAAAGCAAAATACTGTGGCCCTCCGATCCCTTGAGCCCAGGCTACAGGCTTGTAATCTCTATTAATACGGACATGATGACTATTTATTCGACACCTATTAGCATACCATATGTAACACACTATGATGATAACTGGCAAGTTTGTTTGTTGTATTTTTTATACTGTAAAATGCTCAATAAAAATAAAAATAAAATTTTAAAAAAGGAATTGCTTATTACATGTGGTTCATAAATCGCAAATAAGGATCCCTTATTTGTGATTTCTTATTTAGAGAATCGCAGTTTGCGATTCTCTAAACAGGCTAGCAAATTTAAGGAATCGCTATTTTAGTGATTCCTTAAATTTGCGTTGCGGATGCCTTTCATAAATACTGAAAGCCATTTTTGCATTCGCAAACGGGCATTCGCACCGTTTGTGAATGCAAAGAGGCTTGACACATCTGGCCCCTAATCTTTTATTGCACTCCTCACAACAAATATGTCTGCACATTTTATGAATGCTAGCCCCAATACCACCCCTTGAGGGCAGCACTACAATTAATTTGTCTGGATGTTGGTTTATTACTTTTATTTGAATTTATGTTTAAATTGTTTACCTTTGTTGGTTTAAAGCAATGTGACTATTCATTTTTTGTAGTTCTCTCTCCTATGGATGCCTTCAGAATCTTGTGTGCGTTTTAGGTTACTTTGCATAAAAACGTTTTCAACTACATAAAAGGTTGAAGAAAGACATAAGTACACTCCGGATTAATGTACTGTTATGTGCATTCTGTATAAAAACGGGATTGATAGCAGGAGGGGGTATTTTTCGATTTTTTTTTTATCCCCCACCTCCCTCTTTAGAGGATCAAAGCCTGGTGGAGGATTTATAGGTCACCAAGGTAACAGTTTATGCAGGACGGAGATGAAGTCTCACAGGTAAGGACTGATCAGGGAAAATGCACGAGGAAGCGTTCCTTTGTTTGTGGAAGGAAGTCTGAACCAAGTTCAGTCCTTTAAGTCCATCCTTTAAGCGAGCCCCCTCCACCCTTTAGGAGGTGCCTTTGATAACAGGTCCAATGGATATTTGATAATTGTGAGACATGGGAGACTCAGGGTCCCCTCATCACATTCTGCTGGTGGCAGGAGTGCAGTGGTTGTCTACTCCACTGGCCAAGTGAGCTTGTCAGTCAGCATGCACTCCCCATATAGATTCTTAAACCCTAAAACCCGTGCACACGGGCTGCTGTGACTGACTTAGGGCCAAATTTATGCTGGCCTTGCGCCGTACCGATGCCACATTAGCGTCATTTATTTTATGCTAATGTGGCGTTGGAAGGGGAAAAACACTGCGCCATATTTACAAAGTGGCGTAATGCTTGCATTGCGCCACTTTGTAACCGTTTGTGCCGCATTGTGCCTGCACCAAGCATAATGTATGCAAAGTGGGCGTTCCGGCGCTAGGGCAGCCGTAAAAATGGCCCAAAGGAGTATATGAGATTCCTTTAGGCCATTTCTATCTTCATTTTTTACCGCCTGCTAAGTGCAGGTGTTAAAAAGAGGCTCCCATTGATTACAATGGGCCTCTGGGTGCTTTTCAGGATTAGTATCGTAATTTTTTACGCTAATCCTGCTAAGCACCGTACTAACGTAAAGAATTATGATGGTACTCACCATAACTACTGCCATGGTGTGCCGTATTTTAAATACAGCGCTACCATGGTGGCGGTAGGGGGGCGCTAAGGGGCCCAAGAAAAGTGGTGCTGCACTAAGTGCAGCACCACTTTTCATAAATCTTCCCCTTAGTTTTCTGCAATGTGACAATATTTTTGTCTCTTTTTATTCCTATCGTATTTCAAAACATGCCGAAACAGCTGGAAAGTGTTATATAAACTCCTAAATAAATAAACAGGCTGCCTCGGTCCCAAGCCAGCTGCTGTCAGAGAAAACTCAAGAAAAGAAGCCTTAATAAGGTAGGTTTTGTATCCTTGTTCTAACCCAGCACGGTGTGATACTCATGTTTAAACGCCTCCGAATTGTGAAAGCTTGAGCTATCTCTGCTAGGATTCGAACGTGTGACTAAAGGGTGCCTTCAGCCTTCAGATTTTAGCAGCATGCAGCAATGAAACCCGCTGATATGCCGTGTCTGACTATATGCCCAGAAAATAAGGATCTAATACTTGCCATTAGTACTTAAGGATTGGTTGAGTACTTCGGAAGGTGATGTGCCCCAGACTGGTCAGCTAGAGGAGGAAGACTGCAGTTCAGTTCTTCTTCTGCAAATGCTGCGAGTGTCTAAAAAGTGCTAGACTGACACTATTAGGCGCTATGCAGAAAGTGAATATCTTCATACCTCATTCCTCTGTGCTCCTCGTTATCAGTCCTTACATTCCTAGGCGGTCTGCCATCCATAAAGACCTTCTAGCACTTTTTTAAAGATCCCACAGTCAATAATTCGCTTTCTATTGTTTTGAATCCAGTCAATGAAAACTCCTTCTCTTACCCTGGTGACCTGGTGGTTTTTCTGTCGCTAAACCTAACCTCTCGAATTTGCAAGTAAATTATGCTTTGTTTGTTTTAATTATTATTGCTGCTTACGCGACCTTGCAGCAGGAGGCGGTGTTGTGAGAGCGCCGCATTTTCAGACGACCTTCCCGCTCATTGCTAATCTGCGGTGGGGAGAGATTAGCGGCTGTGCCTTGTGAACGCCGACTCAGAAGCGGTGGTCCCAGCTTTGGGCAGTGCCAGTGCTTAATTAGTAAATAAAAACATGCCAGTTCACATTTCAGAGGTGATGTAGAGAGCCTGATTAAAGATAAGGTAAATGAACCACCATGTATGAAGGAGGCCCTGGATCAAGGCTCAAGAGGAAAAAAATTCAGAGCAATAGTTTGTGGAGATGCTGAAACACATCAGCGATGTGTTGAACTTTCCAGCTAAACCTCAACATGAAGGAGGTGAGTTATTTTCTCTATATACTCCAAGAAATGTTGATTTGCCTCTACATGACGTAATTAAGGACACTGGGCACAATTATGAGTTTGGCGGACAGGAATATCCGTCTGACAAACTCCTGATGGGGTGGTTGCCACTGTGCTGGCTACCTCCCCATCGGCATCAGTAAGACTTTCCTGCTGGGCTGATCGGCGTGAAAACACCATGAAAAGGCTGGCAGAGTACCAGGTTGCAATCAACTAGGTGGCTCTGAGTTCAGCGCCGCCCTGGCTGATTCCAACCTGCACCGCCGTCAGCCCGTTGAGATCTCAGATCTGGCTTCAACTTGGACTGAGGAGGCAGAAGGGGCACCCAAACCTGGAGGAAACCCACAGATGACCAGGTAGCACCCACGGAGGTCCCAGGACATGGGGACAAAGAAGGTGCAAATTGCAGTTGCTGTAGCACTACAAAAGAAGGTCCCACGCCACCGGAGAACAACTCAGCAAGTTGAGCGTTGCAGGATAGAGAGCTGGGGGCCAGGGCCACGCTGTGCACGAAGGATTCTTGCAAATAGTGCACAGAGGCCTCAGGATCTAGCGATGACGCAGTGCACATGGGTACTGTCGCAAAATGGGAAGGCAAACTCTTACCTCCCCCAAATTGGACAGCTGGACCTTAGGACAGTCTAGGTCGAAGGGGTTCACCACCTGTGTTCCAGGGAGCACGATCGTTGTCAGGGGAGGAGTCCCAGAGAACTGGTCGTCGTCTTAGAAGGTGCTTGCTGGAGCAGGGAAGTGACTCCATCACTCCACGGGAGACTTTTTTGGTCCTTCTGGTGCAGGGTGAAGACAGGTAGTACTAAGAGCATGCACACCTTGGAAACTGTTGCAGTTGCTGGCTGGAGCTGAAGTTGCAGAGTTACAGTGGTTCATGGAGCAGTCTGCGGTTGATCCAACAGTCAGAAGACGAAACAGGAGTTGCAGAGGATTCCTGGTGGAAACTTGCAAGCTGAATCTGAAGAGGAACCCACAGGAGAGATCCTAAATAGCCCTGAGAGGGGAATTGGCTACCTAACCAGGTATGCACCTATTAGGAGGGGTCTCTGATGTCACCTGCTGGCACTGGCCACTCAGAGATCTCCAGAGTGTCCCCACACCGTGGAAAACAAGATGGCTAATGCCAGAGACACACTGGAGGAGCTCTGGGCACCGCCCCTGGGGGGGGTGATGGACAGGGGAGTGGTCACTCCCCTTGGCTTTGTCCATTTTCACACCAAAGCAGGGACTGGGGGTCCCGGAACCGGTGTAGACTGGCTTATGGAAGGAGGGCACCATCTGTGCCCTTCAAAGCATTTCCAGAGGCTCTCGGAGGCTACCCCTCCCAAGCCTGTAACACCTATTTCCAAAGGGAGAGGGTGTAACACCCTCCTCCTAAAAGAAATGCTTTGTTCTGCCTTCCTAGGACTGAGCTGCTCAGACCCCAGGAGGGTAGAACCCTGTCTGTGAGGTGGCAGCGGCTGTGGCTGCAGTGGAAGCCTCAGAGAGCTGGTTTGGCAGTACTGGGGGTCCATGGTGGAGCCCCCAGGATGCATGGGATTGGCCCCCCAATACCAGATTTGGAATGGGGGTACAATTCCATGATTTTAGACACCTTACATGACCATATTCAGTGTTACCATTCTGAAGCTACATATAGGTATTAACCTATATGTAGTGCACACGTGTAATGGTATCCCTGCACTCATGAAGTCCGGGGACTTGGCCCTCGACACTATGGGGGCACCTTTGCTAGTGCAAGGGTGCCCTCACACTTAGTAACTTGCACCTATCCTTCAGTAAATGAAGGTTAGACATATAGGTGACTTATAAGTTACGTAAGTACAGTGAAAACGGCTGTGAAATAGTGTGTGCATTATTTCATGCATGCTGCAGTGGCAGTCCTGTGAAAGGGTTTGTCTGAGCTCCTTATGGGTGGCAAAAGGAATGCTGCATTAGGATCTCCTGGAACCCCGATGCCCTGGGTACCTAGGTACCATATACTAGGGACTTATAAGGGGGGTCCAGAGTGCCAATTGAAATTGGTAAATGAAGTCACTAAACTATAGTGACTATTTTGGAAGCAGAGAGAGCATAAGCACTGAAGTTCTGGTTAGGAGAACTTCAGGGACACAATTAAGCACTACTGACAACACACACATTAGGCCACAAAATATGAGCACTGGGGTACTGACCAGCAGGATCCCAGTGAGACAGGCAAAACAACCTGGACATCCCCCGCCACTGCCACATCACAGACCACCTGAAAAAACGGCACTGGCTCCCAGTCAACAAGAGAATCACCTTCAAACTCCTCACCCACGCTCACAAAGCACTGCACAACACCGGACCAGAATACCTCAACAGACCACTCTCCTTCTACACCCCGACAGCTCCGCTCCGCTGACCTTGCCCTCGCAACAGTCCCACGCGTCCGCAGAACTACAACCAGTGGTAGATCATTCTCACACCTCGCCGCCAAAACGTGGAACACTCTTCCCACCCACCTGCACCAGGCCAAAGACCTCCTTATCTTCAGGAAACTTCTCAAGACCTGGCTGTTTGAGCAGTAGCCCCCCTGTTCCCCCCCTACCCTCCTCAGCACCTTGAGACCCTCATGGGTGAGTAGTGCACTTTACAAATTCCTGATTGATTGATTGATACTGACAAACAGGTAGAATTTGGGGGTAACATGCCAAGAAATTTGGTACTTTCCTACACCATGCCACAGGCCCCCCGTGGTCCCCTGCACCTGTTCTCTGTCATCATTTTTATGGTGGTCAAACTGCAATGAAGAGGCCGGCAGAGGACCAGGTTGCAATCAGCAGGCCAGTGCTGAGTTCCTTGCTGCCCTGGCTGATTCCAACCTGCACCACCGTCAGCCCCTTGGGATCTCCGATCCTGGCGGGGATGGCAGTAGGTTGGCAGGGCTGTCCACCAACCTTGTAATGTGGCTGTCGGACCGCCACCACCGAGGTGGTCCAACAGCCACTGCGAGTGTGGCGGTCCAGGGACCGCCACACTCATAATTAGGCCCATTATCTTTAAATAGTCAAAATATATTGGCAAAGGATTATTTCCAAGAATTGTATCAAGAAGATATCTTTAAGAAGGATTTGAGAAGCCATGTTGAGTGACTTCCAAAGTGAATTCTATTTTAGCCTGTGTGGCATCCTCCTCATTTCTGGCTTCTAAGGAAGCATAACTTCTGGACGCAGTGGGAAGAAAGGTAGATGCATCCATTTAAAGAGCATATACAGCATCAAATTTTGCACTGAGCATAGAAACATATGCAGTTTGCCCTGTGCAGGCATTGTTAAAAGACTTTCAATCTCCTTATTATTGAATTCAGGAAGGATTTGACTTCTCAGAATCTAGCAAACATGGAACTGTTAGCTCAGTTTTTATCAGACACCACACTTGATGCCTTATGGTCCTCAGCTACAGCTGCTGGAGTGGCTGTGGCATGAAGAGGATTGACATGGGTGAATCTGTGGAAATTTGACCAAAGCCAAAGATCTTTGGTTCATTGTCTGCCCTCCTTGTATTCAAAATTAGTTCATCCAGACCTTAATGAATTGTGGCAAAAGTCCACACAACAGGAGGATGCTGTAACCTTTTAGAGCTTCACATAGAAGCCTTGGCATGTGAGGAGCTTCTCCCGACTCAAGGCTGCCATTGGCTCCAAGTCATGCTTTTAAGCGCAGTTGCTCCCGTGGAGGGCATCTGCTGCCTCTCTCAGACTCCACTTTCAGGATGCCATGTCAGAGTCATGTTCACCTTCTGAAAGTTGTGGGATTGACCTTTCGTTCTTGGGTAGTCTGGTGTCAGTGCACACGCAACGCACAGGATACTGACTGCCAGACCAGGGACCAGAAGTTATGGGTGATCAGCAGATCCCTGAAAAAGCTGAGCCCTCCTGGTGTCAGGGCTGCATCATGGAAATTCCCATAATGCTGGAAGCTTCCATCAGAAGTAGTGAGGAGAGACCAAAGGTAATTTCTTGCCCACCACATGAGCTACAGTTAGTGATTTTTCCTGAGCACGCGTCACAGCCTATTACCCTGTGTTGCAGATGAGCCAAACACCTCTGAAAGTAAAACAACCAGACACTGCAATTGATGACAAGCCTTTTCTGCCTCTTCACCCTTCTACTGCAGCTAGCGCTAGAGACTCCCATTTTATGGGACGAGTTAACCAGTCACCTCTGTGGTGAATGCTACTGTGTGCAGTCAAGGAGCAGGGATTCTGGCTGGGGACCTCCTCTGTTGTCAACAAGGCAGATTCAAATCCATACATTTATTGTGTAAAATCTTTTGCATCACCAGAATTTTTTAGAATTACATGCATCTAAGAATGCATTCAATACATTAAAATAATTAAAGCAACATTCAACCTCCTAATGGTGTCAACCTGAAAGAAAATCTTGAGAACATCTGGGTTTTCCAGAGGATAATATAAAGTACTTCTGCCTACTGCAGCATTACCAATAACACCTTCCACAGGTAAGTCAGGAATTTATAAAGTAGGTAATTTAAGACTTCCTATGAGTTATTAGCTACTATAATCTACTCAAACATCTAATTATTGTTACTACTAGTAAAAACAAATTGCGTACAATAGGGTGTTATTCCATAAACCTAGTGCATTACGTAAAGGCTGCAGCTTTTGGATGTCAATGACCTTATAACCATTAAAGAATCATGGGTGGGTGTGTAATGTCAAAACTGGACTGACCAGAACGACAGATTCTCACTGCCATGGAAGCAACCACATCTGCAAACACCATAGCTCAGCAGGAATGCTGTACTTCACATTTTTAAGATTTTAATTATTGATGTGTCATAGGCCTTGGTATAAACACCTTGTGTATCCATCAACCTCGAAAAGCCTGTTAATCTATGATATCATGCGTGAGACAGGTCTCTCGCACTTGCTATGTTTAACAAAAGGGACTGTGCCCATGGCTGGAAGAAATTCAAAATGCACACCTGCACAGCCCCTTGTAAACAAATATCTGTAAGACAACTGGTCTGGGAGCTGTTTGTCTCACGCCCCGTTCCTGTATGGAATTCTTCTATGATATGGAGACAAGACCCATCCTTAATTGTTGCCTGATACTTCCTTCAGAGTTTGGCTGTATTTTCTATCTGAAAAGCCACCTGGACATCCACTGAGCATCAGACTGGCCACTTTCTCCGTGCTTCTGGACTCCCGGATTTCAAGACTCCACCAACATCAGTACACAGCCTAATATCCTGCGCGCTCCAGGGAGTAAGACTTTTTATATCACTCACATCTTCAGTGATTGAAGGGCAGTTTTGCAAAGGTCATTGCAGCACAATCAATTAATGAATGAGTGGATATGCCTCAGTATTGAAATCTGGCCCTTCTTAACACTGCTAGCATTATATTCTACTCCCCCCCCAAATATGGCATGAAGCCATTTCCTAACATGTTATTGAAAAGAAGATGAGGAAATGCATCCATCATCCAAACTCTTTTTATTTTTATTTTATGAGGATTCTGAGGTACCGTTTGGTCCTGGGTAGATGCATGAGAAAATTATATAGTGCGAGCGTAATGTTACAAAATTCCCAATTACAGGGTTTTGCATATTTTGTAGCAGTTATGTTTTTCGAATATTTTTGACTGCCTGAGATTGGTTTGAATAGGAAATATCCCATGGGAACAGTAAAGCTGGTGCCACAGGCGCAAGTCATTTTCTACAAAAATGAGTCTCCCGTGGGAACGCGTATAACTCTTATATGCAAGGTCTGACCTTCTCCGCCGTTTTCATGCGAGATACCAGTCGAGTGCATTTCACATAGTGTGTGTAATTTAGTGTAATATTCACAAAATAATACTTTTTACATGAGAGATAAAAGTTCTCAATTTCACCCACCTCTAGCCTGGTCTTCTGAGAATGTTTGTCTACCAAATCATTGATAATAGCAGGTAGTTCAATATCATATAGTGCCTTATATAACACACAACCAATCTCCACTAATTAAAAGGTATAGCTATAATTACTTTTAATTATATTCAAATCAAATCAAATCATTAACATTTATAAAGCGCGCTACTCACCCGTGCGGGTCTCAAGGCGCTAGGGGGAAGGGGTTACTGCTGTTCGAAGAGCCAGGTCTTGAGTAGTCTCCGGAATGCGGAGTGGTCCTGGGTGGTCCTGAGGATGGTGGGGAGGGTGTTCCAAGTCTTGGCCGCCAGGTAGGAGAAGGACCTCCCACCCGCCGTGGAGCGGCGGATGCGAGGGACTGCGGCGAGAGCGAGGCTGGTGGAGCGGAGAAGACGGGTGGGAGCGTAGAAGCTGAGGCGACGGTTGAGGTATTCTGGTCCCTTGTTGTGGAGGGCTTTGTGTGCGTGGGTGAGGAGATGGAAGGTGATCCGTTGGCTGACGGGAAGCCAGTGCAGGTGTCTCAGGTGTGCGGAGATGTGGCTGTTGCGGGGTATGTTGAGGATGAGGCGGGCGGAGGCGTTTTGAATTAGTTGCAGACGTTTCTGGAGTTTAGCAGTGGTTCCTGCGTATAGGGTGTTGCTGTAGTCCAGGCGGCTCGTGACGAGGGCGTGGGTCACGGTCTTTCTGGTGTCGGCGGGGATCCAACGGAAGATCTTTCGGAGCATGCGGAGGGTGAGGAAGCAGGAGGATGATACGGCGTTGACTTGTTTGGTCATGGTGAGAAGTGGGTCCAAGATGAAGCCGAGGTTGCTTGCGTGGTCTGAGGGGGTCGGTGCAGTGCCAAGGGCCGTGAGCCACCAGGAGTCGTCCCAGGCGGTCGGCGTGCTACCAAGGATGAGAACTTCCGTTTTGTCTGAGTTCAGTTTCAGACGGCTGAGTTTCATCCAATCTGCAACGTCTTTCATTCCATCTTGCAGGTTGGTCTTGGCGCTGGTGGGGTCCTTGGTGAGGGAAAGTATCAGTTGAGTGTCGTCGGCGTAGGAGGTGATGATGATGCTGTGTTTGCGTACGATGTCGGCGAGAGGGCTCATGTAGACATTGAAGAGTGTCGGGCTGAGCGAGGAGCCTTGTGGGACGCCGCAAATGATCTCGGTGGGGTCTGAGCGAAAAGGTGGGAGGTAGACTCTTTGGGAGCGATTGGAGAGGAAGGAGGCGATCCAGTCCAGGGCCTGGCCTTGGATCCCGGTGGAGCGGAGGCGGGTTATTAGGGTGCGGTGACAGACGGTGTCGAAGGCAGCCGAGAGGTCGAGGAGGATGAGGGCGACTGTTTCTCCGTTGTCCATCAGGGTTCTGATGTCGTCTGTGACTGAGATGAGGGCGGTTTCTGTGCTGTGGTTGGCTCGGAATCCGGACTGAGAGGGGTAGAGAAGGTTGTTGTCTTCAAGGAAGTTGGTAAGCTGCTTGTTGACGGTCTTCTCTATGACTTTGGCAGGGAAGGGGCGGAGCGAGAAGGGGCGGAAGTTCTTCAGGTCGCTTGGGTAAGCCGTAGGTTTCTTCAGTAGGGCGTTGACTTCAGCGTGTTTCCAGCTCTCGGGGAAGGTAGCAGACGAAAACGAGGTGTTGATGATGGTCTGGAGGTGCGGGGCGATGATGTCGTCGGCTTTATTGAAGATGAAGTGTGGGCAGGGGTCCGAGGGGGCACCGGAGTGGATGGAGTTCATGGTGGCTTTGGTCTCTTCTGTGTTGATGTGGGTCCAGGCGTTGAGGGTGATGGCTGGGGTTGTGGGTTCTGTGGTGGTCGGCTGGGTCTGGAGTCCGAAGCTGTTGTGTAGGTCGGTTATCTTACGATGGAAGAAGGTGGAGAGGGAGTTGCAAAGGTCTTGTGAGGGCGTGATGGCGTTGGCGTTGGGGTTGGAGAGCTCTTTTACGATGTTGAAGAGTTCTCTGCTGTTGTGGCTGTTTTTGTCCAGTCTGTCTGTGAAGAAATTCCTTTTGGCGGCGCGGATCAGGTGATGGTGTTCGCGGGTAGCGTTCTTGAGGGCAGTCATGTTGTCTGCGGTGTGGTCCTTATGCCAGGCTTTCTCAAGGGTGCGACAAGTTTTCTTTGATTCCTTAAGTGTGTCAGAGAACCAGAGAGGTTTTTTGGTGTTGGACTGTCTTGGAAGGCGTCTGAGGGGAGCGAGGTTGTCTGCGCAGTTGGTGATCCAGTTCGTGAGGCTGAGGGCTGCGTCGTTGGGGTCGGCGGAGAAGGTGGGTTGGTTGTCGATGAGAGTGGAGAGAAGCTGTTCTTCGGGGATTTTGTTCCACTGTCGACGTGGGATGGGTTGTGTGCGGAGGTGGCGAGTTTCGCGTCGGAAGGTGAAGTGGACACATCTGTGGTCGGTCCAGTGTAGAGCGGAGGCGTGGCTGAAGGATACGTGTTTGCTGGCGGAAAAGATGGGGTCGAGCGTGTGTCTGGCGATGTGGGTGGGGGTGTTCACCAGTTGCTTGAGGCCGAGGTTGGTGAGGTTGTCGAGCAGGGCAGTGGTGTTGGGGTCGTTGTTCTGTTCCAGATGGAAGTTGAGGTCGCCGAGTAGGATGTAGTCCGGCGAGGCGAGGGCGTGCGGGGAGATGAAGTCGGTGATGGAGTTGCTGAAAAGGGCGCGCGGTCCGGGGAGTACGGTAGATGAGGGATCCTCTGAGGGTGGTCCTGGGGTCTGTGCGGATCTGGAAGTGCAGGTGTTTGGTGGCGAGGGGGGTGTCTTCGGTGGAGGTGGTGACGTTGATGGAGTCTTTGAAGACGATGGCGATTCCTCCTCCTACTTGGTTGGTGCGGTCTTTTCTGGAAATATTGTAGCCTTCGGGGATGGCTATGGCGATGTCAGGGGCCGGTGAGGCGTTCATCCAGGTCTCAGTAATGAAGGCGACGTCTGGTGCGGTGGAGTGCAGGAGGTCCCAGAGTTCAACGGCGTGCTTGTGGACGGATCGTGCGTTGATCACGATGCATTTAAGGTGGTTGATGGCGCGTGGGCTGGCGGTTGTGGTGGTTTCGTGGTGGAAGGTAAGTTTGCAGGTGTGACATACGAAGGGTCCGTGGGTACGTTTCGGGTTGGCTTGGAAGCAAGCGCTGGAGCGCCCTGGGTTGAGGGCGTGGAGGGTGATGGGGTCGTAGCGGTGCAGCGGGGTTTGGGAGTGCTGAGGGCCAGGGGTCGTGGCGCTGGGCGCAGGCCAGGCGCGGACGGGCGCAGATGGGCTTGACTTTGGCGTGCCTTTGGCGCGCCAGTGGCTCGCCCGCTGCGCAGCCGCGCATCGGCCGCCATGAGAGGGGGGGGGTCAGCTGGGGGCGGGGGACGGGAGTGGGGCGACGAATGGGAGCTGGGGGGGCGGGGGCGTGCAGGAGGTGGCGGCGGGAAAGCGGAGGGAGGGGGGACAGGTAGAGGGGAGAAAAGATGGGGGGGGATTAAGAGTGGCGGGGAGTTAGGAAGAAAGTTAGGAGGAAAGTTAGGAAGATAGGGGAGGGGGGGTTACAGAGGTGGAGGTGAGTGAGGGAGAGAGATAGAAGGGTAGAAAGATAGGAAGATGGGGGGTTACAGAGGAGGTGGCGAGTGAGGGAGAAAGATAGAAAGATAGGAAGATAGGGGCGTTACAGAGGGGGTGGCGGGTGAGGGAGGTCAGAGAGACGAGTCAGGAGCAGGAGGGCAGACGCGGGAAGATCCAAGAAGAAGGTAAAAGAAGAAGAGGAGCAGAAGATCAGAAGAGAGAAGATCACAGAAGAAGGTAAAGAAGAAGAGGAGCAACAAGCAGCAGAGAGAAGAGCCAAGAAGACGGTAAAGAAGAAGAGGAGCAGAAGAGCAGAAGAGAGAAGATCACAGATTAAGGAAAAGAAGAAGAGGAGCGACGAGCAGCAGTGAGAAGAGCCAAGAAGACTGTGAAAAAGAAGCGAGCAGAGGAGAGAAGAGCCTAGAAGAAGGATACAGAAGAAGAAGGCACACGCAGGTCGCGGTGCAGAGGAGAGAGAAAAAAGCACACAGAAGAAGAACACAGATGAAGACAGAAGAAACAACACGCAGGATGGGAAGCAGGGAAGAAAGAAGAGTACAGATGAAGAATACAGATGAAGAGCACAGAGGAAGATCAGAGATGAAGAAAAGAAGCAGGAGAGGAGGTGAGCAGCGCGGGGCAGGGCGAGGGGATGGGCGGTGGTACTTACTGTGATTTCGCTGGGCTTGCTAGGAGGTCTCGGGAGCCTGGGCTGGTGGAGCTGCAGCGGCAGGGGGAGTGACCTACCCTTGGGTCAAGGGTCGCTAACTCTGTCGCGCAGCGGCCGCCATAAGAGGGAGAGGGGGGGGAGGGGTCAGCTGGGGGCGGGGGACGGGAGTGGGGTGACGAATGGGAGCTGGGGGGGCGGGGGCGTGCAGGAGGTGGCGGCGGGAAAGCGGAGGGAGGGGGGACAGGTAGAGGGGAGAAAAGATGGGGGGTTAAGGGTGGCGGGGAGTTAGGAAGAAAGTTAGGAGGAAAGTTAGGAAAATAGGGGAGGGGGGGTTACAGAGGTGGAGGTGAGTGAGGGAGAGAGATAGAAGGGTAGAAAGATAGGAAGATAGGGGGGGTTACAGAGGAGGTGGCGAGTGAGGGAGAAAAATAGAAAGATAGGAAGATAGGGGAGGGGGGGTTACAGAGGTGGAGGTGAGTGAGGGAGCGAGATAGAAGGGTAGAAAGATAGGAAGATAGGGGGTTACAGAGGAGGTGGCGTGTGAGGGAGAAAGATAGAAAGATAGGAAGATAGGGGCGTTACAGAGGGGGTGGCGAGTGAGGGAGGTCAGAGAGACGAGTCAGGAGCAGGAGGGCAGACGCGGGAAGATCCAAGAAGAAGGTAAAAGAAGAAGAGGAGCAGAAGATCAGAAGAGAGAAGATCACAGAAGAAGGTAAAGAACAAGAGGAGCGACGAGCAGCAGAGAGAAGAGCCAAGAAGACGGTAAAGAAGAAGAGGAGCAGAAGAGCAGAAGAGAGAAGATCACAGAAGAAGGTAAAGAAGAAGAGGGGCGGAAGATCAGAAGAGAGAAGATCACAGAAGAAGGTAAAGAAGAAGAGGAGCGACGAGCAGCAGAGAGAAGAGCCAAGAAGACAGTAAAGAAGAAGAGGAGCAGAAGAGCAGAAGAGAGAAGATCACAGAAGAAGGAAAAGAAGAAGAAGAGCGACGAGCAGCAGTGAGAAGAGCCAAGAAGACTGTGAAAAAGAAGCGAGCAGAGGAGAGAAGAGCCTAGAAGAAGGACACAGAAGAAGAAGGCACACGCAGGTCGCGGTGCAGAGGAGAGAGAAAGAAGCACACAGAAGAAGAACACAGATGAAGACAGAAGAAACAACACGCAGGACCGGGAGCAGGGAAGAAAGAAGAGTACAGATGAAGAATACAGATGATGAGCACAGAGGAAGATCAGAGATGAAGAAAAGAAGCAGGAGAGGAGGTGAGTAGTGAGGGGCAGGGCGAGGGGCTGGGCGGTGGGGGGGGGTACTTACTGTGATTTCGCTTGGCTTGCTAGGAGGTCTCGGGAGCCTGGGCTGGTGGAGCTGCAGCGGCAGGGGGAGCGACCTACCCTTGGGTATTCATCATCTCACCCCATCGAGACTTAGGCCGCTATGTGTCAATGCCTTCCCTCGTGGACACGTAATAGGTAAAACTCTTTGACACATCAGACCCCTATTTTATCACAGTTTTTCTAAGTTATTAATGGTTTATACTTCCTTCTTTGAGACCCCAGTTTTCCAAAATCCTTCGGGCTCCGGACGAATCTTAATGACTGTTAATATATTCCTTAAGATTTCATTCATTTTAAAACAATGATAACCTTACTAAACGGTACTCTTTTGCAAAATTCAGTTTATCTATTTGTAAGACTTTCAATAATGCATCCTAAATATCAAAGGCCCAGTTCACAAAAAGTAACACATTTGCACCATTAGATTTATGCCTTTGCGTAGACGCAGATTTACTGCATTTTGCTATTTACCATCATTCCCAAAGGTATGCCTAGAAAGCTGCTGCAGGTGCAGGTTGCCAGGTCTACTAATGGGAACCACAGACTCCTGTTCCCTATTTGCAGAGCTCTAAATAGCACAAGAGTCCACGCAGGTGTAATGCACCCCACCCGTGCAAACACAGGCATTTTTTTCTCAGTAGGGAAAATATTTTCCCTGAGGAGAAATCGCTCCCCCTTCACCCCTTCCAAATGTGGTGGTGATCCATTCTCCTCTCCATGCTGGAAGAGGAGTAACTCTCCAACTATTTCCAGGGTGGCAAAAGTTCTGAGTGGAGTTTGGGAATGCCCATAAGTATGCATGTCTGCGGGTGTTTGTAAACTTCCAAGACAACGTATACCATAAGCCTAACTGCCAGCCGCTGAGTGACATTCAATAGTGTTGATTTCTCCACACTCGTGGAGGACCCGAAGCAGGAATCCCCCTGTGAATTCCTGGCAGACATAAAAAAAGATACACTTGATCCTTTGTGCTTTGGACCCTGAGTGCATAATGCGTAACAATCATGTTCATTGTTGTAAAATTTATCTCAAATAAACAGTGTCTGGAGTAGCAAGATGCAATACAAAGGGCATAGTAGACACCCGTTTACATTTTTGTTGTCTCTAAAATCATCATGAGATCCACCCTTATTCCTAGTACCTAAGTTGCATTTTGTCCTACTTTTCGATATTAGTGAAAGAAGAATATAGACAACATCGGCCCTCTTGTTCTCCTTCAATGCTCTAATTGGTTGAATCATAATCGAGTGGTAGATAGTGAATAACAGAAGAGTGGATTTATTTTTTGATTTGTTTTGTTGTACTATATCATCCCTTTGAAGTAATTTGTGAGCTGTAGGTGTACAGTAATCATATAAAGACCTAGACAGAAATAAAGTCTAACCGGTTGTAGGCATGACTTCCCATCCGGTATTCTTCAGTCACTCCTCTTCATGTCACCTGGTAGACTGAACAATTCCGTTTACAGATGTTGCATGAAATGTATATGGTTGTGTTCTGCTTTCATGTTACGGTTAAAAGTGTTTCAGAATCTAGGTATCAGTATTCACAGGGACCAGCCTCTATGTTTTTTATTTTTGAAACCTTATTGCTGAATCCAGTTAGAGCAGCCCATCACCTATTGACAGGAGAAGCAGGAAGACTTTGAAAGGTGCTTGTCACAGGGAGAAGTTCTGAAGCAGATCGCATGTGATCCTGTGAGCCAAAGACACCAGAGAAACAGTTCACAACTCTTGGTTGTAATCAATAAGGGCAAAAAATGTTTCAATGTTTTATTTGCCATGCCTGCACATTCTTTTAGATGTATGTATATATGTATGATTATATGTTTGTATGAATGTACATAGATGGTATTTCTATAGCACAAACCTAGCCAAGAAGCAGTGGAGCACTGTACATAGTTAAAGTCCAGCGGGAGGTCAATGAGTGATAGTAAAGGTAGCTGGGATTTGGACTTTTAAAGCACAATGGA
Source organism: Pleurodeles waltl (assembly GCF_031143425.1). Lineage (NCBI taxonomy): Eukaryota > Metazoa > Chordata > Amphibia > Caudata > Salamandridae > Pleurodeles > Pleurodeles waltl. The sequence goes on from NC_090445.1 coordinate 339,355,953, forward strand.
GCACATCCCGGTCATACCGTATATCAGACTCCTCCCCCCATCTCCAAGGGCACACCCCCAAAAACCACGCGTCTTGGACCACGTTCAAAACCTATAATGAAAGTGACATTTTCAAAATTCCAACATCCCTGAAACCACTTCAACGACCCTTTACCATTGAATTTCTTCAGTGAGATCAAATTGTCTATACTCCCACTTTGGACCAAGATAGTAAACACCTCACTACTTCAAGGTACTATTCCTGACGGCCTAAAAGCTGGGCAGGTAACCCCAATTTTGAAGAAGCTCCTTGAAAAATGTGTCCAAGTCCAGCTATGCAACCACATAAATGAATTCCAACTTCTAGCCCAGTTCCAATCCAGCTTCTGTCAAGGCCACAGAACTGAATCCGCGCTCACCCACATAGTGGATGACGCACTAAAAATGCAAGATCAGAATAAATGCTGCCTTCCAATCCTCCCCGACCTATTGTCACCCTATGATACGGTTACACATGACAGCCTCCTTGAATTACTGGAATGTAGGATGGGGCTATCAGGGTCCGTACTAAACTGGTTCACCACGTTTCTCCACAACCAAACTCAAAGAATCAAGGTTAACCATTCCCTGTCCAATGCCCCACCGGTCATGTTAGGGGGTCCACTCTGTCATCCACTCTCTTTAACCTATTCATGGAGCATCTAACGGAAATTCTGAAACTATCCAACACCCACTGTCACAGGTATGCAGACAACACCCAACTACACCTGAAATTCTCCTCGCTTGAAGATATTAAGTCCCTCAACATAACTCTACAAACAACTCAAAACTGGCTGACCAGTAACCACCTCAAACTAAATGCCCTTAAAACTGAATTCCTCTTAATCGTCCCACCCAAACGTTCACCCAACATCAAATTATGGATGAAACATCTAACTGCGCTTAACTGCTCACCATGCATTATTGTTTCCACAAGATCATTGGGAATAACACTTGACAAGAAACTGAACATGCAGGAGCACATCAGTACCGCCACCAAAGGAGCGAACCACCAAATGAACATCTTAAGGAAATTAAAACCCTTCCTCCCCTCTGACCACTTCAAGGCAGCGGTACAAGTCCTAATTATTCCCAGGCTGTACTATGGGAGTGAAACCCTACACAGCCGTCCCAGATCTAAGTTGGCCCCTCTAAGGGCCTCTGCTGTTAACTCTGCTGCAAGGCTCATCTGAGGATCAAAAAGAAAGAAACACATCACCCCAGATATAAAACCCCTAAACTGGCTCCCATATGAGGCAAGGATACAGTTAGAAATTGTCTGTATGAACCATAAAGCCTTACACTTTAACACCCCAATGTGCCTGGCTCAAAAACTAGAGCTAACTGGTGGCTGCAGGTCCTCTAGAAACACCAGTACCCTATTGCTGAAACCTCAGAAATTCCATACAAAGAAAGTTTGAAATAGAGCCTTCTCGGGCATTGCCCCAAGAATTCGGAGCTCCTTACCAACGGCAATTAGAATGATCCCCTCAGCTTCTTTATTCAATAGAGAAGTACTATTTATGAACACATTTCTGCTCTAGTTCTCACAATATGACACATTGCCTACACCCATGATTATTATTTGCATGTTTGATTGAGTCTAACGACTTATCGGCTTTGTCCTGTGGAGCTATCTCTCCTCAATTTGTGTGCTATTACACTCTGTACCAAAATTGATTATGTTGTTTAATCCTCTTTGATTCTTCCTTCTGAGCATTTGTGAAGTGCTCTGATACCCTCTCATGGGTCATGTCAGCGCAACATATAAAACTTTATTAATAAATACCATGAATTCTGATGTAGTGTCTTTAAAGAGGTACATCTTTAATCCTTCCCTAAACTGGAGCAGCTTGTGGGCAGCCCTGATGGATACAGAGATATTGTACTAGATATTAGTTGCGCAGATTGAAAAAGACAGCTGCCTTGTTTGTATTTTCTACTCTTCTTAGTCTGCAGTGTCATGGTGTCCTGGTTGCTGGTGTGCCTAATGCCACCAGAGATGGGGAGCTTACCTCCAGGATACACAGGGTTACTGGTTGCAGTGGCTTTATAAGTGATGCAGCTTCTATTGAAGATGGTTTTGAAGATGTTGCGGGTCATTTCTTCTGAAAAGAAATGATGGGTTCACCGTATCATATGCACTGAGAGGTCCAGGAGTATGAGGGTGGCTTGGTTGGTGGCTACGTTGTCTTCATTCAGGATACAAAGGAGCTCTTCTCTAACATCAGTTTAAGCTGCTTTGGCCTTACACCAGACTGCGAACCAAGGAGAAGTACAAAAATTGAGTTACAAGTCTATGACAGCTTGATCCTTTGTTAAATCAGTAAAATAAGAGCATAATCTAAACATTTTGGTCAACTGGTAGAATGAACACTGGGGAGGGAATGGTGGAGTGGTTGGAGCGCATATGGTGTTTTAGATCTTTCCGCACTACTGGTGTAGAGCTAGTCGGGCACTGCTGACCGCAGTGAGTGAGAAGTTGTTCCAAGCTGGGTGGGTCATGACATTGTTGTAGGAGTGCAAAAACAACAAATGATGGACGGAATGCAGAGCAAATCAAGCATTCACCCCAGTCACAGATATGGGTTTAATCAATCAGTTTTTTTGCTTCCCATGCCATACCAGTTTGGAACCAGCCATATGCAAATCAGTCTTGCCCCTGCTCTCCATGGGAACAGTCCAGCCCGAACTGCCAGGTCAGGTCTTCCCTGAACCAGAAACAAGCATCCTGGGACCAGTTTCCAGGTATCACCTTTCATCAGCCAGGCTAGCTTGAATCTGGTGGCATAGCAAGCATGGGACCCACGTCTGGGCATTCCCTTCCCTCTTGGGGCAACAAAGGATGGACGGAAGGCAAAGCAAATCAAGCATTCATCCCCAGTCACAGATCTGGGTTTAATCCATCAGTTTTTTTGCTTGCCATGCCATTCCCGTTTGAACCCAGTCATAAGCAAATCAGTCTTGACCCTGTTCCCCATGGGAACAGTCCAGCCCGAACTGCCAAGCCAGGCCTTCCCTGGACCAGAAACAAGCATCCTGGGACTGGTTTCAGGGTATCACCCTTCATCAGCCAGGCTAGCTTGAATCTGGTGGCATAGCAAGCACGGAACCCACGTCTGGGCATACCCTTCCCACTTGGGGCAACAAAAGCAAAAATAACAAATGGTGAAAGGTATGCAGAGCAAATCAAGCATTCACCCCCAGTCACAGATCTGGGTTTAATCCATCAGTAGTTGCTTTGCTTGCCATGCCATTCCAGTTTGGACCCAGCCATATGCAAATCAGTCTTGACTCTGTTCTCCATGGGAACAGTCCAGCCCGAACTGCTAGGCCAGGTCTTCCCTGGACCAGAAACAAGCATCCTGGGACCAGTTTCAGGGTATCACCCTTCATCAACCAGGCTAGCTTGAATCTGGTGGCATAGCAAGCATGTGACCCACATCTGGGCATACCCTTCCCACTTGGGGCAACAAATGATGGACGGAATGCAGATCAAATCAAGCATTCACCCCTAGTAAGAGATCTTGGTTTAATCCATCAGTTTTTTTGCTTGCCATGCCATTCCAGTTTGGACCCAGCCAGATGCAAATCAGTCTTGACCCTGTTCCCCATGGGAATAGTCCAGCCCGAACTGTCAGGCCAGGTCAGGTCAGGTCAGGTCTTCCCTGCACCAGAAACAAGCATCCTGGGTACAGTTTCAGAGGATCACCCTTCATCAGCCAGGCTAGCTTGCATCTGGTGGCATAGCAAGCATGGGACCCACTTCCTGGCATACCCTTCCCACTTGGGGCAACAAATGCAAAAACAACAAATGATGGACGGAATGAAGAGCAAATCAAGCATTCACCCCCAATCACAGATCTGTGTTTAACCCATCAGTTTTTTTGCTTGACATGCCATTCCAGTTTGGACCCAGCCATATGCAAATCAGTCTTCAGCCTATTCCCCATGGGAACAGTCCAGCCCGAACTGCCAGGCCAGGTCTTCCCTGGACCAGAAACAAGCATCCTGGGATCGAGTTCAGGGTATCACCCTTTATCAGCCAGGCTAGCTTGAATCTGGTGGCATAGCAAGCATGGGACCCACATCTGGGCATACCCTTCCTACTTGGGGAAACAAATGCAAAAACAACAAATGATGGACGGAATGCAGAGCAAATCAAGCATTCACCCCCAGTCACAGATCTGGGTTTAATCCATCAGTTTTTGTGCTTGCTATGCCATTCCAGTTTGGACACAGCCAGTTGTTGTAGGGAGGTACAGTGGTGGCAGGGGTTAAACACAGGGTAGGAAAACGCTAGTCCATAGCATCTGTGCAGAATTATGTCTTCATATCTTCCAGGATGGCACCCCAGGTGCTAACTATGGGGCGTGTACGGAGTCCTCTTGCTCCCTCTCTGTGGAGGCCCTTACTTTCTGCTTCTGCACATTTAAGCCAGATTCATACCATCCATACCCACAGGCTTGAAGGGCATAGACAAGTTTAGATTGTGCTGCAGCAGTGTAACATAGCAATGGAGACCCCGGCTAGTTTAAGATACATTTGAGTTGTATTTTTCGCTACTTTACATAAAGGAAAGGAAAGGATCTTGGCACGGAGTAGGGTGGCATCTTTTGGTGTTGGTCTTGTGCAGGATGCCCTGCTCTTTATTCAGAATTCCTAGCCGAGGAAGCACTGGAGATGCCTGGACGACATCAGGGGCTCCTGTTTATCCCACGTTCACACCAGCATGAAGGGGAAAATTTGAATTTGTTTTCGAGCCTTTTAAGCGGAAATGCCTTAAAGAACAAGTGGCAGAGATTAGAACCGACGGAGTTCGGGTGGGTTGTGAAAAATGAAGCAGTAACCGGCAATGCAGACGCCTAACAAAGATTACAGAATATTGTGCTCCACTCCACGGCATGAATGATTGCATTTCATAGAAGAAGCGACATTTCACTAGACAGACATTGCATGGTGTGACAGCACCATTAATCGGTCTGCATTTGCACAGTGGTGCATTTAAGTAAAGTGCTTCGAGTATTACTTGCTAGATATTTCATTTGAATCTTCCCACAGATTAAGCTGTGTGCCTTCGCATTTCTTTTAAAACCGTGCAGCTGGTACAGTTGCTCAGTGAACTAAGCCCTCGCTGCTGACACTCTTCCAACCCGCGTGCCACAAGTACAACATCCAGCAGGACCGATGTAGCCTTTTATCGTCCCAAGACTGATGACCTGAACACTGTTAAATTCGGTGCCACTTAATCACAAACAACCAGCAAAACCTCTGACAGGAAGTACTATATGAATGCAGGTTTTTGTACAAAGAAACAAGCTATTATACTTGCCAAAAGATTCAACATCGTACGGAAAGATGCATATCTAGTGTGTCTGAGCAGGCATGAAAGAGGCAGGTAAAGCACGGGATGTGACGTAGAAAGTACAATGGGAAACTGCATACAACAAACACACGGGAATACAGAGTCCGACTCTGCCCCTGATACCGTCTGATCCTCTGCATATGGTTTTAAGAGACTTTAGCCTTGTACACCCACCTGCTGGCTGATGTGCGGCACTATGTGGGGCCCAGAATGACATAATGAAATCAACATGCGTTCTCCAAACAGATCTGTTATCGGCCACTCACCGCTGGTGTTGATACATATTTAAAGATCACAACCAGGAGAAGGCTTAAATCACAGGACCTGCCTTTGCCATGGGGGAACTGGGCCCGCCACCAGGATGCCAACCCTCCGAGGGGCGCTCTGGGTTGTCTGCATTAATGTTCAGGTGATTCCGTTTTTAGTGCTTATATATCACTTTTTACATATCCGAGATGCTGTTTTTGAAAGTTCTTCAGTATTTCCTTTCACTACCTGCCGCCATTCGGCAACAACCCCCTCCCTTCACCATCAAATTGGCACCACAATGAGGACCTAAGCAGTGATTGATGGCGGAGGGGCGGCATGTTTGTATACAGAGGTTGAGGTACAGACAGGGCCTGACCTCTGAACACTAAAAGGACTTCATGCTAGCTCGTTTTACTCACCAACAACGAAAAAATGGCTCGACTTTACACAAAGGACAGTGACTCGGGAGGGCACGCCCAGTGATGCTGAGTGAACCCCCCCCCCATTTCTTATGGATGCTCCTATAGGTCACCTCTCGCTCGAGGCCATCGCTGGCACTGCATATGTTCCACTTTCAGATGGACTGGCATCCTAGTGACTGTATAATGCATTAGTAATTTTATACAGCACATGCCACAGCGCCTCGGTATTATCTTCAAGTTCAATGTATTTTATCTGTCCCACTTTTTTCAGCGTCCGATCCTCTCTCTGCTCCTCTGTTGTCGAGTTTCTAATGAGTAGTGCCACCTGCAATTCGTTAGTTATTATCACCCCACTACCATGTGGACCCGCTATCCTATTACACAGTACTAGTCCAGCACATTAGCAGGAGCTTCACTGGGTTTGCAGCCATTGTAGATGGTACCAACATCACAGTCTCTTACAATTAAATAATGAACTCAAGCAAAGTTAATAGTAAATGGCGTCACTTCCTTGGTTTTTAGGCCCCATTAATTTTGCGGTTCCACCGTGACTTCGGATTCAAGTTTAGGAGGTGAATCCATTGCAGCACACCTGGATTTATAGCTCCCTGTTGAACCCTGCAGGCCCCTTCCAGCCCGGACTGGCCTGTTCTCACTAGGTTATCGGGCATCTCAAATAAGCTTTGCAGTCTATGATTGGTAGGGCTAATGTGATACATTCACTGGGGAGCCCCCTCACCTCTATTCCTGGCGTGATTGTGGAGTGGGTAGCCACTGCAGGTCTCAGATTAGCCTTGGAGGATCATACTGGGGTAATAAAAGTTCTTGACTTGCTAACATGCCACGGCATATCCAACCTCCAGCAGTTAGATTGTACGCTAAGCTGTTATCTTGCGGCTGCAAATAGGAAGCGCTTGCCATCAAATTTCTCAATGTTACTTCATAGTACAAATTGAATAAACTCTCATCAGTATAAAAAGCAGCACACATTTGTATCTATTTAAATAGATCATACACAAATTAGCTAACAAACAAAACACTCACACCCTTGTTTACTCCACCGTCTGCAGTCACCGATTGGTGACAGGCAGCTCCAGATCATATCAAGAACATAACACCTAAATGTAGATAAGAGTTCATTCACTGGTAATACTAGGGCAGGTGTGCACGGGATGAATACAACACCGATTAGTAAACAGAGCACATCCCTTTGGATCACTGTTATAATATCAGAATCAACAATGTCATGTAACAGAAATATCATGTAAAAAAATATTGTTTATAAAAATCCTGCTTTCTTATCCTCAAAATAATTAAAAATATTGTTTCACACTAATATTGTTAAAACAAATACATATATTGTTTCTATATATATATATAGTTCAAAGTAGTAAATCTTAAATATTTTAATATGTACCACTGATTTAATGTAAATTAAATACATTTCATTGATATTTAATACTAAATATAAACATTTACTTACATAAACAATAATGCATATAAATGTATATGTTTATATATACACATATACATTGTAACACAATCATTAAAATATATATTTTACATTATATTTTTTGTTTAGTTCTTTACATTTTTTCCATAAAAAGAAGATTATCTATCTATCTATCTATCTATCTATTTAACATAAAAACAGAAACAATATTAACAATTCAATTGCAAAAACTTAAATACATTACAAAACAAATGAAAAATATATTATTTAAAAAAACGAATTTACAAAAAAAGTATTTCAATTTAAAAACAAATACAAACATAAATAAATATCATGAAATTTAAATTGTAAACAAATATTTAAAATATATATATTTAATCAATGTAAGTAAATGTATTGGTATTTGGGAATAAAATATACACTATTCCCACTCCAATTTATGCAACAGTAGAGAAATTGAAGGACTTCAGAAGGGTTAAATATACTTTTACCACTCCAAACAGCGCAATAGTAAGGACAATGTTGGACTTGCGATGGGTTGAATTTACTATTCACACTCCAGTGTGTACAACAGTAGGAAAAGAATTGGACTTTGCAGGGCTTAAATTTACTATACCCACTCCAGTCTAAGCAACAGCAGGGAAAGCGTTTGACTTCAGACAGGTTAAATTTACTATTCTCACTCCAGTCTGTGCAACAGTAGGGAAAGTGTTGGACTTCAGAGGGGTGATATTTACAATTCCAACTCCAATCTGTTCAACAATAGGGAAAGCGTGATCTTAGCAGGGGTTAAACGTATGATTCCCACTCTAGTCTGTTCAACAGTAGGGAAAGCATTGGACTTCGGAAGGGTAAGATTTAGAATTCCTGCTCCAGTCTGTGGAACAGTAGGAAAAATGTTGAACTATAGAGGGGTAACATTTACTATTCCCACTCCAGTCTGTGCAATAGAAGGGAAAGCATTCAACTTAGGAGGGGTTACATTTACTATTCCCACTCCAGTCTGTGCAACAGTAGGAAAAGCGTTGTACTTAGGAGGCTTGCCGCTCCAGTCTGCGCAACAGTAGGGAAAACGTTGGACTTTGGAGGGGTACAATTTACTATTCCTACTCTAGTGTGATAAACAGTAAGTAAATTACTTCAGTTCGAACACACTACATACTTGAATAGCCCTATTAATTTAGAAAACAGATATAATTCTGAATATAAACATTATTACGTAACATAAAATATGTATACAAATTAAAAGAATAAGTATCAAATTAACAAAAATTCAAAAACATTTTAATAACTAATTTTCAAATAAAAAATAATGCTTAATTAATTATTATTTTACTTTCCACCCTATACCCCTAAAACCTAGCAACCCACACCTAAAATATAATGAAAATAGGTATAACACAATTTACATAATTGATAAGCAATTGCACAATTAATTAACAATTTATGGTTAATTGTTAACTATTACTTAATAATGTCCAACCCTACAGCCCAACAAACCTAGCAGCTCACACCTAACATATAACTACAATGTATAATTTTTACACTATTTACATAATTTTTAATCAATTAAATATTGAATTTTACATTAATATTTTTTTTAATTATTATTTAAGTAACTTCCCACAGTATACTCCTACAAACCTAGCAACCCGCAACTAAAATATAACTAAAATAAATCAATATTACATAATGCACACAATTAATAATCAATCCAAGAAGTAATAATAAGTGATTCATTAAGTGTTAATTAATTACTACTTAATTAACTTCCTACTCTATCCTCCTACAAACCCAACAACCCACTACAACACTATAAATTACTACTAACAATTAAATCAAAAATTCTAGATCACTTAAAATTACAAATTCTATTTGAAAAATAATAAAAAAGTAATACCAATTATGCAAACAACACTAACACATGAAATTAATATATAAACATTAATTAAAAACCGATATTCTTTACAACTATATTATTGAAAACAATATTTACAATGATATTCTTAACAACATTACCTACCTGAAAAAAACAATATTTTTGACAATGATGTTTCTGCATCACAACATTTTTGCATCATAATTTTTTCCCCTGATATTTCTGTCTTCCGCTCTTTACAACTCTATATTTTGTCAAATACCCTCCCGTTCAGCAGTAGGCATTCAAGGTAGCCAGGTCTGAATGGGCGAAGGCCCTAGGCCCGTGGATCTAGACTTTACTTGTCAGCTTGCCCATTACCACTCAGTTAACCAGGAAGTATGGTTTTATTTTCACAACAATTGTCTATGGAACCAGAAGACTGGATTTCTAACAGGTTATCAGAAATATATACACAGCAAGCACTTACCACTAAGGCAGGAGCAAAAGGGAAACCCTCCTGTAATTCAACACAGCACATGAGCAGGCAGGTTAAGGCCAAAACAACAGTCTTTGACTTCACAGTGCTAGGACACACTGGATTACAGCAGACCACCAAAATAATCTACATTTCTTAATATCCATAGGTGACGAAAGATGATGCCAATCACAAATTAAAGTACATCGGCACCAAAAAAAACCTCTGTTAGAGTTCAGTGCTGTCCACATGTCAAAGGTTACAGGCTAAGAAATGCTTTAGAAGAAAAAGAAGACGAAAAAAAAAAAAAAAACTCATGGTGCTAGACCATCAGATCAAAGCATAGCTATTGGGTGAAAAAGTGGCCACATCCATAATTAGGATGGAGAATAGCCACTCATTTCTTATCGATAGAAAGAGTTGGTTGGAAAAGGGATCCTTGGCAGGGTGTGCATTAGGTGTGATGTCACCCTAAATTGGTAACCACATCACACCTCACCATCACTTTACTCTCAAGGGGGCTTACTTGTGTTGTGAAGTTGGAGGATGGAAGCACCAGAACACAATATTTATAACTCTCATTTCGTATTCAGGCAGCGCTGGTAATGTTCTGATCACTTTGTGGCACCAAGTGTAGGACATGCCAGTGGGAGTAAAATAGCATGCTTTTAAGGGAAAGGGGTTGTTGACATTGACTGCTATCACCTGCTTGAGCAGAAGCAGGTGGGGTGTAATATGGTTCATGAGGTATTGGACTGCCAATAGTTGTTGGAGGGCAGTGCATCTTCTGAGGCCAGCAGGATCATTCACTTTTAGTCTGAAAAATGCATGTCTAAGGTGGCAAATGCATGCAATAAATGTAATGTTAATCTTAATAATATTAATCTCAGTTCAAACTAGAAGGTTGAACTGGGGTGGTAAGGCCCCCCATGTTATATTTGCTAAACATACCCAGATTTCCAGCAATTATGTAGATCCATGCACGAGGTTAGGGAGGTCCGGCTTTGAGTAGCACTTGTTTGTGTCCTTGATGATTCCAGGCTCAGAGGGCATAGGGAGGTGCCTTGCCTCTTATTTTATTTTAATTTGAGCACTACACTGATATTACCTGGCACAGACCAATATCCCCCCTTTCTTAGGTAAGAGGTGCAGTCTTTCAGCACTTGATCTTACGGCATTGTAGGTTTTTAACTTGGGACTCAGTCAAATAAAGTTATGCTTGAGACTCATTGCTCGCATCTTGCTTCAGCCTATTGCAAGCATTCACCTGCCGCTTAATGCCACTTTCTCTGCCAGTCACTTGCTTTGAACTGCATGATGGGCTGCTTTACAGTGCCAGCCCTGTGTCCATTCCAAAAGAGTCACTCTCATTGGGTCCCATTTTGATTGCTAGTGCATATGGTGGGCAGACCTAGCCCTGACTTTAGCCTTTAAATTGCTGGGGAAACATGAGATACAAAGCAAAATCCTGCACATAGAATAGTAAATAGTTAGGAGTCCAGTATTCATGGGCAATGTGAACAGAGGTTTGAAATCCGTCACAAGGAGGACCTTTGAAAAAAATAAGTGGTTAATAAGTGAGTAAAAATAATGGAATTGGGTGAGCACAAGCAATAGCCTGTTCACGTAAATACACCCATGACACTTCTGAACGTTTAAACCTGTCTGGCGTATCACTACATTATGTGCTAGATGCTAATGCAGCTAAACCTGCTAATGCTGAACACACCTTCATAACAATATCAAGCAATGTACAGTTACGTTTAAATGATGATTCTGGTGTACAGGGGCTCGGCAATAAAAAAAAAAAAAGATACAGCAGGCACAATTATGACCTAGAAATTTGTTGGCGGTCATATTGAAGGGCTACTAAAGCTTCCGTGGCTATTGCTTCCTGATTGATTTCTTTGATTAATTGAAGACACATAAGGGGCAGCGACTTAACTAGGGTACTTCCTGAGAAGTAGCCTCTCCAATATGAAATTACACTCAGGCCACAGAGGGGCAGCTGCTTAAATGAAGTAGCTGTTTAATACAAATGTTCTCACTGAGCTCACGTCAGGCACTTCAGTTATTTATCCTAGGTGTATTTGAGGAGCGCACTACCACGGGCGAGGGTATCCTGGCACTGAACAGATATGAACAATTTCTGTGAGTCACTTGGAGGGCATAAACAAGCTCTAGTTGGGGTGATCTGTGCTGCTGTTGCAGGCAGAACACTATGCTACCGCCTAGGGAAGTGTTCACACCGTGATTGTTTATCAGAATGGGGCGAGGGATTTTCAGCACACCTCATATCTCTTCTGCGTTGATCGCATAACCTTCTGAGATGTCATTACAATCTGAGCATTAGTATAGTAACAATGTATGTGCTCGCTAGCCTTAATTAAACACGGGCCTTCGCAGTGGAGCAATGGTAGCGGGCAAGAGATAATTTTGGGGTGCAATCAGTTTATGCAACACCGTTGTTTTTAAGAAGGGAAACCTAAAGGAGCAGGGTCACTTTCCTATTTAATTAAATGGCACATCAAGTGGCTAACTATCACTCACGTTTGACACTCATGGGTCCCACACAGCACAGGGGCTTTGGCTTCGCTAAGGGGAAGGAGAGTGCTGTATGAATACCAATGCATCCAATACACCAGTAGGAACCAAACAAGGTATTGTAACTCCTTTTGTGGCCCGAGACTGTGTGAATGGACTGCTTGTGGCACCTTACCCACATCTAACAGGTGGGGCTGAGTAGCTGGAACAAACAGGCATTTGCAAAGGCAGCAGGCTGTCTTGCATTCTGGGTTCTGACGGAAACATTTACCGCTGGCTTTCTCTACGCGATGCATGTGCAGATGAAAGAAGTTATGCATGAAGTCCCATTGTCTGGTTGGGATGGAAAATAGTCCCTCATAAAAAAAACAATAAAAGCATGTCAGAGGAGGAGGAGCGATACACCAAACAGCCATCAGCATGAGAGTAAGGTTACACTGGAAAGAGTTAAAGACCTATATATGTAGATTTTAAAGAATCGGTGATAGTAGTTCTTGCTGATGGGTAAAGAGGGAGAACTGCAATGCCTTAAAATAAATAAATATGTAAGTAAGTAAATAAAGGATAGAATAAATATCAAACTAAAAGCTAAGGTGGTATAGATCATAGGCAGAGCCATAATAGTCTACTGCTTTGGTTTCCCATTTAGTATTTTGGTTTGTAAGGATTTGAGTTTAAATGCCACACATGGTCCCCATGGTGATCTTAAGCTGTTACAGTAGTGACAGGGCTGTTGCCCAGTTCGGGGCTGTTATGTATACGTATGGCAAATTGGAATTACCCCGTTCATGGGAATATGAGCGCGCAGTGTTTCACAGGTCATTTAGAGAGCATGCCAAGCTGAATTCGGCACCAAGAAAATGGAGACTAGCTGGGATGAACAATAGTATAAATCCGGATATCTGCTGCTGATGGGTGATTGTGCAATGAGATGCTTGAGGAATCCATCAAGAAATAAATGCAGGTCATATAAGGATAACAGCAATGGTGGTGGGGTCTCAGCATCAGTGGTTGCCACCCATGCGGCTTGGCAGAGTTGTAGGGCGATCCAAAGGACTTTGGTGCAAAAACAACCATGAGAAAGAAGGCATGGGTGCTTCATGCCAGTACCTCAGAAGTCCTTACAGGAGGGCCCTAGGAAGAAATCATCAGTGCCCTGGTGTTACCGCAGGAAAGTTGTAAGTCTGAGCAACTAGGGGATTGCCTGGTAATGCTCCACCTCTGGGTGTGAGTTATTTTCCTGGACCATGGAGTCCAGATGTGGAGTGAACCTCCAAAAGTTAGGCACCAGATTTTGTGTATTTATGGTCCGTATTGGTTAATCAGGCTGGCAGCCAGCTTAGATCATATTGTCACTGGCTACCCTTGGATCCCTTGTGAGTTAACCCATTTCCTTATCAACCTACAACATAACTTTCTTCAAACAAAACTTGTGTAGTCTCTGTCATTCATTTGTAGACTTTTCTATTGCATGTATTTATTTATAATGTGTGTGTGTGTGCGTGCGTACGCGCGTGGCTATGGGATATGTGCACTATGTATAATCATATGAGATTTTAGAAAGCAGGTACATCTTAAGGGCACAAAACACAAACCACATTACATTTTACAATTTTGTAAACAGAGGTCCTAGCTGCTCGTTTTCTGGGCTATGAAAGTTGCATGCGTGTATTTGTAGTGTGTCACATGCTTAGCCTCCAGCTTGGAGGGGTTCTTCCTGCTGAAATTGGGGGCTTATGCTCACGCCTCTCTGCTGCATATGGTTACACTCTGTTCCCTGGGTCTGTCACAACCCCTGGCATAGGGAGAAGTGTAATGTTCCGTGACGGTCTAGTTGCTGGGAGACCGATCAAGGAGCAGTAACCCAGAAGTAGGGAGAGAGGTTCCAGGTGAAGGCGGAGTTAATAAAATAAAGAGGAACGCAGGAGTTTTCAGTTTGACCGGCGGCTCCACTGCGAATGCACATTGTGTCCGTGTATTTAATTGCAGCACGTGGCGCGAGGCCAATGAAGCGCAGAGTGTTACACTGGCGACGAGGGTGGTCTCTAACACACAGATAACATCGCCGGTGTTTTGGAGCCCCCGAGGGTGTGTCTGTCGGCCAGCTGGACGGCCAGGAAGATGCAGACAACACAGTGAGCTCCACCACAGCGTGACACACTGACAACACACCCAGGAGGGGGAAATAAAACAAACACCTGACTCCTGCATGCCTGAAAGTCATTTTGCACCAACAGGACACGCAAACAGGTCGCAACAGACCAGGACGTGAGTGCGGAAGGGGTGCACCGTGACATAGCAGACTGGGAGTGGTGAGCCAGAGCCAACGAGCACGGATAACACCATCGTTATGGCGGATGAACCAGTGCCAGCCGTCCATCAACTACCACAGCACACCATGACAGGCGTGCTACCAACATTCAGCAAGTTTGCGGATCCCGCCACAGCATCACAGAGATGGAAGATATGGTTCGGGTGCCTGGAGAACTACTTTGTGGCTACCCGTGAGAAGGATGGGGAGGTCAAGAGGTCATTGCTCCTCCATTTTGTGGGTGATAAAATATACAAACTGTTCAGACACGTACCAAATACAGGTGCCCATGATGACTACAACGTGGCGGTGAGAGCCTTGAATGCACATTTCGATCCGCAGCTGTACCTGGATTTTGAAAGATTCAAGCTATGACAGGCAAGACAGAGAGAAGGAGAGACCATTGACCAATTCTATGCCCGCCTCCGGGAACTAGCAAGTACTGCACCAACGATGATCAACAGAAAGAGGTACGGGCACAAATTATACAGGGATGCAGAAACAAGAGACTAGAGGACTAATATTGAGACAACCAAACATCACTCTGGACAAAATATTAGTCATGGCGCGACCCCATGATCTGTCGGCTGCTAGAGCAGCTGAAATGGACATGGCAATGTCTCACATGCCAGAGAAGACCCTGGTGGTCAAGGTAGAACGTGCCGATGCTATCCAATTGTCACAAACGAGGAGGAAAACTAGATCGTATGCCCCTGCCAAGCCAGAGGGAAAGTGTGAATACTGCGGGAGAGACGAACATAGCCCATGAGACTGTCCGGCACAAGGGAGGACATGCTCCAACTGCGGAAAATTGAATCACTTCGCAGCCATCTGTAAAGGAGGAGTGAGAGGAAGAGGAACAAGAGGGAGGCGCCCACCCACCAGAGCGGTAAAGCAGCTATCCTTAGATGACCATGTGACACGGGGGGCAATGAACGCATCGTCAGGTCATACCATAGAGGACTCCTCCCAAGGAGAAGACGTAGAGGAAGAAGTGTTTCTAATATCATTCACCAATGACCTAAAGAGGCACCGGCAGCCTCAGTCCACCTGTATGATTGAAATAACAGGGTCGCCTGTCAAGACCCTCATAGACACTGGAGCCTCAGTAAATGTGATGGGAGTACAACAATATCGCCGCCTCCAGCCGTGCCCAACATTGACCCCCTCCAACACCAAAATATTTACCTACGGGTGTCGCACGCCTTTACCGCTAAAGGGACGCATGGCAGCGACAGTGCAGGTGGAAGGGAAAATGATAAACACCACGTTCCATGTAGTCGACAAGGAGGCAGACACGCTGCTTGGCAGTCAAGCGGCTGAGGAGCTAGGTCTGGTGATGTTCGCAAAAAGTATAAGGTCTTGCCAAATCGACGAGCTGCTAGAAGAATTCCCAGAACTGTTCACAGGCCTTGGCTGCCTAAAAGCTCCCCCAATCAAGCTACACATCGGCAAGGCTGTGAAGCCGGTCGTGCTACGGCACCGGCGAATACTGTTTCACTTAAGGCTGCTATTAGAGCGAGAGCTGGCCAGTCTCGAAGAGCAGGGAGTCATTGAAAGAGTATCTGGCCCCACTCCCTGGGTATCACCCATGGTCATCGCGGAGAAGCCGAAGCAACCAGGAAAAATCCGCCTCTGCAGTGACATGAGGTTGCCCAACCAGGCCATAAAGCGAGAAAGACACATCACACCAACCACAGACGACATCATAGCGGATTTAAACGGATCCAAGTGGTTTTCCAAATTAGACTTAAACGCGGGATACCACCAACTTAAACTAGCGGAGGAAAGCAGGTATATCACCACGTTTTTGACACACCTTGGCCTAAGAAGATACAAGCACCTGAGTTTTGGAGTGTCATCGGCAGCTGAGGTATTCCAGGACGCCATTTGACAGACACTGTCAGGCCTGCAAGGCGTGATGAACGTAAGCGACGACATATTGATCTATTCCACGACGGCCGAAGATCACCATAGGCAAGTGAGGGACACCCGCAAAAGGTTGTCGGAACATGGACTCACCCTCCGTAGAAATAAGTCTGTCTTCTTTCAGACAGAAATCGAATTCTTCGGATATGTCTTCAACCAGGAAGGCATCCAAGTAGATCCCCGAAAGTCTAGTGCCATCAGACAAGCCCCTGCTCCGAAAACGGTGACTGAAGTGAGGAGTTTCTTGGGGATGACAACATATTGTGGCAGGTTCATCCCAAGACTGGCCACGCTGTCCGAGCCACTCTGAGCCCTCACAAAGGCGGACACCCCAAGGGAATGGGAGAAGCGAGAAGAAGAAGCATTCCAAGAACTCAAGAAGGCTCTTCTGTGTGACACTATGATGGCGTACTTCAACCTGTTGAGAAAGACTGAACTGACTGTTGACGCAAGCCCAGTAGGCCTCAGCGCAGTGCTGGCCAAAGAAAGTGAGCCAGGCCGGTGGGCTCCCTCAGCATATGCCAGTAAGGCTTTAACAACGACCGAGCAACGCTACTGCCAGACCGAGAGGGAGGCCCTGGCAATCAAGTGGGCATGCGGGCACTTCCACCTCTATCTCCAAGGAAGACCTTTCCGGGTGGTCACGGACCATCAACCACTTGTTCCCTTGTTCAAGGGGAGCACAACACATCCGCCTCCACGGATCGAAAGATGGGCAATTCAGCTGAAACACTATGGCATGGAGGTAGTATACCAACCGGGGGCTAAGAACCCCGTGGACTTCCTGTCTCAGCACCCTCCATACTCACTTAACAAGGAGGACTGGGAGATTAGACTGGTCCAGTGTACTTACTCCCTATACGTGAACCTATAATAAATGTGTACACTGTTCCAAGGAAAAGAATAAAAGAGGGCGAAGAAGAAAGACTGTAAAGCCGGTGTTGTAGGAGTGCCCTCAAGCATCACAATAGGATGCTAGGCATCATCATCAGGCTAACTCCTCGCCAGACCGGCACTGCAATGTCTGATGGGCCACCACACTGAGGTAGTGTCTCTTCAACCGGAAGATGGTTCTACAGATCAACTTAAATCCGCAGAATGTGCTGACAGAGGAGAAAAAGGAAAGAGAAAAGTAAAATTGGCTATGAGCACCTGATTACTAAATTTAATGTTAATAATGAGGGTCAGGTCAAGGTTAAAAACTGGTAGGAGTATTCAGGGAATAATGTCTCCTATACTCCTAAAAGAAGGGAAGGAGGGAAGAGTCTTCACTCCTAACACTGGGTCGACATGTTTCGCGCCTATTCGGTCAAGGATTGATCCACTGGCGCTTCATCAGGACCGTTTAGTTGTAACTTCTCCTTCATATATAAAAAAAACAAAATAAACCAAAAGATAAGTAAAGACCGTAAATGCTGGGAGGTCACTTACAGTCTATGGACCATTCGTCACAGTCAGTCTAATAGAAAGTCGCCCTGTATAAAGGATAAAGCACATATGTAAAACAAAGTGCAATAGGTAGACATTAATTGGTGTCTAAATGGTAAGTAGCAAGTGTGATAGGCATCAGATCCCAAAAAGAAATAAGTGGAGACAAAAATAACAATAACATAGAAGGCTTACCATCCCATGTGAGGAAAGGGCATCAGCACCCTCCATGCCAGATCCAAGTTCCCAGTCAAGACGAGGCAGACACCGAGGCACATGTGCATGCGCTCGTCCAAGGGAGCTGTCCCAAAACAATCAACACAAAGGAGGTCTCAGAGTCGATTCTTGAAGACGTGGTGCTGCTGCGGGTTAAACTAGCGTTGGAAGGTGGTTCATGGTACCATTTTCTGGGGAATACGAGCAATTGGACCACAGATGAACGGGAACACTTGAAGAAACTGTGGAGAGTCCGGAATGAGCTGAGCTCTACAGCGGATGGTCTTCTTCTCCGGGGGCACAGGCTAATAATACCACAGCAGTTACAAGATTGTGTAATTCTGCTAGCACACGGAGGGCATCAAGGAATGACGAAAATGAAGGCGTGCATGAGAGCAAATGTGTGGCTCCCCAGACTTGAAGAGGGAGTGGATCAATGCGTGCGACAGTGCCCAGCGTGTCAGCTAACCGCTAGCCCGGAAGTGCCGGCTCCGATCCTGACAGAAGAAGAATGCATGAAACAATGGGGGCGCAAGTCAGCCTCGACTTTGGAAGCTTTCCGGACGGCCGGACCACCCTGGCGCTCATAGATGGATACTCTAAGTATCCCATCGTCGAGGTGATTGCGTCCACTGCATTCACGCAGGTGGGTCCAGCTCTCGAAGGAATATTTGCAGTGTTTGGCCTCCCGGAGGAGGTCAAGACGGACCGCCTTTTCACTGGAGTGAGTTTCAGGACATGATGGGATGTTTGGGCATCAAACACAGAAGGGTCACGCCGCTATTGCCTCAAGCCAACGGAGAAGTGGAGCGTTTTATGCGCATGCTTAACAAGGCCGTACTAGAAACCACAGATCCGGAACTCAGCCTGCACCAGTTTTTATAAGAATATCGAGGAACCCCACACTGCACAACTGGCCAGACTCTGTGGTCACTGATGCTTGCTGGAACGAGACAAGACACCATCCCCACTGCCCCCGGGTGGGAACCCACCCCCTATAGCCCGAAGCAGACACAAAATAAGATGAGAGAAGTTAATGATAAGGCGAGCAGGATGAGGTGGGCCAGGGTAAGAGATATTCGTATCAGTGACAAGGTGATCATCAAAGATCGGAAACCTGGATGGAAATTCCGAACACCCTATGAATCTGGAGTGTGGACAGTGACTGGGGTGTCCGGGACCATGGTGACTGCCGAGAAAGGAAGTGAGCGGGTGACACGAAACATTTCATGGTTCAAGAAAGCAACATTTGGGGAGCATTCAGGAGATCTAGAAGCAGAGGATCAATCGTTTGACTGGCCGAAAGCCCTGAACAAGAGCGTGAGGGTGAACCAACATCGGCGGCTGGACCAGGTTGTTTGAGACAACCAGTGAGTGCCACCCCAGAAGCTCAGTGCAGGGAGTCCAGGTCCCAGATAGGGAGGTACAATCTAAGACCCAATCCGCCACCCAGCCAAAAACTAAAAGACTTTGGGGGTCATTCTGAGCTTGGCGGGCGGCAGGAGCCGCCCGCCAAGCGGGAACCGCCAGAATACCGCTGCGCGGTCAAAAGACCGCCGCGGTTATTCTGAGTTTCCCGCTGGGCTGGCGGGCGACCGCCAGAAGGCCGCCCGCCAGCCCAGCGGGAAACCCCCTTCCATGAGGATGCCGGCTCCGAATGGAGCCGGCGGAGTGGAAGGGGTGCGACGGGTGCAGTTGCACCCGTCGCGATTTTCAGTGTCTGCTTGGCAGACACTGAAAATCTTGGTGGGGCCCTGTTAGGGGGCCCCGGCAGTGCCCATGCCAGTAGCATGGGCACTGCAGGGGCCCCCAGGGGCCCCGCGACACACTTTACCGCCAGCCAGGTTCTGGCGATCGAAACCGCCAGAGCCAGGCTGGCGGTAAGGGGGTCGGAATCCCCATGGCGGCGCTGCTTGCAGCGCCGCCATGGAGGATTCCCTTGGGTAGCGGGAAACCGGCGGGACACCGCCGGCTTCCCGTATCTGACCGCGGCTGTACCGCCGCGGTCAGAATGCCCATGGGAGCACCGCCAGCCTGTTGGCGGTGCTCCCGCAGTCGTTGTCCCTGGCGGTCCATGACCGCTAGGGTCAGAATGACCCCCTTTGTGTGCATGATGATTGTTGATCCGGTTGGGGAGGGATGTAATGTTCCGTGACGGTCTAGTTGCTGGGAGACCGATCAAGGAGCAGTCACCCGGAAGTAGGGAGAGAAGTTCCGGGTGAAGGCGGAGTTAATAAAATAAAGAGGAGCGCAGGAGTTTTCAGTTTGACCAGCGGCCCCATTGCGAATGCACGTTGTGTCTGTGTATTTAATTGAGGCACGCGGCGCGAGACCAGTGAAGCGCTGAGTGTTACAAGAAGCACCAAAGCCACTGTGCCAGAAGTCTTCCGAAGCCTTTTGGCACCTGCAACTCATCAAGCCCTCCTTCATGTCAGAGGGGTCAGGTGGCACCTTCCCGGAGCCAGCCCACATCAGCTTCCGGGTCGCTTGCTTTTGAAGTGGTAGCTGCTTCGTTTGCCTAAGGGTCCTTCGCTCATGGGCTGGCAGAGGTGCAGGCGGGGTCTCCTGACATCAACCTCTCATTCTCCCTGGCTCTGAGCTGCAGCAAAAGCAGAGGTGACACGGAAATGCAAGTGTCATAATCAATGCCACTTTATAGTTTTAAGAATGAAGTAGCTGGTCTTTACTCAATAATTATTAAAGACTCTAGACATTTAAAACTTACCAATGATATATTCAGTTGAATATAAAGGAAATCATGGGAAATAATGGATGTATGATTTACTGGGTGCCATATTTGGAAGGCAATTACCCTATTTTAATCATTTTATTATTTGTCTTTCACCCTGCTGTCAGGCTCCCTCAAGGATATCGCGATTTTGTGATTAATAAAAAAAACTGCAAATTCTGCACTTTTGTAAACATCCCAGGATTTTTACAAAATTGCCCACAAAATGTGGCCTTGTAAATAAATCGAGGATGATCCCCCTTTTATTGGTTTTGCTGTGAGCCAATAAAAGGAAGGTGGGCAACAGGTTAACTGGAAGCAGAGGTGTTAAATTCCTGTTGCCTGCTTTTAAAATGCATAAGCCCTCCTCCTTTGCTATCAGGCCCCTGCCCTCCCCCGGCCTTTGTTTTCTAGGTCCTGCTTCCATTTACTCTTTTATTTGTTGCACCTCTGTGTATAGTGACAATTCGGCATGTATTGGAGCATGTTGTACTAGCTCCAGTTACATTAAACACATTTTTTGTTTTTTTAGGCACGGCGAGATAAGTGATTTGCCCAGAATCACATGTTGACCAGACGCTGGGACTCAAACCTGGTTCCCAAGGTCCAAAGTCTGCAGCTCTTACCATAACGCTACATCCTCTCAATTTACCACAGAAAAGAGGAGTCAACCCATCCTGTGTCTCCTCTCTCTCCTATTAAACAACCCTGCCTCCAACAACAACTGGGCACTCTTTTCACCCCAACTGCCCTACCACTCCAGAGTGTCCAGTGTACCTGCCACTCCATTTGCCCCCTGCTGCCCTGTGTACCTCAGGAATAGAGGCTGTTCCATGCCTTAAGGAGCCCTTTTCAAATGTAGAAATGCACTCTTAGGCATCAGACACCACCCTGTTCCGAGGGCAGCGCTGGTGGACATTGCTGCCAGGCCACAGAAAGTGACTGGTCAGAGTCTCCTGTAGTGACCAAGCAATATTTTTGTGATGAGCACATGTTCTGCCTGCTGCAAAATATAATCAATTTTAGGGGTCAAGATCGCACATTTTTTTTTGCGGCAAAATTTGCCACCCCAGACCACAAAATCCTGGGGGGTGGAGGGGGTCTGTATTGTGTAAGTTTTATTTGTGTTACCAGTACTCTTCATCCACAACTGAGTTTCTGGGTGGATTTGGGGGTTGCCGGAACCCAATTTGTCATTTCATTTTCCCCACCTGTTCTTGATGCGCTCAAAGCGTGCAAATTTCACACCCCAGGACATGCTTCCTGAATGGAGGGATACTTAAATGACATCATAGCGTATCCGCACAGCGTGTCTAGATCGTCTCATAAAACCTGATTTTATTTCCTTGTAAAGACACGTGTCTGTCTATTTTTTAGGATTTGCCTGGCTTCTGTGTCCTGGGTGCCATATTTGGAGGATAATTACCCTATTTTAATCATTTTATTATTTGCCTTTCATCCCATTGGGGGGTGGGGGCATGCTCTGGCAATAAGAAGCATTATGTTAATAACAGGGCTTTGTTTTAAGATGAAAAAAATGAGCAGAAGTAAACACTCTGTGATGGGTCATCACCACACATATTGTCATTTATATACAAGTCGGGAGTTTGTGTCAGAGGGGGAAAGCACTCCAAATTCTCTTCAAAATCCAACCCCCACTTCTAATAATCACACTGCGGATACTTATACAAGTTAGTAAAGACTTGACCAGATTAGTATGTTCAGCAATTGGGATTTTCCTAGCCTTGGTGTCAAAAAGGCTAGATTTTATTAAAGACACTGATGCGAGTATTATGCAGTCTTTTCTTGCTTTATTTTCACAGCAGCGAAGGAAGAACTACATTTCCCAGACAAAACAACATTAGAACGACAAAATGATATCACAAAGGAACAACCAGTAGGACGTCAAGTATAACAATAATTATGTTAACTGCAAACAACAAGTACTCTTTTCTTGAAACGAGAATCAAAGAGGTGTATAAATGAACAACAAAACAGAATAAGGAGTAATCAACATGGTGAATACGTCTATGAAACAGTAATTAAAATGGAGAAAAGTTCTGGAACAATTTAGTTGGAAAGGTCCATGAAAAAAGGAATCTTGTGTGGACGAAAGCAACCATGCTGAAGTAGGAGAAGCCAACGTCAGAGGAGGGTGTTGGTACTGCAAACAGAAAAAAACAGGGGAGGTTAACATAACAGTGGTGGGATAATAGTCACCCCCATATCGTTAATTACATCTAGCCTTTCTGACACCAAGGCTAGGAAAATCTCAATTTTATTACAAGACCAGAGGCTCATATTATGCAGGTCCAAAGCATAGCAATAACAGAATCAGAGACATGTGAAATCGGTTTACAATAAAACGTTCTAAAAGTATTCACATTAGACCAATCTGCAGATTTTAGAATATCCAGTAAAGAAGCCCAGCCCAAAACGCCAGGGAGATCATTGCTCCTCTGTCTGAATAAGCATAGAAGGAATCAATGTTAATTCCTGCTAAGGACATGATCCATCTAACCCAATGGGCTAAGGTAGGGGAGGAAACAAGTTTATAGAGTTTCTGAAAAGAAAGGAGTAACTGGTTAGAAGAGGAGGATCTCAAATCTGCAGTGTGAGTTACATAACATTTTAAGCAATTTCCAACACACAACTTGGGTTGAGAAGGAAAAAATGGATAATGAGTGGAAGCTAAATTAGTCATAGTACGTCTGCGAACCTGGAAAGAAACACCCAAAGGAGAGTAATGGAAAGAAGAAACATCTAATGCTTTAACATCTGGAACACATTTTGATGAGATCAAACATAAAAGCATAGCCAACTTTGCAGAAAGTTGTTTAGGAGAAAGTGACACCAAATTAACATCCCACATTATATTGTATTCAGGAACAAATCTTAGTCCTTTTTAAAAGTTGGTAACTCACAGGATGTTCACCACTAGGCCTGTTGTTCATGCTGTAATGTTCAGCTGAAATAGCTGACCTATATGTTTTGATAGGGCGATAAGCTTTACCTTGAGAAGCTAATGAAGCAAGGAAATTGACCATCAATTTTACATCCACCAAAAAGGGATCTGCATTCCTCTCCATACACCAGGTGCACCAGGTGACCCAGGCCAACTTGTAGGCCTTTGACATGCCAGGGGCTTGTGATTGTTGGATAAAGCTGTTAGCATCCTCCAAAATTCCTGGGGTTCTCCAGGAAACCCAGAAATCTCCCAAGCAATCAGAAAAAGGGAACCATGTTGTGATGATGACCCAGAGGGTCGAGCAGTAAATCGGGAAAATGAGGGAGCCAAACAGGATGATCCGTTGCCATCTCCAAAAGAGTTGGATACCAAGGTTGTGCTTTCCAAAAGGGAGTTATAAGAATTAGAGAAGATTGTTGTCTGCGTGATTGAGCAAGGACTCGAGGGATGAGAAGAAATGGAGGAAAAGCAAAAAGAAGAGTTTGTGGCCAATGGTGGAGGAAAGCGTTTATAGCTAGAGCTTGCGGGTCTGGTCTCCAACTGAAAAAGGAAGGAAGATAAGAATTGAGACGAGATGCAAAGAGATCTATTCACATGTTGCCAAAGATGAAAGTCAGATGATTGAAAACTGAAGGGTAAAGTTGCCAATCGCTTGAATCTTGAATGTGTCTGGAGTACCAGTCCGCTATCACATTCAATTTTCCTGTGAGGTAAACCCCTCTGACTGAGATATTTCGATGTAAGTAATACTCCCAAAGATGTTTTGCAAGAATTGCTAAGATCTTGGATCTGGTGCCTCTGAGATGGTTGACGGCAGTCAAATTGTCCATTCTGAGAAAAATGGTGCAGCTTACTCTTTCTTTTGTAAAGGATCGGATGGCAAAGGAACCTGCAAGCATCTCTAAACTGTTTACGTGCAAGAAGGCCTCCTTCTGAGACCATTCACCTCCAGTCGAGAACTGACCACACCTTGCACCCCAACCAGTCCCCCTTGCATTGGATTCTAATACAAGATCTGGGGCCGCAGAGAAGATTGTTCTCCTGTTCCAGGCATCTAAGTGGTTCAGCCACCAAAGGAGCTCTTCCCTGGACTCTAGGTCTAGAAAAACTGGGTCAGAGTAGGCAATGCCTTTGTGAAGATGTCATATTTTAATCGTTGAAGCGCATGATAATGAAATGGGCCTGGAAAGATCCCTTGAATTGAAAAAGGGAGAAGTCCTACACCGGCTAATGACCTGAGAGAGATGGGAGAAAGGGATAATAAATGACAAATTTCCTTTTTTATGAGATTGACTTTGTGCTGAGGAAGTTGAAAGATAGAGCGAGTAGTGTCTATTAAGAAACCGAGAAATTCCAGTTGCTGAGCTGGAACAAGGATAGATTTCTGGACATTGACGAGGAAATCTAAATGAAGGAGAAGGTTTTGACAAAGATGTAACGGAGAAAAAAGAAGATTTTTGTCTTGGACCATAATGAGGATGTGGTCTAGATAAAGAATCAAATGCTCTCCAAGGCCTCTGAGGAAAGCCGCCACCGGTCTGAGAATCTTGGTGAAACACCAAGGAGCCAAAGACAGACCGAAGGGAAGAACTTTGCAATGACAGAAAGAATCTCCCCATTGAAATAGGAGAAATTTTCTGTCTGAAGGATGAATTGGGACAGTAAGGTAAGCGTCCTAAAGGTCTCGTCTGACCAACCAATCATCTTGAAGTAAAATATCTCCAAGATGTACAATAGTCTCAATTTTGAAATGGCGGTGGACTACAAAGTTGTTGAAACTTTTGAGGTTCAAAACGAGATGATACTTTTGATTCTTTTTGCAAACTAGAAAAATGGTGCTGAAACCTGAAGAGTTGAAATGGACTGCTTCTATGGCTTGTTTGATGAGGAAAGATTGGATTTCGTTGTGGATGAGTTGTTGTTGATCCTGAGAAAAAATAAGTGGTTGCAGGAGTTGGAATTGAATTGGAGGTTGGTAAAACCCTATGAGGTAACACTGAATATACTGGATCACCCTGGTATCTTTTTTGAAAGGAAACCATGAATCTATTAACAAAGCCAGTCTGCCACCTATGGGAGGAAGGCTAGAATTGAAAACACTTACCGGAAAATTGTTCTCCTTTATTGAAATATGCTCTGGACCGGTATCCTCTGGCCAGGCAGGGATAGAAGTGAGGCTTGAATCCTGAATAAATGTCAATTTGATTCTGCTGGTTGAATGAGCCTTTATTGGGATATTGACCCCTGGAGAAGTAGCCGGCAAGGCGACTCCAACCTTTGCCGGTCCTGGAGAAAACCTCTGAAGGAAAAATGTTCTTTAGGGAAAGTTGGGCTTTGTCCATGGTGGCAAAAATAGACAAATATTTGCCTAGTTCCTTTATAAAGAAGTCTCCGAACAATAATCCTTTGGCCAAGGGACCTTCTTCTTTGGAGGCTTAAGAATCAAGTTTAGGGCTCCGTTTTGAGCGGGAAACTTTTTCTTCTCTCCAGAGATATGTGTGCTTTAGCTTTGCCCAACAAGCAAACTGCACATTGAGCCCAATTGGAAAGCATAACAGAATCTATCACGGAGTCTTCCATCTTGGCCTTTTCTGCCAGATCCAATATTCTGGTGAGAGGACCCACCAAATCCAACAGTCTATCTTGGTAATTGGACCAGGCTCTGTCCACTCCTTTTTTTGGATCCTTGCCGAATTTGGTGAAAAACATAAGTATATTCATCTCAATTACTGGGGTAGCCATGATGTTATTAGGCAAAGAGGTACAGAGGCATTCAGACTTTAATTTATTTCTGGTAACTTTGTCCATTGTATTACGCAAATTAAAAGATACATAGTCTGCAACATGATCCAGGGGAAACCATGCCTTTGAATTGGGATCAATCATAAATGAGGGGTCAAACATGGGTTCACCTAAGTGATCAAACATGTCTTGAGACACTGGGTGAGCAACACCACCGTCATGAGGAGACATTTTCTGCCTTTTCTCTGGAGGCCCATATGCACAGGGATCAGTTGATCCATCCAAATCTTCTGTGTGACCCAATACATCTTCGTCATTATCATTAGTGTCTCTTAACTGTATTATATGAAGGGGAGAATTAGGAGGCCCTGACTTTAAAAACCTTTCAGGTGGGAGGACCAATTTTGGTAGAAACGCTGTTAGAGGAAGAAGGGGTAGCCACACGTTTCCTACCTTTCGCAAAAGGCAATACATTAGAAGAAATCATCTTAGAAATTGAGGCTTCTAAATTTTTGGAAATGTCCAACATAGAAACGGAGACTGCTTGCTGGACAGAGTCTTTAATAAAAGACTTTAAATTATCTTTAAACATTTGTGATTCTTCCTTCTCAAACATAACGGAAAAAATAATGTAAAAAATATTTATTCCAAGAAAAAGCAATAAAAAGTAAATTTCCTAAAATAAGCTGCTAGCTGAGGACACGAACCAAAACAGCAATTTAAAGGATAAATTCCCTTGGGACTGAAGGAGAAGCAGTCTTGTAAATGAGTGCATGGAAAAAGGAGACAAAACTCCCTCCACAAAAGAGTAGGGAAGTGGGAAGACAAGGAAGCCATGCCTGGGGTGGTCTCAGTCAGAAAAAAGGCTCTGTGTCAGAAGAAACACTAACCGGAGCAAAGAAGAAGTTTAAGGAGAGGAGCACAGAAGCAAGCGGTCACAGGAACAAAAGCACAACTGCTTAGCACTGCTCACAACGGCAGACTGATGACCGGTATGAAGGGTGCTGAAAACTAAGTGTGAGATGGCAAGCGATTTAAACGTGCATAGCCAAAACTATTTAGAACCACAGTAAACTTTGATTATATATAAATATATTAGCATGAAATATCGAAAAAGAGAAATAATTAATTACTTTTCTTGACTGCGAGCAGCAAGAAAAGAGGACTTGTTCGCAGTCAACATAATTATTGTTATACTCAACGTCCTATTGGTTGTTCCTTTGTGATATCATTTTGTAGTTCTAACACTGTTTTCTCTGGGAAACGTAGTTCTTGCTTGGCAGCTGTAAAAATAAAGCAAGAAAAGATTGTATAATATGAGCCTCTGGTCTTGTAATAAAATCATGTATTTTATTGCATCTTTAAAACAGTAACAGAAATTAACTGCAATGTTCAAATAAGTGTAGACATTTTAAACATTGGCAATTTAATAGAATAATTGTAAAAAAATTTGGAGGTGGGGCGTTGATTTTTTTTCCACAGGGTGGATGTGGCATTAAATAGTTTGAAGACCACTGCCCTAAATTAAGGGCTATTTAAATCACACTATAGTGCGTCCGCGGAAAGACAAGGCCGTCTGTACCTGGATCGGCCGAGTGCCAGGACCCCTGGTCTTCTCACCTCCCAGCTTTCCTATAGAAAGGTGTACTCAAGGAAGGAGCTGCTCGCCTATAACACTCAAGGTGGGAATCTTACATGTGCCTCTCTAGATCCTGTTGGCATCACTAAGATGGACCCTATTTCCTATCAGGGCTGCAACAACCTGTCAATTGTTGGTAGGGAGTTTTCAATAGCGCTACCTCTGACTCACTGCAGATAATATAGGCTCAGAAAATAACTCTTCAGGTGGTAATGTCAGCTGTACGCTGATCAATGCTAGGTCTCTAATTAAAAACAAAGTTGACTTTGCTGAACTCTTTGATAATTGTGGAATAGATATTACATTTGTTACAGAAACTTGGGCAGACTCTACTTTGAGACCAGATTGACTCACAGCGATACCAACAGGATACTCTCTGTTTGGATTGAACCGCTTTTCTAGGAGAGGTGGGGGCCTAGCGGTTGTTCACCGAAGTGATAGAGCAGCATCATTTTTATTGGTATCTGCCTCAGACTGTGAAGGACTTGCCGTTAAAAGTGAAATCAACAAAAAACAATCTTTCAATGGACTACTAGTTTACTGCTCACCAGGCCCAAAAACTACTTTTCAGCAAACAAAATGCTCAAAACTACAATCTTGTCTCCAACAGGCAGAATTCACCTTAATTTCCACCTGGAGGCCTCCGAAGATAGCGACACTGAATATCTAGTGGATACAATAGCCAGCATGGGCTTAATCCACTGGTCCAGGAACCTGCTCACCAGACCGGACATACCCTGGATGGGATTTCCTCTAATAATCCGTCACTGCTACCTTACCTCTGACGTAGTCAGACTACAAGGCCGTCATTTTCAATTTATGAACTGCTAAAACGTCATCTCCTAAGAAAAAGTTCAATCACACTCAAATCTTACAAGCCTGGCATAAACTGAATCCAACTCAGCTTAACCAGATTTTGTCTGACACCCTTCCTGAAGTTTTGAATGACCTAGAATCAGCCACCTTAGGCTATTCAAATTGTCTGTGCTCAGCAATTGACTAACTTGTACCCCTGAAATCATGCGACTGCCATAGAAATAAACCATCAGCTCTCTGGTTTTCAGAAAAGATTAGGGCCTGATTTAGATCTTGATGGTCGCACCGCCAAGCCACGTTGGCAGCAGACCATCAAGTTGACGGTCTTCTGCCCACCATATTTAGATGTTACATTCCTGAAGGCGGTGTACTGATGGATATTCGCTGATGGAGGAAGGACATTGCGGGACTCAATGGACAGCGGATAATGGCAGCGGCCATGCAATAAAGGTAAGTCACACACACTGTACCTTTGCCATATGTGTCCCACTGCATCAAACACGACACAACACACTGCATACATACCATTCCACCATTGCACTTACATGCCGCAGAAACACATTGCTGAACATCCATGACACAACATACACACACCATTGACACTGCACCCACGACACGACCGCAACAACCAACACAACTACACACTCATCTACACAAACACACCCATAAACAAGCACAACTACACCTATTGCAAAAATGACCGAGACACAACACTACTCACCTGACTGTTGCACACAGCAACAAAACCCACAATACAACATACACAACAACACCCGTGATATATGTAAGTGGCACACATACTGACACTACCACAGCACCCACTCCAGCTCCCTCCCCCTCACCCTGCTAATCGCATTGCATACACATATATACGTACTGACTCACAAACACAACTCAAAGCATGCCATGGCAGGTACAGGTCCCCTAGCAATGTTCACACATGGACACAGTTGACAGATGACAATGTACTGTCATTGTGGTGCCAGCAATCATTTGCTAATAAATGCTGGCACCATAATGACAGTTGTGCATGTGTTCAATATTTGTTGTGTAGCAGTGTGTCCCCATCTGTGTCTGTCCCACTTGTGTCCCCAACATATGCATGTCAGAGTAGTTTATTACTGTGACATATATATGTTTGCAGTAGACTTGTGCTCATGTGCAGTGACCCCCCCAGCATACACAGCCAATGCTGGCTCCCTACTTTCGTGCCCAGCGACACGGGGTTGTATGTTCTCCGAGGTCCTGTGGCAGGAGAGACTGAGGGTCAAGTCCAGAAGTGTCCAGCCAGAAACAGAAGTTGAATCAGGAAAAGAGGTGAGTTTATAGCCCCTTTCAACACAATACGCCAAGGCACATCCAAATCTGCACGGCGATAGGGGTGGCTGGGGTTCCACCGTCAGCCTCTCTTTTCTATGACGCTGTTGTGGTGGATGTGAATTATTGGCGGAGTCAGTAGGCCTTGAGCAATCTTTCGCCAATGGGACCATCAAAATCTAAATCTGCCGGGTGGACTGCCAAGGCGATGGGTGAGTTTTCAGTCGGAAAACCGTTTGCGGGACAGTTACCGTCAACATCTAAATCAGGCCCTTAGACTTCAAAAGCAACTCAACTGCAAATCAGAACGATTATGGCAGGACAGTTATGAACACACCGAAAGACTGAAATATAAACAATGCATTAAAGAATATAAGAACATGATTCAGGCAGAAAACTCTTTCTACTTTATTGATAAAATCACATCAGCCACAAATTCTGATAGAATCCTTTTTCAGACCGTTAACACCTTAACCAGTCTCAATAACACCAAGACATCAGTTGGTAATCAATCTTTCTGCAATAAGCTGCCAGAATTTTTTCAAATCAAAATAGAGGTTTACAACAAATTTGACTCAAAAGAGGAAGCTAAACGAGTCCAAACTGAAAGACTGAAAGTCCAAACTGAATGTACCCTTAATAACCAACTCACTGAGCAACTTCTCTCTTACGACAGAACAAGTTAGTAGGCTACTGGATGTA
Organism: Pleurodeles waltl; assembly: GCF_031143425.1. Classification (NCBI taxonomy): domain Eukaryota; kingdom Metazoa; phylum Chordata; class Amphibia; order Caudata; family Salamandridae; genus Pleurodeles; species Pleurodeles waltl. Next base: position 339,387,136 of record NC_090445.1, read on the forward strand.
GTTAAATATGGATCACCGTCAGACCCATGTGCCCCAGCAATTGTGCAGATGGCTTCAAAGACTGTAGAGCTACATCTCATGCAGATTTTTAATGAAATGTTTAGAGTGAGGTGTTTTTTGAAAGCTTGGAAAACAGCATCAATCCTACCCTTCGTAAAAAAAAAAAAAAACACACACACTTACCCCTCTTGAAACCAGCAGTTACCGCCATATTTCTCACTTGCCTTTTCCAGCCAAAGTGGTGGAAAAAGCTATGAATATGGAACTAACTACTTTTCTGAACAGTAACCTTATTTTAGACTCCACTTAATTTGGTTTCACAAGTGGACACACACCGAGTCAGCGCTGATTGTTGCCTTGGAAGAATCAGCATTGATCAGGAAGGAAAAGCGGCTCTTCTCAACCTCTTAGCGGCTTTTGACACTGTCAAACATAAGGAACTACTATATGGTCTAAACAGCATAGTGATTAAGGGGACTGCATTGGCCACACTCGGTTCATTATTTTCAAGCAGGGAGCAATCTGTGGCTCTCACTGGATTTGTTTCTATCCCTTTTACATTTCCATGTGGTGTCCCTCAGGGGTAATCATTGAGCCCGACACTTTTTAAAAATTATGTTACTCCATTTGCCAGCTTGATCAGATCTTTTGATTTTTTCCTAGTGTCATACGCCGAAGACACATACATTGTTGTCTCAATCGCCAGCGATTTTCTTGAAGCTGCCATCAGATTTCATGACTGCATGGAAAAAGTAGGCAAATGGATGAAGCGAAATTGTCTGAAATTAAATTGAGGCAAGACTGGAGTTCTCCTCTTTGGGAATGACCCTTTCTTTTGGTCCCCCATGTGGGGGCCAAAGAATATGGGACCGCTTTCCACTTCTGTCAGGAAGACCAAAAATCTGGGTATCGTGTTTGCTAACAGACTGACATTTGGGGACCCAATAAATGCGGTCATCTCATCCTCTTTCAACACCCTGAGAATAATAAAAAAAAATCTCTCTTTTGTTCCCCACGAACTTCAGAAGACTGTGATTGTGACACTAGTCGTGTCAAAAATTGTCTATTGTAACGCTCTTTACTTAAATGTGCAACGTCTGCTGAATAAGGTCCACACCTTGCAGAACCCAGCCGTATGCTGTTATGAATTCCAAAATCCCAGCTTCCCATGCCTACATAGACTACACTGGCTTTTGACCATGAAATGGATTGCCTTCAAGGCTGTCTGTGTTGCCCACAAGGTTCTGCATGGTACTGGCCCTGAATGTCTCAGGAATATATTTAAATGTTACTCTCCCTCAAGAACTCTTTCATCTACCTCAGTCAAGAATGTTAGGATCCCCAAAGGTAGGATAACCAACTGACGAGGCGGGGTTTCATGGGCTGCACTGCCAAGCTATGGTACAGCCTTCCATTAAATTGTAAATCTCAGTCAAATTTGCTTAGGTTTAGAAAGGATTTAAAAACATGGCTCTTCACAAGCTGATTGCACTTCACTGGAAGACCCTAGTACACTGCAGCATCAAAACACCTTATACAATCCATGCGCTTTACCAACATTAACATTTAAATTAACATAACACTCCCCACTGACAAAAAAATGCAAATAGTGCAGACACACAATTAGTTGATCTAATGTGAAGGGAGTTGGTTATCTTAGTTTCTTTGCTACTTTCCCTATGCCCCTACTGCCCCCCTGAGTTAGTGCTCTACGGCATTTTCACTGGTGTGCTTCAGCAAGCGCCATCTGACCCGGATGTGGCCATCAGCAAGGAGCTGGCAGTGGGTATATGTTAGAGGACGGTTCTGACCATCAGGTCTGCCCTGATTTTTCGATTTTTGACCACCTGGTTTTTGGCTGTTTACTGTGAGGAAGCCTCTTATGACTCCCGCACAATAAACACATGGTAAAATGGACTGCGCGTGTTTACCGCTGGTGTCGCCGTGCTAAGGAAAGGATGCTGTGGCGCAGCAAGGCAGGAGGCCCCGGGCAGGTTACATGTGATCATGTGTGCGCATGGATGTGCACCCATGTGAGGGCTGTGGGAGGAGGATTCCTAGTGTGCGCAGCCCAAGAACTGTGCTTAGGTAGTCCTGGTGCAGGAGGAACTATGCAGAGTGGGTGGTGACCTGGAGTAGCTCTCATGAGAGGGGTGTATACATGTGAGGGAGAGTCAGTGGGATTACTGTCTTTTCACTGCAGGGACACCCAGTTCAATGCCAATGTCAGGGTGCTTGAGATATTTGCATTGGGGGGGATACCCCATTAAATGCCACTGGGAAAGGAGGGCCTAGGGTGCAACTCCAGTTCTCTGGGGTCCACCGAGACCAGAGTCACACCAAAGTACACTGTAACCTGTAAGAAAAGAATTATGCAGTAGGTTACAGGAGCATAGTTGTACAACTTATGGGTCATCCAGGGATGTCATCTTTCTCTGCCTCAGCTCAGGATTAGGGCCAATTACTGCTCTGTCCAGTTGCTGGAGCAGGGCCTAGCATCAATCAGTCAGCTGTCATTCGGTGCCAGGAGCAGGCTGGAGAAGCCCTGTGAGGAATGTCAGGAAGGAGGGGCTGAGACTTTCAGAGCACATGTGGCAACTAACTTCTGGAGGATGCCATCTTGAGCTGTCCCAGAAGACTGTGCAAGAAGGAGGGGACGGGGGCAAGGAAGTGATGTGGCACATCTGGATAGGCCAGAGGTGCAGACCTGCTGGACACTTCCGCCCCCACTTAAAAGGTCCTGCATAGGGGAGAGCTCTCTCTCTTGGCTGTGCTTCACTGCTGGACACTGGGACTGCAGACGGGCGTCATGGACAACTGGAAGGAAGAACCTCCTGACTGCTCTTGGGGCAGGGACTCTGCCCCTGAAGGATTCCAGGCCAGCGAGGCGAGTGCCAGGGCCAGGCAAGCTGGCCCCCTTACCCCCCCCAGAGGATTAGTTGGGGGAAGGACTGGGCTAGCGCAAGGAGAGCGCGCTGCCCAGAAGGAAAAGAGGGAACCCAGAGGGAAGATTGGTGCAGGAGTCAGTGGGACTGGCTCCCTGATGATCTGGGACCCTTCCAGGCCAGAAGGCCTAAGGAGAGTGCTCCTGGTGGCAAGGGCTTGCCACCGGGAGCAGAACGACACAAGAATGATGAAAATCGGCCCTTGGGGGCCCGAGATATCACCAGACAAAGGATGGCGACCTTTGACCTTTGGAGAAGCAGCTACGAAGCGCGTAGAGCTCCGCAGATGCTTGAGACTGTGTCCCCAGGGTGGGCCAGGGCCTGGGGGCTGCCCAGGAGAAAGAGGAGCAAGGGGGGTGCCGTCGCACTCCCCTCGCAGAAGAGGAAGGGGCCCCGGACCCCATCCCGGGGCCCCATGAAGCCTGGTCCTGTGTTGGACATTAAATGGGGGGTGGGGGGCGCCGCCACGCACCCCCTGCCGCTGTGGAAAGGGGACCCCGGACCCCATCCCGGCTCAAATGGGGCCCCGGACCCCATCTCAGGGCCCCGAGAAGAGGCAGGAGTGGGGGTGCGCCGTCGCGCACCCCCAGCTGAAGCAGAAGTTGGGGAGCGCCGTCGCACTCCCCGTGAAGGTGGCCAGAGGGGCCCCGGACCCCATCCCGGGGCCCCGAACAGAAGAGGGCCTGGGGGAACGCCGTCGCGCTCCCCACTAAGGAGGAGAGGGGCCCCGGACCCCATCCCGTGGCCCCAAGAAGAGGACGACTCCGGGGAGTGCCGTCGCGTTCCCCGCCAGAAGGAGGAGGGGCCCCGGACCCCATCCCGGGGCCCCGAAGATGCCAGGAGGAAGGGGGAGTGCCGCTGCACTCCCCCCGCGCGGCCCGTCCGGCCGCCATTATCCCTGAGTCTGCCCGCTGGAGCGGGCAGACTCCAATTCAGCTGGCCGGGTCCCGTGGCAACACCCGGACGTGCTGGCCGTGCGGGGAGCCGGCAGGGGCGGCCAGGGGTGGGCTCCCTGGGCTGCCCTCCCACGAGGGATCCTGGTTGTTGTGCGGGGGTGTCAGGGTGGGACCGGCACCCCCAAAAAGAAAAGCAGGAAAACGGGCACAGCGGCTCTCCCCAGCACAGCGGGAGAGCCGCTCATCCATTATGCAGCCGCCCCAGCATGCTTTGCGGGGAAGGGGCTGTTGTTTGAGCCCCTAAAACGCCTGTGGTGGTCCCAGGGAGATGAGGGCCACCACCAACGGAGTAGTAGGAGACAGGGGGAGCTGCAGGAGCAGAGCAGCCTCCCCCCAACATCTGTTGGTGTCCCCCACCCTAGGTAGGGTGGGACACATGAGAGATAACCCCTCAAGGGTTGGATGGATGTTTGAAGCACAAGCTTCAGTAAACTTTTGTTCCTGGTTGTGTAAGGGTGCCTTCCATAGGTGTAGGTTGGTATGGTCCCATGTATTCTACTGTTATTCCATGGTTAAGTAGGAGTAATCCAAAAGTAATCTAAAAGTAATCCTGATGGTTATAATGCTAGAATTTGGTTTCTTATATTCTCTGATTCTGCTAATTTGAATAATGATACTGACAGTCATCTCTTGGCAAGATGAAAGTATTTAATCACAAATGTAGGTGTAGTTGTCATCATTGCACTGTAGTGTTGAATACTGTCAAAATGTTCAAATGTTGCAAGGGGGGCACTGGGATTGTTTTGCCATGTGGATTGTTGGATTATATTCTCCCTTAAGGAGACCTGAAAGATTACATACTGTTTGCCCAGAGTGATTCTATCACTTTGTATACATTTGTAGATTGTTGCATAGTATTGAGTAGTGTGCGTGAATAATAAATGTACTTTTACTTTATCAAAAGAAAAAGCACAGACTGGACATTCATTTATGAAGAGTCATGCTTGCGTGCTTGTGAATGGGGATTACTAGCCCACACCACCTCCTTTGAGGTGTTTGGTTCCCAGTGGCGGTTGTGTGCGGACTCGTTACTTGTGCAGGCCACACAACTAATGACCCACCTTCCAACAGTATACAAATCTGTGTTGACCTGGGCCATCCTCTTTGTCTCACGATCCTTCAGGTATGGCAGAGCCCCAAGCTGCAAAAAAAAAAAAACAGCCACCCAGCCCTCCCCCCCTCAGTTTAAAGATTCAACTGGTCTAAATGGAAAGGATGCCAACAGTTCTTCTCTATAACCGAAAGGAAAGTATTTAAATTCTCAAGAGAGTTTCAGGTGACTGGTTAGAAGGAAGGCTGACTTGCTGGTGGTCCAGGCTTCAAGCACTACCCCTGGGTTACATTGGTTTTATGTTTTCATGGGGTGTGACCAGCTTGGGTCTGAGTAGGGACGGTGCATTAATCAGTTCCCTGGTTTTTGTTTTTGTAAATATGTAATTCATCTGTAACATGATACTGCATTCAGATTTTATAATGCTCCGATGTGTACGTGTGTGTATTCGAAATGCAATCCCATGCATCAAGATGGTTCAATCTCACTTTCTTTAAGAACAAGTTTAAAGATTTCTTGTGGAAAATTAAGCAGCGTCCTAATTGGAATACAAACTGAGGCTTATTGTCTCTCTAACGTTATGCTTGGCTCTGGGTTGTACAACGGCATTCTGCGAGTGAGTGTACTAATAAAACACTCACCGATTATTAATTGCATCGGTTCAAGTTAAAGAGAAAGGTCGCATCAGTCACTGAGCTTGGCTGGATTAAAAATCCCAACAGGGGAGTGGTCATCATACACTGGACAAAGGCCTGTGGTCCGTCTCTTTCCAAGGAACTGGGAGGAGGGGCGAGAAATATGGTAACGTGAAAGGAAAAGTTAGGGGAAAATGAGGGGCCAAATGAAAAGCAGAAGAGTTCCACACAGCGATCAACGGGGCACTTCTCGCGTGGATTTCTTACTCTTGGGGGCTCCAGAGAGAACAGAAATATGAGCAGGGATTCTCCGCAGAGGTGACTGGTCATGTACCCCATCCATACTCTTCAGAGGTGATAGGTGCTATGCTCCCCCATAAAGGAAGGGTGACACCAGGAATCCAGGCACTCCACGAGCAGCGGTAACTGTTGTCAGACATCACAGTGACAGCTAAATGCGCGCCTGTCAGAACACCTTCCATTATCTGCAGATATTGAGAGGGGCTCCCAGGCAGGGAAGGAAGGCGGGGACAGTGGAGGAGCGAAGCAGAGCAGGGGGCTGATTGGGATATCTTATAAGAGACGGTGGGATGCGTAATATGATGGCAGAAGAATCACACAAAGTGAAAAAAGACGCGGAGAGGGAGGTGGGCGCCTGAGAGTGGCACAGTGCCAAAAACATAGAAATCTGGGGTGGAGGTAGCTCTAACCTGGGTAGAGGTAGCTGTGATTCAAGAGTTGGATGTGCAGACAGGTTGTAAGGCAGAGCAGGAGACTAAGAAAGGCAGCAAGTGACAGGTAAAGGGGACGAGGGGAAGGGGCGGTAGACCAGGAAGGGGAAGTGACGCAGTAGCTGCCCGGCTGTGCGGTGCCAAAGCGTCCACCTGGGGCCAATGGGATTCCTCAGTACATTCGGGCGTATGAGGTTGACTTTAGGGCTGGATGCTGTGTCTGTATCAGCTTTGAAAGCAGTGATGTGGCAGTAATCGTCTCTACTGGCCACGCAGCCTGGCCTATCCAGCCACCAACCCCTGCACTGAGCACATGAGCAAATGTATACTTAGTGCTCTGATGCTGGCCATGGGCGGCTACTGTAGCATGCCTGCTAATAAACCAGTTATTACATACATGCTTCGTTAAATACACATGCACAGAGGGCGAGGGACTGCTGTCCATGAATGGCTATGGCTGTCTGCAGACTCGGGTGGGTACAGCTAGGTGGGTGAGGGCGGGGTGCAGTAGATGGCTCTCCGCCGCCTTACCCGTCACTCCCACTTACTGGCAGAGTGGCAGCCAGCTGCATTCCCCAGGGCAGGTCATGACGCCAGCCTGCCGCCAGTTACCTCAGTAACTGTGGTCAGTGGATTGCCACTTTCAAGATGGTTAAAAAAATCCCGATTAGCAGAGGGCCGCCCCTCTATCTTTTAGTCTTTCTCAAACTTGCCTGGAACAGCAGCAGAGGGTTGTGGGTGAGCCGCCCCAACAAACTGGGAAGATGGAGCAGTGAATTAAAGGCTCACCGCCGCCGCATGCTGGGACTGCCAGGCCACGATTTTCAAACCCGACCTGACTGTCAAAGCCAACGCAGCTTTCTCAAGTCACTAAACTTAGAAGCGTTCAATCAAGTAATCCCAACACCTGTTATTTACAGCATTTAGCGATTTGTTAAACTGTGTTGTGAAGCGCTATGAAAACAAGCTTTTGTCAAAGCCAATAAGTCTTGCATTTGGGACCTATTGGCTTTGCCAAATAATTTTGGCAGTTCTCTACAGCACTGGGATGCTGTGAAGCATTGTCAAAATAAACGAACATGCTCAATGGTGATCGCAGCATCTCGGAAAACATGCACGTGCCAGCAGAAAGATGCGGGTGCCATTTGCTTTAGTATTTTATTCACCAATGCAGTACAGCAGATGAGAGATCAATAAACAAAAAGAAAATAAGTATTTTTAGCGCTAAAGTGGCAATTACAAAACAAAGGGCAGAGGGTGTTGGGGGAATAACGGAGGAGCAGGTGGGGAGGAAGGGAAAAGCAGCTCGTGAGGGTTAGAAGTGAGCCCAAGGGGGCGAGAGCACCACCGAGGCACACTGGCAAGAGAGACTAACTAGTTATGTGTGGGGGAGAAAGTGACAGAGAGCAGTGCTGTGTTGGGAGGGCAGTATACAGATGAGCAAGTGCAACACGGAGAGGGAGAGAAGCACTGTAGGGAGACATCTGGAAAACACACGCCCTCGTTGAGTGCTTAAGCAAAAATACATAGCAGTGCGGGGATGAAAATCAGACGGAAGAGATGATAGCGACATGGAATGGGGAGAGAAGTGCTCAAGGGAGACAGCTACAAAACACATAGGGGGTCATTCTGACCCTGGCGGTAAATACCGCCAGGGCGGAGGTTGGCGGTAGAACCGCCAACAGGCTGGCGGTGCACCGCTGGGCATTCTGACCGCGGCGGTACAGCCGACTTTCCACTGCCCATGGGAATCCGCCATGGCGGCGCAGCTTGCTGCGCCGCCATGGGGATTCTAACACCGCATACCGCCATCCTGTTCCTGGCGGTTCGTATGGGGTGCCGTGGGGCCCCTGGGGGCCCCTGCAGTGCCCATGCCAATGGCATGGGCACTGCAGGGGCCCCCGTAAGAGGGCCCCACAAAGAATTTCAGTGTCTGCTCTGCAGACACTGAAATTCGCGACGGGTGCAACTGCACCCGTCGCACCTTCCCACTCCGCCGGCTCCATTCTGAGCCGGCGTCCTCGTGGGAAGGGTGTTTCCCGCTGGGCTGGCGGGCGGACTTTCGGCGGTCGCCCGCCAGCCCAGTGGGAAACCCAGAATGACCGCCGCGGTCTTTTGACCGCGGTACGGTCTTCTGGCGGTTCCCGCTTGGCGGCTTAGAATCACCCCCATACTCTCTTGTGTAGCCCTTAAGCAGAAATAAAAAAGTAGCCCCCTGAAAAGTGAGGAATGGAAAGACCCAAGTAAACAAGCTGTATGGCATGGGAGGGACAAATACAAGACGTGCAAGGCAATCTATCAAATAAGAAAAAAACACGAGAGCGGCAATACTGCAAATGAATGACATGCACTGGGCGGATTTTAAGCCCTCTTTAAGAGTTTAGTGTGCTGGCAAAATGTATTTTACAGCCAACCAACGTGTGCTACCTGGCTGACTGGACCTAAAAAAACATTGTTTTTGTTATCAACAGGAATTTGAAGCGGACACTATTCACGTTGTGCAGTAATGAAACAGAGGTGCGTAACTAGCCTGACTCCACCTGTGATATTTTTGCCATGGGCTGAGATCGGGCGGATGCCCATTCATGTTTTTGAGAGTCTCAAATGTGTTTTTTAAGGTGTCAGTTGTCAAATATTTGCAGCTCTGCCAATGTGCCATTGAGTCCTCACCCATTGGCCTTGCTGATGGGCAGAGTTGAGTTTTGTATTCATGATTTAGGGGCCCTAAGGTTAGCAGTGCTTGGTAGGGTTGGGCCTGAGGTGGCGAGTTCTCGCTTTGTATTCCCGGTAATCCGCCCCGGGGTGCCCGCTGTAGTGTTGGGGCCCTAGGCCCCCATGCTACTGAAATAAAGTCGACACGGACACAGTTTGGTGGTATATGGAACTGGCCCTGGGCACGTGCGCCCGGGCCTTTTTATTGCCAGGGTCACCTGACCGGTGACGCCTGTGTTGGGTGGGTGTGGGGTGTATGTGGGAGGCCAGCCCTCAGCAGAGAGGCTGGCCAAACACTAGAACGTGTCCAGCAGGACACTACATTCCTCCAAAACTTTGAGGAACAAAAACCAAAGTCCAGCCTGAAAGAGAAAAACACAGTAACAAAAACACCACCATCAGTCTCTCGCCCTCGAGAAGGCAGGCCGCAGGATTACCGTGGGCAGGTGCAGCTGCAAGCACCCGGATCCTTCTGCACGAGTTCATGATTTAACCAGTCACAGCCGGGCACAAACACAGTGTGGAAGAAATCCGGACTCTGACAGTCAGATGATTGGACAAGGGTCCACTGATGCACTGTGCTTCAGTCCTGTGGGCACTCGTGGCGAGGCTGGTGGTGTTTACAGTTCAATTTGTTCAAATAGGGCGTATCATTCGAATTGGGTGCATCACGAGCGTTGGTAGAGTCCACTGTGAATCTGCTTGCCAAGACATCCTGGCTTCACGAAGGCCAATCCCTTGAAGACGGATGACATCTTGGATGTTGTGAGGTCCTCCTCTGAAGCCTTTGTATGTTCTGACCCTCTGATGGCAGAGCTGCTTCCAGGCCACCTCTCGGTTTTGGATTCTTCACTATGGAACTTCCTCGAGGCCTTTTCGATGGGTTTGCCACTGAATTGGCATGGACTGTGCTGGGCTGCGTGTGGGCCATCTGCCGGCCGCTGCAGGCTCTCCGACAGGAGCCATGGTCAAATCATTCGTGCAACCACAAGGGTGGATGTTCCGTGGTCAGGGCGCTTGCCGACATGGATCAGGTGCATGCGGGCTCTCAGACGGACTCAGGGCAATTATCTATCACGTTGCCAGGAGGGTGTCTAGTTGGTGTCATGTTAATTCGCTGAAGACAGTCTTGGTGTGCTGTGACCTGTTGGGAGTCTCCATTGCACAGCCCTGTTTGTCTCTTTGACTTCATCGGTGGGGCAATGTCCAGTCCTCTCTCAAGCATGAGAGGACCCTTGTCTGGGTTGTCACGGGACTGCTTGTGATCTGCGCTGGGGCTGCTTGTGTGCCACATAGGGCAGCTGCAAGACCTCCTAGGAGCCACTGCCTAGTCGCTCGTGCAATTACAGGGGTAGATGGATCTGGGTCACGACTTGCTCTGGTCACCGAGAGCAGGATACCGATAGGGCGAGCAGTTGGTCATTGGTTGACTAGTTCTTCAGAGCATTAAAGCAGAGGTGTAGGACTCCATTATGGTTGTTTAACTGCTCCTTTGATGGATACCGTGATGCACATGGCAATGATGATGTTTGCCGTTTGGAGACCTGGACGACAAGTGATGTTGCTGGAGTAAGGGTGATTGGAGTAACTTCGTCACAGCAAGTGCAGTCTTTCTTTTGCTCATGTGCAGATGCTAGCTAGCAGTGGTGCCATCTGCTTCAAGCAGCCGATGACAGGTGGCTTGGATGTTCACCTTTGACATGTGGGGTAAGTACGCGGTTCGCGCATGGCGTCTTACATTTGGCACTCCCGCCGAGCTGTCTCCAGTGACGTCATCGCACCCTGTGGCTGTCTTGTCTGTGGGTGCACTCTTCCTTTGTTGTGGGAGTCCTCCATCTCTCCATCTTGTTGATCTTCCGTTCTTGTTCTTTTGTGGTCGTCAGGTGTTGCAGTGTGACAGGTGATGTCACACAGTCTCCTTTCTTTGCTGCAGTGTGACAGGTGATGTCACACAGTCTCCTTTCTTCCTCCTTCATAGCGTGGTGCTACGCCACGCTTTCTTCTCCTTTGTTGTGGCGTCTGGCCACTTGTCTTCCTTTCGTGTGGACCTTTAGAAGGTCCTGTCTTGTCAAAGGACTAGGGGCTCATCCCCGTGTTGCAGTGGTAGCGTCGTGCCACTCAGGGTGTGCGACTCTCCTCTTGCCTGTTGCGAGTCTCTGCCGACTCCGTCTTGAGGCAGTGTGGGGGAGGACACTCCTTACTGAGTCTCTGGCCCTTTGCAGGGCAGTGACATAGGGTCACTTTCTTTTCCGCTTGCTCTTCACTTGAGGGCGCAGTGCTTTCGCCTCAAGGCAGTGCTTTCTTGGCACTGAGTCTTGCTTGAACCTGTGCGTGCTTTGCAGGGTTGGTCGCTTCTGATGACCTTCTGTGTGATGGGCCAACGGTGGCCGTCTTGTGTTGCTGAAAGGCCGGCTTGCACGGCCTTTAGTCCCGTGCGCTACGTCACGCTCTTGGGTGCTCTCTCCAATTTTGCGGGTGTTTTTCCGTGTTGTCACGTTCTCTGGTGCAGCTCTCTGCACACGTGACAGTCTCTTTTTTCTGGGCGTCCTTTGATATTGCCTGACATGTCCCTGTCTTGTCCTGCGGTGATGTCCATCACTGCTGGGGCATGTGGTGTGCTTTCGGCGGTGGTGGTGGACGGCTGGCAGGGGCTGCGCAGTCCATGCGCGCTCTCCTCGTGCGTCGCGTGGCACTTGCGTCCATTTCTCGTCGTTGCAGTTTGGCTGGGACAGCTGCAGTCTTCTTCTTCCCTTTTGCAGCGTCGTCCGCGTCACTTCCTTCTTCTTCGCCGTTTCCGTCTTCTGCGCTGTTTCCGTCCAGGGGGGCATTCTTGGTCTGGAGCAGTCACTTTCTGAAAGTGCTGCTGTACACTTGCCTTCATCCAAGCGTGTTTCCCTTTAACACAGCTCTAGGGTGCAGTACCAACTTTGGCCACTGGATGCCAGTAGCGCACTTCTTTTCCAACTTGAAGGACAGTCTTCCTCCTACCGGCCTCGTTTGTTTTGAAGCAGATGCCGGTGAAACCATGCTGCAAGACATGCTGCTGAGGAGCTGTTCAGGCTGGTGGGGGCCCTTGCTGGAGTCTGGAGAGGCAGGTAAGTGCTGTTTTCCTTCTTTTCTTTTTGTAAAAGTATTTTTTTTTCACAGCCTCGTTTGAAGAGGCATGCAGATGGCATAAACGTTAGTGAAGTGGGGGCTGTGGGCACAGTTTTTTTCAATCTAAGTGCGTGTGAGCACCTAACTTCTCTAGTCCTTTGTTGGAGGTGGGGGCGCGGCCCTGGGCACCTGGTGTTTTGGTGCGTGGATGCACCATTTTATTTCAAACTTGGTTTTGGTGCGTGTCTGCACCTCATGCTTTCATTACTGCCGGAACAGAGGGGGGGCCAGCCCCTGGGCATTTTCGTTCTTTTTTGTGGTGCGTGGGAGCACCTCTTGCCTTTGTTATTGCAGGGATGATGGGGGCAGCCCCTGGGCATTTTCTTGTGTGGTGCGGCCGTAGCTTGGCACAAGGTGCCGACCGCATTCTTTTCTTGGGGGCGACCGGCCCCGGGCATGAAGTGGCATATTTTTAGGTGCGTGTCTACACCGAGCGCTTGTGCGGCGGGGCGGCCCTGGGCATCTCTTTGTTTGGCTTTGGTGCATGCCAGCACCATTTTCGTTTCTCTGCGCGGCCCCAGCAGACTTCCCAACACGCTGGGGGCGCGCTTCAGCAGACTCGTGGGGGGCGGCTCCGGGCATTTTAACTCGGTGCGGAACAGCACCGTTATTTGAAATAGGAAGAACAAAGGAAAACGGCCCCTGGGGCATTTTCTATGTTGTTTTTTTTTTTTTTTGTGGTGCGTGGCAGCACCATACTCTTCCTCGCACGCGGCCGCAGCGGCATGGCATACGCTGCGGCCCGCATTATTTTCTTGGGGGCAGGGGCTGCTGGCCCTGGCATTGCTTCGTGCCCCTCACTTCTTCAGACATTGTGCGAGGCCCGGCAGCCTGCTCACACGCTGCGGGTCGCGCTTTTGACCTTAGCATTTTCAAATAGGGGGGCGGCCTTGGGCATTACCTCACTTCTTTCGGTGCGCATCAGCACCGTCCTGTTCACGGCGATCACAGCCGTCTTGGTAGTGCTTGTTTAGCACCGTTGCTCTTTTCTTAATTTTCAGGGACCGCAGCCGTTTTGGTAGTGCTGCGGAACGCTCTGTAGCCACATAGTGGTTATCTGGCACCTACCACTTTATGTGCACGGGCGGGGCTGGAGCTGCGACGGCCTGCTTTTCCCCCAGGCACATCCTAGGAGATGCTCTTTGCGGCCACGTGGGATCGGACCCACTCTCGTCGCCAATGTAGTGTTGGGGCCCTAGGCCCCCATGCTACTGAAATAAAGTCGACACGGACACAGTTTGGTGGTATATGGAACTGGCCCTGGGCACGTGCGCCCGGGCCTTTTTATTGCCAGGGTCACCTGACCGGTGACGCCTGTGTTGGGTGGGTGTGGGGTGTATGTGGGAGGCCAGCCCTCAGCAGAGAGGCTGGCCAAACACTAGAACGTGTCCAGCAGGACACTACAGCCGCCACGACTCCATCCATGTAGCGCCTCTGCTCCGCTCTCCTGGCTTGGACCGCGGCTTTCCTTGCCTGTGTCCCCGAGCCGGCGCTCCTCCCTTCCTGACGAGGAAGTGTTTGTATTCAGTCTTCGTGCTGCAGATGGCGGTCTCGGTCTCCGTCCTTGTTGGCTCGTTAGTGCCTTAAAGGCGTGTGTTTGCTTGTTCTCCTCTTTAAGTATTCTCTGCCGAACCTCTGCCCGTCTGGGGCTGTGTTCACTCCGAGCTCTCCTTCCCACCAGTTGCATTGCTCATACAGGAGCTACTAAAACAAGACAACACTAGGCCGTTGCTAAGTAGCGGGGCTCCCTAATCAGCCTACAAGCAGCAAATGACTCCCGAATTCCGAAAGGGGTGAAACGGGGGAGTTTGGGTGGAGGGTGTTAAGCAGCAATGTAAAAATCACTGCGCTTCTGCAGCAACGCTAACGGTCTGATGCTGAAAGAGGGTGGCATGGTCTGGATTTACGCCTTGAAGGGGCTTCTCGGCTCCTTGGTCTGGCGAGGTGCAGCTAAGGCACGTTTTTAATGGCCTGGGGGAGCAGGCGTTGTTTTCTAGCCAGAGCGGCACACAGTATAGATGTTTACTCGCATACTGAGGCCTAGACCCAGATGAACTCTTTGATCGTATTCTTTTTGAGTTGATTTACTGAACCGTTTCCCGAGTCTTCTGTGAGGGTGCTGTAGAGCCCGTGCCCAGCCGGTCATGTAAGCAGGGCGGTCCCTGCGGTGTCCTTTCTAGGTCCCAATTATAATGAATGATATGTCCTTAATATCTCCTCTTGAAGGGTTTGTTCCAGTCCATACCAGTGCCTGGATCCTTTTTGTGTCCACTCTTGTTGAGCAGCCTCTCCAGAAAATGAAACCCCCTCCTCCTCCGGTGAATGTGGCAAAAAAACGAAGGGATCACATTTGACGCCGATTTTACTTCCTGGCACAAGCCTTGGCTGTGAGGTGTTTCAGCCTCATAAAATCATTGTGCATTTTTGATCTCCGACCTTTGAGGGCCGGAAAACGGTGGTGTTTGCTTTGATTTCTTCAAGACTAGATTACTGTAACAGCCTCTGTGCTGGCAGTGCTAAACATCTTATCCGTAAACTGCAGATGGTATAGAATGCCGCTGCGATACTGGTGCTTTCTCTCCCTGGTCGGCGTTCTGCATCAAGTGCTCTTTACACCCTGCATTAGCTTCCCATTCATAAGAGGAATTAGTTTAAAATACTTTTGCTTGTTTACAGAGCTTCAAAAAAGAAATTGGATCTAAATATCTCCGTGTACGGTTCATCCAAAATATTCTCCAACGGGTGCTAAGATCAGCCTCTGAGAACCTTCTACTCCCCTCTCCTTTCCGTCTAAAATCCGGAGGTAGAAAATCCTTTGCTGTTTTATGCACAAAGGCATGGGACCTTCTTCCCCATAGCATGCGACTCATCGAAGCTGAAGCCAAGTGTAAAAAGGAATTAAAAACTTGGCTATTTCATGATTCAGATTCCTGGTTCTCCTCGCTCATTTAAGCACATTAATGTGCTGTATTTGTAGTAATTATTCGAAGCATAGCACCAGGATGCTCTTCGGGGTGACAGTTGCGTTATATAAATACCCGTCATTCATTCATGATGCTCATCAATTGAGTTCTGCTCCATGGAGTGATGCTCACTAGCCAAGTATTTTTAACATGCAGCTTCTCCAGAAGAGATGCTCATCAGCCAAGTCTATTGAGTGTGAGATTCTCCAGAAGAGATGTTCACCAGCAAAGTCTATTGAGTGTGAAGATTCTCCAGAACAGATGTTCACCTGCCAAGTCATTTGAGTGCGAAGCTTTTCCAGGAGAGATGCTCCCTAGTTGAGTCTTTTGAGTGTGAAACTCCTCCAGAAAAGATACTTTCCAGCTGAGACCTCTCAGTGTGAAACTTCTCTATGGAGTAATGCTCTCCAGCCAATTCTTTTGAGTGTGAAGTTTCTCCAGGAGAGATGCTCCTAGCTGAGTCTTTCTAGTGTGAAAGTTCTCCAGAAAAGATAATTTCCAGCTGAGAACTGTGAGTGTGAAGATTTTCTCTTCTCAATGGAGATATGCTCACCAGCCAAGTCTTCCGAGTTCGAAGATTCTCCAGAAGATATGCTCCCCAGCTGAGATCTGTGAGTGTGAAACTTCTCCATAGAGTGATGCTATGTCTCCTGTCAGTAAGAAGCTTCGTCATGGAGTGGTGCTCACCAGCTGATTTCTTTCTTTAAGAAATCAGTGGTGCTCACTGGCTTATTTTGGTCATGGAGGTGCTTCCTAGTGAAGTGAAGATTATCAGATAAACCCTATTGATTAGTAGCTTCTTACGGGAATGAAACTCTTAGCTGTCACTAAACAGTTCTTCAGTGAGTGGCTGCAACCATTAAACTAAAGATTTCAGCACAAGTGGCTTACTCTGCAGTTTTTTTCTGAACCTAAACAAACTTCAGCACTCTTCCTTCTTCCCTCTTTAGGCCCAAAATAGAACTGCTGCCTCATTTTACCCATGCAATTCCATCTCTTCCTCCCTCCATTGTCTCCTAATATATATGAGTTTCTTTCATAGACTCATCAAATACGCCCCTCTGTGCCCCAGTGGAATCTACTGTTCACTGAGTACCTGCTTGTGCAAACCTGAATATACTTTCTAATCAGATGCCATGGCAGATTTTTCACCATGTGCTCCACTTCTAAATCCCAATAGAGTGTTTCCTGGTAGTTTAACTATGCATCTAGAGACTGAGGGGTCATTACGACCTCGGCGGTCTTTGAAAAAGACCGCTGAGGCCGCCGGAGACAGAATACCGCCATTGCCGGCGGTATTCCTGGCTCCCTATTATGACATTTCCACTGGGCCAGCGGACGGTAACAGTGTTACCGTCCGCTGGCCCAGCGGATATGTCACATCAACATTGCTGCCGGCTCATAATAGAGCCAGCGGCAATGCTGATGTGCAGCGGGTGCAGTTGCACCCTTCACGCATTTCACTGCCCGAAATTCGGGCAGTGAAATGCGCGACGGGGCTATGCCTGGGGGCCCCTGCACTGTCCATGCCAAGTGCATGGGCAGTGCAGGGGCCCCCAGGGGCACCCCAAGTCCCCTTACCGCCAGCCTTTCAATGGCGGTGTGTACCGACACGGACAGGCTGGCGGTCGGGACTCATAATCCCCAGGGCAGCGGTGCATGCACCGCTGCCCTGGGAATTATGACCGCCATGCGCAATCCTGGCGGGAAAGTCGAGGGGCCGGCGGTATGGCCGTGGCTTTTCCGCCACAGTCATAATTGCTGGCGGAACACCGCCAGCCTGTTGGTGGTGTTACCGCCAACTTACCGCCGGCCGCCAGGGTCGTAATGACCCCCTGAGTCTCTGTTATTCTTGAGTAGAAACATACAACACTCCAGTGGGTTTAACAGTGTGCCCAATTGGTTGTCCATCTGTCGCTCCTGAGTAGACTTTATATAATTTTGCAGGGTGGTATAACAGTGCCATCAATAGGCTGCTCCTTTCTCACCCCTGTTGTAACTCCATATAATTCTCTGGGGTGGTGTAACAGTGCCATCAATGGGTTCCTCAGCTGCCTCTCCTGAGTTGACGCCACATTGCTTTTCCTGATTCTGTAAAGCATTTGCCTGGGGCTGGGTTTGTGACATTTCCGAGTTGACTCCACACAGTATCTTGCTAGTACCACTACTGCCAGATGGTAGGTATCTGCCTGTATGGTCCCTGCACAGACTTGAGTGCCCTTGGTATGACCCTCTCATGATCATGTGCACGATTACTTAACGACCGCATGCACAATCACCTTGTTGGCCTCCTGCCCCCATATCACAGACTGAAAAACGTCCCTAAGGCATATTTCTTGGCAAACTGCAGGTGCCTAACAGATTGCAGGACATTTTGTTAGACCTCTCTAGTCTCTATATAACATTTCATAACAAATTACACAACATAGACCCCCAAAACTGTGTGAAACCTGAGTGATAAACAGTATGACAAACTAATTCAGTATGTATGACAGATGTCTCTAATTTTGTAGTTACCCCAAGAAGTAGCATTCTAACTGTCCTTTAGATCCTCAGTGCTACTGGTAAAACACTTCTATCCTGAATGACTGTGTGTCATACTTGTAGAATAATCAAAATACTAGGGTGACCCGTAATTTAAACCCATAGGACACCAGATAATGCTAGCAAACCACCATCAATCCATCTCAACCTAGCCACTCAATATTGAAGAGGATGGGCACCGATGCACAATGAGAATTGCCACATATGCCTGGCATTTGGGAGTAAATTAATACACTCAACCTCTGCATGTCCCATCCCGTCCCTCGCCAGTTGCTAACTGGACACTCCAAAGTGTTAACATTCTTTGAGAACAACATATGTAAGGCATGACAGTAACACAGACAATCAAGGTGGATCCTTGTCCTCCATCCCCCCTCTAGAACCACAAGATATACAATGTGGTTGTCTTATTTGCTGTATAAGGCACAGGAGGTAGTTTGAATGTTCTCACTAATCATCATAAACTGAACATAAAATCTGGAGACAGATTATATAACCTGAATATACACTATCTCCCACTCTACCGCTTCCATCACATGGCTAAGCACTGTAATCCAAGACATGACAAGGGCACCACTCTGGTCAATTATGCACAACAGCAAAACCAGGCCAAGAGCAATTTCAACGCCTTCCAACCAAACACTCCCACACAGTGATAAAGCATTTCAGCACCCATCAATGTGGAGTACGAAGTGCTGTGCAAATACAATTATTTTCCAACATAATTGTTTCTATGCTGTCTCTAATCCTAGAGACTGCCCTCTTGCATGCTCTCGAGTGCCACCAGACAGTTCTGGAGTCTGCCTAGCTGAAGAGAAACCAAAAGTGCTCCTCAACCAAAAGTGCACCCCATTAATCCAGAGGGAGCAACCATCCTGGCTGTGGTGTGACCGTCTAGTTGAAGGAGCTTTACCTACTAGGAGTACATTTGTTTTACTGTTTCCTGAAACGTTGTCTACAACCCTGTTATTAAAAATAATGCCCCCAATAAAATGACCTTTCCTTTCACCTACCTATATTCTGTGTGCGTCCTGAAAGTATGTGAGTGTCCTATATTTAACGAGATAACCTTGAGATGTCATTTCACCACTGGAAGGCCACCTCTGTTCTTAAAACCTCTCATAGCGCCAGAGCTCTGGCCAACACCCAGAGCTACATATTTGGAACCATTTACAAGTTATCTTACTTGATAGCTGGAATACACATCATGTGCCAGCTTAATACTATTCACCCAGTATTGCCCTGAGACTAGATTATCACTGCAACATTTAGAAATAAAAACAAGCTTTAAAAAGCTCCAACATTCCCATTAAAGATTAATTTTTCGTATATTTTTTGTTTGTGCATTAAATAAAATAGTTCATAATCTGTGTATATGTTTTATATATAATTGTTTCTGTGCTTTTTGTTTATTGTTTTGAAGTTCTAATTGTAGAAATTGCATAGGCAGTAAGTAGTCCATAGCTTCCAGTAGTGATTCATTAGGAATCCACAATACTCAAAAGGATAAGAACTACTTGTCTAGATATCACTAAAGCATTCAGGATTATGATTTCACCTCACCCAAATGCTGTTGGATCGGGAAAGAAAATAGGTCTGGGCACCAAAATAAAAGTGACCCCATTAGTAGATCAGATGGCTAAAAACGTGCCCAATGTTTTCAAAAAGGGGCAATTTTGAACTTGTATAAGGCACACTGTGTACGTGTTTTGCAAGATATGGAAAACTACATGGATTTGAGCCTGTTGCAGGCAATGTTTGTTTTAACATCAGGGATTTCAACAGTAAAAACTGGCCAGGAAACCATTAAAGAGGCCTACAGTCAAAAAACGACCCTCACCTGGCCCTGTCAGACCAGTCCGCTGGGGACTGCCTAATTTCCCTTTAGACAGGGACACTGGAGTTATGCGATTGTGCAGCTGCAGCGATTTTCGCCTAATTGTAGATTTGCCGCATTTGCCACCTAATCCATCATCGGCTGCATAATCTGTCATTTAAACAAAAAAATGGTTTGTAGCTCAAAGGTTCAAAAGCTACCAAAAAGTGTCGAATAGTAGCAGGCCCCTTCCAAGGGTTGACTGGTCACCTTTCTATAGTTTATTGCTATATTTAGGTATCAATCAGGTACTAATGAAGTGCAACTAACACCTAGTGTTAACAAGTTCCAAAATGACAAAATAATGAGGTAATACTATCCCAAAATGTGCCGTATAATTTGCCTTTTCTTGCCGCCTAATTTACTTAACCCAGACACATAATTTGGCTCTCCCCTGCCGCAAAAATCCAGTCTGTAGGCCAGTCCGAACTTGCTTTGGACTCAAAATATGAACCTCTGTCTATTGTCTCTTGTGTATTGTTTTTGCCACATCAGATGTATGTGCGAAAGCGCCGTGAATTTAAGGCACGATGACAACCGGCACGTCACAAAACACCTAAGTAAGCGAATGCAAATACGGCACGCACGTTGTGTAAACGAAAGTCGGTAGAGATTAGAGAGAGGATTTCACAGGTCTCTCCGCTCGGCTTTGCTGCGTGTTTCTGTCTGTAACAGGTCTTCCTCTGGCAGCTCAGCCTTCTTATGCAGTCCGCTCCCTTCCCAGCCTGGGCTCTGTGCTCCCGTGACAGGCCTCTCCGTCTGCCGCGGACTCCGCCGCCATCTTTCGCACCAATGATCTCAAGCTCTTATGAATTTTGACAGCTCGAGCAGATTACATTTACGTCGTGCTTTGTCCTTGCACTCGGAGAGGACGTGGAACTGCGCAAATCTACTTACCCTAATTCGAAGCAGTGAAAGGCCACGAGCCGTCTGCGTGCAGTACGTGCTAGCCCCACACGCACGCACACCTGAGCACCGCCGTGACGCGGCCCAGCCAGGAGGTGGATGGATGGGTGGATCAATGTTTGGGGCCCTGAGCCTCTGCGCCACCAGTGCAGGGTAATCAAGGGGGAAACGGAGTACAAACTACAAAGGCCCGGAAATTCTGTATTTTGCAAGGAGCTGACTACACCTTGTTCAGACGCCAATAAAGTACTTTGATGCAAAGGTAACACAGTGCTGAAAGGATAAGCGCACAGAATTATAGCAGGTGGTGGAAATTCCACCGGCTGTCATTTCTCCTCTACACCATGCCTCGTTTGGGAATAGATAACTTGGCCCATCAAGCATGACTGACTCACTTTCCAAGAGAGGTAAGTGGTGTTTAGTCAACATGTGCGGAAACACCCAGCTTGCTAGAGAGACTACACATCAGGCTCTGCCAATACTTTCACAATTTCTGTGTAAATGTTCAGCGCTCACAAGGATTGGACGGACTTCTGTTGGCAGAGAGGAGCGTTGTTGGGTTTCCATCAGACATTTCTCCACCAATGAGCTCTCCCAATCGCAATTGCGGCTACAGACCCTTAGCTAAACACCCCTCTGGCAACCTGGCGAAGATATAAACATGGCAGAACACCTTCCTCTGCGTTCAAGGAGGTGCCATCGCCAAATCCTAAATCAGGACATTAATACGATTCACAAAGTGTTCGTCAGGGCCACTTTACCCAAACGGAATCCCATCTTTTCCCTAATCTTTTACCCAATAAATTGATGAGTAAATGTTTTTTGGGTAATGAGCAAGCTTTCTTTGGAGACAATTTGTTTCCAAGCATTAGCACTTCAGTACTTTAACCTGACAAGCTGACAAGCCCACCCCTACACCCCTCCCATAAAGCAGATTACTTTACCCTTGCGTTCCAGAAATAGGAGACTTGCAAGACCCCTTTTGTAATACTGTTTGTGCAGCTGCACATGCAGCAGCGGTGTGATCTCAAAGGTGTGCTCCCTCCTTTGCACTGAGGAATGACCTCATGTAAATGAGAGAGCTGTTTGCCTCTGCACCCGCACCGTATTATAGATGCAGGCATACAGAATCACAATGACTGTGCATCACATAGAGTTGGCGCACAGTCGGTGAGCCTCTAGAGGACCCCTAGAGGAGAGGAAATGGAGTTTTAGGAATTCCCATAAACATTCCCCTGTTAGCAGGTGCAATCATTCACTGCACCTGCCTGCAGGATATATGGCCTCCTTTCAAATGCAAGCCCAGTTGCTGCTTACGCAGTGAAAGGCGGACCGAAGGCTTCAAAGAGACAGTCCATGATCCACTACTGCACTAGCTGGCGTGTGCCAGATGCAACCATTGAAAGGTGACCAGGATAGTGCACACCTCCTGGTAATATGGAGGCATATGTTTGAACAGAACATAGACAAGTATTGCCTTTTATTTTTGCACCAATTAATTTGGTTTGTTCCGATTCAGTAGTTAACAAGGGCTAATCTCCTGAAGGAAGAGCTCTGGTTTTCTCCCTTGTCTGTTAAACCCAGAGGGAAGAGAGCAAGTGCAGAAAACAGGGGCCAGCCTGCAATAAGAGTGAAAGCATTAAGTTATTTAAGAGTTTCATAGAACACTCTGTGTAGTTTTTATGTTATACTAGAACCCTAGAGATGAGACGAGGGTACATTGGAGTCTGATCAAATGGGCGATAATGGTGTCTAATATTTTCTTTCAGGACCCTTGTTCAGTTGAAGGCATTCCTAAATAATTCAAATTTTGAATGTTTTCAGAACCACGTGATTGAGTCAGGTCTCAGGTTGTGGTTGCAAGTATCCACATTCTTGGTCCTTGAAATCCCAGCGATCTGCCACAGTGCTTCATCTTCTTGAAGGTTTGCTGATTGATCAGGTGATTGGACACTGAATGGAGGCTGATTGCAGGTGTAATGGGCTACCCACCTCCGAAGGTATTCTGGACCTTGGCCCCAATACCCTTTATGGATGGTGTAGACAAATGTAGTTTTAATCCTGGTGTCAGCTGCAAGCCCGTGGAGTGTTTTGAGGGTGGGTTTGTAATGCTTATGCTAAGAGAGGTTTAGGCACAATCTGTCAGCCTGGTAGTGTAGCCTTTATAGTTTGTTAATTAATTTCTTAGGGAGACCACTGTTACTAATGGTACAATAGTCTGGAGGAGCCACAAACAGAGATCTTCTCACCTCCATCTGGTGGTCGGTAGGGTTTTACAGATTAAGGAGGAACGGAGAGTGATATCCTTAACAAATGCCTTGAGCCAATGAATGAGTGCAGGTGGGTACATTAGGGTTGTTGCTTCCAGAGGTAGATTTGTAAGTTTTGATTATGAGTGTGTAGATGACAGTTGTAGTTGGCGTGTTGGCTTTGTGGTGTTTTGAAGTTTGGGAAGTTGGTAAGCATTTTCCTTATAGGTTTCACTGACTATGAACGTAGCATATTCTGCAAGGATGTATGGCGATACTCATACATTTAATGTGCTAGGCCTTAATTTGGAGACTTGAGAGCTTGTGCCTCATTTACATACCCTCTTACCTGGCATGACAGATGGCATATCTGTATGTTGATACCCTGCAACTGCAGAGAGGGGTAAGGGTGGTATTGAGTCCCATTTTGTGCCTGGCCTATTAAAATCCTTTATTAGGCTCATTGGCTGGTTCTTTTCAGCCTTTGTTTGGTGTTTACCATTTCACATAATTCTCACAAGGAATGATTTTGTCTTTGGCACCAAGACCTCCCCATGGGACACCACCTGGTAGCTGTCAGAGCTAGGACCAACACCCACACCCACAGACCACTCAATAAATATAGGGATCATCCTAGATGACAAGCTCAACATGATGGCTCAAGTCAATGCAGTGTGCACCTCCTTCTTCCACATCGTACCCATGCTGCAAAAGATCTTCAAATGGTTGCCTCAGAACACCAGAAGGACCGTCACACAAGCATTCATCACCAGCAGGCTGGGCTACGGCAACACTCTCTATGCTGGAATCTCCAAACATGCCTTACACAGACTTAAGACCATCCAAAATACCACCGCAAGACTCATACTCAACCTCCCACGCCACACCCACATCACACCACACCTCAGGAATCTTCATTGGCTCTCCATTCACAAGCACAGCCAATTCAAACTTCTCACTCACACATACAAGGCCCTACACCACATAGTATCAGAATACGTAAACAGCTGCATAAACTTTCACCAACTCACCAGAAACCTACAGTCTTCTTCATACTCACATGCACACTCTTTCTGCATCCGCAAAAGCAAAATTTGAGGTTGCTCATTCTTCTACATCACACCCAAGACAGCGAACAACCTCACTCAACGTATCAGCCTCTTCCTCACTTCTTGAGTTCAGCAAGAAGCTGGAGACCTGGCTCTTCATATAAACCCCTTGGGGACCACACACCAACATGCCTGCCCAAGCCCCTGGAATCCCTCTCGGGTGATTAATACGCTATAGAAATCAACCTAACATAACTTAACAGGAATGACATGCCCATACCTAGCTCAACAAGTCGCCTCTCTCTACATGCTCCCTTTAAAAGTTGGCTTTTGGGTGCCAGTTCTACAGACAAATAATATTCACCTTTTAAGGTCATCCACGCCAAGTACTTTACTGTATACTTACAGTATGTTGCATATAGTCAAAAAAGTTGGTGGTTTGGTGGTACTTCCCAGTGTCTACTAGCATGAAAGTACATATTACATTGAAATGTACTTTGCAGGAAGGTTAATGTTACTTGTTGGAAATTTGCCCTTTCTACAGAGGCACCCCTTTTTTGCTGAACCCTATTTTTGCTGGGTATGGAGCGCTGTTCACTTTAGCCCTGCTAACCAGTGGTCAAATGCTTGTGCCCTTCCTTTCAACATGGTGAAATTGGTAAAATTGTGATTGGCATATTTCTCTTCCCTATAACTCCCTAGTACTTGGTAACAAAGCATACCTAGGGCCTGTAAATTCAATGTCACAAGTTGACTGCATCATCCAATGTGACAATGTAAGCATGGCCGTAGGCCAGCCACCAGTAGCCTAGTAGTGCAAGTTTTAACTGCAAATTTGACAGGTAAAAATAACCCCTTTTGACAGGCCTACACCTTCCTCTTAAACAATCACAAGTGACTTCTAAGTAGACGTTACTGCCCATTAGGCAGGGTGCATGTAATTTCAAAGTAGGACAAGTTTATTGTTAAATATGTTCTTACAGTGACTGGTATCCTAAAGCAATTTTCACTGTTGCAAGGCTGACTGTTCCATTGGAAACCACTGAGGTGCAATATTTAATAATAGTACTGTAACCCAGAAATCAGACTAGCTAAGAAATAATTAAACAACTATTTTTTACCAGTTATTAAAATTCCAATTCAATGGTCAAGTTGGATTGTTTCTGAATATTAGGGAAGACTAACTTTTAGAAAGTTAGCGTTGCCCTGCGTGAACTTCTTGGATGCTAAATCTGCACTTTGTTCTCCCACTTTAGACATCCAAAAATTAGCATTACAGTAGGCATGAATGAGGTATCAATGTGCTCCCAGGACAGTGACAAAAGATCTTGGGTGTAGGGAGATATTTTTGCGCCCTTGACAGGATGCCTTTGTATTTGGCCCATGGACTTGATTACCTTCTAAGAGACCTACCCAGCCACCAGCAAATATAGCTAACATCCAGGCCTGTAACCTTCTTTTGTCCTCCTAGCCAGAATAGCCTCCAATACAGTGGGCCTCTTGTTGACATAACAGTGCCACAGCCTGTTAACAGATCTGATGAGGTTACATATAACATTTGGGGCTCACTTCAAAGGAGAGAAAAACAGAATCCCTAAATACTTCAAGTGTATCCACCATCTGGTTGCTGAAAGCTGAAAGTTGCTGAAAGTTCTACGAAACTTCTGGCTCCGAGTTTGTTGGGGGGACAGGGACTATCTAAGCATAGAGTTCAGTGTTAGATGTGAGAGGACACTAGGATTACCACAGTATATTCCTCACAAACACTCATAGCCCACCAAGTCCTAGTTTAGTGTGGCCTAAGACTTCAGCCATCTTGAAAATGCCCAAAGTGTATGGTTAGGCATCCCGAGGAGGTCATTCCCACCGACTAGTTTGTGCCAGGCATAAATGTGGAATCTCCAAAACATCCTGACCTTCAGAAAATCAGAAGAGGACTGAACCTACTGTCTGAGATCTGAGAAGCGCCTAGAAGACTAGAGCTGCTCCTTCTTGTACCCCAGACAAAGGAGTGGACGCCAGTGGTCATAAGGCTGATCATCTGTTAAAGATTCCGGGACTCAACAAGCTACAAAATGCACTTTTCCTGCAACTGCCCATCTGTCCAGTGACAACTGGACCTGGACTAAACCCTTCTGTTGGCCTCTGCCTGCCACACTGTGTGTGTCTTAATGCCTTCCCTGAAGTCCTGGGGGTATAGACATGTATCCCTGAGGTGGATCGTGACTTAAAAGACTAAATTCGGAACGTTATATCTTTGATCATGATAAACATGGCTAGTGTATCTGACCCACGTTCTATCACGGTCAGTGTCAAATTGCACCTAGGTCTTGTTCTACCACTATCATTGGCATTGTGTGCTTTTAGGGGCTATTTGAAGTTAAACATTAAAATTCATATCTTTGGTTCCCCTTTTTTTATTTTTGTAATTAAAATCTACTCTAGTTTGCTTTGGGATTTTTATAGTTTTGCATTTCGACTTTGTTACTCTTTCAGTACTGCATACATACTTTGCACAATGCCTCATACATTAAGCCTATGTGTCTGTGCCATAGCTACCAGGGTGTTGAGTTTTTGTTAATTTAGTGACTTCAAGGGTTCACTCTGACAAGAATTGTTGTTATTATCTGATGTAAGTATCTATCCCCTCAGCCAATAGCCCTATTTCTTACATTTCTATACAATTATTTACTGTACAATAGCAAATCTCTAAAGGGCTTCACTCAGAAAAGCAAGCTTATGACCACAAAGTAATCCACTGCAATCACTGGAGAAATACCCCTGAGCATTTATAGTTATCCAGCTAACAGGTACTTTTCCATTCATGGCTTGCACTGCACTTACCAATGACAGAAATCCCGTTACTCTTATCTTTGGCCAAGAGCTTCTCTTGTTTTTGTTGGAATGTTTACTTTCTGCCTTTGTTGAACTTTTAGAAGACTTGAGGTCCCCGACCACAGGAAGATTGATGGGTGCGCTGGCACATCTTCTGCATGAGACACTCCCACTGAAAGTGGAGAATAGTCTAACGACAATTCAGTGATTGGTAGCAAAAACATTGTGTCCTCTGTATAGTAAGTTATGGAAGTCACACAGTTATTTTTACAGGGCTGGACTGGCCATATGGGCCACAGGGAATATTCCCTGGGAGGCTGAGGACTAGTGGACAGCTGTTA
The DNA here is from genome assembly GCF_031143425.1 of Pleurodeles waltl. Taxonomy (NCBI): domain Eukaryota; kingdom Metazoa; phylum Chordata; class Amphibia; order Caudata; family Salamandridae; genus Pleurodeles; species Pleurodeles waltl. The sequence goes on from NC_090445.1 coordinate 339,414,085, forward strand.
TGTCACTAAGTCAGTCTTGGTCAAACCTCGCAGATTTCTACCTCCCCCCCACCACGCACTGTCAATACATGAACTCACCATTTGGAGCAGGGAAATTAGACCGGTGTCCTGTGAGTTTCTCCCAAACATACGTGGAAAAGGAACATTATAGAGACTACAGGTATCTTCTTACAGGTCCCCCTCACCTTTGTACCAGATACAGCACACACACAAGACCCCTGGACTCGTTTTATTAGAACTAGTACAGAATATGTGCAAAATGATAAGTGCAAATAGCACAGTTATGGTGACAACAGATAATATGAAGAACCTATGTATTATGAACAAGATAACAAGTGTTTCAAAATATCAAATGCCAAAATAATATGTTGATGGACAGAGGGCTCATTAGCTATACAGGCTGGCAAACTGCCTGAGGGTAGGCATACAATTTTCTTGTAGACGTTTATATAATTTCCCCCCTCCAAATCCGCCTGAAGAAGGTCAGTCTCACTCGGTACACTTTCTCAGTACACCGGAGGGGGGGTGTTGGTTTGAAGACATTCTACAGGGCTGCTTTTAGCTCCCAGCACTGACCTTCAAACCGTATGAAGTCAATTTGTGTTGGTTCTGTTTTTGATCAAATAAATACTGTGTGTGCAGGTGTATTTCGTAGAAGTACCTCCAGCAGATATTGGGTTTACTTGTCTGACAATGGAATTTCTCGGTCAGTCTTGTGGAGTTTGTGCATTAAAATTTTGCTAACAGTGCTAATTTGTAAAAATCCATAAGTTCAGGGGCATTTAATTTTTCATAGGAACCCAATGCCAGGGGTACTGAATGCCAGGGTTTCTTAATATTAAGGATGATCAAGGTTGATTTCATCTTGTGCCTCTTTCTTCACCACCCTGCATGTTCTGCCTCTTTATGTCATTCTTGCATTTTCTGTTTTTAGCCCCTTCGGTGTGCCTGACGGAATGGTTTTGTCATGCGCACGGATGCTCGTGTGCGGAGGGCAAAACCATTCAATCCTCATCACATGAGCCCCGAATCGCTCTGCTGTTAACAGCAGAGGGATTAGTTTTTTGTAAAAACAGTCTTGGGAGCTGGGTAAGAGCTTCCCCATCTTTCTCAGCTTCCAAGGGTGCTTTTTGTTTTCAGTGAAATGCCGAGCAGCCCGCATGGCGCTCTGTCGTCGTTTCACTGAAAATGAAAGTGAAATGATCTAATCAGCTCATTTCACTTTCTCTTCCTCGGTGCACAGGGGACTAGCTCAGCTCTCCGACCACCTAAGCAGACAGGAGAGGTATCATTGGAAAGGGGATAAGCTCCTCTTTCTAATAGTACTGTTCCTCGTGGATCCCTGCATGGGGATCGCCGCAGGGAGGGGCCCTTGGTCTTGGACTTTTCCTTTCCTTACTTTCCTTACTTTTGTGCGCATAATCAGTCTTTCAGCCTCCAGCCCCCCCACCCCCCACCCCCCGGGGGAAGACAGATGCGGCCAATAACCCCCTAACTGCCCTTCCAGTGGGTCAGAAAGCCCACTAGACACCAGGGATCTTTTTTTTTAAATAAAAGATGGGCAGGGGGCTGCCCACAATTAACCCTTTCCAGACACAAATGAAATAGTTCTACCTCCAGAGGGAAAATGGGGCACTTAACCCCCATCTGGCCTGGTTGTGTGTCCCCGGGTGTAGAAAGCCCACTAGACACCAGGGATTAACTTTAATTTATTTGTATTGGTGGGAGCTGTCCAACATGGGCATGTCCATGCCCCCCAACCCAAAAAAAAAAGAAAACAGTCTTTCTGCCCCCCACCCCAGTGGTTTAAAATGCCCACTAAACACCCACCAAGGATTACTTTTTTGTAGGGGTGAGGGCTGCCCAGCATGGGCATGGCCATGCACCCACCCCCTCAAAAATGGGGAAACAGTTTTTCTGCTCCCCTGCGGATGAAAGCATTTCACCCCAATGGCAAGCAAGAGCATATATGATTTTGTTGAGTGTTGTTTTTACACATTACGCCAGGAGAGTTTATCTAACTCCTAGTATCATCCCACTTGCAAAGGTGAAGAGCTGCACTTTTTGGGCTTGGGTAGGCTGCCACCTGGAAAAACCTACCAGACCCAGACAATACTGAAAACTAGACATCTGGGGGAGTCCAGAGTGGTGTGCTTCGCATCCATCCCACACCATTTTCTTACCCACAGTGCCCTGCAAACCTCAAAATGTGATGGATATCACACATTTTCCTTGCATTTCTGTGCCAAATTCTTCTGGAAACAGAAATAAACCACACATTTCCTACCACCCAGCATTCCTCTCGGCCTCCCGTTACAAATGATATCTCACTTGTTTGTGTCCCCAAAGAAGAGTCAGCCTAAACACGTATTAAAAAAAACACAGCTATCCACTTTGCAAAAAAGGGTCCTTTTTGCTTAGAAAAAATTGATGTATCCATGTTGCATTTTAGGCCATTTTATGTCAGTTATTGGCTCTGGGTACCTTGGGTTCTTGATGAACCTACAAGTCATATATATCCCTGCATCCAGAAGGGGCCAGTGGACGTACCAGTATATTGCTTTGGAAAATCTGCCATAGAAGAAGTTGCAGGTAAAAACATAGACACAAATGGCTGGTCTTTCAACTCAATTTCAATCTTTTTTATTTCAGCTGTTACTTTCTATAGGAAAACCTTGAAGGATATACACAAATTACCCTTTGCTGAATTCAGAATTTTGGCTACTCTCCATAAATGTATAGCTTTCCGGGATCCACCATTGGATTTACACCCATTTCTGCCCCCAACTTGAAGGAGGTTGAAAGCACAAAAAATAGGAAAGTGGACTATGTCCCAGTAAAATGACAAAACTATGCTGAAAATTGTGTTTTTCTGATGCAAGTGTGCCTGTTCCTGGAAGCTCGGAAGATAGTGATTTTAGCACTGCAAAACCTTTGTTGATGCTATTTGCAGGACAAAAAAACAGATGCTTTCTTCTGCAGCACTTTTTTCCCATAAACTCAAAATGTAGCTATATTTTGCCAATTTTCTTGGTCCCTTCCAGTTGAATCCACAAACCCTGGGTACCTTTAGAATTCCCAGGATGTCGGAAAAAAAGAACACAAATTTGGGGTGGATACCTTACTTGGACAAAAAGTTATGATGGGGGCCAAAGAGTGAACTACCCCGAACATAAAAAAGGGCTTAGCACTTGGGGCAAATTTCCCTTTGTCACTCTTTTCCTCCTTCCTCTGAGTAGTGGCTTCTCCCTCTTGTTCAGGATCACTGTCTGACATTGAAAATTGATTCAACGTCCCCATAAATGAGGTAAACCACTGGCACAAATTAAGCACTGCTTACCAGATAGCTGTATGAATTGGATGCCAATCGCCTATCAAGGTTGCTGCACCTTTATAAAACCTTTGCCAGGATGGTGGACTTAAAAGGGCTCTATTTTGATTGTGCATTTGCGATTCCTTTAATATACTGACTGTATCCTCCTATAAATACTCTGCCAGATGCAGTTGTCAATGTGCGTTACTCAACCTGGTTAATGTGATTTACAGTGCGGAACATTTGTCTGAATGAGATTTAAAGACACCCTTTCAGGGCCTGCACCAGTGCTGAGTAAGCAACAGGTAGGTCTAGCTTGATGCATCCATGCATTTCCCTCGGGTTCATCTATTCTCACCCTGAATTGCAAAAGGATGAAAACCCCTCTGGTTGAATTTAGCACCAATATTAAGAACATATTTCCCACTGGGTGAACAATTCACTCTCACAGCAAAGAGCACGGTCAGCCCCAGCAGAGGCTCATACATGCCAACAGACCCGATTCAGATGGGAAACTCACTATTTTTTAAGTCCAAAGTGGCTTTATTTTCAAGTATCTCCCGCCTAAAGAATCTTCCTCTTCGTTGTAACTCTATGGAGAAAATACATTTCCCCATTTTTTCCAAATCCCCGTCTTTCGAGGCTCAAAGTGCTGGCATGTATGGAGGCTCGTGCCTCAGGGAGACAGCAGGGACAGTACAGAACCGCACCAGTGTGTGAAGGGAAGCCCGGGCTCCTCTAGGAACAGGAATGTGAAAACCTACTGTACCGTGCTGCATCTGTAGAAAATCACCACACCCGTGAAACACAGGGATACCTAACAGGAACATGTTTTGCACAGTACAGTTGTATGTCCTTCCCAGCAACAACAGTTAACTTTTGGTTGTTTTTTTGCCAGTGATTAAATGGAACGTGCATGGAGCCCAGGGGAACGCTTCTCTCAATGGGGACTCTGAACCCACTGCTCTTTACCAGAGTGATGGTGGTTTCCGGTTGCATCAGACACAATAGCACTGCACAGTATCCAATGCAGTAAGCTTCACTGCAAAGGCTGTGGCACTGCTTATGGTCCATGTATTAAGATGCTGCCGTAGCGTAGCACGCTCAATAACTGCATTGCACATTGCTCCAGGTTACTCTTTCTCTTACATTAGTATTGCCTGGTGCATAATTTCAGATCATTGCCAGCTACCAGATGATGTTATTTGATTAAACAACTGGAGACAACTGTGTCTTGTGTAGTGTACAGTGCTGCTGTTTCCCCTTACAGGTTGTTACCTACCATAATAAAGGCTCACTATGAAAAACATGCTGAAGAAGCCAAGCAATGGGTAGAGCTGGTGAAGGCTTTAAAAACGTACTCTACATGAAGAAGACTTCTGTGCCCTTAGAGCATTCCAGGTGCGTTCCTTTAGGTGAGCGAGGACCGCTGTGAAACAAGCCACGCACGCAGCGAGAGTCCACATATGGTGGTATCTCAAAGCGTTGCATGGAACACACAGTGGTGTTTGATGGTTCAAGCATACAGCCTTCCTCCAGAAACAGCGTCATGGACAAGACAATGGTCTCCTCTATAGTGTTAAAAGTATCCCAGGAAGACCAAGAATGCCGGTGGTAATGGATAGCTCTCGCTAGAATATCAAGGGGTTACATGTGCTCACACATCACCAGAGCCACACTGCAGGAACCCCTTTGGCGACTAATAGGAGGATGAAGGGCCACCAGGAGATCTATAAATATCAGGAAGGGATGCAATGGAGCTCTTCAGAGCTGCTGTGGGCTCAGTGCAGACTGATGGAAAAAGGAATATGAAGCTTTAGGGCAACCATGATGCTTGTACCCATCAAGGCCAGAAGCAAATTAGGACAACAATGAACGAAATGTAAAGAACTGGATTATTAGTCTTAGCAAAGCCAGCAAGATGGCAGACAGTCGAACCTCTGCAAATAGATAACCACGGTACCTAACTGAAGAATGTCTGTGTTGACAGTTTAGCACGATAAAGTGCAGTGATTTTAAGTTTAAATGTATTTATTACAAAACAATACTGTGGTGAACCAAGAAAAAACACAGAGACACACGCAGATGGAAATTCACTATTAAGCACGTGTGTTTCATAGAACTTACCAAGGAGTCTTGAAAACTTTTTTTTTTTTAGAAAAAAAGCTGCTAAACACTAAACAAAGTGTCACAGTGATCTGTTGTGGATGCAACTGAGATTAGCGGAGACAGAAGAAGAAATAAAGCTAGAAACTTATTAAGCCAAACCAATTAAAGAAGTCAGTTCCAGTGGCCACTTCTGCAAACCTTCCCAGAGGGTTTCCACCGAGGACTAAGGAGCTTTCCAACCACCCTGCAGTCCCAGATAAGGACCACAATATGAAGCCACTCAGGTGTTCACCCTAGTCAAAACTACTCCTTTCACAGATGCAAGGAGAGTTTTGCCTCCTTCTACTTGGTGAAAAAGTACTTTCACCCCCATAATCTACACAGAGCTTCAGGCGGCAGCCAAATTATCCGGTAATCAGGGGGCTCCTCAAACCTTTTTTAATTTCTAGGACTGTTTTCCGCTGTAGGTTTACTTTGGCTGGAATCCTGAAAGTCAAGCAATCTATTGTCCTCAAGGCACACTTTTGTTGTTTTATTGCTCTCTGTAGTTGGCTCTGGTGTCTGTAGAACCACTGTAACAGCACTCACTCCAGACCAAGCAGATCTCGCTTCCTTTGGGGGGGGATCCTGTGGGCATGTTGAACTAATGTGTGCCCTCATCAGTTTTCAGTCCAAAAATGACAACACTTGTTCCATAGCTTGCTGAAGTTCACTCACATGGATCACTGCCGGACCCTCCATCTTTCTCTGCGGGAGTGACCCCTACATTTTTTCAGGCCCTCCATTTCCTCAGCGCTCTCAGGGGACACATCATTTTGAATGAATTAACCTGTCCAGGCTTCCAGGTTCGACAATGCACTTTCCGCACCTGCAATCCTCCTTGAAAATGATTGAGACACTTCCCTCAGTGCCTCGACGAGGCACGCTCAACCCTCTCACCTTTCACAGAGATAGGACCACATTGGACACCTCATGAATTGCTGATTTCAAAAGTTAAGTTTAATGCTTGGTGTTATCACTCAGCAGAGTTTTCTTGATATGTGTGAGGGGACTCTTCCTCTAACTCATGTCTTCTACGTCAACTGTGCTTTGCGCTGCCTTCCCAACATCTGCCAAACCCTCTGTGGCTCTGAGGGTGGGGCTTGAATATCTACTCCTCCCTCCTGATATTTGATTTTTCCCAGCCACATTGTATGGGTACAATGGAGAAATGAATTAAGAGCAAAGGTGGAATCGTCAACTTCCCCCAATTTATGGAAATCTCTGTGACTTGCTGCTGAGTGGCCGCTGCAGGGTCAAGAGTTTGGACCCCTGTTGGAGGCAAGGCCTGACTCCAGCGTGCCACATTGAGAGGGAACCCCAGACATTTCCGTCAGGGTGGAACTTGTGAGGCTCCAGGTGCTGAAGTTCCATACTCATCTGCAACGTGTACAGTGCACTATTTGCACCACCGGTTATTCCGAGGATCTGCCTGCTCCTGTTTGCCAAAACAGAAGGGCACTGGCTCTGCCTAGTTACTTCTATCTCTGATAAAGCAGCCTTCTTGGATCCTTCACAGGCCTTGCCTCAAAAATGTAATTTTGAGATGGACAACGAACTAGCTTGTTGTAATCTCGCACCATCCAGAGATATTCTGTTTGGGAGCCAGATTATCCGACTGGCCCAGTACCAGTCCCTAGAGCACAACATCTGTAGAGAAAGGAAAGGAGTAATGTGATGAAATTTCCATGCTTTGGGAACAGACTTTTCCACATGTAACAGAGTTTTTAAGGGAAGGGGGAAGAGACAGGCAGACCAGGGAATCAATGACATCTGAACAGCCCAACCAGTGAAGCGCAATAGACTGATTTGGAAACCTGGAGTTAGGGTGACCACTTCACTCCAGGTCATCACGGACATTATGTACAGTCCGGAACTTCTCACCTGCCAGAAATTATTTTTAGATATTTTTGTCTAATTATATCTATGGAAGGCCCCAGAATGCATTAGGTTATCACATGAAAGTTCATTCTGGAAACAGTGCCCCCGGAGGTAGAAAGAAAAGGTTTGCACTTGTCCAACAGCTAAAGTTGGAAGATGTAGAAATGTCACTGGTGCACTGGAGATTTGACTTGCTGGCGCCCTGCATCAGTTCCCCTAGTGTCTTCGTGTGGATGTTAAAAGTATTAATGCCTGGATAGACTACTGGAGTACTTTTACAAGGGTGAAAGGGGGCAAAACATGCCTGGACCATGCCCCCACGTGCCCCTACAAGTCAAGGGACTAGAAGCATCGCATGTTCTAGCACGTGAAAAGCCGCCGAACGATGTGCGGGCTGGCAGCCCACAATCCAGCACAGGCATGTATTTCATTTATTTTAATTCTGTAGCTTTCTGGAGCGCATACCAAGCCTAGGCCGACGACAGAGCGCTGTGCCGCCAGATAAGATCCATCAAACCGCAGCCCTGCTTGGAATTTGAAATTAAAATACCCAACAGCAATAGTGCCATCCGCCACCCGAGGGGATGCTGCCTCCGTGCACACCAAAACGACCAAGGGTGGTGTTGCCGCTGCAGTGGCGCATGCCTGCCCACGCCGTGCCTGGAAAAGGAGCACACGTGACGGCTTATTTTAATTAGGAGTAGACTTAACTGGCCTTGGCGTTGTGTGGACGCGTCGGAGTATTTGTTTAGTCATCGTCAGTGATCACAGAATGAGGCGGAGCGCGCTTTAGTGCCAGCAGGAACGTGGGTTCCTGCGTCACCGTCTCCTAAAGCGTGAAAACTGGGGTTTCCGGCGAGACAAAGGGTCAGGTTCATAGCTTGGTGCATTGCTTGCCGTGTTGCGATCTAGTAAAGTCCTTACTTTCCTAATCTCTGTCCAGAACAAATGAAGTACCATCTATCCAGATCACTGCGTGGAGCCCAGCAGAATCAGATGCTATTTACTAGCACTGGGGTGGAAATAAGGAAACCGCTTCATTACCTCCAGATACCTCTAGTCCCCGTCCCATTCATCACTAATTGGAGATAACTATCTCCACGACAGAAAAAAGAACATGAGGAATACTGGGATATCCCCTCCCCAGCCCCTTCCTTTAGTAGTACATAAGCTGTACTTACCCAGCATTCTGCCTGTTCATTTATCTGTCATCCGACGGGACGAGGACATGAGGGTGTCGTCCCTGCTGGGCTTGGACGACTGGCTGTTACGGGTACGCTACCTTCCAGTCTGCTGGGCTTGGACGACTGGCTGTTACGGGTACGCTACCTTCCAGTCTGCTGGGCTTGCTGGGGTAGTGCTACAGCTTGCCTCAATGTGGCCGCAGGGCGGGCCCTGGTTGTTGGTGTGTCGAGGTTGTCTGGCGTTTGCACGTGTCCCGGTCAGCTGGGAGCAGTGCAGCGGAAGCAGAAAGCTAGGGCTTGTCTGACTTTCTCTTTGGACACTGTGCTTGCTGAGCATGCGCAAGAGACGTGTTTTCCCTCGGCTGCTGGCGTTTGGGCTGTTCCTCCGGTATGGTGGCTCTGGGGTAAGTACCTTGTAGTAATGTGTGCTCTGTGAGGCCCTGGTCCGGCTGTCTCCTCCTCCTCCGAAGGCCATGTTGGAGTGATGGAGGGCTATGGTTGCATACGCTTAGGTCGCTTGTTCGCTTCCGGCTCCAAGGATATCGTGCCTGGCTGGGCTTCCCCCCTTGGGGTGCGACGGTCGGGGTGATTGCTGTCGTCCACTGGTGCTTGAGTGGCAGCCCCCATCCTCCCCTGCACGCTCTGGGGTAAGTGTGGTGGGCAGTGGGGCCCGGTGCTGGCTTCTCCTCTATGGGGTGCAGGATTGGCCCATGACGGGCACACGGTTCCCCCTGTCCTGCAGGTGCGGCAGTGCTGGGTAATGATGCCCACATGGTTTGCTGTGCCTGGTGATTGACAGGCTCAACCTTTTTTGGTGCATTTCTTCAGGCAGCTGCCTGTAGTGAGGCGGTTTCGGTCGTAGGCCCTCATCTTGTATTGTTTTCTGGGTAGGCTGTGTCCTTTTCACATATTTGTTCTGGTGCCCCGCTTTTCCTTTCCAGAATATTTATATGTTTTTGCTATCAAGTTTGCTAGTTCTGGGGACACCTGCTTCTTTTCCTGCTACCCTGTTGTTGGCTGGTGGTATGCCAGGGTTCCGCTTTCCTTGCCTTTTGGTTGTTCCATGGCCTGTTGGTCCATTTCTCTGGATCTCGCGTGGCAGGGTGGGGATTTTGTTCTTTGTCTTTTTGTTGCACCCCCCTCTGGTTCCTTGCAGGCAGCGGTCTCTCACTTTCAGCTGTGTGTTGCACTGACGTTTATTGTTTCTTGGTTGCAGTCTTTCCTGCTATGCTGTTCTGGCCCTGGTTTGTTCAGTCTCTTGGGCCCTTACCTCTGCAGGTTTGGGGTTCTATTCAGACCGGGTCTGATCTTATTTCCTCTTTTTTACGGTTCCCTGCAATGGACAGTGGTGAGCTCCTTCCCGGATCTTTACTCCACTTTGTGGATCTTCTGTATCTCCAGGAGAGCACCTACTGTGGTCTGCTTTCAGGCTGTTTTTTTGATGGTCGGCCCTGGTTTGTGCGGTGCTGGGGCGCCTCCTGTGCCTGACTGATGCTGTTTTTTGATGGTGTCCTATGGGTGATCACGTTGTCCGGCCCTCACTCGGTGGTGTGTGGGTTTGGTTCAGTCTTTCTCCTTAACTTTTCTCCTCTTGGGCTTTGCAGGCCGCTGCCTTTCCCATGCTGCCCCTTATGGTACTGTCTGTTTTCACCAGCCACCAGTATCGTTTACTTCTTGTTGTGGACCTGTGTCTTCAGTGTTGCTTCTGCCTGGTCTGTTTTTGGTTCTCAGTCCCTCACGTGGAGGTGTGGCAGTTCTGTTCTGCCCTTCTCTGCTTCTATTTTTAGCCTCCTATTTTACCATGGGCCTTTGGCCACTGTTCTTCGTCCATGTGCTGCTGGTTCTTTTCGAGGCTTTGTGTCCCCGCTTCTTTTGTGTGCTTTTTTGCTGATGCTGGTTCGTGCACCTTCAGTTGGGCCTCCTGAGCGGCGCATGATGCAGTCTGCACAGTCGCAGGTTTAGAGGGTCGTGCCATGTAGATGCAGCCTTGGGTCGCTCCTGTGCATGCCTTGGGCTTTTGTTGTCCCTCTGCGTTTTGTTGGTCTTTCATGTCGCCTGTTGGTCCCTCTCCCAGACTTTTGTGCTGGGTGTTAGTGGTTCTTCTCGGGTGCCTCTTTAAGCATTTGTGTTCTTTTGCGGGCAAAACTCCTCCTTTTCTTTTGCCCATCCCTTCTACTGATAATGGCTGCTTCCCAGGCAGTGCTTTCTGTGTGCTCTGGGTTTGTATCCTGTTCTCGGGGGTGATGTATTGGTGCTAGAGTCCCAGTGCCCGGTACGGGGTCCTGCCCCTCTGTTGAGGTGGTTGCGGTGGATAGTTGTCCTAGGTGGTTCCCTGATTTGGCTTTGATATAGCGTCTAGTGTGCATTTTGCTCCTTGCCCATCCCTCGGGGGTTGTTTGTTGGCCCTTCCGCATGGGGTTCTTCTTTTCAATGGTCTCCTACTGTGGGTCTGCTGCACGCTTTGCTATGGGGTTGGGTGTTAGCCTCCATTCTTCTGGTGGATCGGCCATTCTGTGTTGTTTTGTCTGTTTGCCAGCTAAGGGGTGTCCCTTTTGGGATGTGGCTCTTGCACCTGTTCTTCCCTGGGTACTGGGGGACTGTTTCCAGGTGGGGCTGATTGGCCTGGTGCATTTTTTCAGGTCCCAGAGTTGGTCTCTGGTCTTTGCCACATTTGTTGCCGGGAGTGGTGGCTCTCCTGATGGTGCTGTTTCTTATCTGGTCCCTGGGATCATTCCGGGGTGTAGCTCCTGGGTTTGGTACCTGTTGGTCCCTGTTCTGGCTCCACCTTTGGTTGGGGCTGGCTTTCCTGTGGTTCTCCGAGCTGCTTGGAGCCTCCTTTCTGGGCTTCGACTCAGGGGGATTGTTGGCCAGGGTCCTGTTCCTGCTGTTGCCTTTTTTTTTTCAGTTAGTAGCACGTTTTTTCCTCACCCCTTGTGGGTTGTTCCTTTGTCTCGGCCTGTGTCCTGTGTCTGGTGGTGTCTGTTCAGGTTTTCTCTTGTGTGGGGTGTTGGAAATGGCCCTTTTTGCAGGATTATCCCCATACATTTTACCTTCTTCCTCCTATTTGTTTAGGTCTGTGTTTGCTGGTTTATTGTCTGTGTGCACTTTACCAGTGCTAAAGTGCAAGTGCTCCCTATAGAAATTGTACTGTTGATTGGTTTATCCATGATTGGCATATTTGATTTAGTAGTAAAGTGCACTAGAGGTGTCCCTGGGCTGTAAATCAAATACTACTAGTGGGCCTGCAGCACTGGTTGTGCCACCCACATTAGTAGCCCTGTAAACATGACTCAGACCTGCCATTGCAGTGTGTGTGTGTGCAGTTTTAAACTGCCAATTCAACTTGGCAAGTGTACCTACTTGCCAGCCCCACACGTTCCCTTTTACTACATGTAAGGCACCCCTAAGTTAGGCCCTAGGTAGCCCCATGGGCAGGGTGCAGTGTGTGTTTAAGGTAGGACATATACTAGTGTGTTTTATATGTCTTAACAGTGAAATACTGCCAAATTCGGTTTTCACTGTGCAAGGCCTATCCCTCTCATAGGTTAACACGGGGCTGCCTTTAAATATCCTTAAAGCGCAGAATCTCTTTGAGAGCAGATAAAAATGTGGAGTTTAGGGTCTCCGAGCTCACAATTTAAAAATACATCTTTTAGTGAAGTTGTTTTTTAGATTGTTGGTTTGAAAATGCCACTTTTAGAAAGTAGGCATTTTCTTGCTTAATCCATTCTGTGACTCTGCCTATTTGTGGATTCCTCGTCTGGGTCAGTTTGACAGTTGGGCTGTTCACACCTCTCCTCTAGACAGTGACACAAAGGGGGCTGGGGTGTAGCCTGCATATCTTTATTGTCCATCTGTGCTGGAGGGGAGGGGAGTAGTGGTCACTCACACCTGAAAGGACTGTGCCTGCCCTCACACAATGCCGCCTCTGACCCCCTGGTGAGTGTCTGGGGCCTGGCCTGAACAAGGAAGGATCTTGCAAACACTTGAGACTTTGCTTTGAAGTTTGGCAACTTCAAAGGCAGAACTGGGTATAAGAAGAAGACCCAAAACCCCAGACTTTTAGAATCTTTCTGGAATCAAGAGGAACCTCTTCCCAGGAGAAGAGCTGAAGAGCTGAAGGAGGAGTACTGTCCCTTTGCTGTGTTGCTTTGCTGGACTGGCCTGCAGTTGCTGTTTCTGCATGAAAAGAGTGCAAAGGGTGAACTTTGCTGTGTGTCCTGCTTGAGAAAATTCTCCAAAGGCTTTGAGTATAGATTGCCTCCTGTTGGAAGTCTAAGGGACACCAAAGACTTCAGTTTCCTCGACCTGCAGCACTGGAAACTGTGTATTTTGTGCTGTAAAAGAGGAGAAACCACTGCAACAGCACACGGAGTTGCATTGCCCCGCTTTGCACCGCGACCCTGGTCTCACCGACACCGTCATCGGACGACTTCACCGAGCCGCTGCTCGTACGGCGACCTGTGGGCCCCGCACTCCGGCATCGCCTGCTCACACCGCAGCCTGGGCATCCCCAAGGACGCCGCTCCTGCTGACACCGGCGCTGCTGCCTGCACCGTGGCCTGTGGACACCGCTCGTGAGGTACACAAAGCACCGCCCCGCACTGCAGACCCGTTCTATCGACGCTAACACCATCGACTCCTGTGTCGTCACCAGACATCCTGCCTGCACCGTGGCCTGTGGACACCACTCTTGAGGGTCACGAAGCACCGTCCCGACCCGCACCGCTGTCTTGGGCCTACCGACGACAGCGCTTCAGCAACGCCGACGCCACTGCCTGCACCGTGACCTGTGGACACCGTACGTCGCACCGCCCCACTTCACACCGCAGCCCAGGTCTCACTGATGCCACTGGATGCCGTCACCGAGCCGCTGCCTGCACGTGACCTGAGGGCACCGCACGTCGCATCGTTCAGCTTCGCACCGCAGCACCGACGTCATCCACGCCGGCACACCTGACGTCATCAGCCTGGAGTTCGACGCGTGTGACCTCAAGAGCCCGACGACTCCTGCACCAACTCCGGAACCGACACCGTAGCGTCAGTGACGCGGCTCTCTGGAGCTCACCGCGAGGATCACGATGCCCTGCAAATCCAAGGTACTGTTTGCGGGTCTTCCCGAAACCGTAGCTGGCCCACAACGCTGCGGCTAGCCTGAGCTGTTGGTTTTGTTGATCACGATGCCGTGATAGCCCCAGGTGGAGCTATCGACTACAAGGAACTGTAGTTTTGATTAAATCTTGCAGAATTCATATTTTTCTTACCGTATTTTGGATTTTTATCGTATTTGGTCTTGTTTTATATAGATAAATATTGGCTACTTTTCTAAAACTGGGGTGGTGTCCTTTTGTAGTGTTTTCACTTATTACTGTGTGTTATGTGCAAATGCTTCACACATTGCTTCTGAGATAAGTCTGACTGCTTGTGCCAAGCTACCAAGGGGGTGAGCAGGGGTTATCTGAGCAGGTATGTCCCTTATCCTGACTAGAGTTAGGGTCCCTACTTGGACAGGGTGCAAACCGACTACCAACTAGAGACCCCATTTCTAACATGGGGTTTCCTTGCTTCCGGCCTGCCATTGTTTCTTACTGCGGTTGCGTGTTCCTTGTTTGGGGAGGTCCACTTCAGGGTTCTTTCCTGTCAGGCCGACTGGTCCGGTCCGCTGGGCCTTCTCTTGGATACCGTTGGTCACACTGATCGTACTTTGGGCTGATGTTGCCCTGCTTTGCAGGTTTCCTAGAGTGGTGCGGCTGTGATGGTGCACTCGGTCTCCCAAGAGGAGGTGTTTCTTTTTGGCCTTTTTCGGGGGCTGTTCATTTCCTGGTCCCTCTCTCCTGTTGTTTTCCTCTGTTAGTTGGTGTTGATGGGTGATGTTCTTGTTGTTTCATGTCCCCATGATCCGCTTCCCCTCTGGTGCCTATTGTCTGCAGGGGCCCCTTGGGGATGGGGGCCCCATCGGACCCCTGGCCATGGTGTCTGTTGGCCTTCTTTACCCTAGTGGTATTGTTGCCCTGTTTCTGCTTGCGTCTGGGACGTACTCTGGGTGGTGGTTGCTTGTTTGTGGTTTTTCTCTTGAGGATGTGGTTTTACATTCCCTTGGGTTGACTGTAGGTGGCCTTCGTGGCTCTGCTCCTGCGGCAGCTATCTGTCTGGTCTTTGTCTGGCATGGGCTGCTGTGCTTGGGCTTCCCTGGGTTCTGTCTGTCGCTATGCAGTGTTTTGGTCTGCTTGCCTTTGGTACAGCTCCTATGTATCTCTGGGGGTTGCTGCTGTTTCACTTTTCTCTTTTTCGGTGCTCTCTTGGTTAGCCCTCTCTTCGTTGGGGGGGGGTGGCTCAAGGTCCTAGGCATTCATGGGTCTTGGGTACCGGTCTTGTTATTTTCCGACTCTGGAGTACTTTTTGTGTGTTGGTTCTTCCTTGTTCCTGTGGTTCTTTTTTTTATTCCATTGATTGCAATGCACCATTTTCCTGCCTTCAGTTCTCAGGTCTGGATGTCACCGGTCGGTCTTTTCCTTCCAGGCTGTGCCTTCATCTTGGTGGATTTGTTGGGTCATTCCCAGGGGATGTCATTGGTGGGCATTTCTTTTGGGTCCATCTCCTGAGCTGTCTGCTGCGCTGGCCTTTGTGGTTTCTAGTCTTCCTCCTCTGGAGGGGATCTTGAGCTTGAGCTGGTTTCCACAGCTTGTTGCGGTATTCTGGGTTCTGTCTTTGTCTGTTCCCTCCTTATACTCTGCTGGGCTATGGGCAGCGGTTCCTCTGCTCCCTGGGTCTGGCCCGGTCGCCCCCTTTTCTGGTTTGTGCTCGGCCTCTGTTTTTGGCCTGGGGCTTCGGACTGGGGTCTTTTGGCTATCTCTTTGTGGGGATTCCTGTGTTTTTTTTGTTTGGTATCCCTTCTTGGGGTGTTGTGTTGGCTTTGTCTGGTTTTCAGAAGGCCGGTTTTGCCTGCTTCGGTATTCTCTAATTAGTGATGAATGGGACGAGGACTAGAGGGACCTGGGGGTAATGCTCTATTACTTACCGGTAATCTTCATTACTCCTGGTCCTGTTGTCTTCGTCCCATTCATCACGCCCCTCCCACCATCTCGTGCCGCCGGCCTTCTGTTGAGGGCTTGGTAGTGCAGGCAGAATGCTGGGTAAGTACAGCTTATGTACTACCAGAGGGATGGGATATCCCAGCATTCCTCATGTTCTTTTTTCTGTCGTGGAGATAGTTATCTCCAATTAGTGATGAATGGGACAAGGACAACAGGACCAGGAGTAATGAAGATTACCGGTAAGTAATACAGCATTCCGTCCTCTGCGGTTTTCTCGATTGTCTAGCCAGGCTGCCCCTAGACCAGATCATCTTGTTGATTCTCCATTCTTCCCCTCTCTCTCTTCCTTTATCCAGTCTTCTCCTGCTTATCCAGCTTTCCATTACCCCCTCATGGCATCATCCTCGTCCCAGCCCTAACAACTGAAGAAGACAAGGAGGACCCCTAATCAGAGTAACGAAGAATGTCAGTTTCTCAAATAAGAATGTCATTATTTGAGCCGTTCACAGCTCTCACGCCCAGGGTAAAAAATCGCCAACCTTTATTGTCCCCAAACAGGAAAAGCTCCTCCAGCCTGCTCCCAACCATGGGCGTAACAAAGGCGTTCAGAGCCCCTGCAGTGTGTGTGTGTGTGTGTTCAGAGGGGGAGACCTCCAGGGGCCTGAGTGAGTCCTGAGGGGGGGCCCAATCCATGTTCTTTGCAGGTGTGAGAGTCAAATTAATTGATAAAGATTTTCATTGATTATGGGTTAAGAATTTGCATGTAATTATGCTAACATAGAAAATAATGTGCGACTTGGAAAATGTGCCCACCTGAGTGTTCGTCATAAAATACGTAAATGTTTTTAAGGAATACATATTATTATTATTATTAATAGTGCATAGGTAGAGAAAAATGCACTCATGCATCACATTAACAAGTTTATGTTATTGATTTATTAACTATAGGCCATAAGTTGGCGAGGAGTGGGCCTAGTCTGCGAGGCGTAATGTCAAGCTGCAATGTTTAATAAAATAGTGGGAAATGGATGACTAAAGAATTACTAACTGCATTGTTCACACTGTGCTGACCAAACGATTTGCAGATGTCTTTTTATTTCGCATGAGAACTGCATGTCAAATTATGTTGTACTAGAAAAGATGCAAATGTTAACTTGAAGCGAGAGACAGCGATGTTCCCAGGATTCAACAACGGATGCACTGACCAAAGTATGGATTGCAACACAGAAGATACCTGACGAGCCTGACAATGGGAACAGAAGAAGAGGAGCCAATCATCAACGTGTGAAAGACCGTTTAGCTATATTCTAGGTATAGACGTTAATTTCTATTGGACTAACTGTAAAAGTACGATTCTCTGACCAATGACATTGTAAGAAGATACTTTATGCAAGTTTAATTTACCCTGATCGCTTTTAGGCGAGTCAGGCCCTTTCCTTATGTTTTCGAGTTCTTATCCCAATTCTTTTGAGCCCCATCTTTCCCATTTCTGTTAGAGATCTTTTGTGGAACACCGCAGTTTCATGTATTTATTGTAACTCGGAGATGCTGATTCCTTCGTTTAACGCCTGTAACTTGCTTCGGCTTACTTAGAGCCCACCGTGGCTGAGCCATTCCTTTCACTGTCCCGCTCTTGACACTGACTAGACGGATGTCCAACTGACAAAGAGAATCTCAGCTTGCTGATCCATTTGAGAAGAGGTATAACAAAATGTTATTATCTTTGTTGTAGGTTTTTGTTCTTTCTAGGTACCAACCACTAATTTGATAGAGCCATTGTTAGATGTTTTCCAGATTTAACTTTCGACAACATTTTTTTGCATGAAGTTCAAACATGCTATTCTAATTTGAGGGTTAGTGAGAAATCCTAATGCTGACAAATGTTCCTAATTGAGAATTTATCTTTTTACCTGCTGAGACTAGATGTAAGTAATTTCTATTGTGCAGTTATTGTTTCTATTGATTTGTACTGTAACTCTTGAAGACTTAATTATTAATGCTTTAGTTAAATAGAGATTCTTTAGAAGATTTGGTCAGCCAGTGTTATTCATGTATGTTTATCAATACGAGACTAATAATCGTATTGTTAGTATTGTTATTTACTATATTTAACTTCACAAATATTTACCTTGATGCTAAATATATATATTTTTAAGGTACATAGATGTGGAGTTAAGAATAGTACATCTATACTTACCTTTATGTACTTACCTTTAAAATACTTTGGTTCTCAATATTTAGTCCTCAATATTTTGGTCTTACAGTATTTTGTAGTTGATATTCTAAATACATCCCCAGCTCACTGCGTTTAAGGCATTGGGGTCAATCACCTGATAGTTTAGGTCTGATCCACTGCTTGTTTAGGGCCACTCGACTGAAGGAGTTCATATTCTTTCTTATTTGCATCAGTGAAAGTTAAGGGTCATACTTAAGAAAACTGGTGCTGCACACAGTGCAGCGCCATTTATTGTGCACCCCTTAGTGCCTCCCTAATGCCACCATGTGTGCGCCGTATTTAAAATATGGCGCAAAATGGCTGTAGTTAGGGGACTAGTGGCAGAATTTTTTATGCTAGTCTGGAGCTTTGCAGGATTAGCATCAAACATTTTGATGCTAATACTACAAAGCCCATTGAGGCCCATTGTAATCAGTGGTGTGCCTCTGAGAGAGCGTAGTTTAAATATTACCTATTCTAGATGTGAAATGCTTATATTTAACAATGCTGCACTAATAATATTATTCATTGAAACGTATTTTAAACGTGGAGAATATTTCACATGCATAAACTAATGTCGACTGTAAGCAATAATTGTTTGTATTATGATTAATTGAATATGTTAACACGTACGAAGACTGCATTTATTAGAATCCATAAGCCTTAAGTTAGCGTGAGTCGAAAACTGGCTGTGTAGATCTCATATTAAAGCGTATTTTTCTGTTTCTCCAGTGTACTGATTTGCAAAAGGCCATGAACCAGCAAATTGTTCTTTTCTTCACTTATTTGCAACAATGCTAAATTTTCTCATCCGCATGCTAGTAGCTTTAGTGTAAAATTTATGGACTTCGCAACAAACATGGACACTTTCAAGGACATTAAATCGCGGAGAAGAGAACTCTTGACCCGAAGTGTGTGCCAGAAAATGAAGTAACCCCGGATGTGCCACCTACGAAAAACGTCAATTATAAAGACCAATTAGAAGCACAAGAAATATCATAGAATGACAAATGTATTACTTAATGTATAAATTGATAGGTTACAGATAGTGGGGTGTAGAGACTGACCAATAGGATTTCGGGGGAATGTATTTCGAAAAAGGGATAAAAACTCATGACACGAGGAACAAAGGGCTTTAGGTAGGGAATGATATCGATTGCATCCAGAAACTCTGTCACTCTATTTGGTGATTTGAGACTTAGACAAAAACCATCCTCGCCCATAGACTGCCCCATTACACTTTCTTCCTTATGAGGGAGGTGTCCCCTATCCTTAGCTTAGATAGACTGACGGCGATTTAACTGATGTCCTGAAGACGAAGCCTGACCCTGTATGCTGACCTATTCCGAGGAGGGTAATTATACAGTTGCTAATGGAAATTCATTTATTTTGCCTTTCCTTTCTAGGTACCAACTGCTGTGTTTTATGATTAGAGACCTTAGTTAGACGTTTTCCAAATTGATGTTCTAAATTGTTTTGCATGAATCCCAACATGCTGATGCTAATTGTGGTTAGATGAGACATTTCATCTTGACTGACGTAACTGACGTGACTGACATGGTGTTATGCTGAACTAAGATCTTTAGGAGGTTCTATGTATTTTGATTTGTTATCTTCATATGATTATCTTATATTTGTGATCTTTGCATTGATGAAAACTTACCATAGTCGCCGCTTTGTGATAATGTTCTTTGCTTCTTGGTTTGGAGATTAATATATTTGCTATTAGATTGTAATCAATAGGGAATAAAATTCACAAAACTTCAATAAGGTGTGGTTATTCATGACTGAAAGGTCATGGTTGCGTCGAAGAATTATTAATGTCTAAAGTGAAATATATTGTGGTGATATATGTTAACAATATTATTGACATATGGTTTGATGTATTGATCAGTTGTCTCGTCTTATGGTGTCTCACCACTGGGTCCAAAGATTCATCGACCTAAAACGAGTCCTGATGTGTATAAAGTTAACATAGACGGACGCGTTAACAGTTCTGGTAGCAGAGGATGGTTTGGCCCTTGGGGGCCCTAGGACGGAGTTTCATTGTTTAATTTGTTTTTTCTGTGATAATGCAATTTGGAGAGATGATGGGTTACTAGGTTCGCCATGGCTTTCCCGGGATCTCGGAGCCTGCCTAAATGAGTTGGGAATGTTCTCGGCGCCATAGTATGTGTGGTTAGGGTCTTTGCGCTTACCTAAGCTTATGCATCTTGCAGGTGGTTGTGAAAATTTGCGTGTATTTAGGCCAAATTAAGTGTTGTTTAGCAGGAGTGGGCGTACTCCACAGTATGAGAGTAGGGAAGTTGGCGTACTTCATGTGAATGTAGCGCTTATTGCTCAAAATTATCCACGTGGTTGGTTGTTGTGTACGGACCTGTTGAGGTCTAAGACTCCGGAGTATGATGATAAATGTGGTTTATGTTGTAATCTGTGCGGTTTAATAGGTCAATCGGGCGTGGTTGACAAGTCGAGTTTGAGTTATGATGTATGTGTGAAACCTTCGATGGAGATTTGACAAATTCTAAAGTGCACTAGAAGGAGTCATTGACAAGTCGAGAGTAGGATTTGCAGGTCGAATTCTGCTTGCGTATGTGGGAACCGAGAAGGAGAGAGTAGCGGCCGAGCTTGAAGTGAAATCTCTGTAAAGTTCTGAAGCGAATGTGTTACCCTTCCTGTAGTAAACCGACAGATTTGTGTTGTCATTTTAAGGTGCTCGCAATAATTCGCATTAGTTTGTATGAGTTGTAAGGGGTCAGTGAAGAGCGGACGAGCCGCAAGACTTTGTCAGCTGCAGTATGTGTGAGTGTGACGTCAGTGGTGCCGCGCTGAGATAGGTCAGATTTCGAGAGGGGTCGCGCACGGATTGGCTGCAGTCCGTGAGAGGCAATAGGTTGAGAAAGGGCAGGTGAAGAGCGTCCTGGGAACTAAGCCATTTTTGATTAAATACGAAATAAAGAATTGCAAAAATGAATTTTGTCAAGGCATTCAAAAGCGCTTTAAAAGGAGATGTATATATTGTTGCAACCGATGGGGAACCTACACCACCTGAGGGTACTCCAGCTTATACAGTTATGGAAGAAAAGGGTGTTGCACCTTGTTTATGGATGAAACAATGGCGCAAATTAACAGAGAAAGAGGGGTGTCTAGCGTTTCCAGAACATGGGACATTTAATCCAAAGGTGCTAGAAAATTTGAGGTGGATGTTAAGTACGCAGAAACCACCTCCGAGACCGGCACAATACGAGGCTTTGGCAATCTGGGACTTGATGGCTATTAAACATAGACAAGAAAGGTTTCAGAGAAGACTGAAAAGGGCGGAAAAATCCTATGCAGAAGCTAGATGGGATAATGAGAACAAAATGTGGAGACGGGGAATTGTAGATGGGTTGAAGTTATTTCCGGCAATAACACAGGGTGAAGAGACACAGGGGAGGAAAGCCTCCTGCAAAACCGACAAAGATTCAGGCAAAACTAAAGAAAATAAAAGGTCCTGGGAAGAGGAAGATGATTCAGATGATGAGGAATTTATGGATAGGTTGTTACATGATCGTCCGCCACCGTATGCGGTGAGTGACAGTGCTCCAAGTACTAGCTTGGATCCTGGGAACCAGACTCAGGAGAAGGGAGTTACTGATACGGTACAGACTAGTGATACAACCTCGATACAGAATGGTGTCAGTGTACCCACAGCACCAGACTTGCCGATACAGTTGCAGCCTCCACCGCAGATAAAAATAATTTATCCTGATGTCCCAGTGCTTGAGACTACTACGAACTTGGTAGTGCCGCCAGACCCGATATATACAAAGCCAAGGTTAATACAGATTGAGTCGACTCCGAAGCTAGTGTCTCAACCGCCACAGCTGATACCTGGGTATAACCCTGTAGCAGGACCACCGTTAGTACCTGTACCGGGGACACTGGAGCAGACCTATGGTGTTGCAGCTCCAAGAAGCTTAGGGTCAGGTCAGACACCTGCCGCTATATCGCTACCTATTACTGTTGGTCCCCCGGTGCCGTTGTATGCACAGGATAAAACAGGGACATGTGAACAGGGAGTTATGACTCAGGAAGCGATAAGAGGAGGGCCTATGAGAACTCCACAGATAATGGCCCCGGGAGAACAAGTATATGAACAATCGAGACCCTTGATGGACCTTAGTCCAGTAGGAGCATCTCTCGAAGCGAAGCGTCAAGCAGGGTTGGGAGTCTTGACTCCCCAAACTATGAGTACAAGTACCTCACATTCTCCAATGATACATGCAGGGAACATTTCACTGCAGGGTTTTTCAGTACAACAGCTAAATGAGTGGTTAGAGAAAACTTGCACCTCACAGAAGACTACAGTGACCACAGTTGAACCTGAGAAAGAAAAACAAAATGAATACTTGAATTTTGTACGACTAGGGGCAGAAGCTGCCGAGTTAGTGGAAGGAACAATGGGAGTAAATAGGTTGGAATCATACACTGAGGCAGAATTGAGATACTTGTGCCCCAAGATTACCAAAGAGGTGAGCAAAGTACATCAGAAATTAGCGAATTTGGCAGACAAATACAATATCGATATCGGAAACACTAAACATTTAAAAAGAAGCTACAGATTAGATTTTGATTCTAAAGATTTTGAACACATGAGATCTGCAGGCATGAAGGCACACCTGAAAGAACTGTTGCAAAGTGCACCGATCTGGGGTGCATTAGAGAAATGGGAAGGCCGATGGGCAAAGAATAGAGATAAGGGAAAAGGAGATAGCCCAGGGTCAAATAAAGTTGAGACCACACCTGATCTAGGTACAGTGAAAATCTTACCTATGAGAGAGACAGCTGGTGGGGTTTTAGTGCATGTGCCATGGACTAGAGGAGACATTTTATCCTTTACGAATGATTACCCTAGGTTAAGAGAAAAACCGATCGAGTGGTATCAACAGACAGATAGGTTTGTGAAGCTTGCAAAGTGTCTCTGGGGAGACTTGAATACTTAGTTTGAGATCATTGTTCCGCCAGATTTGTGGCTTGAGTGCAAGAGAGGGGTAGATTGGCCCACGAAGGAACCGGCAAGAGATAAGGCGACTGGAGCACCTTCAGAAGAGGTGATGAAATATTATCATAAAGTAATTGAGTTTTTGAAACAAAAGGTGTCGCCGAAGGTGACCGATTGGCAGAAAATCGACCGGACCTCTCAAGAGGTTAAAGAGTCAATACATGCGTATTACGAGAGATTGTTAAAAGCGTTCAAACATTACAGTGGTACTGAGACTATCGAACCGAAAGACATGAATCATCTTGTGTTTAGGTTCGTCGAAGGGCTGAGGCCGGAGGTCAGCCAGATGATTAAGAATCATTTGATTTGTTGGCAAGCTAAACCGATTGATGAAGTATTGCAGTATGCGAAATACTGTAGTGATGAGATTGAGTTGAAGCAGAAAAAGTTGAAGGAGAAAGTGATGGTGATGCAGATAAGGGCTGCACAAGCTGGAATACAGGGGAATGGAGTTCAGCAAATGATACAGCAACAACCGCAAATGAATGGTGTGTTTCAGGCACAGCCGAGAGGTAGAGGTCGAGGATTTGTGAACCGTGGTTCGGACATGAATAATGTTATTATTCAAAATGACGGTCAGGCAGTGAAAAAGATGTCACCATGTCATGCATGCGGGGGCATGGGGCATTGGAAACGGGATTGTCCGAATATGGTGCAGGATGGTGCAGTTCAGCAAAGCATTAATGTTGGTACATTACAAAATTCACGAGGTCCAAAACTGAGTCATCAAAACCCGAATTTTCAGAATAATTTGGTACAAATGCCAGGGGTACAACCCATGCAGCAGATGCAAATGCCGCGTTTCCGGTCAGTATCAGTGCAACCAATGCAGCAGCAGATTCCAATGGTGCCTAGACAGCAAATGCAATTACCCATGGCTCCGATGGGACAGCAACAGGTGATGCTTCCTCAGCAGGTCACAGGTCAGGTAACCAACCAAAACAACACTGTGCAACAATTCCCATAGCGAGGTGAAAGTGGCATGAATGGAGATTGGTCAGATGACAGTTCAGATAGTGAAGAGTGCAGGCTTGCAGCATCTTTAGAGGTGGATCAGAGAGGCCCATATGTAGAGGGAAAAGTAATGGGCTATAGGGTTTCATTTTTGGTCGACACAGGAGCTACACGCTCTACAGTTCGAAGTGCAGAAGTACCGAGATTACCTCTCTCAGGGCGTACCATACGAGTGGTTGGTGTGGCAAACCAATATCTGACTAATCCGATTACTAATCCAGTGCAGGTTAAAATTGGTAGTTTCCAAGGCCTGCATAGATTTGTTGTATGCGATTCAAGCCCAGTATCCTTACTAGGAAGAGACTTACTATGTAAAACAAAATGTTCTATTACCTGTTCCAATGATGGAATAGAGGTACAGACAAACAGTGACGATGAGGGAGATGAGAGTCAATTCATGGAGGAAGGAGGAGAGACAAATGAAGATTATCCTTTGATTACTTTGTTCCCAATGCATACTTTGATTGACCTACCTGTCGATTTACAAAGAACTGTGTAGGAAGTTGGCTCTGTATGTGCTATTTCAAAGTAAGGAATAGCATGCACAGAGTCCAAGGGTTCCCCTTAGAGGTAAAATAGTGGTAAAAATAGATAATACTAATGCTCTATTTTGTGGTAGTGTGGTCGAGCAGTAGGCTTATCCAAGGAGTAGTGTTAAGCATTTGTTGTACATACACATAGACAATAAATGAGGTACACACACTCAGAGACAAATCCAGCCAATAGGTTTTTATATAGAAAAATATCTTTTCTTAGTTTATTTTAAGAACCACAGGTTCAAATTCTACATGTAATATCTCATTCGAAAGGTATTGCAGGTAAGTACTTTAGGAACTTCAAATCATCAAAATTGCATGTATACTTTTCAAGTTATTGACAAATAGCTGTTTTAAAAGTGGACACTTAGTGCAATTTTCACAGTTCCTAGGGGAGGTAAGTATTTGTTAGGTTAACCCGGTAAGTAAGACACTTACAGGGCTTAGTTCTTGGTCCAAGGTAGCCCACCGTTGGGGGTTCAGAGCAACCCCAAAGTCACCACACCAGCAGCTCAGGGCCGGTCAGGTGCAGAGTTCAAAGTGGTGTCCAAAACACATAGGCTAGAATGGATAGAAGGGGGTGCCCCGGTTCCGGTCTGCTTGCAGGTAAGTACCCGCGTCTTCGGAGGGCAGACCAGGGGGGTTTTGTAGGGCACCGGGGGGGACACAAGTCCACACAGAAATTTCACCCTCAGCAGCGCGGGGGCGGCCGGGTGCAGTGTAGAAACAGGCGTCGGGTTCGCAATGTTAGTCTATGAGAGATCTCGGGATCTCTTCAGCGCTGCAGGCAGGCAAGGGGGGGATTCCTCGGGGAAACCTCCACTTGGGCAAGGGAGAGGGACTCCTGGGGGTCACTTCTCCAGTGAAAGTCCGGTCCTTCAGGTCCTGGGGGCTGCGGGTGCAGGGTCTCTCCCAGGCGTCGGGACTTTAGGTTCAAAGAGTCGCGGTCAGGGGAAGCCTCGGGATTCCCTCTGCAGGCGGCGCTGTGGGGGCTCAGGGGGGACAGGTTGTGGTACTCACAGTATCAGAGTAGTCCGGGGGTCCCTCCTGAGGTGTTGGATCGCCACCAGCCGAGTCGGGGTCGCCGGGTGCAGTGTTGCAAGTCTCACGCTTCTTGCGGGGAGCTTGCAGGGTTCTTTAAAGCTGCTGGAAACAAAGTTGCAGCTTTTCTTGGAGCAGGTCCGCTGTCCTCGGGAGTTTCTTGTCTTTTCGAAGCAGGGGCAGTCCTCAGAGGAGGTCGAGGTCGCTGGTCCCTTTGGAAGGCGTCGCTGGAGCAGGATCTTTGGAAGGCAGGAGACAGGCCGGTGAGTTTCTGGAGCCAAGGCAGTTGTCGTCTTCTGGTCTTCCGCTGCAGGGGTTTTCAGCTGGGCAGTCCTTCTTCTTGTAGTTGCAGGAATCTGATTTTCTAGGGTTCAGGGTAGCCCTTAAATACTAAATTTAAGGGCGTGTTTAGGTCTGGGGGGTTAGTAGCCAATGGCTACTAGCCCTGAGGGTGGGTACACCCTCTTTGTGCCTCCTCCCAAGGGGAGGGGGTCACAATCCTAACCCTATTGGGGGAATCCTCCATCTGCAAGATGGAGGATTTCTAAAAGTTAGAGTCACCTCAGCTCAGGACACCTTAGGGGCTGTCCTGACTGGCCAGTGACTCCTCCTTGTTGCTTTCTTTGTTCCCTCCAGCCTTGCCGCCAAAAGTGGGGGCCGTGGCCGGAGGGGGCGGGCAACTCCACTAAGCTGGAGTGCCCTGCTGGGCTGTGACAAAGGGGTGAGCCTTTGAGGCTCACCGCCAGGTGTCACAGCTCCTGCCTGGGGGAGGTGTTAGCATCTCCACCCAGTGCAGGCTTTGTTACTGGCCTCAGAGTGACAAAGGCACTCTCCCCATGGGGCCAGCAACATGTCTCTGGTGTGGCAGGCTGCTGGAACTAGTCAGCCTACACAGACAGTCGGTTAAGTTTCAGGGGGCACCTCTAAGGTGCCCTCTGTGGTGTATTTTACAATAAAATGTACACTGGCATCAGTGTGCATTTATTGTGCTGAGAAGTTTGATACCAAACTTCCCAGTTTTCAGTGTAGCCATTATGGTGCTGTGGAGTTCGTGTTTGACAGACTCCCAGACCATATACTCTTATGGCTACCCTGCACTTACAATGTCTAAGGTTTTGTTTAGACACTGTAGGGGTACCATGCTCATGCACTGGTACCCTCACCTATGGTATAGTGCACCCTGCCTTAGGGCTGTAAGGCCTGCTAGAGGGGTGTCTTACCTATACTGCATAGGCAGTGAGAGGCTGGCATGGCACCCTGAGGGGAGTGCCATGTCGACTTACTCGTTTTGTCCTCACTAGCACACACAAGCTGGCAAGCAGTGTGTCTGTGCTGAGTGAGAGGTCTCCAGGGTGGCATAAGACATGCTGCAGCCCTTAGAGACCTTCCTTGGCATCAGGGCCCTTGGTACTAGAAGTACCAGTTACAAGGGACTTATCTGGATGCCAGGGTCTGCCAATTGTGGATACAAAAGTACAGGTTAGGGAAAGAACACTGGTGCTGGGGCCTGGTTAGCAGGCCTCAGCACACTTTCAATTGTAAACATAGCATCAGCAAAGGCAAAAAGTCAGGGGGCAACCATGCCAAGGAGGCATTTCCTTACACAACCCCCCCCCAAACGAAAGAGGATGAGACTAACCTTTCCCAAGAGAGTCTTCATTTTCTAAGTGGAAGAACCTGGAAAGGCCATCTGCATTGGCATGGGCAGTCCCAGGTCTGTGTTCCACTATAAAGTCCATTCCCTGTAGGGAGATGGACCACCTCAACAGTTTAGGATTTTCACCTTTCATTTGCATCAGCCATTTGAGAGGTCTGTGGTCAGTTTGAACTAGGAAGTGAGTCCCAAAGAGGTATGGTCTCAGCTTCTTCAGGGACCAAACCACAGCAAAGGCCTCCCTCTCAATGGCACTCCAACGCTGCTCCCTGGGGAGTAACCTCCTGCTAATGAAAGCAACAGGCTGGTCAAGGCCATCATCATTTGTTTGGGACAAAACTGCCCCTATCCCATGTTCAGAGGCATCAGTCTGCACAATGAACTGCTTAGAATAATTTGGAGCTTTTAGAACTGGTGCTGAGCACATTGCCTGTTTCAGGGTGTCAAAGGCCTGTTGGCATTCCACAGTCCAGTTCACTTTCTTGGGCATTTTCTTGGAGGTGAGTTCAGTGAGGGCTGTCACAATGGATCCATATCCCTTCACAAACCTCCTGTAGTACCCAGTCAAGCCAAGGAATGCCCTGACTTGAGTCTGGGTTTTTGGAGCTACCCAATCCAGAATAGTCTGGATCTTGGGTTGGAGTGGCTGAACTTGGCCTCCACCTACAAGGTGTCCCAAGTAAACCACAGTTCCCTGCCCTATCTGGCATTTGGATGCCTTGATAGAGAGGCCTGCAGATTGCAGAGCCTTCAAAACCTTCTTCAGGTGGACCAGGTGATCCTGCCAGGTGGAGCTAAAGACAGCAATATCATCAAGATAAGCTGTGCTA
The DNA here is from genome assembly GCF_031143425.1 of Pleurodeles waltl. Taxonomy (NCBI): domain Eukaryota; kingdom Metazoa; phylum Chordata; class Amphibia; order Caudata; family Salamandridae; genus Pleurodeles; species Pleurodeles waltl. The sequence continues at coordinate 339,441,979 of NC_090445.1, forward strand.
AAGGACTCCAAGCCAGCAAGGACTTGATTCACCAACCTTTGGAAGGTGGCAGGGGCATTCTTTAGACCAAAGGGCATAACAGTAAACTGATAATGCCCATCAGGTGTGGAGAATGCTGTTTTCTCTTTTGCTCCAGGTGCCATTTTTATTTGCCAGTACCCTGCTGTCAAGTCAAAGGTACTTAAGAATTTGGCAGCACCTAATTTGTCTATGAGCTCATCAGCTCTTGGGATTGGATGAGCATCTGTCTTGGTGACAGAATTGAGCCCTCTGTAGTCCACACAAAACCTCATCTCTTTCTTTCCATCTTTGGTGTGAGGTTTGGGGACTAAGACCACTGGGCTAGCCCAGGGGCTGTCAGAGCGCTCAATTACTCCCAATTCCAGCATCTTGTGGACTTCCACCTTGATGCTTTCTTTAACATGGTCAGATTGTCTAAAGATTTTGTTCTTGACAGGCATGCTGTCTCCTGTGTCCACATCATGGGTACACAGGTGTGTCTGACCAGGGGTTAAGGAGAAGAGTTCAGGAAACTGTTGTAGGACTCTCCTACAATCAGCTTGCTGTTGGCCAGAGAGGGTGTCTGAGTAGATCACTCCATCTACTGTGCCATCTTTTGGGTCTGATGACAGAAGATCAGGGAGAGGTTCACTCTCTGCCTCCTGATCCTCATCTGTTACCATCAACAGATTGACATCAGCCCTGTCGTGGAAGAGCTTAAGGCGGTTTACATGGATCACCCTCTTGGGGCTCCTGCTTGTGCCCAGGTCCACCAGGTAGGTGACCTGACTCTTCCTTTCTAGTACTGGGTAAGGGCCACTCCATTTGTCCTGGAGTGCCCTGGGAGCCACAGGCTCCAGAACCCAGACTTTCTGCCCTGGTTGGAACTCAACCAGTGCAGCCTTTTGGTCATACCAAAACTTCTGGAGCTGTTGGCTGGCCTCAAGGTTTTTGGTTGCCTTTTCCATGTACTCTGCCATTCTAGAGCGAAGGCCAAGTACATAGTCCACTATGTCCTGTTTAGGCTCATGGAGAGGTCTCTCCCAGCCTTCTTTAACAAGGGCAAGTGGTCCCCTTACAGGATGACCAAACAGAAGTTCAAAGGGTGAGAATCCTACTCCCTTCTGTGGCACCTCTCTGTAAGCGAAAAGCAGACATGGCAAGAGGACATCCCATCTCCTTTTGAGCTTTTCTGGGAGCCCCATGATCATGCCTTTTAATGTCTTGTTGAATCTCTCAACCAAGCCATTAGTTTGTGGATGGTATGGTGTAGTGAATTTATAAGTCACTCCACACTCATTCCACATGTGCTTTAGGTATGCTGACATGAAGTTGGTACCTCTGTCAGACACCACCTCCTTAGGGAAACCCACTCTGGTAAAGATACCAATGAGGGCCTTGGCTACTGCAGGGGCAGTAGTCGACCTAAGGGGAATAGCTTCAGGATACCTGGTAGCATGATCCACTACTACCAGGATATACATATTTCCTGAGGCTGTGGGAGGTTCTAGGGGACCAACTATGTCCACACCCACTCTTTCAAAGGGCACCCCCACCACTGGAAGTGGAATGAGGGGGGCCTTTGGATGCCCACCTGTCTTACCACTGGCTTGACAGGTGGGGCAGGAGAGGCAAAACTCCTTAACCATGTTGGACATATTGGGCCAGTAGAAGTGGTTGACTAACCTCTCCCACGTCTTGGTTTGTCCCAAATGTCCAGCAAGGGGAATGTCATGGGCCAATGTTAGGATGAACTTCCTGAACAGCTGAGGCACTACCACTCTCCTAGTGGCACCAGGTTTGGGGTCTCTGGCCTCAGTGTACAGGAGTCCATCTTCCCAATAGACCCTATGCGTTCCATTTTTCTTGCCTTTGGACTCTTCAGCAGCTTGTTGCCTAAGGCCTTCAAGAGAGGGACAGGTTTCTTGTCCCTTACACAGCTCCTCCCTTGAGGGTCCCCCTGGGCCTAAGAGCTCAACCTGATAAGGTTCAAGCTCCAAAGGCTCAGTTCCCTCAGAGGGCAGAACTTCTTCCTGAGAAGAGAGGTTCCCTTTCTTTTGCTGTGTTGCAGTTGGTTTCTCAACTGACTTTCCTTTCCTCTTGGTAGGCTGGGCCATTCTTCCAGACTCCAGCTCTACTTGTTCACCCTGTGCCTTGCATTGTGCTCTTGTTTTCACACACACCAGTTCAGGGATACCCAGCATTGCTGCATGGGTTTTTAGTTCTACCTCAGCCCATGCTGAGGACTCCAGGTCATTTCCAAGCAGACAGTCCACTGGGATATTTGAGGAGACCACCACCTGTTTCAGGCCATTGACCCCTCCCCATTCTAAAGTAACCATTGCCATGGGATGTACTTTTCTCTGATTGTCAGCGTTGGTGACTGTGTAAGTTTTTCCAGTCAGGTATTGGCCAGGGGAAACCAGTTTCTCTGTCACCATGGTGACACTGGCACCTGTATCCCTCAGGCCCTCTATTCTAGTCCCATTAATTAAGAGTTGCTGTCTGTATTTTTGCATGTTAGGCGGCCAGACAGCTAGTGTGGCTAAATCCACCCCACCCTCAGAAACTAGAGTAGCTTCAGTGTGGACCCTGATTTGCTCTGGGCACACTGTTGATCCCACTTGGAGACTAGCCATACCAGTGTTACCTGGATGGGAGTTTGGAGTGGAATCTTTCTTGGGACAGGCCTTGTCTCCAGTTTGGTGTCCATGCTGTTTACAGCTATGACACCAGGCCTTTTTGGGATCAAAGTTTTTACCCTTGTACCCATTGTTTTGTGAAGAGGCTCTGGGCCCACCCTCCTGTGCAGGTTTTTGGGGGCCTGTAGAAGACTCTTTACTATTTTTAGTTTTGGTTGTCTCATCACTCTTCCCCTGGGGAGTCTTTGTGACCCCTTTCTTTTGGTCACCCCCTGTTGAAGTCTTGGACACCCTTGTCTTGACCCAATGGTCCGCCTTCTTTCCCAATTCTTGGGGAGAAATTGGTCCTAGGTCTACCAGATGCTGATGCAGTTTATCATTGAAACAATTACTTAACAGGTGTTCTTTCACAAATAAATTGTACAGCCCATCATAATTACTTACACCACTGCCTTGAATCCAACCATCTAGTGTTTTCACTGAGTAGTCAACAAAGTCAACCCAGGTCTGGCTCGAGGATTTTTGAGCCCCCCTGAACCTAATCCTGTACTCCTCAGTGGAGAATCCAAAGCCCTCAATCAGGGTACCCTTCATGAGGTCATAAGATTCTGCATCTGGTCCAGAGAGTGTGAGGAGTCTATCCCTACACTTTCCTGTGAACATTTCCCAAAGGAGAGCACCCCAGTGAGATCTGTTCACTTTTCTGGTTACACAAGCCCTCTCAAAAGCTGTGAACCATTTGGTGATGTCATCACCATCTTCATATTTAGTTACAATCCCTTTAGGGATTTTCAACATGTCAGGAGAATCTCTGACCCTATTTATGTTGCTGCCACCATTGATGGGTCCTAGGCCCATCTCTTGTCTTTCCCTCTCTATGGCTAGGATCTGTCTTTCCAAAGCCAACCTTTTGGCCATCCTGGCTAACTGGATGTCCTCTTCACTGGGGCTATCCTCAGTGATTTCAGAGGTGTTGGTCTCTCCTGTGAGGGAACCAGCATCTCTGACTATTATTTTTGGAGTCAGGGTTTGAGGGACCCTGTTCTCCTTAGATAGGACTGGTAGGGGGGAATTGTCCTCCAAGTCACTATCCTCTTCCTCTGAGTTGCCACCCTCAGAGGGGTTGGCCTTTTCAAACTCTGCCAAAAGCTCCTGGAGCTGTATTTTGGTAGGTTTGGGGCCCATTGTTATTTTCTTTATTTTACAGAGTGACCTTAGCTCCCTCATCTTAAGATGGAGGTAAGGTGTGGTGTCGAGTTCCACCACAGTCACATCTGTGCTAGACATTTTGCTTCTAAAAGTTGGAATACTTTTTAAGAATCTACAACTGGTTCTAGAATCTAATTCAAACTTTTACAAACTTTTAAACTCTAAAAGAAATGCTAAACAGGGACTTAACACACAAGGCCCTAGCAGGACTTTTAAGAATTTAGAAAACTTTTCAAATTGCAAAAATCAATTTCTAATGACAATTTTGGAATTTGTCGTGTGATCAGGTATTGGCTGAGTAGTCCAGCAAATGCAAAGTCTTGTATCCCACCGCTGATCCACCAATGTAGGAAGTTGGCTCTGTATGTGCTATTTCAAAGTAAGGAATAGCATGCACAGAGTCCAAGGGTTCCCCTTAGAGGTAAAATAGTGGTAAAAATAGATAATACTAATGCTCTATTTTGTGGTAGTGTGGTCGAGCAGTAGGCTTATCCAAGGAGTAGTGTTAAGCATTTGTTGTACATACACATAGACAATAAATGAGGTACACACACTCAGAGACAAATCCAGCCAATAGGTTTTTATATAGAAAAATATCTTTTCTTAGTTTATTTTAAGAACCACAGGTTCAAATTCTACATGTAATATCTCATTCGAAAGGTATTGCAGGTAAGTACTTTAGGAACTTCAAATCATCAAAATTGCATGTATACTTTTCAAGTTATTGACAAATAGCTGTTTTAAAAGTGGACACTTAGTGCAATTTTCACAGTTCCTAGGGGAGGTAAGTATTTGTTAGGTTAACCCGGTAAGTAAGACACTTACAGGGCTTAGTTCTTGGTCCAAGGTAGCCCACCGTTGGGGGTTCAGAGCAACCCCAAAGTCACCACACCAGCAGCTCAGGGCCGGTCAGGTGCAGAGTTCAAAGTGGTGCCCAAAACACATAGGCTAGAATGGATAGAAGGGGGTGCCCCGGTTCCGGTCTGCTTGCAGGTAAGTACCCGCGTCTTCGGAGGGCAGACCAGGGGGGTTTTGTAGGGCACCGGGGGGGACACAAGTCCACACAGAAATTTCACCCTCAGCAGCGCGGGGGCGGCCGGGTGCAGTGTAGAAACAGGCGTCGGGTTCGCAATGTTAGTCTATGAGAGATCTCGGGATCTCTTCAGCGCTGCAGGCAGGCAAGGGGGGGATTCCTCGGGGAAACCTCCACTTGGGCAAGGGAGAGGGACTCCTGGGGGTCACTTCTCCAGTGAAAGTCCGGTCCTTCAGGTCCTGGGGGCTGCGGGTGCAGGGTCTCTCCCAGGCGTCGGGACTTTAGGTTCAAAGAGTCGCGGTCAGGGGAAGCCTCGGGATTCCCTCTGCAGGCGGCGCTGTGGGGGCTCAGGGGGGACAGGTTGTGGTACTCACAGTATCAGAGTAGTCCGGGGGTCCCTCCTGAGGTGTTGGATCGCCACCAGCCGAGTCGGGGTCGCCGGGTGCAGTGTTGCAAGTCTCACGCTTCTTGCGGGGAGCTTGCAGGGTTCTTTAAAGCTGCTGGAAACAAAGTTGCAGCTTTTCTTGGAGCAGGTCCGCTGTCCTCGGGAGTTTCTTGTCTTTTCGAAGCAGGGGCAGTCCTCAGAGGAGGTCGAGGTCGCTGGTCCCTTTGGAAGGCGTCGCTGGAGCAGGATCTTTGGAAGGCAGGAGACAGGCCGGTGAGTTTCTGGAGCCAAGGCAGTTGTCGTCTTCTGGTCTTCCGCTGCAGGGGTTTTCAGCTGGGCAGTCCTTCTTCTTGTAGTTGCAGGAATCTGATTTTCTAGGGTTCAGGGTAGCCCTTAAATACTAAATTTAAGGGCGTGTTTAGGTCTGGGGGGTTAGTAGCCAATGGCTACTAGCCCTGAGGGTGGGTACACCCTCTTTGTGCCTCCTCCCAAGGGGAGGGGGTCACAATCCTAACCCTATTGGGGGAATCCTCCATCTGCAAGATGGAGGATTTCTAAAAGTTAGAGTCACCTCAGCTCAGGACACCTTAGGGGCTGTCCTGACTGGCCAGTGACTCCTCCTTGTTGCTTTCTTTGTTCCCTCCAGCCTTGCCGCCAAAAGTGGGGGCCGTGGCCGGAGGGGGCGGGCAACTCCACTAAGCTGGAGTGCCCTGCTGGGCTGTGACAAAGGGGTGAGCCTTTGAGGCTCACCGCCAGGTGTCACAGCTCCTGCCTGGGGGAGGTGTTAGCATCTCCACCCAGTGCAGGCTTTGTTACTGGCCTCAGAGTGACAAAGGCACTCTCCCCATGGGGCCAGCAACATGTCTCTGGTGTGGCAGGCTGCTGGAACTAGTCAGCCTACACAGACAGTCGGTTAAGTTTCAGGGGGCACCTCTAAGGTGCCCTCTGTGGTGTATTTTACAATAAAATGTACACTGGCATCAGTGTGCATTTATTGTGCTGAGAAGTTTGATACCAAACTTCCCAGTTTTCAGTGTAGCCATTATGGTGCTGTGGAGTTCGTGTTTGACAGACTCCCAGACCATATACTCTTATGGCTACCCTGCACTTACAATGTCTAAGGTTTTGTTTAGACACTGTAGGGGTACCATGCTCATGCACTGGTACCCTCACCTATGGTATAGTGCACCCTGCCTTAGGGCTGTAAGGCCTGCTAGAGGGGTGTCTTACCTATACTGCATAGGCAGTGAGAGGCTGGCATGGCACCCTGAGGGGAGTGCCATGTCGACTTACTCGTTTTGTCCTCACTAGCACACACAAGCTGGCAAGCAGTGTGTCTGTGCTGAGTGAGAGGTCTCCAGGGTGGCATAAGACATGCTGCAGCCCTTAGAGACCTTCCTTGGCATCAGGGCCCTTGGTACTAGAAGTACCAGTTACAAGGGACTTATCTGGATGCCAGGGTCTGCCAATTGTGGATACAAAAGTACAGGTTAGGGAAAGAACACTGGTGCTGGGGCCTGGTTAGCAGGCCTCAGCACACTTTCAATTGTAAACATAGCATCAGCAAAGGCAAAAAGTCAGGGGGCAACCATGCCAAGGAGGCATTTCCTTACAAACTGTAACAGAGAAAGTGTGGGATTTGACTGGGAAAGAAGTAGGGTTAATCAAGGGAGTAGAACCAATCAAGGTACAGATAAAGCCGAATGCAGCGTTCCCACAAGTGCCACAATACCACATGACCCAAGATGTCCTCATTGAGGTATCACAAATAATTGCAGATTTTCTCAGACAGGGAGTCCTGAAAGAAGTTTTGAGTAGTCCATGCAACTCTCCCATTATGGGTTTGAAGAAGCCCTGTGGAAAAGTTCGAATTGTGCAGGATTTGAGAAAAATAAACGAAATTGTGATACAATGCTGCCCTGTGGTACCTAACCCAGCAGTAATAATGTTCCAGGTTCCATGTGATGCTGAATGGTTTACTGTAGTAGACCTATCACAAGCATTCTTCTCGATACCTCTTCATGAAGACAGTCAATTTTTGTTCAGTTTCAAATTCCTGGATAAGGTGTACAGTTGGTGCAGAATTCCTCAGGGGTTTTCTGAGTCACCGTCCATCTTCAATCAGATATTAAAAAAGGATTTGGAACCTCTTGTGCTGCCTTTTAATTCAACTCTTGTGCAGTACATTGACGATTTGCTGATTGCATCTAAAACCAGAGACAGTTGTAAATATGATACCATTGCATTGTTGAATCATCTGGGAAAGAATGGACACAAGGTGTCACCCAGAAAGTTGCAATACTGTCAAAAAGAAGTGAAATACTTGGGACATCTGATTGAGAAAGGGTCCCGAAGAATATCAAAGGAAAGAATAACAGCTGTTTTGCAGATGAATCCCCCAACAACAAAAAGAGATGTCAGGATGTTTTTGGGAATGGTGGGCTACTGTCGCCAGTGGATACCCAACTTCTCGATCATCTCAAAACCTTTAATAAAATTGACAGGGAAGGAAGTCAAGGACGAACCATACACAATCACTTTGACAAAAGAGGAGCTTGAATCATTTCTAGAATTGAAGGAATGCATGTGCAGGGCTCCAGCATTAGGAATGCCTGATTATGAAAAACATTTTCTATTGTTCTGTCATGAACGTGATGCTTGTTCTTTGTCTGTTTTAACACAGGTCCACGGAGATGCAAATCGCCCTGTAGCATATTTTTCAGCTACTTTGGACCCCGTTGCAGCAGCCTTACCGGGTTGTTTGCGAGCAGTTGCAGCAGTTGGTCAAAGCCTTTCACAATGTGCAGGCATAGTCATGGGATACCCCCTGACAGTAATGGTTCCACATTCAGTTGAAATTCTGTTGACACGAACTAAGACACAACACATGACAAATGCACGATTCACTAAATATGAGACGATTATACTGGGGTCACCAAATGTCACACTAAAGAGATGCACTGTGCTGAACCCGGCAACCTTACTTCCCAATGAAAATACAGAAATCAAAGATGGGGAAGAGTTTGAGCATGATTGTCTTGAGGTGACTGAGCTCTGTACCAAACCTCGCCCAAACATACAGGATACCCAGTTAAAAGAAAATGATTGCATTATGTTTGTTGATGGGTCCTGTCTAAGAGATTCAGCAGGAACATTGAGAGCCGGTTACGCAGTATGTACCATAACTGGCATTGTCGAAGCCTCCTGGCTCGAGAAAGTGTTTTCTGCACAGGTGGCAGAATTAATAGCTCTTACAAAAGCATGCCACGCAGCTGTAAATTTGAAAGTCACTATCTATACTGACAGCAGATATGGATTTGGAATTGTGCATGATTTTGGCCAACTCTGGTCACAGAGGGGTTTCATGACCTCCTCTGGTTCTCCTGTGAAAAATGGATAACAAATAAGAGATTTGTTACATGCGATTCAGTTACCTCTTGAAATTGCTGTGGTAAAGTGCAGTGCCCACACCAGATCACAAGACTTTGTGTCAATGGGAAACGGCTATGCAGATCAAGTTGCAAGATTTTGTGCATTAAACTGTATATCATTTAAGGAGCAGTGGGAATTATTACCACAACCTGAAAACGACACAAGTTTAAGTCTAGCATTACGAGTGGTGATACCTTAGATGAACTAAAGACATTACAAAGTCGTGCTAGCAAAGAAGAAAAACGTTCCTGGCAGATAATGCAGTGTGTACAAAGGGCAGATGATCTGTGGGTTTCAGAAGAGGGAAAACTGGTTCTGCCAAATAGTTTTTTGTCTCAGTTTGCACGGTTATACCATGGGCAGGCTCATCTAGGAATAGATGCCATGATCAGATCCTTTAAGATTGATTGGTTTAATCCAAAATTCAGACATGCCGCAGAAATCACTTGCCACAGGTGCGTCATCTGTCAACAGATGAATGCTGGAAAAGGAACTGTGGTAACTTTGAGCCACATTGGGAGAGCTGGAGGTCCATTCAACAAAATGCAAATGGATTTTATCGAAATGCCTGTTTGTGGAGGATTGAAGTACGTGTTGGTGATTGTGTGTGTTTTCAGTCATTGGATTGAGGCATATCCCACACGTAGGAATGACAGTCTTACAGTTGCAAAACTACTACTCAGAGAACTAATACCAAGGTTCGGGTTTCCGGTTTCTATAGAATCAGATAGGGGGAGACACTTCGACAATGAGGTGATTAAACTTCTGTGTGCCGCACTCAACATTGAACAAAAGCTGCATTGTAGCTATCGCCCTGAAGCATCAGGACTAGTTGAACAGATGAATGGTACCTTAAAATCAAGGATAGCAAAAATGTGTGCTGCAACAAACATGAAGTGGCCAGATGCTTTACCTCTAGTACTGATGTCTATGAGAAACACCCCAGATAAGAAAACGGGACTGTCCCCCCATGAAATCCTCATGGGCAGAGCAATGAGATTACCAGCGGTACCTGCAAATGCGCTAGTGAATATTACAGATGATATGGTGTTGGATTACTGCAAAGGTTTGGCTGACGTGATCCGCTCTTTCTCTCACCAGGTGGAAGCTAACACGTTGCCACCAATTGGCGAACCAGGACACTCTCTGCAAGCTGGAGATTGGGTGGTTGTCAAGAAGCATGTGAGAAAATCGTGTCTTGAGCCGCGATGGAAGGGGCCGTATCAAGTAATATTGACGACCACCACTGCTGTGAAGTGTGCCGGGGTTCCCAACTGGATACATGCCAGTCACACGAAAAAGGTAACGAGTCCTGTTGAAGAGGAAATTGAAGTCTCCGGCACACCAACTTCAGGAAGAGAACTCTCAGAGTCAGAGATCAGTCAAGAAGAAACTGAGACTACCAGAGAGCCCACTGAGAACAGCCTTGTCCCTCAAACTGTCAATGAGTTCGAGAGAGGTGACAGAGTGCCAATCTCAGTTGAGGCAGCAGGAGAACTAAGTCAAGGAGAGGTTCTCCCAGAAGTAGACGAATACGATTTAGAGCCCGAACTCAGCATAGAACAGGAAGACGAAAGAGACGGAGAAATTGTGGATACAAATCAAAACGAGTCAGAATCTCCTGAACCAGTTGCAGGTCCGTCAAGAGAAAACACCATATCACAAGAGGAGGATGCTGTCCAACGTCCTGAAAGGAAACATCGAACCAAGACACACAGAGACGATAATTGGCCAGACAAGTCACATCCTAAAATAAGAGAGGTATCAAACGAGACAATAACAGAAGAAAGTGATACTTCACAAGCAGATGATCTGAGTGAAGGAGAACAACAAGGTGAACGAAGGCTAAAAAGGAAGAGAATAGCAAACAGAAGATATACAGGTCCTGAATGGGCATATGCTACAACCTCTGAATGGCAACAAGAATTTTTAGCTTTCTGCTTTGATCGAGAAATACCAGGCCAATACTACGGTACCAGAAGATATTCAAAGGGAAAGTTCGGATAAAATTGAATCGTGAAAGCTGAAAAGAGAAAGAGTCTTTAGAAACTACCGGAAAGTGACACTAAACCTGGATTTGACTTTAAAAGAAACCTGATTGTGACAAGCTGCTAACCTGAATTGACGACAAGGTCCTGGAGTGAGTGAAGACGCTGTAATATACGCAAAAAGAGTTTGCTTCTCAGAGTTGATTGTTGATCTACTATTCTGATTCTATACAAACATGGCTTACAGTAGCAAAGGAAGTAAGGTGTGTGGTTGGTTAGGTCTTATAATAGGTGTTGTATGTGCAGTAATGATTGTGGGAGTGATTGTGGGAATGCCATGGAGAGAGAGAGAAACTTTTAATGCAACTACGAAACTTGAAACTACCACTACTAAACTATCACCGTGGGAAAGATTTGAGCAAGACGCAAGACATATGCATGAGGGAACTAATGCAAAAGGGGAACTTTCTACTAACGTCTTCTATTGCTTGCTAAATGAGTATGTGGAAACTATGGATGCGAAAGATTGTTATGTATATACTAAAATTCCTTTGTCTGTGCAGGAGGGAGTCACTTATCATAGCCTCCCTCTTACTTATGGAATTAGTTGCAGCTTGCTATTAACAAGATTCTATAATCAAGAGCATGTGCAATATTTTTATTCAAATTTGGATGTTGTGTTTTCTTTTGTGCCTGTGATTGAATTCCTAAATGAATTAGCTAAAGAGCATGATATTAAAATAGTTACAGGATTCTTTGAGCCAACACTTACATTTGGAACTGCTTATGCACATCGCAATAATTTGACTTGCTTATTGTCTCCTGAGAGAAAAACATTTTAGATCACACAGATGATAGACGCAAAGCACTGAAAGAAAGGTTAGAAAAAGGCCTAGAGAAACGTACTTATGCAAATGATTATGCTTATACTGCAATTAAAACACATGGCAAATTAGCTATAGATGCATTACACGTAGGTAGACTTTGTATATATAGGCCAAAATCTGAACAGTATAATTTGTGGGAACGAGTGAATGCAGACATGTGTTTTTGTTTCAGAGTAAATGGACCTTTATGTTAAATGGACAAGACCCAGCAATTCCTGGAATCTATTACATCTGTGGGTTAAATGCATATTACCGTCTTCCTAAGGGATGGTATGGGACATGTTATTTGGGAATAGTATTTCCAAAGATATACCAGATTGATAACTTAAAACAAATACCTAAAACGTCTGAATTACAACATCCCAGACAAAAATGAGAATCAGTGGCGGCTGTCATTGGTGATATATTTGGAGCCATAATCCCATCAGTAGGGGTTATCTTGAATTCTATGAAAATTCAAAAGTTGTCTACTATTGTGGATAACATGCTGACAAATTTTACAGGAGCTATACTCCTGATGGATACTGAACTTGCTGCAGAAAGAGCTATGACTCTTCAAAATCGGCTTGCTTTAGACATTCTTTTAGCAAAGAGTGGAGGTGTTTGTAAAATGCTTAATGAGCGTCATTGTTGTTCATTCATTCCAGATAACAGTAAGAAAATTAGAAACATGCTTACTAACCTTACCAGAGATAGAGCAGATTTGAAGGATCTGAAAGAACTTGGTGTTTGGGAAAAATTTGGAAAAGGAATTGTCCGAGTGGGAAGCTGGTTTACCAACATTTGGAATGGGGTACTTGCAAAAATTATGATGGGTCTATTAATTGTTTTAATTTGTTTATTAGGATTATGGGGAGCATGTAGAATCAATGACAAGGTAAAAAGAAATTGGACTAAAAGAACCAAAAGAAATGAAGAAAGTGAGAGAGAGAAAATGTTCAATGAAATATGGGAAAGTTCACATAAAGGGCAAGATGTTGAAATGCGTATTATGCGCAAGGTGAAAAATTAAGATCAAAATATTATGTGATGACGAGCGTCATCAGAGGAGGGACTGAGAGAGCGTAGTTTAAATATGACCTATTCTAGATGTGAAATGCTTATATTTAACAATGCTGCACTAATAATATTATTCATTGAAACGTATTTTAAACGTGGAGAATATTTCACATGCATAAACTAATGTCGACTGTAAGCAATAATTGTTTGTATTATGATTAATTGAATATGTTAACACGTACGAAGACTGCATTTATTAGAATCCATAAGCCTTAAGTTAGCGTGAGTCGAAAACTGGCTGTGTAGATCTCATATTAAAGCGTATTTTTCTGTTTCTCCAGTGTACTGATTTGCAAAAGGCCATGAACCAGCAAATTGTTCTTTTCTTCACTTATTTGCAACAATGCTAAATTTTCTCATCCGCATTCTAGTAGCTTTAGTGTAAAATTTATGGACTTCGCAACAAACATGGACACTTTCAAGGACATTAAATCGCGGAGAAGAGTACTCTTGACCCGAAGTATGTGCCAGAAAATGAAGTAACCCCGGATGTGCCACCTACGAAAAACGTCAATTATAAAGACCAATTAGAAGCACAAGAAATATCATAGAATGACAAATGTATTACTTAATGTATAAATTGATAGGTTACAGATAGTGGGGTGTAGAGACTGACCAATAGGATTTTGGGGGAATGTATTTCGAAAAAGGGATAAAAACTCATGGCACGAGGAACAAAGGGCTTTAGGTAGGGAATGATATTGATTGCATCCAGAAACTCTGTCACTCTATTTGGTGATTTGAGACTTAGACAAAAACCATCCTCGCCCATAGACTGCCCCATTACACTTTCTTCCTTATGAGGGAGGTGTCCCCTATCCTTAGCTTAGATAGACTGATGGCGATTTAACTGATGTCCTGAAGACGAAGACTGACCCTGTATGCTGACCTATTCCGAGGAGGGTAATTATACAGTTGCTAATGGAAATTCATTTATTTTGCCTTTCCTTTCTAGGTACCAACTGCTGTGTTTTTTGATTAGAGACCTTAGTTAGACGTTTTCCAAATTGATGTTCTAAATTGTTTTGCATGAAGCCCAACATGCTGATGCTAATTGTGGTTAGATGAGACATTTCATCTTGACTGACGTGAGAAATATTTGTCTGCAGTTGAAGAAAGGAGGCTTTGGCCTGGGTAAGGCAGTTCTTATTAAGAAATCTTAGCTCGAAGAGTTCAAGTACATGCTGTCACCTCATCGTACTTGTGCAGTGTTTTTTTCCCTGTGCTGCAATTCGTTTGTCTGGTTTTGATACTCTGGGCACTTTACCACTGCTAACCAGTGCTAAAGTGCAACTGCTCTCTGTCTAAATTGTATTGGTGATTGGTGATCCGTGATTGTCATATTTGATTTACTAGTAAGTCCGTAGTAAAGTGCACTGGAGGTGCCTAGGGCCTGTAAATCAAATCAAATGCTACTAGTGGGCCTGCAGCACTGATTGTGCCACCCACAAGAGTAGCCCTGTAAACACATCTCAGACCTGCCACTGCAGTGTCTGTGTGCAGTTTTAAACTGACATTTCAACCTGGCAAGTGCACCCACTTGCCAGGCCTAAACCTTCCCTTTCTCTACATGTAAGTCACCCATAAGGTAGGCCCTAAGTAGCCTCATGGGCAGGGTGCAGTATATGTAAAAGGTGGGACAAGTACTGATGTGTTTTACATGCCCTGATAGTGAAATACTGCCAAATTCATTTTTCACTATTGCAAGACCTATCTCTCTCATAGGTTAACATGGGGACTGCCTTTAAAATTCTTTCAAAGTACAGTTTCCCATTGGGAACAGATAGAGATGTGGAGTTTGGGGTCTCACACCTCACAATTTAAAAATACATCTTTTGGTTTTTAGATTGTTTGAAAATGCATCTTTTTGAAAGTGGGCATTTTCTTACTTTACCATTCTGTGCCTCTGCCTGCTTGTGTATTCCACATCTGGGTCAGACTGACAGTTGGGCTATTGTGAATTCCCTCTAGACCGTGGCACAAAGGGAGTTGAGGTGTAGCCTGCATATCCTGATGAGTCTCCTGGGCTAGAGTGGGGAGGGAGATGCTGACACTTACACCTGAAAGGGCTGTGCCTGTCCTCACACAATGCAGACTCCAATCCCCTTGAGTGTGTCTGGGGCCAGGCCTGAGCAAGGCAGGATCTTGTGAACAACAGAGACTTTCCTTTGACGTTTGCCTACTTTAAAGGCAGAAATAAGTATACGTAGTGGACCCAAAACCCCAGATTTTCAGATTACTTCTGGATCAAAAGGAATCTCTGCCAAGGAGAAGAGCTGGATGCTTAAGGAGGACCTACCACTTTGCCTGTTGCTTTGCTGTGCTGGCCTGCTGCTGTTTCTGCCTGAAGAGGGAAAGTACTGGGCTTTGCTTTCTGAAATCCTGCTTGTGAGGTTTCTCCAAGGGCTTGGACTGAGCTTGCCCCCTGTTCCGAAGTCTCAGGGACATCAAAGACGTCATCTGCCAGTACCTGGGCCCTTAGAATTGGAAGCTAGTAACCTGGGGGGGGAAAATCCACACACAGTGGGTGTGTGTCAGAAAAATCAACGCATGGCCCGTGGCTGAACATTCAACACAGCGCCTAATTCGAGGCTGGACAAATGACACAGTGCCTTTTCTCACTGCAGACTCTTCGCGTAGCGTGTCAGAAATTTCCACGCACGGATTCTGGGCATCAAAGTCTTCAACATCCCCACATGGACCAGAGGCTGTGCACCCTGAATCGATGCACTGCCTCCCTTGCGAGAAAAGAATCGACGCATGGCCTCCAGTTCAAGTAAAGAATCGACGCATTGCTTGCTTTTCTGACGTGCTTTTGCCCTTGCGGCTTTATTTTTTACACATACCAGGTACTTTGTGCTAAAACAACACATCTATTTGTAGAAGTAAGCCTCAGCAAGGCCTACTAGTGCAAGGGGTTCGCCCTTCTCTGCACAAAGTCCTCAGACCATATAGGAAGAAGTTGGCACAGAAACTGAAATAAAAGAAAAAGTATAAGTTTTATACCCACTCCCCTGCGTGGGTATAAAAGGAGCATGCTCTCTTAGTTCAGTGTGCTACTTCAAACATTACCGAAGGGTGCTGTTTGAACTGTAGTACCACATGAGGTGGTACTACAGTTCAAACAGCACCCTTCGCAGGGGCGTGGGTATAAAACTTATACTTTGTCTTTTATTTCAGTTTCTGTGCCAACTTCTTCCTATATAGTCTGAGGACTTTGTGCAGAGAAGGGCGAACCCCTTGCACTAGTAGGCCTTGCTGAGGCTTACTTAAACAAATGGATGTGTTGTTTTAGCACAAACCTCATGAGGTGGTACTACAGTTCAAACAGCACCCTTCGGTAATGTTTGAAGTAGCACACTGAACTAAGAGAGCATGCTCCTTTTATACCCACGCAGGGGCTAAAAGAAGGTGGTACAATTAGAGAAGCAAGACTTACATACATGTAAGGTCATATGGAAATGCACAGTCGACAGGTAGGAGGGGCTAACAGTTTCAAGGACTAGTTGACATATTACTGTCTGTTACTGATTACTAACAGCTGCAGGTCTTACTGGGCATGTGCGAAAGTGGGAGATGCTAAGTATAACTTGTCACTAGACAGATTTTCAAGAGTAGTTAACAGAAAGGTAGGACAGAGCACATGGGGAGCACATGGCAGAGAAAATGGCTGCCATGAATACAAAATGGATTCCGCCAAATGTTCACAATAGTTGCTAAATACAAGATGTCTTCTGCTAATGCTTAATCTAATCGCTATTAAGTTACAACAGACGACCCTTTCAGCATTAGCTGAAGACATTCGTCTTTCTGGGATAATCTAAATATTCATTTTGTATATTTATGCTCATCATTTCAGCTATTTCCTTATCTAACATATGTTGTGCTTTCATTTATGTAATATTTCTTTTGGTAGGCATACAAGCAGTAATACACATGGAGCAGAACATTGGACCACACTGAATACAGATACAGCATGTGAAAAATATTGCAATCATTACACACAGGATAGTCAGTAGTTTCCAGCCCCAAGCGGAAACAAGAGCCCAAAACCATCCAGAAAAAGTCCAAGTACCAGTCTCTGTGTGGATTTCTGCAGCAATTTTATGCAATTTAGATATTGCACCATATACTGAAGGTGAGTGATCTGGAATAAAAACACAGCAACTACTACCGATGATGCGACATGCACCACCTCAATCAGCTAATATCACATCTAGTACCATACGATTTTGGAGCGCTACAATCCTCGCAATTGGTTAGCTCCTCGGTAATATTCCTAAGTGCCAGAGCTGCCTGATTGGTAACAGCTTCCACAACCCTAGTCAATCGTCTCACTTTCCTACTGTTTAACGCAGCACCCACAAAGGAGAACAGCCCTAAATTAAAATCAACATATTGTTGCAGGCTAGTATCCATTTGGTCTACCTCATTTGTACTTATTGTCCTTTTTTATCTATTTTTAATGATGTCATTGAACAGTTTAAAATCTCGGTGATATGATGCAGGGGCCAAAAACACAGGGGGTAATAGAAAAGATACATACCACTAACACACACCTGACCACCCAACAGATAGTTGGTAATATCCATAGTTACCACAAACAAAATATGTATTATGTAATGCTGTAAAACTACTATTATTTACACCCTCAATAGTTAAAATCAAGGTACAATCGCTTATACCTACTTGGAATTCGCCCAATGCTACGCATACATAAATCTGCTTTAGTTTTTGTAACAGAAATCACAAATTGTTCTTTCTTGTCAGAGTCTCTTATATTTGTGAAGACATATGGTATTGAAACATTGTCCGGTTGATACTCTTCCCATTCCCATTTAGTTCCTTTGGCTTGGGGATAGCCATCTTTGTCTTGGTAGCATACTTTACTAAGGCGAAAAAGAAGTCCGCCCTCTGTACGTTTTCCAGATGCAAACAAAAGCGTATACCAAGCTTGACAAGAACCATTGTGTGAAAAAGGAAGAGGAATGAAAGGTGTTCCTCCTTTCTTTTGATGCGCAGGTATCATTCCACATACTCAACAGTTAGTAGTATTTGTAGCATTATGAGTATGATGCAACATCTGAATGAAAGTATTATTGAAGTACGATTGACGGTGCTTCTGCTCCTGATAGGGAACCGTAAAGTAATAGTGATCCTCTGGTACTGGAGTAGTGGCAACAAAAAACTCACGAGCAGGAGCCTTCTTTTCAACAAACCAGGTGATTATTGCTATAACCACCAAAACAACAACAAACCCCATAGTACTAATGATCAGTTTGTTATTCATTTTAGCAACAGTGATAATCGACCCATTCAGAAATTAATTAAAAACAATCGTTGGAGCTCTTATCCCTGGGCAGCCGCTGATTTCTTCACCACAGGCCAAGACTGGTGTCACTACTCTAATGCATGGCTGACCCCCCCCTTGCCACATTGGCTCTCCGTTTCACTAACCCAGGGCGGTAGCTCAACCAGTTTTCTCC